>NC_084850.1:88730621-89992570 GCF_033115175.1 Lepus europaeus
ACAGCAACAATCAGACTTTATAACAGAATTCACATTTTGGTGATATTAAATTTTAGCAACTTGAGCTCTTTTTTAAGTGGGGATGTTTTTGAAAGTCAGAGTTACAGAGAGAGGGGGAGAGCTCTCACATCTGCTGGTTCACTCCCTAGATGGATGCAGTGATCAGTGCTGGATCAGGCCAAAGTCAGGAGCCAGGAGCTTCTTCAGGTCTCCAAAGTGGGTATCAGGGGTCCAAACACTAGTGCCATCTTCCACTGCTTTTTCCAGATCACTAGCAGGGAGCTGGATTGGAAGTGGGGCATCAGGATATGATTGGCACCTATAGGTGACGCTGGTGTTGCAGGCAGTGGACTTACCCCTTATGTCACAAGGATGGTTTTTCAGTTGAAATTTTTTAGTGATGGGGTCTAGTGGCACTCCAGTTCAGTGAGAAGTTGAAATTGAGTGCTGATGACCTTTGAGAGTAACTATTGATATTTGCATGAATACTCTAGAGAAAATAAATTTCATCTCTCTACCTATAATAACATTTAACTTATAATGCTCAGTGTGTCTATTTGAAACATTATTCTAACTGATTTATTTTTTAATGAAAGATGAATTCTAATTTATTAGTTGGCATTGTTTATTTCTTTGTTAACATCAAAAAAGGATTCATTCCAAGTTGGAATGTCTGCTATTTGACAGGTCACATTTTCTGTGTATATTTTTAAGGAATTTGCTGATTTAGATGAGATACAGGAAACTAGTAAGGAATATCATATAAACCATCAAATTATTTTCTGTTTCTGGATGCTTTCTTGAAAAAAATGAATGACGCGTGTTCACATCAATATGCCACCTGTAATTGTGCAAATCATGGCTTAGATTTCAAACAAATAGCTAAAGTAAAATATGTCCTTTCTGAAAACACTTTAATATATAATGGTAATAAACTACTACCATTTGGAAGAAAAAAAAAAAAACTAGTCTAAAGCATTTTGTTTTCAAGCATGCTAGTCTTCATTATAAACTAATAATCACTAGTGAAGCATTTAAAAAAATCCAGATGCTTAGGCTTTAACTCCAATCTGAAGTTCTGGATTAAATGGATAGGGAAATATCCGTTGAACTAGGAAAGCTTTAAATAATCCCTGGAAGGTTGTTAAAATCACGTAAGTTTGGAAACCACTGATTTAACCCAGTAAACCGATCAAAGTAGTGAGGTGTAGTAGAAAGATTCCAGGCTCTGGCTTCAAGTGAACTAAATTCAAGTCTTGGCCTAGAGTAAATCACTTCCATTCTTAGAGACTTCATTTTCCCATCTACATATAACATAGAACTACCTACCTCTTGAGGTTACCATAAGGATTAAAGGAGATATGAAGGCAATAACTCACCACAAGTAGCAGACATCTGAACGTGCTTTAATGTGAAGCAGAGACTTCAAAGTGGAGTTTAGCTATCACAAGGCTATAGCATTCCTCACACAGAAGAATTGAATATAAGAAGCTCTAGAGACCTCAATAAGCAGAGTTCATAGATGGACCTCCAGTAATGTGATCAGGCTAACCTCCATTTCTTTCAATAGCCTTACCAACTAGATCTTACACAACTTCAGCTAGAACACAGTACAAGTTTTCCTGCTTAAACTCAATGTGGTGACTTAGCTTCAGCATCTACCACTAGTTGATATTTTTTCATATGTTCTAGTTCAAATACAAGAGTCAGAGAGAGAATGTGAATGGTGAAATTCATCTTTTTCTGTGACAAAGTAAGCAGGTCATAGGTTACAGATCAGCTTATAGATAGGTTGCCCTTAGGTCAGATTCAGTCAAGGTGAGATCATTTGGTGCAAAACATGGCAGCCTAGGATTTAGGGACAGCTTATCTTGGAAGGAGATAGGGTTTTTTCAGGGACCATAACATAGGACTGGTATGACTTTGCAGATATGAGCTGGGGTTTGGCAGTGGATGTGTACTAATTAGGTAATGACACGGTGTCTCTGTTTTGGAAAGTAGTGTAAGTTACCTTCCTCTGGGAAGTAGCAAGGCTACCTATTTCCAGGACATGGTATAACCACCCATTTTTCTGGGATATGTGTCTCAATCAGCAGCAGTAATGATGAGGAGAATGTCTACATAGCCGAATCTGATTTTCTGACTGCATTGCATAAAAACCCACTGATGTTTAAGACAATTTACTGGGGCTGGCGCTGTGGTGCAGTGGGTTAACGCCCTGGCCTGAAGCTTCGGCATCCCATATGGGAGCCGGTTTGAGACCCGGCTGTTCCACTTCTGATCCAGTTCCCTGCTGTGGCCTGGGAAAGCAGTAGAAGATGGCCCAAGTCTTTGGGCCTCTGCACCAGCGTGGGAGACCTGGAAGAAGCTCCTGGCTCCTGGCTTTGGATAGGCACAGATCTGGCCATTGAGGCCAATTTTGAAGTGAACCACCGGATGGAAGACCTCTCTCTCTCTCTTTGTCTCTCCTCTCTCTGTAACTCTGACTTTCAAATAATAAATAAATCTTTAAAAAAAAGACAATTTACTTCCATTATTATGTCTGAGCTTAGAAACAGCCTGGTGAGAAGGGTGAATTTTACTCTTTTACAAGCTAAAGAAGAAGAAAACAAAAACCAAACCAAGACAAATCAAAACAAACAAAAAAAATTGGTACAAAAAAAAAAGAAGAAGCATCTCATTGGGACAAATTAGGAGTCAAACCTGGATTGTTTTCCTCTCTATTCCATCATCTTCCCATTACTTTGCTCTTATTCACTGTCAGTCCAAGAAGCTGCATTGAATTATGCCACTTCCCATTTATCTGTAGAGAAACTAGGGCATAAGAAGACAACTAGATTGGATTTCTACTAAGGAATTCAGTTCAGGTAGAGAGTTAAGCATGTTTTGGGGGGAAATTCCCACTTTCACTAGATTTATTCTAAGACACACCAGGTATCCCTGGAGTATCTTTCAAATGCAGATGTGTGGGTTCTATGATTCAGTAGTTCTGAGAAGAGGCAGGGAATCTGCACTTTAATAAATTTCCAAGTAACGTTGGTGCTGCTGGTACAGATGTTATACTTTTAAAATCGCCATTATAAATAAAATGTTTGTTTAAATAATCAGCTATTCCATCAAGTTTTCAGACACAAGCCACTAGGGTAGTGTAGGTAAAGAAATATTCAAATTCAATGTCCCAGGTAGTTTGTCTGAAAAGCAACTTATGGTATAGTCTGCCTTCATCTCCTCCATAAGCCTTCAAAAAGGCAGCGGTGGGTATATAAGCCTCGAAGTCAGAATGGTACAACTTCCTAGGTATGTAACCTCAAGAAAGTCATATGGTCTCTATGAGCCTCAGTTTCTTCATGTATAAAATTATAACATGAATCACAAGAGTAGGGTGCTGTGAAGATCATGTAAATCAACACATGCAAAAGCCCTTTGAAGACTAGATTTTTTGTTGGTTGAAGGACATTTTTTAAAAAAGAGTAGCAACTTTCTAAAGAACTGCCTCTCCTTGGCATTTTAAGACCTCTTGGATGCCTGGTCTTTTGTTGCAAAATGTGGCAGGCAGACAGGTCTGCAAGTGGCTGTGAAGAAGCCAACCTGGACTCTGAAGATGTTTATTCGCCCCTATTGACACTGGCAAAAATTCAGGTCCCTCATGTTCTTAGCCCTGGATCCTTTTAATCTGATACCTTCAACAGCCAAGCTACTCTCATTCCCAGAGCCTGAGAAATGCAGTTATTGCAACCCTTTCTTCATCCATAGAGAATTGGGTCTTTGGTGGAAGTAGGATCTTCCTTAAGAGGCAGACAGAAGATAACTTTTATGACTGTGCCAAATTGTTCCCTGTAGAGGGTACAGTAGTGAAAAGGCTACCAAACTAGGAGTCAGGAAAGCTGGATCTTAGAGCATGTTCTGAAAATTGCTCACTGAACGGATTTATAAAAAAAATCCTCCCACTCTCTAGGCTTCAATATTGTCTGTAACATTAGGTGGGCAAATTGAAAGGCCCTCAAAGTTTGAATTAAGGTCAGAAAGACAGCAGACTTGCTCCTAGCATTGGCTATATGTCTGGAGTCACCAGGTGACATTAGGGCATCACTTATTATCTATGAACATTAGTTTTCTTATCTATAGCCTTAGAAATAATGAAAACACCACACCTTGGTTTCCTTCCAATGTTTGTGGTAAGTGTTAAATACTTACTATTCAAAATCTGTCTGGTTGTTGGGATTTCTGGATGATATGGTAGTTCTATTTGTAGTTTTTGAGGAACCTCCATACTGTTTTCCATAATAGCTTTACCAATTTAAAGTCCCTCAACAGTATATTAAAGTTCCCTTTTCTCCACATCAACACTTATATTTTGTATTTTTATGATGGTTTTTCTAACAAGTGTGAGGTGATATCTCATTGTGGTTTTCATTTGCCCTTCTCTGATTTGTGATGCTGAGCACATTATCATGTATCTGTTAGATACTTGCATTTCTCCTGTGGGGAAATGTTTATCCAAATCTTTTGCCTGTTTTAAAATCAGGTCGTGGGGGCCAGCGCTGTGGCATAGTGGGCTATGGGCCAGTTCTAGTCCCGGCTGCCCCACTTCCAATCCATCTCTCTACTACAGCCTGGGAAAGCAGTAGAAGATGCCCAAGTCCTTGGGCCCCTGCAGCCATGTAGGAGACCTGGAAGAAGCTCCTGGCTCCTGGCTCCCGGCTTTGGATTGGCAAAGCTCTGGCCATTGCAACCACCTGGGGAGTAAACCAGCAGATGGAAGACTCCCCCCCCCCTTTCTCTCTCTCTCTCCCACTACCTCTCTGTAATTCTGTCTTTCAAATAAATGAATAAATATTAAAAATCAAAATCGGGTTGTGTTATTTTGCTATCGAGTTTAGTTCCTATATATTTTATATATTAACCTTTCTTCAAAGATATGATTGGCAAATGTTGTCTCCTATTCAGTATGTTGCATTTTCATTTTCCTGATTACTTTCTTTGCTGGGAAGAAAATTTTTATTTTGATGTAGTGTCATTTGTCTATTTCTGCTTTTGTTGCCTATGCTTTTGGTATCCTAGCCAAAAAAATTATTGCCAAGGCCAATGTCAAGAAAATTTTTCTCTAATTTTTTCTAGAATGTTTTGGTTCAGGTCTTATGCTTAAATTTTTAATTCATTTTGTGTTAATTTTTGTATAGCATGTAAGTTAATGATCAAATTTCATTATTTTCCACATGGACATCCAGATTTGCCTGCACAAATTATTGAAGAAACTATCTTTTAGTCATTGTGTTTTCTTGACCCCATTGTCAAAGAAATTGGAAAGGAATAAGTAAACTTATCTCTTTGAAGATGGCATGATCTTTTTTTAAAAGATTTATTTATTTGAAAGTCAGAGTTACACAGAGAGAGGAGAGGCAGAGAGAGAGAGAGAGAAAGGTCTTCCATCTGATGGTTCACTTCCCAGTTGGCTGCAACAGCCAGAACTGTGCTGATCCGAAGCCAGGAGCCAGGAGTTTCTTCCGGGTCTCCCACGCGGTGCAGGGGCCCAAGGTCTTGGACCATCTTCCACTGCTTTCCCAGGCCACAGCAGAGAGCTGGATCAGAAGTGGAGCATCCAGGACTTGAAAAGGTGCCCATATGGGATGCCGGCACTTCAGGCCAGGGCATTAACCTGCTGCGCCACAGCACCAGCCCCGAAGATGGCATAAACTTAAATGTAGAAAATTCTACAGATTCCACAAAAAACACTAAGAACTAATAAATGAATTCAGTAAAGTTGCAGTATACAAAAATCAGTGAACAAAACTCAGCATTATTTCTTCACAGTGACAGTAGAATATTCAAAAAGGAAATCAAGAATCTAATTTACAGTAGTGTCAAATAGAATGTAATATGTGGAAGAACGTACAGTATTTGTCTTTCTTTTTTTTTAACTTTTATTTAATGAATATAAATTTCCAGTGTACAGTTTATGGATTACAATGGCTTCCCCCTCCCAAAACTTCCATCCCACCCACAAACCTCCCCTCTCCCGCTCCTCCCTTTCCATTCACATCAAGATTCATTTTCAATTCTCTTTATATACAGAAGATCAATTTAGTATAAAGATTTCAACAGTTTGCACCCACATAGAAACACAAAATGAAACATACTGTTTGAGAACTAGTTATAGCATTAAATCAAAATGTACAGAACATTATGGACAGAGATCCCACATGAGGAGCAAGTGCACAGTGACTCCTGTTGTTAACCCAACAAATTGACACTCTAGTTTATGGTGCCAGTAACCACCCTAGGCTGTCGTCATGAGTTGCCAAGGCTATGGAAGCCTTCCAAGATTGCCGACTCTGATCATATTTAGACAAGGTCATAAAAGACAGGTTGAGGATAGTAACCAATGATCCTAAGAGTGGCATTTACCAGGTCTGAACAATTATACAGCATTAAGTGGGGAAGAGGACCATCAGTACACACAGGTTGGGAGTAGAGCCATTGGTGGTAGAGTAGAGGTTATGATTACAAAGAAATGAAGCCCAAGTGCACTAGACAGTGTCTAGAACAAAGGACAGAGTCATTATTAGAGGAGCTAAGAAAGGTGCTGTCTAAGCTACAATTAAGTTTTCTGATTGAGAGGCAAGTGGAACCTGATAGAAGGGGCTTGATAATAATCTGTTGGGCTTTAGGCCTTGTAAGTTAAGAGGCCCAGACCTATCTATCTCTTCACATGGGGTACATCCTCAGGGAGGTGTGAACCTCCTAGGGGAAAGCATTCTGTTGACTTTAATTACTTGGCTGGGCTGGGAGGAGAGCTGGCCAGGTAAAGGCAGGGGGCATCTCTAACAGGAAATTTACAGTTCTGCCTTCAATGTTGCTGACCTTACTTGACCATCCCCTCACCTGCAGTGGTCACTTTGGAAGTTGGGCTGAGTGAAGGGCAGGTCCATTTCCAGTGATCCAACTCTTGGCAGAGCTGCCAGGGCTCTTCACAAGCTGATTTCTGCTGAAGCCCAGGCTTACCACATTGAAAGGCACTGCAGTGGACTGGCCTGTTGGGTCTCCTTGAGGGCAGATCACTGTACAGATCAGCCATTAATAGGCCTGCCACCCATTGCTTCTGATGCCTAGCTTTCTTTTCCTCCTGGTTTGTGTTAAAGCAGACCAGAGGATGCAAGTCAAGGGAGTGCCCGTGTCCCATCTCTAATCTTCGGTGGCTTGAACTACAAGTCTATAGTCACAGGCATGTTCTGTAGTAGTTTTTCTAAGGTAGACAATGCCCATGAGGAAAATTATATTCTCACTTTAAAACTTTCTTTCCCTTTGGTCTGAAAGGGAGGTTTTTTTTTTTTTCTAGTTACTGTATACTTCACAGATGGCGAAGTAAATCTAGCTATGAGATTATTATTTAAGTTCTTATTTTGGCTATGCTATTACAGAAAATTGTTAGCCATCTCTTTTATAAGGTCTAAAGATTAAATTGTGCGTCCTACAGATTCCTTCATAATAGAATTAGTTTCCTACCTTGAGAATAGAGAAATGAAAGAACAAGTTGGGCTTAGAATAGAGAAATGAGGGAGCAAGTCCTAGATCGCTTGCTGACAATAGCAATATCACATGAATACTTAACAAGTAGTTTCAACCATTAGATAACAACTTAAGAAAACATTTACCAGAAGGTACAATGACTTCTAGAAATTTTAAGAATCATGTATTTGGAAACACCTCTTAAATATCTAAAATGGTGTAGTTTGTTTAACCAGTAAACTTAAGCACAACCATCTAAAATGTTTTTAGTTTCTTTCTACTAACAAGTTTAAAATATATGATACAGAGATTCAGGTCACACAAATTAAAATGTATCTTTGATTGATTTTAGCAGCTTAAATTTATGGGCAATCTAATCATAAGCCAATTAAAATAAAACTCATAATAAAATTTTCCCATGTGGACATACAATATATACACACATGTAACATAGCATAATAGTCCAATATAGCAATTTTAATAATAGCTTTTAAAATCTTTAACTCTTTTTGTAGATTGCCAATTGATTTGAATTGCTTTTTGTTTTTAGTAACCTCAGTTAACCATACTTTCTCTCAGTTGGTACTGTTAATACATTATTGGCTTCATCTGTTTACAGAGCCATCCCAAAGTACTGACTACAATAGAAGTGGCTGGAAAAAGTCCATAGGAACCTATAGGAGGACAGCTAAACACACAACCAACAACGCTTTAGTTTTATGAGCAGCAGATCATATATAACTGTGGATGACAAAAGACTTTAAGTCGCCATGTTTAAAATTATAAACTCATCAGCCAACAAGAGGCACTTGCTTACTTCACAGTATTTTTGAAAGCACCTGTAGGATTTTACAAGTATTTAACCCTTTAGGCCTCTAGGGCTTTCTCATTAAGATAACTATCATGTCTAGTAACACAAGATCATTAGACTTTTTAATTCTCAAACATTTGTATTAATAGCATTTTCCATTATAGAAACTTAAAACTTGGTACCACGTCACATCTTGACAGTACTTCTAATATAATCCAAATAGCCTGATTAGTTGGTGTCTCTATAAGATGAGAGACATAGGTCCTTTGATTTTTTCAGTTGGGCCCAAACTGGAAAAACCAAAGTCCAGGATTTACTGGAAATTTTAGAGTCCAGATTGTTTGGAACTTTGAATTTTTGAATGCCTGTCAAGAATGCCAAGGAGGCTCAAAATCCAAAATATCTGGTTGAAATAAGATTCCTTAAAATCATGACATAACATAGACCAAATTTGATCATTGTTACAAGGTGATTATTCAAATCTTTGAAAATAAGCACATATTTAAATAACCCATAGCTCTTAATAAAAATTCAGCTGTTTTTGAACAATTAGAATTTAACAGACATCAAGAGAACATAATAGATTACTATAACACATTGCTGTAACAGAGCATCAGAGTTTAATTCTATGTCAAAGAGAAATTGAGCTTCCTGTGATCTTTTGCTGTGAGGTTTCCTACCTTTACCTTCTTTCATATTGATGACCATGTTTCTGTGTTTCTGTGTGTAACACATCTTTAAGCATCTTTTGCAGGGCAGGACGAGTGGCAACAAATTCTTTCAGTTTCTGTTTGCTATGAAAAGTCTTAATTTCACCTTCATTCACAAAAGAGAGCTTTGCAGTATATAATATTCTGGGCTGGCAGTTTTTCTCTCTTAGTACCTGGGCTATATCTCGCCATTCCCTTCTAGCTTGTAGGGTTTCTGATGAGAAGTCTGCTGTGAGTCTAATTGGAGATCCTCTAAGAGTGATCTGACTCTCTCTCTTGCACATTTTAGGATCTTTTCTTTATGTTTCACTGTGGTGAGTTTGATTACAACATGTCGTGGTGAGGATCTCTTTTGGTCATGTTTATTAGGGGTTCTATAAGCTTCCTGTACTAAGATGCCTCTGTCCTTCTCCAAACCTGGGAAATTTTCTGCTAGTATCTCACTGAAAATGCCTTCTAATCCTTTCTCCTTCTCCATGCCTTCAGGAACTCCTAGAACCCGGATGTTAGGTTTTTTAATAGTATCCTGTAGATTCCCGACAATATTTTTTAGATTTCTAATTTCCTTTTCTTTTCTTTGGTTTGCCTGTTTCCTTTCCTGTTCTCTGTCTTCTAAGTCTGATATTCTCTCTTCTGCTTCACCCATTCTGTTTTTAAGGCTCTCTAATGTGTTTGTCATTTGATCTATTGAATTCTTCATTTCATTATGATTTCTTGTCACTATCACAGTTTCTTGTTCTACTAGTTGTTTCATTTCATTTTGATTCCTCATTAATATTTCATTTTCATGAGAGAGATTTTTTATCTTGTCCATTAAGGATTTCTGTAGTTCAAGAATTTGTTTTTGAGAACTTCTTACTGTTCTTATCAATTTTTTGAGATCCGCTTCTTGCATTTCTTCTATCTCATCATCTTCATAATCTTGAATTGGGGTGTCTTTTTCATTTGGGGGCGTCATAGTGTCTTCCTTGTTCTTGTTAGCTTGGTTTTTGCGTTTGTTGTTTGGCATGTTGGAGATACTTGGTTTCTTCACTGTGGTGTTTTTTCTTGTTACACTATGGCTCTATATTAAGTGGACTGTCTGCTTTCGGTGGAGCCTTAGAGGCTTGAGATGAGTGTGGACTGAGAGCTGTGTTTGGTTCCTCAGGGTTGAGGGTGTGTCAGAGGACACTCCCAGGTTAGGCGTGGTAAATCTCTCTCTCTTTCTTTTTTTTTTTTTTGATTCAAAAGGGACGTAATTCCGCACAGCTGACCGTAATTGGAGGTAGTTAGCAGGTGAATGATATACCCACAGGAGCCAGAGATCAGAAGCTCTTTCCCAAGAACCACACAGGGAATCTCTGCTGCCCTCAGTGTGGGCTCCAATTCTCCTGCAGTCTCCCACTGGGTTGCTAAGTTAGATGCTAATCTCCTGTTATTTCACCCCTTCCCCCAGAGTCAGGTTTTTCTGCTAGGCTCAGGGCCGGTGCAGACCTGAGGTCGCCCTGCTTATGACGTATGTCCAAAATGGCGCCTGCTCTTTGTCTTGTTAGCCTTTGAGGGGTGAGCAGAGAGAGAGAAACTCGTGTCCGTATCGGTCACTTTTTTTTTTCCTCTCTCTCTTCTAGTTAGCCTGGTGAACTTTTCCCCATGGAGTTTCAAGCCTCATTCCCTCTAGTCTCCTCTTTCTGCTTGCCCGCTGGTGTCTCGGGCTATTGAGGTTCAGCTCACCTCGCGTTCCAGCGCTGGTGAGTTGAGTCTGCCGCTGATGTCCAGAACTTGGGCTCCCACGCTCTCCACGCAGGTCCACTGTGAATCACTAGTTCCGGAAGAGTTTCCTCTGCTGTTTCTTCCCCTACTCTTCCTTGACCCTGCAGTATCTCCACTGTTATTAACCTGTGTGTTTCCGAACTGTCAATGTGCTCACTTCCTATTCTGCCATCTTGCCGCTCTCTCAGTATTTGTCTTTCTATGTCTAACTTATGACATTTAACTTGATGTCCTCCAGCTCTACCCATGATACTCCAAATGACAGAATTTCTTTTCTTTTTATGACTAAATAATAATCTTCTGTGTATATATAGCATATTTTCTTTATCAGTTCATCTGATTATGGTTAATTTCATGTCCTGGTTATTGTGAATAGTGCCATAATAAACATGGTGGAACAGGTATTTCTCTAATGCAATGATTTAAAATCTTTTATATATAGTTATATACATGCCAAAAATCTCAATATGAATACATAATAATGATTTACTAAAGCCTTGGAGGAATAGGAAGAATAGAGGAAGTCTATATAAAGGGCACCAAATCAGAGTTCGAGTGGAGACATAAGTTCCCAGTGATATACAGCATAGTTGGGTGACTGTGGTCCACTATTACCTATTCTATAGTTTATTTTTTTAAATTTTTTATTAAACTTTTATTTAATGAATATAAATTTCCAAAGTACAGCTTATGGGTTACAATGGCTTCCCCCCTCCCATAACTTCCCTCCCACCCACAACCCTCCCCTTTCCCATTCCCTCTCTCCTTCCAATCACATCAAGATTCATTTTCAATTCTCTTTATATACAGAAGATCAGTTTAGTATATATTAGGTAAAGATTTCAAGAGTTTGCCCCCATATAGCAACACAAAGTGAAAAAAAAATACTGTTGGAGTACTAGTTATAGCATTAAATAACAGTGTACAGCACACTAAAGACAGAGATCCTACATAATTTTTTTTAAAAAAAATTAATTAATTTTCTATGCCATTTCCAATTTAACACCAGGTATTTTTTTTCATTTCCAATTATCTTTATATACAGAAGATCAATTCAGTATATAATTAGTAAAGACCTCATCAGTTTGTACCCACACAGAAACACAAAGTGTAAAAATACTGTTTCAGTACTAGTTATAGCATCACTGCACATTAGACAACACATTAAGGACAGATCTCACATGGGATGTAAGTACACAGTGACTCCTGTTGCTGACTTAACAATTTGACACTCCTGTTCATGGCGTCAGTAATCTCCCTAGGCTCTAGTCATGAGTTGCCAGGGCTATGGAAGCCTTTAGAGTTCGCTGACTTTGATGTTATTCCGATAGGGTCATAGTCAAAGTGGAAGTTCTCTCCCCCCTTCAGAGAAAGGTACCTCCTTCTTTGATGGCCCCGTTCTTTCCACTGGGATCTCACTCACAGAGATATTTCATTTAGGTCTTCTTCTTTTTTTTTTTTCTTTTCCATGGTATCTTGGCTTTCCATGCATACTATATTCTCATGGGCTCTTCAGGCAGATCTGAATGCCTTAAGGGCTGATTCTGAGGCCAGAGTGTTGTTTAGGACATCTGCCATTCTATGAGTCTGCTGTGTATCCCGCTTCCCATGTTGGATCTTTCTCTCCCTTTTTGATTCTATCAGTTAGTATTAGCAGACACTTGTCTTGTTTGTGTGATCCCTTTGACTCTTAGACCTATCAGAGCCATCAATTGTGAACTGAAATTGATCACTTGGACTGGTGAGATGGCATTGGTACATGCCACCTTGATGGGATTGTATTGGAATCCCCTGGCACATTTCTAACTCCACCATTTGGGGCAACTCCGATTGAGCATGTCCCAAATTGTACATCTCCTCCCTCTCTTTTTCCACTCTTGAATTTAACAGGGATCACTTTTCAGTTAAGATTTAAACACCTAAGAATAATTGCGTGTTAATTACAGAGTTCAACCACTAGTACTAGAACAACAACAACAGCAGTAATAACAAATACTAAAAATGATAAAGTATTACATTGTACATCTAGAGTCAGGATAAGAGCTGATCAGTTCATTGTTTCTTATAGTGTCCATTTCACTTCAACAGGTTTCCCCTTTGGTGCTCAGTTGTCACTGATCAGGGAAAACAAATAAACAACTAGTAGAAAGAAGCTTCAAGCCTCAAAACTCAGAGTAATGTCAACGAAGGGTTAATTTTGATTGCCCTAATTTGATCAGTACACGTTTTATACATGTATTGAAATGTTATACCACAGTCCATAAATATGTACAATTATTGATAATAAAATTTTTAAAATTAACACAATGATTAGGGGTAAACAAAACTAAGGAGCTGAAAGACTTGGACACTGAAAACTCTGAAACACTGATGAAAGGTATTGAAAAGGGCACAAATAAAAGGAAAGATATTCTGTGTTCCCAGAATAGAAAATTCAACATTATCAGAAATTTCTAGTCCATAAAATAATACTTATAGTGGCCTATAGATTCAATGCACTCTTTATCAAATACCAATGAAATACTTTTTAAAAAATAAAAATCATAAAATGTATATGGGCCTACAAGATCCCAAATAGCCAATCTTGAGCAAGAAGAACAAAGTAGTCACCACAATTCCTGATCTCAAAATATATTACAAAGGTACAGAAATCAAACTAGCATGTCAGTGACATAAAAACAGACATATCACACAATGGAATAGAATAGAGAGCCCAGAAATAAGGTCATATGTTCACAGGAAATAGATAATTTATGTTATAATGAAATCTATTGAGCTTAAAGACTCAGTGCCTCTTCCTGGTCGGTGCTATTCCTTTGCCTCAAGGTTACACACTCTTTAATCCCTTCAGCTTTTTTTAGGTGATAAATGGAAGTGTTGTGCTGGAAACCAAGGAATTGTGAGGTGGACACTAAGGCCTAAATTTCCAGATATGAGAAGTCTCATGGTCTTATTTAAAGATAAGCTAGAAAGAGAATTAGCCCTCATATTGTTGTAACAGTTTTTCTATGATAGAAAACAGAGATGATGTTAAGTTATTATTCTTTGTCCTTACACCCCCTATTCTGAGTTCCACATTCATCTTCTCCATAGCTGAAGCCATTGTCTCTTGGCTCAAATTCATCCAAATGAACTTGGCCATTTTTGCATATTGAGGTTTCCCTAGGACAGCCTGGGATATTGACTTGGCCTGACTTTGTCCCAGGAAATTTGAACCTGTAGTTATTGCAATGGTTTTGCAACTTTAGTGGGCTTCAGAATCATGTGGAAGGCTTGTTGAAACATAGATGGCTGGGTCCCATATCCTAGAGTTTCTGATTATGTAGGTCTAGGCTGAGACTAAAAACTTACATTTCTCATAATTTCCCAAGTGATGCTGATGCTGTGGCTGGGCATCACCTTGAGAATTACCATTTTAGAGGATTATAAATTCAGCAGAGTATCACTTTGCACCATCAATGAGTTTCCTTGATCCCCTGCTACAGAATTAGCTCTGCTTCAGAAACCAAGACCAACCTAAACCTAAGCTTTCAGCTGGAACCCTCTAGGCCTTTCAATGCTGCCCCTATTCTACTTGAGGTCCCTGTTTCCTTATTGCGTGTTCTCAGTGCTCCTTGGAATTCCATGCCATGATATATTGTTTGCTAGAAGTAGCTCACATTGGCTGGTGAGAACCAATCGTGCATGTCTGGTTATAAAAGTGTTTACACCACAAGAATTGGCAAACACTACAAATTAGGGCTTTTAGCCCCCTGGAGAGCCGGTTGTTAAACCACATTCTATTAGCATCATTATCAACTGACTTCCTGTATTGTAACTTATCTTTCTTCCAGACTCAACCTACCTTGGCCAACTCTGTGATGGAACATTTCCTGGGGTGTATTGTTTCGGGTTCTATCCTTGCTTAGTCTCAATAATCCAGTTTAAAAACACAACTATGGGGAGAAAACAGTAAGGTCCCAAGTATCCTGGGCTCTTGGTGCTAGATATGCGCCAAGTTCTTAGTATAGAGCAGACACATCATAATCTACAAGAAGGAAATTAACTTTTATTATAGAGAGTGGTTGACATTTTCATACCTATTGTTCCTATTATGTCATTGAATATTTATTTCAGATTTTGGTCACTGGGCCCCAAAACCAAATGTTTAAAAATTACAAGGGCAAAACCCAGCCATTCGCTTGTTTTTATTTTAATTGCAGATTGTAGTTGTTCACTGGTATATATGACAGCAACTCACTTTTATATTAACATTGTACAAGGAGGGTTTTCAAAAAGTTAATGAATAGTGTGTATTACAAAATCTGCATAGGTTTTTAAAAAGTTTTATTGCACAAAAATAAATTTATTTTTTAATTCCATTTTCCCATAAACATTTTACATGCCCTCGTATATTGAAATCATGCTATAGTTGTTATATATGGGAGTTGGTTGGCTGATTCTTTGGATTTTCTTTACAATCATGTCATGTCATCTGCAAAAAGGACCATATTACTCTTTCATCCTCAGTCTGTGTATCCTTTATTATCTTTCCTTGTGTTACTGCTTTAGATTAAGGCTTCCAGTACAAGATTGAACTGCAGTGGTGAAAGAACACATTTGACGTGTCCCTACTATTAACATAAAAGCAACTAGTTTCTTTTCATTAAATATGCCATCAGCTGCATTTTTTTAGACATTTTGTCAAGTTGAAGAAATTCTCTCTTAGTTTGCTGAAAAGTGTTTTCATGAGTGCATGGTGGATTTTTTCAAATATTTTTTCTATACTTATTGACATGGTCGTGTTTTTTTCCTTTTTAGTCTATTGATGTGATGGATCACATTAATTGATTTTCAAATTTTAAGCTAGTCTTGTATAACTGTGATAAAATTCCACTTGATCATGGTGTGTAATGCTTTATAAATATTTTTGCATTCATATACTGATATTTTAAAGGATTTTGCATCTCTGCTTTGAGAAATATCTGTCTTCAATCTTCCTTTATTGTAATGTCTTTAATTTTTGATATTAGGATTGCTAGCGTCACAGACAAGTTGGGAAGTGTTACATCTGCTTCTGTTTTCTATAGAGAATTGGTATCTATCCTCCTTAAATATTTGGTAGAATGTAGCAGGGAGCTCAACAAAATGATGATTTAGTTGAGTTTAGTTTAATAATGATGATTTTTGTTTTGGGAAGTAATTAATTATTGACAATTTGTTTAGTAGATTTGTGCCTATTTAATATTTTATTTCTCCTGTGTGAGTTTTGACAAGTTGTATCTTTCAAGGAATTTGTCTATTTCATATATGTTATCAAATTGTGTGCAGAGCTATGTTCATAATATTAATTTTATGCTTTTTCTTAATGTCCACTCTTTTCCATAATTTTGGCTTCTCTCTTTTGTTCTTAATCTGGCTAGAATTTTTTCAATTGTATTGATTATGTCAAAGAATCAGCTTTGAGTTTTTTTCTCTATTAATTTTCTGTTTTCAATTTCTTTAATTTCTCCTCCAACATTTTCTTTTCTTTAATGCTATCATGGTGTAACTTTCTACATCTTTTAATCTACCGGTGCCTTTATATACAAGTGTATTTCTTATAACAACATATAGTGAGTTATTTTTCTTTTTGGAGTTATGGGTGGGTGGGGGAGATATCTTCCATCTGCTGCCTCACTTCCCAAAGTGGCTGCAATGACCAAGGCTGAGATAGGTTGAAGCCAGGATCAGGAGCTTCATCTAAGTCTTTCACATGAGTGTCAGGGACTCAAATACTTGTACCATCCTACACTGCTTTCCCAGGTCATTAGCTGGGAGCTGGTTTAGAAGTAGAGCAGCTGGAACACAAACCAGAGCCCATATAGGATGCCAATGTCACAGGCACTGGCTTTACTTGCCATGCCACAATGCCAACCCCGTGAGTCTTGTCTTTTTATCCCAGCAGAGTCTTTGTTATTTACTTCATTTATTTATATTTTTTGAAGATGTATTTATTTATTTGAAAGGTCGATTCAGAGAGAGAGAGAGAGAGAGAGAGAGAGAGAGAGAGAGAGATCTTCCATTTCCCAAATAGTTGCAATGGCAGGGACTGGGCCAGGCTAAAGCCAGGAGCCTGGAACTCCATCCTGGTCTCCCATATGTATGGCAGTGGCCCAAGTATTTGAGTCATCTTTTGCTGCTGTCCCATGTGCGTTAGTTGGGAGCTGCATCAGAAGTAGAGCTGCGAGGAGTTAAACTGGTGTTTATAAGGGATACTGGCTTCACAGGCAGTGTCTTAACCTACTGCAACACAACTCAGGCTCCTACTTCTTACATTTAGACTATTAACATTCAAAATGATTATTTACGTTACTGGACTAATATTTACCCTATTCATTGCTTTTTTTCTACTCATTGCCCCCCCCACCCTTTTTTTGACAGGCAGAGTGGACAGTGAGAGAGAGAGACAGAGAGAAATGTCTTCCTTTTTCCATTGGTTCACCCCCCAATGGCCGCTGTGGCTGGCGCACCGCTCTGATCTGAAGGCAGGAGCCAGTTCCTTCTCCTGGTCTCCCATGAGAGTGCAGGGCCCAAGCACTTGGGCCATCCTCCACTGCACTCCCTGGCCACAGCAGAGAGCTGGACTGGAAGAGGAGCAACCGGGACAGAATCCAGCACCCCGACCGGGACTAGAACCTGGTGTGCCGGCGCCGCAGGCGGAGGATTAGCCTATTGAGCCATACTCTCTGGTTTTAATCAACTATTTTTTTTTTTTTACTTCTTTAATGATTGTCCTAAAATTTGCACCATATGTTTACAACTAAACCAAATCCACTTTAAAATGATACTATATAAGCACACAGGGCTGTCTTATAATAAAACATTCCCAACTTCTCTGTCATGTCTTTTATAACATTGCTACTATTAATTTCATTTATCTATAGACTATAACAAAATATATTAGGGGAAGATGTCTGGTACAGCTGTGAAGATGCTGTGTGGGATGACTATGTCTCATATCAGAGTGCCTGGTTCCAGTTCCAGTGCCAGCTACTTTGGCTCTGTTCCAGCATCCTGTTAATGAACACCCTGGGAAACAGAAGATGATGACAAAAGTACTTAAGCCCTTGCCATCAATGTGGGAAGACTTGGATTGAATTCTAGGATCCTGAATTTGATCTGGTCCAGCCCTGGTTATTGCAGGTTCCTGAGAAGTGAAACGGGGATAGAAGATTCTCTCTCTCTCTTTCTGTATCTGTCTCTGCCTTTCAAAGAAAATGAAAATAAATAAATTAAAAAGGACATTATTGCTATTATTATTTTTAACAAACGTTTATGTTAGATCAATTAAGAATAGCATTAAGAAGAGTTTATCATAACTTATTCCTCTTGAATATTTTCCCTTTCTTTGTGCAGATTTGAATTTTCAGTCTTTATAGTGTTTCTTTGTTTCTTCTGTCAGAAGACCTTTCTTTTTTTAACATTTCTTACAAGGCAGATTTACTGGCAAAATATTCAGTAAATTTTTGTTTGTCATGGAGAGATTTATTTCTCCATAAGTTCTGAAGGATAATTTCATTGTATACATAATTCTATTTTGACACTTTTCTTTTGTCACTCAAATATTTTCTCCATTCTTTTTTTGCTCATATCATTTCAAATGAGGAGTCTGATGTAATTATTAATCTTTCTCTTATGTAGGTAAGGTGTTTCTTACCTAGAAGGCTTTCTTTGGATACTAACTCTTTGACTATTATTTTCTTAAGTTTGAATATGATTAGCTAAGCATTGATTTTTATGGTTAGTTATCCTGTTTGATGTTCTCTGAGTGTCTTGGATCTGTATCTTTGTGTTAGTCAATAATTTTGGAAAATTCTCAGCCACTTTTTCTCCAATAATTTCCTGTATTCATTTATGCCTCCTTGTATTTCCATTAATTGTATGTTATATTTTTTGTAATTATTAGAGTTCTTGGATATTCCATTTTTTTTAAGATTCATGTATTTAAAAATCTGAGTTACACAGGGAGAAGGAGAGGCAGAGAGAGAGGGAGAGAGAGAGAGCAAGAGGTCTTCCATCTGCTGGTTCACTCCCCAGTTGGCTGCAAAGGCCGGAGCTGCGCCAATCCAAAGCTAGGAGCCAGGAATTTCTGCTGGATCTCCCACGAGGGCAGGGGCCCAAGGACTTGGGTCATCTTCTATTGCTATCCCAGGCCATAGCAGAGAGCTGGATTAGAAGAAGAGCAACCGGGACTTGAACCGGCGCCCAAATGGGATGCCGACACTGCAGGTGGTGGCTTTACCCTCTTTGCCACAGTGATGGCCCCTGATATTGATATTCTGTTTTATAATTTTTATTCTTTTTTGTCTATGTATTTCAGTTTTGGAATTTCTTATCAACATTTTTTCAAGCCCCCTGGTGACTTCCTAAGCTGTATCAAGTCTATCAACGAACTCATGAAAGGCATTCTTTCTTTTTAAAATTGTATTTAATTATTTTCATTGTATTTTGTGAAACTGCAGAATGCATTCTAGTTATTCCACGTGGCAGGGACTCAAATACTTGAGACATCACCTGCTCCCTCTCAGAGTGTGTATTAGTAGAAAACTGGACTCAGAAGTAGAGCTAGACTTGAACCTAGGTGCTTTGATATGGGATGTGGATATCCCAAGTGGTATAACTGCTGTACCAAATGTCCACCCCAGCATTATTTATATTACAATTTTTTATAATGTTTCTTTCTCATCTTCCTCAAAAAATTCATCTTGCTGCTTGTATTACCCATCTATTCTTACAAATTGCCTACTTTTTCTATTATAACCCTTAGTATTTAAAATTTTAAATTTCTAGTTTGATAGATCCCACCTCTCTTAATATTCAAGTGCATTTCTGATGCTTTCTCTGTCTCTTCAAACTGTGGGTTTCTTGGAGTTTATTTTTAATATGTCATAATTTCTGTTAAGATCTATATGTCATTTACTGCATAAAAAGGGTTGAGGGAAATAGGCCATCTATATGAAGCACCATAATTTTTTTTCTGGCTAAGAAGTGTGGCTATGTTTACCACTTGCTGTAGTTAACTGTAAGTGTCAGAGGCTAAATTTTCCTTTGATAACCTTGTTTTTTTGTTTCCTTTGTTGTCCTTGAGTTTCCTTAGATATTTCTTATTATGTAAGTTTTTAGACATAGAAGTCAATCAGTTTTAAACCACTGTTTTTACGGTAGTACGAACAATGTGGTAGTAAGGTGTGGGAGGAAAGAAAGGACTCTGTGATTCTATAAGAATACTTCAGCCTTTTACTGAACTGTGACTCCAAGCTGTGACTTTCACAAGTGCTTCTCAGTCCTTCCTCCTCCTTAGACGAAGTACATAGTTGGCTATGTGCCTTCTCTGTAGTGAAAGACTAGAGAGGGTCGGGGTTGCATTTTCCTTTTCATCTATATGGAAAGCTGCAGCATACCAGAGTTGAATATTTACCTTGTGATAATGCAGTTTAGCTCTGGTATAATTTTTTTTTTTTAGAAAGTCCCAAAACAGAATGCTCTAGGTTTTATTGAAAATGGCTATTTTTCTTCTCTTCCTGTTAAAAGCAAAAAGGGTTTTCTTAACTGTGAGAATCTGGTAGGGCTTGTGGAGGTAAAATTAATGAAAGGGAAGAGACCTTGTAAGAATGGGCCTCCTAGAGTTTTTAACTTTCAAGCTTGTCCTCATGAGCTTCCAGGAAGTGTACAGAATGTGCAGATTAGGGTTTCCTACCCAGTGTCGGTTCTCATGGATGTTTATGCTCCTGAGCTTTTTCTCTGATAAGCTGTGATTCTTTGTATTTTCCCGCCTATATCTTAGATTTTGAGTGCAGCGGTTTTCTCAATGTCCTTAATTCTCTGATGGACTAAAGATTTTTGTTAGCATTCTTTCTTGTTGAAAGTTGGGGTGATAACTGCCTAGCTTATTTCTACAACTAGACTTGGTCAGCTATATTCTTGTGTAAGAGATAGGAGCTATAGTTGAGTACGTACATATAGTGAGTTTTGGCTTCTTCCAAAACCAAGGTGACCTTAAACTGCATTAGTACACATGTAGCACACAGAGAGAAGAAATCATTTGTCATCTTCAAATTGTTGAATGAATATACTCAGCTCTAGGAATTGCCTACTCTAAAAAATGACAACAGAAAAATGTGAGTATGTCCAAAGGATAACTAGCAGACTGAGAAAGTTATGGAATCTAGGTCTCATACAATTTTTTTTAAAAAGAGTTGATTAAATTGAACCAGAGAAAACTCGAGTTGATAGCACTGATTTTCTCATATCTCTAAAGAGCTGTCTAGGCAGAAGAAACAGATTGGGGTCCACATGGATTTCAGGATTAGAATTTGTACATCTGAGTGGACATCACAGAAAAAGTCTGATTATCAAGATAAATAATTTTTTATAAATTTCACAGCTCTGAATGTAATGAATGGGCTAATGAGATAGGATGATCTTCCTTCTTTGGGGTTATCCACAGAGAGGCGAGATCATTTCTTCATGGTGATTCAAACTTCAAATGGACAAGGAGAGCTTGGACTTGATTATTCAGTCATCTCCAACCCTAGATTTATTTGATATCAATGCAAAGGACATTTGAAGGGTGGTGGTGGTGGTGGGGAGACCATGTATGGCTTTAGTAAAAGTACTGCCTTTTCTTGGCTGAATGACTTGGGGTGAGCCCCTTTTCCTTGCTGGGCTATAGTCTACTCTTCATCAAAGGATATTGATAGACTAGATAATCTTAGAGGAGTCTTTCTAGATCTTTAAACCTATGAGTTTTTGATTATATCAAGGCATTTTTGAAGTGGTTTAGAAACCACAGAAGACAATATATTTCCAAAGGTGATTTAAAGGCAAGTCTCAGTCGCAGCTTTGCTGAAGTTGGCCATGTACAGCTGTTGCCTTGAGGCTCTCTCCCAGTTAGACCTAGGAGATTCCTTTGGGTTCCAACTCCTCATCTAGCTTTTCTGCCTACATCCTTCACCTTCTCATCCAGCAACCTTAAGGCCAGTACTTTCCTGGAGACCCTATTGTTGACTTAGTTTCCGTTTCATGAAGTACCTTATTTGACTTACTTGTCTCTAATCTGGCTCAACTTGTCCTCTGCTTTGAAGCCCTGGCCTCCTGGTTTCCATTTTATTTTATTAAAAGTTTATGTATTTATTCATTTGAAATACAGAGTGAACAGAGAAAAAGGGGAGAAAAGAAAGGGGGAGAGAGGAAGACAATATTCCATATGCTGATTCATTTCCCAAAGTGCTGCAACATCAAAAAATGGGTCAGACTGAAACCAAGAATTAAGTACTTCATCCAGGTCTCCATATAGGTGGCAGGGACCCAGGAGCTTGGAACATCCTCCACTGCCTTCCCAGGTGTGTTAGCAGGAAGGTGGATAGGAAACATTAAACATTAGACGGGATGCTGAAATCACAAGGAGTGGGTTACTTTACTGTGCTACAAAGCTTGCCCCTGCCTGTTTTTATTATTGTTGTTGTTGTTTGCCCTTTGGTTTTTAAACAGGAGGTAGTGGAAGTAAGCTGTGCAAAGGAAATATGTACTGGGCTTGTAAAAGACAGAGGATGAAGCTTGTTCATTCCCTATGAGGACTTCGTGATAATCTCCTATCTGGACCTCACTTTGCAAACTGAATTACGAAAAAAATCGGGGCTTGATGAATAGTGCTTAAAGTACATTAAGCAGGCCTATTCATTATGTTGAAAGGAAGTCTTAACTGGAGTATTAATGTCCATAGACACAAGTGCTATTTAATTAGTTTTAAAGATATTTTATTAGATGATTGATTCATTTGTTCAACAAATATGTGCTGAGGAACCACTGTATACTGGCCATTGTTCTAGGTATTGGGGTGAACATGACAAATATCCCATATTCCGATGGAAATTAAATTCATGTAAGGAGATACAGACAGCAAAATGTATTAGTATTTCAAGTGCTGATAAATGCCATGCACACTTTTAAGAAGGAGGGAAGGGAGGAGAATGCAGAGCTTTAAGAGGGACTACCAGTGTGATCAGGAAAGTCCTAACTGAGAGGAGGCTTTATAGGTTAAACCTTTAAAGAGGTTAAGAACACAGATAACTGGGAGAAGAGTATTCCAGAAGGAAGAACAATCAATGCAGAGGCCCTGAGACAGGAACGTGTGTCCTGCCTTCTAGGAATATTGAGGAGGAGGCCACTGTGATTGGAGAACAAAGAGTGAAGAGGAGAGGGGTTGGAAAGGAAGTCAGAAAGGAGCATGTTTGTAGGTCATAATGACATGGCCTTCTGTTCTAAGTGAAATAGGAAATCGTTGGAGGGCTTTTAACAGAGTACTGCTGTGACCTGACCTATATTTTATTACAAGATCAATCAACATGAACAATGAAGACATTTTGACAAAGCTTCATTTTTAAGTAGGCTTAGAGATATCAGATCCTGCATCCAACTTTGGTTGCACAACTTCATAAGAAGTCCTAACAAACACTGATAAGTAGTGGATATATTTATTAGAATTTTCTGTGAACTGACATGCATACCTTTGAATTTTAAAAGGCCAAAATAAAGAGCCCAACCATATGAATAAACGCAACAATTAAAAAAACGTTTCAAATATGTACAAAGTGTATTATAATAGATCTGCAAAAAAGTTAGGTTACCCAGCAGTCCATGTTTACATGTTAGCATCTCAAATAAATTTAAACTTGGCCTAGAACACATGTGAACTTGCATATTTTTTCATGAAATATTTTAAATGTATTTTAAAAATTTCAATAAAATTTGAACAAACAATTCTTGGCAAGGGTAACACAGTTTAAAACTGTAGAGCCAGATGATTATTAAGGCTTTACAAGTACTGGAAGCATGTACATCTAAGTCATATTACCATTTTGTACTTCAATTTTCTTATTTGCAAAAGAGGAAAACTTTGGAAGTGATAGATGTTTCTTTTATTTATCATGGTAAGGATTTCATGGATGTATACTTATGTTCAAAGTCATCAAATTTTGTACATTAAATATTTGTGATTTTGTGTATCAGTTATACCTTGAAAACGGTTAAAATTAAATGAGTAAATAGCAAAAATATGATAACATGAGTTAAAGCATCTATTTCATTGTAGATGCTTAGGAGACAGTGTCTTGTTTCCTTTTTCTAGTTATTTCTATCTTCTAAGCCTGACAGATGTTCCTTTGAACAGTGGAAAGAAAGCAGCAGCAAGAGACATAAGCCAATGACTTTTGACAAGAAAAATTTCCTGTCTCTCCACCTGAATGGCAGAGTCTCATGCCCTGCACCTCCACAGTAAAGACAGTTCTACTTTGTTCACAAATGAAATCTGTGTAACTAAAAATTGAGTGTGCTATATCCTTTGGGCGGCCAGACTTTCCACTTTTGGGCTCATTCACCAGGTCGATACAGAGGGAGGAATTTATTTGCCCAAAGCATTATAGCTAGAATAGAAGAACTAGGATTAGAACTGAGTTTGCTAAGCTTTTCACAATCCACATTCTTCTTACTACACTGTGCTTTTTTTCTCCATGGGAACTCTTCTCTCATGTCATTTCAGTAACTCAACAATTTGGAAGGATGGCTGGAGGGAATCTCGTGAGAAACCCCCAAGCCAGGATTAGTAAACACTACCCTAAACCATCATAAATATCAATAAGGAATTGAATTAGCAAGGCCTTCTGAGATACTTTTGTGTTATGTACTGAGACTGAACAGAGGAAAAAAGAACTTGCTCAACACAATATGCCAGTTAGTGGCAGAGCTAAAACGTGTTTCCTAATGTCCTAGTACTTTTTCCTAGAACACTATTAACTCATCCACCTATCCATTTATCCATTCATCGATCCATGCATCCATTCCTCCAACATTTATTTTTAGTGTTCACTTCAGAGAAGACAAGCAATAGGCAAATGTAGCCCTAGTACTCAAGGCGCCCCCCCAAGTCCACTTACTGGTTAAATAGGTATCACCAGTAACTTGATAAATGAATGAGCTTGCTGGTCAATATCCAGTCCCCTTTTCCTACTTTCCTCATCCAATTATGGCTCAATCTAGGGTGAATGTCAATAAGGCATTAGAGAAGTTTGGCTTCATTATACTCAGAACTTCGTGGTGCTACGGAGGGATTTTGACCATTCTGATAAACTGGTAGCTCAGATGAGCTTTCAAGAGTTTGACAGAAGCCTCTGGTAATTGAAGAATATTTGGCTTTTAGTTTCATAATCCTGTATTTTCTGCCTTCTGAAGTACTTTATCTTTGTTGAGCCATTTGTGTATTTTCTGGATACTAAGGATCTCTTGCTAACACTTCAGTTACTGGTGGCTTAAAAGTTCCCCCTAGTGACCTGCTCTTTGAGTATTGAAAACTAGACTGCCAACCCCTAGAGTGAGATTGTGGCAAAGAGAGAACATTCAAGGAGTTGCAAATCTGCCTCGGTTTTTTCAGAGGCTGTGTCCAAAATATCATTCAGGGTGTTACTGTTTTTAACCAGTACATTGACAAGAGAGGCATGAGTCAAATAAAAATTCTAGATCCAAAAGCAAGCCTCTTCTTAAAAAATCTCAGAGATGTTCTCAGTAGCAATTCTGATCATAGTAAGGATGTTGCTCCTGTTTTACATGGTGGAGTTGTGGATGAAGCCAAATTTAGTGCTCGTTTCTTGTGTGCTTATCTGTTTTCTTCTGTTGACATGCTTCAGGAAGACAAATCAAAGAGCTACCAGCATTCACCAAACTATACAAGCTACTATACTCTTTCCATGGAGAATGCAAAGCTGAACACCTATTTACCTGTTATATTTCAGGTATTTTATCACTGTTATCTTATTTAATGCTCCCAAATTTCTGAGTCTCACTTTTCCTAGCTCATTCAACCACGCATTTATACCTTAGTTCATCCATCTACTCAACAAACATTTATTTACTGTACACTTTCTGGAAGACAGAGAATAAGACACATGTGGACCTTTGGAATCCAGGAAATATAAAAATATTTCAGAAAATTCATGGAAATTCATATTATCTTTTAATTCCATTTCTGTGAACATTTTGAAATCTTCTCCTGTTATTTTGGTTACCATTTCACAGATGAAACTCAAAGACACAAAATACACTTCCCAAAGCCATTTAATTATAAAATGGTGGAATGAGGATTTGAACTCAGGTCAGTCTGGCATCAGCGTTCACCAAGTATCCTTCGATACCTATTTAGTTTTAGTACCATATTGGCCAACTGTTTAGGGATCTCTGGCACTGGTGATTACCAAGAAAGAAGGAAGTAATGTGATTTGGATAATAATCATGTTTAAGATGGAGACCAGAGGCAGTGATTCATCTCTCAATTCTCTACACAGATACTTTTGTTCATCCACATGATACTCTGCTAAACCCCATCTGTGGCTGATTCTGTAACTGTTCAGGAACAGTACAAGAGAATCGATTAATAGAATTATGGCATCTACGTTCTGCAGTAGATTGAATTTTACTCACATCATAGGAGAGGAAAATGAGGTGTAGAAAATACATCTTGTTGGAATTGATGGACTCGAATATGGACTTTAATTCAAGTTTAATGACCTTTTTATTATATCATGGACAGTTATAGGAAAGTTAAAACTATGGCTCAAATCTTTATTTTCATATCAAAACTATTTTCAGTACACTGCATTAGGCCTCGTGCTTCTAGATTTTAGAGTCATTTGTTGTGGTTGTTTGGCCTAGCAGTAAAGATCTCAACATACCAAATTAGAGTACCCAAGTTTGATTCTGAGCTCTCGTTTCTGACTCTGGCTTCCTGCCAATGTAGACCTTGGGAGGTAGCTTCCTACACACCCAAGTGTGACACTGCAGTTGCATACCCAGCTTCTGGCTTCAGCCCATCCCAGCCCTGCCCACTGTTGGCATTTGGGGAGTCAAACAGTGGATAAGAGCTTTTTCTCTATCTCTCTGCCTCAAATACATAAAATCAAAACAAAAAGGAAGTGGAGCATAAAATGATGCTTACCAGAGTTCAAATAGTGGATAAGAGCATGTACTCTCTCTGTCTCTCAAATACATAAATTAAACAAAAAACCAAAAAGAAGTGGAGCATAGAATAATGGTTACTAAAGCCCAAGAAGGATGTGGGGAAGGAAGGGTGGAAAGAAAACATTTCATGCTATAGGGGATTGGTATGATAGGACGGATAGCTTCTAATGTTCTATAGTACAATAAGATAATATGGTTGAGAAAAATTAAATGACTATTTCAAAATAGCAAAAGAGATGATACAAAGAAATTATATATGTGAATGTGAGAATCACAAGTGATAGATATGGCAATTACACTGTGATCATTACACCGTGTATACAACTTGTATTGAAATGCCACACAACACTCCATAAATATGCATACATTTAAAATAAATTAATTAAAACTTAGTAAAATGTTCAATAGAAAATTGTGAGTCAGAGGAAAGAATTAGTGAATTTAAAGATACAGTGGTAGAAGTTATCAAATCTGAGCAAAAAAGAGATAATACACTCTAAAAGATGAACAGAAACTTAGAGATCTGTGGATCAATAACAAAAGATCTAGCATTTGCATAATCTCAGTGCCAAAGGGATAGGAAAAGGAGGATGGAGCAAAAAATTCTTCAAAAACATAAAGCAGAAATACACCTAAATTTAGCAAAAAAATATAAATTTATAGATTCAAGGCAATGAGCAAACCTAAAACATGATAAACCCAAAGAAATTCATGACAAGGCACACCATCTCAAACTTTTGAAAACTAAAGATAGAGGAAAAAATCTTGATAGGTTTTAGGGAGAAATGATACTTACCTATGGGGGTAAAACAATCTGAATGAGAGAGACTATATCACTCAAAACCATAGTGACCAGAAGAAAGTGGCACAATATGTTTCAAATAGTAGAAATAATAATTAAAAATCCCTGACAATAATTAAAAATCCCACTGAATTTTGTATTCAGTGAACTATTCTTCAAGAATGAAAGGGAAAACAAAACATTCTCAGAGGAAAAGAAACTAAGAGAAAATTTTTACCAGCAGATTGGATTTAAGATATTGGCTAGTGGGGCCCTGCTGCAGTATAATAGGTAAAGCTGCAGCCTGCAGTGCCAGCATCCCATATGGGCGCTTGTTCAAGTCCTGGCTACTCCACTTCCCATCCAGCTCTCTGCTGTGGCCTGGGAAGGCAGTGGAAGATGGCCCAAGTCCTTGGTCCCCTGCACCCACGTGGGAAACCTGTAAGAAGCTCCTGGCTCCTCGCTTTGGATGGGTTCAGCTCCGGTCATTGCTGCCATTTGCGGAATGAACCAGCAGATGGAAGCCACCCCCCACCTCTGCTTCTCTGTAACTCTGCCTTCCAAATAAATAAATAAATAAATATTTTTAAAAAGATATTGGTTAATGAAAATTCTCTAAACAGAAAGAGAAGGGTAAAATAAGCAGCATTGTAACATCAGAAAGGAAGAATGAACAGTAGAAAGCTCCAAATGGCTGTAAATACATGTTCCTTTTCCTCTTGAGTTGTATCACATAAGCTTGATAGTTGAAGTAAAAATTATATTGATGTCGTTATTAATGTATTTAAAGGAAATATTTAATAAACCTATAAATTGGAGAGGGTAAAGAAATGTAGAAGGAGGTAAGATTTTTATATTTTTATATTTCATTGAAATCAATAAAATGTTGATATCAGCAGACCATAAGTAATTTATATATAACGCAATATCAATGGAGCTATATAAAAAGGCCACAACAATACACTTTAAACATTTAGAAAGGAGAAATATTTCAAATAAACAATTTAACGATGCATCAAAGTCCAAAATTAGAAATGAGAAATGATAAGGATCAGAGAAAACCTCAAAGAAATGGATAAATTCCTGAATACATATAGTCTTAAAAGATTAAATCAGGCAGATAAAGAAAATCCAAACAAATCCATAACAAGAAATGAGAATTAAGCAATAATTAAAAGTCCCCTATCAAAAAATGTCCAGGACCCAAGAGCTTTAAATTAAATCCTATAGAACATTTAAAGAGATACTAATTCCAATACTTTTCAAAATACTTCAAAATGTTGAAAATGATAGAACTCTGCCAAACTCTTTTTATGAAGCCAGCATTAATCTGAAACCAAAACCAAACAAAGACATGGCACAAAAAGAAAATAACAGGGGCCGGCAATGTGGTACTGCAGGTTGAGCCTCCATCTACAAGTGTCCTGGTTGCTCCACTTCCTGTCCATCTCCCTGTTAGTGAGCCAGGGAAGGAAGTGGAAGATGACCTATATTCTTAGACTCCTGTCACTCATGTGGAGAGGGAGAATCCAATGGAGTTCCAAGCTTCAGCCTTGCCAAACCCTGGTCATTGCAGTCATTTGGGGAGTGAACCAGTGGGTGAAAGATTCATTCTCTCTCTCTCTTCCTCTCTCTCCCCCCTTTCTCTTTCAAATAAATACATGTTTTAAAAAGGAAATGGTAGACTAATATCCTTAATTAATATCAATGCAAAAATTCTCAACAAAATGTTAACAAATAGAATCCAAGACTACATAAAAAGATCATACATGACAATCAAGTAGGATTTATTTATTTATTTGAAAGGCAGAGTTACAGAGAGGCAGAGGCAGGGAGAGTCTTCCAACCACTGGTTCAGTCCCTAGATGGCCGCAACAGCCAGAGCTGTACTGATCTAAACCCAGGAGCCAGGAGCTTCTTCTGAGTGTCCCACACCAGTGTAGGGGCCCAAGCACTTGGGCCATCTTCTACTGCTTTTCCGGGCCATAGCAGAGAGCTGGATTATAAGTGGAGCAGCTGGGACTGTAACGGGGCACCCATATGGGATGCCGTCACTGCAGGCGGAGGCTTAGCCTTCTAAATCATGGTGCCGACCCCTTGGAAGTTTCATACAAAACTGAACATAAGATTACATGATTTAACAATTGCACTTAGGCATTTATCCCCAATAAATGAAAATACATGTCCATATATATTTTTTTCATAGCAGCTTTACTTGTAATATTTCAAAACTCTAAAGAACCCAAAGCATCCTATAATAGATGAGAAATCTCCAAATGGGGCATACTTGTGGTTATGGAAAATTTGGTATCTTGATTCAGTGGTGGTTATAGGAATCTACATGTGTGATAATTTGGCATAAAACTCTACACAATCACTGTACCAACATCAATTTCCTAGGTCTGATATTGTACAGAAGAATACACGGGGCCTCTCCATAAATCTTCAGACTTTCCTGTGAATCTATAGGTACTGCAAAATAAAAAGTTTAAAAAAATGTTGGGTTTGGACATGTGGCACAGCAGTTTAAACACTGCTTGGGGGGGCCGGTGCTATAGTGTAGTAGGTTAAGCATCTGTCTGCAGTTTACTCATTCCATATGGGCACTGGTTCGAGTTTTGGCTGCTCCACTTCCAATTCAGCACCCTACTGATGGCCTTGGAAAGCAAAATATTGTCCACGTCCTTGGGCCCCAAAACCCACATGGGGACCTTGAAGAAGCTCCTGGCTCCTGCCTTCAGATTGGCCCAGTTCCGGCCATTGTGGCCATTTGGAGAGTGAACCAGCAGATGGAAGACCTCTCCATCTCTTTGTCTGTAACTCTGCCTCTCAAGTAAATAAATAAATCTCAAGGAAAAGAAACACTGCTTAGGATGCCGGCATCCCGTAGGAATACATGGGTTCAAGACCTGGCTCCACTGGTTTCCAGCTTCCTGGGAGGGAATGGTAATAGCTCAAGTAGTTGAGTCTCTATCACCTATGTGGGAGTCCTAGACTGAGTTTCAGGCTCCTGACTTTGGCCTGGTCTAGTCCTGGCTATTGTGGATATTTAGGGAGTGAGCTAGCAGATGGGAGACCACTGTCTCTCTCCATTTCCAATAATCAAAATAAATAAATATGAATTTAAAATAAAAATTTTTAGCAGGTCCTTTACTGGAAAAGAAAAGTATTGTGACTTTTAGGGATAGTGAAGGGAAGATGGATGAGAGAGGGGAAGATTCTTCTTGTCAAAGAGGATTTTTTTTCTTTATGAACAGTGAAGACTTTTGAATGGTATAAATGGGAGTTCTGAGATTCTCAGCTTCAGCGAAGTTTTCTCTGCTTCTGGAATGGGGTCGAAACTCTAGGAGCATTCAGTCAGAATGAAATATGTGAGTAGGAATCATAGGTGCATCAGCTGTTAACTAGTATAGACCAAAGACCCGAGGCTTTCCTTATATTTTGCCATGGTATAAAGCCTGCCTCTCTCAACCCAACCAAAACTGTGTACCACCTAGAACTGGTCTCAGACATGACTTAGTTGAATTACAGTACTAATTGAAGAACAAAATTATGTTTAATTTGATTTAAAGGAAATAAACAACTCCATTCATTAAAATCAACAACTATTTATTAGACATCCAATGGGTTCCTGACACTGAGATAAGTGTACCATTTCTCTTAGTTTTCTACTGAGGGGTTTCAGCTTCAACATCTCCAAGAACATTCATGAGTGAGCAGATAGCCCAGATATCCTGAAAGATATGGATGGCAGTAAAATCGGAGGCTATTGAAGAAAAAGGAGGAATAATTGCCCCTGAATTCCAGAAACTCAGATCTTCACATCCTTTCATAGGCAGTTCAGCTGCTCACACCTGTCCAATTGCTCAATTTGAGACATAAAATAAACAAAAAAATTTCCCCAGGATTCTTGGTCTTTGATTTTAGTCCTATTTCCATCCAAAGTCAACTTTACTTCTGGGACTTGGATTCACACTTGATAAAGATGTGAATCAAATGGATTTCACACAATAGTAGCTTTCTTGATAAGTTGGTGGAAGAAATAGTTGTAGAGCAACCAGTAAGGTGATATTTTGAAATCTGAACTGACAGTTGACACCAGGGAGTGGGCTCTCAAGCCTTGGTCAAAAAGTCTGGAGATTAGGCTCTCAAGTGGGAAGCAGAAACTGATAGGAGATCCTAGGATCTTAGCATGTTTATGAGGGGTACTCATACATAAGGAACCTGGCAGTATTAGTGAACAGGACAGACATAAGAGGGCAATGCCAGCCCGAAAGTAAAGAGGCCAGTAGTAACAAATGATATGTCCTAGTTGGTGGAATAGGGTGTATTTAAGTTCCTCCTGTCTCAAGTCAGGATGCTTGCTCAATGTCCAGATATGTCAGATCTTAAAATGGGAAAAGAAACTCCAACCACAAGGATGGGAATGATTTAGATACACAATCTCAGACAAGGCCTGACATCTGTCTCTATTTTGTGTTCCCACCACCTAGAATAAAGCTCATTTGAATTAATTCTACTTGGGTAGAAGGAATAGTCAGATATAGTTCTCCATTATCCCAGCTTCAGAATTTCACACATTCTTTCTTGTTACCCAATTTGATAGTCTTGCTATGTTTAGTGTTTCTGAGCTGGAGAATAAAAAGAATATAAACAAGACAGTATGAATATAAGAATCCTGCTAATTTTTCAGCAGACTTGCTTTTGAGTGGGCATATTGGTGCCTTAGCAACTGAGACAGTTTAGGTTGAAGAATCCCCCAAAGATAAAATCCTTCCAGAAGGCTTGCAAAACAGGAAGCTCCATATCCTGACCATTGTTCTGTTCATCAAAGGAGCAAGTGCTCACTTAGAGCTGGCAGGGTGATGACAGAAGAAGTGACAAGAAGCAGCAGTGGTGAAAGGGTTTCAGTTGTCAAAAAGGATGGCCATTCACATAGCCCAATAAGCTTAGGAAAGAGAACTAGAATAACTTGAAAAACTCCTTTCATTTCCCAAGCACCTGCTGGCTTGGGTATCAGTGTAGAATTGAATCAGACATACTCCTTGCCCTCAAGCAGATCTTAGAACTGTGAGGGGAATTAGACATGAAAATAACTGTTAGAAAGTATGAATTATGCCATTGCAGAATGGTGAAAGACAGTAGAGTGAAGTGGTTAAGAATACACACTTTGAAAGCTCACTGCCTCACTTCAAATCCTATCCTATTCCAATTGGATTGTGACCTCAGGCGAAACATTTAACGTCTTAGTATTCCATTTCTTCACAGTAAACTGGAGGTAAAGCACTTTTCAAGCACACGTCATCCCTTATTGGACTAGTCTTAGGTTAACTAGAAAAGTAGATCACTGGGCCAATACCCCTTTCTTCCCCAGGGGACTGTTTGAGCTATGTATTAACACGCAATGAAGGACAAGAAAAAACTTGGTCATTTGCAGGCTGGCTAAGGAGCTGATCACCAGCTTCCATGAAAAATGTTTGAAGGTATGGAGGAGGCTGTTTATCTTGGACAAGATTCAGAGAAGTATAGCCTCTGACTTTAGACTTCTGAGAGATTCTCACAGCACAAAGGGTGGGGGCAGAGCTGGGATTGGTTGGAACTACCAGCAAAATAATATTTGTTCCAACTCAGTTCTTGGGGTTGATGTTTAGCCTAGTATCCAAGACACTGGCTAAGACACCTTCATCCCACAGCAAAGTGCCTGTGTTCAAGTCCCAGTCGTTATCCCCATTTCAGCTTCCTACTTGTGTACATCCTTGAAGGTAGCAATGATGATTTAAGTCATTGGATTCCTGCTACCCACGTGGAAGTCCTGGGTTGAGCTCCTGCGTCACAGCTTTGACCAGCCCAGGCTCAGCTGCTTTGGGCATTTGGGAAGTGAACAAACAGATGAAAGCATCTCTCTCTCTCTCTCTCTCTCTGTGTGTGTGTGTGTGTGTGTATCCCTCTAATAAACAACCAAAAAGAATTTTTAATGATCTGTTTCAAACCTACAGAATAGACTCAAAATTGCTTATTGCAGTAGCCACATGGATAGGGCAGATGCTGCAGCATAATGGGTTGAGCTGTCCCCTGCAACACTGGCATCCCATATAGGCACTGGTTCAAGTCCTGGATTCTCTACTTCTAATCCAGTTCCCTGCTGGTGCACCTGGAAAGGCACCCACTTGGGAGACCCGAATGAATTTCCTGGCTCCTGGCTCTGGCCTAGACTAGCCTTGACGATTATAGTAGTCATTTGGGAAGAGGGAAATGGGTCCGTGGATGGAAGATTCTCTCTCTCTCTCTCTCTCTCTCTCTCTCTCTCTCTGTATGTGTGTGTGTGTGTGTGTGACATGCCTTTCAAATAAATAAATCTTTAAAAAGTATCTACACTGACTTGTCCTGACTGTTAAGGTACAACATAATACTTTATCCGTTTTAGTATTTTTTTGTTCTATTTAATACTATTGATTGGATTCTTTAATTAACACACAATTATTCTTAAGTGTTTAAATTTAACTGAAAAGTGATCTCTGTTAAATATAAGAGTGGGAATAAGTGAGGGAGGAGATGTACAATTTGGGACATGCTCAATCGGACTCGCCCCAAATAGTAGAGTTAGAAACGTGCCAGGGGATTCCAGTTCTCAATCCCATCAAGGTGGCAGGTACCAATGCCATCTCACTAGTCCAAGTGATCAATTTCAGTTCACAATTGATCATAATGATAGGTCTAAGAGTCAAAGGGAATACATAAACAAGACTAGTGTCTGTTGACACTAACTGATAGAATAAAAAGGGAGAGAACGATCCAACATGGGAAGTGGGATACACAGCAGACTCATAGAATGGCAGATGTCCTAAATAGCACTCTGGCCTCAGAATCAGCCCTTAAGGCATTTAGATCTGGCTGAAGAGTCCATGAGAGTATTTTAGGCATTGAAAGCCAAGTCACTCTGGCAGAAAAAAAAAGAGGACCTAAATGAAAGATCTCTGTGAGTGAGATCCCAGTGGAAAGAACGGGGCCATCAAAGAAGGAGGTACCTTTCTCTGAAGGGAGGAGAGAACTTCCACTTTGACTATGACCTTGTCTAAATAAGATCAGAGTCGGCGAACTCAAAAGGCCTAGGAAGATCACTGAAGCCCTAAACAAGAGTGTCAATTTGTTAAGTCAACAACAGGAGTCACTGTGCACTTGCTTTTCATTTAGGATCTCTGTCCTTGATGTGTTGTTCAATGTGAATTGATGCTATGACTAGTAATCAACTAGTATTTTACACTTTATGTTTCTGTGTGGATGCAAACTGTTGAAATCTTTACTTAATATATACTAAATTGATCTTCTGTATATAAAGATAAATGAAAATGAATCTTGATGCGAATGGAATGGGAGAGGGAGCAGGAGATGGGAGGGTTGTGGGTGGGAGGGAAGTTATGGGGGGGAAAGCCATTGTAATCCATAAGTTGTACTTTGGAAATTTATATTTATTACATAAAAGTTAAAAAAAATAGCCACACTGAGTGAACTTTGAATCTGGGCTAATTTTCCAGGGTCATACTCTCATTCCCTCTCCAGCCTTCCTCAGCTTCTACTCTTATTTATTTATTTATTTTATTCATTTGAAAGACAGAGTTAAAGGGAGAAGTAGAGACTGAAAGAGATAGAGGTCCTCCACCTACTGGTTCACTCCCCAAATGGTGGCAATGGCTGCAGCTGAGCTGATCCGAAGCCAGGAGCATCTTCTGGGTCTCCCACACATATACTGGGACCAAAGAACTTGGGCCACCCTCTGTTGTTTTCCCAGGCACATTACCAGTGAGCAGCTGGGACTTGAACTGGCATCCATATGGAATACCGGCACTGCAAGTTGGGACCTTAACTCACTGCACCATAGCGCCATCCTCATGCCTCCGCTGATCACATCACCACATTGGGGATCTGATTGTTACTTGCTCTTCCTTGTGTGTGCTTTCCTATGTATTGTTCCGTTCATCTGGAATACCTTGCAGCCACCCCAACTCTGCCAAGTGAACAAATGAACTCCTATTTATCCTTTAAGCTCATGATGTAATATTTCCTTGGGTTTTGCTGAAATTCCTGTCCTCCTCTCATTTCCATGAAGTATTTATTTTCCTTCTTTTTATGCTTTATACCAAAAAACTCACACTGCATATGTAATGAATCACATTTCTTAGTCTATAGTAACCATATTATCTAGTCCCTCCAAAAGGGTAGTTCTCATAAAGGCTTGTGGAAGCAAAGGTAGAACTGTGTAGCAGTCCAAAACCGTGGGGGAATGTCCGGCTCATGGGCTATATAAAATCATTTGGTCTGGCCCTCTAAATTCAATAAATCTATACCAGGATAATTTTCAGCCCATAATCTTGCATGGCCCATGAATTATGTTAAAAATACCCAAATGGCTCTTGGCAGAAGAAAAAGTTCCCCACCCCTGCACTCGAGTGATTCAAATGAAGGCTAAATGATTATTTACCAAGGAAGTTGCAAGGGGATTCTTGCATTGACTGACATATTAGATACAATGAGATCTGAGGACCTCATTTACTCTTACAATTTGATGAGGGAATTGTGACTTCATGACTTGTGCTAATAGAGACACAAACATCCTGTATTCAAATAATATAAACTTGGAATCTGTCTATGATTTATCACTAACTTACTGTGTGACCTTGGGCAAAGTCCCTTCCCTCTCTGGCTTGTGATTCTTTTATCTGCAAAAGAAGAGAGCTGGCCTTGTGGAAAACAGGGTTTCCAAAATGTTCTTTTCTGGAGTGCTTTGGAGCATAGGCTACTGCTGGGGGAGAGAGTGTTACAAGACAGAAATAAAGGAAAGTAATACAGACAGCTCTGCCAAAGGCCTCTTTCAAAATGAGCCTTCAACCAAAATCATTATTTGATTATTTTTTATTTGATGCTGTCATATTTGCTTTCTTACTTTGCTTTTACAATTTCTTAGTTAACTTATTTCAGTCATGAAGATTTTTTCCTAACCTTATTAACAGTTACATGTAAAAATCACATTTAAAATATACAAAATGATAATTTGATATATGTACACATTGGGAAATGATTAGCACAATCAAATTAATTAATATATCCATCACATCACCAGATTACCATTTTTGGATGTAAAATAAAGATAGGTAAGATTTATTGTTTTTCAAGTGAACAATATACTATTGTGAACAAAATCAGTATGCTATAACGTTAGATTCCCCAGAATTCATTCATCTTATACCGGAGACTTTCTTCTCCTTTACATTCTGCTCTCCGTTACTCCACACTTCCAAACCCTAAAACCTGGCAATTACCTTACTACTCCAGACTACATGCTTCTTTGAGTTTGAACATTTTAGATTCCACATAAAGTAGATCATATGATATCTGTTTTTTAAATTTCTAAAAGCTTTTAAATTAGTTTTTTAATCGATTCAATGTGATTTGTAGTTTAAATTCTAAGAACGTGACATTCCCTCATCCCCTCCCTCCTTCCTTTCCTACCTACCTACCTCTTCCTCTCTTCCTCCTACCCTCCTTCCTTCTCCCTTTCTTTTATTTAGTTTTTGATATAGCATATTTTAAATTTACATGACAGTAAAAAGGTGTAATACTTCACCAAATAAGAAGTTTAACAAGTAAAAAGTAAAAAGACCCTAGTTTAGTGAGAATATAGACAATGGCTATAAACAATAATTGAATGGAAAAATGAGCATTTTACCCGTATACAGTACATTTTAAAATAATCACAGATCATTAAAACTATAGTAAGTATAACATTCTTAAGCACTTGTTTTACAGAGGTATAAAACAAAGTTTTACAAAAATTTGCAGCAAAACTGATACACACAGATATTACTTACTCTTTTAAAAAAAATTAGCTCCTCTATATAGGAGAGAACATGTGGCATTTATCTTTCTGGGTCTGACTTATTTCACTCAACATGATATCCTCCAGTTGTGTCCGTTTTGTGGCAAATGGTAAAATTTCTCTTTTTTATAGCTGATTAATATTCCATTGTGTAGACATACCACAATTTCTTTGTCTATTCATCTGATGATGGGCACCTTGGTTGGTTCCAAATTTTGGCTATTGTGAACAGTGCAGCTATAAACATGGTGGTGTGGGTATCTCTAATACATTGTGTTCAAGTCTTTCAGGGAAATATCAGTAAAGGGATTGCTGGATCATAGAAAAATTTGTTTCCAGGTTTTTTTTTTTGTTTGTTTGTTTTGTTTTTTGAGAGATCTCCACTGTTTTCCAGAGTGGCTGCACTCATTTACATTCCCAAAAACAATGTGTAAGTGTTCCCCTTTTCCCATATTCTTGTGAGCATTTGTTACTCTGTGTTTTGGGTTTTAGCCACTTTTACAGGGCTGAGATGATATCTCATTGTGGTTTTGATTTGTGTTTCCCTGATGTCTAACAATCTTGAGCATTCTTTCATATATTTGTTCGCAATTTGTATTTCTTATTTTGAGAACTGTCTATCAAAGTCATTTGCTCATTTTTCAATTGGGTTGGTTATTTGTTGTTGTTGCTGTTGAGTTTTTTAAGTTGCTGATATATTTGGGATATTAATCATTTGTCAAATAGGTGTTTTGGAAATACTTTTCCCATTATGTTGAGTGTTTCTTCAATCTACTGATCATTTCATTTTCTTTTTTTTAAAAAAAAAGAAAAGAGAGAAGGAAAGGTAGAGGGAGAGGTCTTCCATCCACTGGTTCACTCCCCAATTGGCAGAAATGGCCGGAGCTGCGCATATCTGAAGCCAGGAGCCAGGACCCTCTTCTGGGTCTCCCATGAAGTGCAGAGGCCCAAGGATTTGGGCCATCTTCTGCTGCTTTCCCAGGCCATAGCTGGATAGGAAGTGGAGCAGCCGGGACTTGAACCAGTGCCCATATGGGATGCCAGCACTGCAGGCAGTGGCTTTACCTGCTATGCGACAGCGATGGCCCCCATCATTTCATTTTCTGTGCAAAATGTCTGAGTTTGATATAGTCCCATTTATTTAGTGTTGCTTTTGTTGTCTGTGCTTTGGAGGACTTGTCAGAGGTCTTTTCCTATATCAATGTTTTGGAGTGTTTACCCTACATTTTCCTCCAGTAACATCATAGTCTCGGGCCTTAAATTAGGTTTTTGATACAGCTTAAGTATATGTATATGGTGAGAGGTATATTTTTGTATATGGTGAGAGGTATGGATCTAATTTTATTTTACATACATACATCTTGTTTTGCCAACACTAGTTGTTGAACACACTATATTTACTTCATTGTATGGTTGGAGCATTTTTCGTCAAAAATCTGTTGGCTGTACATATGTAGATTAAGTTCTGGGCTCTCTATTCTGTACCATTGGTCTATATATTCGTTTTTATGCCACCATTATGCTGTTTTAATTACTGTAGCTTTGCAGCATGCTGTGAAGTCAGATATTCTGATTCCCCAGCTTGGTTTTTCTTGTTCAGAATTGCTTTGGCCACTCTGGGTCTTTTGTGATTCAACGTGAATTTTAGGATTGCCATTTCTAGTCCTGTAAATAATGTCATTAGTATTTTTATGGTGTTTGCATTGACTCTGTAGATTGCATTAGGTAGTATAGACACTTTAATGATATTGATTATTCTAATCCATGAGCAAAGAATATCTTTCTATTTTTTTTCTTTTTTTATTAAACTTTTATTTAATGAATATAAATTTCCAAAGTATAGCTTATGGGTTACAATGGCTTCCCCCCACCCATAACTTCCCACCCGCCCGCAACCCTCCCCTTTCCCGCTCCCTTTCCCCTTCCATTCATGTAAAGATTTATTTTCAATTCTCTTTGTATACAGAAGATCAGTTTAGTATATATTAGGTAAAGATTTCAACATTTTGCCCATATAGCAACATAAAGTGAAAAAACTACCATTGGATTACTAATTATAGCATTAAATAGCAATGTACAGCACATTAAAGACAGAGATCCTACATAATTTTTTTTAAATTAATTTTCTATGCCATTTCCATTTTAAAACCAGGTTGTTTTTTTTTTCATTTCCAATTCTCTTTATATACAGAAGATCACTTCAGTATATAATTAGTAAAGACCTCATCAGTTTGTGCCCACACAGAAACGCAAAGTATAAAAATACTGTTTCAGCCGGCGCCGTGGCTCAACAGGCTAATCCTCCGCCTTGCGGCGCCGGCACACCGGGTTCTAGTCCCGGTCGGGGCACCGATCCTGTCCCGGTTGCCCCTCTTCCAGGCCAGCTCTCTGCTGTGGCCAGGGAGTGCAGTGGAGGATGGCCCAAGTCTTTGGGCTCTGCACCCCATGGGAGACCAGGAGAAGCACCTGGCTCCTGCCATCGGAACAGCGCGGTGCGCCGGCCGCGCGCGCTACCGCGGCAGCCATTGGAGGGTGAACCAACAGCGGAGGAAGACCTTTCTCTCTGTCTCTCTCTCTGTCTCTCTCTCTCTCTCTCTCACTGTCCACTCTGCCTGTCAAAAATTAAAAAAAATTAAAAAAAATACTGTTTCAGTACTAGTTATAGCATCACTTCGCTTTAGACGACACATTAGGGACAGATCCCACATGGGGTGTAAGTACACAGTGATTCCTGTTGCTGATTTAACAAATTGACACTCTTGTTTAGGGCTTCAGTGATCTTCCTAGGCTCTAGTCATGAGTTGCCAAGGCTTTGGAAGCCTTTTGAGTTCGCCGACTCTGATCTTATTTAGACAAGGTCATAGTCAAAGTGGAAGTTCTCTCCTCCTTTCAGAAAAAGGTACCTCCTTCTTTGATGGCCCCGTTCTTTCCACTGGGATCTCACTCACAGAGATCACTCAACATGGATTAAAGACTTAAATCTATGACCCGAAACCATCAAATTATTAGAGAGCATTGGAGAAACCCTGCAAGATATAGGTACAGGCAAAGACTTCCTGGAAAATACTCCAACAGCACATGCAGTCAAAACCAAAATTAACATTTGGGATTGCATCAAATTGAGAAGTTTCTGTACTTCAAAAGAAACAGTCAGGAAAGTGAAGAGGCAACCAACCGACAGAATGGGAAAAAATATGCGCAAACTCTACTACAGATAAAGGGTTGATAACCAGAATCTACAAAGAAATCAAAAAAACCACAACAACAAAACAAACAACCCACTTAAGAGATGGGCCAAGGACCTCAATAGACATTTTTCGAAAGAGGAAATCCAAATGGCCAACAGACACATGAAAAAATGTTCAAGATCACTAGCAATCAGAGAAATGCAAATCAAAACCACAATGAGGTTCCATCTCACCCCGGTGAGAATGGCTCACATTCAGAAATCTACCAACAACAGATGCTGGAGAGGATGTGGGGAAAAAGGGACACTAACCCACTGTTGGTGGGAATGCAAACTGGTTAAGCCACTATGGAAGTCTGTCTGGAGATTCCTCAGAAACCTGAACATAACCCTACCATACAACCCAGCCATTCCACTCCTTGGAATTTACCCAAAGGAAATTAATTTGGCAAATAAAAAAGCCATCTGCACATTAATGTTTATTGCAGCTCAATTCACAATAGCTAAGACCTGGAACCAACCCAAATGCCCATCAACAGTAGACTGGATAAAGAAATTATGGGACATGTACTCCATAGAATACTATACAGCAGTAAGAAACAACGAAACCCAGTCATTTGCAACAAGATGGAGCAATCTGGAGAACATCATGCTGAGTGAATTAAGCCAAAGAGAAAAATATCATTTGTTTTCCCTGATAGGTGACAACTGACCGCCAAAGGGGAAACCTGTTAAGTGAAATGGACACTATAAGCAACAATGAACTGATCAGCTCCTGTCCTGACTTTAGATGTACAATGTAATACTTTATCCTTTTTAGTATTTGTTGCTGTTTGTTGTTGTTCTAGTACTATTGGTTGAACTCAGTAATTAACACACAATTATTCTTAGGTGTTTAAATTTTAACTGAAAAGTGATCCCTGTTAAATCTAAGAGTGGAAAAAGAGAGGGAGGAGATGAACAATTTGGAACATGCTCAATCGGACTGGCCGCAAATGGTGGAGTTAGAAATGTGCCAGGGGATTCCAACACAATCCCATCAAGATGGCATGTACCAATGCCATCACACTAGTCCAAGTGATCAATTTCAGCTCACAATTGATAGCTCTGATAGGTCTAAGAGTCAAAGAGATCACTCACACAAACAAGACAAGTATCTGCTAATACTAACTGATAGAATCAAAAAGGGAGAGAAAGATCCAACATGGGAAGTGGGATACACAGCAGACTCATAGAATGGCAGATGTCCTAAACAACACTCTGGCCTCAGAATCAGCCCTCAAGGCATTCGGATCTGGCGGAAGAGCCCATGAGAGTATGGCAGGCATGGAAAGCCAAGATATCATGGAAAAAAAAAAAGACCTAGAATATCTTTCTATTTTGTATCCTTGATGATTTTTATCAATGTTTAATAATTTTCATTGCAGACATATTTCATTTTTTCATTGTTTATTGCTAAATATTTGATTTTTGTGTATCTTGTGAATGGTAATTCTTTCGATTTCTCTTTCTGTGAGTTCATCATTAGCATACAAAAAAGCTACTGTTTTTTGTCTGTTTATACTGTAACCTGCAACTTTGCTGAATTGGTTTATCAATTCTAACAACTTTTTGGTAGAGTGTTCAGGTTTTTCCATGTACAACATCATGTCATCTGCAAACATGTATAATTTCATTTCCTCTTTTACCATTTTGATGCTCTTTATTCCTTTTTCTTCCCTAACTGCTCATGTTAAAACTTCCAGCACTATACTGAATAACAGTGCCAAAAGTAGACATCCTTATCTTGTTTCAGATCTGAGGGCAAGTGCTTTCAGTTTTTCCTCATTTGGTGTGATACTGGCTATTGGTTTGTGATATATAGCCTTTATAGTTTTCAAAAATGTTCCACTTATACCTAATTTGTGGAGGGTTTTTATCATGAAAGGGTGTTAAATCTTATCAAATGCTTTCTCTGTATCTATTGAGGTGACCCTGCAGTTTTTTTTCTTTGTACTATTGTTGTGATTTATGATGATTATTGATTTGTGAATGTTGAACCAGCCTTGCATTTCTGAGACAAATCTCATTTGATCCTGATATATGATGCTTTCGCATGGTTTTGGATTCATTTTGGTAGAATTTTGTTGAGGAGTTTTGCATCTATGTTCATTAAGGATATAGATCTGTAGTTTTCTTTTTGTGTTGAGTCTTTGCTTTTGGTATCAAACCAATGCTGGCCTCATAAAAAGAATTTGGCAGAGTTCCATCCTGTTCAATATTTTAGAATAGTTTCAAAAGTAGTAGAGTTACTTGATCTTTAAATGTTTTGTAGAATTCAGTACTAAGACAATCGAGTTCCCACCTTTCTTGATGGAAGACTTTTGTTTACTGCTTCCATCTCATTGCCTATTATTGATCTGCTTAAGTTGTCTATATATTCTTGATTTAATCTTGGTAAGTTATATGAATTCAAGAATTTATCCATTTCCTCGCAGTTTTCCAGTTTATGAATATATAGCTCTTAATAGTAGTTTCTTATGATTCTTTGTATTTTTGTGGTGCTGGTTATAATATCTTTTTCTTCACCTCTAATTTTATTTATTTCCATTTTTCTCTTTTTTCTATGTTAGTTGGCTATTTTATTTTCTTAAAAAACCTTTTTTATTGTATTTTTTTAGTTTCAATTTCATTTATATTTATTCTGATCCTTATTTCTTACCTCCTGCTGATTTGGGGTTTGGTTTGCTCTTGTTTTTCTAAGTCTTCAACATGCATCATTAGATCTTTAATTTGAGGCTCTTGTGAAGGGGCTGAAGACTCCCTCCCCCCATAAAAGAGGCTTCGCCTGGCCGTGGGCCTGCTTGCTGCTCAGCTTTCCCTCCTGTGAGGGCCACCACGATTCTCTCAGGAGGCGGACGCAGCAGCCAAGCCTCCATTTTGGAAGCAGAGAGCTGAACCTGATAGGACAACAAAGCTGTCTGCTTCCCCCCAAAAAAATCTTTAATTTGAGACATTTCTCTTTTTTAATTAAGCATTTAATGCTATAACTTCCCTCTTAATACTGATTTTGCTGTATCTCAGGGGTTTTTATATGTTGTGTTTTCATTTTCACTTATTTTAAGAGAGTTTTTTAATTTCCTTTTTAATTTCTTCCATCACTCATTGGTCATTCAGTAGCATGCTCTTTCATTTCATTTATGAGGTTCTATTGTTCTTATTGTTATTGATATCTAGTTTTATTTATTTATGGTCTGAGAAGATACATGGTTTGATTTCAATCTTTTAAAATTTGCCGAGACTTGGTTTGTGGCCTAATATGTGATCTATCCTGGAAAATATTCCATGTGCTGCTAAGAAGAATGCGTATTGTGCAGCTTTTGGATGAAGTGGCCTGTAAATGTCTGTTTGATCCATTTTCTTGATAATATGCTTCACCTCTGATGCATTTTTGTTGCTTCTGTCTGGGTGATCTGTCCATTGCTGAGAGTGGGGTGTTGAAGTCACCCATCATTATTGTGTTAGAATCTATCTCTCACTATAGGTCTAATAGTATTTGCTGTTTATATCTGGATGGCCTTGTGTTTGAATCATATATAATTATGATTGTTATGTCTTATTACTAAGTAAAACAGTTATCAAAATATAATGTCCTTCATAAGCTCTTTTTTGATTTAAAATCTGTTTTTTTTTTTAATATTAAGATAGCTATGCCTGCCTGCTTTTGGTTTCCATTTGCCTGTTTGTATCTTTGTTTGTCAAATGAGTTTCTTGTTCACCTACAATAGGGTCATTTTTTAATCCATTTAGTCAACATAAATGTTTGGTTGCTGAATTTAATCCACTTACATTGAAGGTTAGTATTGATAGATAAGAACTAAGATCCAGGGCCGGCGCTGTGGCTCACTTGGTTAATCCTCTGCCTGCGGCACCGGCATCCCATATGGGCTCTGGGTTCTAGTCTCGGTTGCTCCTCTTCCAGTCCAGCTCTCTGCTGTGGCCTGGAAAGGCAGTGGAGGATGGCCCAAGTGCTTGGGCACCTGCATCCACGTGGGAGACCAGGAGAAGCACCTGGCTCCTGGCTTCTGATAGGCACAGCGCCGTCTGTAGCAGTCATTTGGGGAGTGAACCAACAGAAGGAAGACCTTTCTCTCTGTCTCTCTCACTGTCTGTAACTCTACCTGTGAAATAAATAAATAAATAAATTTTTTTTTACAGGCAGAGTGGACAGTGAGAGAGAGAGACAGAGAGAAAGGTCTTCCTTTGCCATTGGTTCACCCTCCAATGGCCGCCGCGGCCAGTGCACCGCGCTGATCCCAAGGCAGGAGCCAGGTGCTTATCCTGGTCTCCCATGGGGTGCAGGGCCCAAGCACTTGGGCCATCCTCCACTGCACTCCCTGGCCATGGCAGAGAGCTGGCCTGCAAGAGGGGCAACCGGGACAGAATCTGGCGCCTAGACCAGGGCTAGAACCCGGTGTGCCGGCACCGCAGGCAAGGATTAGTCTATTGAGCCGTGGCGTCAGCCAATAAAGATGTTTTTTAAAAAAGAACTAAGATCCATCATTCTGTTGATTGGATAATGATTCCGAATGCTTTGTTAATATGTCATGGTGACATATGGTTCATGTTTAATTCTTTTTTAAAAAGATTTATTTACTTGAAAATCAGAGTTATACAGAGCAAGGAGAGGCAGAGAGAGAGAGAGAGAGAGAGAGAGAGAGAGACGTCTTCCATCCGATGGTTCACTCCCCAATTGGCCGCAATGGCCGGAGCTGTGCTGATCTGAGGCCAGGAGCTAGCAGCTTCTTCTGGGTCTCCCACGCGGGTGCAGGGGCCCAAGGACATGGGCCATCTTCCACTTTTTCCCCAGGCCACAGTAGAGAGCTGGATAGAAAGAGGAGCAGCAGGATCTCAAACCGGCGCCCATACGGGATACACAGCTAAAACTTAAATCAGTAGATCTGCTACCCAAGCTACAGATGGGAATCATTCCTCCCAGGTCCCTTGGCAGAGAATGCAGATGGAAGGACCAAATTCAAACAGGGCTGTAGCCCAGTCTGCAGGCAGGATCCTGATTAGTCAGCCTACCAGCTGGGTATTACCCTGCCTTCTCAAAACAACTCTCCTTGATCTTGGGTTCCACTAGTACTTAATCACTTCTTACCTAGAGCCCAAACGTCCCAGAAAGGCATGTTTGTCTGTGGATGGCTGTCAAATTACTGTTTTTTAAAATATTTTAGTTTATTTGAAATGCAGGATTACTGAGAAAGGGAGAGGAAGATGAAGGGGAGGGGGAAGGGAAGGGGGAGAGGGATAGAGAGGGAGATAGAAGGGATCTTCTATCTGCTGGTTCACTTGGCCACAACAGCCAAAGCTAGTCCAGACTGAAACCAGGAGCCAGGAGCTTCATCCAGATCTCCCACATGGGTGCATGGGCCCAAGCACTTAGGCCACCTTCTGCTGCTTCCCCAGGGGGATTAGCAGGGTACTGGATCAAAGTGGAGCAGTGGGGACTTGAACCAGTGCCTAAATGGGATGCCAGCATGTCAGGCAGTGGTTTAACCCACTATACCATAGTGCCGGCCCCTCAAATTTTTGTTGATGTTGGGGATAATTATAATCAACTTCCTAGTCTGCCATTTTGCTGATGTCATTCCTCTCATGTCTGTTTTAATTATAAAAATGCTATTTGCACACTATGGAAATTTCAAGCTATATATACAAATAATAATAGTACATGTGAATATAAATAGTTCTTATTTTGTGTTAATCCTTTTAAGCACTTTATAAATATTAACAGTTAAAACAAATAGAAGGCTAAAAGAGTTAAAAAGCTCTTAAGAGCCTGCATTAATCTTTTTCCACACCAATTCTATTCCTCTTCTCAGAAGTAACCACTGCTTTCCAATAGATTGGTATCCTTATTGACTTTTTTTATACACATTAAGTATTTTACATTTGTAGATAGCTATCCTTTTTATAGAATAGAGTCACACTTTTTATATTGTTCAGCACTCTTTTCTCATCTTGGACATTGTTCCCTTAGGATGTATTGAGTTGTTTCACTCTCCTAATTAGGCAGTGTTTTTTTAAAACATATAATGTGTAGAGCAGGCACTCAATTGATGACTATTTAAGTTGCTTAAACTATTTTTAATTACAGTATTGTAGGGAAAAGCCTAGGACATACATTTATACACATATGCAAATTTTCCATAGGGTATATTTCCAGAGGGAAAAAATTAAAACATAAAGTATGAGCGTTTTGAATTTGATTTTTTTAAATTAAAAGCATTTTAATTGACATGTTATAATTGTACCTGTTTATAGGGTACAGTGTGATACATCAATACATACCTACAAAATGCTATAATCAAATTTGAAACTTGCGTTACCTCCAACATCTATCATTTCTTTGAGGTAAGTCTCTTCAGAATTCAATTTCCTAGCTATTTTTAAGCAATGTGTTTGTGTTAGCTATAGTCACTTTGCTGTACAATAGAACACTATGACTATTGCTAGGTTTTGTAACTTTGCTCCCATTGTCCAACTTCTCCCCATCACACCTTCACCTTACCTTTCCCAGCCTCTAACCACCATTCTACTATTTACTTCTATGAGATCATGTGTTTTACATTCCAACAATGAGGAGGCTTTGAAAAGTTATGAGGAGATTTGCACTAGCTTTTAATTCTATTTTAACATGAAATTTTAGAAACCCCTTCTATGAGCGGGATCATGTATCCATGATTATTTCTGCACTTGGTTATTTTACTGACAAATTCATCCATTTTGCCACAAATGAAAAGATTTCATTAGTTTTTTGACTGGATAGTATTCCATTGTGAAATTATTCTCCATTTTATTTATCCGTTCATTTGCCAAAGGACATTTAGGTTGATTCCTTATCTAGGTAACTGTGGGTAGTGCTATGATAAACATGAGAGTTATCTCTTCATTGCACTGATTTCATAAGGTAATTGTATTTTTAGTTTTTGAGGAACTTCCATACTGTTCTCTATAATGACTGTACTAATTTACTTTCCCACCAAAAATGTACGAGTTCTCTTTTCTTTAAAATCTCACTAGCATTTTTTTTTCTGTTTAATAACAGCCATTCTAACAAGGGTAATATGATATCTCCCTGTGTTTTTGATTTGCATTTATCTGATGATCACCAGTGATGAACACTTTTTATACACCTGTTGATTATTTGGATGTCTTCTTTTGAGTGATGTTCATTCAAACCTTTGTCCACTTTTAAATTAGATTATTGTGGGTTTTTCCTTTTTTTTACTATTAAGTTGCTTAATTTCCTTCTATATTCTGGATATTAACTCCTTGCAGATGCATGGTTTGTAAATATTTTTGTCCATTCTGTAGTTGTCTGTTTATTTTTTTGATTGTTTTCTTGGCTGTACAGAAACTTTTTAATTTGATGTAAACCCATTTGTTCCTTTTCATTTTTGCTGCCTGTGCTTTTGAGGTGTTATCCAAAGAAGTCTTTATCCAGATAAGTGTCATGAAGCATTTTCCCTACGTTTTATTGCCATTAATAATTTTGTCATTGTTCCAAAAATGACATCCAAAATAGATGTACCAATTTACACTCCTGTTAACAGGGTTTCCTATTCCTTTGCCAACACTAGATAATTTTATTTGTTAAATCTTTGCCAATATGATGAATTAAAATAAAAACTCATTGTTGATTTAATTTCCATTTCCTATGTTAATTGACCACTTGTAACTGTTCTTCTGTGAACTGCTTTTTTTTTAACTTGTATTTTTGGTTCTTTCTTTTTTCATTCCTAGGATCTTTGGCTATTACAGCTTTAAAACTTTATTCTGTTAATAACATTGAAAGTTGAATCTCCCAGTTTGTTGCTTATTTTTAAATTATGTTTTTGAATTTCATATTGTCAAATTTGTTGCTTCAAAAAATTTATGCTGGGGTGGGCATTTGGTGGGGCAGTTAGGAAACTGCATGGGATGCTTGCATCCCCTATCAGAATGCCTGATTTCCTGACCCAGCTCTGTTCTCCATTCCAGCTTCTTGATAATTTCACCCTCAGAAGCAACAGGTGATGACTCAAATAGTTGGTTTTCTGCCACCCACATGGGGAATCCAGATTGTGTTCCTGGCTCCTGTCTTTGACCTGGCTCAGTGTCAGCTGTTGTAGGTATTTGGGAAGTGAAACAGCAGACGGAAGATCTTTCTCTTTCTGTCTCTCTCTCTCCCTACCTCTCTGCCTTTCAGATAAAAAATAAAAAATTAAAATAAAAATATCATGCCTACTGGGTTTATTATATTACTGTTATTATTATATTAGAGCTTTCCCACTCCAAGATGAAAATACACAGCTCCTTTATTTTCTTCCTAATATTTTTTACTCTTTCTAAGTGATGTAAGTGCCTAGGTAAATGTTTAAACTTCATTTATTGAATTTTTTTATATCCTTCTTCACACTTATATTACCTTCATCACAAAGTAAATTCCACCATGTTCATTAACTTGTTTCTGGTCTTTATTCTGCTCTATTGATATTGTTCTATCTCTGATTTATTGTTTCTGTATTGGAAGGAAGCCTTTGTCTCGGAATTTTTGGGGGATCATTAGTGAATACTTCAGAACTCCCTGAGAAGTTCCCAAACTTGATTGATCATCAAAATCAACTATGATAGTTTCCAAAAAAGTGTTAATTCTCATGTGCCACACTTTTAGGTGGGGCCTATGATTCTGGCACAGTTTTGGGGATTCTTGGCTTACATGATTTCTATAGTCCTTTTTTATATCACTCCATTCTCTGGTTTCCTTCAGCTATCACTTGCCTAAGGTGGTGGTGGTGGTGGTTGTTTTTAAGAAGTGTGGTGAAGTAGAATTAGAACAGGCTGCAGTCTCTTCCTAGTCTTGTTCATCGCAGCATGATGCCATGATGTCTAGGCCACTTGTGAATTGCCTGATAACAGGCAGCCACTAGACAATTCTTCAGCTTCTACCACTCACTTGTCCTTCCAGCTATCTTTTGATGAATTTGGGTGAAAGCATGTGTCTGTTTCTCTTGACCATGTGCTGCAAGGAAGCCTATGTTTTTAGTGTAATCACCATGTGACAGAGTTGTCCACAGCCTGGTTACAATTCACACCCAGGCCCATGCTTCTCAGTCTTCATCATGACCTACTTTTCTAGGCAGGGCGCTGGCTCTTTAATTGCTCACAATCTAAATTTTCCAGGAACTGCCATGAGATGTTCCAACTGGTCCTGAGATAACCTTGAAATCTCCTATGCAGAAAGGAAGTATGGAGATTGGTAAGTCTCCTGTCTAACATTGTAAGAAATGTATGAGACTGTGACTGTATCTGTTCAAACTATACAGTTAAAATTTAATAGTAATCCAATAATATGGTTGGAATTTTCTGAACACCTAATGTGCTGAAGTACTTTACACATATTTTTCTTGTTCTCAAACTAATCCTGTGAAATATAAATCACTACCCTTAGTTTAGAAATTAGAGAAGGGCCGGCGCCGAGGCTCAATAGGCTAATCCTCTGCCTGCGGCGTCGGCACACCTGGTTCTAGTCCCGGTTGGGGCGCCGGATTCTGTCCTGGTTGCCCCTCTTCCAGTCCAGCTCTCTGCTGTGGCCTGGGAGTGCAGTGGAGGATGGCCCAGGTCCTTGGGCCCTGCACCTGCATGGGAGACCAGGAGAAGCACCTGGCTCCTGGCTTCGAATAAACGCGGTGCACCAGCCACAGTGGCCATTGCAGGGTGAACCAAAATGGCAAAGGAAGACCTTTCTCTGTTTCTACCTCTCTCACTGTCCACTCTGCCTGTCAAAAAAAAGGAATTAGAGAAATGGTATTCAGAGAGGTGAACTTACTTTACTAAGGACACACACTTTGATGCCCAAAGAGAGGATAAATGCAGTGTGGCCCAAATAAAAAAAAATAAGGTCTTGAGGGACAGGTATATTAATTTTAGCACTCTCTACTTACTAAATTCTAGCTCTGCAGCTTGCTAGATGAGTGACTGCGGGTAAATCACATATTTTTTTTCTGAATTTCTGATTCCTTATCTGTTAAATGGGAATCTCTAGCTTACCTCTCCTTAAGCAATGGTATGAATTCAGTGTAATGATAACAAATGTGAAGTACCCTGTCCAGAGTAGATGTTCAGGAGATGATAAATAACTCTTTATCATTTGCTTGCAATCTTCTCCTCTACACACACAAGCACACACAAATATCAAGTTCAAGAAATCTCTGTCTACCTGACAAAACAGCCTGTTTATGATCTCTGATCCTCTGTCTATCCATCATTGTGTTTGGGACCCTCCACTGGGGCATGATTTAGAGTGTGTAGTGTCTTTGTGTGATCAGAGCTGGGGATGCTTATAGGCAGACATATCTGAGTTTGAATTCTAGCTCAGTCACTTCTTTTCTGTAGGACTTAGAACAAATGGACTATTGAATCTAACATTTTTTGTGTGTTTATAATCTTACAGGCCTAGGCCCTTCTGACTATACACCCCTCTGCTGACAGCTTTGTAGGCATGCAGTCGTTCTTTCTGTTCTTCAGAAACAACAGGCGCATTACAACCTCAGGATCTTTACATTTTAAATTCCCATTTCTGGAACCCTTAACATGACTGGCTTTGTCTTCAGTGTTCAGGTCTCAGCTTCAACATTTCATTAGAAGAGGCCTTCCCCAACCAAAGTATCTGGTCCTCCCCTGGCCTCCATCCCATTACTTCATGTTCATTACTTCATTGTTTTCTCTGTAGTGTTTATTGCTATTTGACGTTTTATTATCTGCTTATGTGTTTAGTTATTTATTTTCTGTTTCAGTTGCATGTTTTTGACAGCAGGAACTTTTCTGAGTCATTCACTGTTATATTCTCAGCACTCCAAACAGTGTCTGGCCCCAGTCAAATGCTGAATACAAAGCAATTGAATAAATGAATGGATGAATTTATTCTCTAAATCTGGTCTATGAAATAAGATAATTATAACTGGGTTTATGTGAAGCACTTAGTGTAGAATCAGGGCCACATACAGAGAACTTTCCATTCCTCTGTGCTCATCAGCTCCTAGTATGCAAACTCAGCCTTCCAGAACTGATTTGTGCTGGGTGCCATAGTTCCTTGAGGTTTTCCGGTGGGCCCTAGTCTCTGAGTTCTGATAGGCTAGAGTTCAGATAAAGTGGCCTTCTCTGCCCAGAAGTAGCTTTCTTATCCTCTTATCTCCTTTCTAGTCTTGCTATGTATGGGGAGGCCTTCTCTGCTACAGGGCTCACTGACTCATCAGTATCAAACAATTTGTATTTGCTTGTAGATTCCCAAGCAGGGGCCAATCCTAGAAGGACACTACTCTCATTCAGCAAAAACACACACCTTAACATTTCCACAGTAACAGCTGCTGCCCTTGGCCAATCACCATAACAGAGAGGCCTTCACCAAATGGCAGTGCTGGGAAGAACATAAGATGTTAATACAGGATACATCATCCCTCATTTAGATGTGGAGCAAATGAATCCCAGGAGTACCAAGATTTGAATTATGATTCCTTACCTCTGTTCCCCAGTCAGGGGTTATGTTTTATTTTCTCCAAACATAGTCTTCATGCTCTCAGGACTTCCATAAAACGTGTGTGCAGAGAAGTGAATCTGAAGTGAGCAATGGACAGGTGGTGTGTAGCTTAAGGAAATACTTGAAATGTTTACTAAAAGGAAATTTAGGCAAAAATGTCTGGAGGTGGAAATAATCCAGAAGCTAGAATGAAGATGTATATAAAATCAATCTGTTGAAATACTCGGTGACTCAACTCTCCCTTCATACTTCTGATAGCTATACATAATAGAATAATTTTGATTTGTCTAGTGATGACCATTAAAGTTTCTAATTTGATCATCAAACCAGTACTATGCCCTTTGCCATATACTGCCATTTATTATCAGAACCCTCTTTTGTGACTTCTCTGTTTTCAACACTATTGGTCTTTATTTTTTGTCACTGTCTCTACAACACTTAGCACAATATCTGGCACATGATAAGTGTATTACCAATTGTTGAGTTACCAATAAATTGCTGTGCTACAGATGTGAGAGAAGAGGAGGAATGCATTGTCTAACATCAAATAAGCACACAAGTAGCAGAGCCAAGACTCCAGCCTAGGTTTCCTGATTTCCAGCTCTTCCTGCCACTGGTGATGTAGAAGAAGTAGGAACATAATAATAATTGCTACCAGTTGGTGGTAGTTGCCAGGCCCAATTTATTGGCCAGTGAGACTAAGTTACATCTTTAGAACTTTACAACTGATCTCTCTGCCTAGGACACCTCGCTATATCTGTCTTGTATTCTTCCTAGTCATTCTTTAAGACAGCCTCAAATATCTTCTTTGTTCTGCCATCCTTGTCTATGCAGGGTTAGATCATTTTAACTTTGCACAAACCTTTATCCAAGTTTTTATACCATTACATTCTCATTATCCATCCCATCCACTTAGACTGTGAGTCCCTTGAGAGAAGGGATCATGTCTTGCTTATCTCACAAAACCTAGCTAATGCTATCAGCCCATATTTAATATACCAATACATGATTGAATTTCCATTTGGTTTCCATAGCCACGTCTTAGGAAAGGTAGTAGGGATTATTTTCCTGAAGCAATGGTCCTTACAGTTTAGTATTTGTTAGAGCACTTGGTATATTTATTAAGTACACAGATTTCCAGTCTCTCTCTCCTCCTCATCAGCCCCAAGGAGATTAACATATGGTAGGTATGGGTGTAAATGGTATTTTGCGTGTTCAATTGGCCTTCCAAATTATTCTCATGCAGTCGGTCCTTAGTACATACTTGAATGATAACTGGACTAGGGTGTAAGTGTGAGTTGTGTTAACCATCAAAACGGTTCTGGCAGGCTGCTGGACCTGCACAGATGAGGGAAAGTGCCATGACAACCCCGCCCAGTGGTGCAGTTTATGGTGGTGAATTTTGGGGGCTACATAGAAGACTGGCTTCCTCAAATGCCCATGAAAAAGACTTCCTGGTTACCACCCTCAATATTTTTCCCTCCTGAGACATTGTGGTGTGGAATAGAGCAAATTGCTGTGGAAATAAGGTGAGCTGGGTAATGACTAGATGACCTAAGGTGTTTCTGTCACGGTATTTGAGTGTTAGTTGTTTCTCTGTAAGACAGAGATCTATTTTTTTTTCTGATTTTTACCTACCTAACAGGAAAGTATTAAAACAGGGAAAACAGATGCGGTTCATTAATTATGACAAATATATTAATCAGAGTTTTATAATGGGGAAGTTGGGTATGGTTTATTGATTGTGAAAAATATACTATACTAATGTTAGCAATAAATAAGGGAAGCTGGGTGTGGGCTATATGGGAAATCTTTGTACTTTTTTTTGTAAATTTAAAACTATCCTGAAATTAAAAGTTAAAAGTAAAATTTAAATAAGATAAAAATAGATCAATAAACTCACCCAGTGGTAGCCACAGCATGAACGTTCAATAAGCTAAAGTAAAATGTACAAAACACTAATCATCCCTTCTCTGCTACTCAATCACGAGGCCTCTTCTGTGGGCTCCGGTTTCTCTGTTTGTCAACTGAAGTAAGGAGGCATTAACAGGATGATTTCCAAGGTGTGTTGCAGCCCAGCACTGATTCTAATCTCAGTTCTGTGCTGTGGGCTGTGGGACAAGGTTCAATGTCAGGTTTGACGTAAGATTTCTTGACGTAGGACATCATCTTGTCACTGTGTAGTGTTGCCAAGCAGTCCTGATTTGATGTATTGCCCTCCCCTTTTCCTGTTTCCTTGCTCTTTGACCTTGCTCTCCATTTTCTCTGAGGATGACACTTTTTTGAGAGTGGCCAGAAAGAGGGAGCTTTGCAAGGTAGGAAAAAGAGTGACACACAACCAATAAGATGTGGAGTATTTTCTTTAGTGTGGTTTTGATTACATTCTGAGCATGTTTTTTTTATTTTTTATTTTTTATTTTATTTTTTGTAAAAGATGAATTAGCTAGTGTTTCACAGCCTCCCAGGAGGTTTGCTTTGTTAGTTTCATTGAATACAAACTTTCATATTAACTCAAGGCAAATGAGAAAGGAGAGAGATCAGGAAAGAGTGGGTGGTTTGGTTGTAAAGTTGTTTGCTTTGTAACTGCAAACAAGTGGTGGCTTAGGAAGTCTCTAGCTTAGGAAGTCTCTGCAGAGTTGATGAACTAGAACTTTGTGGAGCAATGCTCATTCAAAGGACTTTCAGGGGCTCAGGAGAGCAAAATCTAAGAAAAGGGTCATCATTCCCGCACTGCACTTGTAGAAAAGAAGGCATTGCCACTTAATATTAATAATAGCCAAAACTGAATTTCTGTGGTGCTTACCTTGAGCGCAAGTCTAGTCCAAATGTATATTTCAACTCCACATCTTAACTCTTTTAAACTCATAGCAACCTATGGGGTAGGTACTGTTATTATCACTTGCATTTTGAGATGAAGAAACTGAGAGATCTAGTGACTTGCTCAAGATCACACATAAGGTATATGACAGAACCTAGGTTTGAACATACGGTGTTCGGCTTTAGGATATGTACTATTACCACTGCACTACATTGCCTCTCACGTTTGGGTAAAACTCCTCAGCAGACAGGCGTTTGGTGTGTCTGTTTCAGGGTGCTTATAAGTAGATTTATTTTTATTTATTTGAGAGGCAGAGCAATAGGGAGAGACAGACAGAGGCGGGATGGGGCAGTAGGGACGAGGAACAGAGATTTTTCTATCTGTTGGCTCACTGCCCAAATGGTTGCAATGGCCAGGGCTGGGCTGAGCCAAAGCCAGGAGCCAGAAACTCTATCTGGGTGTCCCATATGGGTGGCATGGGCCCAAGTACTTGGGTCATCTTTTGTTGCCTTCCCAGGTGAATTAGCAGTGAGCTGGAATGGAAGTGGAGCAGCTGGCCTTGGACTGGCTCTCCAAAATGGGATAATGACATCTCAAATGTTGGCTTCAACAGCTGTGCCACAACACCGACCCTTCGGGGTGCTTTTTAATCCCTGATACAGTCCAAGCCTCCCCTATCATCTTCTGGATGAAACTGATGAACCTTCAGACCATCCATTGAGTAGCTTTTTCTTACTGTCCCTCTCTCCTACCCTCCCTACATATAACCTGGATTAAGCCAGTAAATCTGAAATCTACAACAACCTTTGGAAAATTTCTTTGTTTTATATTCTGTAACCACAACAATAATTACCTCTGACAGGTGCACAGCACTTCCATATGCATTCTTTGATGTGTTTCTCAACAATTTTGTGGGTTAAGTTTGGCAGGGATCATTGTAATCATTTTATATATAGGACAGCTGAGGTCCATAAAGGGTTAAATGACCAGCCCAAGATTACACAGCTAATAGCTGAACCTAGGCCAGTCAATCAGCCTATGTGTACTTGTTGAACAGGTACCCGATGTTATTCTAAGGCATAGTTCTAGGACTGTCTGACTGCTATTCTAGAAAATATACCACTGTCTGCTTTCTTGGAAGCCATAAAATATGAAATGTTGACTTAGATTCTGTGAGTAGAAGAGAGAACACACATTTGCTGAGCCCTTATCCTGTGCCAGGCTAGGAAACATTTACTTTTGTTATCTTGTTGAATCTTTATATCAATCCTGAGAGTTTGGGATTGCTAGCTCCTCTTTCCAATAAGAAATATGAGAAGTAAGGCAGACCCCAGTTTGAGCTGGCTCCCTCTTTCCACTCTACAGTTCCATGTTGGGCTTTGGCTGCAGCACTAGAACATCCTTCTGGCAGACTCTACTGAAAGCATTCCTAGGAGTGCTGAGCCCAACATGAACACATCTTTTCATTTACCCCTTGCAGCTTCCTTAGTTCTCTCAGGAGAACCATAAATAAGCAAGTAGAAAGCAGTCAGGTTAGTGGTAGGAAAAGGAAGTGAGGCCTAGCTTTCAGGCTATGTTCTGGGTCTCCAATCCCACTAACGTCCAGTGTGCCCTGTCAGCCCAGGTCACAGATGGATGGAAAGGGTCTCCTGTACCAGTCCTCTGAGGCCTGGCCTAGTTCTGCTGATCAAGACTCTGCTGGCTGTTCCAGCTGCTGCTTCTCATTCAATGCTGGCTGGCCAGCATTGTTTAGAGAAGTGGTTGAGAAAGACAAGACAGTGTATGACAGAAGCTTTGCTCAGAACCAGATCATGCCTCTTAAAGGCATGAAATTCACTTCTATCTAGACAACTTCCCTGGTTACCTTGTGGAGAGGGACTGAGGGTCAGTGTCCTGGAGACATTTTTTTCTGGTGCTAGTCAAGCCTCTGGGGATAATAGATTATAGTATTTAGGTAATGGTGCATCTCAGGCCAACCTGTTTGCTTACTTTCACCTGTAAGCATGAGGACTTCCCAATCTCTGGGCCATTTCTTACCTATCAGTATGTAGGACTTACTACCTTTTATTTTGAGGAAAATTGTGGAATGATATAGTCCTTTGGCCAGAAGGCTCTCTCAGGTCACATTGTGTATAGCTTATTTCAGAGCATGATCCCCTCTGACTGTTCAGATACATGTGTCTATTCTATTCATAACCCTCTTGTGGGAAGGAAATTCTCTAGCTCCTTTTGATGTATCTTACAACCTCTACACTTTGAATATTTTCCTCGCTTGTACCTTGATTCCTCTTACCCTCATTTGGTCTCATTTCTGTTTAGGATCATAGAAAGTTAGATATTAGTATCAGATGGGAGGCTTTTCTATTGTAAAATACTAAACAGATATAATTGATTACTATCACAATCTTGTTCAAGGTTCACATTTGAAAAATGAGGCAACTTAGGCCCTTTGCGATAAAATGATTTGCTAAAAGTTATGTGCTTCAAAGAGACAGGTCTAGGTTGCATACCCAGGTTTTCTGGACCAATTACTGTGTCCTTTTGATTGTGCTCGTTGACTTTTTTCCTCCCCAAGACCTTGGTGAAGAGTTTGCCATTGCTTCCTAAATAGTTATACTTATATGATACTACGATGCAAATTCTTGACCTCTTCCTCAGGATAAATAAAGGGATTAGAATTATTTTTATCCCAATGACTTGCTTACAACTCTTCAGGCCATCCAGTTCTCTGAGTAGAGTTATGTTCTTCCGTAGCAGACAGGTTGTTATTGGATTAACCTAGAAGTGACTTGGTATAGTTCCCTATTCCTAGAGAAGTAGGGATTGTCATCTTCAGGCACCAGGAATCAAGCATACTGAGACTCCCATTTGATTTGGTTAGGCATACTAAACTACTGTCAGGGATAAAATAATAGCTGCCATTTATTGAGTGCCATGCTAGATACTTTATAAATATCATCTTATTTGATCCTTATAATCTCTTACAAAGAAGTAATTATTATTAGCATCATTTTTAAAAGATTTATTTTTATTTGTTTGAATGAGAGAGCTGAGAGAGAGAGAGAGAGAGAGAGAGAGAGAGAGAGAGAGAATCTTCCATCCATTGTTCACTCACCAAATGACCACAAAGACCAGGGTTGGGCCAGGCTGAAGCCAGGAACCCAGAACTTCTTTTGGATCTCCCACATGGGTACAAGGGCCCAGGCAGTTGGGCCATCTTCCGGTGCTTTTCCAGGTGCATTAGTAAGGAGCTGGATTGGAACTGGTGCCCAAACAGGATGGTGGCATAACAGGTGACAGCTTAACCCTTTTTGTCACAATGCTGGCTCCCAGCATCATTTTATAAATGAAGAATTCAAAGTTCAAAGAGTTTATGTATCTGTCCACATTTAAATAGCTACTAAATACTTGACAAAGCATTTGAATCTTGGTCTTTATGACCTAATGTTGATTTTTCACTACAGTAAGTTGCTTCTGGGAATACTAGTCTTCTTTCACTGTGATGTGGTGTGAGAGGTGTCAGAAAGCATTTCTTATCCATCACCTAAAATGATCCCAATAACCTGATGTCATTTTCTAGTGAAAATTGCATTGATCTAAGATTTAGGTAATCCTGAGTTTTAGTATCATCATGTTCAATCCCAAAACTTAATAAAGGATAGAAGGTGTTCCTGATTCCACACTGTTATCAAAATAAGGATTGACCATAAAATTTCATATCTGAAAGATTATATAATTGACTTCCCAGTGGAAGTATCATCATGCCCAAAGTATATGAAAAAATTCTATGTACTTTAGTTCCATTCATGACTTCTTCTTACAAACTTTGATCTGCCAAATGCCTTTGCTCTTTGAGGCTGATGAGTACATGTACCTAAATGTTGTATGACCTTTATAGAACACCTATTCCAACTGTCATATTTTATAGATGAGAAGAGAGGGGAAGGAATTTTACCTTTTGTTAATTGATTTCAAGAGTCTGACCAGCTGTAATAAGCAGAGAACTTTCTCATTTTCCTTTTATAGTTAATCAAGGTTAGATCTTATCAAAGATTTGAGGTCCCAATAATCTGGGAGTGAAGTCAGAAGTTATTTAGTCCAGCAGAGTAAAGTAAAACCATCTAAGTAAACATTAGTCAGCCATGTTCATCAAAATCTTCAGAATTGACCCGTTTTTACTGTTCTTGCTACACTATCCTGTTATTTCTTCTCCCACGTGGTCTTGTGCCTAGTATAGTGCTTGGCATATGGTAAACATATACAATAAATGTTTGTTTTGTATGTTTTTGGAGTGGTTCTTATCTCCTTGTCTTCCATTATAATTTGCAAATTCAACATATATTTATCATCACAATTCTCTAATAACTATTTGCAATTGTATAAATACAAAAAAGAAGAAAATTTACACATAGTTCTATTACCTCAACATTAACATTGCTGGGATTTGAGTGTCTCTTAACCTAGATTTTTGAAACATATTTCTATGTGCAGGTTTTTTAATGAAATTACTCTTTTAAAAAACATTTTCTTGCTTAACATTCTCTTACATCATTTTCTGTTAGTATGTATTATTAATAACTATTATTTTTATGGCCATATTACACTGTTAATTTCCTTATTTGAGAGCATTGCTATGAAGTTGTTGTGTCCTGTGATTTCTTGTATCTTCATTCTCCAATCTTATAAACAAGCAGTAATGAATACCAGACCATGTGGCTGTTTTGACTACCACAAAGACTCTCTTCCAAACTTTTTTCTGACTTTATTCGTGATTTAGTGTATCAATGATACTAATCATTACACCTCCTTATCTTGAAAGATCCATAATCATAAACAGGTTTTTAATGTTGGTCTACAAAGTCTATCATACATATTAGTTTCCTGTCCTCACTGTTTAAGTGAAATTAACAAGAACCCTGAAGTAGCAGATATTTAAGCAAACTTCAACATGGAGAAAATTCATGAATAGGAAAGCATTTACTTCATACGCAATTAAGAACATCATCCTAAGGGTGGCAGTGCATCTGCATTTGTGACTATACAATAATTGGAGGACTGAGAAGAAAAGATAATTGCAGTTCACTCCCACTCAGAGCTAGATAAAGTGGTCAGCTCTCCTCTGGTCAATTTGTGTATATTTACTGCAAGTGTTATCACTGTCCAATATCATATAGTGTTTTTGGCCTCAGACATGTGAACATGTGGTTCCCTGTGAGATCAGATAACGGAGTGTGTGTGAGGATGGGCTTTTCTCATATTAGATATGGTTCTGCAATAAGATCAGGTTAACTGAAAGGGGTCAGTGTTACTTCCAGGAGTATTTTGAGAGATAGTATCTCATGGGAACGACGTGACTTTGATGAGATGGCAGTTAGGATATCTGAGTCAGTGTGGGGCCATCAGAGGCTCCAGATGATGAGGACACAGAGATGGAAGTCAGAGAGAAGTTGTAAACATGATTTATTAAGTGGAAAGGTCTGATTGGAAGGGAAAGATTAAAAGAGGTATGTCTCTTCAGGCATACTTGATGAGGAGGCACAGAGAATAGAGCACATGACCTTCTATAAATATCTGGACAACATTAACTTGAGTAGAAGGGAAGGTATTTTCTGGGTTGAAATAGATATGAGAACTAGGATTCTTAGATGGAGGCAAAGGAAATATTTAAGAAAAATTAGTTTCCTCTAAGGATGCTTAAAAGTGATGTTAAAAATATGTCAATATTTATATAGACATATATATATATTATATATTATATAGAGCATGGATTCAGCATGGCCGATGGCACTGGAGTATGATTTTGCATCCTAGGGGATATTTGGCAAGATCTGCAGATGTTTTGGATTATTATGTCTGGGGAAGTGTTACGGGCATCTAGCAGATAGAGGCTAGGAATACTGTTAAACATCTTATAATGCAAGGACAGGCCCCTCACCCCACTCTGCTGCTTCCACCCCTTTCAAACATAACAAAGAATTATCTGACTCTAAATGCCAGTAATTCTGCAGTTGAAAAACTCTGACCATACAGGTATTGACCAGCTGAATATTAACCTCAGGGATGACTATCAATGCACAGGCTAAATTGATATGAAAGTTCCACAATGGAAATGACTGGTAGTTCTCTCCCCATTCCTTTCTCTCAGATTCACCTGGCATCAATGTCTCCCCAGGATGCTCAACTGGAATGTTTCTATCTTATTACTCCTTCTTTCATCTCCATTCCCACATTCAACAGCTCCTCTGAACTTGGTCTTCTAATTCTCTCTGTAATCCATCTATTCTTCATCTTCATCCCCATTTCCTTTGCCATAAAATGGGCCTTCACAATTATCTCTTTTCCTATCTGGTATCATTTCCCAGAAATATTTCAATGATTTCTGAATGAGTCTTCCATAATCCATTCTTTATACCACCTATATTGTTTACCATAGTAGCCCTGTGTATATCATGCCCAGAACAGGAACTGAATACATATTTAATTAAATTAATTGATGAATAAATTTTGTTGTATCACAGCTTCAAAATTGTCAGTGGCTCCTGGATGCCTACAGAATAAATGCAAAATCACTTGCAAAGCCATTCAAAATATTATACTCAATTATCTTCTCATTTTAATTTTCTACATGCCAACTTTTCATCCCAAATCCCATGCTACCACTATGGATTTTATACTCTAACACAATGAACTTATCCACAGGCCCTTTGCCACGTCTTTTCCAGTCCATGTTTCTCAAACATGCTATTATAAAACACTGCTGGCCCTTAGTCATCTTTGACATCTTCTCTCAATGGTTCTCAATATGGGGTGAGGATGGAAGGCTTATGAGAAGACTTTTCTAGATAAAAACTTTTGACATCATCCCACATCTGTTTAATCAAAACTAAAAGGGATAGGCAGACAGACATACATTTTATCACAGTAAAAATATTTTAAAAGTTCAATTTGCCTTATTTATGTCAGTCTATTTGTGTACTCAATTCTTTTCTATTTTGTACATGTATATTCTTTCATCAGCAGCACACTGGAAATATTATTAATCTTTTCAAAGAATCAGCTTTTGATTTAACTGGATTTTTTTTCTTTAGATTCATTGACTCCTTCCTCTGTCATCTCCATTCTGCAATTTATCCAATTTAGTAATTTGAAAAAAATAGCTTTGTGTTGTTCATTTATAAAATTTCAATTGTATTCTTCTTTATACTTCCTATTTATTTGCTGAATGCTCATAACACTCCATTTCTATCCAATATGTTCACCCTTATTTCTTGGAGTATTGTTGTTTAGTTACTTTAAAGTTTTTATCTGATAATTCCAACATCTGTATCTTTTCAAAGTTGGCATTTGTTAATTATCTTTTTCCTCAGCAGTTGAGATTTTTCTTTTTTTTAAAACTTTTTGTATGCCAAGTAATTTTGGATTGTGTTCTCAACATTATGAATATTATGTCATGAGACTCTGAGTCTTGTTCAAATTTAAGGATAACATTGACTTTTTTCACAATTTTTCTAACAGGTAACTGACAATGTTCAGTCAAACTACAAATTCTGGTCTGTATTGTTTGTTCAGCGTGTATTAAAAATGTAAAATTTTCTGAAGTTGTATTTGAATCAGTCTAGCATGGAACCTGGATGATAGTTTACCCTGTTTTTAGTTCAGATCTCTATATGCTGTTATAGTTAGACATAAGCATGCACATTTGGGAAGTAAGCCCAAGAATGCATGCATAAATTTACAGCATTATTCTCTTATTTCCCTCCTCTAGGTAATTAATCTTTCCAACTCTCTGTCACAATCCCATTTCACATCCTTCCTGAGACTTATTTTGTATTTAAGGCCAAGCAGTGGGAGGACAGAAAGAGAAAGAAAGAGAGAAAAAGGCTATGATGTTGTGTCCTGTGGTCCTAGGATCACAGTTCCTCTACTCAGAAACATTAGTTTTCATCTACTGGAGTTTTATACACTCTCTCAACCACCACTGCTTGTTGCTATGCCACTTCAGCTTCATGGAGGCCTGGAGTAGAACAGACTAGATAAATACAGAAAAGCAACCTAAGCATTTTCCCTACTGTCTAAATAATCCTTAGCAGTTTTTTTTTTCCTTCCTCCTCAACACACTAAAGGAGAACTTCATTTGGTGCTCTTGTTTTTAAAGATTTATTTGAAAGATAGAGTTACAGAAGAAGAGATGGAGAGACACAAAGAGAGGTATTCTATCCATTGGTTCACTCCCCAAATGGACACAATGTGCCAGGTCAAAGCTTAAAGCCAGGAGTTTCTTCTGGGTCTCACATGTGGATGCAGGGGCCTAAACATTTGTACTTTCCTCCTCTGGTTTCCCAGGTACATTAGCAGGGAGCTAGATCAGATGTGGAACAGCCGGGAATTGAAACAGTGCCCACATGGGATGCTAGCATTGTAGGTGGTGGCTTAACCTGCTACATAGCCCCACCAGCCCAGTGCTCTTTCTGTGTATACTTTGTATGCACTTCCAGATTTTTGACAACCTTTGAATCCGGATCAGGTAATATCAGATGAAAAGAAAAAGAAACTTATCACTAATTTAGTGGTATTTCTGGTGTCATTCTGGAATCTGTCTGCTACTGTTAATGTTTTCATGTACTCAGATGACTGCTGTATGCATTCTCTTCAGGATTTACAGTTGTGTTCACACAAAAAGACCATATTTTCTAGACCACAATCCCATTTGACTCATGATATGCATTTCTTTGCTGAAATTCCACACGTGTTCATGTATGTAGTCTGCCTTTTTCACTAAGTTCCTTAACACATTACATACATGAAAATGGGTATATTTCTTCTCCTATCAACTTGTTAGTGTATAGTCTTGATTAAGTTTTCTCAGGAATTGAGATAGGTTTCAAATTTTTTTGTTGGTGGTGGTGGTGCCAATACTTTCAGAGAAGTTCAGATTTCAAATTCTTCTAGAAGTAGAATCTTATTTCCTTGTGCTTAAAGAGTGTCTTAGATGTCATTTTTTTCCTTTTCCTACTTCCCATACATCTTTGATTCATCTTTGTATGTTATACTTTAAAAATTTCATAAATAATGGAAACAATAGATAAGGAGTTCTTTGTTGAAAAGAACTTGAAATATATACATATGTTTTTTTTTCATAATAGGAATTTTCATAGAATGTTTTGAAGACTCCTCATATGCCTGTGTCACAGGGTTTTGTCCCTGTTCCTGCCCATTGCCTAGTGGTAGACTGTTGTCGCTTATTACTGGGTGTTGAGTGTTGGCATTATGGTTGAAAACAGAAGAGCCATCTCTTGTCCTGGCAAAGCCTTAGTGAAGGGCGGACCTCATGTGTCGGGGTGTATACAGGGTTATTCTCTTCATTTGTAGCTGTTTTCCTTGTGGCAGCCATATTCTGCTTTGCATCTGTGGTTATTCTTAGGTGGAAATTTCATGTCCCCTCCCCCAGCAGTGGCAGCCCTCTATTCGGTATTGGTATGACATCTTGGCCTAAAAGAATTTTTTTTTTCTCTTCTCATAGGTGCATAAAACTTTCTCTTTTAACTCTCTCTCAAGAGAAATGGATGTTTTACTGTCTTTGAGGAAAGAAAATTTCCTACTCAGGAAGAGAAATTGTTTTATTTTGAACACACTTGAAGGAGCAATGGCTCTTTTCCTCTCCCCCAGAGAAAATCCCATCTCCTACCTCTCCTCCAGTGTCTTAAGGATTTTGGCTTTCAATAGATAAGGATCAGGAAAGAAAGAGTTTTTCACTTTTTCTCTGTGAAACACAGCTTCTGCATGTCCAGGTTAATAAAAAGTACTGTCGTTGATCGCTTGACCCACAATTTTTATCATGAGCACTTGATGGAAATCCATGGACAAACAGCTTGTGTCTTGGTTCTCAGCTGTTCTGTATTGATTATGTCCAGACTGATATTCTAGCTCACATTTGACCTTTAAGAATATGTTGGAATTTTAGTATGCCTAGTGTATAGTGACCATTTGTTTCTCCTGTACTATGTCATAAAGATTATGTTGACTTCATAAAATCAGCTGGAGGGATGGACATTTGGTAAAGTAGTTAAGATGCTTTTTTGGGATGGCTGCACCCATAGCAGAGTGCTGGATTCAAGTCCCAGATTAGCTTCAGATTGTAGCCTCATGCTAATGTGCACACTGGAGGGTGCAAGTTGATGGCTGAAGTAGTTCGGTTCCTGCCACTTACATGGTAGATCTGATCTGAATTCCTGGCTCCTAGGTTCAGTCTGGCCCAGCTTCAGTTATTGCAGGCATTTGGGGTGTTAACTACCAGATGTGAGCTCGCTTTCTCTCTCTGTTTCTCTCTGTTTCTCCCTGTTTCTCTCTCTCTCTCTCTCTCTCTCTCTCTCTCTGTGTGTGTGTGTGTGGGTGTCTGCATCTCAAATGAATAAATGAATAAATAGATTTTTTAATGAGCTGGAGAATATTTCCTTTTTCTTGTTTTCTGGAAAAACTTGGATAAAATCGGAATTTTCTGTCCCTATTAAAAAAACACTTATTTTTTTATTATCTTTACTGTTTTGGATTTGGTTGTAGATTTTTTAGCAACCGATTCAATGTTTTAATAAGTTTAATCTGGTTTTATTTCTCCTTGAGTCAGCTTTGTAAGTGAAAATTTCCTGTCAATTTTGACTGAGTTTTTGTATTTGTTGATGTAAAGTGACTTGTAATATCCTCTTATTTCAAAAATCTTTACATCATATGTAGTTATGCACTTTTCCTTTCCTAGAATTGCTTATTTGTGCTTTCTTTTCCTGATAAGTCTTACCATATTCTTGTCTATTCAAAGGATTATTGATTGTGTATGTTTATCTATTTAATTTTCTACCTGAAACTTTTTACTTTTGTATTTATAATTTCTTTTATTTTTAAAAGATTTATTTATTTATTTATTTGAAAAGCAGGAGAGGGAGAGAGAGAGAGAGAGAGAGAGAGAGAGAGAGAGAGAGAGAGAAATATCTTCCATATGCTATTTCACTCTCCAAATGGACTCACTCTCCAAATGAACGCAATGGTTGGGGCTGGGTCAGGCCAAAGCCAGGAGCCAGGAGCCAGGAGCTTCTTCCAAGTCTCCCACATGGGTGCAGGGGCCCAAGTACATGGACCATCCATTACTGCTTTCCCAGGCACATTAGCAGGGAGCTGGATCAGAAGAATTACTACGTTCTTAAAATTGTGTATATGAAATTTTTTCCTTTTTATAAGTTTTAAAATCCAATCTTAAATATTTTTCTATTTGTATAATTTTTTGAAAAGTGAAATATTGAATGTGTATTTAAATATCTAAATATACTTTTAAACTTATTTATTATTAATTTGTAAATTGTGTCACTCTCACAGACTATATCTTGTGTTATACATATTCTTTGACATTTGTTGATCCTTGCTTTAGTGCTTAATATGTAGTTAATCTTGTAAATGTTACATTTGTGATTGATGAGAAGTCTAGATGTGTTCTAAATATGTCTGTTACATCAGGATTGTTATTTGTGATATCTATCTCCCTTATAATCTTACCAACTTTACAAATACTTGAGCTGTGAAATTGTTTTAAAGTCTTCCTACATTCCAAAGGCAGGGTTACAGAGAGAGAGAGAGCATGCACTCTTCCATCCACAGGTTCACTCCCCAAATGGCCACAACAGCTGGGGCTCTGCCGGGTCAAAGCCAGGAACCAAGAGCCAGGAGCTTCTTCTGGGTCTCTCATGTAGGTGGAGGGACACAAGTGCTTGGACCATCTTCCACTGCTTTCCCAGGTGCATTAGCAGGGAGCTGGATTGGAAGTGGAGCATCCTGGATATGATCCAGCACCCATATGGAATGCTGCCTCCACAGGTGTTGACTTTACCTGCTATGCCACAACGTCGGCCCAAGCTTTAAGCGTTCAAGGAAGATGTGCTGACCTATCTCATGTTGATGGTTTCCCATCATATTTGTTTGCAGTTTTTCTGGCATATTTATTTTCTACTCTTTTTGCTTTCAAACTTTCTCTATCTTTTAATAAAGGTTTATATGGAGGTTAAGCCACTGCCTGTGGTACAGGCATCCCATATGGGTACTGCTTCGCGTCCAAGCTGCTCCACTTCTCATCCAGCTCCCTGTTAACGCATCTGGGAAAGCAGCGGAAGATGGCTCAAATGCTTGGGCCCCTGCACCCATGTGGAAGACCCACATGAAGCTCCTGGCTCCTGGCTTCAGCCTGGCTCAGCCCTGGCCATTGTGGTCATTTGGTAGAGTGAAATAGAGGATAAAAGATCTTTCTTTCTGCCTCTACCTCTCTCTCTCGGTAACTCCACCATTCAAATAAATAAATAAACATGTTTTAAAAAATATTTATTTATTTGAAAGATAGAGTGTCACAGAGCGGGGCAGAGAGAGATAGAGAGAGAGAGAGGGAGAGAGTGCTTCCATCTACTGGTTCATTCTCTAAATGACCACACCAACCAGTTCTGGGCCAGAACAAAGCAGGACTAGTAACTCAGTGTGGGTCAACTACATGGGTCCAGTGGCCAAAACACTTGGGCCTCCTTCTGATGCCTTCCCAGGCTCATTAGCATGGGGCTGGATCAGAAGTGGAGCAGGTGAGACTCAAACTGGTGCTCTGATATTGGATACTGGTGTTGCAAGCGATGCCTTAATGTGCTATGTCACAATGGCAGCCCAATTTTATGTATCTCAAAAATAACTGTGACTTTTATATCATATGTCTTCACTATTAAAAATTATATTTGCATAATATGTCATATAAATGTTTAACCCATTTATCTTGATGTGTGATTACTAATACATTTGGATTTATTTCATATACATCGAGTTTCCTGGTTTTTCTACTGTCCTTTTCTTTTTTTTTTGACAGGCAGAGTTAGACAGTGAGAGAGAGAGAGAGAGAGAGAGAGAGAAAGGTCTTCCTTCCATTCGTTCAACCCCCAATGGCCGCTGAGGCCGGTTCACTGCGCTGATCTGAAGCCAGGAGCCAGGTGCCTCCTACTGGTCTCCCATGCAGGTGCAGGGCTCAAGCACTTGGGCCATCCTCCACTGCCTTCCCGGGACACAGCAGAGAGATGGGCTGGAAGAGGAGCAACCTGGACAGAATCTGGCGCCCCAACCCGGACTAAAACGCGGGGTGCTGGAGCCACAGGCGGAGGATTAGCCAAGTGAGCCACGGCGCCAGCCCTATTGTCCTTTTCTCTACACTATTTTTTATTCTGTGATTTCCTTTTGATTGCTGGAATTTATTTCAATTATTTTCTTGCATGTACTTGTTTGTAAATTTTACACTCTATGAATTCCTTTAAAGTGCCCACATTTAAATTGTTCACATTTTTATTTAACTTACTAAACTCTAAAGCTAATAAGTAACTCCATTCTCTTTAGTGTTGTGATAGAGAGTATAGCACAGTGGTTAAGATTATCATCTCTAGAGACAAACTCTTCAAGCTTGAAAACATGATTTTTTTAATAAGGTGGTTTTTTTTCCTACTCCAAGTCTCATTTTCCTCACTGATACAATAGAGAAATTAATGATTTATGCTGGGGCCAGGTTAAGCTGCTACATGCAATACCAGCAGCCCATGTCAGAGGTTGGAGAGCCTTTTTGAATATCAGCTGTTCCCCTTCAAATCCAGTTCTTTGATAATGCACCTGGCAAAGCAGAGAATGATGGTCAAAGTACCTGGGCTTCTTCCACCCATGTGGGGAACCTGGGTGAAACTCCAGGCTCCTGGCTTTAGTCTGGCCTAGCTTCTACCATTGTGGTTGTCTTGGGAAGTGAATCAGTGGTTGCAAGATCACTCTCTCTCTTTGTCATTCTGCCTTTCATATAAATGAATCGTAAAAAAAGTAATTGTTCATACCTCCTAAGATTGTCAGGAGGAAAATAAAATGAGATAATGTAGAAAAAGTACTTAATGTGTTTGGGCTCAATAAATGTTAATTTATTAGATATTTACTTGTTCATTGCTCTTATAACTTAAGAGATTTTCCTAATAGCCTCTTCCAGTCATTGATTCTCTAGGTGACTTTTCAATTTTTCCCATCACCTGTGATCATTTTAGTTGTCTCTAAGGGCATCTTCTCCAGCTTTTTATTTTCCATGATGTATGGCAAACTGGTTTCATGTTTGATTTTGACACAAATGCATATAGTTTGGGATATGAACAGGATCAGTGTATTTTATTATGAATATAGATCACAAGCCTTCATGGAGCCCACCTCTTTAGGGAGTTCTCTGTAGGATTCTGTTAAAATTTCAAAGAAGGGGGAGAGACAGAGACAGATACAGAGAGCTAGAGAAAGAGACAGAGCACAGTCTTCCATTAACTGGTTCACTCCCCAAATTCTCACAAAGCAGACTGGGCCAAGATGAAGTCAAGAGCTAGGAATTCCAGCAGACTCATAGAATGGCAGATGTCCTAAACAGCACTCTGGCCTCAGGATCAGCCCTTAAGGCATTTAGATCTGACTGAAGAGCCCATGAGAGTATTTTAGGCATGGAAAGCCAAGATACTCTGGCAGAAAAAAAAAGACCTAAATGAAAGATCTCTGTGAGTGAGATCCCAGTGGAAAGAACAGGCCATCAAAGAAGGAGGTCCCTTTCTCTGAAGGGAGGAGAGAACTTCCACTTTGACTATGACCTTGTCTAAATAAGATCGGAGTTGGCGAACTCAAAAGGCTTCCATAGCCTTGGCAACTCATGACAAGAGCCTAGGGTGAATACTGAAGCCATAAATAAGAGTGTCAATTTGTTAAGTCAACAACAGGAGTCACTGTGCACTTAGTCCTCATGTAGGATCCCTGTCCTTAATGTGTTGTTCAATGTGAATTAATGCTATAGCTAGTACTCAAACAGTATTTTACACTTTATGTTTCTGTGTGGGTGCAAACTGTTGAAATCTTTACTTAATATATGCTAAATTGATCTTCTGTATATAAAGATAATTGAAAATGTATCTTGATGTGAATGGAATGGGAGAGGGAGCGGGAGATGGGAGGGTTGTGGGTGGGAGGGAAGTTATGAGGGGGAAAAGCCACTGTACTCCATAAGCTGTACTTTGGAAATTTATATTTATTAAATAAAAGTTAATAAAAAAAAGAGCTAGGAATTCCATCCAGTCTCCCAAGAGGAAGGGCCCAGTACTTGGGAAGGGACCCAAGCACTGCTGTATCCCAGGGTGTGCTTAAGAAGGAATGCTGAATGGAAAGCACAGCTGTAACTGAAATCCAAGTACTCTAATATGGCATATGCTAGGCTTCCCACACAGCACGTTAACCACTGTGGCAAATACCTGCCTATCTGTATTGATTTTTTTAAAATCCTTGTGTAGTGAACAAGAGTTGGGAGCACATACTCGAAACATATTAGATTGGTTTAAACTTACTTGTCAGTGATTTTTGCCTGGTATATCATAGATCTCCGTCACATATGTGTCATCCTCCATCACATATGAATTGAAGCCTTGTAACATTTAGTTTTTGCACCAATTAACACTGTTGGTATGTTGATGTGAGTAAGTCATTCACTTGAGTATAGAGTGGCGTTACAACTGGAAGTAAGTAGGCAAGGCATCATCTTGTCAGCTGGATGACAGGAAAAGACTACAAATTTCACTGGAACATATGACAACTTCGGAAACATTGTTAGGGGAGCAAAAACACTGTGCTTAAATGGTGGCATAGTGCTTAAAAGTAACCACTAATACTAGCAGTTTACATTTATGGCCTGTTTGCCATGTGTCAGGCACTTCACATGCACTAAAGTATGTAATCAACATGCAAATCCTGTGCATTGTTATCTGCATTTACAGATGAAAAAACTGAGCACTATTAGGATTAAGTAACTTTCCTGAGGTTTGCATCTAGACAAAATAACTGCAGTGTTGGTATACTTATTTGTGACATTCTATTGCTTCCAAATGAATGATGAGGACTTCCCTACAGTTGTTTTTGTAGATACTCAGAGCCATGTCATATAGTAGTGACTTTTAAAGATAACATTAGAGTTGCTTTTGCAACTAGTAGCTTCTCTTCACATGTGGTTGTGAAGGGAAGCTGAAGTTTTAAACTTTTTATTTTCATTTTGCTGTGGGGAGAACACTTAACATGACATCCCTCTTAACTGATACCTATTTTAAGGTACAGTATTGTGAATCATAGGTGCAATGTACATCAGATCGCTAGAATTTATTCACCTAGTAAAACTGAAACATTTTATTCATTCATTGCCTATTCCCCATAACTCCTGTCTCTGCCCCTCTACTCTTTCTTTGAGTTTGCCTATTTTATATACTTCATATTAATGGAGCAATGCAGTGTATTTCCCTCTGTTACTGGCTTGTTTTTCTTAGCATTATGTTCACAGGATGCATCTACATTGCTGCACATTGTAGGATTTCCCTTTTTTAAGGCTATATTTCATGGCATGTAGATACCACGTTTTATTTATCTGTATTCATTCATCTGTCAATGGGCATTTAGGACAATGTTTTCATATCTTGGCTATTATGATCAGTGCTTCACTGAACATGACTGTAATGCTATATCTTTAAGGTCCTAATTTCATATCTTCTAGATAAATACCCAGAGTAAGGTGGCTGGAAAAGATGGTATATCTCTTTCTTTAAAAAAAAAGATTTCTTTATTTATTTGGAAGTCAGAGTTACACAGAGAGAGGAGAGGAAGAGAGAGAGAGAGAGAGAGAGAGAGAGAGAGAGAGTCTTCCATCCACTGGTTCACTCCCCAGTTGGCTGTAACTGCCATAGCTGCACAGATCTGAAGTCAGGAGCCTGGAGCTTTTTCCGGGTTTCCCACTTGGGTGCAGGGGCCCAAGGACTTTGGCCATCTTCCACTGCTTTCTCAGGCCATAGCAGAGAGCTGGATTGGAAGTGGAGCAGCCCATCTGGGATACCAGCACTACAGGCAGCAGCTTTACTCACTTTGCCACAGCACTGGTCCTGGTATATCTCTTTTAAAATTAATATATACATATTTAATTGGAAAAAAATGATATATATTCATGGTTTGAATCATGACATTTTGATAAATGATGGAACTTCAAAAAGTTCTTGTTGGAGGCAGGCATTTGTCTTGGTGGTTAAAAATGCCCATATCCATTGCTAGAGTGCCTGGATTTGCTATCTGGCTCTGGCACCTGATTCCAGCTTCCTATTTATGGAGATTTAGGGAGGGAATGGATATGTCTCAAGTAGTTGGGTTCCTACCAAACAATTACTTGAGACATATGCATGGGGGACACGGATACTTTATGATGTTTTGCTATATGTATGTATTATGCCATGTCTGGTTAGGGTAAACATGTTGATTTTTTTTTGAAGCCTGTAAATTTTTATAGTGAAACACTAAAAAATTCTACTTTTTTTTTTTTTAAATTACCAATCCATGGGAGACTTGGATTGAACTGTCAGGTTCCTCGGGCTTTTGAGGAGTGAACAGTGGAAGGGAGCACTCTCTGTCTCTCTTTGTCTACCTCACAAATGAGAAATTAAAAAATTCATGGAAAGGCCGGCGCCACGGCTCACTAGGCTAATCCTCCGCGTAGTGGCGCTGGCACACCGGGTTCTAGTCCCGGTCGGGGCGCCGGTTCTGTCCCGGCTGCCCCTCTTCCAGGCCAGCTCTCTGCTGTGGCCAGGGAGTGCAGTGGAGGATGGCCCAAGTCCTTGGGCCCTGCACCCCGTGGGAGACCAGGATAGGCACCTGGCTCCTGCCATCGGATCAGCGCGGTGCGCCGGCCGCAGCGCGCCCACCGTGGCGGCCATTGGAGGGTGAACCAACGGCAAAGGAAGACCTTTCTCTCTGTCTCTCTCTCTGTCCACTCTGCCTGTCAAAAAAAAAGTTCATGGAAAAATGTAATTAAAAGATAAGTTTATCTTGGTGTAAAAATAGAATTTTTGCAGAATTTTTTTTTAATAATGCACATTCTCCAAGAACTTTTTGAAGTACCCCTGGTATGTGAGATCATATCGTATTTGTATTTCTGTGTCTGGATTATTGTACTTTATATAATGCCTTACAGGTTCATCCATGTTGTCACAAATGACAGGATTTCTTATTTTTTATTTAACAGTATTCCATTGTATACACATACTACATTTTAAAAATATTTATTTATTTATTTTTGTTTGAAAGGCAGAGTTATAGAGAGAGGGAGATATAGAGAGATATCCACTTGCTGGTTCACTTCACAAATGCCTACAAAAGCTGGGGTAGGGTCAGGATCCTGGAATTCCATCCAGGTTTCCCAGTGAGAGGCAGGGACTCAAGCAGCTGGCAATCTTCTGCCACTTTCCTGGTTGCATCATCAGGAAGCTGGCCAGGACATGAATCAGTGTTCATTTGGGATGCAAGGTGGTAGCTTTACCAGTTGCACCAGAGTGCTGGCCCCCATACTGCATTTTTCAAAATCTACTCAGCTATTAATTGAAGTGTAGGTTGATTTCATGTCATGACTATTGTGAAAAATACAGTAGTGAAGACAGGAGTGCAGATATATTTTCAAAATATTGATTTTATTTTCTTTGTATATATACACAGAAGTAGGATTGCTGGGTCATATGTTCTAGTATTCTTAATTTTTTGGAAAACTGCCATGCTGCTTTCCATAATGGTTCTACCAATTTACATTTCTGCCGACAGTGTACAAGAGTTCCTTTTCTCCATACTCTTTCCAACGTTTATCTCTTCACTTTATAATAATAGCCAATCTAATAAGTATGAGATGATAACTCATAGTGATTTTGATTTGCATTTTCCTAATAATGAGTGATGTTGGGAACCCTTTTATGTACCTGTTGATATTTGAATATCTTCTTTGAAAACTCTCTATTCAAGTTCTTTGCTCACAGTTTTTTTAAATAGATTTATTTATACGAAAGGCAAATTAAGAGAGAGAGAGAGAGAGAGAGAGAGAGAGAGAGAGAGAGAGAATCTTCCATCTGCTGGTTTACTTCCCAAATGTATGGAAGCCCAGAATTGCATCCTGGTTTCCTACATGGGTGTTATTGTGAATAGTAACTGTAACAAACAGAGTGGAACAGGTATCTCCTTCCTGCAGTAGCTTCATGTCTTTTGGATATATATCCAGTAGTGGAATTTCTGGATCATGTGATCCTTGCATATAGTGGATGTACTAATTTATATTTCCGCTAACAGTGTATGAGAGTTCTGCTTTTCACACCTTCTCTCTGGCATTTGTTACTTTCTGTCTTTTTGACCTTAGCCATTCTAACAGGGGAAAGTTGATACCTTACTGTGTTTTGATTTACATTTCCTTGATGGCTAGTGATGATGAGCATTTTTTCAAATATGTGATATGTGTTGGCCATTTGTATTTCTTCAAAGAACTGTCTTTTGAGGTCCATTGTTCATTTCCTAATTGGATTGGTTGCTTTTATTGTTGAGTTTTTTGAGTTACTGGAATATTCTGGATATTAATTGATTGTCAGATAAGTAGATTGAAAATATGCTCTCCTGTTAGATGTCTCTTCTAGATACTGTTTCTTTTGCTATGAAAAAGCTTAGTGTAGTTTTGCTTTTGTTGCCTGCACTTTTGAGGGTCTTCAAAAAATCATTGCCTATACAAATGTTGTGAAGTATTTTCCTTATGCTTTCTTCTAGATATTTCATAGTTTTATTCCTATTTACGATTTTATTTACTTTTTATTTAAAAAATTAGCAAGCATATAAAATTACACATATTTATCAAGTACTTTATGATGTTTTGCTGTATGTATATATTATACCATTGTCTAGTTAGGGTAAATATGTTGATTTTTTTCAAGCTGGTAAATTTTTTATAGTTAAACATTAAAAAAATCTACCTTTTTAGCTTTTTTGAAATAAATACACAGAAATTTAGCATTATGTTCATCCTGTTATCAATAGAACCAAATAACTTCTTACTCCTATCTATCTATAACCTGGTATTCATCAATCAACCTTCCTTAATCACTTCCACACTTCCCACCCCAGCTTCTGGTAACCATCATTACACTTTTTCCATTTTCATTGATATAAACAGAACAGATTTTATGTAGTTTCATAAATGTATTCTAAGAATATGATACTTCCCTCAATCCTCCATTCCTCCCTCCTTGTTTCCTTTCTTTTTTCTTGTAATTTTTGTGATGAAATATTTTAATTTACTTTCTAAAACAAGCCTAATCCCCCACTAAATAAAGAGTTCAACAAGTAAAACATAAAAAGATCACTATTCCCCAGGAGTATAGACAAGGGCTATAAACAAGTTGGGTTTTTTTGTCTTTTTTTTTTGAGAGGGAGAGACAGACAGAAAGTTCTTCCTTCCATTGGTTCAGTCCCCAAATGGCTGCAACAGCCAGAGCTGCACAGATCCGAAGCCAGGAGCGAAGAGCTTCTTCCAGATCTCCCACGTGGGTGCAGGGGCACAAGGACTTAGGCCAACTTCTACTGCTTTCCCAGGCCACAGCAAAGAGCTAGATTGGAAGAGGAGCAGCCAGGACTAGAGCCAGTGCCCATATGGAATGCCGGCGCCGCAGGCAGAGGATTAACCTACTGTACCACAGCACTATCCCTATCAACAAGTTTTAGGTCTTTGATCAGTTTTGAGCTGATTTTTGCAAGTGGTGAGAGGTAGAGGTCTAATTTTCATTTTCCTACATATAAATGTCTGGTTCTGCCAGTGCTATTTATTGCAAAGACTATTCTCTAATGTATATTTTAGCATCTTTGTCAAAAAATCAGCTGTATGCATGTAAATTAATTTCTGGGCACTCTATTCCATTCCACTGATCTGTGTGTCAGTTTTTATGCCAATATTAAACTGTTTTAACTACTAAAGCTTTTGGCAAGTTTTGAAATGAGGTACAGTGATGCCTCCAGCTTTTTTTGTTTGTTGTTGTTTTGTTTTTATCAGCATTGCTTTGGCTATTCTGGGTCTTTGTTCCATGCAAATTTTAGCACTGTGCTTATTTAACTCTGTAGAGAATGTTATTGGTATTTTGGTAGGGATCGCCTTGAATCTGTAGATTGCTTAGGTAATATGGACAATTTAATGATATTAATTCTTCCAAGCCATGAGCAAGGGAGATCTTTCCATTTTTTCTATGTCCTTGGTGATTTTGTTCATTAGTGTTATATAATTTTAATTTTATAAGTCTTTTATTTCTTTGGTTAAATTTATTTGTAAATACTTAAATTTTGTGGCTATTGTAAATGTGGTTTCTTTCTTAATTGCTTTTTCACCAAGATTACTACTGCTGTACAAAAAAAAATACTTTTTTGTATGTTGATTTTTTTATCCTGCAACTTCACTGAGTTGGTTTATCAGTTTTAATAGCTTTTAGGTGAAGTGCTTTATGGTTTTATGTGTACAAGAAAAGTTGAAATCATGTCCCACTTACAGTACAATATTGACTGTTTTTTTTCATATGTGGCCTTGTGTAATTCATGGTATGTCCCTTATATACTTGATTTGTTGAGAGTTTTTAATTATGAATGGATGTTGAGTCTTACCAAATATTTTTTCTGCATCTATTGAGTTGATCATATGGTTTTTGTTCTTCATTCTGTTGGTATGATCTATGATGTTTATTTATTTGTAAATGTACCATTCTGGAATCCCTGGAATAAATCCCACTTGATCATGATGTTTGATGCTTGTTGAATTTGGTTTGCCAACACTATGTTAAGAATTTTTGCATATTTCTTCATCAAGGATATAACTAGTCTGTAGTTACCTTTTTCTGTTACATCTTTGGTTTTGGTGTGAAAGTAATGGCTGACTTCATAAAGAGAGTTTGGCTGAGTTACATCACTTTTAATATTTTGGAATAATTTGAAAAGCATTGGAGTTAATTGCACTTTAAATATTTTGTAGAATTCAGTTGTGAAGCAACAGGTCCCAGATATTTTTGATTATACATACTTTTTTTTTTTTTGACAGGCAGAGTGGACAGTGAGAGAGAGAGACAGAGAGAAAGGTCTTCCTTTTGCCGTTGGTTCACCCTCCAATGGCCACCGCGGTAGCGCGCTGCGGCCGGCGCACCGCGCTGATCCGATGGCAGGAGCCAGGTGCTTCCTCCTGGTCTCCCATGGGGTGCAGGACCCAAGGACTTGGGCCATCCTCCACTGCACTCCCTGGCCACAGCAGAGAGCTGGCCTGGAAGAGGGGCAACCGGGACAGGATCGGTGCCCCGACCGGGACTAGAACCCGGTGTGCCAGCGCCGCAAGGCGGAGGATTAGCCTAGTGAGCCGCGGCGCCGGCCTGATTATACATACTTTTAATTTCTGCTTCAATCCTGTTAATTGTTATGGATCTGTTCAGCATTTCTATTTATTTATTTATTTATTTATTGACAGGCAGAGTGGACAGTGAGAGAGAGACAGAGAGAAAGGTCTTCCTTTTGCAGTTGGTTCACCCTCCAATGGCCGCCGCGGTAGGCGCGCTGCGGCCGGCGCACCGTGCTGATCCGATGGTAGGAGCCAGGTGCTTCTCCTGGTCTCCCATGGGGTGCAGGGCCCAAGGACTTGGGCCATCCTCCACTGCACTCCCTGGCCACAGCAGAGAGCTGGCCTGGAAGAGGGGCAACCGGGACAGGATCGGTACCCCGACCAGGACTAGAACCCGGTGTGCCGGCGCCACAAGGCGGAGGATTAGCCTAGTGAGCCGCGGCACCGGCCATGTTCAGCATTTCTGTACCTTCTTGATTTAATCTTAGCAGGTTGTATGCATCCAGGAACTTACCCATTTCTTCCAGGTTTTCAAATATGCTACCATATAATTGTTCATAGTACTTCCTTTTCGTATTTCTGTGTTAGCAGTTATAATGACTAATTTTTCATCTCTAATTTTATTCCTTTGAGTTCTTCTCTGATTTTCTTTGTTAGGTTAAAAGTTTGTCTATATTATGCATCTTTTCAAATGACAAGCTTTTTGTTGTGTTCATTTGTTGTATATTTGTCAGCTTCAATTTAATGTATGTATGCTCTGATCCTTATTATTTTTCACCCCCTGCTAATTTAGGGTCTACTTTTTTTTTCTTGCCTTTCTAAGTCATTGAGATGCATTATTAGACTCTTTATCTGAGAACTTTATGTTTTTATTTTATGCATTACCGCCATAAAATTGCCTCTTAATACTGTTTTGGCTGTATCCCATAGATTTTTGTATATTGTGTTTTCATTCTGATTTGTTTCAATAATTTTTAAATAACTTTTAAAATTTTTTCAATGATTCATTGATCATTTAAGAGTATATTATTCAATTTCCAAGTTTTTATAATTTTTCTGTTGGTCTTCATTTTAATTTCTAGTTTTGCTTCTTTATTGTCTGAGAAGTTACACGAGATGATTTCAACCTTTTTAGAAGTTAGATAGACATGATGTGTGACCTAATACATGGTCTATCCTGGAAAATATTCCATGTACTGATGAGAAGTATAGCTTCTGTTGGATGGAACATTCTATATCTATTAGGCTCACTTGCTTTATGGCGTGGTTTAACTTTGATGTCTCTTTGCTGATTTTTCTGTCTGCATAATCTGTCCATTGATGTTAGTGTAGGGTTGAAGTTCCACACTATTATTGAATTGGAGCCTATCTCTCCCCTTAGGTCTAATAATATTTACTTTTTTAAAACTTAGATGGTTTTGTATGGGATGCATATATACATATTAAATTATATATGTATGTGTGTATATATATATATATATATATATATATATGATTCCTTTGTCTTCCTGCTGAATCGGTCTTCTTATTAATAATGTCTGTCTATTTTTACAATTTAATAAACAGGTTAATTGATTTATTTGGAAAGCAGAATTAAAGAAAGGGAGGGGGAGACAGAGAGAGAGAGAGAGAGAGAGAGAGAGAGAGAGAGAGAGAGAATCTCCCATCTTCTGGTTTACTCCCCCAAATGGTTATAATGGCTAGGGTTAGGCCAAGCCAAAGCCATGAGTCAGGAACTCCAACTGAGTTTCCCATGTGGGTGGCAGGGTCTCTTTTCTTGAGGTACATTAGCAAGGAGCTGGATTAGAAGCAAAGCAGCTGTAACTCAAAGTGGTGCTCAGTTGGAATGAGGGCATACATACATAGGCGATGGCTTAACCCATGTACTACATCAACATCCCCCTATGTATAGTTTTTCTTGTTTTTATTTGAAATCTATTTTATCTGATGTTAGAGTTGTTACTCTAGCTTGTTCTGGGGTGCCATTTGCATGGTGTATTTTTCTTCAACTTTTCATTTTCAATCTATGCATATATTTTCACATGTGGCATGAGTTGCAAATAGTTGGGTCTTGTTTAGTTTTTTTTTTTTTGTTTTTCTTGTTTGTTTTGGGTTTTGTTTTTTTGTTTGTTTAAACCAAATGGCCAACCTGTATCTTTTGGCTGGAAAACTTATCCCATGTACTTTCTTTGTTTTTTTTTTAATTTATTTATTTGAAAGGCAGAGTTACAAAAAGGCAGAGACAGACAGAAAGACAGAGAGAGAGACAGAGAGAGAGCAGAGCATCCTCTGCTTCACTCCGAAAATGGCCACAACAACCAGAGATGCACCAATCCGAAGCCAGGAACCAACAGATTCTTCCAGGTCTCCACATGGATGCAGGGGCCCAAGCACTTGGGACATCTTCCACTGCCTTCCCGGGCTGTAACAAAGAGCTGGATCAGAAGCAGAGCAGCTGGGACTAGAACCATCACTCAGATGAATTGCTGGAACTTCAGGCAGCAGCTTTGTCTACTACACCACTGTGCTGGCCTTGATCCCATGTACTCTCAAGGTTAATATTGACAGATAAGAACAAACTCCAGTCATTTTGTTGGTTGCTTACTGATTTATATATTCTCTGTTTCTTTCCGCCTCTCTTGTTTATCTTTGTGTTTTGGTAACTTTCTATCATGAGAATGTTGAATTCTAGTCTCTTTCACTTTTATATATCTTCTTTGTTGGTGAATACTGTACTTTAATTTTTTTTATGTTGATTACTTCTAATGTGGGACTCCTTTTAGAATTTCTTTTTTGGACTGGTCTGGTGGTGATGAAGTCTCAATTTTTTGCTTTTATGGCAAATAGTTCATTTTCTCTTTACGTCTAAAGGATAGCTTTGCTGTTTATAATATTCTTGATTGGAAAATTTTTCTTTCTGGGCTGGTGCTGTGGCATAGTGGGTAAAGCTGCCGCCTGCAATGCCAGCATCCCATAGGGGCATTGGTTCAAGTCCCAGTTGCTCCACTTCCAATCCAGTTCTCTGCTCTGGCCTGGGAAAGGAGTATAAGATGGTCCAAGTCCTTGGGCCCCTGCACCCACGTGGTAAACACGGAAAGTCTCTTGGCTACTGATTTTGGATGGACCCAGCTCTGGCTGTTGTAGCCACTTGGGGAGTGAACCAATGGATAGAATACCTCTCTCTCTCTCTCTCTCTCTCTCTCTCTCTCTCTGCCTCTGCCTCTCTATAACTCTGTCTTTCAAATAAATTAATAAACTTTTAAAAAGTTTTTTTTCTTTCAAGATCTTGACTATATTATTCCATTCTCTTTTAGCCAGCATGGTTTCTGGTGAAAAGTATGCTATTAAGTTTAATGGGTTTTCCTTTATAAGTAACTTGACATTTTTATCTTGCTATCTTCTGGATTATGACCTTGTTGATAATTTTGGGAGAATTTAGCTGTAATAAGCATTGGAGAAGCTGTTTTTTAATTGACTTTGTTGGAGATCCTTTTAGCTTCCTGTATCCCAAAGTCCATACCGCTTTTCAGACGTGGGAAGTTTTCAACTATTATTTCATTCAATAGATTCTCAGTGCTTTTTTCCTTAACTTATATTTGATGTATATTTATAATATAAATATTTGTTTCTTTAATGATGCCTCATTTGTTAAATATACTTAATTCATCTAAGTTCTTTTTATTTTGTCTGAATGTGTCACTTCAAAAGTCTTGCCCTTGAGATCAGAAATTCTTCTGCGTTGCCTATCCTGTTGTTGAAGCTTTCCATTATAACGCTTATTTCATGGATTGAAGTTTTCACCTCTAAAATTTCTGATTGGCTCTTTTTAATGATTTTTGTGTCTTTGTTGAATTTATCATACATGTCATGCATTATTTTTCTAATTTTCTTTAATTATCCATCTGTTTTCTCTTTCATCTCATTGTGTTCTTTTGGGGGTGCTATGTCCCTACAATGACATCTGCAAGTGTGTTGTAATCATTTCTTTTTATTTATAGAGTATTTTTTTCATTGGAAAGTGCTTTATTGTTTAGATTGAATGTGGGATGTGAGTTGGGTGGTCATATTGGCTTTGGTTCTAAGTGAGCTCAGAAATGTAACCTCTGAGGGATTTCTTCTGCTCTAATCAATGTCAACAGTGTCTATGAGTGCCATAGTTATCTAGTATGTGGCAATTTGTGGATGTAGTACTATGACTTTGAAGTGCACATAAGCTTCCAAATGTGTGTATCTTCAGGTCCCAGAGAGTTGGGTGTCAATTAACTCACATTTTCTATCACTGTAACCACATTCTGGGTGCTATGGGAAACATAATGGCATGCCTCCTTACTCTACCACATAAGCCTGAGTGATACTTATGCTTATAGCACCATAATTGTGGCACTGGAACTGTTTGATGTGTATTAAAATTTCTCCATACTCTGCTGCATGGGCTTGGATGATGCTGGGATTTATAGCACCAAGCCAAAGTTCTAACACTGGGGTATATGATAGGGACCTTTCCCTGATCCGATAATTTGAATACAGCTTATGCTGGGAATTATGCACTGCCAGGTATGGGCCTGAAGCAGTGCAATGCAGGTAGGGTCTTCCCTAGGTCCTGTAAAGTGAAGCTCCAATGAATCTGAGCAACATAGTAATACAGTCTCAGTCTTTGAGCTACAGGGCAAGAAGGGTACCTTTTGGAAGTGTCATGAAAAACATATGGGTTATGGTGGAGATTTTGTAATGACATCTAGGGGCCTGCAGTGGTGAAATGCAGATAGAGTTTCCATAGGTCTCACAGAGTAAGTGCAGGTATTTCTAGAAATTACAGAGCTGACAGTCATAGTCTCAGTGTTGCAGAATGCATTCGAGACATCACCCAGGTCTCTCATTTCAGGCACAGGTTATGCTTGTGTTTTTAAGTCTGGAGCAGTGGAATGCAAATAGAGTCCTCTCCTGGTCTCAATGGGAGAATCTGGGTGATTCTGTGAACTATAGCTCAAACAGTCCCCGTTTCAGAGTTGCAGTACTTGGAGGATACCTACCCATGTCTCATAGATTTATCACAGGTTATGCCAGAGATTGTCCACTATGTGAAAATGTGGATCAGTGGGATGCAGACAGGGACTTTTTCAAGCCCCATAGGCTAGTGTAGGTATCCATGGAACTTGTAAAACAGTCACAGACCCAGAGCTGTAGGTTGCCATGGTGTCCTTTCCCAAGTCCATTTGGTCAAACTCAAGTAACTGTGGAATATAGCTCCAACCATCACAGTGTCAGAGTTGCGGGATTCAGAGGGTACCTTACTCAGGTCCCATACTGTGGTCACACATTAGACTAGGGATTTTGCACTATCCGATGCAGGCCCAGAGTAAACGAGGGCAGATAGGGCCTTTCCCAGGCCTTACAGGTGAGCACAGTTGAACCTTGGATTTACAGCACCAACAATCACAATCACAAAGATGCAGGATGTAGTGAGATCCTTACCCTGCTCTCACAGGGTTGGTTATGAGGAGAATTGTGGACTTGCAGCCATTACCCAGAAGCATAGGAATGTAACTAGGACCCTACAGGTTCTACAGTTGAGTACAAGTTACTTCAGGGACCATAGCCCTGGAAGCCACAGTCCCAAGAGTTGCATTGCAGAGAAAGGATTGTTTCCTGTCCCTACAAGGCATGAAAGTATAATGCTGGGGTTTTTGCCCTATCCACTCAGCACCCTCTGCTAAGACATTCAGAAGGAAACTTTCTGAGATCTCATCCTCTGGGCATCTGTATTGACTGCTGGAGCTAAGCCCCAAGAAACCGATGGGAAACTCCTAGTTTGCACAGTTAGTGGCTCTGGTTCTTATGCCCAGAAATTTTACAACAGCAGTATACCGAGGGGCCTGCTCTCTGCATGTTAATATGCCCTGGCTCTGGCTCTTGGGGCTTCTGGTAGTGATGGGACTGATTGATGTCACCTAAGACAGAATGCGGTTTAGCAGAAGCTGTATCTTAGCAGCTCAAATCCTGGGTTTTGGTGATGAAAGGAGGCAATATGGATTCTTTTTGGAGTAAAGTACTCATTGTGACCTCACTTAGTTTTCTAAACCGTATTTAAAGCCTGTGAGCACTATGGAATTGTCCTGTAGTTATGGCTGCTTATGTGTAGCAATGGCAGGTTTTGTGGAGCTTCCCATTGATCTCTTCCTGGCAACATGGCATCTTGCAGTGTGCCTAGTCCCTCTCTTTCTCTCTGCTGGATTTCAGAGTCTCTGTTTACAGTCACCATCACTTCTTTTTTTTAAAAAAAAATATTTATTTATTTATTTATTTGAAAACCAGAGTTACAGAGACAGAGGAAGTGATACTGATAAAGAGATCTTCCATCTTCTGGTTCACTCCTTGGATGGCTGCAACAACCAGGGTTGGGCCAAGAGGAAGCCAGGATCCAGAAACTTCATTTGGCCTTGCTATGTGGGCGGCGAGGCCCCAACCACTTGGATCATCCTCCCTCAAATACTTCGACCATCCTCTGCTGCTTTTTTAATGCCATTAGCCGAGAGCTGGATTGGAAGTGAAGCAGCTGGGAGACAAATCAGTGCCCATATGGGATGCCAGTGTCACAGATGGTAGCTTTACCCTCTGAGCCACAATGTTGGTGCTGTCACATCTTTACTGAAATTTTCCCCCAATCTTCTGGGAACACAGGAGATTCCTTTCTGTCTTGGCTCTTCTCTGATGCCAAGGCAAATGCAGGTCCTCTCGATTCATCTACCTTGATTTACTTGTCCCCCCACCCTACCTTGATTTACCCCACTTTTGATGAGTTATATGTTTTTAGGAACTCATCCATTTATTCTAGATTTTATAGTTTATTGGCATATATTTGGTCATGATATTCCTTTTTATCGTTATTGTTTCAGAGGCCCCTCTTCTAATATCAATGCTTTCATTAATGAATTGACTCATTTGAATCTTTTCTCTTTTAAATAGTCTAAGGCTTTGCTAATTTATTTTTATTTTTCAACAGACCACCTCTGAATTTGTTGATATTTTCTGTTGTTTACTAATTTATTCCCTGTATTACTATTCTAATTTGTATTATTTTCTTGCTTATGCCAACTTTGGACTCAGTTTAATTTTATTTTTCTAGTTCCTTCAGGAAAAAATTAGGATGTCTACTTGACATCCTTCTTCTTTTCTGAAGTATTTTTATCACTATAAACTCTTCTCTGTACTGCCTTTTCCATTAATTGTTTTCTTTTTCTTGAGGTATATATATATATATATATATATATATATATGTGTGTGTGTGTGTGCCTACATATATATATATATATATATATATATATATATTCCATTTTTATTCTGCTTTAATTTTCTAGTTCTACTACATTGACATCGAAAACAGATGTTTGATTGATCAATTTCTGGCAATCTTCCAATGCTGAAAGAAAGGGAGAGAGAGAAAGAGAAAGAGAAATACAGATAGATAGACAAATGTTTTCCTCCTGCTTGTTCACTCTCCAAATGCCTACAACAGCAAATGGTTCCAATGGCCAGGGCTGGTGCAGGCTGAATCCGGGAGCCAGGAACTCTATCTGGGTCTCCCACGTAGGTGGCAGGAACCCAAAATACTTGGGCCATCTTTTGCTGCTTTCCTAGGCAAGTAGCAGGGAGGTAGATCAGAAGTGGAGCAATCAGAACTCAAACTGGTGCCAGTATGGGATGCTAGCTTTGCAAGGAGCAGCTTCATCGTCCGGGCCACAAGGCTGACCCCAAAAGAGAAAATGTTGACATAAAACAGACTTTCAAAGGAAAGAATATGTGAAGAGACACAGAAAGAAAGCCATGTGAATGCAAAAGATTGGTGTAACGCTTCTGTAAATCAAGGAATGCCACAGATTGGCAACAGATCACCAGAAGCTAAGAGAGAGAGTCACAGAAAAGATTCTCCTTCACAGATCAAAGAAGGAACCAACCATACCAACATTCTCATTGCAGATTTCTAGGTTTCTAGTCTGGGAAACAGTACATTTTTCTTATTTTAAGGCACTGCATTTGTGTCATTTTTTTTCTTTTATAAAAGTCCTTGGAAAGTACAACAAGCTTTTTCCATTGTGGGACTTTCATGTGCATTCATATACAGGTTGTTGTGTGGATATATGTTTCCATTTCTCTGGGTTAAATACTTATCCATTTAGGCAGTGAAACTTCCTCTAAGACACTAGATCATTTTGCAGTGATTTGATAATTCTGAACACATTATCTCTTCTCAAAACGAGAATTTCACTAACTACCCTTTACCCAAAGAGTAGAAGAACTCTCCCCATTGTTAAATATGTTAATAATTTCTGAGGATATATAACTCAGCATCCCAGTGATGACAGAATTTACCATTGGACAATATAAGTATGTACATTGAATGAGGTGAGTGATTTTGTTAGGCTTGTGGAAGCTCAAACCCCCAAAGTCCTCAAGTAATGAAAATAAGGCCACAGGTACCTTGTGAGACTTGTGTAGGTCATAAATTCTGTGGGCTTGCAAGGTCATCCTTCATAATGAGAGCAAACATGGCTGCTTGTTAACTCTGTTGCTGTTTGGAGTAAGAAACTTCTCCATGCAATAGATCTCACCCTCGCTTATCAGGTGTGTGCCATGAAGTAATCATAAGCATCAGACCGAGCTAATGCAGGGGTTACTATGGAGACGAGTGTATTGGCTGGAACACTCTGGACAAGTACTACATTATAGGAGAATACTGGGGTCTATTATTCTTGCACAGACACATTCTATGCAACAGACTTGATTTTGAGAATTCTTGAGGGGGTTTGGAGTGGGAATATACTATGAGTATGCTGGGGTATGTGGTGTCAGAGGAACAAGGTGCTTCATGCAGATATTCATCACTTAAAATCTGTAACTGGACTGCTTAAAATACTTTATTGTTTAAAGATTTATTTATTTATTTATTTGAAAGTCAGAGTTACACAGAGAGAGAAGGAGAGGCAGATAGAGAGAGAGAGATTTAGAGAGAGAGAGAGAGGTCTTCCATCTGCTGGTTCATTCCCCAGATGGCCAAAATGGCCATAGCTGAGCCAATCCAAAGCCAAGAGCAAGGAGCTTCCTCTGGGCCTCCCATGGGGTGCAGGGGCCCAAGGACTTGGGCCATCTTCTACTGCTTTCTGAGGCCACAGCACAGAGCTGGATCGGAAGTGGAGCAGCTGGGATGCTGGCACTGCGGGAGGCGGCTTTACCTGCTATGCCACAGTGCTGGCTCCCAAATTAAGTTTTAAATAGAAAGAACTTTTAGAAATTACAAAGATGACTACATTTCTCCTTCTGAAAATAGTATTTGTGAATTTGAGAAAGTCACATTCATTTTCTAAACCTCATTTATTCTTTATACAAGATGGGAGAAAAAGAGTGGACTGATTAAGTTGCTGTCAAACTTTGTAGTACATCAGAATCACTGCAGGAACATGTTAAAAATACACTTGCATCCCTCCTCGGCCTTCTTGCTAAGATCAAGTGTAAAAATACACTTGCCTAGAACAAGTGTTGGGCTGGCAGTTAAGATACCCATGTCTCACATCAGAGAACCTGGATTCGATTCTTGAATCCAATTCCTGACTCCATTTTCTACTAAGGCAGACCTTTAGAGGTTCCAGTGATGCCTCAAGTAATTGTGTCCCTAACACCCATATGAGAGACCTGGATTTTGTACATAGTTCCCAGCTTCAACTTCTGTCCAGCCTCAACTGTTTTGAGCATTTGTGGATTGAGTAAATGGATGGGAGCTCTCCTTCTGTCTGTCTATATGTCTTTCTTACTCTCAAATAAATAAATAAATAACTTTTTTAGAACTACACATGCCTAGGCATGAGCCATACTGATTTTGATTTAATAAGCTTGGAGTAGATCTCTGGAGTTAATTTTTAATAAACTCCTCAGGAGACTTTGATGGATGCTCCTGAACTTAACACTCTGTAAACTGCCATCCATTCCTGAAATCAAGAAATTAGAGTCTCCTAAAGAAATTTTGACATTTTACCAGGCCATTCGGTTTCCTAATAGCCTCAGAGCCATTACTCAATGAATTAAAATTGTCTATAGACAAATTTAGGACAATACAATTTTAGGACAATAAAATTGTCCTAAAAATCCTGGTTGATAATGGGGATAGTGACAAAAACAGAATGAAGATTTTAAAAATTCAGTGATGAAATGTAGAGCTGAACATATGAGAAAAATCAGGAAATGATATTAGCTAGGCCCTTCTCCAACAGTATTCAAACACCATGCAAAATCTCACCAACTTAAATGTAGGAGGACATGTGGAATTTTCAATCATTGTAAAAGAATTTAACTGAAGGTCACCTGGTAGGACAGAGACAAGTTTAAAATATTTCAATGGGGCTGGCGCTGTGGTGTAGCAGGTAAAGCCACTGCCAGCAGCACCAGCATCCCATATGGGCTCCAGTTCGAGTCCCAGCTGCTCCTCTTCCGATCCAGCTCTCTGCTATGGCCTGGGAAAGCAGTAGAAGATTGGCCCAAGTGCTTGGGCCCCTGCACCCAGATGGGAGACCCGGAAGAAGTTCCTGGCTCCTGGCTTCGGATTGGCTCAGCTCTGGCCATGTGGCCATCCGGGGAGTGAACCAGTGAGTGGAAGACCTCTGTCTCTCTCTCTCTCTCTCTCTCTCTCTAGTCTGCCTTTCAAATAAATAAATAAATCTTTAAAAAATTCCTTTGCATCATGCAAAAATAATAATTTACCTACAGTAGCCAGTTGAGGTAGTTCAGACTTTTGGAAGGCTAAGCCTCAAATAAACCATGACTGATGAAAAAAATCAGATTTTGTTAATGCCTATCCTTTCATAAATACTAAAGGAAAGGCAGCAGTTAAGACGCTGCTTGGGACAACCACATCCCTATCAGGGTGTCTGAGTATGAGTCCCAACTCTGCTTCCAGTTCGCACTTCTTCTTAATGTGCACCCTGAGAGACAGCAGGTAATGGTTTAAGTCCCTGAATCTCTGCCACCCACATGAGAGACCCAGATTAAGTTTAAGCCTCCTGGTTTTTGGCCTGGACCAGTCCTGGCTGTTGTGGGTATTTGGGGAATGAACCAGCAGATATAAGATTTCTTTCTTTATGTCTAACTTTCAAATAAATAAAAAAGAACATTTAAAATGGACATGGAAAATTCTGGGGATTGAGCCTTAAAGTTGAAGCCACAAAGTACTTTAACAAAATTAAAGAAAGATAGGGAACGTAGAATGAAGACGTCCAAAGACCTTTGAGCTTTCCTCAAGGTAAGCCCTGAAGCCACAGGCCAGTTAATGGCTGTGGGGGTTAATTGAGCTAAAAATAAAACATAAATTGTACTTGAGGTGCTTTTCCCCCTTTCTGTTTACGCAGAATTTGATTAAGAGATGCAATTCATGAAGAATGAGATTAGATCTGCGTGGGATTAGATAAAAATGAACAAGAATTTTGTATTTTCCCTGTAGCTCTCCAACTGCCTCTGCAGAAGACATCTCCCAGGGCTTGGGCCCTGAACTCATGTTTTTTTTTCAAAATTTTGAGTGGGTTCAGATATTTCTGAGATGGGACCTTTCATCCGTGTCAGAAGAACAGCTTGATTCCTTGGTTCCTCTCCAAGTTAAGGACTGGTTCTATGAAGCCATTTTAATTTTCTTATTTGGAAACTCCAATCAGTGGTTTAGAAGTGATATTTTGGGTCAATATATAGCCAATATACACATGTGCACACACACGCACATGTGAACACACACACAGTACCCATAGTTAAAATTCCTGATAGTGTTGCCCACTAAACTCTAATGACTTATCTACGACTGTAGTTTTCTAACAATGGGGGCATCAGTGAATGAACTGGGAATGGGGAAATAAGGAGAGTGAAGGGAAGAAGAAAGGGAGCAGATCTAGGGAAATAAAACAGAAAGCAAGTGAGGCAATATACAAAGATGACTCTCAGAACTTCAAGAGTGATTCACCCACAGACAACGAGGTTTTCCTCATTTTTCAAGCTGACATTTATTTTAAAAGCCATCAAGGTAAATTGTGGCCTTAGGAGAAGAAGGAGAAAATATTCTGAGCTGATATCAACTCTATTTTTCCAATTCTATGTCTTGCTTTCCCCGGGGAACTCCCTACCCTCTACTGAATCTAAGTGTTGAAAATAAAATGTAGTGTCTTGATTGTATATTGTTCTGAGGAAGATCTGGGGAAATAGTGCTGATCTACAACCTACTAATCCCTTCAAAGAAGGAAAGGTTAAGATTACTGGGGAAGTGCTTTGAAGAGCCTTGATAGTGAAAAAAATAATCTCCCCACACAGCCTGGAATGTATCACAAATCATTGCTTACTATTGTTCCTAAAATAGGGAAGCCTTTAGATGCCGAATCCTCTTGGGAAGAATACTGACCAAAAAGACAGATGCCAAGGCCAAACTTTGGTCTGTCATGGACACATAGTTTATGTTATTTCTATAATCTCTATGACCCTTACATTGTCCATGGACACCTTCGACCTTCGTCAAAGGGAAATTGAATGCTACAGTCTCTTAGAAGGTAAACCAACTGTCATTCCAAGCCTTCTTCCATTCAGACTCTCCCAAACAATTAAATATTTCCCTGTCAAATCATCTGGCCCCAACCAAGTCTGCTTACCCTCTCCTTAAGCATGCCTTAAGCATCCTCTTCCTCCATACAGAACATTCTTCCCATTTGGAAGAGCTATTTCCTTACTCACATATCCTGTAAATCCTTCTTAAGGACAAATGAAAATCCTGTCTCCTCAAAAGAGTAATAAGTTAGGCCTCTGCCTGCGGTGCGAGCCTCATATGGATACCTGTTTGAGTCCTGGCTGCTCCTCTTCCTATCCAGCTCTTGGTTTATGGCCTGGGGAAGCGGTGGAGGTTGGCCCAAGTGCTTGGGAGACCCAGAAGCCTGGCTCTGGATCTGCTCGGCCTTGGTCATTGCAGCCATTTGGAGAGTGAACCAGCAGATGGAAGGTCTCTGTCTCTATCTATTCTTCTTTGTCTGTAATTCTGCATCTCAAATAATAAGTAAATCTTTTTTTTTAAAGAGCAATTCCCTTGTTTTCTTCCAGAGCTCTTTACCTCTCCTCTATCCTGATTGCTTATATCACTCATTTCATATTTTTCATCTATATGTTTATGTTTGGCTTTCCCAACTAGACCAAGTTTTTGAATGTAAGGTTAGTATTCTCCTCAATAAATTCAGTTAATGGGTACAAAAGCTCTCTAAAACTGACTGAATATGACAATTATTTTGTGTCAATTATTTTAAGAGTCAGCTATAGTATAGAGACTTTGGTGTTGACAGATTTGAGTGTTTGTGTTGGTTGCTTCACTTAGTAACTGTGTAACTTTGGGTATATGATGCAATCACTTCACATTTAATGTGCTCTTATGTAAAATGAGGATAGCAATGAGTATCACCCTCAATGAATTGTTATGGGAATGCGATGATAATGGGTGTCAATATTTCATCAATTCTTGTGAGTTGTGAAATTTCAATAAATTACTATGTAGTTATCACAACTACATTGTTACCCAAAAGTAAATCTTCCACTCCATAACTCACACATAACTTCCCCATAGAAATGTTTCTGAAGGACTGTGATGGTGGAAATGTACTATTGACTCTTTCCTAGACCCAAGAAGGAAACAACAATGGTGAAAACTCCCACAACTGGCACTAGCTTCTTTATGGAGATCAATTTACCTGATTTATCCAACAATTTTTCAGAGTTCCAGAGTGGAAGGACCATTTAGTCAAACTTCTTCATGTTACCACTGACAAGAACAATGATATTCATAAAGAGAAAGGGGTTGCCGAAGGTCAGGGCAGGTCAGATATGGGGCCAGGAACAATGTGGATTCTGATTCTGACATAGATACAAGTGACAGTACTTCTTGACAGGTTCCTGAATTTTTTTTAAAATTTCCACCTTAATATTCTAGCCTAATGGTTGAGGCTTAGCAGATGCCCAAGATCACACAGCCAGGAAATAAAGCAGCTGCAACATGAGTCCTGATCTATCTGCCTCCCAAGACCCAGTGCTGCTTCCTTCCCTAAATCATAATTCTTTAAAAAAAAATTCTGTATTATTCCTGTCCATTGTATACATGGAGGTCAGACTCAGAAATTCTCCTACTAGTCTCCTAATAGTAAGTGATGATGTGAGAATTTTTGAGGTATGGTTGGCATAAGTACTAATTGCTCCATACCTAGGTGACATCGTCAAGACAGAAAGCAAGAGACAAGTAAAAGTGACCATCCTTAGCTCACACAAATCCTTTTATTATCAATTATTGAGAAAATTAATTAATTGTTTTATGTCTAATTGAGAAAATCTTTAACATTTCCAATTCTTAAATTCCTTATCTGTCACATGCAGATAATAACAGTATCTATTGCATGAGCTGCTTGTAAGGACATATATGAAATAATATCTGTAAAATACTGATAATATTAGAGTAAGCATTCAATAAATGTTAATTTTTATTATTATTATATAAGCTAAAATCATAAATTATAGTGACTAGGAAGGAATTGACAGATTAAAAAAAAGCAAACCCAAGTATATGCTATCTAGAAGAAATAGTCTGTACAGATTAAACACATATGATTTGTCATAGAATAAATTTTTTGTAAAGATATACATTACAAGAACTAGTCAAAAATACCAATAGAATTTAGAGAGGAAAAATCTTCCAGAAATGTATGGATTCAAGGAAGAGCTATATTGGGCCTTGTAGAGGATGCCAATTTTTCAGCTGGCGCTTGAATGATATATATGTTCTAGATAATCAGAGACCGAAGAAATGAAAACATGAGCCATATGGATAGTTCTAGGAGCAGTCAATATTGTAGTTTGACTGCATCAGTGTTATTATGCGGAGAAGAAAGAGATGAAAGTAGGTCATACCTGATTTTTTGGACCTTTGAATGGTTGCCTAAGAAGTTTGCTTTTTACCTAATAGTAGTGTGATGCAATTCAAAACTTTTGAACAAGGGAGTAATATAACAACAAAAAAAAACACGGATTTTAGGATTATTATTTTGATAGCTGTGGCTAGGAGTCAGAGTCTGTTCCAATGATCCATAGGAGAGCTAAAGAAAATTTACGTGAGAACAAGGTCAAGAAATGAAGTGATGATGTGAAGATAGAATCTGTAGAACCTGAGAACTGATTGAACTTAGATAAGGTGATGAAGGATATAGGATTCTTTTTTTTTTTTTTCAGGATGCTAATGATAGTTATAATACCATCAACAAAGTTAAAGGCAGCTAGATAAGGAGACATTTTGAGGGAAGAAAATGACAATTCTGTGCCATTCCATTTTGCTTTAATGAACATATCCGTAGGGTCTTAAAAGTTATTCAGGCTAACCCTCTCACATGATGGCTTAAATTTTTTCTACAATGTTTTCTTCAAGTGGCTATCCATTTATTTCTCACACAATATCAGTACAAGAAAATCTCTACTCAGAGCAGTTTATTTCCCCTTTGGCACTCCTAGTAACTCTTCTTTCTCTTAAATTCAAATGCCTCCCAATAGCTTCTCATCTCTTACATGGCTTTTCTAACCATAGAGATTTATCAGATATTATTCATCCTCTACATGGAAAGTCTTCAGATATTTGAAAGTGGTCATGATATCTTCAACCCAATGATGTCTTTGGAGATGTGAGCCGAGGCTCACTAGGCTAATCCTCCACCTGCAGTGCCGGCACCCAGGGTTCTAGTCCCAGTTGGGGCACCGGATTCTGTCCCAGTTGCCCTCTTCCAGTCCAGTTCTCTGCTGTGGCCCGGGAGGGCAGTGGAGGATGGCCCAAGTGCTTGGGTCCTGCACCCGCACGGGAAACCAGGAGAAGCACCTGGCTCCTGGCTTCGGATTGGCACAGTGCACCAGCCATGGCGGCCATTTGGGGGGTGAACCAATGGAAAAGGAAGACCTCTCTCTCTCTCTCTCTCTCTCTCTCTCTCTCTCTAACTCTGCCTGTCAAAAAAAAAAGAGAATATATAGAGCCTCCAATCTTAGAATCATTAGAAAAGTAAATGAACATTCAATTCAACAAATACATACTGTCTTTTGCCCTAGACATGTCCACTACCCTGGAGGAGTTCTGAGTCTGTAGGAAAGGCACACTATAACTGAATAAATTATAATATAGAATGTTAATGCACAAGGATACAGGGAAAAGATTCATAAATATCCGTAGGAAAGAGGAAATATATCCATGGTTGGGAGAAGGGTCACTAAATCAAGAAAAGTTTTTCAGAGGAGGTGAGCTGTAGACTAAATTTTGAAGGACTGAAGAAAGACTGGATGCTGACAGGCAAAAATGGGAGTAAAGAACACTTTGCAAGAGAGTGAATTTACTAAATTTCAAGGAAAGAAAACAGTTGAAGATAACTTCAGAATTTCTGGTTAGAGTGGCTACACATGTGGTGGTGCCAGTGACCAAAATGAGGAACACAAGAGGAGTGGGCATGATGGATGTGGACAGGAGGTAAATGGCACAGAAATTTCATTTCAAACATTTCAGGCCTGAAGGGTAAACAAAAACAAGGATAATCATAATGAAATATACATAGAACTTCTGTGTGTGTGTTTGTATGCGCACGTGCGTGTGTGTGCATAAGTGGCTGCTGTCCAAGTCTGCGTAATCCCCTTCCATCACATGTACTCAAACAAATTGGAGATCTAGACCTTTAAACCATGTTTCCTAATATGTGATCAATATATAATCTGTGTCAGAAACCCAGATTACTTTTTTATTATTTTACTTTGTTTAAGGAATACAACGTCATGCATTTAATACATACAGATTTGGGAACATGATGATTTTCACCCCCACTTCCCTCCCACCCATACTCCTGCCTTTCTTCTTCCTCTCTCTTCCTTTCTCATTCTTATTTTTTACAAAGATCAATTTTCCAATTAATTTGCAAACTCATAAAATTAATCCTATAGATTTCTTTTTAAAATTGCAGAGTTCTGAGCAACTACTTTATAGATTTTAAGAATAATTGCCTTAAAGGGTAAGAGTTGTTATCTTTGACATGACACTGCTATATTAAGAAATTTTTGAAGCCTCTTGTTTATCTACAGAATAAAGTCATAGACTACTAGAATTGGAATAGACCTCTGACATTGGTCTCATCTAACTCTTTCTTATTTATGTGTGGAAACTGAGGCAGACAGAGGGAAGAGACTCACTCATGATTATTTGAACAGGAAATGGAAGAGTCTAGACTAGGGATTAGGTCTCCCAGCCCCTAGACCAGTGCTCTTGCAAGAGTGGAAATCCTAAGTGCAAGCATCTATTTTGACTGCTGAATGAATTTGTTAGTCTGCTTTGTAACAAGCATTTGTCACAGGCAAAAAAAAAAAATCCAGAATCAGAGCCAATTTGAGTTAATGATGGTTCTACCTCTTCATTACCTCACCCTGTCCTTTTTCTGAGGTACATGGGATGTGCTCCTTGAGATCTATTGACTTGGATCATCTCTGGTACTCCATTCCAAATCCTGCTTTAATATTAAAAACACACACAGTATCAATTATAGATATAGAGATAGATAGATACACAGATAGATAGATAGATAGATAGATACATCACAAAATAGGATACAATCCAGGCTGCATCATTTTCCCTACTGCCTTTCCCTTATATCTGCAGATTTTCTGCTTATCACCATCAGGGGTCTGCCGTGTGGACTCTCCACTGTTTTCTCGTGAACTTTTCTTTATAAATCAGACAATTATCATTGCACCTGCTCAGTTTACAAACATTTTGCTTTGCAATGCACACAAACTATGAAACAAACTAACTAAATTTACACATTCCCTCCCTGCACAATAAGCATTTATTCTACTCAAAAATGGGATTTTGTGCATTTGGTTGTTCCAAGTATTGAGTATCAGATTAGATCATCTTCAAATTATGTCCAAATTACACTGACATAAATATCAGGAGAATAGCCTGAAAAGTTTCAAGTCCAGACACTCAATATTTTCCCTCTCAATAGTAAATCAAGTCGAATATTTAGTGTGAATCCTATTTTTTTATAACTAGCTGCAGTTCTGTTGATGGATGAGCAACAATTTCTCCTTTGCTTCTTACTTTCCTTCCTTCTTTCCAAGAGGTGGTGGTGTATAAAAAGAGACAAAACATCAAGTGATCAAGCCTAGTGGAATCAAAATCACAGCTTGACCCTTAGCGGTTCAAGACCCTAATCAAATCCTCACAATTTTTATTCACCATGGTGCATCCACAATCATCTTTTGAAAAGATTTGAACTTATAATTCAAGAAGTATAGAGAATGTATACCTTTTCCCATTCCCCCTACTATGCAAAATTAAATGACCATGACATTATATAAGAAACAGATATTAAAACATGGGAGAGCTGGAGAGAATTAAGCACACTGGATAGTAACTGTAAGACTTAAGGAACAACATCTTGGGGAGTTTCCCAACGCCTTGTGCATCCAAATTTGATGCTGAATTAGCACATACTCCAGAAATTTCCACAAATATAGACCAAAAAAGCCCCCATGTATCTGCTCTCTCTAGCTAAATGACTAGGAAGAGGCATAATACTTTTAGACAATAACCACTTTCCTCCAAGCAAATGCCACAGATAAAACCTGCAGCCACCATGCCAGTAAAGACTGAGTAGCCTATAATTTCAACCTCAGCAGGCTGTAACAAGCACATAAGCACCTCCTACCAAGGAGGTATCAGAGAAGGCCAAGTGAGAAACTAGTACTTTCTTTTTTAAAAAATTTTTTGACGGGCAGAGAGGACAGAGAGAGAGAGAGAGACAGAGAGAAAGGTCTTCCTTTTTGCCGTTGGTTCACCCTCCAATGGCCGCTGCGGCCGGCTCATCTCGCTGATCCAAAGCCAGGAGCCAGGTGCTTCTCCTGGTCTCCCTTGCAGGTGCAGGGCCCAAGCACTTGTGCCATCCTCCACTGCATTCCCGGGCCATAGCAGAGAGCTGGCCTGGAAGAGGGGCAACCGGGATAGAATCCGGCGCCCCAACCGGGACTAGAACCGGGTGTGCCGGCGCCGCAAGGCAGAGGATTAGCCTAGTGAGCCGCAGCCGTAGGCCGAAACTAGTACTTTCATCAGCAATGAGCAATATTGAGAACATCCTCACGTGTTGAAGAAGACATCTAACTTCATCTGTCAGTAACAGGGCATTCCTTCTTCCCCTCATTAAAGTAAAATCAGAGACGCAGGTGGAGAGACAAGACATTCACCACTGCTCAGTAGTAATAAGGACAAGTCTTCTGTTGCATCAGTGGAGCCGATGTGAAGAGCAGTACAAAACATTCTTATCTCAGCCAGGGAGATATCAGTGGGGGCCTAGTGGGGGGTCAGAACTCTAACTTCTGCCAAGTAGTAACAAAAAGTTCTCCTTAGTGGAGGACTTGGATTTCTACTCTCACATGGAATTAATGAAGTGGTGCACCCTTCGGATCCTTCTAAAGCAGAGTGAGGGGAAGCCAGCTAAAATAGAATGTTTGAATAAGATTCTAAGCCTCATAATTCCACAAAAGTGTTCGAGTTTCAATAAGAATCATTGCACCAAGGAACAGTAAGATCTCAAATTAAATTTAAAAAGACAATGAATAGATTCTAACACTAAGATAACAGAAATGTTAGAATTATCTGACAAACACTTTTAAAGCAACTATCATAAAAATGCTTCAATGACCTGCTATAAACACACTTAAAAATGTAGTAAAGGTAGTTTTAACAAATAAAAATTTTCAACACAGAACAGAAACCATGAAGAAGAAAAAAATAGAAATTTTAGCACTGAATAATACAAGAAACAACATGAGGAGTGCAGGGAACAGGCTCAATAACAGAACAGAGGATACAGAGGAACTGATCAATGAAGTGGAAGATAGAAAGATAGAATCCAAATTGAAAAACTATTTGAAATTACACAGAAAAAAATGAAAAGAACTTCAGGGACCTCTGCAACTGTAAAATATTAGCATTCATATCCTTGGAGTTCTAAAAGAGGGACAAAAAGGTGACATCACAGAAAATAACTGAAAAAATAATGGCAGAAAACTTTCCAGATTTGTCAAAAGACATAAACCTGCAAATTAAAGCAGGTGAGGAAACCCCAAGTAAGACATACTGAAAAAAGTCTACACCAAGACTCTTAGGCACAGTTGGTAAAACTAAAGATGATGAAAAATACTAAAACAGTGAAAGAGAAATTATAACTTAAATATAGTTGAAGAAGCAATTCAGGCCTGCATCGTGGCTCACTAGGCTAATTCTCCGCCTGCGGCGCTGGCACCCCGGGTTCTAGTCCCAGATGGGGCGCCGGATTCTGTCCCGGTTGCTCCTCTTCCAGTCCAGTTCTCTGCTGTGACCCGGGAAGGCAGTGGAAGATGGCCCAAGTGCTTGGGCCCTGCACCTGCATGGGAGAACAGGAGAAGCACCTGGCTCCTGGTTTCGGATAGACACAGCACGCCTGCCATAGCAGCCATTTAGGGGGTGAACCAATGGAAGGAAGACCTCTCTCTCTCTCTCTCTCTCTCTCTCTCTGTCTAACTCTGCCTGTTAAAAAATAAAGCAATTCAAATGACAGTGAATTTCTAATTAGAAATCATGAATGCCATAAAGAAGTGACACAACACTTTTCAGAGACTGATGAATAGAAGAACTGACAATCTAAAATTCTCTAGTCAGTGAAAAAATATTTCAGTGGTAAAGGAGAAATCAAGACATTCTGAGATGAAGACTAAGAAAAAGAATTTGCCAACAATACAACTCTAAAAGTTCTGTAAAGAGAAAAGAAATGATTACTGACAAATCCTCAGAATATCAGGAAGAAGGAAAAAAGTAAATTAAAAATATGAGTGAATTAAAAATAACGTTTAATGACTTAAACAAAAATTATTACATCATCTGATGTAGCTCTGAAGATGATGTCTTGAGGAAATAATATAATTAAAGGAGAAATAGATAAATAAAAAAATTATAGTTTGGAACCTGAATACCCCCCTCACAAATTGACAAGACAACTACACAGAAAATCAGCAAATACACAGAGAAATTCAACAACATCATCAATTAACAACTTGACCTAATCAGAATTTATAGAAAACTACTCGGGCAAGATGGCGGAATAGGCAGGGAGCACACTTAGTCCGGGGGGAGAGAAAGTTTAAAATAAGTGGAGATACTGCAGGGTCAAGGAAGAGTAGGGGATGAAACAGCAGAGGATACTCTTCTGGAACTAGTGATTCACAGTGGACCTGCGTGGAGAGCGTGGGAGCCCAAGTTCGGGACACCAGCGGCAGACTCAACGCACCAGCGCTGGAACGCGAGGTGAGCCGAACCTCCATAGCCCGAGATACCAGCAGGCAAGCGGAAAGAGGAGGCTAGAGGGAACGAGGCTTGAAACTCCGTGGGGAAAAGTTCACCAGGCTAACTAGAAGAGAGAGAAAAAAAATAAAAAAAGTGACTGATACGGACACAAGTTTCTCTCTCTCCGCTCACCTCTCAAAGGCGAGCAAGACAGAGCAGGCGCCATTTTGGACATACGTCATAAGCAGGGCGACCTCAGGTCTGCACCAGCCCTGAGCCTAGCAGAAAAACCTGACTCTGGGGGGAGGAAATAACAGGAGATTAGCATCTAACTTGGCAACCCAGTGGGAGACTGCAGGAGAATTGGAGCCCACACTGAGGACAGCAGAGATTGCCTGTGTGGTCCTTGGGAAAGAGCTTCCGATCTCTGGCTCCTGTGGGTATATCATTTGCCTGCTAACTACCTCCAATTACGGTCAGCTGTGCGGAATTACTTCCCTTTTAAATCAAAAAAAGAAAGAGAGATTTACCACACCTAACCTGGGAGTGTCATCTTTGACACACCCTCAACCCTGAGGAACCAAACACAGCTCTCAGTCCACACTCATCTCAAGCCTCTAAGGCTCCACTGAAAGCAGACAGTCCACTTAATATAGAGCCATAGTGTAACAAGAAAAAACACCACAGTGAAGAAACCAAATATCTCCAACATGCCAAACAACAAACGCAAAAACCAAGCTAACAAGAACAAGGAAGAAACTATGACGCCCCCAAATGAAAAAGACACCCCAATTCAAGATTATGAAGATGATGAGATCGAAGAAATGCAAGAAGCGGATCTCAAAAAATTGATAAGAACATTAAGAAGTTCTCAAAAACAAATTCTTCAACTACAGAAATCCTTCATGGACAAGATAGAAAATCTCTCTCGTGAAAGTGAAATATTAAGGAGGAATCAAAATGAAATGAAACAACTAGTGGAACAAGAAACGGTGATAGTGACGAGAAATCATAATGAAATGAAGAGTTCAATAAATCAAATGACAAACACATTAGAGAGCCTTAAAAACAGAATGGGCGAAGCAGAAGAGAGAATATCAGACTTAGAAGACAGAGAACAGGAAAGGAAACAGGCAAACCTAAGAAAAGAAGAAGAAATTAGAAATCTAAAAAATATTGTCGGGAATCTACAGGATACTATTAAAAAACCCAACATTCGGGTTCTAGGAGTTCCTGAAGGCATGGAGAGGGAGAAAGGATTAGAAGGCATTTTCAGTGAGATACTAGCAGAAAATTTCCCAGGTTTGGAGAAGGACAGAGGCATCTTAGTACAGGAAGCTTATAGAACCCCTAATAAACATGACCAAAAGAGATCCTCACCACGACATGTTGTAATCAAACTCACCACAGTGAAACAGAAAGAAAAGATCCTAAAAGGTGCAAGAGAGAGAGTCAGATCACTCTTAGAGGATCTCCAATTAGACTCACAGCAGACTTCTCATCAGAAACCCTACAAGCTAGAAGGGAATGGCGAGACATAGCCCAGGTACTAAGAGAGAAAAACTGCCAGCCCAGAATACTATATCCTGCAAAGCTCTCATTTGTGAATGAAGGTGAAATTAAGACTTTTCATAGCAAACAGAAACTGAAAGAATTTGTTGCCACTCATCCTGCCCTGCAAAAGATGCTTAAAGATGTCTTACACACAGAAACACAGAAACATGGTCACCAACATGAAAGAAGGTAAAGGTAGGAAACCTCACCGCAAAAGCTCACAGGAAGCTCAATTTCTCTTTGACATAGAATTAAACTCTGATGCTCTGTTAAAGCAATGTGTTAAAGTAATCTATTATGTTCTCTTGATGTCTGTTAAATTCTAATTGTTCAAAAACAGCTGAATTTTTATTAAGAGCTATGGGTTATTTAAATATGTGCTTTTTTCAAAAATTTGAATAATCACCATGTAACAATGATCAAATTTGGTCTATGTTATGTCATGATTTTAAGGAATCTTACCTCAACCAGATATTTTGGATTTTGAGCCTTCTTGGCATTCTTGACAGGCATTCAAAAAATCAAAGTTTCAAACAATCTGGTCTGTAAAATTTCCAGTAAATCCTGGACTTTGGTTTTTCCAGTTTGGGCCCAACTGAAAAAATCGAAGGACCTATGTCTCTCATCTTATAGAGACACCAACTAATCAGTCTATTTGGAGTATATTAGAAGTACTGTCAAGATGTGATGTGGTACCAGACTTTAAGTTTCTATAATGGAAAATGCTATTAATACAAATGTTTGAGAATTAAAAAGTCTAATGATCTTGTGTTACTAGACATGATAGTTATCTTAATGAGAAAGCCCCAGAGGCTTAAAGGGTTAAATACTTGTAAAATCCTACAGGTGCTTTCAAAAATACTGTGAAGTAAGCAAGTGCCTCTTGTTGGTTGATGAGTTTATAATTTTAAACATGGCGACTTAAAGTCTTTTGTCATCCACAGTTATATATGATCTGCTGCTCATAAAACTAAAGCGTTGTTGGTTCTGTGTTTAGCTGTCCTCCTATAGGTTCCTATGGACTTTTTCCAGCCACTTTTATTGTATTCAGTACTTTGGGATGGCTCTGTAAACAGATGAAGCCAATAATGTATTAACAGTACCAACTGAGAGAAAGTATGGTTAACTGAGGTTACTAAAAAGAAAAAGCAATTCAAATCAATTGGCAATCTACAAAAAGAGTTAAAGATTTTAAAAGCTATTATTAAAATTGCTATATTGGTCTATTATGCTATATTATATGTGTGTACATATTGTATGTCCACATGGGGAAATTTTATTAAGAGTTTTATTTTAAATGGCTTATAGATAAGATTGTCCATAAATTTAAGCTGCTAAAATCAATCAAAGATACATTTTAATTTGTGGGACCTGAATCTGTGTATCATATGTTTTAGACTTGTTGGTAGAAGTTGTTATCTAATGGTTGAAACGGTTTGCTAAGTATTCATGTGATATTGCTATTGTCAGCAAGCGATCTAGGACTTGCTCCCTCATTTCTCTATTCTAAGCCCAACTTGTTCTTTCATTTCTCTATTCTCTTCAAGGTAGGAAAATAATTCTATTATGAAGGAATCTGTAGGATGCACAATTTAATCTTTAGACCTTATAAAAGAGATGGCTGACATTTTTCTGCAATAGCATAGCCAAAATAAGAACTTAAATAATAATCTCATAGCTAGATTCACTTCGCCATCAGCGAAGTATACAGTAAGTAGAAAAAACCTCCCTTTCAGACCAAAGGGAAAGAAAGTTTTAAAGTGAGAATATAATTTTCCTCATGGGCATTGTCTACCTTAGAAAAACTACTACAGAACATGCCTGTGACTATAGACTTGTAGTTCAGGCCACCGAAGATTAGAGATGGGAAACGGGCACTCCCTTGACTTGCATCCTCTGGTCTGCTTTAACACAAACCAGGAGGAAAAGAAAGCTTGGCATCAGAAGCAATGGGTGGCAGGCCTATTAATGGCTGATCTGTACAGTGATCTGCCCTCAAGGAGACCCAACAGGCCAGTCCACTGCAGTGGCTTTCAAAATGGTAAGCCTGGGCTTCAGCAGAAGTCAGCTTGTGAAGAGCCCTGGCAGCTCTGCCAAGAGTTGGATCACTGGAAATGGACCTGCCCTGGAGTCGAAGGGTGCCCAGGTCAGAGCCACAGATCTTATTGGCTCTAAGCTGAAAAGCCCTTCACTCAGCCCAACTTCCAAAGTGACCACTGCAGCTGAGGGATGGTCAAGTAGGGTCAGCAACATTGCAGGCAGAACTGTAAATTTCTTGTTAGAGATGCCACCTGCCTTTACCTGGCCAGCTCTCCTCCCAGGCCAGCCAAGTAATGAAAGTCAACAGAGTGCCTTCCCCTAGGAGGTTCACACCTCCCTTAGGATATACCCCATGTGAAGAGATAGATAGGTCTGGGCCTCTGAATTTACAAGGCCTAAAGCCCACCAGATTATTATCAAGCCCCTTCTATCAGGTTCTATTTGCCTCTCAATCAGAAAACTTAATTGTAGCTTAGACAGCACCTTTCTTAGCTCCTCTAATAATGACTCTGTCCTTTGTTCTAGGCCCTGTCTAGTGCACTTGGGCCTCATTCCTTTGTAATCATAACCTCTACTCTACCACCAATGGCTCTACTCCCAACATGTGTGTACTGATGGTCCTCTTCCCCACTTAATGCTGTATAATTGTTCAAACCTGGTAAATGCCACTCTTAGGATCATTGGTTACTATCCTCACTCTGTCTTTTATGACCTTGTCTAAATATGATCAGAGTCGGCCAACTTGGAAGGCTTCCATAGCCTTGGCAACTCATGACGACAGCCTAGGATGGTTACTGGCGCCATAAACTAGAGTGTCAATTTGTTGGGTCAACAACAGGAGCCACTGTGCACTTGCTCCTCATGTGGGATCTCTGTCCTTAATGTGCTGTACATTGTGATTTAATGCTATAACTAGTACTCAAACAGTATGTTTCACTTTGTGTTTCTATGTGGGTGCAAACTGTTGAAATATTTATACTAAATTGATCTTCTTTATATAAAGCGAATTGAAAATGAATCTTGATGCAAATGGAAGGGGAGAGGGAGCGGGAGAGGGGAGGGTTGCGGGTGGGAGGGAAGTTATGGGGGGGGGGGAAGCCATTGTAATCCATAAGCTGTACACTGGAAATTTATATTCATTAAATAAAAGTTAAAAAATAATAATAATAATATCTCAAAAAAAAAAAGAAAACTACTCAACAGCAGAATACACATGATTAATTTATAAGTGTCAAAGGCTTATATACTGAGGTATACCATAGCCTGGGTCGAAAGCAAACCTCAAAACATTTAGAGGATTTGAAATACTGCAGAATGTGTTTTCTGATAACATTGGAATCAAACAGGAAATCAACAAGATAACAGGAAATTTTCTAAACATTGATACTAAGCAAGACATTTCTAATAATATATGGATCAGAAAGGAATTTTTGAGAGAAATTAAACAGTACATTGAACAGAATGTAAAATAAAATACAGGGCAAGTGTTGCTGTGCAGTGTGTTACAACTCCATTTGCAATACTGGCAACCATTATGGGAGTGTCAGTTCAAACCCCAGCCTCTCCACTTCAGATTCAGCATTCTGCTAGTGTGCCTGAGAAAGCAATGAATGAGGGCCCAAGTGCTTATGTAGCTACCACCCATGTGGGAGATCAGGATGGAGTTTCTGGCTCCTGGCTTCTGCCTGGTTGAGCCCTGCCTATTATGGTTATTTGGAAGGAAGACTCCTCTCCTCTCCTCTCCTCTCTCCTCTCCTCTCCTCTCTCTCCCTCTCTCTCTGCTTTTAAAATAAATAAATCTTAAATAAAATACAATAGATAAAAAATTGGTAAAGTGGGGCCGGTGCTGTGGTATACAGGCATCCCATTTGGGTGTTGGTTCAAGTACCAGGTACTCCACTTCTGATCCAGTTCTCTATTATGGCCTGGGAAAGCACTGGAAGATGGCCCAAGTCCTTGGACCCTTACACCTGCATGGGAGACAAGAAGAAGCTACTGGCCCCTGGCTTTGGATCGGCCCAGCTCCAGCAATTCTGGCTATTTGGGAGTGAACTATCAGATGGAAGACCTCACTCTCTCTCTGTAACTCTGCCTTTCAAATAAATATAAAGTAATCTTTAAAAAAAAAACTGGTAAAGTACAAGGCATCTTAGAATTAGCGCATTCATCTTGGCCTCCGAGTACAAGATCAATCCACTGGTTCACTCACCAGATGCCTGCAGCAACCAGGACTGGGCTGGGTCACACTGAAGCTGGGAGTCAGGAACTCAGTATAGCTCTACCATGTGGGTGGCAGGAATCTAACTGCCTGAGTCACTACCTCCTGCCTCCCAGGGTGTGTATCAGCAGACAGCTAAGACTGAGAGTGAATCCAGAACCGTAATTCAGACACTCCAATATGGGATATGGGTGTCCTAAGGTGTGTCATAACTGCCACACCAAATGTCTGCTGTGTAAAACGTGTAAAACTTTTACAGGATAACATCAGAGAAAATCCCTGAAACCTAAGCTTTATTGAAGTCTTAGACATAACATCAAATTATACCCCATAAAAGAAAAAATAATATATGGGACTTCATGAATATTAAAATTCAAAGAAAAAATCATTTTGCTGCACTGAAGACTTTTGTTAAGTGTATAAAAACCGAGGTGTATACTGAGAGAAAATATTTTTAAACCACATATCTGACAAAGATTTCTTGCTATGAACTGAATGTGTATGTCACTTAAAATTCATATGCCCATGAGAGTATTGTAGGCATGGAAAGCCAAGATACCATGGAAAAGAAAAAAAAGAAGAAGACCTAAATGAAAGATCTCTGTGAGTGAGATCCCAGTGGAAAGAACGGGGCCATCAAAGAAGGAGGTACTTTTCTCTGAAGGGGGGAGAGAACTTCCACTTTGACTATGACCCTATCGGAATAAGATCAAAGTCAGCGAACTCTAAAGGCTTCCATAGCCCTGGAAACTCATGACTAGAGCCTAGGGAGATTACTGACGCCATGAACAGGAGTGTCAAATTGTTAAGTCAGCAACAGGAGTCACTGTGTACTTACATCCCATGTGAGATCTGTCCTTAATGTGTTGTCTAATGTGCAGTGATGCTATAACTAGTACTGAAACAGTATTTTTACACTTTGTGTTTCTGCGTGGGTACAAACTGATGAGATCTTTACCAATTATATACTGAATCAATCTTCTGTATATAAAGATAATTGGAAATGAAAAAAAAACCTGGTTTTAAGTTGGAAATGACATAGAAAATTAATTAATTTTTAAGAAAATATTATGTAGGATTTCTGTCTTTAATGTGCTGTACACTCTTATTTAATGCTATAACTAGTACTCCAACAGTATTTTTTTTTTCACTTTGTGTTGCTATATGGGGGCAAACTGTTGAAATCATTACCTAATATATACTAAACTCATCTTCTGTATATAAAGAGAATTGAAAATGAATCATGATGTGATAGGAAGGGGAGAGGGAGCGGGAAAGGGGAGGGTTGTGGGTGGGAGGGAAGTTTAGGGAGGGGGAAGCCATTGTAATCCATAAGCTGTACTTTGGAAATTTATATTCATTAAATATAAGTTTAATTAAAAAAAATTCATGTGTTAAAATCCTAACTCCAAATGTGATGATAATTGGAGCTATGGTATTTGGTAGTTAATTAGGTCATGAAGGGGAATTCACATGATGAGGTTTATGCCATTTATAAGAGAGGAAAGGCTCTGCTCAACTAGCTTCTCTGTTCAACTAACCTCACTTCCCGTAAGTGCATCCTTATTGTTGCTTCCTGTTCTTATCTTATGGAAGGTCCAGAACAACTGGAAAATCTCTATAGAGCCTGTAAATATTCTAAAATATGATTTAGCATCTTTATGCAATTTAAATTAAAGATGTCCCTGCTAAGCTAGAGGCAACTTTATGCTAGGGCTCCTGGCTAATTGGACAGAGAATAGACTATATTTCCATCAGTTCATGAACATTGACTTGTCTTCACCTGGTTTGTAGAAATAGCTTCCTAACTGGTTTTCCTAACTGGTTCCAAGTCCTGGCAATGATTTCCCTTGAATCTTTTTTTTTTTTTTAATTTGAGGGAAAACGAAGTTGAGGGAAAGATGGAGAGAGAGAGACAGGAAGACAGACAGACACACACATACACACACACACACGAGAGAGAGAGAGAGAGAGAGAGAGAGAGAGAGAGAATCATCTACTGATTGACTCTCCAAATGTCCTCAATAGCCAAGGGCTGAAGCCAGGCGTTGGGAACTCAAACCCGTTCCCCACATGGGTGGCAAGAACCCTATTACTTTTGCCACAATTGTTGCCTTCCAGAGTCTGAAGTAGCAGGAAGCTGTGGTTAGGAACTGGAGCTTTGTATTCAAATCAGGTACTCTGATACGGAACATAGATGTCTTAAAAATTGGGCTAGATGTCTGGCCCTATCTCCTGAATCCTGGTTCTATATTTTCACTTTCAATTGAACATCCTCCAACACACATACACACAAAACACAGTATTATGCATGGTCTTCTTTTCTTTTCTTTTTTTTTAGAAGTTTTTTTTTCATTTATTAAAATTTTATTTAATGAATATAAATTTCCAAAGTACAGCTTATGGGTTACAATGACTTTCCCCCTCCCATAACTTCCCTCCCGCCCGCAACCCTCCCCTTTCCCGCTCCCTCTCCCCTTCCATTCACATCAAGATTCATTTTCAATTCTCTTTATATACAGAAGATCAGTTTAGTATATATTAGGTAAAGATTTCAACAGTTTGCCCCATATAGCAACACAAAGTGAAAAAACTACCGTTGGAGTACTAGTTATAGCATTAAATAACAGTGTACAGCACATTAAAGACAGAGATCCTACATAATATTTTTTTAAAATTAATTAATTTTCTATGCCATTTCCAATTTAACACCAGTTTGTTTTTTTCATTTCCAATTATCTTTATATACAGAAGATCAATTCAGTATATAATTAGTAAAGACCTCATCAGTTTGTACCCACACAGAAACACAAAGTATAAAAATACTGTTTCAGTACTAGTTATAGCATCACTTCACATTAGACAACACATTAAGGACAGATCCCACATGGGGTGTAAGTACACAGTGACTTCTGTTGCTGACTTAACAATTTGACACTCCTGTTCATGGCGTCAGTAATCTCCCTAGGCTCTAACAGTCCTCCCTACCAGACTGGAGCTGTTAAGGGACAGGGGATGCGTCTGTTTTATCAGTCTTTCCAGGGCTCAACACAAGGTTTGGCACAGAGTAGGTACTAAGGAAGACTTTGTTGAATTGAATAAATTTTGCTGAACCTCTCATCTAAGCCTATGGCTACTCCCAGGCTCTCCTGTCTCTCAGAAGTTGAAGGGCCGAAAGGTCGCTTTATGGATCAAGGTGGGTGGAAAACAGAACTTTGTTCAAAGCATAAAAGTGCTTGGATCATTGTACTGTAGCTAGCACAGCTACTTCTTAAGGTGCCTTGGATTTAAGGCCACAATGTGGGCAGGCAAGACTACTGTTAAGGGCTTTTGATAAGAGGAACTGAGATGGAACCGTCTGTGCATGAGGCCCTCCCTCCCAGTTGTCAACCATAATGAGCTGGCCCGTTTTCTGCTTTGAGTTTGGATTTCTATTCTTTCATCTGAGTATCACTTTACCACTCAGCCCTTTATTTATTATTTAGCCCTTCTTTGATTTTTAGAAGCATGTCCTCTGCCTTAAAAGCTTGGGGGCAGAAGTCCAATAAAATGTATCATTAATTAAAGACAATTAAAATGATGGACAGAAATCATAATAAAGATGAAAAACAAGTTAGACAAAAATAGCTGCCTCATCTGTTGCATGTTTTCCCCCAATACATTCAAAATGGTTCCCAGATTCCTTGGCATACAGGCTTTTATTGATTGTCCCGTTTGCCTGGTTCTTGAGAAACTTCTGATAGGTTCGACAAGAATGACTTGCAGGTACACAAAAGAGATAATCCAACAACCAGTGGCAAATCTGTAGTGATCTTTAACAAGCAGAATAGTCTTCCTACAGGAATGGATGAAGAATTTCTTCACTTGCTGGCAGTAATAGTGGAATATGGACCTCAGCTATCAGCCTCTTTCAGGGATCTTGTCAGTGGAACTGAGCTACCTTGCACAGGGCCATGTCCTCTTGCTAAGGCCAGGGTTACATGAGTGATAAATATGGATATATAAAAGCCTTACCATGTTACTCCAACTGGGGATATTCTAATGAATATTCCATACTCATGTCCATCTCAGTTCTCTCTGCCCTGTCCTGCTTTCTTGCCTTCCTATTTACAAGTGATGATTTCAAGTGGAGCTTGTTAAGTGCACTGAGGAATAGATGAGGAATTCTTTTTAAAAAATATTTATTTATGCTGAGTTGCCCGCCTGGCCTGGCCTGGCCTGGCCAGGTGTACTCTCCACTCACCCATGCAGCCCCCCCCCTCCCCCAGTCTGAGGGACTGGGCACTCTCTCTCAGGTCCTGTCTGGAGAGGTGCCCATCCGTCCTTACAGATGTTCCTTCTTAATAAACCTTGCTATTTTACCTCCCACTAAAAAAAAATATTTATTTATGGGGCCAGTGCTCTGATGTAGTAGGCTAAGCCTCCGCCTGTGATGCTGGCATCCCATATGGGCTCTGGTTTGAGTCTCGGCTGCTCCTCTTCCTATCTAGCTCTCTGCTATGGCCTGGGAAAGCAGTGGAGATGGCCTAAGTGCTTGAGTCCTTGCACCTACATGGGAGACCTGGAAGAAGCTCCTGGCTCCTGGCTTTGGATCAGCACAGCTCCAGCCGTTGCAGACATTTGGGGACTGAACCAGTGGGGGGAAGATCTTTCTCTCTGTCTCTCCCTCTCTGTAACCTTGCTTCTCAAATAAATACAGAAATTTTACAAATTATTTATTTATTTATTTATTTATTTTAAGGCAGACTGACAGTGAGGGAGACACACACACAGAAGGAGAGAGAGAGAGAGAGAGAGAGAGAGAGAGAGAGAGAGAGAGAAAGAGAGAGAGAGAGAAGAGAGAGAGAGAGAAGAGAGAGAGAGAGAGAGAGAGAGAGAGAGAGGAGAGAGAGATATCTTCCATTCACTGGTTCTTTCCCCAAATGGCTGTGAATGCTGTGGCTAATCCAAGGCAAAGCCAGGAGCCTAGAACTCCATCCTGGTCTCCCACGTAGGTGGCAGGGGCCTAAGCACTCAGGCCATTAGCAAGGAGCTGGATCAGAAGCTGACCAGCCAGAACTAAAACTGGGGATCATATGGGATGCCAGTGTCATAGGCAAAGACTTAACCCATTGTTCCCTAATGCCATTCCAGGAACTTTTTTTTTTTTTGTATTTTGGTTTGTTAGGATCGCTTTTTAAAACTATCAGTTATTGTTTCAAAAGTCTATTGCTGGGGCTGGTGTTGTGGCATAGTGGCACAGTGGGTAAAGCCGCCACCTGCAGTGCCGGCATCCCATATGGGTGGTGGTTAGAGTCCCAGCACTCTCTCTCTCTCTCTTTCTCCTCTCACACTCTCACTCTCACTTTCTCTCTCTCTGCCTCTCTTTCTCTTTCTGTGTAACTCTTTCAAATAAATAAATAAATCTTTAAAAAATGTCTATTTCTTTGAAAGGAAGAATAACAGAGAGGGAGACCCCTTCACCCTCCTCTCTGCCCCTACACCTATGTGTGTGTATATATATATACGTATATATATATTTATGTGTATATATATACATATATATTTACGTATATAATATATATATATATATATATATATATACATACACAGAGAGAGGGGGTGGGGAGAGAGAGAGAGAGATCCCCAAATGCCTGCAACACCCAGGGCTAAGCTAGGCCAAAACCTGGAGCTAGAAACTCATGCTAGTCTGTCACACGGGTGGAAAAATCCAAGCACCTGGTCCACAACCACTGCTTCCCAGACCCATTAGCAGGAAGCTGGATCAGAACTGAAGAATAGCTAGGACTCAGACATGGAATGTGGGCATCTAAAGTAGTTTCTTAACTTGCTGTGTCACAATGCCAGTCCCTCAGTCAATTCTTAATACATTTTATTACAAATTGTGATGTAAAATATGTTGTATAGAAAGGGAGTAGAAAACAAGTGCACTCATGTTGGTTTAGTGAACAATTGTGTAATAACCACTGAAATCAAGAAATAAAACATTGGTCACCTACACCTTTCCTGTTTATCCCTGGTCAATTTTAACCCTTGCCTCTACATTTTGACAATAATAATTTCCATGCTTTTCTTTACAGTGTTACATGGACAAATGCAGCCCTAAGCATTACTGAGAGGGATTTTCAGTCTGTGGTTTGTGGGCCTAGTTCAGTGCACCATTTTTGTGTGTGTGTGTGTGAATAGCTTTATTGAAGCATAGTCATACTCATTGATTTATAATAGAATCAGCAGTGGCGTATGTACTACAACTATAAGGATGAGTAGTTGCCACAGTTTCTGTATAGTGTACAAAGCTTAAATGATTTATTATATCGTCCTATATAAAAAAATTTGCTGATCTCTGATATGGACTCTATATGAAGAGAATCATAAAATATATATCTTTTTTTGTAACTTACTTTTCCAGCTAAATTTTATAGAAGTATCTAAGCATCATCCACAATGAATCCTTATTCATTTCTAGCCATCTGCTGCTAACATATGATTAACTGTGAATTTTATTATTCCTATTTCAGTTTCTTTTATTAAAGCAGATTATTTCAGCTATGTATAAAAATGCACACACTATAGAAAATATGGAAAAATAGAAAAGCAGAAATAAGGAAAATGGTTTTCCTGTAAGTAAATTACCCCACATTTCCATCAGTGAAAGACTTCAACTTATGGTCTTTTTTTATGTAAAAACTTGATTTTATCACTTTAAAAAGAGTTACTACTGGCTCTTTCCAAGCCGAAAAGAAAATATAATAAATAGAAAAAAATCTATCATTTCAGAATGAAGCTATTAATATTTTGACACGTTAGTTTTTTAGTCTTTAACTCCTTCATATATTAGACATTACAATAAATGCATTTCATGTCAAGATCTGTATGATTAAGCAAATACTGAGAAAGAGCTTCAGCCTTAGCTATATCAGGAAAAAGAAGAAAGTGAAAAATAAATTAGTTTTTGAAAATATATTAGCTTAGATTTTAATTAGGAAGCTGAAAAAAGAATCACAAAGTAAATATTTAGTTTCCAATTATATGAACACCCATGTACGTGGGATCCTTTGATATTCACTTCTCATTTCATCATGCTGTAGTCCTTTAATATCTGATGAACTTTTACCACCACTTCCCATGTCTGAATCATCATCTCATTGTTACTTGTATTTCTAACAACTTTGCTTATAAGATTTCAGAACTATCATTAAGTGAATAGAGAATCATATCTACCATAACTTTGACAACATAAAATTTCCTCTTTTTCCTGTTTAAGTATCTTTCTTTAAATTCTGCTGTTTGTGTATTAATATTGTCTGATCTTAACGATCCTTAGATACTTGATCTTTTCTTGTTGTTCTTCATTTTAACATTCATCTGTTACATTTATTTTAAATCTGTATCTTCAAACTTTTTTATATTTTTTACAGAGCCTATCTTTTATTATGTTTTCTATTTATTGTGTTCTCTTTACTTTTCTTCATGTAATAGCACTTGAACATATTGTTTTTTAAATTAAGAATTACTTGTTCTTTGTCTTCTAGTCAATTGGGAGCTTTAAACTTTAATAGTTATTCTTAAATATTTATTATGTATTTAAACTTTCATTTTCTATCAAAACCTAGAATTTTAAAAAATGATGTGTTTTTATTTCCTCCCCATATCTCTCATACTGTAATTATCTGGGACTTAAATTTGGAATTGTTACAGGCATTTCAACGTTATTAAAATTGCTATAATTTAGTTAGTTGTGTATTTCCTATCATTTTTGAATTCACATTTTCCTCTTTCTTTGATTTTTTTTCAAGAGTTTATTTCACTCCAAAGGTCTAGTATTTGAAAATTTTATTCTATGGGGCCTGCGCCGTGGCTCACTTTGTTAATCCTCCACCTGCGGCACCGGCATCCCATATGGGCACCGGGTTCTAGTCCCTGTTGCTCCTCTTCCAGTCCATCTCTCTGCTGTGGCCCGGGAGGGCAGTAGAAGATGGCCCAAGTGCTTGAGCCCCTGCACCTGCATGGGAGACCAGGAAGAAGCACCTGGCTCCTGGCTTAGGATCGGCAGCGCCGGCAGTAGCGGCCATTTGGGGAGTGAACCAACGGAAGGAAGACCTTTCTCTCTGTCTCTCTCTCTCTCACTGTCTATAAACTCTACCTGTCAAATAATAAAAAAAGCAAATTTTATTCTACCCTCATGCTTCATTATTAGATTGAGTGAGGATGAATGTATAAGTCGAAATATATTTTTCCACACACACACACACACACAAATGAAGTTGTAATGTCATTGCCTTGCAGCATCAGTGTTAGTGAAGAAAAGTTAGATGCCAATTTAGTTTTTCTTTATTAGAAAAGCTGTTTAAATTTTTGATTAATATGTCAAACTCATACTTTTTTATGGGGTACAGAGTAATATTTCAATACATATGCACAATGTAATCTGATAAAACCAGGCAACTAGCCTTTCCATTTCCTTATCTTTTCTTTGTGTTTAGAATCTACCAGTTCCTCTCTTCTAGTTCTTGAAGCAGTACGTAATACATTATTATGAACTATCTTCACCCCACTCTGCTGTTCTCGGGTACAATACTAGTACTTGTTATATCTACCAGAAACTTTGAGATTTTTTATGATACTTTAAAATTTAACAAAGACGTATTTAGGCATAGATTTGGGTTTATTTTATTATTATTATTATTATTCTACTTGATTTTTCTTGGTCAGTTTGTATCAGCAAATTCATTTGAGATGGCACGGGGAAACTGTCCTTTGTTACTTCTTAGATTATTTACTCTGCTTTATTTCATTTGTTCTCTATCATTAGCTAGAAATTCACTTACACAAATGTTCAATCTTCTGGCTTAGCAATTAATTTTTGTTTCATGGTGTTTATACTTTTTCTTTCTTCTGTTTTATGTTTGATTTCCTCCACTCTAAAATCATGAATTTGATCTGCACCCACATCATTGTATTGTCAAGCATTTCTAATGATTTTTGTTTTAATTTATGTGATCTAATTTTTCATTTGAAGGCATACTTTATTTTTAATTTTTTTAATTTTCATTTTATTTGAGAGAGAGAGAGAGAGAGAGAGAGAGAGAGAAATAGAGAGAGATCTTTCAATTGCTGGTTCAAAGCTGGGAGCATGGAACTCAATCCAAGTCTCCCACATGGATAACAGGGATTCAAATACATAAAACCTCATCAACTGCTTCCCAGGGTATGCATTAGCTGGAAGCTGTGTTGAAAGCAAGTTAGCTGGGACTTGAATCAGGCATTATAATATGAGATACAGGTGCCACAAGCAGCGACTTAACCACTACACCAAATGCCTGCTCTTGAAGGTGTGGATTCTCCTTCTTTAGCTGTTCTTTTTCCAGAACTATCTGCTTTGGTTTTGTAGATGTGGTAATTTCTTGACATCTCTCAGGATACCAATTATAATACAGTTTTAAACCACCCTATTTTAATAAATTACCCTGGAGTCATCTTTGGTTTTCAGAATCTTGTCATTCTACATGATAGTCTTGAATCTTCTATGCTATTGATTTGTCTTAAATTATTACATGATTGCTTGCCCATCTATATTTATAAAAGTAACAATGTCTTGCTTAGTGTGGGAGGAGCTGCCAGGTCCTTCTGGTCTTCTGTATTTGGTAATTCTGTTTCCTTGGTAATTATTTCCAATGAATAGTAGAGTTGACAACAGACTCAATGTTGGAAGATGGAGTCACATCTATTGATTAACTCCACTTTAATGGTCTTGGGGGTAATAATAGGAATGCAAATAAACATGTTGGTCAACCTAATTCTATCTGGTTCTTTCAGGACTTCTAAGAAATATCTAGTGTCCATTGACAGTACTATATCTTTTCCAGTATTGTTATAGATTTATTCCTAATTGTAATAAATTATAAAATGTATTGAGCTTCCTTTGTGGCTTTATATGTAATTTTTAAAAAATGACATCATTGATATTACTATTTATTTATTTATATTATTGTTTATTTGAAAGACAGAGAGAAAGAAGGGTCTTCCAACTGCTGATTGTCTCCTCAAAAGTCCACAAAAGCTGTGTCTGAGCTGAGCTGAACCCAGGATCTGGGAACTCAATCCAAGTATCTCATGTGAGGGAGACACCTGAGACATCATCTGCTCTTCCTAGAATATGCATTAGCAGGGAAACTGAAGCCAAGACATAAACCCAGGTAGCCCCATATGGGATACAGAAGTCCCAGGCAGCATCTTAACCTCTGTGCCAAATGCCCACCTCATAGTCATTTCTCTTTTTAAAAAGACATTTATTTATTTGAAAGGGAGAATGAGAGCGAGAGCGAGAGCGAGAGCGAGAGAGAGACTCTTCTCTCTGTTGGTTTACTCCTCAAATGGCTGCAGTGCCAGAACTAGGCCAGGCAGAAGCCAGAGCTTCATTCTAGTTTCCCATGTGGGTTCAGGGGTGCAAGCACTTGGGCCGTCTTCCACTGCCTTTGCAGGCACATTAGCAGGGAGCTGGATTGGAAGGGAAACAGCTGGGAATAAAACTAGTGTCCATATGGGATGCTGATGATGCAGGTGGAAGCTTAACCTTCTGTGACACATTCCTGGCCTCATTATAATCATTTCTAAGGATATTTACTCTCTTTGTAGGTGACAAAGTTACGCATAATGGGAAATATAACTTTTTATGTTTAAAACTTTATTTTAACTTTTGTAATTTTCTTTTTTTGCCACTTGAACAGTCAAGGACTTTTAAAGTTTAAATTCCCTTCCTAGTATAGTGCTGTCAATTTGATCCTTTTATTTCTGAGTGATTTTATGTAACATATTTTGTGTAATGTTATTTGATATATATAAAGGTTCATGGTCATTATATTCTATTTTTTAACATAAAAAACTGTCTTTGTCCAATTTAGTAATTTTTGTCTTAGCTATTCCTGCTTACCTTTTTTGTTCATTTATAACATAAATGGTCACTTTTTAATTTAACTAATAGACACTTTTAAATTTTAGAAAAATTTTTTATATATCAGCATCCAGAGTAAAATATCTTTTTTATTTTGAATAGATTAAAAATTTGGATTATATTATTATAATTATAATAATTCTTTCTCACTTTTACCTCACTTATCAGTCTTTTTTAAAAATATCTTTTTTAAAAAGACTAATTTATTTTATTTGAAAGGCAGAGTTACAGAGAGGCAGAGGCATAGAGAGAGAGGTGTTCGACCCACTGGTTCACTCCCCAGATGGGTGCAATGGCCGCAGCTGAGCCGATCTGAAGCCAGGAGCCAGGAGCTTCTTCTGGGTCCTCCATGTAGCTGCAGGGGCCCAAGGACTTGGGCTGTCTTCTTCTTTTTTTTAAAATATTTCTTTATTTATTTGAAAGTCAAAGTTACACAAAGACAGAAGCAGAGGCAGAGAGAGAGAGAGAGAGAGAGAGAGGTGTTGCACCCATTGGTTCACTCCCCAGGTGGCTGCAATGGCCAGGAGCTATGCCAATCCAAAGTAAGGAGACAGGGGCTTCTTCTGGGTCTCCCAGGCGAGTGCAGGGTCCCAAGGACTTGGGCCATCTTCTACAGCTTTCCCAGGCCATAGCAGAGAGCTTTATCTGAAATGGAGCCAGGACTTGAACTGGCACATATGGGATGACAGCATTGAAAACTGCGGCTTTACTCTCTACATCATAGGGCTGGCACTTATCAGTCTTTATGAATGCAATTTGGCAATGTGGGTCTAGATTAATTACTATTTTATGCAATGTGTATTTTTGGAATTTGTTTTTATATTTTATTATTATAACTTGATTATCAGAAATTATTTCAACATGTCATTATTTCTGCTTCATTCTGTGTTCACTCAACAGTATTTTGGTATCATTAAGTACATCTGAAGTGTTAGTAGATTTGAAAGCATCTTAGTTGATTTCAGAATGATTTTTATGTACATCTTTCAATAAATTATTAGTGCTAGTTTTTATCTGTGCAAATATAAGAATGTTTTTATGTTGTCCTGCAAATAAAGATGGGAAACAAATTTTCAAATCACAATATTTTTCTTCAGAATTTTGTAGATGTTGTTTCATTTAGAGAAATATAAGGTATCCTAAATTTTATCATTTCACATGAAATAATTTTGTTTATTGACATGTTTTTAATATTAATATTTTTGATGAGAAAAATCAAAAATATATTTCTAAATATAGAAGCTCAAATGGAATAGGACATTTTTCTTTTTCAATACAATTTTATTTATTTTTAAGGAATTTATTAATACATTAGATTCTCAGGGTCACAGCAAATGCATGATAATTACCACAACACAATTATAAGGTCAATGTGACACTAATACAATGGAAACAGAGTTAGCATAGTTTGTAGATATAACTCCAGGAATATAAAGATATTTCCCTTTCTCTCTCCCTCTCCTTGTCTCTCTATCTCTATCTTTATTGCTTACTCTCCTTTTTAATTTCTGAGATAAGACATTTTTAATTTACTTTATAGTCAAAAGCTTAATACTCCATTAAAAAAAGAGATCAACAGGTAAAAAATAAAAAGACGACAACTCAGTAGTTATGTAGGCAACAGCTATACACAATAATCGTGTGAAAAGATGATCATTTCACTTATATATAGAAAATTTTAAAATAAGTAATCATCACTAAAACTATAGTAGTATAATATTCATAGCAATTTTTGTCAAAGGTGAAAAAAACTTTTGGTAAAACTATACTTGCAGCAATATTGATACACACATACATTGCTTTTTTCTCTTTTTAATTTTTTTTTTAAATTTAGACTCCCACTTACAAGGGAGAACATGCAGTATTTGTCTTTCTATCTCCAGCTTATTTCATTCAACATGATGTCCTCCAGTTGCAGCCATTTTGTTGCAAATGGTAGAATTTCATTATTTTAATAGCTGAATAATATCCATTTTGTATATATTCCACATTTTCTTCATCCATTTATCTGATATGGACCCCTTGCTCAATTCCATATTTTGGTTATTGCATACAGTGCTGCTATAAACATGGTGGTGCAAGTATCTCTTTGGTGCAACGTGTTAATGTCTTTTGGGTATATATCTAGTAGTGGGATTGCTAGAATGAGACTTTTCAATGTGCATATATTTTTGTTCACATTAGGAACTTAGCAATATATGAGAGCACTTCAAAAAGTTTGTGGAACTGGAATTAATGGATTAAAATATCAAGTAAAAATATTTCTCTACATAAGCTCTGTCAAGTTTAATGCACTCTTATAAATGATCATATTAGCCATTTATTTAGTGTATCCCTAAGGTCTTGAAAATTTAACCATATCAATTCATTAATTTTACATTGCTACCTGAAGAAAAATGCATGATCTTTAAATATGTTTGTAGATTATGATACAAAAAGAAGACAGAGGAATTAGATCAGGACTGGAAAGCATATTCCTAGCAATATACCCCCAAAACTCTTACAAAATTGCCCTTGTTTGATAAGAAGAATGAGCAGGAGTTCTGTTTATAAAGATGAACTCTCTGGCGATATTTTCACACTAATTTTCCTGCAAAATCTTTGATTTTTTAAGATTTACTTATTTGAAAGGCAGAGTTACAGAGAGAGAGACAGAGACCGAGACTGACTTTCCATCCACTGATTCATTTCCCAAATGGCCACAATAGGCAGGGTTGGGCCAGCCTGAAGCCAGGAGTCAGGAGTTTCATCTGGATCTCCCGTGAGGCCACAGGGGCACAAAGACTTGAACAATCTTCCAGTGCTCTCTCAGGCACATTAGCAGAAAGCTTGGTTAGAAATATTATACAGGATGCTGGCATTTCAGGCAGTGGCCTAACCCTCTGTGTCACAAGGCCAGCCCCTTGACTAATGTTCTTAAAACTCTCCCCTAATAAGCAAATGGCAATGTTCTTTGGCCCTTAAGAAAGTTCACATCCAAAAACTTGTTGCCTTGAACTTCTCCTAAAACTATTGTCATGACCTTTGCTCTTGATCACTTATTAAAACACTATATCACTTTCACCTTCTCTAGTAGCCATTGCTTTGGTTGTGTTTTCTTTTAAGGATTGTACTTGTAAAGCCATGCTTCATCTGTTACAATTCTTTGAAGAAATGTTTCAGGATCTTGATCTCATTTGTTAAAATCTTCATTGAAATCTCTTCTCTTGTCTGCAGATGTTCTGGATACAACCGTTTTGACACTCATCAGCGGAAAGTTAACTCCACTTTAATTTTTCAGTCAGAACTGTGTAAGCTGATCCATTCGAAATGGCTCTGCAGTTAACTATTGTTTCTGTCATTAACTGCCATGTTCAGTTAAAGAAGGAATAATATTACTTTTATCTTTGCAAATTGAAGTGTATTATTTGCTGCAGCAGGTTTAATCTTTCACATCATCTTTTCCTTACTTAAAACAAGTTTTCATGGGGTGCAGTATTATGATACAGCATGTAAAGCCACTGCATGTGAAACCAACACCCTGTGTCAGAGTGCTTGGAATAGAGTCTTGCTTCCCTTTTTAAGATACAGCTTCCTGATAATGCACTTGAAAGGCAGCAGATGATGACCTAGGTACTTGGGTTCATACCACACATGTGGGAGACCCATATGGAGTTGCTAGCTCCTAACTTTGGTGTGGTCCAGCCATGCCTGTTGTGGGCACTTGGAGAGTATACCAGCAGATGAATGATTCTCTCTCTCTCTCTCTCTCTCTCTCTCTCTCTCTCTCTCCCCCACCTCTGTCACTTTGCTTTTCAAATAAATGAATATATCTTTTTTTAAAAAAAACAAGTCTTCCATTTATAAACTTATGATTTTGGGAGAAGAGGAACAGTGTCCTCATAAACTTTTTGCAATGATTAAATGATTTAATGATTTCACCATTCTTCCACTAAAGTTTCATCATAAATTTTACATTTGTGCTTGCTTTGATTTGAGCAGAATTCATGGTTCTCCAATAGGGACTCTTTTCTTATATTTCTTAAGGCTTTAAACTACATCCCATTCAGATTATAACAAAATAAATAGATTCATTTTGGTGCAGATTTTTTTTAAATCTGTGCATGCTTTTTCATAATATGCATTTTCCATGAACTCTTTGAACACTCCTTATATCTTGTCTTTGATGATGCTTCTTTTCATTTTTAGGAAATTTTAGGAATCTTAGTAAGACATTTGTAAACTATTTGCTTAATCTATAACTGTAATTATTCCTTTTATAATTTTTCATCTTATTGTCTTTTATTTTTAATTCTAGAATAGCTTCTCAAAATTATCTTTTTTTAAAAGATGTATTTATTTATTTGAAAGTCAGAGTTACACACAGAGAGGAGAGGCAGAGAGAGACAGCGAGAAAGAGAGAGAGGTTTTCCATTCACTTGTTCACTCCCAATTGGCAGCAATAGCCAGAGCTATGCTGATCCTAAGCCAGGAGTCAAGAGCTTCCTCTGGGTCTCCCAAGTGGATGTAGGGGCCCAAGGATTTGGGCCATCTTCTACTGCTTTCCCAGGCCATAGCAGAGAGTGAGATCGGAAGTGGAGCAGCTGGGACTCAAACCGGTGCCCATATGGGATGCCAGCACTCCAGGTGGTGGCTTTACCCGTTATGCCACAGTGCTGTCCCCCAAAATTATATTTCATATCATTGATTCCATTCAATAATTTCAGTTATATTCTCACTACCATCAACTCTATATCAATTTGATTATTTCATTTTCAATCCACTGGAAATCCTTCCTGATTTTAATTACTTGCTATTTTGTTGCAAGTAGTTCTTTTCTACCTTAATTTTTTTCTTATTTTAATTACAGGCTTTTGTTTGTTTGTTTGTTTTGCTTTTTCTTGCTACTTTTATTTTTGCATATTAACTGTGGATGCCAGAATTTTCCTAATGTTTTCTTTTGTCTTCCAAATCAGATTTTGTCAGCGCTAAGCTCACTCTCTGTACTATCTGAATAATCTTGTGTTCTTTCATAGTCCTCATATAATTTGTTCCCCCTCTTTACATATATTTTAAAAATGAGTAATCTTTAGACTCCATAGATGTCTAAAAAACAAACAAAGAAGATACAATTGTATGGCTTACCTTTGGGCCTATTCTGTGATTAAAATCTTGTTTCTCAATTTTAATGCTATAAGGAAAAAAATATATATCATAGTCTCAATTTATCAAGTGAAAGTGAACTTTCCTATTAGCATTACTTGATTCTCTGGTAGAGTGAAAGAATTATCATTCCAGGCATAATGTTATAACAGTGTTCCTCTTATATCCCTGTCTAGAGTGTTTTACCTATAGGGAACAAAGAGTTGAGAATACAATGAACAAGTGACACCAGTCTCAGCCTCAATTTTTCTTCATTTATTTTCTGGGAAGCACTTTGTCTGCATGTAGGAAAAAAGTTACATATGGCAGGTATTCCTCTGCTGTGACATCAGAAAGTGTTCTTCAAGTTTCAATTAGCTTAAACCGTTGGAAATTGCTTTTAGCAAAGAAGGGCAAACATGGTTAGTAACATGTTTCAGTTTAATAGTTGTCTTTGAGCCACAAACTGATTAGGTCTTCACTAATTATATACTGAACTGATCTTCTGTATATAAAGAGAATTGGAAATGAAAAAAACAACCTGGTGTTAAATTGGAAATGGCATAGAAAATTAATTAATTTTTTTAAAAAAACTATTATGTAGTATCTCTGTCTTTAATGTGCTGTACATTGTTATTTAATGCTATAATTAGTACTCCAATGGTAGTTTTTTCACTTTGTGTTGCTATATGGGCAAACTGTTGAAATCTTTACCTAATATGTACTAAACCTATCTTCTGTATATAAAGAGAATTGAAAATGAATCTTTATGTGAATGGAAGGGGAAAGGGAGCAGGAGGGGGGAGGGTTGCGGGTGGGAGGGAAGTTGTGGGAGGGGGGAAGCCATTGTAACCCATAAGCTGTACTTTGGAAATTTATATTCATTAAATAAAAGTTTAAAAAAAAAGATAACAGGCGAAAGTTGGGTATATTCCTACCTCATTTTCATGAGGTAATTTGTGCATGAGGTGATGCCTAAATAGATTATCATTAAATTAAGATTTCACTTTGTGGGATTTCTCCCAGATTCTGAAATGAGGTGGGCACTTGCTTTTCTTGGAAATGTGAGGATTTGCATTCCTTATGAGTGTTTATTGGTAATGTTAGTAAAATGTTGAGAGACTGTATTGGAAGTTATTATATTTCCCCAAACCTTTATAAGAATGTATTGCAAGACAATTGATGTATTGAAATACACATATTTATATTATACACCTTGATGATTTTTCATGCATGTATCTGTGAAACCATCACTACAAAATAATCAACGTATTCTAATGTTTCCTTATCCTTTGTTTCCACCACTCTGTGACTGACACCTTACCTCATTCCCTAGACAACCATCGATCTACTTTCTGTCAGTATAAATGAGTTTATATTTTATAGAGTTTTACATACATATAACCACAGTATGTATTCTTTTTTGTCTGTTTTATTTTTCATTCCAAATAATGGTTTTGAGACTCAACCACTCAACCATATTGTAGTGTGCAATAATGTTCATTTCTTTTTTTAGAAGATATATTTATTTATTTGAAAGTCAGAGAGAGGGAGAGGTAGAGAGGGAACTAGGGAGAGAGAGAGAGAGAGAGAGAGAGAGAGAGAGAGGTCTTCCATCTGCTGGTTCACTCCCCAAATGGTTGCAATGATTAGGGCTGGTCCAGGCTGAAGCCAGGAGACAAGAGCTTCTTGCAGTCTCCCACAAGGATCTTAGGGGACCAGACACTGTGCTATCTTTTACTGTTTTCTCAGGTCATTGGCAAGGTGCAGGATCATAAGCGGAAGCAACCGGTATTTGAACCAGCGCACATATGGGATGTGGTATTGAAGGCAGCATCTTAACACTCTAGGCCATGACATCAGCCCCAATGTTCATTTTTTTAATTGTACTTCATAGTATGAATTTATCATAGCATGTATAGTAGTTCATGTATTGTTGTAAATTTAGATTGTTTCTAGTTTTTGGCTATTACAAAGAAGTGTACTATAGCCGGCGCCATGGCTCACTAGGCTAATTCTCTGCCTGAGGCGCCGGCACCCTGGGGTTCTAGTCCCGGTTGGGGCGCCAGATTCTTTCCCAGTTGTTCTTCCAGTCCAGCTCTCTGCTATGGCCCGGGAAGGCAGTGGAGGATGGCCCAGGTCCTTGGGCCCTGCACCCGCATGGGAGACCAGGAGAAAGTACCTGGCTCCTGGCTTCGGATCAGCACAGCACACCCGCCGCAACGGGTCGGCCATAGAGGCCACTGGGGGGGTGAACCAACAGAAAAAGGAAGACCTTTCTCTCTGTCTCTCTCTCTCTAACTCTGCCTGTCAAAAAAAAAAAAAAACAAATGTACTATAGACATTTTCTACAAGCCTTTGCATGGATATACACTTTTAATTCTCTTTGATAAAACTTTGGAGGGCAGCGGTTGAATGGCTGGCTCATTTGACGGTAGGTGTATATTTAACCATTAAAGAAACTGCCAAACAGTTTTCTAGGGTGGCTGTAGTATTTTGCATTCCCACTAGCATTAGAGTTCTTCCACAGTCTTACTAAACATGATGTGACAGGCCTAAATCCCTCTAACCATTTTAATGGGTAAGTAGTAGCTTTTTTTGGGGGGGAGGGGAGGCAATATTTAATTATCTATCTATCTGTTTATGTAAGGTGAACAAATTCATATATTTCAAACATACAAATTTAAGAGCACAATGATAATTTCCATCCCATCCCCCCTCCGCCTTCTTTTCTTATTTTTCTTTTAATGTTTACAATGACATACTTTCAGATTATTTTATAATAACAACCTTAATCCTCCACTAAAAAAGGAATTCAATAATTAGTAAGTGGAAAAACCACTGTTCCTTAAGAGAATATACAAAGGCTGTAAACAATAATCAAACCTCAAAATGTCAATTTTACACATATACATTACATTTTTTTGTACTCTGTATGTTAGTTACCACAAATCAGGGAAAACATGATATTTGTCTTTTGGGGACTGGTTTATTTTACTAAGCAGAATGATTTCCAATTGCATGCATTTGTTGCAAAAGACAGGATTTAATTCTTTTTTATGGCTGTGTAGTATTTCATAGTGAATATATACCACATTTTCTTTATCCATTCATCAGCTGATAGACATCTGGGTTGATTCCATATCTTAGCTATTGCTAATTTAGCTGCAATAAACACGAGTGTGCAGATATCTCTTTTATATGCTGATTTCATTTCATCTGGGTAAATTCCCAGGAGTGGGATGGCTGGGTCATATGATGCATCTAATTTCAGATTTTGGAGGAACCTCCATACTGTCTTTCTTAAAAATTTTTCTCCCAAGTTTCATTCTAGAGTTTTTAATAATTTTATCTCTCATTTTCAGGACTGGTCACTTCAAGTAACTTCTGCAAGAGTTTTGTTTTCTGCACTATTATCCAATTTTCTCAGGAGAATTTTTTGAAAAGTTCGTTTTTATCCATTATATTTCCTTAACACTTCTACTTAAAAAAAAGCAGTTTACCATATGGATAGGTGTTTTTCCGTACCTTTATGTTTCTTTGACCCAAGTACCCATCTTTATTCAACAGAACACTTTTTTAGATTATCATAGCTTTGTAATAATTGAAGCCTTGAAAATTCTTCTTTTTCAAAATATTTTATCTAGTCTGGATCCTTTGTTTTTCCACATGAATTTTAGAATAAGCATATCAGATTCTACATGCTTCCTGCCAGAAATGGTTCCTTTTATTTTTATATTGATAAATAGTTTACATAAGTTAGAATGCAGCATTTGAGAGTGCAACTCGGTGAGTTTCAGGATAGTCACAGATTTGTGTAACATAATATTGTGTAAAACAGTTCTCCCATGCAAGATAAAATTTCAGAACATTTTCAACACACCAAAAATAAACTCTATGCTCATTAGCAATCACTTCCTATTTCCTCACACCTCGGTCTCTGGAAAATACCAATCTACTTTGTCTCTGTGTGAGTCTGCCTTTTATAGTCAATTCAGATAAATGGAATTGTACAACAGATCACAAGAATATAATTTCTATTTCATGTATCTTGTGATAACACTGTGTTTCATTTTGACGAACTGCCATGATGTCTTCCAAAGTGGCTGCATCTTTTGTGTTCCCACCAGCAATGTATGAGAGTTACAAATTCGCCAGCACTTGTTTCTAAATTTTTATTATACCTGTGATAATAGATATGAAGCAATATTTTATTGTTATTTTTGACTCTCAATTCACTAATGACTAATAATCTTTTTGAGTTTTATTGACCAGTTGTATATCTTATTTGGAGAATTTATGTGTCTTTTCTCATACAGAATATCTATCTGTGGTTTTGTACTTTTTATTTATTTATATTTTGTTCCTGGGTTTGCGGGGGGGAGAGAGAGCTAGAGCAAGCTCATGTGTCTTGGTTTACTCTGCAAATATCCAGCGACCAGGGATTCAATCAACATTTCCCACATGAAAGGCAGGGACCTAACTTCTCAAGCTATCCCCTGCTGCCTCCCTGGGTACACGTTAGTAGAAACTGGAATTCGAAAAAGAGGTGGGATTCAAACCCAGGCACCCCAATATAGACATCCCAAGTGTTGGCTTAACCACTGTACCACATGACTGGCTTAGTTTTCCATAGTTTCAATGTCTATATAGTTTTGAAATAGGGGTACAACTGATGTCACAGAATAAGTGAGGAAGTATTTCCTTTTTTCTATATTTTGGAAGATTTTGTGAAATATTGGTATTATTTCTCTGTTTGTCTTTGGCAGAGAGCACAAATGAAAATACCTTAATCTGGAATTTTTGTTGTGGGAAGTTTTTTGGCCTTTTAAATGAATTTCTTATCCTTTTTATTCAATAAATCTTGCCAGTCTCCTTTGTCTATAATAACTTTATTAAATTTTCTATTTATTTTTATCCAATTTTGATAGCATGTGTCATTTGAAGAGTTTTTATTTAATGTTTTGATGTATATTTTTTATTTAATATAGCTTTGGTGTATATATATATAATACTATGTGTAAGTATTTCTATGAGATGAGTAGTAATGCGCATCTTTAGTTCATTTTTTAGTAATTTGATTCGTCCCTTTTTTATCAGTCTAGCCAAATGTTTGTTAGCTTTGCTTATCTTTTCAAATAAGTCACTTTTGGTGTCCTCAAGTTTCTATTCTCTATTTTACCTGTGGTTTCTTAAATTTTCTCTACTGTGTTCTTTTCTCTGTTCCACTTATTTTCACTTTAATTTTATGATTTATTTCTTTCTTTTTGCTTTGGGTTTAGTTGCTCACTCTTTTTCTACATTCTTAAGGTGGAATTCCATGTTATTGTTTTGAGGTTTATTTCATTTTTTTGTAATGTAGGAACATATAGCTATAAATTTCTATCATATGACAACTTTTAAAATGATTTTCACAAATTTCTGTAAATTGTGTCTTCATTTTCATTCATTTAATATTAATTATTGAATTTATCATGTGATTTTTTCTTTTATCCATTGGTTACTTGAGATCGTGTTGTTGATACTTGTGTATTTCCATTTTGTCATTGATTTCTAAATTTATTCCATTGTAACAAGAAAATAAACTTATCAGCCCTTAAGGCATTCGGATCTGGCTGAAGAGTCCATGAGAGTATTTTAGGCATTGAAAGCCAAGTCACTCTGGCAGAAAAAAAAAAGAGGACCTAAATGAAAGATCTCTGTGAGTGAGATCCCAGTGGAAAGAACGGGGCCATCAAAGAAGGAGGTACCTTTCTCTGAAGGGGGGAGAGAACTTCCACTTTGACTATGACCCTATCGGAATAAGATCAAAGTCAGCGAACTCTAAAGGCTTCCATAGCCTTGGCAACTCATGACTAGAGCCTAGGGAGATTACTGACGCCATGAACAGGAGTGTCAAATTGTTAAGTCAGCAACAGAAGTCACTGTGTACTTACATCCCATGTGAGATCTGTCCTTAATGTGTTGTTTAATGTGCAGTGATGCTATAACTAGTACTGAAACAGTATTTTTACACTTTGTGTTTCTGCGTGGGTACAAACTGATGAGATCTTTACTAATTATATACTGAATCGATCTTCTGTGTATAAAGATAATTGGAAATGAAAAAAAAAAAAAAACCTGGTGTTAAATTGGAAATGGCATAGAAAATTAATTAATTAAAAAAAAATATTATGTAGGATCTCTGTCTTCAATGTGCTGTACACTCTTATTTAATGCTATAACTAGTACTCCAACAGTATTTTTTTTTTCACTTTGTGTTGCTATATGGGGCAAACTGTTGAAATCGTTACCTAATATATACTAAACTCATCTTCTGTATATAAAGAGAATTGAAAATGAATCATGATGTGATTGGAAGGGGAGAGGGAGCGGGAAAGGGGAGGGTTGTGGGTGGGAGGGAAGTTTTGGGAGGGGGAAGCCATTGTAGCCCATAAGCTGTACTTTGAAAATTTATATTCATTAAATAAAAGTTTAATAAAAAAAGAAAATAAACTTGGTATGATTTCAATACTTATAATCTTCTGGAAACTTGCTTTGTATCCTAACATATAGTTTATTCAGGATAATGTTCCATGTACATTTGAGAATAATGTGCGTTCTGGTTTTAGTACCAGCAGCGTTATATCAAGTGTTCAACAGACGTCTGTTTGGCCTACCTGGTTTACTGTATGAACAAAGTCTTCTATTTCTTTACTGAACTTCTGTTTAGTTTCATCTATTATGATAAATTTAGCATTAAAATATTTCATTCCTATTGTGTTGTCTATTTCTTATTTCAATTCTGTTGGTTTTGCCTCATGTATGAATATTTGGTTAGTCTATTTTGTTATGTGTATATGTACTAGTGATATATTCTTTTCCTTTTTAAAGATTCATTTATTTGAAAGAGTTACAGATAGAGGAGGAGAGAGAGAGAGAGAGAGAGAGAGAGAGAGAGAGAGATCTTGCAATTGCTGATGGACATAATGGCCAGCTCTGGGCTAGGTCAAAGCAAGGAGCCAGGAGCTTCTTTCAAGTCTCCACGTGGATGGCAGAATACTTGGTCCATCTTCTGCTACTTTTCCCAGGGCATTAAAAGGGATCTGGATCAGAAGTGGTGCAGCCAAGTCACAAACTGGAGACCATATTGGATACCAAGGTTGCAGGTGGTGGCTTTACCTACTGTACCATAATGCCAGCCCTGTGATATATTCTTATGATTGAAGTTTTACACTTTTAGAATTACATATGTCTTGCTTTATCTCTAATAATTTTTTTCTTTTTTTTAATTTTTTTTTAATTTTTTTTTATTTTTTTGACAGGCAGAGTGGACAGTGAGAGAGAGAGAGACAGAGAGAAAGGTCTTCCTTTTGCCGTTGGTTCACCCTCCAATGGCCGCCGCGGTAGCGCGCTGCGGCCGGCGCACCGCGCTGATCCGATGGCAGGAGCCAGGTGCTTATCCTGGTCTCCCATGGGGTGCAGCACCCAAGCACTTGGGCCATCCTCCACTGCACTCCCTGGCCACAGCAGAGAGCTGGCCTGGAAGAGGGGCAACCGGGACAGGATCGGTGCCCCGACCGGGACTAGAACCCGGTGTGCCGGCACCGCAAGGCGGAGGATTAGCCTAGTGAGCCGCGGCGCCGGCCTAATAATTTTTTTCTTAAAGTATATTTGGTGGATTCTAAAATGGCTGAACAGGGAAAAGATGTAGAGTTTCTCATCGGAGGAAGGCAACAGAAGAAAAGCAGGGGAAGTGTACTCCAAGGGGAGAGTTGGAGAGAAGTTTGCAGTGGAAATTCTAGAGAAAGAAGAGCGATGCTGTGGAGCAGTGTGGAAAGTGTGGATGTGCAGCAGCAAGCAGAGATACTATACCCACATCCCGCAGGCAGGGGCTGGAGGAGATGGCAGGTTCTGAGAGCAAGGTGAGGGCAGACTGTGATAGTCTGTGCCACTGGTGATATTTTATGAAGGAGAACCTTGCAGACCACACTAACTTTGAGTCTGGCTTGAATCCATAGCATGAGGTAGGGTACTCACCTAATAGAGTGAAGGAAAAACACATTTCTTTCTCCCCATCACCTCACAAGTCACCAGGAAACCAGCAGGGAAAAGGCACCATCTTGGCACCAATAGTGGCGGCAGTGGCTCTCACGAGCCCAACCAGGGGATTTTACCACGGGGAGAAAACCCACCTTTCCCTCTTACTTGGTGTCTGAGGGCTGACCAGTTGCTGGATACCCACTTAGGATTGAGAGGTGTCCCCATCCTCTCAACCTATCACAGGCTCCAGGGCTAAAAATTCCAAGGCAGAGTATGCACAGGAAGCTGGCTCTGGAAATGACTCTACTTTCTCTGTGGACAGGGCAGGCTCATGGGGCAGAGAAGGGATCCTCTGCATCCTGTGACTATGGCAGCCTTGCGTGCCATGGCTGTGGGAATCCTGTGACTGCATGATAGGGTGTGGGTGTAACTGTGCCTCAAAGCAATCATTATGTCTGGCAACAGAGGCTCAGAGCTCCCTGACTGCCTGGAGTGGGTCATTGCTGAGGGTTCTGTGTTCACACTGAGGACTGCACAGATCCTTTGTGTGGTTCATGCACCAGTGTGGGTGAGGGTTGTATGCACTGAGGGTTAACGCTGGTCATTGATCTCCTTGGAAGAGAGGGGATGAGGTGGTGATTGCACCAAGAGATGTGATCATACCCTCCCCTCACTGCTGACAATAGAGGAGACCTAACACACCCATCTTTGGTGTTACCCTGGATTCTCACCCCACCCTTGATATTGCCTAGAGCTCACTGGTCACACCTAACACATGCTTCTGGGTATTCACTAAAGAAGCAGACACGTTACATTCCACTAAGCCACAGAGGCATAGTTCAAAGATAAAACACATTAGAAGAGAAAACCAAGAAATGTTTCCACAATTGCCTAAAAATAAACACAGAAAAACAAGAAACAAGAACCAGGGAGACAATATGACTCTCCAAAAGGAACACAAAAATACTTCAACATTAGAATGTGAAGACAGAACTCGCGGCAAGATGGCGGAATAGGAACGGAGCACACGATTAGTCTGGGGGACAGACAGGTTAATAAAAGTGGAGATACTGCATGGTCAAGGAAGAGTAGGGGAAGAAACAGCAGCGGAAACTCTTCCAGAACTAGTGATTCACAGTGGACCTGTGTGGAGAGCGTGGGAGCCTAAGTTCGGGACACCAGTGGCAGACTCAACACACCAGCGCTGGAACGCGAGGTGATCCGAACCTCAATAGCCCGAGACACAAGCAGGGAAGCGGAAAGAGGAGACTAGAGGGAACGAGGCTTGAAACTCCGTGGGGAAAAGTTCACCAGGCTAACTAGAAGAGAGAGAGGAAAAAAAAAAAGTGACCGATACGGACACGAGTTTCTCTCTCTCTGCTCACCCCTCAAAGGCGAGCAACACAAAGAGCAGGCACCATTTTGGACATACGTCATAAGCAGGGCGACCTCAGGTCTGCACCAGCCCTGAGCCTAGCAGAAAAACCTGACTCTGGGGGGAGGGGTGAAATAACAGGAGATTAGCATCTAACTTGGCAACCCAGTGGGAGACTGCAGGAGAATTGGAGCCCACACTGAGGGCAGCACAGATTCCCTGTGTGGTCCTTGGGAAAGAGCTTCTGATCTCTGGCTCCTGTGGGTATATCATTTGCATGCAACTACCTCCAATTACGTTCAGCTGTGTGGAATTACTTCCCTTTGGAATCAAAAAAAGAAAGAGAGATTTACCACGCCTAACCTGGGAGTGTCATCTTTGACACACCCTCAACCCTGAGGAACCAAACACAGCTCTCAGGCCACACTCATCTCAAGCCTCTAAGGCTCCACCGAAAGCAGACAGTCCACTTAATATAGAGCCATAGTGTAACAAGAAAAAACACCACAGTGAAGAAACCAAATATCTCCAACATGCCAAACAACAAACGCAAAAACCAAGCTAACAAGAACAAGGAAGACACTATGATGCCCCCAAATGAGAAACACACCCCAATTCAAGATTATGAAGATGATGAGATCGAAGAAATGCAAGAAGCAGATCTCAAAAAATTGATAAGAACATTAAGAAGTTCTCAAAAACAAATTCTTGAACTACAGAAATCCTTAATGGACAAGATAGAAAATCTCTCTCGTGAAAATGAAATATTAAGGAGGAATCAAAATGAAATGAAACAACTAGTGGAACAAGAAACGGTGATAGTGACGAGAAATCATAATGAAATGAAGAATTCAATAGATCAAATGACAAACACATTAGAGAGCCTTAAAAACAGAACGGGCGAAGCAGAAGAGGGAATATCAGACTTAGAAGACAGAGAACAGGAAAGGAAACAGGCAAACCTAAGAAAAGAAGAAGAAATTAGAAATCTAAAAAATATTGTTGGGAATCTACAGGATACTATTAAAAAACCCAACATTCGGTTTCAGGGAGTTCCTGAAGGCATAGAGAGGGAGAAAGGATTAGAAGGCATTTTCAGTGAGATACTAGCAGAAAATTTCCCAGGTTTGGAGAAGGACAGAGGCATCTTAGTACAGGAAGCTTATAGAACCCCTAATAAACATGACCAAAAGAGATCCTCACCACGACATGTTGTAATCAACTCACCACAGTGAAACAGAAAGAAAAGATCCTAAAAGGTGCAAGAGAGAAACGTCGATTACTCTCAGAGGATCTCCAATTAGACTCACAGCAGACTTCTCATCAGAAACCCTACAAGCTAGAAGGGAATGGCGAGACATAGCCCAGATACTAAGAGAGAAAAACTGCCAGCCCAGAATATTATATCCTGCAAAGCTCTCATTTGTGAATGAAGGTGAAATTAAGACTTTTCATAGCAAACAGAAACTGAAAGAATTTGTTGCCACTCATCCTGCCCTGCAAAAGATGCTTAAAGATGTGTTACACACAGAAACACAGAAACATGGTCACACAATATGAAAGAAGGTAAAGGAAGGAAACCTCACAGCAAAAGCTCACAGGAATCTCAATTTCTCTTTGACATAGAATTAAACTCTGATGCTCTGTTAAAGGAATGTGTTACAGTAATCTATGATGTTCTCTTGATGTCTGTTAAATTCTAATTGTTCAAAAACAGCTGAATTTTTATTAAAAGAGCTATGGGTTATTTAATTATGTGCTTATTTTCAAAGATTTGAATAATCACCTGTAACAATGATCAAATTTGGTCTATATTATGTCATGATTTTAAGGAATCTTATTTCAACCAGATATTTTGGATTTTGAGCCTTCTTGGCATTCTTGATGACAGGCATTCAAAAAATCAAAGTTTCAAACAATCTGGTCTCAAAAAATTTCCAGTAAATCCTGGACTTTGGTTTTTCCAGTTTGGGCCCAACTGAAAAAATCGAAGGACCTATGTCTCTCATCTTATAGAGACACCAACTAATCAGGCTATTTGGAGTATATTAGAAGTACTGTCAAGATGTGACGTGGTACCAAGTTTTAAGTTTCTATAATGGAAAATGCTATTAATACAAATGTTTGAGAATTAAAAGTCTGATGATCTTGTGTTACTAGACATGATAGTTATCTTAATGAGAAAGCCCCAGAGGCCTAAAGGGTTAAATACTTGTAAAATCCTACAGGTGCTTTCAAAAATACTGTGAAGTAAGCAAGTGCCTCTTGTTGGCTGATGAGTTTATAATTTTAAACATGGCGACAAAGTCTTTTGTCATCCACAGTTATATATGATTCGCTGCTCATAAAACTAAAGCGTTGTTGGTTCTGTGTTTAGCTGTCCACCTATAGGTTCCTATGGACTTTTTCCAGCCACTTCTACTGTATTCAGTACTTTGGGCTGGCTCTGTAAACAGATGAAGCCAATAATGTATTAACAGTACCAACTGAAAGTATGGTTAACTGAGGTCGCTAAAAACAAAAAAGCAATTCAAATCAATTGGCAATCTACAAAAAGAGTTAAAGATTTTAAAAGCTATTATTAAAATTGCTATATTGGTCTACTATGCTATGTTATATGTGTGTACATATTGTATGTCCACATGGGGAAATTTTATTAAGAGTTTTATTTTAAATGGCTTATAGATAAGATTGTCCATAAATTTAAGCTGCTAAAATCAATCAAAGATACATTTTAATTTGTGGGACCTGAATCTGTGTATCATATGTTTTAAACTTGTTGGTAGAAAGAAACTAAAAACATTTTATATGGTTGTGCTTCAGTTTACTGGTTAAATAAACTACACCATGGTAGATATTTAAGAGGTGTTTTCAAATACATGATTCTTAAAATTTATAGAAGGCATTGGACCTTCTGGTAAATGTTTTCTTAAGTTGTTATCTAATGGTTGAAACTGTTTGCTAAGTATTCATGTGATATTGCTATTGTCAGCAAGCGATCTAGGGACTTGCTCCCTTATTTCTCTATTCTAAGCCCAACTTGTTCTTTCATTTCTCTATTCTCTTCAAGGTAGGAAACTAATTCTATTATGAAGGAATCTGTAGGACGCACAATTTAATCTTTAGACCTTATAAAAGAGATGGCTAACATTTTTCTGTATAGCATAGCCAAAATAAGAACTTAAATAATAATCTCATAGCTAGATTCACTTCGCCATCAGCAAAGTATACAGTAAGCAGAAAAAACCTCCCTTTTAGATCAAAGGGAAAGAAAGTTTTTAAGCGAGAATGTAATTTTCCTCATGGGCATTGTCTACCTTAGAAAAACTACTACAGAACATGCCTGTGAATATATACTTGTAGTTCAGGCCACCGAAGATTAGAGATGGGACTTGAGCACTCCCTTGACTTGCATCCTCTGGTCTGCTTTAACACAAACCAGGAGGAAAAGAAAGCTAGGCATCAGAAGCAATGGGTGGCAGGCCTATTAATGGCTGATCTGTACAGTGATCTGCCCTCAAGGAGACCCAACAGGCCAGTCCACTGCAGTGGCTTTCAAAATGGTAAGCCTGGGCTTCAGCAGAAGTCAGCTTGTGAAGAGCCCTGGCAGCTCTGCCAAGAGTTGGATCACTGGAAATGGACCTGCCCTGGAGTCGAAGGATGCCCAGGTCAGAGCCACAGATCTTATTGGCTCTAAGCTGAAAAGCCCTTCACTCAGCCCAACTTCCAAAGTGACCACTGCAGCTGAGGGGATGGTCAAGTAGGGTCAGCAACATTGCAGGCAGAACTGTAAATTTCTTGTTAGAGCTGCCCCCTGCCTTTACCTGGCCAGCTCTCCTCCCAGGCCAGCCAAGTAATGAAAGTCAACAGAGTGCCTTCCCCTAGGAGGTTCACACCTCCCTTAGGATATACCCCATGTGAAGAGATAGGTAGGTCTGGGCCTCTTAACTTACAAGGCCTAAAGCCCAACAGATTATTATCAAGTCCCTTCTATCAGGTTCTATTTGCCTCTCAATCAGAAAACTTAATTGTAGCTTAGACAGCACCTTTCTTAGCTCCTCTAATAATGACTCTGTCCTTTGTTCTAGACCCTGTCTAACGTACTTGGGCCTCATTCCTGTGTAATCATAACCTCTACTCTACCACCAATGGCTCTACTCCCAACCTGTGTGTACTGATGGTCCTCTTCCCCACTTAATGCTGTATAATTGTTCAAACCTGGTAAATGCCACTCTTAGGATCATCAGAGTCGGCAAACTTGGAAGGCTTCCATAGCCTTGGCAACTCATGACGACAGCCTAGGGTGGTTACTGGCACCATAAACTAGAGTGTCAATTTGTTGGGTCAACAACAGGAGCCACTGTGCACTTGCTCCTCATGTGGGATCTCTGTCCTTAATGTGCTGTACATTGTGATTTAATGCTCTAACTAGTACTCAAACAGTATGTTTCACTTTGTGTTTCTATGTGGGTGCAAACTGTTGAAATCTTTACTTAATGTATACTGAATTGATCATCTGTATATAAAGAGAATTGAAAATGAATCTTGATGTGAAGGGAAGGGGAGAGGAAGCGGGAGAGGGGAGGGTTGTGGGTGGGAGGGAAGTTATGGGGGGGAAGTCATTGTAATCCATAAGCTGTACATTGGAAATTTATATTCATTAAATAAAAGTTAAAAAAAAGAGAGAAATGGGCAAAGGACTGGAACAGACATTTTCCAAAAGATGAAATTCAATTTGCCAACAGGCACATGAAAAACATGCTTAGGGTCACTAGCCTTCAGAGAAATGCAAATGAAAACTACAATGAGATTTCACCTCACCCTAGTTAGAATGGCTGTCAAATAGAAATCACAAAACAATAAATGCTGATTAAAATATGGGGAAAAAGGTTACATTATCCATTGTTGGTGGGAATGCAAACTAGTATAGCCATTGTGGAAGACGATATGGAGATTCTTCAGAAATACGAAAACAGATCTACTATAACACCCAGCCATCCTACTCCTGGGAATTTACCCAATGAAATGAAATCAGCATATGAAAGAGTTGTCTGTGGACTCATGCTTATTGCAGCTGAATTCACAATAGCTAAGATATGGAATCAATCTGGATGCCAATCAACTGATGACTGGGTTAAGAAAATGTGATATATATATATATATATATATATATATATATATATACACATAGATATACAAATACACAAACACACACACTACAGAATATTACTCAACTGCAAAAAAGATTGAAATTCTGTCTTTCACAACAAAATGGATGGGCCTGGAAACCATTATACTTAGTGAAATAAGGCAACTCCTAAAAGGCAAGTACTATATATTTTCCCTGATCTTTGGTAACTAATAGAGTACAAAAAAAGTAATATATTATTATTTGCATATCAATATGCATATAAATTATTTCTGTGCATGAACTATTGAGATGAAATGGCTTAAATTCTAAATGATCTTAATTATTATCTTGTTACCACACAGGAAATATTTAGATGCTACATTGTCATTAGTTCTATCTCATTGAAAGGAATTATGAATATAATTGACAAAAAAACTGTATGTGGGTGAAATGGTCATTTTTTCATTCAATTATTGCTTCTAGACATTGTATATATTCCCATAAAACTAGAGTCTTTTTACTTGTTAAAATTCTTATTCTTTTTTTATTATTTTTATTGTAATGTACATTTAAAATTAAAAAGGAAAAATATATTTTGTATATTAATATAGACACTCCTGCTTTTTAAAAATTACTTTTTGTATGTCATTTTTTTCAATCTTTTTATGTAGAACTATGGCTTTTTAAAGGAATTTAATAATGCATTGGACTATCAGGGTCACAGTGAATACATGATAATTATTGCAGCAAAATTCTCATCAATTCTCATTTTAATGTGATATTAACACAAAGAGAACAGAGTCAATATAGTTCACAGTTACAATTTCAAGAATATAATCTTGCTTCTCTTTCTCCCTCCCTCCCCTTTCTTCTTCTTTTTTTTTTCAAAGTTGAGGTAACATTATATGGATTTTCATTATAGTCAAAGGCTTAACACTCCACTAAATAAAGAGTTCAACAAATAAAAATGTAGAAAGATCATAGTTCATAAGGAATATAGCCAAAGTCTGTAAACAATAATTAAATAAAAATATGTCAATTTCACTAATATGCATTAAATTTTAAAATAATCATGTATCTTAGAAACTATAGTCATATATCTCTATATATTAACTATCACAAATAAGAGAAAAACGTGCTCACTTTGGCAGCACATATACTAAAATTGGAACGATGCAGAGAAAATGTGATGTTTTTCTTTCTGGGTTTGGCTTATTTCACTTAGCATAATGATCTCCAGTTGTATCCATTTTGTTGCAAATGTCAGTATTTGATTTTTCTGTGGTTGAGTAATATTCCATAGTGTATATATACTACTTTTTCTTTATGCAGAGATCAGTTGATAGACATCTATGTTGGTTTCATATCTTAGCTAATGTGATTTGAGCTGCTATAAAAATGTGATTGCAGGTTATTCTTTCATATGCTGCTTTCATTTCCTTTGGATATATAACCAGGAGTGGGATAGCTGGGTCAAACAGAAGATCTTATTTTTAGTTTTCAGAGGAGTCTCCATAGTGTTTTCCATAATGGTTGCACCAATTTACATCAATGTGATTCCAATCAAAATACTGATGATATTCTCCACAGATAACAATACTAAAATTCATGTGGAAACAAGCAAAAAAAAATAAAAAACCTTGAATATCCAAAGCAATCTAAAACAATAAAAACAATGCTGGAGGCAAATCAATAACAGATTTCAAGACATACTACAGAGCTGTTATAATCAAAATATCTGGTAATGGCACAAAACAGATATATAAACCAGTAGAATGGAATATGAACCCAAGAAATTAATCCATGAATCTACAACCGACTAACCTTTGCTAAAGTCACTCCCTGGAGAAAGGACAGTCTCTTCAACAAATAGTGTTGGGAAAATTGGATTGCCACATGCAGAAGTCAGAGACAAGACCTCTACCTTACACCCTATGCAAAAGCAACTAACACTGGATCAAGGATCTAAACATAAGATGTGAAACTGTTAAATTGCTAGAGGAAAATCTAGGAGAAATGCTGCAAGACATTGACGTAGGCAAAAGCTTCTTGAATAAGACTTCATAAGCCCAGGAAGAAAGCAAAAATGAACAAATGGGGTTACATGAAGATAAGAAAGTCTGCAAAGCAAAGGAAACAATCAACAAAGTGAAGAGGTAACCAACAGAATGGGAGAAAATATTTGCAAACTATGCATATGAAAAAGGATTAATATCCAAATATGTAAGGAACTCAATAAACAAAACAACAAAAAAACAACCCAGTTAAGAAATGGACAAAAGATATTAACAGACATTTTTCAAAGGATGAAATACAAATGGCAGACACATGAAATATGATGAAATAAATGCAGACACATGAAATAAATGCTCTGGATCGCTAGCCATCAGAGAAATCCAAGCAAGAACTCAAGATTTTTTTTTATTTGTTTGTTTGTTTGTTTTGTTAAGTGTGTCTTGATTGGAATCAATTGCTTGGCTACTTCTCAAATTTGTTTCTTTAAAAATTTTATTAACAATAATTATACAAATTTTGCAGGGCTGCAGTGTGACATTTCTTCTTTTATTTTGTTTTTTATTTTATTTTTTATTTTTGACGGGAAGAGTGGACAGTGAGCGAGAGAGAGACAGAGAGAAAGGTCTTCCTTTGCCGCTGGTTCACCCTCCAATGGCCACCGCGGCCGGCGCACCATGCGAATCCGAAGGCAGGAGCCCAGTGCTTCTCCTGGTCTCCCATGGGGTGCAGGGCCCAAGGACTTGGGCCATCCTCCACTGCCTTCCCGGGCCATAGCAGAGAGCTGGCCTGGAAGAGGGGCATCCGGGACAGAATCCAGTGCCCCGTCTGGGACTAGAACCCGGTGTGCCGGCGCCGCAGGCGGAGGATTAGCCTGTTGAGCCACGGCGTCGGCCAGTGTGACATTGCAATACCTGTATACAATATGTACTGATCAAAACAGAGTAGTCAACATTTACCCTTTATTGACATTGCTTTATGATTGGAGACTTGGATCTCTTTTCTCCTATTTGTTCATACAGTATAGACTATGTTATTGTGAACTATAGCTTTACCTCATTATGCCATGTATCACTAGAAAATTATTTCTTTGATCTAACTCTAATGTGCTGTTATCCAAATTACCTCTACCCCCTACCACTCCCAGCTTCTATTAATCACCTTTCTGTGCTCAGATTGAGTTTACTCAGTTTATGTGTATGAAGGAGACCATATAGTACTTGTCCTTTTGCAACTGTTTTTTTCTGTAAGCATAAACTTTTTAACATTTATCCAACTTGTAGCATATACCAATACTTCATTCCTTTAAAATGGCTCAGCAAATGGACACTTAAATTGTTTCTATATTTGGTATATTATTACTAACATTGTTATGAACAGAATTTTTTTGTGGACATATAATTTAAATGCTCTTGGATATGTCCATAGGTGTGCAATTCTCTGGTAGCATAGTAACTATTATGTTTGACATTTTGAGGAGCTGACAATATGTTTCTCACAGTAGCTGCACCATTTTCATTACCAACAGAAAAGTGTGAGGGTTCCAAATTCAACATATCCTTACCAATACTTATTTACTGTTTTTATGTTTCTCTTGTATGTTTTTTGTTGGTTCTTTTCTCTTAATGGGCACACAGTGAATTTTACTTACATTTCCCTAAAGACCTGAACATTTTTCATACAATGTAGACTATTCATATCTCTTTTGGAAAAATTTCTGTTTAAATCTTTACCCCTTTTAATTAGGCTTTAGTGTTTTATTGTTGAGTTGTTCTTTATGTATTTTGCATACAAATCCCTTATTAGATAAATCATTTGCAAGTATTTTCTCTCATTTGATGATGGCTTCATAAAAACAAAAGAGTTTAATTTTGATTAAGTATAACTTAAATTGTCCTTCTGTTGTTTGTGCTTTTAGAATTGAATCTAAACATAAATACTTAAATCAAGTCCATAAACGTTTATTTGCTCAATTGTTTAATTTTAATATTCCTATCCCTTTAATTCTCACATTTGGATCTATGTTTGTTTAGAGTTAAAATCTGTGTATGTTTTGAGATTGAGGCCACATACATTCTTTGTGAGTATCAAGCTTTCTTGGAAAGATTGTTGAGAAGACTATTCATTGCTCATTGAATTGTTTTAGCATCTTCATCAAAAATGATTTGTTTGGGGCCAGTGCTGTGGTGCAGCAGGTTAAAGCCTCAGGCTGCATCAGCACCTCATACGGTTGATGGCTCGAGTCCCAGCTGCTCCACTTCCAACCCAGCTCTTTTATGGCCTGGGAAAGCAGTAGAAGATGGACCAAGTCCTCGGGCCTGTGCACCATGTGGGAGACCAAGAAGAAGCTCCTGGCTCCCAGCTTTGGAGTGGCCCAACTCTGGCTGTTGCAGCCATTTGAGGAGTGAACAAGCGGATGGAAGACCACTCTCTCTCTCTCCCCTACCCCTCTCTACTTCTCTCTGTAACTCTGTCTTTCAAATAAATCTTTAAAAAAATTTGTTTGGGCAGGCATTGTGCTTTAGTGATTGGTTAAGGTGTACCTTGGGATGTCTGCATCTCATATCAGAATGCCAGTTCATGTCCTGGCTACTCCATTTCTAATCTATCTTCTTTGTAAAACACATGTTTATATATTTATTTGAGAGGTAGAGTTACAGAGAGAAAAAGAGAGTGAGAGATAGATAGAGAGAGAGGTCTTCTATCTGCTGTTTCACTCCCTAGATGGTCACAATGGCCACAGTTATGTGAAACCAGGAGCCAGGAGCTTCTTCTGGGTCTCCCACGTGGGTGCAGGGCCCCAAGGACTTGAGCCATCTTCTACTGCTTTCCCAGGCCATAGCAGAGAGCTGGATGGGAAGTGGAGCAGCCAGGACTAGAAGCAGTGCCCATATCGGATGCTGATACTGCAGGCGGCAGCTTTACCTGCTACACCACGGTGCCGGCCCCCTGCTATCATTTTTAGTTGTTATGTAAAAATTGTATATATTTATAGTGTACAATATGATGTTTTATATATGCCTACATTGTGGAAGGGTTAAATCAAGCTAATTAATATTTGTATTACTTCACATATTTATCATTTTCGTGGTGAGACTACTTAAAATATACTCTTTCAGGCAATTGTTAAGTATACAATTTATTAACTATAGTCGCCATGTTATGCAGTAGATATCTTGAATTGCTTCCTCCTGCCGAACTGAAATTTTGTATCCTATAACCACTATATCCCCAATCTCTTCACTGTTCCTCTTCACCAATCCCCTCCAGCCCTTTCTTAGGATTTTCAGTATGCAAAATCACGCCATCTAGGAATAGAGACACTTTTCTTTCTTCATTTTTACAATGTCCCGTCCCTTTTCTCTCTTTCTCTTGCCGCATTATCCTGGCCAAAGTCTCCAGGACTACGTTGAATAGAAATGGTGAAAGTACATATCATTGTTATTTCTCTGATTTTAGGAGGAAGCATTCATCTTTCATTATTAAGTAAGATGTTAACTGAAGGTGTTTTGTAGATACACTGTATCAGGTTGAGGAATTGCTCTTGGAATCTTAGTGTGCTATGTGGTCTTTAATCATGTTAAGAGCTTTTTCTGTATCTACTGAGATGATCAAGTTTATTCTCTTAATATGTTGTATTATATTGACTACTTTCATGTGCTGAATCAACCCTGCATTCCATTCACATTTATATTTAATCATATTTACATGCTGCTGTATTCAATTTGTTAGTGTTTTTTTAAGGGCTTTCACACAATTTTGCTATCAGGGTAATAAACTTCCCATGCCAATGATTTTAAAGTGTTATCTCCTTTTTTTTATAATTTATTTTGATTTACTTTTTTTTTATGGGAAAGGTACAATTACAGCAACCACAATGGCTGGGGCTGGGACAGGATGCAACCAGTAGCCTAGAATACTATACAGGTCTCCCACGTGGGTGGCTGAAGACCAAGTACTTAACCCAACCTCCTCTGCTTTCCCAGGCACAATAGAAGGGAGGTGATCTGGAAGTGCAGCAGCTGGGACTCAAACTGGTGCTCAGATATGAAATGTTGGCATTGCAAGCCATGGTAAAACCCACTATTTCAGAATGCTGGCCCCTTTTATATCTTTTTTCAGTTTTCTGACATATTCATTATGGTTTGGGTATTAATTTTTTTCTTTTTTTTATTTAGTAAATATAAATTTCCAAAGTACAGTTTATGGATTACAATGGCTTTCTCCCCCCCCCATAATTTCCCTTCCCCTCGCACCCCTCCCATCTCCCACTCCCTCTCCCATTCCATTCACATCAAGATTCATTTTCAATTCTCTTTATATACAGAAGATCAATTTAGTATATATTAAGCAAAGATTTCATCAGTTTGCACCCACACAGAAACACAAAGTGTAAAATACTGTTTCAGTACTAGTTCTAGCATTACTTCACATTGGACAACACATTAAGGACAGATCCCACATGAGAAGTAAGTACACAGTGACTCCTGTTGTTGACTTAACAATTTGACACTCTTGTTTATGGCGTCAGTAATCTCCCTAGGCTCTAGTCATGAGTTGCCAAGGCTATGGAAGCCTTTTGAGTTCGCCGACTTTGATCTTATTCTGAGAGGGTCATAGTCAAAGTGGAAGTTCTCTCCCCCCTTCAGAGAAAGGTACCTCCTTCTTTGATGGCCCCGTTCTTTCCACTGGGATCTCACTCGCAGAGATCAGAGATCTTTCATTTAGGTCTTCTCTTTTTTTTTTTTCGAGAGTGTCTTGGCTTTCCATGCCTAAAATACTCTCATGCACTCTTGAGCCAGATCCTAATGCCTTAAGGGCTGATTCTGAGGCCAGAGTGCTATTTAGGACATCTGCCATTCTATGAGTCTGCTGTGTATCCCGCTTCCCATGATGGATTGTTCTCTCCCTTTTTGATTCTATCAGTATTAGCAGACACTAGTCTTGTTTGTGTGATCCCTTTGACTCTTAGACCTATCAGTGTGATCAATTGTGAACTGAAATTGATCACTTGGACTAGTGAGATGGCATTGGTACATGCCACCTTGATGGGATTGTATTGGAATCCCCTGGCACGTTTCTAACTCCAGCATTTGGGGCAAGTCAGCTTGAGCATGTCCCAAATGGTACATCTCCTCCCTCTCTTATTCCCACTCTTATATTTAACAGGGATCACTTTTCAGTCAAAATTTAAACACCTAAGAATAATTGTGTGTTAATTACAGAGTTTAACCAATAGTACTAGAACAAAAAAAATACTAAAATAAAGTATTACATTGTACATCAACAGTCAGGGCAAGAGCTGATCAAGTCACTGTTTCCCATAGTGTCCATTTCACTTCAACAGGTTTCCCCTTGGTGCTCAGTTAGTTGTTGCCGATCAGGGAGAACATATGAAATTTGTCCCTTTGGGACTGGCTTAATTCACTCAGCATAATGTTTTCCAGATTCCTCCATCTTGTTGCAAATGACCGGGTTTCATTGTTTTTGACTTCTGTATAGTATTCTATAGAGTACATGTCCCATAATTTCTTAATCCAGTCTACTGTTGATGGATATTTGGGTTGGTTCCAGGTCTTAGCTATTGTGAATTGAGCTGCAATAAACATTAATGTGCAGACAGCTCTAACAACTGTCATCAAATTTTTTATTTCTTCATTCAATCTATGTTTTTGTTCTGTGTAATTTAAGATTATTTTTAGAACGATTTATTTATTCACTTATTTGAAAGGTAGAGTGATAGAGGAGAGAAGGAGAGAAAGAGGGAGGGAGGGAGGGAGGGAGGGAGGGAGAGGGAGAAGGAATTCATTCACCCATTCACTCCCCAGATGCCTGCAAAAGCTGGTGCTGAGCCAGGCTGAAGCCACAGCCAGGAACTCCATCTGGATCTCTCACATGCACTTGAGCTGTCGTTCACTGCCTCCCAGGTAGCATTCGCAGGATGTTAATTTGGAATTGGAATAAGCAGGACTCGAACTGGCACTCTGATATGGAATGTGGACATCTCATAAGTGTTGGCTTAATCGGCTACACCACAGTGCTCACCATAAGACTATGATGTTAGGTGCATGTGTGTTTAAAATTTCCACACTTTGATAAGCTGTTTCTCTTAGCATTGTAAAATCTCTCTTTATATCTGTAATTAAGTATCTTTGTCTTAAAGCTTATTTTGTTTGCTATTATTATTGCCACTCCAGCTTTCTTTGGCTTAATGTTTGCAGAGTATTACTTTCCCTCTGCTTAGTCTTATGTTCAAATTATGTTTCTTCGAACCTAAACTTTTTCATGTAGACAACATATGAGTGGATGTTTTTTAACCTCAGTGTGCTAATCTCTGACATTAAATTCGAGAGTTGAATTCAGTCATATTTCACTAAGTTACTGATAGACCTGGCTTTATGTTTTTTATCTTGCATCTGTTTTGTACAAAGATACTTCAAAAAGCTCATGGAAATGGCCTTTTAAAAGATAAATTTATTTTGCTCCATAAAATGAATCCATGCATATGAGATATCTTTTAAAAACGTCATGATTAAATAGATATTTTCTACTGTAAATTTTTTACTATATTTTTGTTCTTTTCTTAGTAGATGGTGTGGTCAAACTGTTAGGTCATAAAATCTAGTTCATTTAAATTAGTTATATTTCAATCTTATGGCAGAAAATTTATTCCAATACACCTCCATTCCCCTCATTCTTATTATATTATTATAATAAAATCAAACATTAAATAAGCCAAAACACTGTGTTTGTGTTTCTTTTTTTGTTTGTATAAAAATTTTGTTAGCAATAATTGTACATTTTAATGGACTTCTGTGTGACATTTTGATGCTGTATACAATGTGTACTGATCAAATCAGGGCAATCATCATTTCCTCTTCTTTGAAATTACTTTATAATTGCAGGTTTGGAGATTCTTTTTCTATCTGCACCTATACTAGGTTACTAAGAGCTATTGTCTGTGTCCTTACTATGCTGTATAACACTAGGAACTATCCCTGATTTGGTACCTGTTATCCAAACTCCCTCTATTCCCTCTACTCCTCCTAGTTTCTAGTAATCACCATTTTGAATTCAGATTGTTTTTTAGCTCTACATATAAAGCGGACATGAAGTATATATGTCTTTCTGTGTCTGTCTCATTTTATTTAACATGATGTCATCCAGTTCCATTCATTTTGCTGCAAATGGCTAAATGGTATTCTTTTATGGCTAAATGGTATTCCATGTTGTATATAAACCACATTTTCTTTATCCATTTATCTGTTGATAGGCACCATGACTGATTCCATATTTTGGCTACTGTGAACAGTGCTGCAAAAAATATGATATAGCAGATGACTCTTTACAACAATGATTTTATGTCTTTTGCATATATACCAAATAGTGGGATTGCTGGATCATATGGCAATTCCATGTATGGTTTTAAAGAAATCTCCATACCATTTTCCATAGTAGCTGTACTAACTTACATTCCAACCAACAGTGAGAAAGTGTTTCCCTTTCTCTGTATTCTCTCCAGCTTTTCTGTCATTTTTATAAAAGCCATTCTTAGATGGGTGAGGTGATGTGTCATCTGTGCTTTTGATTTGCATTTCACAAGTAGCTAGTGATATTGAGCATTTTTTCATATATGTGTTGGCCATTTGTATCTCTTCATTTGAGAAGTCTCTATTCAGGTTCTTTGCCAATTTCTTAACCGAATTTGTTATTTTGATTAATAATATACTTTTTTAGTTGCAAGCCAGAATGATAGGGAGAGAGGGATAGATTTTCCATCCACTGGTTCACTTACCAAATGGCCTCAACAACCAGGTTGGGCCAAGCCAAGGCCAGGAGCCAGAAACTGCATCCTGACTTCCTACATGAGTTAAAAAGGATCCAAGTACTGGGAAATCCTCCACTGCTTCCCAGGTGCAGCAGGAACCTGGATTGGAAACACAGCAGCTGCAGCTCGAACCAGCACTAAGATATGGGATGCTGGCATGTAAGTGATGGCTTAACCTGCTGTGCCACTACATTGGCCCTTGGATGGCTTTTCATTCTTGCTGTTGAGTTTTTTGAGTTCCTCATTTATTCTGGATATTAATCCTTTGTCAAATAAGTAGTTTTAAAATGTTTTTCCCATTTCCTTAGATGTCTATTCCTTTTATTGATTGTTTTCCTCTGCTGTGCAAAAGCTTCTGAGTTTGATATCATCCCATTTGTATAATTTTGGTTTTGTTGCCTGTGCGTTTGGGTCTTACAAACAAAAGAAACACAATTATCTTGAAGCACTTCCCTCATGCTTTCTTCTAGCAATTTCTTAGTCTCAGGTCTTAGACTTAGGTTTTTGATCCATATTGAATTGACTTTTATATGTGCTGATAGGTTGGTATCTAATATCATTCATAAACACACATATACATATATATATATACATATACATATATATATATATATATATAGAGAGAGAGAGAGAGAGAGAGAGGGATAGGTAGATAAATCAGCATCATTTATTGAAAATCCTCTCCCTTTGACAATGCATATTCTTGACACCTTTGTCAAAAATGTAGTCTGCTATAAATATATGGATTAATATGTGGATTATACACTCTGTTCTGTTGATCTATGTGCACAATTTTTATGCCAGGATCATGCTACTTAAATTTCTACAGCTTTGTAGTATGCTTTGAAATCAGATATGATGAGTCAACTTGATTTTTTTTTTTATTTTCTCTAAATCTCTTTGTAAAGAATCTCTGGGTCTTTTATGATTCCATAGGCATTTTAGAAGCATGTTTTATATTCTGTATATAAAGATAATTGGAAATGAAAAAAAAAACCCTGGTGTTAAATTGGAAATGGCATAGAAAATTAATTAATTTTTTAAAAAAATATTATGTAGGATCTCTGTCTTTAATGTGCTGTACACTCTTGTTTGATGCTATAACTAGTACTCCAACAGTATTTTTTTTTCACTATGTGTTGCTATATGGGGGCAAACTGTTGAAATCGTTACCTAATATATACTAAGCTGATCTTCTGTATATAAAGAGAATTGAAAATGAATCATGATGTGATTGGAGGGGGAGAGGGAGCGGGAAAGGGGAGGGTGCGGGTGGGAGGGAAGTTTTGGGAGGGGGAAGCCATTGTAACCCATGGGCTGTACTTTGGAAATTTATATTCATTAAATAAAAGTTTAATTTAAAAAAAAAGAAGTATGTTTTATATTTCTGTAAAGAATATCCCTGATATTTTGATAGGGATTTTATTGAATATATAGATTGCTTTAACTGGTGTGAACAATTTAATGATATTACTTTTTTAAATCCATGAACACAGAATATTTATGTTTTTGTGTCCTTAATGATTTCTTTCAATAGTGGAAAACCGATTTTAATTTTTTTAGTGCTTTTGCTTTTTAAACTTGTAGAAAAAGAATCGTTACAATTAAAATTATTTATACTCTTTTGTCATATTTACCAAAATAGCTACTTTACAAATATACTTTATTTTTTCAAGTGGATTTTATTTCTGACAAGGTGTACTTTTCATTCAACCTTAAAGATTTTTTGCAGCAATCCTTGTAGATGAAAATTTCCAGTGATAAATTATCAAAGATTTACAACATGTTTCAGTGTCTTCCTTTGTGCTGCATTTTACTTGTTATTTCTATTAACATGTAATGCTTGCACAGTGCAGTATTTGGAAACTGATCAAATCTATAGTTAATATTTCCATTCCTTCTTCTTTTTTTAATGTTTGACATTTATGCTGTGAAGCACAATATAAGAACTTATTACTCCTATCAAATTATATTTTCTTCTTTTTAAAAGATTTATTTATTTATTTGAGAGGCACAGTTACATAGAGAGAAAGAGGGAGAGACACACAGACACACAGAGATTTTCTATCTCTGGTTCAATCCCCAAATGTCTGCAACAGCCAGAGTTGGGCCAATTCAAATCCAGAACCAAGAGCTTCTTCTGGGCCTCCCATATGATGGCAGGGGTCCAAGTACTTGGGCCATTCTCTGCTGCATTCCCAGGCACATTTGCAGGGAGCTGGATCACAAGTGGAGCAGCTGGGACTCAAACTGGCGTCCATCATAGGTGGTGGCTTTACCTGTTATGCCATAGCAGCAGCCCCAAATTATATTTTCATATTCATTATATAACCTCCTCCTATTTCCCCGCTTTCTTCTCCCTCCCAAGTCTCTAGTAATCACTAAGTAGGTACTATTCTAGGTTCAGAATTTTTTTTAACTTCTGGAAATGAGTGAAAACGTGAAGTATTTTCCCTGTGTCCTGGATTATTTTAGTTAAGATGATTGTATGTCCCACTCTGCCTAGTTCCATCTATTGTGCTGCAAATGTCAGAAGTTCACTCTTTTTATGGCTGAATAATATTCAATTGATGGATAACTAGATTGATAGGCTGTTATTAATATTATTTCTTCAAATATTCTTTCTTTTTCTCTCTCCTCTTCTTATGAGATTCCATTTTTCTTGAAAAATTCTCCTGTTGTAAGCTTTTACTTAATCTCAGTTACAACAAAGTTAATTTGTACACCTTTTTTAGCTGCCCTCATTGTTTTTTTAGAAGAATAGATTTTCAGAGATCCTTTCTCTGCCATTCCAGAGTTCTCATATTGCTTTTTATTGTTTTGAATGCATTTTCCTCTTTGTTTTACCATGTTCATACAAAATATTAGTTTGGACATGATTGTGCAATGCAGATAATACTTTTCAATTTTTTAAATATTTATTTATTTATTTGAAAGTCAGCATTATAGAGAGAAGGAGAGACAGAGAGAGAAACAGATCTCCTATCACTGATTCACTCCCCAAATGGCACAATGGCCAGGGCTGGGCCAGGCTGAAATCAGAGCTTCATTTGGGTCTCCCACATGGGCACAGGGGCCCAAGGACTTGGGCCATCCTCCACTTCCTACTCAGGCACACCAACAGGGAACTGGATCAGAAGTGGAGCAGCTGGGCCGGCGCCGTGGCTCACTTGGCTAATCCTCCATCTGTGGTGCAGGCACCCTGGGTTCTAGTCCCGGTTGGGGTGCCAGGTACTAGTCCCGGTTGCTCCTCTTCCAGTCCAGCTCTCTGCTGTGGCCCAGGAGGGCAGAGGAGGATGGCCCAAGTGCTTGGGTCCCTGCAACCACATGGGAGACCGGGAGCGGCCATTAGGGGAATGAACCAACCAACGGAAGGAAGACCTTTCTCTCTGTCTCTCTCTCACTGTGTATAGCTCTCTGTCTCTCTCTCTCACTGTCTGACTCTGCTTGGCAAAAAAAAAAAAGTGGAGCAGGTGGTTCTCCAACAGCGTGCACATATGGGATGCTGACTTTGCAAGTGGCAGCTTAACCCACAACACCACTCCTATTTATTTATTATTGTATAAGAATTATACTTGAGCCTGGCATTGTGGCGTGATGGGCTTTGCTACTGCCTGGGATGCTGGCATCCTGTGTGACTGCCAGTTCCAGTCCTGGCTCCTCCACTTCCAATCCAACTCCCTGTTGGTGCACCTGGCAGGGAGCAAAGGATGGCCTGAGTTCTTGAGACTCTGCACCCATGTGGGAGACCCAAATAAAGCTCCTGTCTCCTGGGTTCAGACAAAGCCCAGCTCTGGCCGCTGTGGCCATTGGGGAGTGAACCAGCAGATGGAAGATCTCTCTCTGTCTCTCCCTCTCTCTGTAACTCTTCATTTTAATTAAATAAAATAAATCTTTAAACATAAGTAAATAAATAAATAGTATTATCTGCATTATGCAATGATGTCCAAATTAATATTGTGCATGAACATGGTAAAAAAAAAAAAACTTGAAAATACATTGAAAACAATCAGATGAACATGAGAACTCTGGAATGGCAGAGAAGGGATCTCAGAAAATCTCTTCTAAAAAACAAAAAACGAGAGCACCTAAAACTGGTGTACAAATAAACTTTGTTAGAACTCTATGATTAAGTAAGTGCTTGAAGCAGTAGAATTTTTCAAGAAAATGGCATCTCAAAGGAGGAGGAGAGAGAAAGAGACAGAAAAAAATACTTGAAGAAATAATTGCCAGAAGCTTTCCAAATTTAAGGAAAAGCATTAAGCTGCACGTGTAAGCAGTTCAGGGAACTGCAAGTGGCTCCTGGCTTCGGCCTGGCCCAGCCCTGGCTATCGCAGCCATTGGGGGAGTGAACCAGTGGATGGAGGATCTCTCTCTCTCTCTCTCTCTCTTTCTCTGTATTCCCCACCAGCACCATCCTGTGCTTCTGGCTTCCAATAAATAGGATAAATCTTTTAAAAAAATAAGGCTTAAACAATTTTAATAAATCAATAATTTAAAAACTACAGAATGGCCCTTTAGGAATTATTAGAATGCTTTTTTACTGTCTTACAACCTGGGGATATAAATGAAGCTGTTTGACTACTTTTGCTTTTAATATCCAAGTAATGAAAAAAACATTTATGGAAGAAGAGTTTAAAAACAAAAAAAATTTAACTCTCAGTTTGTCATTTTGACAAATCAGATTTCCACTTTTCCATGCTGTTGTAGATACTTAAGCACATAAAACGTTATTCTTAAATAGTTGTAATCACAGAAAATGCTATGTTATATGACACTTCAATTAATGAATTTCATAAGGATTTTCATGCTTCCTCCAGTCTTATTATAAATTGAATGGGTTATTGATATTTTAGGATATATATTATAGTTTACTGTTTCAATTGCGACACATTGTTTGAGATAATTCCATAATGATCAACTTCAATCATGCAGGTTTTGTTTTTCCATTGGCTTACTTACTTTTCATAAACTTGTTCTATAACTTTAGTTATTGGATGAAAGAGTAAGAATTTTCTTCTTTTCTTTAATTGTTGCCTTATTATTTTCCAAAAACTTCAAGGAACCATTGCAATTAATGGATTTATTAATTTTAAACCAAAACAATTACAGATCATAATGTTTGGTCTAATTTAATACAAATGTAATTATAGTTAAAGAAGATACTGTATTTTTTAAAGATTTATTTATTTGTTTGAAAGTCAGAGTTACAGAGAGAGAGAGAAGGAGAGGCAGAGAGAGAGAGAGAGAGAGGTCTTCCATCTGCTGGCTCACTCCCCAATTAGCTGCAACAGCCAGAGTGACGCCAATCTGCCAATCCGAAGCCAGGAGCCAGGAGCTTCTTCTGGGTCTCCCACGTGGGTGCAGGGGCCCACAGACTTGGGCCATCTTCTACTACTTTCCCAGGCCATAGCAGAGAGCTGGATCGGAAGTGGAGCAGCTGGGTCTTGAACTGCACCCATATGGGATGCCGGCACTGCAGGTGGTGACTTTACCCGCTATGCCACAGTGCTGGCCCCGAAGAAATAATTTTAAATGTTCTGATTACAAGTAAAATCATACATGCATCTATACATTTGTACCAACTTATAATTTCCTATTAATGTAGATATCCTGTTTATGATGATTTTTGCTATTATGGCCATTTTAAAGAAGTTTAAATAATTAAGTTAAAATATCTTTATATTTACATTCCCTTGAAAAAATTTTTATTAACATAAAGAGAACTGATTTCATGTATTTCATAGATACAATTCTTTTGGATAGATGTATATTTCTATCTGGTACCATACTTCTGGTTGAGGGAATTAATTTAACATTTAAAAAAAGATTTATTTTATTTATTTGAGATGGACAGAGAGAGACAGAGAGAGAAAGATTGTCCATTCACTGGTGAATTTGCCAAATTGCCACAGTGGCTGGGGTTGTGCAAGGCTGAAGACAGGAGCCTGCAACTCCATCCAAATCTCCCATATGTGTGCAAGGACCCAAGCACTTGGGCCATCCTCCACTGTTTTCCCAGACATATTAACATGGAACTGGATTGGAATTGGAGCAACCTGGAATCAGGGTGCTCATCTGGGATTCCCACATCACAGGCTGCAGCTTACATAATTCACTGTGCCACAACACAGGGCCATAATTTAACTTTTTTTTTTTTTTACAAAGCAAGTCTATTGATCATGAATTTCTTGCTTTCTTGTATGTCTGAAAGGATCTTTATTGAACTTTTGTGCATATTTTCAGTGTGAATAAATACTTCTATATGACTTTTATTTCTGTACTTTAAATGTTTTTCTTCATATTCTCACTTGCATCATTTCCTATATTAATCTCATGTCAGCCTTTCCTTTCTTCCTTTGCACATAGCTTCTTGCTATGATCTGAATGTTTATGTTCCCTAAAATTCATATGTTAAAAATCTAATCTATACAATGATGGTATTAGGAGGTGGGACATTGGAGAGATGACTAAGTCGTGACAGCAGAACCCTCATGTTATTGTTGGTACCCTCCTAAGGAAGACCACACCATGTGAAGGCACAGGTATAAGGCACCATGTTTGTACCACAAAGCAGGCCTTCACCAGACACTGAATCTATTGGTGCCTTGATCTTTGACTTCCAGCTTCCAGAACTGTAAGAAATAAGTGTCTGTGGTTTATTAGGCACACAGCCTATGATATTTTGCTATAGAAGCCAGAATGGACTAAGACACATATCTTAACATCCTCTGGAAGCTTTAGAGATGTTCTGCTTATCGTTAAGCAGTTTAACTCTGATGTGCCTTGCATAGTTTATTTTTATTTCTTGTAGTTGGGGTTCACTGGATTTCCTCAATGTGAAGATCTATACATTCCATTGATTTTGGAAATTTTGGCCATTATTTCCTTCAATATTATTTTTCTGTAGGTGCCAACCCTCCTCTCCTTTAATGGCTCCAATTTCATGAATGTTTAATTATTTGAATTGAACCCACAGTTCCCCCAATGTTTTGTTCAGTTTGTGAAGTCTTCTTTTTACATTTTATTTTCTATAGTTTCTTCCTATGTCCATTTTACAGACGATATTTAAAGGGAATAATTCAATGTCACTGAAAGAGACATAATTGTATCCCATTTATCCTGGACTCCAGGCCAGTATCTTTTATTTTTAACTGAAGTCAGAATGTGAACTTAAAGGATCAAAATATCATCCATATAATAATAAAAGTTAAACTGACTTCCTTATTTAAATGTACATTTTTTTTAATTTTTCAAACTAATTCTTTGTCAGTGTTGGAAAGATCTATATAAACACATTGGCCTTAGCCCCATTTTATTTACTTTTAGGATTTTAGGTGGCAGCACCCAAATGCAATTCCTGTAAAAATCATTCAAGAAACTTGGTTCCACATCTCAAATCTACAGGAAGCAGGGAAGTCCTACCACTCTATGATCCAAAACCATGCAAATCTGTCACTTTCCTTGATCAAGAGACAAGGCAAGGAACTCCAACATGTGACTGACACATATACAGGACTTGCATAAAAAATTCATATTTGGTGGTTTTGTGTTTTAGGACACATGTCAAAATGTCCATAAAAATAACCTTGAGAAAGCAACTCTGTAAAAAGTCTAATTACAGACCCAGCCCTCTTCTGTCTAAGGTTCTCATTTTCCTTTGGATTTATGGGGCAAAGGACATATCATTCATCCAACAAAAACTTAAGTAAATGTTACTATGCACCTGGAATTGTGCTAGCTACTTTAAGTGAAGAGTTGAATGCCATCACTTACCTTCAGAGCTTCAAATCCAATGGTGAGAGATAGACCATAAAAAAATACATCCACAGATAAACACATACACATACATTGTATAGGTACTTCAAATATACATTCAAATATATATATATATATATATATACATATACTTCAATACATTGTATAGATACTTAATATAGGGTTTGTAGAGAATATACTGATGGTAAAAGAGGTGGTGGTGCTTGTGAGAAACTAGGAGAAGTGTTTAAAATTTTGACTCATCTGGGATCTAAAGCCTTTATCACAGGCAGAATCCCTCACATTTTCCCTCTCTGCTTGTACTCTATCTTGTCAAGACTGTATCCTGCATTGACAGATGCTTATGGGGCCTATTAACTCTGCCTAATTTTTTTTTTTTTTGCACAGATGTACTCTCTACCCTCTCTTTCTTATGACTTGCAACTCAGCCTCAAATTCTCCCAGCTCAAACATATTTAACACGGTTGTTATTTCATCTAACATCTTAATTCCCATACCACCTTCTGTTCTTGGTACTGAGCCTCCCTGAGCGTTCTGGCTTTCATTTAATTTCCTTATTCCTGTGGGCTTTTGTCAGGGTTCCTGGGGGGCCGAATTCACTGTTGCATTTTCTGCCTGAGAAAAGCTTAGTTAATCCCAGATCCATGTCAACAAACCCTAGGGAGGCTCAACCTATCTAGCATTCTTCTGCCACTCTGTCTTCTTTGAACCTTTCCCTCTTTCAGTGTTCCACTGTGCCATATTCATATTCTCCTCACAACAATGATTATATTGTACTACACGTGTCTACTTACTCACAGGATTTTCCTTCCTGGTCTGAGAGTTTCCAAGTCTCTCGCAAAAGGCTTGCTTGGTGAATAAAGGATATATGAAACTGAATGCCAATACTCTTAGTTTCTGCAATTTAAAAGTATTCACTCTGTTTTAACCCAGTAAGGACACAATCAGAGCTTCAAACAAATTTATGTACAAGACTTATCACTGTGTTGGTATTTATAATTGTGGAAAATGGTAAGCAATCTAAATAACCAATAGTAGAAGAACTGCTAAATACGGGGTGTTATGAAGCCATTAAAATCATAATTTTGAAGACTGTCAACATGCAGAAATACTTAACATATGTTAAATGAAAAAATTAGTGTAAAGCTGTTACAAAAATTTAATGTGCTCTATAACCTCAAGTTTGTAAAACATCCACACATACACACACAACTACACACACACATACATACACATACATTCACCAGGAAAAAAGAAAATACTCCACCATCTTTACAGTGATATCTCAGGAATCATGTATTTATTTTTCTTTTTATTCTTTTTTTATTCTTTCATGTTAATTCCAAATTATTTTTCATGAATATGTCTTTATTTTAATAAGTAGAAGAAAACATTTTAAATATATAGATCTCAGAACTGATCGTGTATTACTGAGTAGAATCTAATCCAAGAGAGGAAAACACCATGATCATCCCCATTGCTCTGCGCCTCACACATCTACAAGCTGTCCTCCTAAAGTTTGTGGAAAAATACATAGTATTAAAAAACAGGTGTGGTTTTTAAAATTTTTGTGCCAAAATAAATATATGACAGGGAGGAATGGAAGTTCATTCTATTCTTAGAATTGTATATATTAACTGCACTGGATTTTATCTGTTTGTACTAATGTTACATTGACATGATAATTGATGAGAAAAAATAAAGAAGCAAGATTTAAGAAAAAAGAATTAGTAAAGACCTCATCAGTTTGTATAATGCTAGATTTGCCACAGAGAACTGTGTATGACAAATCACAGGTAGAAATGCCATTATCAGTCAATTACCCACACCTCCCTTTGCTCAGATGGGGACATAGAGGCAGAGGCAGGAAGCGAGGAAGGATGTGTCCCACAGTCTCCCAGTTAGACAGTATAAGAGCTAGATATGAGATTCAACTTCAGTCTGTTTCCCTGGGAAAAACCTTTATTAGTGAAATAGTCTGTTATAATCTGTAAAACAATTGAATGGTCTCTACACATTGGTCTAACAAGGATTTCATAAAGGCTATTATTTTGGCAGCAAATTGCTTTCTAGGCCTATTCTAGGGGTCTCTCTTGCTGCTGCTGTCGGAGGAGGTACAAGACCTCTTTTACAGCATAACCACCCTAATCCAACTCCAGGGCACTTTCAGTAGACTCCCTTCCAGTTAAGCCTGTATTATCTCCACCCCCTGCATTTCTTTATGATGCCCCAGCCTTTCTTCTCTTGTTATTATTGTGGGATGTACTTCCTAAATCAAATTTGCTAACCCACTAATGCCTGCCCCACTGCCTCCCCATGTGTAGCTGATTATGGTCATTGGTTCTGGCCTTTGAAGGCAGCCTACAGTTGCACTTTATTGCTCAGTTTTATACTTCCTGGAAGACTGCACAGGGAAAATGTTTAAGTGCACATCCCATATTAAAGGGATCTGATGAGCTTCCTTGGCACAGGCCTTCTAAGAAACCAGTTGACCAGCTTCGAAGACCGCAGGATGTATGTGTGTGTGGGGGGGTATGGTGTGGGGAAGTCAGGTATGAAAGCCATGGTAGGAGGCTGTTTCACCTCCACAAGGCTAGTATCATTTTATTCCCCTCTCCAGTGGGGAATTCTCTTTGGTGGGTCATGCAGCATCTTCAGCCTGGGCTATGAGACATTACACAAAAAAATGCCTCCTTGCTTATTTTTTTGTTTGCTTTTTACTTTCCCTTTTAGTGATCAAGGGAGGTATGTTGGCTTCATAATTGTTCTCATTCCCTTCTTAGTCTATTCCTGTCCCATGGTGGATGGAAATATTTCAGGTAAGCCTGGTGACAGTGTACTTCAAAATACAGTCTCTTGTTTTCTGCTTCATTGACTAAGGCTGGATGCACAGCTAGTCCTGGAAGATGTAACCCAGGGATCAGGTTACAGGTGTGCTGTTCTGCTCTTTGCAGCTGTGGTAGGAAGACTTGTTGAGACAACCACTTAAGTTTGGTCATCTCTTGAGTAGAAGAAAATTGAATGAAGACAGTAGTTCATGATGTTTTAAGCATAGCAGGAGGAGAAGCAGTATGAAATAAAATATTTCCCTGTAGGAAAACTTTTGTGGAGAAACAGGGGCCATAAGTAGCAAAGATGCAGCAAAGGAAACGACTTTAGTTTAAACTTGGTTTAGTGTGAATTCTGTTGGATTGGAGGTTGGAAGGTTTGTGTTATAATATAGGCTCTGTTTGCATTTGAGGGGGTCTGTATCCCTGATACCCACTATGATAGACTGTCCATATTTAAGCCCTGTATCTTTCAAATGACTTTATTGAAATAAATGGTTTATCAACAGCACTCCCAGCTTTGATCTTTGAAGAGTTCTGGAATAATAAGAGCAGGCCTGGCCCTGCCAGTATGTTTGGCCTAGAAAACACAACTTTGCAGATAGAAACTGCCAAACCTTGAGCAACAGCAGAGAGATGAATATATCAAATACTATATGGAATTTCCAGTAACTAAAAATGCTAGAAAGTTCAGTGAGACATACTTAGTCCCAAAGAAATTAAGGGAAGCTGTGGAAGGGAGGGGAGGGAACACTCACAGGCAAAAGACAGTCAATGAAAATAGACTGGTAAAGATTATTGTGCTCAGATATGTGAAAGAAGCAGTCCTGTGTACAGACTTTTAGCCTTGGCTTGTAGCAGTTGTTACTCAAAGTTCATGGCATGTGGCCAGAGTGGAGAAGTCATTGCATATAAGAGTCGTGAATATAATCCTAACTTTGTATTATGAATTGTAATGAACAATGAAGTCAAAAGAACAGGACTGCTAAATATTCAAACTGAAAAAGCAACCTAAGGCAACTGGAAGCAGGACCAGAGGGAGCCCAGAGACTACCCAGCCAGTCATGTCCTGTGACAGAAGCTGAAGTTTCCAGAAAGCAGGCTCTGGGGAAGGCAAAGAGAACTGGAACCAAACTGCTGAATCTGAAGCCTTAGGAAATATATCTGAAGAGCAGAGTCACAAATTAAAAGACATACAGAGCAAAAACTGTGTGAACAGCCTTCCAGGGAGCCAGGTGAGGATGGAGCACAGCGTGAGCTCACTGAACCCAAGGAGAAGTCCCAGACCTATGCAGTGTGGAATGGTGACCCTGATCCGGGGACTCCAGTGGTTGGCGGTGATGAGACCTCCCAGATGAGCCAATGCACACAAGATATCCAGGCAAGTGACAAGGTCAGAGACTGATATCTCTGAAAGCCACAGGAGAAGACGACAGACAACTGTCTCGGGAGAGAGGCCTCATTTCTCATACAGAAACTGAGGAAAAGTTGTCAGCTCTGTGCTCGAGGTGTGGTGAGCACAGCGGAGCCATCCAGACCTACAGCATGCTTGAGAACATATGTCACAAGCTTCTGTACACAACCATTCCCTCAAGGAAGAAGTCATGCAGTTAATCAGGAGAAGGAGAGGAAGCACAAGGCGGTGAATTTTCCAGGTGATGCTGAATGACATTCAGCTGCAGGTGAAACACTACAACCAACACAAATCCAAGTTGCACCAAGAGAATTTGCAACTGTCTACGGATCAAGAGGCTGACTGAGCAATATGATCTGTGAGAGGAGTATATCAATAGTCTTCCAATGCTGTTGCAGCAACTGGTGGATACCACATTCCATTAGGCATAGGGGATACTGAAGGAGGCAGAGGAGTGAACAACAATGAGGCTGGGATTGAGAAGGCTAAGGAGAAAATACTCCAGGGCAAAAAGCTGGAAGACTTGACTGTGAAAATACAGTAGCTGGAGAAATTGTGCCAATCACTGAAGACAGAGAGCAATGACCTGACTACTAGGGTACAAGACCTGAATGCTGGTGGCTAGTACTAGGCTACCAGCAGCCCTGGGCAAAGGCCAGAGGTTTCCACTGCCTCCAAGGAGCAGGGTGGTAAAGGGCCCATGACTCAAGCACTCAGCTCCCTAAGGGTTACAGAAGTTCCTTACTGCCCAGGAGGAGAGCACAGGAGGAAAGAAGCATCAGACCAAATAGGGTCCCAGGAGTCCACCTCCAGTGCTATCTAGAGAGCCATGTGCTTTGGATATACTGATAGGGAGCAGTCATCCCTAGCCATGCATGACCCAGTAAACATTCCTACACCGAGCAGCCCAGAGCCGTGAGGATGTTCTGACCTGTTTGGCACAGGCACTTTGCAATTTTGGATTTTGTGGGTCAGTTTTACATATGCATGACATATGTGCACATTTATATCTATAAGTGTACAGTAGGCTTGCAATGAGGGTGGGGATATACACAGATTAAGTCAGCAGCTCCTCTGCTCCAGAGTGTCATCTATATCTGTAGCTGCCATCACAGTGAATTGGCAGGACAAGGTACTGGAACCTTTACTTTCATGATTTGAAGTTTGGAGTGCATCACCATTGACATGCATCCGTGCCTTGACTGCATTTCTCTGGCAAGCCGGCTTGGGCAGCTTGGACTCCTCCTAGTTTTATCTGGAGACTCCATTGCTTGTCTTGACCTGAAACTTTGAGAGCCTTATCAGAACACTTGGAGTTGGTGATTGATCTGCTTTCCAGTCTGGGTCAAGAGACGTGGGGGATATTTCTCTATGAAATGATGCATTTGTGTGTTTCTCCATCATTTATTTTCATTCTGTCACTTAACAACTCATGACTGGTAATCTTCATTGTTTATTTAAAAAAGATTTATCTATTTATTTGAAAGGCATAATAACAGAGAGAGAAGGGAAGAGAGAGACAGATACACACACACACACACACACAGATGAGAGAGAGAGAGAGAGAGAAAGAGAGAGAAAAATAGAAATTCTCCCATCTGTTGCTTCACTCTCCAAATTCCCACAACAGCTAGAGTTAGGCCAGGCCATCACTGCGGCTCAATAGGCTAATCCTCCACCTGTGGTGCTGGCACACCGGGTTCCAGTCCTGGTCAGGGCGCCGGATTCTGTCCCGGTTGCTCCTCTTCCAAGCTAGCTCTCTGCTGTGGCCTGGGAGTGCAGTGGAGGATGGTCCAAATGCTTGGGCCCTGCACCCCATGGGAGACCAGGAGAAACACCGGGCTCCTGCCTTCGGATCAGTGCGGTGCGCCAGCCGCAGTGGCCATTGGAGGGTGAACCAACGGCAAAAAGGAAGACCTTTCTCTCTGTCTCTCTCTCTCACTGTCCACTCTGCCTGTCAAAAAAAAAAATGCATCAAAATAGAGTTAGGCCAGACAGAAGCCAGGAGTCAGGAACTTGATCCAGGTCTCCCGGGTGGAAGAGACCCAAGTATTTTAGCCACTATCTGTCACCTACCAGAATATATATCAGAAGGAAACTGGGTTGGAAGGAGAGTTGCTGCGACTCAAGCAGGCACTGTGATATGGGATACAGGCATCCCAAACAGAATCTTATCCACCATGCCACAAGGCCTGCCCCTCTCATTCACTTTTATTTTCTAGTCCTTTGTATAAGATGATTGCTGTTCTTAACACTGGATTAGAAATCAGAAAATCTGGGTTGTGATGCTGGTGCTGTCACCAAAGGATGTGGAATCGAGACAAATGTGTTCAGTATACCTATTATATGTCAGAAACCAGTGCCTATCCTTTTCACAGATGCCTTCTCATTGAATGATCATAAAAACCTTTTGAGTAAATCATGGTGTTCTTTGAATTACAGTTGAGGAGATTGATGCCAAGAGAAAAGAAAGGTCTTAGCCTTGATCATTCAGGGGTTCTTTGGCAGAGTAAAACTCTTTTAAATACATCCTTCCTCTCTTCTGATAAAGCAAGAATTAATAGAGTCTTTCAATAAAGAGTAAATGGAAATAGGCTTAAATTGAAGCAAGATAAATTAAGTTAGACTTATATAAGAACTTCCTGATAGCGAGGACTCTTGGACACTGGAACCATCTGCCAAGTGAGAGTCTTATACTGCTTTTGGTTTCAAAAAATGAACAAACCAACTAGGGTCCCTACACCCATTTAATAGTTTCTCCAAATCCTGGCATTGGAATAGACTATAATAGCCTATAATAGTAACAGAAGTCACCTTTTCCTTGATTTTAAGGGAGGCAATGGAAGGACAAAATATATTGTTGAAGTCCCTTTTCTCACAATGAATGTTTGCTTGTTGCAGGCATGTGAATAAATGTTAGGCTTATGAACTTGGTAAGATTATTATTGGGCTGTGCATGAAAGGAGAGCAATGGGGCACCTGCATTTCCACAATAGATTAGATTGAACCACATGAGATAGGACGTGGGGAGAGCAAAACAACAAGCAGATGATGTGTTATCTGTAATAATTATCTATTAAGATCATGGTAATACATGTAGGGACCCCAAGCACAAGTAAGATTGCCAGAGATCCTCCTCCAACAGATAAAAGTATCAAACCATAAAATAAGTGAAAGAGTTCATCATTTACTCATTATGACTAATTTGAAAAAGAATCTTATTATTTTTAAATATCAAGTGCCATGTGGTTTTAAAAATGTTTCCATTTGTTTAATGAGTATTCATTTGCTGGTACCCTAAGTACAAATTTGGTCTGCCTATTGGTTGACCCAGCACTAAGCTCTGTTTGGATTTCTCTCTTTTCAAACACATAAAATCTTCTCTCTCTTGCACAAACTCTGGAGTACAAGTCCCATGACTGTCTATAGGAGACTTTTCCAGTTTGTTCCATTGTATCTCCAAATAGGATACATTCCTGTTCTATGAGAAATTCCTTTCTTTGGGTATCTAATAAAATTATTTTGAATGCACCCAGTATCATTTGGATGGATATTATAAAGTGCTTCTGCCTTCATCAACAGGAGATATCAAAGAGTGTTTTCCAAGTGAAGAAACAGGGCCAGAACTGCTAGGCTGACAATTCAATAAAAGTACTCTGTTAAAGTCTAGATTCAGATTCAGGCCCTGTCTGTCAACTCTGAACTCTCAAATAGCTCCATGTCTTAGAATATTTTCCATTTGGCTTGGGTAGGAGAAACAAACAAACAAAATTTAAGAGCCTAACTGTCCATCTTAAATGGATACTTTTCTAGCTGTAGCTGTTTCTGTTTCAAGTTTTTAATCAATAGAGACCACACTTTTGTGTTTTAAAGAGGTTTCTAGTTGCTTGTGTCCCAGCCTTAAGGGCATAGGATATCTGCTTGTAACAATGCCTCAACTACAAGCTGTCAGGCTGAATCGTCTCCTTCAGGAACACTCATAAACCATGGGCACAGGGCTAAGGTATTATTTGATGCTTCAAAGAGTGCATTCTGCTCTGACCTTTTAAAAGCTTGTTTGTATTTTAATTTAAACTCCTGGCTGGAGATTGTACTATTTTCATGGGGGAGCCAGAGCAAACAATTTCCTTGTTTGCTCTAGACACAAGTGGCTGGCTGCAGGGAAATGGGAGCAAGCACTTTTTCTCTCTGCTTACAGTTCTTCCACAGGCTTTGCCACCTAATAAGGTGTACTTACTTGATGTGTGACTTTGGGTAGTCGCTCCACATCTCTGAGCCCCCGTTTATGAATCTGTAACATCAAGTCAATGAACAATGGCCTATACACCTCCCAAGTGAATGGTGTAAATTGAAACTAAAAAATAAGGGTGGGAGTTGTGGCACAGCTGGTTAAGCTGCCACTTGGGATATCTGCATCCTGTATCAGAATGCCTGGGATCAAGTCCAACCTCTGCTTCTAATCCAAAATCCTGCTAATGGCACACCCTGGGAGGCAGCACGTGAGGCTCAAGTAGTTCAGTCCCTGCCACCCCCTTGGGAGACTCTGATGGAGGTCTTGGCTCTGACTTCAGCCTGGTCCAGACCTGCCTGTTGTGCATATTTGTGCAATGAAACAGTGCATATAAGATATGTTCTCTCTCTCTCTCTCTCTCTCTCTCACACACACACACACACACACACAATTTAAAATAAAAATAAATAAATTTTTAAAAAGATAACAAAAGTATATCACAAAAGGAAGATGTTGACATCTATGTTCAAAGCCTAAAAACTGAGCTTGTTTCTAAGAAGTGAAATAAACCCAGAATAGTTTTCTTAGCTCCCTCCTGCACTTCCAGTGAGAAATCCTTGTCCAAGGTCCAGTTATCCTCCGAGGGAAACCTACCTGACTCTGCTTCTTTATATCTCTAATAAACAGTCATGTTTCATATTCAGAATCTTCTCTCTCCTCGTACCTGACTCTACACCTTGCTTCTTTCCAGCCCAGCAGTGTGTGCATTTAAGTGGATAAGTGGCCAACGCGTTATGGTGATTTGACAGTTAGACATGCGGTCTGAGAGGAAGAGGTCCAACTTTCCTTGAAAGGGACAAAGAGGAAGAAGGATGATGGGAGTACTGATTGTTGGGGGGCTCTAAAGGTAGCCAAATCTGTGTGAAGATGAATACACAGCTAAGAGGGAGATTAAAATGGGATGAGATGGCAGAGGAGGCTCCCTACCTTGACACTGGAAGGAAAGATAGGTTTAGAAGATGTGACAGAGAACAAGGCTGTGAACGAAAAAGACATGGATTACACAGAGATGTGATGGGATACCTCAATATGGTAATGAGGTATCTGGCTGCATTTGTTTGTACAGACTGTGGAAAGAAGGAGGAGATATGTTTGTACTACCTGGTCCAGTCAGTTCTCACAAGTCAGCCCATTTGCACCTTTGAGTGTTACATTTTTTAAAAAAAAAGATTTATTGATTTATTTGAAAGTCAAAGTTACACAGAGAGAGGAGAGGAAGAGAGAGAGAGAGAGAGAGAGAGAGAGAGAGAGAGAGAGAGAGAGAGAGGTCTTCCATCCACTGGTGCACTCCCCAATTGGCTGCAACGGCCAGAGCTGCGTGGATCCGAAGCCAGGAGCTAGGAGCTTCTTCCGGGTCTCCCACACTGGTGCAGGGGCCCAAGGAATTGGGCCATCTTCCACTGCTTTCCCAGGCCATAACAGAGAGCTGGATCAGAAGTGGAGCAGCCAGGTCTCAAATCGGTGCCCATATGGGATGTCGGCGCTTCATAGGATGTTAATCTGCTGTACCACAGCGCTGGCCTGGAATGTTACATTTTTAAAGGAATTGGAGCATGCTCTTAGGAAGATTCAGGGAATGAGAGGAAGAACGCAGCTATCTGGAGAAATAGCTGAAAGAGTGGGTCTTCCTTCCTTCCTTCCTTCCTTCCTTCCTTCCTTCCTTCCTTCCTTTCATCCTTCCTTCTTCCTTCCTTCCTTCCTTCCTTCCTTCCTTCCTTCCTTCCTTCCTTCCTTCCTTCCTTCCTTCTTTCTTTCTTTCTTTCTTTCTTTCTTTCTTTCTTTCTTTCTTTCTTTCTCCCTCTCTCTCTCCCTCTCTCTCTCCCTCTCTCTCTCCCTCTCTCTCTCCCTTTCTCTCTCTCTTTGTAACTATGCCTTTCAAATAAATGCATAAATCTTAGAAAAAAGAAGTGGATTTGAATGCTGAGAAACTGCCTTATTGAGTTGTTGAGATGTAGAATGGGCTCAAGAAATAATGAGCTCACAGTTACTGAAAATGAATACCCAAATGGTAAAAGGTCACTGTGCAGACACTTAAAATGAGACTCTAGTCCATAAAGAGCTGGACTAAATGAAGCCGGTGCTTTCTTCCAACCCTGAAATGAATCTGTTTCTATGAGAAAATCAGCTTGAAGAAGCAGATCTTGACATATAAGGTAGAGCTATTTTCTAACTTTTATTTAGTAAATATAAATTTCCAAAGCACAGTTTATGGATTACAATGGCTTCCCCCTCGATAACTTCCCTCCCACTCGCACCCCTCCCATCTCGCTATTTTTTTTTTTTTGACAGCTAGAGTGGACAGTGAGAGAAAGAGACAGAGAGAAAGGTCTTCCTTTTCCATTGGTTCACCCTCCAAAGGCCGCTGAGGCCGGTGCAGAGCGCTTATTCGAAGCCAGGAGCCAGGTGCTTCTCCTGGTCTCCCATGCGGGTGCAGGGCCCAAGGACCTGGGCCATCCTCCACTGCCTTCCCGGGCCACAGCAGAGAGCTAGCCTGGAAGAGGAGCAACCGGGACAGAATCCGGTGCCATGAGCTATTTTATGACTCCTTTTCATCCCACCTTTATTCTTCTTTTCTTTTCTTTTCTTTTCTTTTCTTTTCTTTTCTTTTCTTTTCTTTTCTTTTCTTTTCTTAGAAGATACAGCTTGCTTTTTAAAAAATTTATTTTGCTATTTATTTGAAAGGAAGAGTTACAGAGAGGGAGAGACAGAAAGAGAATATATGACTCTTGTCTTCCATTCCATTTTTGTCTTCTTTTCTTCTCTTGGAATATAGTCTGTTTTTTTAACGATCTATTATGCTATTTATTTGAAAGCCAGAGTTACAGAGAGAGAAGGAAGGAGGGAGCCAGGGAGAAAGAGAGAGGGGGGAGGGGGAGGGAAAGGATGAGGGTGAGGGAGAGGGAGAGGAATGTCTTCTCTATCTGCTACTTAATCTGGATATCCCACATGGGACGCAGGGGCCCAAGAACCTGGGCCATTTTCTGATGTGCCCCCATGTGCATTAACTGAGAGCTGGATTAGAAATGGAACAGCCAGAGGCCGGCGCCGTGGCTTAACAGGCTAATCCTCTGCCTTGCGGTGCTGGCACACCCGGTTCTAGTCCCGGTTGGGGCACCGGATTCTATCTCGGTTGCCCCTCTTCCAGGCCAGCTCTCTGCTATGGCCCGGGAAGGCAGTGGAGGATGGCCCAAGTCCTTGGGCCCTGCACCCGCGTGGGAGACCAAGAAAAGCACCTGGCTCCTGGCTTCGAATAAGCGCTCTGCACCGGCCTCAGCGGCCATTGGAGGGTGAACCAATGGCAAAAAGGAAGACCTTTCTCTCTGTCTCTCTCTCTCTCTCACTATCCACTCTGCCTGTCAAAAAGAAAGAAAGAAAGAAAGAAAGAAAGAAAGAAAGAAAGAAAGAAAGAAAGAAAGAAAGAAAGAAAGAAAGAAAGAAAGAAAGAAATGGAGCAGCCAGGACATGAACTAATGCTCATATGGGATACTGGCATCAAAAGCAATAATTCAGATCCCAAGGCAGTCTGGTTTTTGACAATGTAATTCCTAAGAGATAGCTGAAAAAACTGATTCTTGCTTACTTCTTCAGATTCTCCCTGAAATTATTCTACATAGCTTCAAGATTCACTCTGCGGTATCTTAGCCCTAAGGAGAAATACAATTATCTTGGGAGATGCAAAATACAGATGTAAAGAAGGCATTTTGCAAATGTAACTGCAAGTTATTACCAGTGAGAGAGATGTCCCATGGGTGGGAGTATCCCCATGTACTCTTAGGAGTGCTTGACTCTTAGCCAACCCTATGCTCACTGTCATGAGGGCTGAGATGTGTGCATACGTGTGTGTATATGCTTGGGAAAGTTGCACCTGATCTTTCTAGAAAAGTCAGAGACAAAAAGGGCCTTTTAAATTTTTGTATAGACTTCTGCTAGTGGTTCTGAAAAGAGACTTGGAGGTGGATCTTGTTGGTGGGTGTAAGTTACAATGCCAAATTCTCCTAAAAACCAATGGTGGCATTTCTACCATTCTCTTCCCTCTTTTCAGCCCGTGGTCCTTGGCCCTGGCTAAGCAGGCAGCAAGCAGGAGTCTTTTGTAAAGGAAGCCTGACTTAAGTGGAAAAAATGAGGGGGCTTAGCTAGTTCTTTCCCTCAGGGCAATGGGTGGTCATGGCAGAAGGTGGAAGGTCACCATGACAACACTCTGAGAGCCTAAACTTGGCAGTTGGGTCACATTTAAGTCTACTGCCTTAGGAAGGGCAGGGGGAATGGGAAATTCCTGGAAGATTAAAAGGAGAGTTTCTCAAATACAAAAGAGGCTGCCCTAGGATGCAAGCCACAAGCAGGACTCAGTGCTCATATCTTGAATTTGGTGCTAGTGTTGCACAAAAGGCATCAATCCCACCTATTACATTCAGGGTATAAACATTTTATTGTGTGGATTGGGCTCTTTCCAAGGAACACAAGGTACCCTTCAACTAACTCCTTTGTCTCCATGGGGATCCCAACTAAAATATGGTAGTTGTTGAGATTAAAATCTTTTATGTTTAGACTCTAGGGAAGAAATGAGATCAAGGCAAGAGCAATCTGATTCTTCCTATTTTCCTCCTCCATCCCATCACTGCTTACTAACAGACATAGGAGTAGACCATAGGCCACATTCAGGGACCTACAAGTTCCCTCAGCTAATTTCATCTAGGAAAAAAAATATATTTTCAGAAGTATTGGTCAATTATTTAAAAATATCAAGGTAGAAGTACCCGCACGTGGTATAAAATCTTTCAGCTATGTGACTACACCTCCTCTTGGTATTTACCACCATCATTGGCTCTCCATTGCTATGAACAATACAATAGAGAGGTTTGAAAATTAAGCCAGAAATGAAGAATATCTCTAAATGCAACTCCACTGAACTCACATATTTCATGGCTTACTTATTTTATCCCAGCTCTTTGGATGAGCTGATTCTTCATAGTAAGCCATTTCCAACTCTTCTCTTCATGATGACTTCTTATTTATGCTTTGAGATCGATTTCAGTTTGTTACTCTTCTATGAAACTGTTTAAGCCCTAGCACTGGTTTCTTTGTTCCCCTTTTCTTTTCTAGTAGCTTTCCTTGGGCCTGGAATTAGGAGTATTTGTAGTAGTTGTTGAAGAGGAAATGCTAACAGATCCCTGGCAGGTGGAATGTATGGATCAAACATAGTCCTGGTATTAAGCAAAACAATATGATATAGCCAGACAGATCTAGATTTAGTGCCTGGTTCTACCTTTGACTAACTGTATGACTATTCCTTAACTTTTCTAAGTCTGAACTTACTCATCTTTAAAATGTAGCTTAACAGTGAAAAGAATAAAATGCTTAGGAATGAACCTAACTAAGGAGGTATGACATTTGTATACCACATGATACACTTATCCCACTTTTGGGTATCTACACAAATGAAATGAAATCAGTGTCAAAGAGACCTCTGTACTCCCTTGTTTACTGCAGTAAAATTAATGATAGCCACAATATAGAATCAAGCTAGATTTTCAGTGACACATGAATATGTAAAGAAAACATGGCATATAAATACAGTGGAATAGCATTTAGCCTTAAAGAATGAAACTTGACATTTACAGAAACATGGATGGAACTGGACAACCCTGTGTTAAGCAAAATCAGCCAAAAAAGATCGAAAATACCCCCATGTTTTCTCTCATATGAGAAAGTTAAAAAAAAACCTGATCTAAAATTTTAATGGCAATTATTGGAGACTGAGAAGGGTTAGGAGAAGGGGGAGAGAGAGTGGTTGAATAACAGACAACAAAACGTAGTTGAGAGTAATAAGAGTTGTAGCATTCCACAGCACAGTGAGGCTACTATAATCACAGTGATGTATGATATTCTGTAAAAGGAACTAGAAAAGAAAATCTCATAGGCTCCAAACATAAAGAAAAGACAAGGGAATAAACATTCTAATTATTTGATTTGATCCATTTATGTTGCATACATGAGCTGAAATAGTATACTGTATCACATAATGTGCAAATCTTAAATGTTAACAAATATAATAATTATTATAATAATAATAATATATGCCACTTTTCTGGGAACTGACTGCATGTGAAAAAAAGGAAGTCATATTTTAGGTCAATAAAGACTAAGAAAAGTAGAGATGGGCTTTTGGCTTAGTGGTTAAGCACTGCTTGGGATATCCACATCTCATATCCGAATGTCTTGGTTTGAATCCTGGATCCACTCCAGATTCCATCATTTTGTGAATGTACCCACTGGGAGGCATTAGTTAATTTCTCAACTACTTGGGTCCTTGCAGCCAATGTGGAGAACTTGGACTCCGGTTCTGGCTCCTTCCTGGCTTTGGCCTGGCCCATCTCTAGCCATAATGGATATCTGGGTAATGGACCAGCAGATGGGAGTGCTCTCTCTCTCTCTCTCCCTCTCTCTCTCCAATTCTCAAAAAAAAAAATAAAAATTTTAAAATGCATATGATGAAAAATCTTTCATTAATTTCAAAAACTGTACCAAAATAAACATCTTTTAATTCCATTTCCCCACAAACTTTTAATAGTATGGTAGCTCCTTAAAGAAACCAAAAGTAGTGTTGCCATGTGATCCAACAATTCTACTTTGGGGTGTCTACTCAAAAGAGTTGAAAGCAGTCTTGAACAATCGCTTCTCGGCCTTTTGGCTAAGATCAAGTGCAGAGACTTGAACAGATCTTTCTATACCCATATTCATAGCAGCATTATTTATAATGGCCAGAAGTTTCAAGCTAGGCATCCAATGGTGGATGAATGAATAAAGAAAATGTGATACACACACACACATGGGGTGTGTGTGTGTGTGTATAATGGAATGCTATTCAGCCTTAAATTTCCTATACATGCTACATGATTGAACCCTTAAGAGATTATGCTAAATTAAACAATCTAGTTACTGAAGGACAAACACAGTATGAGTTTGTGTGTATGAAGTAACTACAATAGTCAAAGTAATAGAGACAGGAAGTAGAATGGTGGGTAAGGGCTGAGTGTAAAGAGGAATGGGCAGTTATTGTTTCCTAAGCACAGACTTTAAATTTTGCAATATGAAAAGAGTTATGGTGATAGATGCTGGTGATGGTTGCACAACAATGTACATGTACTTAATAGCAATGAAATGTACATTTAAAATGGTTAAGATATTCAATTTTTGTCTTTGTCACAATAAAATGTGGGTAAGATAGCAAATTTTAGTATTTCACCACAGTTAAAACATAAAATCCTCACATGATTGCGAGATGTAGTGATATGACACATGTAAAATACCTAATGCTGGACTGCTAGTAGTTGCTCAATTACTCTTTGTTCCTTCCATCTTTTCTTCTACCCCATCTCCCCCTTCTTCCTGTGTATCTTAGTTTTTGCCTGAGGCACTGTCAAAACTCCCCTTTCTCAACAGACTCCTTTCTCCTTCTTTCCTTGCTTCCTCCATTTATTTCTTCCTTCTTTCATTTACTTTTTACAGAGAACATCCAATACTTCTTGGAAGAATGCCTCACCTCTTGCCAGGTGACAAAACCACATCATTCTCTTCCAAATTCCCCCGCAAGTGCGCATTCACGTATTATGTATGCCAATCAGTATTAGTGGTTCTACTAAGCTGCTGCATACAATTGTGCAGATTGTTCACTGTACAATAATATCTGGCTGAGAAGATGAATTGGGTCAGTGTGCCCTGGTGTTGGGCTGAATTCAAGGAGTGCCAATTTCCAAATCACAGAAAGTCATTATAAGGGCTAATGCCAGTAAAGTGCATGTGTAATTAAGGCATTGTAATGCTTTTGAGGTTAAACTTGGGGTACTCGATGTCCATAAAGGGAGGAAGTACCACTTGAGCAAGAAATAAGAATCTTTCTTATATTTATGAAACAAAAACCCTGAGCTAGGGAGCAATCAAGTCAGTGTGTGTGTGTGTGTGTGTGTGTGAATGTTATTTGCTGTGATAATGGATTGAAAGGGGAGAAGAGCCCAGACAGCAGTCTCCTGAGTATCTATTAATTGATCTCATTCAGATCATCTTCTAAAGAGAGTCCAGGGGGCTGTTGCTTTCCACCTTGTATATGAGCTTTTCACACGAACAACAAGACCTGGAGAAAGAAGTCGAAGTGGTATTACAGTTTGTCACGACACTTGTGCTTTGATCCTGGGAAAAACACTTCTTTTAGAATTTCCTTGGCCAAAGATACCCTGACAGTATTGCAATTCTTAAGATTTAGGAATTAAAATCATATATCATTGCAACAGCCTACAACCATTTGCAAGCTTCAGGGAAAATGGGGGATGATGGCTCTTGAATTGCAGCAAGAAAGCCACCTTTCCCATCCAGGGCTCCAGGCCATGTATAAGAGCAGAGTTGTATAAACCAGCATAAAATTTGCAAAGAGCAAAGATTAACCTATTAGCACCCATTGTAGCAACTTGTCAAATGACAATTTGAGTAGCATGGCACTTCTCCAAGATAAGGCAGAATATAGTCTGTTGTAGCTAGAAAATCTATATCAAGTAATTAATCTAGATTTAAATACTTGGGTTTGGAAATATATATCAGGATTCCCATCATGTATTCTTGTGGGTTTTTTTCTCTCTCCATTATCTTAGCTATTTAATAAAGCACTTCTCAATATTACATGACCACATGTATACCAAATTAGCTGATGTGAGGATAAGGTGCATGCAGGGGTGAAGTGGATATACTTACGCCCTCAAAGACACAATGAAGTTTTAACCTTTTCCAACTGGAAAATAGGGTAAGACTCAAGATGTTGGAGAAATATGAGCCCCTATGCAAATATTCTTAACCTGTGGTCTTTAGGCCCTAAAAATGTATACCAAATGGCATTTACATTGCATATCTGCCTTTTACATATGAGGGTGGGAAGAAAGTTCACAGTCATCCTCAGATTCAAAGCACAAAGCGCTAGCCTCCTCAGAATATCAGTAAAGATGCTTTTTTAAAAATCCAGAGAGCCAAGTACTTTGCATGAAACACTGGATGAATTTTGGGATTTTCAGTTTTTAGACTGAGCTCTGGCACAACCTTGCTGTATGAGATCCTTTGCGCCTCAGGTTACAGATACGTAAAATAAAGAACCAGAATTACATGATCTCAAGGGGCCTTTAGAGCGCTAAACATCTGAGTTTGTAAGAAGGAATTGCTCTGATTTGCCATACTCTTGGGATGACTCTCCAAGTCCAATTTATATAAATGAGGTCTGGTAAGACGTTGTTAAGGGTTTTCTCAATAGCTGCATTTATTGCTTTTCTTTTTTCCCCTTTGTCCACTAAAGCCCCATGAAACAAAAAGAGGAGAATGGAGGTTTGGCTCTGTCACTCAGCCTGTGTCTACATGGGGTGACTACATGGGTTTTACATTAAACTGAGTAGTTAATACTTTTTTTTTCTGAACTGACTCAATGAAAGACTTGACATGGCATAGACAGATGACGGGCCTCTAAATCAGTTTATTTTTCCTTTTCTGGAAGATTTTTTAGGTCTTTTCAGTTTTTGGAAATAAGTGACAAAGCCTTTATCAGTACACATTTGGGTAAGATAATCAATTGAGAAGATTCCGTAGGATGAAGATAGTGCTGCAAGGCAGCAGGTAGTAGAGAAAATAGACATAACTGCATTTCCATCCCACTTCTCATTGTTCAAAACTGTTGTAAAAGAGGAATGTGGAATAGCAATGGGGAATACAACCTTTGGCTGGCTCACTCTCTGCTTAGTAACTTCCTATGGGGGCAAAAGCAAAGAGAGGAAGGGTAACTATTTTAAGGCTCTCCCCACTACAACTATCTCTATCCAGCTTCTAATGAGAGATACTGAAGTGAGGGAGGGAAGTTGACAGATACTCTTCTGCTTTCAATTTAGAGAAGCCAGGCTTTTGTTCATTTAAAATTTGAAAGTTGTTCACTCCACCCATACCATTTCCTATTAAAGAACCTTGTACACAGTTGCGATTGCTCAAATATTCACTTGAGCGAATATTTGCCTGGAATTCTAGGAGAACTGACTCTTTGACACTACTCATGCTACTCACTGAACTTCAGACTATTGAGGATAGAAAGATGTTAGGGTTTCTCTAACTAACTCCATTTCCAAATAGGATAGGCATTAATTTTTCTTGGTATTCTGTCTACCAAGACAAAGGCAAGGGGTACTTATTTAGCAGGTGAGTGAGTTGTGTCTCTATCTCTCTCCCTCTCTATCTCTCTCACATACACATACACACACACACACACTCACACACTTGCTTGTGCACCTGCACCTCTGCCTCTCCTCATTGAATAACATTGCCTCCTAACTTGGCAGGGAACATGAACTTGAAGGTTGTATGATGTTTCTTTCCTCCCATTTTGAGTGACTTCTACTTCCTATTAGTTTCCATGACTTTGGCATGCCATAAGAGAGCATTCAGTAGCACCAGCATCTTGGTTCTATTGAAACCATTGCTACTTAATTTGTTCTTAAAATGTCTCTGAAAATCAAGTCCACAATTCACACACATTATCTTCAAATGTTTATTAAACATCTGTTACAGTCCAAGAACTGTTCTAACTGCTTATAGAGAAGAGAAAAACAAAAGACATGTATATAGCACTCACTATATGAATGCAATATTTTGATTCTTGCATAGAATTTTTAAAAATCACAACTTTATGAGACAGCTACCATCCACATCCCCAATTTGCAGATGAAGAAACTGAGAAAAGAGACATAAATAACTTTCCCAAGATTGTAAGTGTCAAGTAACACAACCATGATTCAAATCAAGTATCCAGACCTGCACTCTTAACTACCATCCTCCTCATAGAGCTTACATTTTATTTGTAGAGTTATTGTAAGTGTGTAAATAAATCATAGTAAATCCTTTGTGATAATATTTAGGACCATATGAAATAAAGCAGAGTAAAGGGAGGAAGTATGACAAAAAACACTTGGTGTTTATCTTTTAAGATTCATTTTTTTAATTTTAAGGTAGAGTGAGAGCAAGAGCTAGAGAGAGAGCGAGTGTGTGTGTGTGTGTGAGAGAGAGACTCTTCCATCCACTGGTTCACTCCTCACCCCCTAAATGGCTGCAATGGCCAGGGCTGGCCCTAGGGTGAAACCAAGAGCTTTCAACTCCATATGGGTCTCCCACATGGGTGGCAAGGGCTCAAGTATTTGGACCATATTCTATTGCATTCCCAGGCACATTAGAAAAATCTGAATTCAAGCGGAGTAACCAGAACTGGAACCCACACTCCAATATGGGATGCCAGCATAGCAGGTGGTGGCATAATCCACTGTGCCACAACACTGGGCCCAACATTTGGTATTTCTTTTTTTTTTTTCGATGCAAAAGGCGAGAGGAAAGTTTATTTCATTTGCAAATGGGCCATCTCAGCAGCACCCTCTAGTGTAGTGCAGAGAGAGCGGCCCCGAACATCAGTTTTATAGGGTATTTAAAGCTTAAAACCACAACATTAGCATATTTAGTCGTGTTACAATTCCATTGGATATGTTAATGGTTACTGGGTAAGGGGCTAGGGAAGGGGGTAGTGTGGGCGATTTCTTAAGCAAGCAGGGCGGGGGATACAGAAGCAGAAAAAAACGTGGTTACAGGGTTTCAATAAGACAATGGGGTGGGGGCATGCAGAAAATACCTTGCATACTTTTGCCTTCTGCCGGGACCCACAGATAAGGGGCGGTTGGGTGCTTCCCATGCCTTTATCTGGCGCCGTTATCTCAAACTGCAGCTGCCTGCCCTTGACTCATGGTTTCGGCCCAATTTCCAGGAACTGTTTTACTAGAGTTCCCTAAGATCCTAGTTTTTTTTAGCAGGTAAATTTTCAGAAGTCCTTCATTCCCCCCTTTGGTATTTGGTATTTGGTATTTGGTATTTGGTATTTGGTATTTCTAATAGCATGGTAATGGAAGTTCTCTCTGAGAAGATGACACTTCAGTAGACATTTGAATAGAGTAAGGAAGCTAGTCTGGCATTCTGGGTAGAAGAGACATCAAGTATAATGGTCCTAAGACAGGAATGAATGGAGAAGATTCTAAGTTTATTACGAAAATTTGTGTGACTGGGATGTGATGAGAAAGAATATAGTAGGAGACAGAATCCAAGAGGTGGGTATTGACTGGATCATAGAAAGCCTTTCCAGCAATTGGTTGAGTTTTATTCTAAGCCTAGTGGCATTAGTGCTTTGGAATAGAGGAAATGTATAATCAGGCATGCATTTTATAAAAGGTAATTCTGGCTTCTGTGAAAACAGATGTAGAAGAGTACAACGGAAACAGAAAGATCATTATTACAGCTGTCCAACCAAAGATGGCACTTTGACCTAGGTCTAGGTGGTGGAGGTGATCAACAGGTGTCAGATTCAGGAATATATTTTGAAAAGTAGAGATTGAGTTTGCTCACTCTATGGCTCTGGTTTCTGATCAGCTTGGCTCTGGCTGTTGTGGCCATTTGGGAAGTGAACAGTGGATGGAAGACCTCTCTGCCTCTCCCTCTCTCTGTAACTCTGCCTCTCAACTAAATAAATAGTTTTTTAAAGAATAAATACACAAATGAAATAGATGCTAATTGAAATAATACATTTTAAATTAATTCATTCAAAACATATTTTGTAATATTTACCTATCTGAAAAGGCACAGTGAAAGAGAAAGAGGAATAGGCAGAAGGAGATCTCCTGTCTGCTGGATAACTCCCAAATGGCCACAACAACCAGGTCTGGGCCAGGCCAGAACCAAGAGCCAAGAACTTCATGCTAGTCTCCCACAAGGTGGTGGTGGCCCCGGTACTTGGATCATTCTCTGTTGCCTTCCCAGGAGCATTAGAAGAAAGTTATAATGGAATCAGAGCAGCCCAGAGTTGAACCTACACTCTAATATTTTCATAGTTCCTATTTATGTGTAAGTTCTAGTTCTAGGGGCTCAGGATTCAATGAACAAGAAAGCAGTCATGGTTTCTTTCTTTTTTTTTTTTACAGGCAGAGTGAACAGTGAGAGAGAGACAGAGAGAAAGGTCTTCCTTTTGCCATTGATTCACCCTCCAATGGCCACCGTGGTAGGCACGCTGCGGCCGGCGCACCGCGCTGATCCGATGGCAGGAGCCAGGTGCTTCTCCTGGTCTCCCATGGGGTGCAGGGCCCAAGGACTTGGGCCATCCTCCACTGCACTGCCTGGCCACAGCAGAGAGCTGGCCTGGAAGAGGGGCAACCGGGACAGGATTGGTGCCCCGACCAGGACTAGAACCCGGTGTGCCGGCACTGCAAGGCAGAGGATTAGCCTAGTGAGCCGCGGCGCCGGCCAGCAGTCATGGTTTCTGACCTCGTAAAGCTCACTATTTGGTCAAGCTCAAGGATAGTTATTTTACACATTGTGTCATGTAATCCTTACTGAGCACTTTTCCCCTTCTGCGTGTGTGCACACACATTTTAGGGAAAGCTAACAGTTACTGTCAACTTATGTGCTTAACACTTTATATTGACCACCTCTATTCATTATAAGAACATTTTAAAGTCGCTATCATTATTTCCACTTTACAGATGAGATTTTGATATGCCTAAGGATGCACAGATAGTAACAGACAACTTGCATTTTAATTTTAATCCTTAAGAAGCAGTATAGTTCTGTAGTTGACAGTATTGGCTCTATAGTTAGCCACACCTGGGTTTAAAATCTAGTCCAGGCCGGCGCCACGAGTCAATAGGCTAATCCTCCACCTGAGGCACCGGCATACCGGGTTCTAGTCCCGGTCGGGGCGTTGGATTCTGTCCCGGTTGCCCCTCTTCCCGGGAGTGCAGTGCAGGATGGCCCAAGTGCTTGGGCCCAGCACCCATATGGGAGACCAGGAGAAGCACCTGGCTTCGGATCAGCACAATACACTGGCAGCAGCGCACTGGCTGCGGCAGCCATTGGAGGGTGAACCAACGGCAAAGGAAGACCTTTCTCTCTGTCTCTCTCTCTCTCACCATCCACTCTGCCTGTCAAAAAAAAAAATCTAGTCCAACCACTTATCATTTATTTGACTTTGAACAGTTTGTAATCTAAACATTAGTTTCTTCAAACTATAAAAAGGAGTTGGGGTAAAAATAACTTCTGATTCTCCTACACATCTGTTGTGGATGTTAAATGAGTTAATGTGTGAAGCACTGTAGCTCTTAGTGTCTCCACTGCCATTGCCCAAGTTCTTTTAGCTAACAATTCACTCACTATCTTTCTTTTACTTTTAAAAATACTTTATATTGAAGTGCAGATACAGAAAATTATTTTTTCAAACAGCTTTTTTCTTTTTTTTTCTTTCTTTTTTTTTTTTTTGACAGGCAGAGTGGACAGTGAGAGAGAGAGACAGAGAGAAAGGTCTTCCTTTTGCCGTTGGTTCACCCTCCAATGGCTGCCGCGGTAGGCGCGCTGCGGCCGGCGCACCGCACTGATCCGATGGCAGGAGCCAGGTGCTTCTCCTGGTCTCCCATGAGGTGCAGGGCCCAAGGACTTTGGGCCATCCTCCACTGCACTCCCTGACCACAGCAGAGAGCTGGCCTGGAAGAGGGGCAACCAGGACAGCATCGGTGCCCCGACCGGGACTAGAACCCGGTGTGCCGGCGCCGCAAGGCGGAGTGAGCTGCGGCGCCGGCCTCAAACAGCTTTTTGAGAACAAATGACATCACATTCCTTTCTAACTAGTATGCAGGAAAAAAACGAAAGAGATATCTAACCCCATACTGTGTGCACAAAAAAATGGTTTCTGTGGATATTTTTGTATATAAAAAATATTTTATAAATACTATTTTATAAATACTATTTCTGATACAATTCTATATTTGTAAATCAGTTTGTAATGTGAATGAGAGTTTCAATGATGGTTACTTTTTTCTCAAGAAAATGTACTAAATGTTGAGAAGAATTGTGTGAAATAAACTTTCAATGGATAAAAAGCATACACAGACCAATATCCCTCATGAACATAGATGCAAAAATACTCAATAAAATTCTGGCCAATAGAATGCAACAACACATCAGAAAGATCATCCACCCAGACCAAGTGGGATTTATCCCTGGTATGCAGGGATGGTTCAATGTGCGCAAATCAATCAATGTGATATACCACATTAACAAACTGTAGAAGAAAAACCATAAGATTATCTCAATAGATGCAGAGAAAGCATTTGATAAAATACAACACCCTTTCATGATGAAAACTCTAAGCAAATTGGGTATAGAAGGAACATTCCTCAATACAATCAAAACAATGTATGAAAAACCCACGGCCAGCATCCTATTGAATGGGGAAAACTTAGAAGAATTTCCACTGAGATTTGGTACCAGACAGGGATGCCCACTCTCACCATTGTTATTCAATATAGTTCTGGAAGTTTTAGCCAGAGCTATTAGGCAAGAAAAAGAATTTAAGGGATATAAATTGGGAAGGAAGAACTCAAACTATCCCTCTTTGCAGATGATATGATTCTTTATTTAGGGGATCCAAAGAACTCTAAAAAGAGACTATTGGAACTCATAGAAGAGTTTGGCAAAGTAGCAGGATATAAAATCAATGCACAAAAATCAACAGCCTTTGTATACACAGGCAATACCACGGCTGAGAAAGAACTGCTAAGATCAATCCCATTCACAATAGCCACAAAAACAATCAAATACCTTGGAATCAACTGAACCAAGGACGTTAAAAATCTCTACAATGAGAATAACAAAATCTTAAAGAAAGAAATAGAAGAGGATACCAAAAAATGGAGAAATCTTCCATGCTCATGGATTGGAAGAATCAACATCATCAAAATGTCCATTCTCCCAAAAGCAATTTAGAGATTCAAAGCGATACCAATCAAAATACCAAAGACATTATTCTCAGATCTGGAAAAAAATGATGCTGAAATTCATATGGCGACACAGGAGACCTCGAATAGCAAAAGCAATCTTGTACAACAAAAACAAAGCCGGAGACATCACAATACCAGATTTCAGGACCTATTACAGGGCAGTTGTTATCAAAACAGCATGGTACTGATACAGAAACAGATGGATAGACCAATGGAACAGAATAGAAACACCAGAAATCAATCCAATCATCTACAGCCAACTTATATTTGATCAAGGATCCAAAACCAATTCCTGGAGTAAGGACAGTCTATTCAACAAATGGTGCTGGGAAAACTGGATTTCCATGTGCAGAAGCATGACGCAAGATGCCTAACTTTCACCTTACACAAAAATCCACTCAACATGGATTAAAGACTTAAATCTATGAACCAACACCATCAAATTATTAGAGAGCATTGGAGAAACCCTGCAAGATATAGGTACCGGCAAAGACTTCTTGGAGAAGACACCGGAAGCACAAGCATTCAAAGCCAAAATTAACATTTGGGATTGCATCAAATTGAGAAGTTTCTGTACTGCAATAGAAACAGACAGGAAAGTGAAGAGGCAACCAACAGAATGGGAAAAATATTTGCAAACTATGCAACAGATAAAGGGTTGATAACCAGAATCTACAAAGAAATCAAGAAACTCCCCAATAACAACACAAAGAACCCACTTAAGAGATGGGTCAAGGACCTCAATAGACATTTTTCAGAAGAGGAAATCCAAATGGCCAACAGGCAAATGAAAAAATGTTCAAGATCACTAGCAATCAGGGACATGCAAATCCAAACCACAATGAGGTTTCACCACACCCCGGTTAGAATGGCTCACATAAAGAAATCTACCAACAACAGATGCTGACAAGGATGTGGGGAAAAAGGGACACTAACCCACTGTTGGTGGGAATGCAAACTGTTAAAGCCACTATGGAATTCAGTCTGGAGATTCCTCAGAAACCTGAATATAACCCTACCATACAACCCAGCCATACCACTCCTTGGAATTTACCCAAAGGAAATTAAATTGGCAAACAAAAAAGCAGTCTGCACCTCAATGTTTATTGCATCTCAATTCACAATAGCTAAGGCATGGAATCAACCCAAATGCCCATTAACAGTAGACTGGGTAATAAATTATGGGACATGTATTCTATAGAATATTATAGAGCAGTAAAAAAAAACAATGAAATCCACTCATTTGCAACAAAATGGAAGAATCTGGAAAAGATCATGCTGAGTGAAATAAGCCAGTCCCAGAGGGACAAATATCATATGTTCTCCCTGATTGGTGACAAATAACCGAGCACCAAAAAGGAAACCTGTTGAAGTGAAATGGACACTATGAGAAACAGTGACTTGATCAGCCCTTGCACTGAGTGTTGATGAGCAACTTAATACTTTATCCCTTTTAGTATTTTTTGTTCTACTTAATACTATTGGTTGAACTCTCTAATTAACACACAATTATTCTTAGGTGTTTAAATTTAACTGAAAAGTGATCTCTGTTAAATATAAGAGTGGGAATAAGAGAGGGAGGAGATGTACAATTTGGGACATGCTCAAGCTGACTTGCCCCAAATGGTGGAGTTAGAAACATAGTAAGGGATTCCGATACAATCACATCAAGGTGGCATGTACCAATGCCATCTCACTAGTCCAAGTGATCAATTTCAGTTCACAATTGATCATAATGATAGGTCTAAGAGTCAAAGGGATCACATAAACAAGACTAGTGTCTGCGAATACTAACTGATAGAATCAAAAAGGGAGAGAAGGATCCAACATGGGAAGCGGGATACACAGCAGACTCATAGAATGGCAGATGTCCTAAATAGCACTCTGGCCTCAGAATCAGCCCTTAAGGCATTAGGATCTGGCTCAAGAGTGCATGAGAGTATTTTAGGCATGGAAAGCCAAGACACTCTGGCAGACAAAAAAAAAAGAAGACCTGAATGAAAGATCTCTGTGAGTGAGATCCCAGTGGAAAGAACAGGCCATCAAAGAAGGAGGTACCTTTCTCTGAAGGGAGGAGAGAACTTCCACTTTGACTATGACCCTGTCTGAATAAGGTCGAAGTCAGCGAACTCAAAAGGCTTCCATAGCCTTGGCAACTCATGACTAGAGCCTAGGGAGATCACTGACGCCATAAATAAGAGTGTCAAATTGTTAAGTCAACATCAGGAGTCACTATGCACTTGCTCCTCATGTAGGATCTCTGTCCTTAGTGTGTTGTTCAATGTGAACTGATGCTATGACTAGTACTCAAGCAGTATTTTACACTTTGTGTTTCTGTGTGGGTGCAAACTGTTGAAATCTTTACGTAATATATGCTAAATTGATCTTCTGTATATAAAGATAAATGAAAATGAATCTTGATGCGAATGGAATGGGAGAGGGAGCGGGAGTTGGGAGGGTTGTGGATGGGAGGGAAATTATGGGAGGGAGAAAGCCATTGTAATCCACAAGCTGTACTTTGGAAATTTTTATTTACTAAATAAAAGATAAAAAGGGTACATTTCAATCAGAAGTTTTTCAAATAAAAATACAAATTTCCCATTAAAATTCAAAGATCCCCTAAATTCTAAGATACCAGATTAAGAACCCCAGTATCTGATATGTAGTTAACTTGGTATATAATGATTGAGTTTTGCTTGGATTTCTCCAGGAACAGAGAAATCACCACCTAATGAGTAGCAAGTTTTTCATTATTTTGCTATCCAATAATTCAATTATGTTGCTCTTCCAGGCAGCTGCGCACTACCTTCCTGTAGATTCCTACCATTATCCCTCATTCTCTCAAAGGCTCAAAATTAAATCAGGGTTCACTTTCATAGGAAGAACGTTCAGCTGTTGGGTGATAATAATCCTTCTGCTCCTCCACTTGTCTTCTCTCTATTCTGTCTAATCCCACTTCTTTCACCTCTTTTTTGTGTGCTGTGGATTTGGAACTTTTCCCCCTCTGGCTGATCTTTGAATATGCTTCTAAATTGCAATATCCCTTGAGATAAAGCTAGAAACTCCCAGAGAGGGCGAAGAGGGTAGAATGAGAAACTATCACTGTTCTCTCTAGTGCAGAAGCTACGTACTTAATTCAGCTCACATCTATGTAATTTTGCACAGGGAACACCATCATCTCAAAAAAAAAAAACAACTAAAAATCATCCACTGTTTTTATTTACTACCAAGTTAAATTTATACATGCCTTGTATTTGTATAAAATTGCTCACTGTACTTAAACACAACTACCTAATATATTAAAAGCCCCATATAAATAGTTATTCAATCATGGATACAACTCCTACTACAAATCCATTTGGGGGAAACTTTGAATAGGCTATCTTTGTACCAACATAATTGGACTTCACCAATGACCAACAATCAGATTGTGTTTATATGACTATGTGATTTTGGAACAAGAATCAAGAACCTATTGAAAATTGCGTAGTTTTCAGTGGTACATAGCTACCTCTGCCCTTTCATCTAGCAGTCATATATCTGGTTGCCTCCTCCCTTATACAAAAAATTTGCTATTATGAATCACCAGCACTCTTCTGGCAACTTTCTCGAGAAATGTGATAGAATTTTCACTTCTCCACCACCTCTGGTAGGGCCCAACTCCTTAAAATCTGTAATACTGACAGTTAAGATCTATTGAGAACTACCATATTTCATGAACTGTTTTAGCTGTTTTATATAGATCCTCTCATTTAATTCTCACAACAATCTTAAGAAGTATTATTAATTAACCACTTTGTAGCTGAATAAACTGAAGTAGAGAGACTTTAAGTAGCTTGCTCAAGATTACATAGTCAGTAAATTCACGAGTTGTGATTTAAATTTAGGCAATGTGGTTTCAGAGAGCTTATTCCTACCATTTTTATCTGCATGCCTCCTACTATGCTACCCCCACAATGCCTTTCCTTTAAAACCTAGGACAGTAGTGAGACAACTGGAAAATTGGGGAAAAAAAGTATCTTACTGAGATGGACATCCAAAGGCTCTGATTCAGTCTATCTGAAATTGGGCATAGAAATATGCATTCTTAATAAGTTTTCAGACAATTCTGATGTACCTGAAAGAAATCTCATAACCCTTCACCAAGAGAAACATGGTCTTGGGAAAAATGTAATTGCTGTCTATCCATCTGAGCTGAGACTTCCTTGCAGGTGCCTGACCTTTCACTGTTGCACCCTTATATGGATCGAAGCTAAATTTGAGGAAGACTGGAAACTACCTTGTTCTCTCCAGCGTCCCCTATCCCTTATACACCAGGTAAGTTGTACAGTGAGGAGATGATTATGCAAAAGTTGAAATGTGATAAAGAGGAACAGAAATGCATTTTCTTCTCATTCTTCCTCCATAGCCCTTTTCACCCTCTTGAGGAAAAGGAGATGATTAGATGGAGAGTATTTGAGATTAGCAGCAAAAATTAAATTAAAGCTTATTCCAAAACAGGAATTTTCCCCCTTTGATATTCCCAGAGCAGAATTTTTCAATATTTACCGCATGCTACTCACTTTTCTAAGTACTTCATGCATATTAACCACAATCTACATTTTAACTCTCACAAATTCCTGGTGTGGAGAAGAGTAAGTACTATAACTCTCTCTGTTTCCAGATGAAGAAATGGGCACAGAGAAGTTTAAGGAAATTGCCCAAGGATGCCAGAGCTACTCTTTTTGTTTTCTTTCAGTTTGTAACTTCTCATAATTGTGGAAAGACACGAATCTTAAAATACAGCAAATGTGATGAACCCTAAGAAAGGATAATCAACAAAATAGTCAATGGCTAGTCAAGTGATAGGGAAACCACAGAACCGCAAAACAAAGAAAGTTTGAACTGAGGCAGTTCCAAATCCAAAGTTTAAATCTTTCACTACTATGAAAATCTTCCTTCCTAGCTGGCTTAGCTTATTTGATGTCAGGGCAAGAGGAAACTTTAGTGAATAATTAATCCAGGAGGTTTTGCATTATTTCCTCATAGAGCTCTTCCTTCAAATGAAAGCTTCTACAGATAAATCTAAGTTTGCTAGGGTTCCAGGATCTGTGGTTGTGCCTGTTATAACCCAGGAAAGCTTTTCGCACTAACATCATTTGCAAATCACAAACTAGTACTTCTTCATTTGGCAGATGAGCAAACTAAAGTTATCTGCAACTGGGAAAAATTATCTGTTTTTAAGGACCATATGATTACAGTGTCCCACCTGGATGATTCAGGATGCTCTCTATTATCTCAAAGTCCTTAACTTAATCACATTTGCAAAGTCCTTTTAGACAAGTAAAGTAATATATTCACAGGTTCCTGCAATTAAGACATGAGTATTTCGTGGAACCAGAACCCTTCAGAATGTTCATACTCCAGTGGTTAACATAAAATTACACATACAACATTTTAACTAATATTCTTCTGTTTAAAAATGAAGTATTAAAATGCATAAAAGGATGAGACATGAGGCAAACATTGTGAGGGTGTTAAACTCTAATTCTTTTTGAAAAAAAATTAAATTTATTTATATAAAGAAAACAGATTTCATATATGTAGTATGTGCAGTTTTAATAACATAATGATACTCCCTTCTCTCACTCCCACCCTCCCTCCTCCTTCCTTTCTTATTTTTATTTTAATTTTTACAATTACATACTTTCAACTTTGTAATCACAAGCGTAACTCTCCTCTAAGTAAAGAATTCAACAAGTAATAAGTAGAAACACCACTGTTCCTCAGGAGTGTGAACAAGGGCTGTAAACAATAATCAAATATATTTTTCTCTGCTTTGTTATAACTAACATATTGAGTTCTAAAAACATGTAATGCATATGAGTGAAATTTAACTGGTTCTTGAAATAGAAGAAAAAAAGAAGTTAAAAGAGGGAAGTTATAAGGATTAAAAATTGCAGAGGGTATGCCAAAGAGACTCAAGTCTTCTGGGCAGTAGACAGAGATGATCAAAATCAGATTCTGTGAAATAATTCTGAAAATATTATGAAATATTTATTGGAATGGGGAGCAGAAGGTGAGTTAGAAGATAATAGCAATGACTCAGGTAAAAATTAGGAAGATGTGGTACAAAAATAGTGAGATATGGAAATTATTTAAATGGAGGAATCTGAAAAAGAAATAAGAATTTAAGACACACAGGTTTCTATACAGATTACTAAGAGCATTATTATGCTATTAACTGAGATATGTAGGAGCTGGTTTTGGAAGAATATAATGAGGTTAGTTCAGGTTAAGTCGAGTTGAAATTGCCCATTGGGCGGTTTTCAAATATTCACACTCTCATTTTATCTTTATTTTCTCTGACTTAGTCATGGGCACACCTAAATATTGTGTCAGTTCATCCATAAGGAAGACACAGTCTCCACCCTATTTGATGTGAGTCAGCTTTGAAAATAGCTACTTGCCCAGTATGAGGAACTATCTCTGTTTAGAGAATATTGAGGCCTGTGTATCTATTAGGATAAGAGTCAATGTGATGTAGTATAGTACCTCAAATCCTTTTTGAATGAGGCAATTTATAAATAACTATAATAATAATTTACAAGTTTTAAGCACTTTATATTATAAAAAGTACTTATCTATCTATCTATCTATCTATCTATCTATTATAGATAGGTAGTGAGTAAAACAAGCCAGGCATTATTTTTTTCTGCTATTTTAGAGAAGAAATAAATTGAGATTCAGAGAGCTTAGGTGGCTTTTATATCTTCAGAACCAGAACTCAATTTCAATTCTCCTCACTTCACTTCTATTTTTTTTTTTTTTTTGACAGGCAGAGTGGACAGTGAGAGAGAAAGAGAGACAGAGAGAAAGGTCTTCCTTTGCTGTTGGTTCACTCTCCAATGGCCGTCGAGGCCAGCGCACCGCGCTGATCTGAAGGCAGGAGCCAGGTGCTTCTCCTGGTCTCCCATGGGGTGCAGGGCCCAAGGATTGGGCCATCCTCCACTGCACTCCCTGGCCACAGCAGAGAGCTGGCCTGGAAGAGGGGCAACTGGGACAGAATCCGGTGCCTTGACTGGGACTAGAACCCGGTGTGCCAGCACCACAGGCAGAGGATTAGCCTATTGAGCCATGGCGCCGGCCTCTCACTTCACTTCTAATCAAACCAGTCTATGCCTCAGTTCCTCATTTGTAATATATCAGTAAAAAATAGGGCCCTCTTCAAGGAGCTGATTTGAAGAACAAATGATATAATGCATGTAAAGTGCTTAGTACAGAGCCCATTACACCATAATTATTCAATGTAGGCTATCATTATCATCACCACCACCACCATCATCGTTATCCTCCTCCTTATCATCATTTACATCAAATCATACGAGGAATATTTTGGCGGAGTTGATGCAGAGATCAGTAACCTCATGTTCTGTGGACCAAATTTGGTATACAGATTAGTTTTGGAAATAAAATGTTATGAGAAACAGCACATCCATATGTTTACTTATTTGTCTATGACTGCTTTTATGATACAATGACAGAGTTGGATGCTTGCAACCGAGACACTAAGGACCTTGTAATGTAAACGATTCATCATCTGACTTGTTATTGGAAGTTTGCAAAAATACATTTTGTCATTTTTCGATCTGAAGATCTCTTTCTAGACATATATACACACACAAATAATTTTATATGACTGTAGTTGTACTATTTTCAAGAAGTTACATCATATAGCCTGACTTAAATGGGATGAAGGTAGGCATATTTGTTTTTATTTATATTTTGATTGATATACAAAATTGTACATACTTATAGGGTGCTGAGTTATGTGTCAATATATGTATACATTGTATAATATTCAACTCAACACAAACATATCTATTTCCTCAAATATTTATTTGTGGAGAAAACATTTAATATCTTTTCTTTTCACTTTTTTGAAATGTACAGTACATTATCATCATCTGTAGCCATTCAGTTGTGCAAAAGAACACTGGAACCCATTTCTTTTACTTAATTATAACTTAGTGCTTGTTGACCAATCTTTATCCCCACCACCCCCATTTTACCAAGCCTCTGGTAACCATTAATTTTTTAAAGATTTTATTTGTCTATTTGAGAGGAGGAGTTACAGACAGAGGGAGAAACAGAGAGCAAATACCCACCTGCTGATTCACTCCCCAAATGGCCGCAATGGCTGGAGCTGAGCAGACCAGAACCCAGGAACCAGGAACTTCTTCCGTGTTTTCCACAGAGGTGCAGGGGCCCAAGTACTTGGGCCATCTTCCACTGCTTTCCTAGGCCATAGCAGAGAGCTAGATAGGAAGAAGAGCAGCCGGGACATGAACCATTGCCCATATGGGATTCCAGCGCCGTAGCTGGAGGGTTAGCCCACTACACCACAGCACCAGCCCCAAGTAACCAGTATTTTGTCTGAAGTTCCATGAGATCAACTTTCTTAGATTTCATGTATCAATAAAATTACCGAGAATTTGGTTTATTTCTCTTATCATGATGACCTCCAGTTCAAGTATGCTGTCACAAATGGCAGTTTTATCCTTTTATGACTAAATAGTAATTGCATTGTGTTAAATCACATATTTATTTAGTCATCAGTTGATGAACACTTAGTCTCATTCCATTTCTTGGATATTGTGAACAATGATGAAAAAAATATGGGGAAACAGTTGTTTCTTCAACAAATATACTTTACTTCCTTTGAGTATAGATCCAGGAGTAAGGTTCTTGGATCATAATGTAAGAAACAATCAAGAGAGTGAAGTGACAACACACAGAATGGGAGAAAATATCTTAAAAGAGGTCAATATTTAAAATATATAAAAACTCGGTTCAATATAAAAAACAAATATTCTAATTAAAATGAGTAGTATACTTAAATAGACAGTTCTCCAAGAAAGACACAAAAAGGGCCAACAGACATATAAAAACATGCTCAGCATCGCTTATCATCAGGGACATGCAAATCATAAACACAATAAGATATCACCCACAGTTATTATCACCATTAAGGAAAAGACAATGGATAATAAGTGATGGGGAGGATGTGCAGAAAAGAGAATGCTTGAAAAATGTTGGGAATAAAAATTAGCACAGCTATTATGCAAAACAGTATGGGGTAGGGCATTGTGACACAGCTAGGTGTTAAGTCATCAGGGATGCCCAGATCCCATATCAGAGTGTCTGGTTTGCATCTTGGCTTTTGGGCTTCCAGTTCAGCTTTATGCTAACGCAAACCTTGGGAGGCTCAAGAACTTGGGTCCTTGCCACCCATGTGGAGATCCTGATGGAGTTAAAGAAGAGACAGTGAGTTTTGGGGGATAACAGAAAGTTCTGAATCTGTTTTTAAGCAACTGAGTAAGAAGCATTTAGGAAATGCTTCTGAACAAAGAATGACTAGAACAGTAGATGTCTTGAGTAATGCACTATGGCACTGAATGAGAAAAAAGAGAAGCCAGAGTCAGGCAGAATTAGGGTCAGAGCCTTTTTGGAAACTGATATAAGTAGCAAAGGTCTCTCCTAGGTCAGACTTGTTAAAGGGGAATAGAGAGGGAATGAGGGAGAGTAAGGGCCAGGAGATTAATGAGGGCTCAGTAGCAATACTAGGGCTAGAGTCCAGCTGAAAAAGTTCTAACACCCTCAAGAATTATATCTCAGACAACAGAGCTGCCTATCACTGAAAAAGAAGTGAGGTATGAGGAAACCAACAACTAAGTTGTACCTTATTGTAGAAACTAAAAAGAAAATAATCAAAACAAATCACTGTGAATATTTACCATCTTTCATTGATTAAATGCTGTAATAGGGATTTATTAAAAGATTTATTTACTTATTGGAAAGACAAAGCTACAGAGAGAGAGAGAGAGAGAGAGAGAGAGAGAGAGAGAAGAGAGAGAGAGCTTCTATCAGCTGATTCACTCCCCAAATAGCTGTAAAAGCTGAATCTAGGCCTGTAAAAAGCATCATCCAGGCCATCCCAGTGGGCAAAGGAGCCCAAGCACTTAAGCCATCTTCCATTCTTTCTCAGGTGCATTATCAGGGAGCTAGATCAGAAGTAGAGCTATCAGAATTCGAATGGGAACCCATATGGGACAACGGCATCACAGGCGGTGCCTTACCCTCTATTCCACAATGCCAGCCTCTGAAATAGGGATTTTTACATGTGTGCTCAGAACATACACCTTTCACAGCCACGGAGGAGAATTTGCCACTTAAATTGATAAGCATACAGTTAACTTGTTATTGGAAAATACTGGGAAGAAGAGAAGCACAAAATAGGTTAAAAAATGAAAAACCTTTGATTCTCTAGGGTAGCATCTGCATCCACAAAGTGAATGTGGGCAACTTTCATTTGAGGGACATAAAGGAAATCTTTATGACATGGTGCTTCTTTCCATTACAGTATTTCTTGAGGAGAAGAAATAAGCTGAGGACACGTTCCTGATCCGCTCATATACTGGCTTGCCTTCTGGGGCCAAACTCATCCTTTCTCATACTAGCTGTCTTCCCTCATTTCCTGACTTGCTGTGGGAAACTTGGGCAGAGACTGAGAAAAAGTGGACAACTTGCCTCTATTTTGTCCCTAGTTCCCACTGATATCACACAGGAGGTTACTTTTTTTCAACATTCTTCCCAATATCTTCCCAGTAGCTTAGCCATGGAAGTTTTCCCAACCTGTGAACAGGAAGACAGCTCTACCTCCAAGTTAGAGGCACTAGGCCCAAATGAGTGATGTAGCCCATTTTTTAAGATTTAGTTATTTATTTAGTTATTTGAATGTCAGATTTACACACAGAGAGAAATAGAGGCGGAGAGAGAGAGAGAGAGAGAGAGAGAGAGAGAGAGAGGGAGAGGGAGGGAGGAAGACCTTCCATCTGCTGATTTACTCCCCAATTGGCCACAATGGCCAGAGCTGCACTGACCCAAAGCCAGGAGCCAGGAGTTTCCTCCTTGGATCTTCACAGCACTCTCAAAGTAGTGCCCACTGTTCCTTTGTAAACAATAGAAGTTTGATATTAAAACCAATTACTATACAACTGCAATGAGTTCCAAACTAACAAGTTTAATCAACATGGAAGAGCTCTGACAAATGGGTGCCTTAAAAGAAAGTGAATTAAGAAAGGCACATCAAGAGTTAAAAAAAAAAAAAGAAACAAACAAACAAAAAACCCTGTGTACATTCTGGCACTTCCTGTCTGCCCTCACTTTATCTACTTTTTTCATGAAAGCCAAATCTCCAATATTAATTATTGGCTCAGCTGTGAGAAAAGCTATTTGGAAGACTTCTTGTGCAAGCAATCATAGTTGACCATCTACCTGAGAGGTGACTAGACCTCTAGAAGTCAAAGCTCAAAAAGAGGGCACTAATCTTCTTCCTTAGCAAAGTGTGTCATTTATCCTGGACCGAAATCACATTGCCCCTTGGGGAAACTTCTGTCAGAACATAAGCCATACCAAAGACTAGGCTTAAATCAGTCTCATAACTAAGAACCTTGGATATGTCTGATTTTCAATACTTCTTCACTATGTTTTTTCTAGGATCTGACGAATATTCTTTTGCAAAAATAGTAGCTACATCTGTGTCAATTGGTCAGGCCACCGATAAGACAGCTCTCCAAACCTTTTATATTTTGAAGTCACAGAGATCCTTTTATTTCTCAAACAAATTCTTACATGGAATGTTGGTTTTATAGATTCAACAATGTGTCCTAATCAGAAAATATGATGGAGCACTAATAACAGAGAGTCGGATTTAAATTATTTGGGGATAGGGTGTTTACAGAAATAATCAAGTTAAGATGAAGTCATAAGAGTGAGCCCCCTAATCCAATACTAGTGGTGTCCTTATCAAAAGGGGAAATTTGGACACAGAGACAATCATGCAGAGGAAAGACTATGTGGGTAGGCATTGAGACAAAGTCATGTGAAGACAAAAGATAGGAACGATGCATTAACAAGCCAAGGGAAAAGGAAAAGATAGATTGCCAGCAAACTACCAGAAAGTAGGGAGAAGCAAGGGAGGACTCTTCCTTACAAACTTTAGAGGGACTTTTGTCTGCTGACACTTTGATTTTGAACTTCTTATCTCCATAACTGTGAGATAATAAATCTCTTTTTTAAGGAACCTACCATGATAGTTTGTAATGGTGGCCCTGTGAAATTGAAACACCTGGTGTGTAAAACACAGGAAACAAGAGCTCTTCTCCCTGGAACAGAAGTGGGAGACATGGAGTCCTCCTTATCAGGATCTATCATTGTTTCTGAGACATCTCTGTAAAATCTTAAGACAAAGAATGAAGTTCTGTCTTTGCAGCAAAACGGATAAAATTGGAGGGCTTCATGTTGAGTGAAATAAGCCAGAAACAGAAAGACAAATATCATATGTTCTCCCTTATATGTGGAAGCTGAATAAAATGAAATAAACTCCATCTGAAGACAGAATGGAGATTACTAGAGGCTGGAAGTGGCAGTGGAGATAGATGAAGTTTGGATATTTGGAATAAGTTCCTAGTGTCACAGAGTGGGGAGTCTATAGTCCGCAATAACCTAGTATACATTGTATGAACACATAGAAGAAATAAGTCTAAAGTAATATCAAAGAGGAAATGTTGGGGCCAGTGCTGCAGTGTAGAGGTTAATCTAGAGCCTGCAGTACCAGCATCCCATATAAGCACTGGTTTGAGTCCCTGGTACTCTACTTCTGCTCCAGCTCCCTGCTAATATGCTTGTGAAAGCAATAGAAGATGACGCAAGCCCATGGGCCCTTGCACCCATGTGGGAGAACTGGAAGAAGCTCTGCATCCTGGCTTTGGCCTGGCCCAGCCCTGGCCTTTGCAGCCATTTGTGGAGAGAACCAGTGGATGAAAAATCAATCTCTCTCTCTCTCTCCCCCGCCGCCTTTCAAATAAATAAAATAAACATTAAAAAAGGGGGATGTCTTGATGACTCTGATTTGATCAGTACACTTTGTAAACATATGTTGAAATGTCACATTGTAGCCCATAAACATGTACAATTATTGTTAATAAAATATGCTTTTAAAAATTTATTTATTTGTAAGTCAGAGTTACACACAGAGAGAAGGAGAGTCAGAGAGAGAGAGAGAGAGAGAGAGAGGTCCTCCATCCGATGGTTCACTCCCCAATTGGCCGCAACGGCCAGAGCTGCACCAATTTGAAGCCAGGAGCTAGGAGCTTCTTCCTGGTCTCCCACGCTGGTGCAGGGGCCCAAGGACTTGGGTCATCCTTTACTGCTATCCTAAGCCATAGCAGAAAGCTGGATGGGAAGTGGAGCAGCCGGGCCTCAAACTGGCGGCCATATGGGATGCTGGCTCTTCAGGCCAGGGCATTAACCCGCTGTGCCACAGTGCAGACCCCCGTTAATAAAAATATTTTAAGAAAACAACTCTTAGCCAACTTGAAAACCACAAATTTATTCCCCTCTGTTTTCCTGGAGGTAGCAGGAAGCTAAAGTTGGGAGCTGGAGCCATCTGATATCCAGGCACTCTGATATGGAGCATGGACATTCCAGCTGGCCCATTCTCTTAACTGCTAAGCCAAATACCCACCTCTTTCTTCCAAATATTACGGTGCATCTACTGTATCCTAGAGTATGTACCTTTCTTAATGACTATAACTGTTTTTAATTCCTCTCTGAACTCCCTTTAAGTCTCCAAATTTGATTATTATAAATAGTGGTAGAAAATAAATTCCTGGGGATGCATTTGGTTTAGCTGAATGAATTAGGAGCCCCCAATCCATGGACCAAGAACTCTTTCCAAATATTTCTTCCCCATTCTTTCTGAAGTCCCATATACTATGCTCTTATATCCTGGGAACATAAGCCATGATTTTTCAGCAATATGAAGTAATGAAACACAGTCTCAGAGTACTTGTTAACTGCCATGGAACCTGTATGTACTGTGGCAAGCAGTGATCTCTGCTTTTTGGAAAAATGATGAAGGAAAACTCTGTGTTGGTAATTTGGGGACAGATGAGAGAAACTTAAGTATACCCCACAGAATTCTGATTAGGTAGGGAATAAAAAGAAGCGTATTCAAAGTGGCACATCTTTCTGTACTGGAGGGAGACAAGCAGTAGAGAAGAGAGAAGATCTTAGTTTACATTAAGATTTTAAAAGTAAGGCTTCAGGGCAGACTCTGTGGCTTAGCAGGTAAAGCCACCACCTGCAGTGCTGGCATCCCATATGGGTACCGGTTCGAGTCCCGGCTGCTCCACTTCCAATCCAGCTCTCTGCTGTGACCTGAGAAAGCAGCAGAAGATGGCCCAAGTCCTTGGGCCCCTGCACCCACGTGGGAGACCTGGAAGAATCTCCTGGCTCCTGCCTTCGAATTGGCCCAGCTCCAGCCATTGCGGCCAACTGGGGAGTGAACTAGCGGATGAAGACCTCTCTCTCTCTCTCTCTCTCTCTCTCTCTCTCTCTCTCTCTCTCTCTGCCTCTCTCTCTGCCTCTCTTTCTCTTTCTGTGTAACTCTGACTTTCAAATAAATAAATAATTCTTAAAAAAAAGTAAGGCTTCTTGAAAGGGTACCCTGTGAAGGAATTCTCATATGGTCTCTGAACACTTAGGCAAATGTACTCTTCACAGACTGTGGCACTGATAATAGCAATGATGACTACAATTGTTGTGCTGTATAATCTCACTAACACAACAGACATTACATAGTTTAAGTCTCACAATTATCCCCTCATTTAAGATGAGAAATATGACATTTGCTGAAGATGAGTAACTTAGCCAATGTCACAGAGATGGGTAGTCAGGCAGTCTGATTCAAAGGTCCATGCTTTTAACCACTTTACTACATATGTCCTCACTAAGGAGTGTACAAGAGACATTTGTCTGAACTGTTTTTTTTTTTGTTGTTGTTGTTGTTGTTGTTGTTGTTGTCTTTCATAGTGTTTCAATCTGATCCAGAGTTTTCTTTAAGCCCTGAGGGGAGGCTTTTTTGGTCATCAAATGTTTGGCCTTGCAGAACACTGTCCTGACGACTACAAAATAAGGCAAAAGTTAGTGGAGAATTAAGGCCCAGCATCAGCATTTCTGAATCTTCAGTTCTAAAAATGAGGGTTTTTTTGCTGTGTTTTGGGGGATCAAATAATATGCCCCTAAAAATCCATTTGCTTAACACAGATGAGAGAACAAACAGTTGACTTGGACACAAAGGAGAATGTGGTCAATGTGGCAAGTAGTCCAGCATTGAGTAGGGGATTGTGTAAAATGAAATTTAACAGCTAAAAGAAGTTTCATTTAGGAATTTGACAAAGTTTGCATTTTGCGTGGGGAACTGTAATTGATGGGGTGTTTGGGTTTTTTTTGTTTGTTTGAGTCTGTTTTGAAGGTTGGTTAGAACACAAGTGAGTATAGAAGGGATGAAGGAGACAAGAGAGCCAATTAACTGAATGAATTATTTTACTTTTTTTAAAAAATGATTTATTTGAGTGGCAGAGTTAGAGAGACAGAGGGAGAGACAGAAAGAGATCTTCCATCCACTGGTTTACTCCCCAAATGGCTGCAATGGCCAGGGCTTGGCCAGGCTGAAGCCAGGAGCCTGGAACTCCATCTAAGTCTCCTTCATGGGTGGCAGGGACCCAGGTACTTGAGCAACCTTCTGCTGCTTTCCCAGGCACATTATGCAGTGACATTTCTGACCCAGTGTTACGTGCTAGAGAATGTTTTTAAAGGACAAACTTCCCAGTACACTTCAAGCTATGTCATATACCTTCAGAATTAACCCACTCTTGATACTAAACACTGTTCCTCAGCTTCCAATGTTGTAGGGCCTTTTGAAAGTACAATAATGTGATTATTATGTGAATATGACCTTATCTCTGTCCTGTGGTATGAGGATGTTGAGGTGATTCCCAGTCCATGCCATACCCTATCTGCATAGATACCCAGGAAGAGCCATAACAAAGCCAGGATCTTTAAGTCCTTATCTCCATAGTTGGTTATAGCCTTTTGACTAAGAGGTCTTGGTCAAACTAGAGGCACTTACATGTGACATTGACGAAGTAGGGAAACTCTCATTTATTGAACACTCTCTATGTGTTGGACACATTTCCAAACATATCTCATATATTCTTCTTGAGTATAAACATCTACTCAACTAATTTGCTAATACATTATTCGCTGGTGGCCAGAGGCATATCTGCTTCTAGCACGGGTCTTCCTTTCTTGCCCTCTCTACCTAACTTCTAATGCATTCTCAGTTGACAACTGATGGAATTAGTGGGTTTTAAAGTCAATAGCAGAAATGAAAAAAAAAAGTTGGTGTAGAAAAAAAAGGAAGAAAGCAAAGTATCCAATAAGCTTAATATTCTTTTATAAAACTATTATTTTTTTAAAAAGTTGTCAGGAAAAACCAGATAACTAAGTTTGTCCTGCAGGAACTTGTGCTTTATAGATAATAATACCACATTTTTACATCTCCTTTAAGGAAATGCTACTTTCCAGGTGAGCTCATACAGTTCTTATTTTTTTTTTAAAGATTTATTAATTTATTTGAAAGGCAGAGCAATGGGATGGGGAGGGGAGAAGAGATCTTCCACCTACTGGGTCATTCCCCATATGGATACAACAGCTCAGGATGTACCAGGCGGATGCTAGGAACTCCATCCAAGTCTCCAACATGATAGCAGGGGTACGAGTATTTGGGCCATCTTCCACTGCCTCCCCAGATACATTTGCCGTGAGGTGCATCAGAAGCAGAACAGCTTGAATTTGAACTGACAGTCTGATACGGGATGTTCTCACAAGCTGGGGCTTAACCCTCTGAGCCACAATACTGGTCCTCATACAGTTCTTCATGCTGCTCAAGACTTCAAGAGGCTTTTCTAGGTATTTGTTATTTAATGCAGAATTTACCAATCACATGTGGCTATTGAGCACCAAAAATAGTCTGGTCTTAGCTGAAATATGCTGTAGGTACAAAATACACACTAGATATAGAGTAGAGAGAGAATCTCCTCTTTACTGGTTCACTCCAGAGATGCCCTCAATGACAGGAGAAGAGGGGTTGGATTAAAGGGAAGCTCAGAGCCAGGGATTCATTCCAAGTCTTCCACATGGGTGGCAAGACTTGAGAAATCATCACTGCTTCCCAGAGTTCACATTAGCAAAGAGCTGACATCAGGAGTCAGAGCTGGGTGTAGCGCATAGGCACTCCAATATGGTATGTGGGTAACCTAACCAGCAGCCTGTCTACCAGACCAAATGCCTATCCCCACCATCTTCTTGGATGTGGTGGAGAACTTATCATCTCCTGGGACAATTTATTATTTAGAATGACCCTAACACTCTTCCTTGTCCGTTATGATCTTATTTTTATCACCTGAAAATACATACAGGGGCAATAATCTCTCTTTCACATAACTATACTGAAGTTATTTGAAAAACCAATGTTTTTTTCCTATTACGTCTTTCCTATCCTACCTAGTTCTAGTTCCTGCAGCTATTCCTCATGTTATAATTTCCAGCACCTTCTTCACTATATGTGTTTTCTCAATACCCTTCAAATGATCATAGAACTGCTTCAAATAGGGCACCTAGAATTATACTCCTTACTTACTTTGAGCTTACCTTCCTCACTTTGAGCATTATGCTTGTATTTCTGTATCGCAACCTCAATGAAATTAGCTTTCTGGGAAACAATATATTTCATGTTCTGACATACTGAGCTGAAACTCCCAAGTTTGTTAATTCTTGTAAGTCCAGCTGTTAGACATTCTTCTCAATTCTATAATCCCATAGTTGGTTTTCCTGTACTCAAGTATAGGAGTGATTGAATTCTTCTCTGTGTAATGTCATTTTGTGAGTTTAAATCTATCACCTGAGTCTTAAGTGCATTTTTGGATCCTTACTCTCATCTAATTAATTTTCTCTCTTTCTTGTTTTAACACGATTTACAGATCAGAGTAGCATCTGGTGCTATTTATTTGTCTCTAGGATCTTCCTAGTACCTGCTCTGCTTTTACTGCTTGCTGAGAGCTTCTTCCTGGCTACTGAATGCTTATTGTCTGTGTGTTATTATTTGGTGGCACCATACTGCAGGAGACTATATATATATTTGGTGTTGAGCATCAGCAAACCCTTATGCTCTTCCTTCTGTCTCACATTCACTGCTACTTTCCATCTTGTATTTCTGTGAGAATCTGTTTTTTTTTTTTTTTTCACATATTCAGCTCAGCAAATCATGGGTTATCATGAGCCCTATTTCCTTACATAGTGATCAATTAGCTTTGGTGAGCCTGCCCTGTCACTGGTGAAGTATTTCTAGAAGCTGATGGTAAGACCAACTCTCATAATCATGTAGAGTATTGGCATGAGACACTTGTTGCTTTGGTGCTCATCTCCCATAAAATTTACTGATTTTCTCAATCATGAACAGTGAGATGTCCAGGTAACAAATTATTGGGACAATTTCTTATGCTAGTTCCTCAACAGACAGTTAAGACTTTGAGATATTACGGGGCTTCTGAATGGTAGGAATGATTCTTAACCTAGCCTCTGGCCCCTCAATATCTTTCTCAACACACCTTGAAAATAAAGCCATCTACCATGGTAGCTGCTGGCTAACTCCTTCTGCAAGTTCAGATAAAGTTTGGAAGATTGGTTCTCATGGAATACTTTTCTCATATACTTAGAAGTAGATCCTGAATTCAGGTTCTTTTCCCTTAAAAGAGATTTACCAGGCAATATACCTTCACATTGCCTCAGAATGACTCTAAGGACACACATTTCTCATCGACTTAGTCAAACATGACACTGTAGTGCATATTTAGGATGATATAGAGTTTCTTCAGAGGAATAAGCATATAACCATACTAAGGCCCAGACAATTATAATGTGTTTATATAGACATAATGCTAAGGCCATTTCCAGAGTGACTCTAGGAACTAAAGCCAGAATTCCATAATAAGAATTGGAGGCAATTATATTCACAAAAATACTGGTGGTTAACACCTATTTTTGAAGCATTATGCTAAGCGCCTTACATACTTTATGTCATGTAGCTCTGAGAGCAATTCTATCAGATAAGTGGCATTATCTCCATTTGACAAATATAGCATCTAAGACTCCCAGAAGTGATTTAGTCAACGTGATTTAGTGGGAAGCTGAGTTGCAATTGGAGTCTTCCTATAAGATCCACAGCTCTTTGCTTTGCACAACACTGCCTCCCAGGGGAGGGGCAGGGCTTGACACAGGTAGAAGGCATTCAAAGAAGAGAGGAGAGCATGTAAGAATGCTTCAAGAGATGGAGTTGAATGCTGAGCAGATTCCTCAACATTTCACAGGTGAAAATACCATTCAAATTTCCACTTCTTTTATCTGAAGTGGAATATGTGAGTTTAGAGAAGTGAAAAAGCAGAGAAACTCTTGATGCCTCTTCTCTTATAATCTGAACTTTGTGTTGGAAAAAGAGGTGAAAATGTCATCTGAGGTCTGGAGGAAGAATGAGCCAGTGGGTCTAGTTTCAAAAGCATTGCTACCTTGAAGGTAGGTGTTTGGTGTAGTAGGTAAGACTCCACTTGAGCCATCCACATCCCTTATCAGAATGCATGAGTTCAATTCCCAGCTCTGTCTCTGATTCCAGCTTCCTGCTAGCACACACCCAAGTTCTTAGGTCTTTATCTCTCATGATTGATTTCTGGACTCCAGGCTGCAGCTTGCCCAAGCCTTGGCTGGCATTTGGGGAGTGAATCAGTGGATAGAAGCTCACTCTCTCTCACTTTTCCTCTCCCTCTCTCTTTCAAATAAAATGAAAACAGTTAAAATTAATTGAAAAATAAATCCTTGCTCCCTCTAATGAAGACTTGGGCATGTTTGCTCCTAATTCTTTAATCTCACTATGAAAATCTTTTCTCTATTCCTCTAAACCCTTCACAGGGCACAGGTTAGTAGATAGGGGCTCTCAGACTACGTTTTATATGATCCCACCTCTTCCAAGAATGTTTAAAAAGGGTGGGGTCACTCAAGGCTTCTGCCTGGCTTAATTTTCCCTTATTGTCTCCCTTTTCACTCCCATACAGTCTGCCTCATTGTTACCTGATACAGACTTAGAGGTCAGGAATATCTGGTCCTTTTCTTACATCCCAGACCTTCAGTGACTGAAGACAATAATCTACAAGTCTTGTCTTTTACAAAAAAACAAGTCTTTCATTCCTTTATCTCTTTGTATCTAGGTCATAGCTTAACTTGTGGCTTAAATTTCTCTGGACAAACTCCAATTTCCAATATCTTTAATAATCACAAATCCCATAACCAATTGCAGGACTCCCAGGGAATACAGTGTTGACCTATCCAAAGTAGAGAGAGAACCTCCTGGAAAGAATGCAGGGACTATCAACTTTTCATAGTTACCTATGTTACTATTTAAGAACTCACATTAATAGAAACATTTGTTTCATCTGGCCTACAGCCATCATCTTACCTTTTTGATCTCTGTTTACTTCCATTAAGATGCATATGAACTCTCCTTTTTCAGAGATTTTATCTCTCCCTACTATGATCTAATTATGTCCAGGATAAGCAATTCTTAAATCCTTCATACCAGGCTGTGTTTTCTAGTGGGTCCTTGGTTCAGGATAGTGTGTGTCACATGCATGGCAATAGCCTGGGATAACAGATACAGGCAGGGCCCTAGACCTGAGCATTACTGCTCATGGGAACAGGTAGACAGAAGAAGATTCTGAGAGTGTGGATATGGATTTATGTATTTGAATTCAGCAAGGCCTTTGCTGCCTTCATATTTTTGCTACCTCATAAATTTCTCAAAGAAGCATAACAATAAACTAAAGTGCCAAGAGAGTGATTCAGAGGTAGCCTGAGGGAGCTGGGAGGGGCTCCATAGAAGGATGGCAAGAAATAATGATGGGCAAAAGAGAAGGGATGCAAACCATGGTCTGAGTGGTGGTAATAGTGTTGGTCATGGTGATGGTGGAGAGATGTGGGTTAATGTGGGCAAAAATTAGAATACAGGAGGGTTAACAGGATGGAATCATCCTGGAAATCATGTGGACCAGGCCGTGCCAAAGCCTCTCAGACTTGGGAATTTAGTCTCCTTTGCCCTCAAGAAATCTAGTTTGGAGTTGTCACTTTTTGACACCCTTCACACAACTTCAGTCTTTCCCCTGGTGAGACCACCCTCTACATGGTGGTTCCCCTCATGCTCTCCCCAGCTATTCTCACAGTTCATCATTCCACCAAGACCTCACAAACCATTCAACTGTAGTTCTACTTGGAAGATGAAAACAGTAGTCTTCTGTCTTTCCTACCTGCTATCTCTCTAGACCACCACGGCCAGATATGTTTCACTGGTCACAGGAAGTGCTTTCAGGTCAGCACAAGAGGGGGAAAAAACCTGGTAAAGGGATGCACAGGGAGAAGAGAAACTGCAAAGAGTGGAAGGAGGACTAAGAAAGAATATAGATACCATTAGTGTAAATGAACAAAAAGATGGGGAATAAGAAAAGCAGAAAAGGAAAAAGAAAGAAGGAATGGCAAATAAAATGGGCTTGAATTGAGGTTTTTTTTTTTTTTTTTTTTTTTTTTTTTTTTTTTTTTTTTTTTTTTACAGTGTTGAGGTACAGTAGAACAGTGTGTCCTTGGCAAAGCTGAAACATTGGGCTCTGGCCAAATGGTTCCATGCTAGTGACCTTTAGATAGCTAACCATGTCTGCTCAGCAGAGACTAAATGGGTAAATAAATAAATAAATTTTAAAGACAAAAAAAGAAGAAGAAAAAATAAAAAGGACATGAGGAAAACAGCTCAGTAACGGAGAACTGATCAAAGGCCCCTTGTCCCTCACTATGGCCTGCGGGTAGCTCTCTGTTCCAACCTATAACACCCCCCACCACCACCACTTCCCTGCCCCAGCTTCCTAGGGGGAGGGAGTAGGGATGATGACACAGACTGATAACTCCAGAACCTTCCCTCCTCTCTGCCACCAGCAAGGCTCAATGAAACAGAAAAAAAGAAACCAGCAGGTCTGATGAGGAGAGGACCTCAGGAACAGGAGATGGACCCCTGACTATAACCAAGAGCTCCTATATCAACTCACAGAATGGCCTGGGTTGCCAGATGGTAGGTGACTTTAGGGTGGCAGAAGAAACCCAGGGGTCACTCATTGATTTCCACACCTCTTTCCAAGACTCACTGGTGAGTGCTTATACTTACAAATCTTTTGTGCTGCTCTTTGTCACCTATAATTCTCAACTTCTCTGCCTTTCTTCTCAGGTTGTTTCCAAACCACCACTTCACCAAGTGGCTATTGTTCTTCTGGAACATCTGTTCCCTCACAGTAGTTGGAGTTTCCTTCCTTCATCCTTCAAGGTGCAGACAGCATCAGACTGTGATGTCTTAGAAACTTTATTAAAAGGAATTACAACATGGAAGAGAGAAATCTTTCAACTGGACTACTCCTAGAGTCCATATTCCATTTCCCATTTCCCCAGCTCATCTTCAGCTTGTCAGTTCTGAAAAGAAACCAGGACTCCAAAGCTCCAGGCAGAGGAAGCCACAAACAAAGACTCAAGTTTGGTTTCTCATAGTTTGTTCCTGGTTAAGATTATGGCTTTGAATTTTTGTAATTGTGGAGCCTATGGGGGAATTTCTTGTTTAAAGAAGAGTCCACATTCTTAAATATTACTTAAAATCTCTATTTTCAGGAGCATCAAAATTCAAGAAAGAGTTAAAGTTATTTTCTGTCCCCTCCCCACCAGCAGCTCCCATAAAGTTAAATTAATTTCTACAAGTTGCCCTTCATCTCTAGTAGTAGCCATAGCATATTATGAGCAGTGAGTAGACTGTTAACAGAGGTCTACTCTATTTCTTCAACCCTTATCTTGTCCAAGGAAAACACAGATGCCTTTTTCCTACTGTATATCTATCACAGTCCAATCCTCTTTCTCATCATTTAAGTCATCTCAAAACTTTTAAAACTTTAGGACTAGGGGGACAGAATGGGACACAATATGTTGATGTCTCAAACAGGAGAGGTCTATTGATGGAAATTATTACAGAAGTCACAAAGCTCTGGGTTCCAATATGAGTTGCACTATTTTCTGGTTTATGAAACTGGGCCTGTTTCTTCATGCATAAAGTGAGAATAATACAATTTAGTGAACATGTTTATTTTGAGGATTAGGTGCCTATTGTAAGTTTAACACAGGAACTAGCACACAGAGGAAGCTTTATTTTTTTCTGTATGGTGATGATTTTCCTCTACCAAAGTTAGGGAATCTTTTTTCTGTCAAGGGCCAATTGGATATTTATGACACCATTCATGGGTATACAAAATGATTAACTCATAATTAGCCTGCCATGGATTTATTGAATTTCCAATCCCACCTGTGGGTGCCTTGGAACAGTCAGACCAAATGATTTTGCAGACTTTATATGGCCCATGGACCAGAAATTCTCCACCCCTGCTGGTAAGCAATGAACTTTAGCTTCAGATGTGACCATAGAATTAACACCACAAGTGAAGGTCTCTTGATTTTATGTTGTCCTATTTAAGAGTACAGTGTTTCTAACTGGGGTAATCCCAAAACCTATCAACAAACTTTAACTTGCCATGACTTCAAATTTTAAACTCTTTGATGACTAATTCCATTTAAATTTTCCCTTTAACCATTCCAGTTGAACTCTACAGTCACCCATAGTCAATACCTTAGCATTGTCATTACCATGGCTTTTATCTTCCACTATATTCCATTGTCAAATAGCTCTGTTAATTCTACTTTCGTGAAAACCCCACCCATTCTGCATGCTCCAGGTATTTCTCCTTCTCCTGGTCCCTATAATCTGACTCATAGAGCTTCCTATTGTTTCTCTAAGTATATCCTGCACACTGTTGCTAGAACAAGGTTCCAGAAGTATTATTTTAAGAAAAAGTATTGGGACAGGCATTTCGCCTAGTGGGTAATAGGCCACTTGGGGCACTTACATTGGATGTATCAATTCAAGTTCCAGCCCTGCTGCCAATCCCAACTTCCTGCAATGCAGACCATGGGAGAAAGAAGTGGTGGCTCAATTGCTTGGGTCCCTACCACCCATATAGGAGACCTGGATTGAATTCCCACTTTCTGCCTTTGGCCTGTCCCAGCCCCAGCGTTTGTGAGCATTTAGGGAGTGAACCAGCAGTGGGGAGCTCTCTATCTGTCTCTGTCTCTGTCTCTCATAAATAACATTTTCAAAAGGCAAAATATTCTTAAGAATAATTATTTTCAGTGATTTTGAAACTAACAAGATGAAGCCTAAATAGCCTTATGTGGCATTCAGTGGCTGTCTAGATCTGGACCCACTTACTTTGTCCAGAGAGAAATAATCTGGTTAGTGTTGTAATAACAGAAAGCACAGGGAGCTGGGGAAGGCCAGAAGACGGCTGCCTAACACAACTGAGTGTTGCAAAGAAGTTGCAATCTGAAGATGAAATGGTCATAACACAGGCAAATGTTGGAAATATAGGAAGGAAAAAATTTTAAAACAGAAGGAAGAGTGTCTATGCACCCATTTAACTAATATTTATTGAGTACCTACTTAATTGAGTGTCAGGCTCTGTACTGACACTAGGAATGTCTCAATAAATAAAACAGATGAAGTTTCTGCTTTCATAGGGCAAATATTCTGAGAAATATATATACATATATATATGAACAAAAACATAAAGAGTAGAGATTAAAGCGTGATGGAGTGTGGTGGATTATAGATAGAATTTTGATGTTTGGACAGAGATGCAAAGGAAATGGAGGGATCTATGTATCTATGTTGAAGAATATCAATTAGGCAGAGAGACCAGCAAATCAAATGGCCAGAAAGTGATAGTGTGTTCAGGAAACATCAGAGAAGCCACTGGCTAAGCAAAGACATGCAGGAACCTTTATGCTACTGTAAGGTATTGCATTGGAGCATTACAAAGGGAGAGAGGGAGAGGGAGAAGGTGAGGGAATATGAGAATAGTGGTCAGTAGAATTTCCAGTAGCTCAAATTTACAGAAGCATAGAGTTTGTGTGTGAGAAGTAGCCAGACATGAAACTGAAGAGAAAGATGGATTAAACATAACTGAATAGCCAGTCATATTAAGGAGTTTTCCCTTTGTCATACCATAAGCGGGATTAGGAACAACTGAATGGTTTTACCTAGAGTGACATGATAAGATTTGGACTTCAGAAAGAGCACTCTGGCAACAGTGTGGAGACTGGATTGAAGTGTGCCAAGACCAAAGGGAGACAAATTGGGAGACTATTGCAGCCACCTGGATGGCAGATAGTGGGGTTTACAAATGATGGGACATACTTGACATACTTAGGAGACAGAATAAACTAGACTTTGTTTTCTATTTATTGTGCAGATTTAATGGCAAGGAATAGGCAATAATAACTTTCAGATTTCAGGAGAGAAATCATACACTGTATTACTGTTTAACATTGTATAAGGAACAATTCTGCCCTCCCAAAGCCACTTGCCAGCACCTATATTTCCCAGCATGTATTATAATCCTCTACTACATTTAGCTCCATGGCAGGAATTTATAATCTCACTGAAAGGATAGGATGGGATGAAAACTAATATATTTGGGACCTCTAATAGATGTTAAAAACCGTGCCATGAAATATATATATATATGTATATATATATATATGTATATATATATATAGGAACTATATGAAATATAGTTGAAATATATATATGAAATATAGTTGAAATGAAATATATATGTATATATATATATATAGGAGCTATATATACATATATATAGTGATATTCAATTCCTACAACAACCTTTTGAGGTGTTTATCTCCATAATACAGATGGGGGAAGCAAAGCTCAGACAATCTACTCAGTATCAAATAACTAATAAATTATAAGCGATAAAACAAATGATACATGTAACAGTAAAATTCCAGTATAGTGGCTTTATAAATTTCCTTGTAGTTTTAGAGCTTTTAACTTTAAAACCTGTAGGAGTAGCTATGCTAGAAGCCATTGTAATCTTCATGAAGCAATAAACAGTGAATTGTATTCTCACAACTGATAGGGACTTAGATTATGTGAATCACAGGACACAGTTTTCTTTCTTATCTCCAGTTTTATTTTTCAGTTTGCCACAGGGTCTGATGTAAAAATACATTGTGTCCAATTTTAATGTAGTTTCCCTAAAGTTTAGTAAATTTATTTTTAAGTACTGCTTACAATTTAATCATACCAGCAAGGTAGGATCTTGATTCAACACACATTAACTGGATAGGCCTACTACATGCAAATCTCGGTAGAAGACAAAAAGGTATAGGAAAGAGACCTTCAACCATCCTCCCCTCTCAGAAAGCAAGTGCCATGATGCAAGAAGTATATGAGAGGCAGTAGAGTGTAGTGGTTAAATGCACAGACTCTGAAGCCAGACTACCTACCTGAGATTGAATTCTGGCTCCAACATTAGGCCTTTATATGAAAACACTGTGGCTTGGTGTGAGCAGAGGGCAGTGATAAAAACCATATGATTAGAGCACTTGATATGGGAAGGGTACTCACAAAAGTTTAGTGCTAGAGTACAACCATGCCAGAAGGCCAGACAAAAGGTCTTGGACTTTATTCAGAAGATCAAACCTAGTGTTGCAACCCACTGATGTGTCAAAAGTAATCTGTTACCCATTGGTTAAAGTACCAATGTTTGCAAATGATTTACCTAGAAAGAAAATCAAGTAGACTCAGGATTGTCCTCTAATAAGACCACCTTTGTTAACCAGTTTTCTGATGTGCTTTCTTAAGTAGGAAAGTAAGTGGAATTACAAGCTGGCTCACTGAGAGCTACATAAAAGGCTCACCCTTATCTAGTCTTATACTTTTTTTAAATTCAATAATGGGTGACCATAATTTTAAGGACTTGGAAGTTGTAGGATTTATAAGCCATGTCTTTGCAGTCCCCTGTGATTTTATTTTTCATTTTACACTTAGGTACATTCATTCTTAGGAAAAAGGCAAATGTACATAAATAAATGAAGTCTTGCCTTTCTACATTTGCTTTCTACCTGAGACTATGAATGTTTCTATTAATAAGATCAGAAAAGAACATGGTGCCATTTCATAGAAAATGCTCAAAGAATGAATATGTGCTGCGTAGATTTTTAAAAATAAATTCCATGATCAGTTGGACTGGTGAGAAGAAGATTGCAAACTACAATGCTTTGTTGGGTGTAGTATCTGGTCCTGGGTGACTTTATCAGTGGTTTCAAATAAGTTAAAGAGACATTTTGAATCAAATCCTGATAGTATTGCACAGAAGCTGACAGATTACTTCTTTTTTTGAGATGTATTTTATTTGTTTGAAAGGCGGAGTTACAGAGAGAAAGATCTTCTATCTGCTCATCTGCTGGTTCACATACCAGATGGTCACAACTGCCTGGGCTGGGCCAGGCCAAAGTCAGGAGCCTAGAATTCTATCCAGGTCTCCCAAATTGGCAGCAGGGTTCCAAGCACTTGGGCCATCTTCTATTGCTTTCCTAGGCACATCAGCAGGGAGTTAGATCAACAATGGAGCAACAGGAACTCAATCTGGCACCTATATGGGAGCCTGTGCTGCAGACAGTGGCTTAACCCATTGTGCCACAGCGCTTGCCCCACTGCACTTCACTTCTGTCAGCTTTCCCTCCCTCACTTAACAAAATGGAATCATCACTGGGAATGATTTTAAAACTCTTAAAGTAATTACATAAATGCCTATTGACATCATTCAAAATATTCAAGTCAGTTAAAATATTTGGTCTCATTAATCACAGTCTTTTAAAATACTCTGTATAATATGTTTAAAAACTATAGTGAATATGCTTCACATACTGGGATAATTTGTTTTGGGGTATGCAAGAATCTGAGTATGCCTATTAGAAGATATCGCACATGTGACTATTACCTATTTACATGTAACATGTCAGAAAAAGGGCTGACAACTGCTCTTGTGATCAGTAGGAAGTCACTAGTGGCCTTTAAGCAGATTGAAGCATGATCAGTAGGTTTAGGATGATGATTCCATCAGAGTATGTGCAGAAGTCAGATTAGTGTAAGAAGAGAACCAGGAATTAGGGAGTCCAGTTAGAAGACTGACTGCTGTAACAGTCCAAGTATAACGGTCTAATTTAGGAAAATAATGAAGAAATTTGTGAAACTTGGGGTGGCATTAAGTTGAACTATATGAAATGACTGTAGACAGACAACTCTTTTTGTTTTACAGAAATGAGGATTACTGACGCCATGAACAGGAGTGTCAAATTGTTAAGTCAGCAACAGAAGTCACTGTGTACTTACATCCCATGTGGGATCTGTCCTTAATGTGTTGTCTAATGTGCAGTTATGCTATAACTAGTACTGGAACAGTATTTTTACACTTTGTGTTTCTGCGTGGGTACAAACTGATGAGATCTTTACTAATTATATACTGAATCAATCTTCTGTATATAAAGATAATTGGAAATGAAAAAAAAAACTGGTGTTAAATTGGAAATGGCATAGAAAATTAATTTTTTTAAAAAAAATATTATGTAGGATCTCTGTCTTTAATGTGCTGTACACTCTTATTTAATGCTATAACTAGTACTCCAACAGTATTTTTTTTTTCACTTTGTGTTGCTATATGGGGGCAAACTGTTGAAATCATTACCTAATATATACTAAACTGATCTTCTGTATATAAAGAGAATTGAAAATGAATCTTGATGTGATTGGAAGGGGAGAGGGAGCGGGAAAGGGGAGGGTTGTGGGTGGGAGGGAAGTTTAGGGAGGGGGAAGCCATTGTAACCCATAAGCTGTACTTTGGAAATTTATATTCATTAAATAAAAATAAATAAAAGTTTAATAAAAAAAATCCCTTTTAAAAAAAAAGAATGATGAGTATTTCAAGTCTTGGTGACTGAGAGGATAGGACTGATTATAAGTTAATAATAATTATAACTGCTACTGATATCTTTCAAATTTTTATTATGTGCCAATCACTGTTTAAGTGCTTTGCATGTATTAAGCCATTTAATCTTCAGAACAACTACATAACGTAAGTACTATGTTTGCACCCATTTCACAGAGGAGGAAACTGACATATAAATACATTAAGTAACTTCAATAAGGTCATGTGTGACTAAATCTAAGAGAATGGATTTAAACCCAGGTAGTCTGGCACCAGCTCTCCAAGTCAACTCTTTGTTACTCCTGTCTTTATATAGATACTCTAGAGGTGACTGTCATAATGAACAAGGGAGTAGGGAACATGGAACACTGGGGATTCCTTAGCCACCTTTTCGTGGTTTTTTTTTTTTAAGATTTATTTATTTTATTTGAAAGCCAGAGTTACAGAAAGGCAGAAGCAGAGGAAGAGAGAGAGTCAGGTTTTCCATCCACTGGTTTACTTCCCAGTTGAACACAACAGCCATAGCTGTGCCGATTCGAAGCCAGGAGCCAGGACCTTCTTCTTGGTCTCCCACGTGAGTGCAGGGACCCAAGGACTTGGGCCAGCTTCTTCTGCTTTCCCAGGCCTTAGCAGAGAGCTAGATCTCAAGTGGAGCAGTTGGGACTCAAACCCGCACCCTTATGGGATGCTAGCACTGCAGTCAACAGATTTACCTGCTACAGCAAAGCACTGGCTGCCAAACTTTTTGTTTTATAATAATTATTTTAATTTGCAAAAATGGTCCATGGTCATTGAATTCAGTATAGAATTTAAAAGAAAAGAATAAAAGCCAGCTTAAGTCCACTTCTTAGAGATAATTTGTGTATCTTTTCAGATGTTTGCTATATCTATAAAAGTTATGTTTCCATATCAACACACCACATATAGTTTGTGGCTTTTTTTTTACAAAAATGAAATCATACAATGCATATTAACTTTCAACTTACTTTTTTCATTTAATGCACTTTGGGCATATTTCCATATTATTACATAGATCTTCTGTCATCAGTGCTGGCACTTCTTTTCATAGTAGGATGATAGCATTTTTCAAAATCAATGTTCTTTTAGTGGGCACTTACGTTTTTCCAATTATCTGCTATGATAAGCAATACCATTTTTATGTATCTACCTACATACCTACCTACCTACCTATTTATCTCTGTCTATCCACTCATGCTGATGTTTCTGTAGGATCGAGTCTTAGCAGTAGAGTTTCTCAAACATATTTAAAATATTCATAAATTTATGAAATTATACTATCCAAAATATCCGCCAATTAACATTTCCACTAGCAGTATATGAAAGAGTATCTTTTCCCCATATTCTCTTCCTGATCCTAACTGAGTACATGTCCAGAGGATCAAAATCAAGGAAGAAGGAAAGAGCTAGAGTCTGGGTCCCATGAAGAACAACTGAAAGATGTGAGACTATTTAGCCTGAGAAAGAAAGCTCAAGATAACATAATTGTGGTTTCCACATCACCAAAGGCAGAGGAGACCAACCTAATGAAAATGTTCCCAAAGAACATTACAAAAAGCAGAAACTTTACAAAAGCTGATGTCCATCTATTCATCAAAAGATATCACTTTTCAACAAATGCATCCTGGGATATAATGCTCTATCTCGGAGAAAAGCAATCTCCCTGTTATTGGAAGAACACCAGAAGGAATCAAATTATTACCTAACAGAATTATGAAAATGTAAGTTGAATTAGAGAATCTTGTCTATGTTTGTCCTATTGAGAGGATTAGAGACCACAACTTTGAAGTGGGAAATAGAAGGGGACCTAAAAGGTTTCCTTCACAACCATAATTCCACTACTTCTTGGATAAACCTGGACCCTTAATACTGTTATTAGGGGATGACAAATTTCTATGTAAACCTATTCATGTGGAGCCTATCATCCTAAGAGAAAAGACACACAAAGTTAGATCTGCTCTGCTTCTCCAAGAGACAAATAGGCATGTCCTCCATGGTGCAGAAACCCCTCACCAACTTCTCCTAGATGTTTCCCTAGGCTGGGGATCCTGGGATAATTTACAGGCCAAAGGACCATATTGAAGGAGTATAAAATTCATTATCTCTACAGAACAGAAGAGAGATGACAGCCTAATTCTTTAAATGAGGAGTGCAGCTTTGTCAATGGTTAGCTCTGTGACCTTGGACGAAATGCCTTCATTATTCTAGACTTCATTTCTTTCATCTATACAGAGAAGGGATTGGACTGCATATTCTCTATTTCTTTATTTCTAATGATGATATTCTATGAAGCTATGTGTCTTTGTGTCAAGTGATCTTCCTTTATCCTTATGTGATGTGCTGTTCCAACCACTATTTGTCCATTCACTGTATTGTGTTGGATTTCTCCTTACTCTTTCCGTCATTAGGCTATAGGCTTTTTGGACTAGCACATGGTATGACACTTAGCTGGCACTCCAGTCAGTGTGTTGAAATGAACTCCAATTCTTTATAACACTACGTCTACAATTCTTATTCTTCGAACAAACTCGAAAATTGATGTTAAAGAGCACAAGAGGATTCTAATCTTAGCCTCCATTCCTTTTCTCCCTGAGCCCCTCATAAATGAATAAGGGGACATCAGTGAGACAATGCAGCAGCTCTGACAAAGAAAGGACTCCTTACCTCCTCTGACATATTTGCTGTTTCTTTTCCTGACTTCCTCTGGCAGTGTGAGCCCCGATTTTCTTCCATTCTTAGCTTCCTGGGGAGTCATCTGGGAGCTAATTTCTGGGGGGTTCTTATTAGTGTCTCTCTCGGGCCTGCCCTGTAAACTGCATTCCTGCCAAGCAATTCATGTCTTCTATGGAGACTAATCTTTTTTTTTTTTTTTTGACAGGCAGAGTGGATAGTGAGAGAGAGAGACAGAGAGAAAGGTCTTCCTTTTTGCCGTTGGTTCACCCTCCGGCTGCTGCGGCCGGTGCATTGCGCCGATCCAAAGCCAGGAGCCAGGTGCTTCTCCTGGTCTCCCAAGCGGGTGCAGGGCCCAAGGACCTGGGCCATCCTCCACTGCCTTCCCGGGCCATAGCAGAGAGCTGGCCTGGAAGAGGGGCAACCGGGATAGAATCCGGCGCCCCAACCGGGACTAGAACCCTGTGTGCCGGCGCCGCAAGGCGGAGGATTAGCCTGTTAAGCCACAGCGCCGGCCGAGACTAATCTTTTCTACACACCTTTCCTTGCTAAAACCAAGAGTATTCTGTCTGCACTATCTTTCCTGGCTCAGTATCCACAAAGCCTAGCCTCAGGATTCCTGTTAGGAGATATTGGCCAAAACATATCCTTGCCTCCTTAATTTTCTTGAGACTCCAGATGTGAAGCAAATGGTAACAGTAACGTGGTTCCCTATACTTTGGTATCTGGCTGGAGAGATTGGCCAGCTGGGGGAGATTTCATTTATATTTAGACTTGTTCCAACCACAAAATTAACAGAAGAATAAATAAAGATGGAAGGGAAGAGATTAGAGAGCACAATTTGGTGAGAGAAACATTTCAAGTTTGTTTGCTTTCCATTTTTGGAGTCTGGCCCATCTTACCTAAATAGAAACCCTCTCCCACGTAGCCCTGACTAACGCACAGTGGGAGGAGGACCAAAAGCACATCATAATGAAGTCTAGGCTCCACCTTTCTCCCACTGCAAAACTGGAGGTAGGGGCTTAAGACAGAGTAAGGCAGCACCAGGACCAGGAGACAGAGATCATTCAGCTGTGACCTTCCTCTGCCTGCATAGCATTTAAACCTTTGAGCAAGAAGGAGGATCTTGCGGAATAGTCTTAAGGGAAGATACTATTATTTGTGCCATCATATTTAAATTCCTAGATGGTCAGCTCTAGAAGATATTTCAAAAATCATCTAGTCTGGTTGGTTGAGTTCAAGCAGTGTTTCATTCACATGAAATCTTACATGGTATCAAAAATCCATAAGAGAAAAGCAAAGCTGCTTTGCAAGAGGGAGCATATGAACAAAGAGCCACCTTCTCAGTCTCACTTTGCTTCCTTAAAGGCCTTCTAAAGTAGTCCCCCAGGGCCCCAAGGAATATATTTTGAAAAATAGCAATCTAGCCAGTTTTTGATGTTGTAGATGAGAAAACTGGGGCCAAAAGTCAAATTTGGTTGATTTTCAGCTTTAAAACCCAGATATCCTGATTGCTAATGCAGGAATCTTTTACAATTCCATGGTGCATCTTTTTAAACGTACCTTTAAACTCCTATAGTGTGGGATATTTTTCCCATTATCGCAAGAATGAAAACTGAGTTGGCCCCAGGTAACTGACTTTTCAGGTAACACTGCAGTGATGCGTTTTATGGTCTATACAAAGGCAGTGGAACAATTTCTGATCACAAAAATTGGTCAATAAAATCAACAGGTATTGTCAAGAGAAAGTATATTTCTAACCTTGAATCAGAAAAAATTGGTTAATTATAAATTAATTGGTTTAACAAATCCTCTAGAGGGAGGTTATGTTAAACAGGAAGCCTGGAGAATCATTATGTCACAGAAAAAAGCAGAGTGTCTAGGAAAATCTAAGCAGCACTAAAGCTTAAAGTACTCCCAAACTGAAGTCATTAGAAAAAATGCTTCTAATAGGCAGAGATGGTCTGCATAAAATGTATATTTTAAATTACTGACCTAGTTTTTGACAGGGTCCTTACTCAGTTAGCTTCTTATTAACAATCTGGCTTTACAAGAAGTGATATTCCCTCTTTGCATGCTGCTTATGTGTTAAGTTCTCACTTAGCTCTATTCTTTCACTGGGCAATTATATCCTCTGCTATAGCTTCAACTCCCCCTTATAACCATTGAGTCTCAGTTCTCTAGCACTAGTTTAGGCTTCTTTTCTTCTTTAGCTCCAAACCTAAAGATCTTATTTTCTACTATTTTATATCTTCACCTGGAGACTCCACATGAACATCAAACTCAACTTGCTGAAAACAGTGGAATATTTAAGTGTTCCAACCAGAAGCAGATGGCACACTCAAAATAGTATAATTTGAGCCAGACTACTTTACAATGAAGCTTTTTACAGAGGTGTTATTTGCAAAGCTGATAGATGGGAACAATAAGGATAGTGCAGTCTGTCAAGATAATAGTCCATGTACTTTATCACCCCCAGGGGAGGAGTAGGAGAAGGAGCAGTTGTTAAAATCTCGATAGAGAGAAAGTTCTGTAGAATTGGCCACCTGGAAAAGAGTAGTGGTTTTCAGTCAAAAGGCTCAAAAAATAAAAGATAAGTTCTTAGAGAGGAAGCCAATGGAATAATAACTTTTACTTCACTGTCTTTATCCAGTTTTGTGATGGTGCCTCCTGTTGGCTGAACCCAGAAGGCACAAGAGCCTTGAAGATGAAGTTCATCATTGGTCTCCTGAGAGTAGATTTTGAGGAACAAATGGAAGATATTTGGCCCATGTGTGTTTGCAGGTATATGTATGTGCACATATTCATATATGTAAAAATATACGTGTTTGTGAACATGTGTGTGTGTTGTTCCCTCTGATACACTTTCTTGCCCCTAAACCTACATCAAAAAGACATTATAGGGGCTGTCACTGTGGCATAGTGGTTTAAGCCTCCATCTGTGCTGCTGGTATCTCTTATGGGCACTGGTTTGATTCCGGGCTGTTCCACTTCTGATCCAGCTCTCTGCTAATGTGCGTGGGAAAGCAGTAGAAGATGGCCCTAGCACTTGGGTCCCTGCACCACATGGGAGACCTGGAAGAAGCTCCCGGGTCCTGGCTTCGATCTGGCCCAGCTCTGGCTATTGTGGCCATTTGGGGAGTAAACCAGTAGATGGAAGATCTTTCTCTGTCTCTCCCTCTCTCTCTGTAATTCTGCGTTTCAAATAAAATTAATAAGTCTTTTTTTAAAAAGACATTATAGCATGGAATAAATGTCAGGCACAGCATTACCTGTATCAAGGCACTCAAAGGAAATATACAGCTATCCAAAAGGAGTTTCCATGAAATAGTATTCCCACATGATGTTAATATGCATTCTATGAAAAACGCATCCTGTAATTATATGTTTGAAAAATTATTCAGTGAAATAAAGTTTAAGAGTGCACTGTGCTTCTGACTTCTGAGAATTGTTACTATTCTCATGTGTATCATAAATTTCTAAGAGAAAAGTATAATATTAAAAATTTGTTGAAATCCTTTGGCTTCAAAAATCCCTTTTTGCAGATGACTTCATGGAACTAATGTTCTGAAGAACACACTTTGAAAAATACTTGTCAAGTCTAATCCTCCTTTTTGACAAAAACTTTGAGGTGAGCAGAAGAGAAAGAAGTTTCTTTAAGGTTCCAGGTTGTCGCAGTAGTAGGACCAATTTGCAGTCTGGAACTCAGAAATTTGTGGTTCACTGCTATTTGCACCACATCACATTCCGTGAGTAGCTTCCCTTCACAATAACATAGCACTAATTTATGTTCTGTGACTATCTAAACTTTTTTGGATGCTGTTTAAATTTGTGCTTTATGCTGTCTTTTGAGATAACAATTACATACTATTACTATTTGCTGTGTAAAAAAAAAACATTTTATTTGCTTTCCCTTATAATGATCTCATTTGCGGTTTAAGAAAAGATATCTGCAGTTCTTATATTGGATTTGGTGAACAAGCCTATTTTCTTTGGTCTTCACTTCTTCGTAGTCTCTGTCTTTTCAACACGAAAGCACATGGAACAAAGGTTAGGAGACTCTGATCTAGTTTGAATTCTGCAAATGAAAAGCAGATTGATCATAAGAAAGTTGCATTTTTGGCTTTCAATTTCTTGATCTGAAAAATTACCGAGGCAGGACCTGAAAATGGGAGAGAATACTCTCAGATGCTTTCTAAGAATATGTGGTTTAGGCTTATTTTTTTATTTAGTAAATATAAATTTCCAAAGTACAGTTTATAGATTACAATGGCTTCCCCCCATAATTTCCCTCCCCCTTGCACCACTCCCATTTCCCGCTCCCTCTCCCATTCCATTCACATCAAGGTTCATTTTCAATTCTCTTTATATACAGATCAATTTAGTATATATTAAGTAAAGATTGCATCAGTTTGCACCCACACAGAAACACAAAGTGTAAAATACTGTTTCAGTACTAGTTATAGCATTGAGGACAGATCCCACATGAGACGTAAGTACACAGTGACTCCTGTTGTTAACTTAACAATTTGACACTCTTATTTATGGCGTCAGTGATATCCCTAGGCTCTAGTCATGAGTTGCCAAGGTTATGGAAGCCTTTTGAGTTCGCTGACTTCGATCTTATTCCGACAGGGTCATAGTCAAAGTGGAAGTTCTCTCCTCCCTTCAGAGAAAGGTACCTCCTTCTTTGATGGCCCCGTTCTTTCCACTGGGATCTCACTCACACAGATCTTTCATTTAGGTCTTTTTTTTTTTCCAGAGTGTCTTGGCTTTCCATGCCTACAATACTCTCATGGGCTCTTCAGCCAGATCCGAATGCCTTAAGGGCTGATTCTGAGGCCAGAGTGCTATTTAGCACATCTGCCATTCTATGAGTCTGCTGTGTATCCCGCTTCCGATGAAGGATCGTTCTCTCCCTTTTTGATTCTATCGGTTAGTAGTATTCCCAGACACTAGTCTTGTTTGTGTGATCCCTTTGACTCTTAGACCTATCAGTGTGATCAATTGTGAACTGAAGTTGATCACTTGGACTAGTGAGATGGCATTGGTACATGCCACCTTGATGAGATTGTATTGGAATCCCCTGGCACGTTTCTAACTCCACCATTTGGGGCAAGTCCGATTGAGCATGTCCCCAATTGTACATCTCCTCCCTCTTTTTTTCCCACTCTTATATTTAACAGCGGTCACTTTTCAGTTAAAATTTAAACACCTAAGAATAATTGAATGTTAATTACAGAGTTCAACCAATAGTACTAGAACAAAAAAATACTATAATGGATAAAGTACTACATTGTACATCAACAGTCAGGACAAGAGCTGATCAAGTCACTCTTTCTCATAGTGTCCAATTCGCTTATGACGTATGTTCAAAATTGCGCCTGATCTTTGTCTTGCTCACCTTTGAGAGGTGAGCAGAGAGAGAGAAACTCGTGTCTGTATCGGTCACTTTTTTTTCGCTCTCTCTTCTAGTTAGCCTGGTGAACTTTTCCCCCACGGGGTTTCAAGCCTCGTTCCCTCTAGTCTCCTCTTTCTGCTTGCCTGCTGGTGTCTCAGGCTATTGAGGTTCAGCTTACCTCGCATTCCAGTGCTGGTGTGTTGAGTCTGCCGCTGGTGTCCCGATCCGTGGGCTCCCACGCTCTCCACACAGGTCTACTGTGAATCACTAGTTCTGGAAGAGTTTCCTCTGTTGTTTCTTCCCCTACTCTTCCTTGAACCTGCAGTATCTCCACTTTTATTAAACTGTCTCTTTCCGGAATATCAGTGTGCTCCCTTCCTATTCCACCATCTTGCCTCTCTCCTGGGCTTATTTCTTAGATTACATATAGTATTCTCAATATAGTTGTTCCTTTTCTTTACAAAACAGCAGCATAGTGGTAGGAAGTGGAGGTCTATGTTGTTTACTTCCAATCATCATCTTTGAAAACAACTAAAGATGACTCATTTCAAACCCATCATTGTACAGATACAATGTCTGGGGCTTTTTAAAGTTTATTTGGTTTTCCTGGAAATGGCATGCATGAGAGAGAGAGAGAGAGAGAGAGAGAGAGAGAGAGATCTTTCATTCTCTGGTACACTCCCCCAAATCCCTAAATGCCTGCAACATTTGGGGCTGTACAGGCAAAAGGCAGGATCCTGAAACTCAATCCAAGTCTCCTATGTAAGTATCCACAATCCAGGTACCTGCGTCATTACCTGCTGTCTTCAACATGCATATCAGTAGGAAGCTAGAATCAGAAGCAGATCTAGGACTTGAACCTGAACACTTTGGTATGAGATATGGGCATCCCAAGAATTGCATGAAATGCTCATTCCACAAAAGCTTCTAAAGAATTGTCTTTTATTTGTTGCTGTGAAAGCTCATCTGCCATCTTTCTGTGCTTTCACATAGAAACCTCACAAATTATCCTTGTAAACTATTTTGCTACTTCAAAGGGTTCGTTTTAAGGAGCAAATCTTATTCCACACAATTAATAGAGACACTAGGATGAGCTCCAAAGAACATAATAAATGAATAGTTTTTATATAAAATGTAAAATAATATTTCTACTAATTTTTGTTCTGAAAATTTTCAAATGCACATAAAAGTGAAAAGCCACTGAACATCTCAATCGCTTCACTCAGATTAGTCAATTTCCAACATTTTAGGCACTTTTGTGCTCACTCTCTTGCTGTCTATGGATATGTAAAATACAGTTACATGCATAGGCATAAATATTTAGCATTTTTCTGAACCACTTTTTTATTTTTTAAGTTTTTTTAATTTTTATTTTATTTTATTTATTTATTTTGACTGGCAGAGTGGACAGTGAAAGAGAGACAGAGAGAAAGGTCTTCCTTTTTGCCGTTGGTTCACCCTCCAATGGCCGCCGCGGTAGGCACGCTGCGGCCGGCGCACCGCGCTGATCCAATGGCAGGAGCCAGGTGCTTCTCCTGGTCTCCCATGGGGTGCAGGGCCCAAGCACTTGGGCCATCCTCCACTGCACTCCCTGGCCACAGCAGAGAGCTGGCCTGGAAGAGGGGCAACCGGGACAGAATCCGGTGCCCCGACTGGGACTAGAACCCGGTGTGCCGGTGCCTCAAGGCGGAGGATTAGCCTAGTGAGCCGCGGCGCTGGCGAATTTTTTTTAAAGAATTATTTTATTTATTTGAAAGACAGAGTTACTGAGAGGTACAGCCAGAAAGAGAGGTCTTCCATTCTGCTGACTCACTCTCCAAATGATCGCAATGGCCAGAGCTGAGCTGATCTGAAGCCAGGAGCCAGGAATTTCTTCTGGGTCTCCCACGCAGGTACAGCAGCCCAAGGAGTTGGGCCATCTTATACTGCTTTCCTAGGCCATAGCAGAGAGCTGGATCAGAAGAGGAGCAACCAGGACATGAACTGGTCCCCATATGGGATGCCAGCATTGCAGGCTGGGTCTTTAACCCACTGCAACACAGTGCCGGCCTGAACCATTTTTAAAGATTTGTTCATTTATTTTATACACAGAGTTACAGAGAGGCAGAGGCAGAGAGAGAATCTTCCATCTACTGGTTCTATCCCAAATGGCTACAATGACCGGCACTGTGCCAAACTTTAGTCAGAAGCCAGGAGGTTCCCCTGGCTATCCCATGTGGGTGCAAGGGCCCAAGCACTCAGGCCATCCTCCACTGCCTTCCGAGTCCATACAGAGAGCTCGATTGGAAATGAAGCAGCTGGGACTCAAATCAGTACCCATATGGGATGCTGGCACTGCAGGCAGCGGCTTTGCCCTATGCCACAGTGCCAGCTTCACATTTTGCATTTTCACCGGCAAGGTTTGAATGCTCCAGGTGCTCCTCCACATCCTTGCATTTTGTTATTTTGTTTTTTTTTAATTTTAGCTTTTCTAGTAGTTTGTCTTGGTATTTCATTGCAGATTTACTTTATTTAAAATTTATAATGGTTAATTATGTTGAACAATTTTTTCTGCACTTATTGATCATTTGTATATGTGTTCTTTGAAGTGTCTTTTATAATCTGTGGCCTATGAAGCTGTCTTGTGTTGTCGTTGAGTTGTGAAAGTTTTATATATATTCTGTGTGCTACTTAACAATTACAGCTATTGCAAATATATTCTCTCAATCTCTGGCTTGATTTTCCGGTTTTTTATTTAAACATTTTTTACATTTTGTACATGCACACAAATGGATTAGTAAACCACCTGCTTACCATCATAAGATTCTTTTGTTTCTTTTTTATCTGCTTGATGTTTCTTTTAAACTGACATAATAATTGCACATATTTATAGAAAATAATGTAACAATCCAATACATGTATACAATGTGTAATGATCAAATAAGATTGTTATTTCCATATCCTTATCATTTTATTTGTATTTTGAGCATAGAACTCATCTCTTCTCATTCTTCATAAAATATATCATAGGCTTTGCAAGTAATGGTCATCCTGATGTGTGTAGAACACTAGAATTTATTCCCCCTCCCTAACTGTGTTTCCATACATACCTGTTATCCAGTCTCCCTCTATCAAGTTTCTCTCTACCTTCTTAGTCTGTAGTAATGATTTTTCTATCCCCTTCTTTGAAATCAACATTTTTAACTATATGAGTAAGAACATGCAGGATTTTTGCATCTGGCTTATTTAATATAACACAATGTTCTCTAGTTCCATCCACTTTCCTGCAAATATTAAGACTTAATAATATTTTATAAAAGCAAAACTTCTTGATTTGGGTCAAGTTAAAATTTGTTTTTTCCCTTGTGTCTTACTTAAAAGTCTCTTGCTTGACCAAAGTTTAGTGTATTTTTCCTCCTTTAATATCTTCTAGAAGCTTTTTTTTAGCTGTTTATCTTGCATTTAGGAGTATGATCCATTTCTGGTTAAACTTTTTATATGGGGTAAAGTAAGGGATAGTATTCTTTTTCACATAGGAACATACCATTTTCCCATTACAATTTGCTTGAAATATTATTTCCTTGCTCGACTGAATTGTCTTGGCATCTCACTCAAAAATCAATTTATCATTTAATTGTGGATGTGTCTTTGAACTCTCTATTCTGTTCCATTGATCAGTATGTCCATCTTTATGTTAATACTAGATTCTTGATTAAAAAAAAAACTTGCCATGTGTACAGGCCAGTTTAACTCCTTTTATTACTTTTTAAAAATTCATATAAATGGAACAAATGATACTTCCCACCATATTCTCTGTCCCTCCCTCACTCATATCCTTCCTCCTTCTTCTTTTATTTTTAGATGCCCCCTGCCTTTACCTGGCCAGCTCTCCTCCCAGGCCAGCCAAGTAATGAAAGTCAACAGAGTGCCTTCCCCTAGGAGGTTCACACCTCCCTTAGGATATACCCCATGTGAAGAGATAGATAGGTCTGGGCCTCTTAACTTACAAGGCCTAAAGCCCAACAGATTATTATCAAGCCCCTTCTATCAGGTTCTATTTGCCTCTCAATCAGAAAAATTACTTGTAGCTTAGACAGCACCTTTCTTAGCTCCTCTAATAATGACTCTGTCCTTTGTTCTAGACCCTGTCTAGTGCACTTGGGCCTCATTCCTTTGTAATCATAACCTCTACTCTACCACCAATGGCTCTACTCCCAACCTGTGTGTACTGATGGTCCTCTTCCCCACTTAATGCTGTATAATTGTTCAAACCTGGTTAATGCCACTCTTAGGATCATTGGTTACTATCCTCAACCTGTCTTTTATGACCTTGTCTAAATATGATCAGAGTCGGGGAACTTGGAAGGCTTCCATAGCCTTGGCAACTCATGATGACAGCCTAGGGTGGTTACTGGCGCCATAAACTAGAGTGTCAATTTGTTGGGTCAACAACAGGAGCCACTGTGCGCTTGCTCCTGATGTGGGATCTCTGTCCTTAATGTGCTGTACATTTTTATTTAATGCTATAACTAGTACTCAAACAGTATGTTTCACTTAGTGTTTCTATGTGGGTGCAAACTGTTGAAGTATTTATACTAAATTGATCTTCTGTATATAAATAGAATTGAAAATGAATCTTGATGTGAATGGAAAGGGAGAGGGAGCGGGAGAGGGGAGGGTTGCGGGTGGGAGGGAAATTATGGGAAGGGGAAGCCATTGTAATCCATAAGCTGTACACTGGAAATTTATATTCATTAAATAAAAGTAAAAAAAAAAATTTCACAATGATGTACTTTCAATTAAACTTCTATTGATTAAATTAATATTGAATGTAATAAGTTTGATTAATGATCACAAGCATAACCCTGTACTAAATATAGAATTCAGTAAGAGTATTTGGTATTTTTTGCCTTTTGGATGATAGCTATTGTAACTGGGGTGAGGTAAAACTTCATTTTGTATTTTATTTGCATTTCCATAATGGCTAATGATCTAGAGTTATAGAGAGGAGGAGGAAGAGGAGGAGGAGAAGAGAGAGAGAGACCTTCTATTTGCTGGTTCACTCCCTAAATGGCCACAATTGCTGGGGCTGGATCAGACCAAAGCCAGGAGCCAAGAGCTTCTTCCCACGTGGGTGCTGGGGCCCAAGGACTTGGGCTATCCTCTACTGCTTCCCCAGGAGCATTAGCAGGGAGCTGGATCAGAAGTGGAGCAGCCGGCTCTTGAACCTAACTCATATTGGATACTGGTATTGCAGGTGGAGGCTTAACCTGCTGTGCCATAATGCCAGCCCCTCTAAGCATCTTTTTATGTGTCTGTTGGTCATTTGTATTTCATCCTTTGGAAAATGTCTGCCTTAACCCACTTCATAACTAGATTGCTTGCTTTGTTGTTGTTCAGTTTCTTGAATTAATTTTATATGGTGAATATTAACCCTTTATCAGATGTATAATTTGCTAATATTTTTCTCCCATTCTGTCAGGTTGCCTCTTTACATTGTTGGGTGCTTCCTTCACTGTGTAGACACTTCTTAGCTTGATGTAATCCCACTCGTCTGCCTTTATTGTCTGTGCTTCTGTTGTTTTATTTTTTGTTTTTTTGACAAGCAGAGCTAGGCAGTGAGAGAGAGAGACAGAGAGAAAGGTCTTCCTTTTCCATTGGTTCACCCCCCCATGGCCGCTGCAGCCGGCACGCTGCGCCAATCCTAAGCCAATAGCCAGGTGCTTCCTCCTGGTATCCCATGCGGGTGCAGGGCCCAAGCACTTGGGCCATCCTCCACTTCATTCCTGGGCCATAGCAGAGAGCTGGCCTGGAAGAGGAGCAACTGGGACAGAATCTGGCACCCCAACCGGGACTAGAATCAGGGGTGCCGGTGCCGCACGCGGAGGATTAACCTAGTGAGCCGCTGCACCGGCCGCTTCTGGGGTTTTATTCAAGAATTCTTTGCCTATGCCAATGTTTTGTAGTGTTCCCTTATGTTTTATTCTAGTAACTTGGTGGTTTTGAGTCTTAGATTTATATCCCAGATTCATTGTGAGTGATTTTTGTATATGATGTAAGATAGGAGTGATTAATGTTGCTTCATAATAAGTCTTAAAATGAAGGCATTCTAACATTTTTTAAAAGTTACAGAAAGAGAGGGAGAGACAGAACGAGGGAGAGAGATAGAGAGAGAGAGAGAGAGAGACTATGACACAACATTTTTGTCCAAATTAGTTTTTGGTTACTCTATTTCCCTTTCATTTTCATATAAATTTTGGAATTAGTTTGTAATTTCTACCCACCTGAAAAAAAGCCTGTTAATATTTTTATAGAGATTGTGTTATGTTTACATGTTAATTTTGGAAAAATAAATATCTCTATAATATTAAACCATGAATATGAAATAGCTCTCACTGAATATAGCTTTCCTTAACTTCTCTAAACAATGTTTTGCAGTCTGTGTATTTTTTCATATATTTTGATAAATTTTCCCTAAGTATTTCATTTGGTCACATATCGTAAATTATCCTATTTTAATTTTAGTTTCCAGTCTTTTGTTGGTAACTTATAGAAATACAATTGATTTCTATATAATTATGTTGTATCATGCCCTAAAGTCATTTATCAGTTTTAATAGTTATGGCTTTTTTTTTTTAGGAGATCCATAGGATTTGTTTGATGATTATGTTACCTGTAAGGAAATACAGTTTACATTTACTTTTCTAATCAATATAAATTTTTATTTCTTTTGACAGATGCTATTTGTTGGGATTTCCAGAACAAAGTTAAATAGAAGGGGTGATGAGAAATCCTTGAATCATTGCTTAGTATAATGGGGAAAACATTGTGGTTTTCAAAATTAAGTGGGATATTAGATCAAGATATTTGTAGTTCCCATTTATTAGGTTAAATAAGTTCTCTTGTATTCCTAATATTTTAATCATGAAAGTTTTTATCTTCAATGGATGAACATTCTATTTATCAAACCATGTCATTCATGTCATTATGAATGAATTTTGGATAATTATTTTTAAGCATCTATTGAAATGATCAAGTGGTTTTCTTTTCTATTACTTTAGTCAATTATAGTAAGTTCAAGAAACATTTATTGGTATATAATTCATATACCATAAAATCTACTCTTCCAAATTATAAAATTAATTGCTTTTTCAGTATATTCACAGAAATGTGGAATCATCACCACTGTCTAATTTTAAACATTTTCATTACTGTGCAAAGAAGCCCTAAATTATTAGCAGTCATTTCCAGTCAACCTTAATTCCCTAGCCCTAGGAAACTGCCAATTTGCTTTTTGTCTCTATGGATTTGTCTATAACAGATTATTAAAATGAATGGTATAATGTAATATGTGATGTTTTGTGACTTATCTCTATCACTTAGCATATGATTTTCATCCATGTTATAGTATATGTAAGTTCTTCTTTAACATTCCAGGTCAGATGTCTTAGTCTTCTTTGTGTGCCATAACAAAATACCATAATTTGGGTGGCTTAGACAGTAGACATGCATTTCTCCCAGTTTGAGAGACTGAGAAATTGAAGATCAAGCTTCTGACAGGTCCTAGAGTGAGCCCTGTTGCTTGATTTTAGCTGGCTGTTTTCTCTCTGATCTCTCTACCCCTTCTTATATGAATATTTCTCCATCATGGTGGTCCAACTCTCAACCCTCCTGAGCTCATCTAAACTTTATTAACCTCCAAAGTTCCCATCTGCAAATTCCCTCCATTTGGTGTTAGAGTTTCGACATATGAATGTGAGGGAACTCAAATATTCAGTCTATGACAAGAGATAATGTTAAATTATATGTGTATATTATATGTGCTCACCCATTCAGCAATTGATGGCTATTTGGGTTGGTTCCACATTTGAATTACTATGAATACTGTTGATATGAAGCTCAATGTACAAATTTTTGTATGGATGCATATTTTCATTTCTCTTATCTCTAAGATTAGATTTGTTGGATCGTATATTAAATTGACACTCAACTTTTTAAGAAATTCCAAAATGTTTCCAAAGTGATTATACCATTTCACATTCACATTAGCAGTGTATGATGATCACAATTTTACTTTTGTTAAAAAATTATTTATTTATTTGAAAGTCAGAGTTACAGAGAGAGAGAGAGAGAGAGAGAGAGAATCTTCCAACTGGTGGTTCACTGCCCAGATGACTGCAATGCCTGGGGCTGGGCAGGCCAAACCTGGAAGCCAGGAGCTTCTGTGAATAAAGATAGCTTCAATTCTTCCTCACCAACCTGCACATCTTTCATTAATTTCTTTTTGCTTATTTTCTCTGGCTAGAACATTTATTACAATGTTCAATAGTAGTGCAGAGAATGGCTATCTTTTTCTTGCCTTTGATATTGGAGAGAAAGCATTCAGTATGCCACTTTTAAATATTGTGTTAGATGTGTATTTCATAGATATCTTTTGTAAAGTTGAGGAAGCTCCTTATTATTCCTAGATTTTTTCAATGTTTTTATCGTGAAGGAGTAATATATTTTGTCAAATTATTTTCTGAGTCTTTTGGACCTAATATTTTTTCTTTATTCAATTATTATGGTATGTTATATTAATTGATTTTCATCTATTAATCCCATCTTGAAATCCTGGAATAAATTCTACTTTGTCATGGTTTATAGCACTTTTTAGGCATTGCTAAGTTTGCTTTTCTAGTTTTTTTTTTTTTTAGCATATTTGTGTCTGTGATCACAACAGATATGGACCTCTGGTTTCATTTCCTTATGATGCTATTTTTTGGTTTTGATACCAGGGCAATACTTGCTCATAGAATGAGTGGAGATGTGATCCCTTATATTCATTTTTCAGAGGAAATTAGTGTCATTTAGTTTGTTAAAGGTATTAGTGTTGATTCTATTGAAATATTTTATAGAATTCACTAGTAAAGTAATCTGGGTCTGTGATTTTCTTTGCAAGAACTTTTAAAATTTTTAATTATTATTCAATCTATTCAGATAATCTACCCTTCTTTCATGTATTTTACTTGAATGTTTCCAGAAATTTTTTTTCCATTTTGTCTAAGTTCTCTGATTTGTGGGCTTACAGTTCTTCATAGTATTCTCTTAATAATCCTTTTTGTTTTTGTAAGATTGGTGATGTCTCTTATTTCATTCTTTATTTTAGTAATACTAGTTTATTTTTTCTCTTACAAAATACCTTATCTATGACCATGGTATTACATTCAGATTGTTTCTGATCAAGCAACTCACTTTACAGCAAGTGAACGAGCAATGGAGCCCTGCTGAACTCACTGGACTTAACCATATTCCCACCATCTTCAAAGTAGCTGGCTTAATAGAATGGGTTAGTGATTATTTGAAGATGCAGTTACAGCTCCACCTAGGTTATATTACCTTGTAGACCTGGGGAAAGATTCTCTAGAAGGCTATAAATACCCTGAATCAGCATTCACTATACAATGTTATTTCTCCCATAACCAGTATTCATGTGTATAGGAAGCAAAGGTCAGAAATGGGAGTAGCCCCATTCACTATTACCCCAATGAACACTAGCAAAATTTTTGCTTCCTGGTCCCACAACCTCATTTTCTACTTGCATAGAGGTCTTAGTTCTCAAACAAAGAATGCATCTGCCAAGAGACAATGATTCCATTTAAATGGAATTTAAGACTGTCACCTGCCCATTTTGGGCCCTGTATGCCTCTAAATCAAAAAGTAAAGAAAAGAATTACTGTGCTGGCTGAGTGGTTTTGAAACTGACCATCAAGGAGAGATTAGACTACTACGCCACAGTGGAGGTAAGAAAGAACATGTCTGGAATACAGGACATTCTTTAAGTATCACCATGCCCTGTGAATGGAAACACAATCAGAGTAGGATTATGACCTAAGGCCTAGACCCTTCAAGAATGTTGATTTAGATTACTCTACAAGCTAAAGACCTATGATGATCTGAAGTGCTTGATGATGCAAAGGGAATACAGAATGGGTAGTGGAAGAAGATAGTTATAAATAGCAGTGATGACCATATGACTAGTTACAGAAACAACTCTAACTTTCATGATTATTTCCATGTTATTTTGCTATGAATAAGTTCGTGTGTGTATTAAGCCAATATTTTTGGTTTTATTTTATTCATGTAATATAAGAATATTGACCTTATATCATAGTATTTAATGTGGTTAAATCTGTATGATAATATTTACATTATGGGATATCAAAGAAAATAGTAAACAACACTCGAGGACTTTACCTCTTTTACTGGGGAAGGAGTTAGTGCATTTTTACTGTATCAAAATATTTATACCACATTAGACAGAATATTACATTATGTTTTGGAAAGAATTTGGGTCCTGAACTCTTGCAGATATTTAAACCCCTAAGTTATGGGTTGATGATGTAGACTTAATCCAACTATATTGTTTAGGAGGTGAGCCTGGTGGGAGATCCTTAACTCAATGGGGGCATGTTTTAGGAAGGTAGATCTTCTGAGAAGATTGGTTATATAATTCTGGGTCAGGCCTACATGCTGTTCATCTACTATCTTTTTTTTTAAGATTTATTTATTTATTTGAAAGTCAGAGTTACATAGAGAGAGAAGGAGAGGCAGAGAGAGAGAGAGAGAGGTTTTCCTTCCACTGGTTCACTCCTCAGCTGGCTGCAATGGCTGGAGCTGCGCCAATCGGAAGTCAGGAGCCAGGAGCTTCTTCCAGGTCTCCCACGCAGGTGCAGGGGCCCAAGGACTTGGACCATCTTCTTCTGCTTTCCCAGGCCATAGCAGAAAGCTGGATCAGAAGTGGAGCAGCCAGGACTCAAATCGGCGCCCACATGGGATGCCAGCACTGCAGGTGGCGGCCTTACCCGCTATGCCACAGCGCCCGCCCCCTCTTCATCTACTTTCTGGCTCATCATATGATCACGCCTCTTCATGTTGCCCACTGTTCCCATCCTCTGGCCCTACGAGATGGCCAAACCAATGACACCTGCCCAGTCTTGAACTGTAAACTTCCAAATCCATGTGCCAAAATAAATATCCTTCTTTTATGAGTACATTCTTTAAGCTGCTTTGTTATAATGACAAAAAGCTAATACTCATGACCTTAATTTATCTTTATTTTGATGTTCAATAAGGTTTGAGATGGTTTTTATGAGTGTTAGATTGACAAAGCATGGATTTGTTATAGTTAATTTTATGTGTCAATTTCACTGGGTCATAGGGTGCCCAGATATTTGGCCAAAAATTATTCTGTTTGTGTCTGTGAGGATGTTTCTGATACAGTTGGTATGGTTTTTTATTTACATATTTGGAAAAATTCACCATTACAACCTAAAACTTTCTGTATGTGTAGATGATTTGATTACTAATACAATCACTTCACTGTTATGGGTCTATCCCATTTTTTGTCACTTCTTTTGCCAATTATAGTAGATTAACATTTGAATTGATTGAATAGGTAAGACAGATTCCCCTTGCTAATATCGGTGAGCCTCATCCAATCAGTTGAAGGCCTGAATAGAATAAAATGGCCGAGTAAAAGAGAACTCTTTCTGTGTGACTCCTTTAGAATGCAACCACAGCCACAGGCTCTCCTAGGTCTGCAGATTGCTGACTGCAGATCTTGGAAATTATCAGCTTCCATAATTGTGTGAACCAATTTTCTTACCTCTCTCTTTCACTCTTGCTCTTGCTCTCACCCTCACTCTCACCCTCACTCTCTCATCTATCTATCTGTCTACCTATCTATCTAGTCATCCACCCTGCTAGTTAAGTTTTTGAAGATAATCCTGATACAGTTGGTATGGTTTTTTATTTACATATTTGGAAAAATTCACCATTACAACCTAAAACTTTGTGTATGTGTAGATGATTTGATTATTAATACAATCACTTCACTGTTATGTGTCTATCCCATTTTTTTCACTTGTTTTGTCAATTATAGTAGTTTTGTCTTCTAGATATTATTCCATTTAATCTATTTTATTTAATTTCGTGGCATGTGATTGTTCATAGTGTTCATTTATAATCATTATTTCTACAAGATCAATAGTCATTTCATTTATTTATTTTTGTTGTTGAGTCTCCTGTTTTTTTTTGTTGTTGTTGTTGTTGTTCATTCTAGTAAAAAAAGTCTATCAATTTTGCTGATCTTGTCAAAGAACGAGTTTTTGGTCATTGATTTTCTCTATAAATTTTCTATTCTCTTTTCATTTATTTCCACTCCTGTCTTCATTACATTCTCCCTTTAGCTTCCTTTGGATTAGTCTTCTTTTCTTTTTCCAGGTTTTCAAAAAATATTCATTTATTTTTGGATGGAGAGAGAAACAGAGAGGGAGGTGAGAGAGGGAGGGAGGGAGTTGGAGAGAGAGAGAGCGAGAGCGAGAGAGAGAGAGAGCACTCTCACCTCATCTGCTTATTCACAATTCCTACAACAGGCAACAGCTGAAGCTGGGCTAGGCCAAACCTGGTGAACTGGGAACCCAATCTGGGTCTCCCACATGAATGACAAGACCCAACTAGTTGAACCATTACCTGCTGCCACCCAGTATGAACATTAGCAGGAAGCTAGAATTAGAAGTGGAGCCAGAATTTGAATATAGGTAGTTGGGTATGGGATGCTGTCTTAAGTAATGTCTTAACCACTAAAGCAAATGCCTACTCTCCTGTCATTTTTTAAGTTGTAAAGTTAAGTCACTGACTTGAGATCTTTATTCTTTGTTTTTAGTATAAGTATTTATAGTTTTACCTTTCTCTGTAAGCACTGATTTACCTGCATTCCATATATTTTTAATTTTTTTCATACTTCTAAACATTTTTCTATTTTCCCTTGTAGTTTTTCTTTGGGTGTGTTGTTTATTTTTTAAGATTTATTTTATTCATTTGAAAGGCAGAAAATTACAGCAAATGAGAGGGAGAGACAGAGAGAGGGGTCTTTCATCTTCTGGTTCGCTCCCCAAATGGCTGCCATCTTTGGGGCTGGGCCAGGCTGAAGCCAGGAACCAGATGCTTATTGTGGGTCTCCCTCGTGGGTGCAGGGGCCCAAACACTTGGGCCATGCTCTGCTGCTTTCCCAGTTGCATTAGCAGGAAGCTGGATCAAAAGTGGAGCAGCTAGAACTCGAACCAGTGCCAGTATGGGAGGCTGGTGTTGCAGGCAGCAGCTTTACCTGTTTTGGCACAATACCTGCTTAGAGTATGTGACTTCATTTCAGTGGATAGCCTGAAGCAATATTGCATGTTTATTCTATTTTTAACTGTTATTTAATAAATATAAATTTCCAAAGTACAATTTTTGGATTACAGTGGCTTTTCCCCCCATAACCTCCCTCCCACCTGCAACCATCCCATCTCCCACTCCCTCTCCCATCCCATTCACATCAAGATTCATTTTCAATTATCTTTATATGCAGAAGATCAATTTAGTATATACTAAGTAAAGATTTCAACAGCTTGCACCCTCACAGAAACACAAAGTATAAAGTACTGTTTGAGTACTAGTTATACCATTAATTCACATAGTACAACACATTAAGGACAGAGATCCTACATAGGGAGTAAGTGCACAGTGACTCCTGTTGTTAACTTAACAATTTGACACTCTTATTTATGACGTCAGTAATCACCCGAGGCTATTGTCATGAGCTGCCAAGGCTATGGAAGCCTCTTGAGTTCACAAACTCCGATCTTATTTAGACAAGGCCATAGTCAAAGTGGAAGTTCTTTCCTCCCTTTAGAGAAAGGTACCTCCATCTTTGATGGCCCATTCTTTCCGCTGGGATCTCACATGTTTATTCTTTTACATTCATATTTTATTGGTCATTCTTTTTTTTTTTTGACAGGCAGAGTGGACAGTGAGAGAGAGAGAGAGACAGAGAGAAAGGTCTTCCTTTTTGCCGTTGGTTCACCCTCCAATGGCTGCCGCGGTTGGCGCGCTGCGGCCGGCGCATCGTGCTGATCCGAAGGCAGGAGCCAGAGGCTTCTCCTGGTCTCCCATGGGGTACAGGACCCAAGCACTTGGGCCATCCTCCACTGCACTCCCTGGCCACAGCAGAGAGCTGGCCTGGAAGAGGGGCAACAGGGACAGAATCCAGTGCCCCGACCGGGACTAGAACCCGGTGTCCCGGCACCGCAAGGCAGAGGATTAGCCTAGTGAGCCGCGGCGCCGGCCGGTCATTCTTTAATGATTATTTTAAAGGGGGAGTCTAAAGAATGAGGAAAATTCCAGTTTTATTTTATTCCAAATTGTTAGCCATTTACACCAGTACCATTTGTCCATTTTCTTGAATTCGTTGAAATAACACTTTCAGAAAATATGAGATCCCTCAGTGTACTTATTGACTCCAATTTGTTTCATTTTTTTTTTTTTGCTGTCTGTGTATCTCTTATTCAGCTTCAGAGAATTTCAATTCCTTTACCATCTGATATATTGAAGTATCTGCCTAAGGTCGTCTCTTCATATTATTTTCTTTTTCAATTTTTCTTGGCTACTTTCACATAGTTATTTTCCTGAGCGAATTTTAAAGTTATGTCATATCCTCAAGAAAAACTTGTGAGAATTTTGATTGGGATCACATTGAATTTATACATACATTTCTGAATGTGTGCATTTTTACAATGTTATCTTCTTATCTAAAAAAACATGTTATATATTTTCATTTATTCACATTCTTTTATGTCCACAATAGTTTTTTAAATATTTATTTATTTATTTGAGAGGTGGAGCTACAGACAGAGGCAGAGACAGAGATAGAGGTCTTCCATCCTCTGCTTCACTCCCCAAATGGCCGCAAAGGCCAGAGCTTATCTGATCTGAAGCCAGTTGCCAGGAGCTTCTTCCAGGTCTCCCACAAGGGTGCAGGGTCCCAAGCCATCTTCTACTGCTTTCCCAGGCCATAGCAGAGAGCTGGATTGGAAGAGGAGCAACTAGTACTAGAAGCGGCGCCCATATGGGATGCTGGCACCGCAGGTAGAGGCTTGGCCTACTATGCCGTAACACCAGCCTCTAACTCATTCTTTAAGGGAAATAGCTAGGCACAGAAAGATAAAAACTGCATAATTTCATCTATATGTGAAGCTTTAAAAGTTGAGCTCATAGCAATTGAAGTAAAATAGGGTTTATCAGAGGCAAGGATAGTAGTGAGGAGCAGGGTACTTTAATAGGTTCAACTTTCCAGTGTGGTAGGATGATAAGTTCCGGTGTTCAACTCACTGTAAATTTCAAAATAGCTAGAAGAGGATATTTTGAATGTTCTCACCACAAAGAAAAGATAAATATTTTTGTGTTGGATATGTTTATTGCCTTAATTTGATCATTGTACAATATGTACTGATTTGAAGCATCACTTTGTACTCCATATAATCACTATGTGATAATAAAAAATTCAACAAAAGAAGAAAATCTATTCTTTTTATGTTAATCTTGTAAGTGACCAACTTTGCCAATACTTTTCCTTTACATTTTTCAGTTTCTTATAAGAATCTTTAAGTGTATAATCATATAATCAATAAGCATAACTTTTGCCTAATATTTTAATAATTAACTTTTAATTTTTACTCTAGTCAAATGCAGTTGTCCAAAATTTACAAAGCAATGCAAGTAAAAATATTATGGTGGGACTCATTTTATTATTACTGATTTTCATTTTAAGCATCCTTATATTTTAGTCTTAAATAATATCTTGACTTTAGCTTGAGGAAATGTTTATTATTTTAGGGAAGTATCCATATGTTCCACTATTGAGTGACAAGAAAAATAACAGCCTCAAATCGAGAAATGTGTATTGGATTTTTTAAATTCCTTCTTGACACTAATTTAGATGACTACATTTTTCTCTTTGGTCATTTAATATGATATATTATTTTAATAGACTTAACAATATTGAAACACTTTTGCATTCATTTAACATACAGCTTTATTCCATTAGCCAATAGTTTACTTAAGTGTTTGCATCTTTAATAAGTGTTCTATAAAAGTGCTCTTTAGGACCAAGATGTTTAGAACTTTATTGATTTCTTACATATTTGGTCTACATAATATGTAATATTTTTCTGGTGTTTATTTTATTAACTTGCATTTCCTGGAAAAACAATTATCTAATATAGTTATCAAGATAATTGATATAGACTTTTGCAAAGGTACTCTTTTTAAAAAAAAATATTTATTTGTTTGAAAGGCCAAGTTACAGAAGACAGAGAGAAAGAGAATCTTCCATCCTTTGGTTCACTCCCCAAAATGGTGGCAATAGCCAGGGCTGGGCCAGGCCAAAGTCAGGAGCCAAGAGCCAGGAGCCAGGATCCTCTTCCGGGTTTCCCACAGAGGTGCAGGGTCCCAAGCACTTTGGCCATTTCCCAGTGCTTTCCCAGGTACATTAGCAGGGATCTGGACTGGAAGTGGAGGAGCCAGGACTTAAACCAGCGCTTATTGGAATGGTGATGCTGTAGGCAGTGGTTTAACCTGCTGTGCCACAGTGGTGGCCCTGGAAAGGTACTCTTTTACAAGTTTTTCAAATGTAATTTGTACTCAATTTTAACTATTTTTTTCTAATTTTACATATATTGCTTCCTTCCTAATATTGATATAGAAAGTACTTTTTACATTTCACAAATTTTACAAGAATCAATTGTCAAATTATTTATCAATTCTATTCATTTGATAGAGTTTATAGATTTTGAAACTGTCAGTTTCTGTATTCTATTTAGAAACTTATTTTTAGTTTTATTCCATTTTGATCAGAGAATATGATCTATACTACACTTACTCTTGTTTTCTTTATAGCCTTATATATGGGCAATTCTTGTAAATGTTCCATAGAGCATGGAAATAAGTTGTACTCTCTGTACTCATGGTAATGCACTGTATATATCTTTATTATGTCAATTTTGTTAGTTGTGCATGCTATCCAGAACCTGTCAGCCTTTATGAGTTTTTTTGGTTTACTTTTTCAGTGGATGAGTTAACATCTCTTGCTACTTGTGTCTTCTGTCCTATAGTTTATAGTTTGCAAGTTATGATGATATTTTGTGTATACAGGTATATAATTATTGTGGATTCTATCTTTTGTACTGTAAACTATCTCTTTTACATCCTTTTACAATATTTATGTTTAATTCAAACCAGGCTGACATTAATAGCACCACACCAGCTGTCTTTTTGGAATCCAATTGTCCTTCCTTTTACTTTGGCATTCCTGGCTTAAAAAAAAAAAACTATTTACTTATTTATTTATTCACTTATTTAAAAAGCAGTGTGACAGGGAGAGGGAGAGAGGGAGAGAGGTGGAGGAGAGGAAGAAAGAGAGAGAGAGACTGACCAAGCTGAAGCCAAGAACTAGGAACTTCATCCTGGTCTCCCACATCAATTACTTGGGCCATCATATGCTGCCTTATCAGTGCATTAGCTGGATTGGAAATGGAGCAGACAAGACTCAAACACTCTGTTATGGGATGTCAAAATTGCAAGCAGTGGCTTAACCCACTGTACCACAGTGTCGGCCCTGGGTTGTTTTATTTTTCTATATTCATTCCTTGAATATAATACGGAATAGTAATATCTATGTTATCTTGATCAGGAAGCTTTTTGGAAAAGGTAGATTTGTTTCCATTTCTGTGTTTTCATAGACCATATTTCATATTACTTCCATCATACTTGTTGCTTTTTACTTTAAATTCTTTATTTAAGAATAGTTGGAAATTTACAAAACAAAAATTGTGAAGTACTACCAAGAGTTTCCATAAATCCCACACCCAACTTCCCCTATAATTAACATCTTATTAAATTAGTATGATATGGGGCTGATGCTGTGTCTTGGTGGGTAAAGCTGCCTCCTGCAGTGCTGGCATCCCAGGGTGCTGGTTCAAGTCCCGGCTGTTCCACTTCCAATCCAGCTCTCTGCTATGGCCTGGGAAAGCAGTAGATGACCCACGTCCTTGGGCCCCTGCACCCGTGTGGGAGACCTGGAAGAAGCTCTTGGCTCCTGCCTTCGGATCTGAACAGCTCTGGTCGTTGCAGCCAATTGGGGAGTGAACCAGCGGATGGAAGACTCTCTCTCTCTCTCTCTCTCTCTCTCTCTCTCTCTCTCTGCCTCTCCTTCTCTCTGTGTAACTCTGACTTTCAAATAAATAAATAAATTTTTAAAAAATTAGTATATTTGTCACAATCTGTAAGCCACAGTCATATCACCCTGTTATTAACACCCCATATTTTCTCTCTTATCTTGGTTTATGGCTTATCTTTTCTTGTCATTTGTTGTTTCTTTTCATTGCGGTGATTTGGAAAAATCAAGATCTGTTTCTACTTCTTCTAGTAGATATATTTATAATTTCACATAACATATATCAACCTATTTTCTTGATTTATTAACTGTAGATAATAATATTCCCTTAATCCTTTCATGTAAGATGGGTTTATTGATATGCTTCTTACTTTTCTTGCTTTTACGTTCAGTTAAATGATAATGTTATTTATTATGATGATTAGGAAAAGTTCCAAGGCATAAAATTGGTTGTTCTTTGTAACTTGTTTCTACTGATAAAAAGCTCAAAGTATACTGTTTTTATCCTGAACTTCTTAAATATTTTTGATGATGTGAATAAATGTTTATAAGTCTGTCTCTTTTTCCCCTAGAATACACTATGTTTTTATGCCTATAGAAACAGTTCTTTCTTCAATTCAGGAAATCCTTCCTCTGTCCTTTTTTTCCCTTTGCATCTTTTTTGGTGCTCTACCTCAGAGAAAATTGGTCTCTTTGTGGCCACTCCTGTGTTTTGGGGTTGTGTTTGTTTGTTCTTAAGATTTATTTATTTATTTGAAAGTCAGAGTTACAGAAAGGCAGAGGGAGAGAGAGAGAGAGAGAGAGAGAGAGAGAGAGAGAGTCTTCGATCCACTAGTTCACTCCCCAAATGGCTGCAACGGGAACTGTTGGAGCTGGGCCTAACTGAAGCCAGGAGCCAGGAGCTTCTTTCGGGTCTCCCGCCCAGGTGCAAGGGCCCAAGGACTTGGGCCATCTTCTACTGCTTTCCCAGGCCATAGCAGAGAGCCGGACTGGAAATGGAGCAGCCAGGACTCGAACCAGCACCCATATGGGATGCTGGCACTGCAGGCAATGGCTTTACCTGCTACACCACAGCGCCGGCCACATGGCCATTCATTGATGACCTTCTTGGCTTACTATCTTTTCACTAATTTTGTTAATGATTGTACGTATTATTTTGCATTCATTTTGGTTATGTCAAGCTCCTTTCTTCTAAGTTCTCTGTTTTATGTTTTGTTTTTTTCCTAGGATATTTGGGAGATTCTAATTTATTTCTTCTGTAATGTTATTGCTTTAGTCATTTAACTAGCTTTACAACCTCCATTTTTCATCACATTCAGATTTTATCACGTAGTTTTTGATATTTTGTCTCATTAAATTAATACTCTCTGTAATTCTGAAATTTGGATCAATAGAACTTTTCTTTCAGTTTTTGCACCATGCTTTCTTGACGAATGTATTCTTCATATCTTCTTGTAGCATCTTCCCTTCTTTCCTTCCTGCATAATTGTAGTATTTTTGCACACCTGCCAAAATATTTCTTTGAATTATTCACATATTCAAAGTGGGTGGCCTAATCAAACCTTATATTTGTTCATATATAAGCTGGATAAATTCTTGACTTCGGCCCCACTTCATCTGGGTCTGTTTTTCAACACTTTCATTTCACGATTGGGCATGCTTATTTCATCTGCTTTTCTGTGCTCTGAGGGTTTGAGTAGCAGAACTCAGCTATTTTTTCAAAGATTTATTTATTTATTGGAAAGTCTGAGTTACACAGAGAGAGAAGGAGAAGCAGAGAGAGAAAGGTCTTCCACCCGCTGGTTCACTCCACAGTTGGCCGAAACAGCTGGAGCTGTACTGATCCAAAGCCAGGAACCAGGAGCTTCTTCCAGGTCTCCCACGTGGGCACAGGGACCCAAGGACTTGGGCCATCTTCTACTGCTTTCCCAGGCCATAGTAGAGCGCTGGATTGGAAGTGGAGCAGCCGGGACTTGAACTGGCACACATTTGGGATGCCAGCACTGCAGGAGATTGCTTTACCAATGATGCCACAGCACCGGCCCCTCAGCTATTTTTTTTTTCTTTTTAAAGATGTATTTATTTATTTACTCAACAGGCAGAATTGCAGACAGAGCAAGGGAGAATCAGAGAGAGAGTTCTTCCATCCTCTGGTTCACTCCCCAAATATCTGGAATGGCAGAAGCTGAGTTGTTCTGAAGCCAGGAGCCAGGAGCTTCTTCCAGGTCTCCCATGCAGGTGCAGGGGCCCAAGCACTTGGGCCATCCTCTACTGATTTCCCAAGCCACAGCAGAGATCAGCTATTTCTTTAAACAATTTTAACTCAATAACCTGGGCTCTACTTCCCCTTATGTAATTCTGATATATATCCTATACCCAACTTCACACTATCTGGGCAAAGATGTACCCTAATCCGCTATGTGGAGAGTATCATTTGACTTTTCATCACTTCTCTGATTCAGGATACAGGATTAGATATTTAGGTTGTTTACTTCTTTTCCCTCAACCTTATCTCCCTAACAACCATGTTTACTACCCTCCCAAAAAGTGGGTAGGCAAGATAAGTAGACGTTTTTGCATATGCATTACAGGACCAGAAGCATTATAGGGTTAAGAGTTTAATTGTTATTCCCCCTCTGAATCCTATCTCTGGTGTGTCAAATTACTTAAATAACCTCCTCCAATTTAGATTTTCTTTTCTCTTCCAATCTGTTAGATTCTCAAATATTCCTGGAATTAATTACCTTTTAGTGATCATAATCACTATCTTTCTTTACTTTCAACTAGGAAAAATGAAAATGGCAGACCTTTGCTGAGATAAGATTTGTACCTACACAACCCTCTTTTTTCATCTCCAGATGTTTATTAGAGATTCTTTATGACATTATTTACTTTATTTTCTCTCACCACCAATAGCTTTTTTAAGTTTATTTACTATACGCCAGACAGGTGTGATGCACATCCTAGTGGCTTCTAAATGACTAGAAGTCAGTGAAAGATTTAGGCTTAATTAAGTTTTGTTTATTTTTTTTCTATGAAAAACTGTATAGAATACATAGAATTATGCATTTTGGAAAACTTCAAAAAATACTTAAATACATTATATATTAATACAAATTATCCAAAATTATAAACTGGAGTACTTAAAAAAGGTTTGTGGAAAAATGGATTTAAAAGATAAGTTATTTTGGTGCAAATATTTTTGAAATCCAGCAAATGAGAGTTTGTCAAAAAAGTTATGGAAGGGGCAGGTGTTGTGGCACAATGTGATAAGCCATTTCCTGCAACATCCACATCCCATATCAGAGTGGCAGCTAGAGTCCCTCTTACTCCACTTCCAATCCAACTCCCTGCTAATGTGCTTGGGAAGCAGCAAGTAATACCTCAAGTACTTGAGACCCTGGTGCCCATATAGGAGACCCAGATGTAGTTCCTGGCTCCTGGCTTCGGCTTGGCTCAGTCCCATCTGTTGCCTGGAGGAAGACACCTCTCTTTCTTTATCATCCTCCTACCCTCCCTCCATCTCTCCTTTTCTCTTTCTTTCGCTCACTCCTTGTTTCAAATGAATAAATAAATAAACTTTCTAAAAAGTAACAGAAATATATATTATAAAAATACTAAGCATGGATTTCAATTTTTTTGCATCAAAATCTTAATTCTGTTTCCATGAAATTTTCAAAGTATTGCAATTAATACTATCATCTTTGGAATAAAGATGAAACTCATAGAAGAAATGTCATTTATATTTTATACATTGTTGCATCATTTACCTTTATTCCTACAAGGAGTAAATATTATCTTCATACTAAGAAAAAATTGAAGATGTCACTTAAAAAAAACAAATAACTTAATGAGATTGACCTGTAGCAAAATAGCCTTTTTTGCTTTAAATATTGCTCTCAGTTATATTATTTTAAAAATAGCATGTGAATAATTGTGCTCAGTTGTTTTAGGAAACTTCCATTTATTTTTTCAGAAACAATATAAGTAAATTGAAGACATGCTACTTTTGTCAAACATACTGAGAGGAAGTCTAGCTTGTTGTAAACTGAACCTACTAAATTATATTCTGTTCTCCTTGACATAACACAAAAGATTATCCATCTCTGATCCCAACCTACTTTTTAAATCACACCATGCTATTTAATGCTTATACTTTAAAAATATTAGCTACATGGGTCCAAGGATTAGCAGATTTTTTTCACTGCTGCATAACTAACACCTAGAATAGCACTTGGCACATCATCACCCTTTGATAAACATTTTTAATGGGCAAATGAGTAAATGTGGTGCAGCTGAGCAAGTTATTTAATGGGGATGTTACCTTACTCATAGGGTGCTGAGAAGTAAATAATGACTTGTATTGGGCACATAATAGAGACTTAACATATGCCCATTTCTTTCTTCTTTTGTATTAAGTAAAATGTTCATAAAGCCATATACTTTATACATCGTGGGATTTCTTATGGAATTATAGTTTAACTATGTCTTCAAACATTTTCAAAATCTTAAATTGCCTAAAGAATTAGCCACAGGTGTGTTGAATTCTCCTATCTCTGCACTGAATGTAAGGCTGCTATTCTGGACACCAACATGTCACATACTGAAACTGACCAGAAAAATAAATGAACACAAAGATAGGAAAGAATTCCACAATCATGATGTCCATTTTTTCAGATGGGAAAAACTCATCCCAGACAGATTAATTGCCCAAGGTCACACAACTGGTACAAACAATAGTCAAGTTATAAGCCCGGGGACTAGCATTGTGGTGCAGCTGGTTAAGGCATCACCTGCAATGCTGGCATCCCATACAGGCATCAGTTCGAGTCCCAGCTGCTCCATTTCTGATCCAACTGCCTGTTAATGCACCTGGGAAAGCAGTGGGAGATTAATCAAGTCCTTAAACACCCTGGTTGTATAGATTAGTTCCTTTCTTAACTACCAGGAAACTGAAGAAAAAAGAAATTTGAAATTTTGCCAAAGTCAAAAGCTAACAGGTATACAATCATTTAACTACCTCCAAATTTTAGAGTCTTCATTCGTTAACACTATGTTGAATAAAATCATGAAAGAAAGGGTCAAAACAAATCTATAATAAATATGAAGGAATGTAAAGTCTTCAAATAGACAAAAAGGAAGAGTAGAAAATTGGCTTATTATTTAAAATTCTAGTGCAGCATAACCTAGATACACACGAATTAATTTGGAAATTATCCATTTAATGGTAACTCCAACAAACTGTGATAGCATCACCATGTTTTTGCAAAGGATATTATCTAAACACATGGAAAATAATTAGCTGCTCTTATCTAAAATGAGAGATAGCAAGAAATAAGCACTAGAATATAACCCATTTCAAAATAGACAAACAAATGCTTGAGATTTTAATTTAAGGGGATATTTTTACCTAGGGACAGATGTAGTCATTGACAAACACTCGGGGTCCAGTCAATATGCACAATATTTATTCTAATACATCGACCTCTTTCTCAGGAGTTCAATTTCAGATATTTTTAAATTTCCATTCTCTGCAGCACTTGGAGTTTTAATGGTTAAATGGAAATTTAATTTTCCTTTATATATGTGATTTGAAAAATCTTTCTGTTTTTGGAAATACAAGTTTTTGCAATTGTTAAAGACATAATAGTTAGGGGCTGGCCCCATAGTGTAGTGGGTTAAATCCCTGACCTGCAGTGCAGGCATTCCATGCAGGCACCAGTTCAAGACCCGGCTGCTCCAATTCTGATCCAAGTCCCTGTTAATGTGCCTAGAAAAGCAGCAGAGGATGGTCCAGGTCATTGGGCCCCTGCACCCACATGGGAGACCCAAAAGAAATTCCTGGCTCCTGGCTTTGGATTGGCACAGCTCCAGCCCTTGTGGCCATTTGGGGAGTGAACCAGCAGATGGAAGATATTTCTCTTTCTCTCTCTTGCTCTCTCTCTCTCTCTCTCTCTCTCTCTCTCTGTAATCCTGTCTTTCAAATAAATAAAATTAATTGAAAAAAAACATAATATTTATGGTTCTTACCTTCTGTTGATAATTGTATTTTATTTGTGAAGTTATATTTATTAGTGAGTGTTTCAAAATTATATTTTTGAATAACACTTATTAAATACTCTTTTGTTACTTTCATTACAGAGTTGGCACCTGAAAACCAACAGCTTATAAAAACATTTTCAATTATTTGTTATAAATTAACTGTAGGGTACAATTTGACTTATGGCCATTTTTTTCCATCAGAAAACATACTTTTAAAGATTTACTAATTTGAAAGACTTACAGAGATAAAGGGAGAGACAGAGAGAGATTTTTCATCTGCTGGTTCACTTTCCATGTGGCTGTAACAGCCGAGGCTGAACCAGGCCAATGCCAGGAGCCTGGAGCTCCATCCAGGTCTCCCACATGGGTACCAAAGACCCAAGTACTTGAACCATATTCTGCTGCTTTCCCAGGTACGTTAGCAGGGAGCTGGATCAGATATGGAGCAGTCGGGACACAAACTGCTGCCTTTATGGGATTCTGGCATCATAGGTGGCGGATTAACCCACCACACCATGATGCCAGCCCCAGAAAATATATATTCTATAAAGCAAAGAATCCTTTTATCATCTGTTTTTGTCTTTGTAGTCTTTGGGTTTATTTATTACTGAAAGAACAAGCAATTCCTGAAAAATATCATAAAAGTGACTCAAAGAGTTGAAATGTAATCTATACTATAATATTACTTCCTGGATCTGCCACTGATGTGTATGTAATTCTGGATAACTTTTCACTCTTCAAGTCTTAGTTTCTCCATAGGTGAAACCCTGGGCTTAACACTTCTCTAAATCTGATTTTCCAGGAATTAAAAAGAAATTTGCTATGTGTAGACTGCAAACTTCCTGGTTGTCCATTAAGATTTCAGGCTTCGCTGGCGCCGCGGCTCACTAGGCTAATCCTCCGCCTTGCGGCGCTGGCACACCAGGTTCTAGTCCCGGTTGGGGCGCCGGATTCTGTCCCTGTTGCCCCTCTTCCAGGCCAGCTCTCTGCTATGGCCCGGGAGTGCAGTGGAGGATGGCCCAAGTGCTTGGGCCCTGCACCCCATGGGAGACCAGGATAAGTACCTGGCTCCTGCCATTGGATCAGCGCGGTGTGCCGGCCGCAGCACACCGGCCGCGGCAGCCATTGGAGAGTGAACCAACAGCAAAAAGGAAGACCTTTCTCTCTGTCTCTCTCTCTCTCACTGTCCACTCCGCCTGTCAAAAAATTTAAAAAATAATAAAAAAGAAAAAAAAGATTTCATGCTTCATTCTCCTTCATCTGTGTGCAAGCAAACTGGCCAGAGTAGAGTTTCTGGTTGGTTTTGGCCAATGAGGTGCCTTGGAAGGATATAAGAGAAGAGATAGTAAAACCTAGAGTATTAGTGTTGATCTCCCACATTGACTTTTTGGAGGAAGGGGTTTTTCTATGTCTGGGCAACATCCTCATGTGTCCTTCACTTCTTCAGGCCTGGGGGAATAGGTGTACCCTCTACTGGGTTTTTTTTTTTTTTTAAGATATATTTTATTTATTTGAAAGGCAGAGTTACAGAGAATTGGGGAGAGACACACAGAAAGATATTCTATCTGCTGGTTCACCACAAATGGCCACAGTGACTGGGCTGGGCTAGGCTGAAGCCAGGATCCAGGAACTCCACCTCAGTCTCCCACATAAACGGCAGGGGCCCAAGCACTTGGGCCATCTTCCACTTCTTTCCCAGGCACATTAGCAGAGAGCTGGATCAGGAGCTGAGCAGCCAGAATTCAATCCAGTGCTCACATGGGATATGCCACAATGCTGGTCCCTACTGCTATAACCCAAAGATACTAAACTATCTTGTCTGCATTTTCTGTAAATATTTTTCTATTAGACTCACTTAAAATCCAAAATCGATTGTATTACCTGTTTTCCTGACAAGTTGGTGATAGAAAAGCAACTTAGTTCTTTGAATCTGAAGCTACTCTTTTTTTTTCTTTTTACTTTTTTTTTTGACAGGCAGAGTGAACAGTGAGAGAGAAAGACAGAGAGAAATGTCTTCCTTTTCTGTTGGTTCACCCTACAATGGCCGTTGTGGCTGGCGTGCTGCGGCCGGCGCACCACGCTGATCCGAAGCCAGGAGCCAGGTGCTTCTCCTGATCTCCCATGCGGGTGCGGGGCCCAAGCAGTTGGGCCATCCTCCACTGCACTCCTGGGCCAGAGCAGAGAGCTGGACTGGAAGAGGAGCAACCAGGACAGAATCCAGTGCCCCAACCAGGACTAGAACCTGGGGTGCTGGCGCCACAGGCGGAGGATTAGCCTAGTGAGCCACGGCACCGGCCCTGAAGCTACTCTTGATCTTATCCTTAGTATGGTGATGGCCAAGTGTTTTGTCTCTATTGAGGATAGAAGAAATGATAAAGATCAGATTGCAGTAGGATAGTAGTGTACTAAGTAAAAAGAAAATGGTATTTCTGACTAAAGGATTTGAGTCTTTTTTAAAAAGATTTATTTAGTTATTTGAAAGTCAGACTTACACAGAGAGAAAATGAGAGGCAGAGAGAGAGAGAGAGAGGTCTTCCATCTGCTGGTTTACTCCCCAATTGGCTGCAAAAGCCAGAGCTGTGCTCATCTGAAGCCAGGAGCCAGGAGCTTCTTCCAGGTCTCCCATGTGGGTGCAGGAGCCCAAGAGCTTGTGCCATCTTCTACTGCTTTCCCAGGCCATAGCATAAAGCTAGATTGGAAGTGGAGCAGCCAGGTCTCGAACCGGCGCCCATATGGGATGCCGACACTGCAGGCAGCGACTTTACAAGCTATGCCACAGTGCTGGCCCCAGGATCTGAGTCTTGATTGGCAAGATTATTAAAAACAATTTAGGCCGATATTTTCAAATGATGGAGCATAAGGGTATGTGGCTATATTTGCACTGGTCCACCGTGAATTGAGAAAAATAGGGCTTTGCACTAAGTCTAAATTTGACTAATAAAAATATGGTTACACTGAGATTAATCATATCTAAATCTTTGATGATGAAATGCCCATTATCTTCAGAAATGTTGGAATTAGTAATGAGTAGTTTTGTTGTTGTTTTAATGTCCTTAATTGGCAAAGTAGGAAGGTGATAGCCTTATGAAGAACCTCTTAAAGAAAATGTTTCGGCATATGAAATTTGTAAACCTGAGAAGTACTGCAAAAGACTGCCATAGTTGTAGAGCTTTCAATTGAGTTCTGAAGTACGGAGCTGGTTGGGATGCACTGTAGTAATTAGTTTCCTTTGCCTTCCTCTTCTGAGTCTAAAAACTCTGGGGCTAAAAACACAGTAAGTATGAATCACAGCTTCTGCCTTGTTAACAAGTGTCTATGATTTCTAAGTATATCTTGATTTCCAGGTATAGGATCAGTGGGAGATTTTTATTTTTAGTTTATTATTTTTTTCATTTATAATATGAAATATGAAAGGAGTGTATCACACCCTTTTAGTAATGTTCTTTCTAAGCCTCAGCAGGAACCACAAAATTTTCAGGGTTCAAATTGTCTTCTCTTCTCTTTCTCATGACTAAATTCCCCCTTATCTCTCCGAATATAGATTTTCTTTAATCAGTCTCCTGGTGGACTTTGAGCTGTTTGCATCCTCCACTCCATCTTGTTCCTGCTCCCTTTTTTCTCTCTCCTAACAGCCTGGCCCACACGTAAGGCTGTTCGTGAACAAAAGGGCAGTTTTACCTGTGTCTAAGTACAGTTCATCATGTTGATTAGCAAAGGGTACCCATCAGGTCCCACCGGTATCTACCATCCTATATAAAGCCATATAATTAATGTGTAAAGGCCACTTTGCATCATAGGCTTCCATTCTTGGGGTCATGGCACCCTAGAAGTATGCTAAGGGCTTTAACACATAGGTAAATCTCTGGGATAAATAATTTGTGTCAGACAAATTTTTCAAAGATTTTAAGTTGTAGCTATGATACATTTAGTGTATTTTTGTGTATAATATTTTCTCAATTACTTTATACTGAAATGTTGGCATTGATTTTAATAATTACCTGAACATTTTTGAAACTAAAAAAGAGAGAACTTGCAAGAAAAGACTCCCATGATTTTTTGTGAATGGAAAAGGACAGATTATAGAGCATTATACTATAAACTCATACAAGAAAACTGGTTTTCAGGGCTGGCAGTAATCCAATGGGTTAAGCTACTGTCTGCAAGGTGAGCATCCCATATTAGAGTGCTGGTTCAAGTGCCAGCTGTCCTGTGTCCAATCCAGCTCCTTGATAACACACCTGGGAAAGCAGCAGAAGATGAGGCAAGTCCTCAGACTCCTGCAAGCCATGTACATGGGAGACCCAGATAGAGCTTCTGGCTCCTGGCTTTGTCGTGGCCCATTCCTGGCGGTTGCTACAATTTGCAAAGTGAAACAGGAGATAAAAAACATCTCTCTCTCTCTCTCTCTCTTACAAATAAATAATAAATATTTTCTAAAAAAGTAAATTGGCTGCAGGTAAAATAAAGAGGATGTCCATTCTTCATTTTCTTCATGCACTACTGTTTGGAATTTTTGTGATATGTACTATTTGAATTGCGTAAGTTCCAAGGCAAGTTTGGGTATGTGCTAAAAACTGATAACAGATGAGGACAGTGACTAGCACTGACATGGTGGTAATACAAGCAAACAAATTCTGGGGCCGGCACTGTGACACAGCGAGTTAAGCCACTGCGTGCAGGGCTGGCATCACATACAGATGCCAGTTTGGGTCCTAACTGCTCTGTTCTGATCCAGCTCCCTGGAAAAGAGACAGAAGATGACCCAAGTCATTGGGGTGCTGTCAAAATACTGGCCCCTGCCTGGCTTCAACCTGGCCCAGCCAAGGTCATTGCAGCCATTTGGGGAATGAATCACTTTCTCTTTTTCTCTCTTCTTCTCTCATCTCTCTATGTAATTCTGCCTTTCAAATAAATAAATAAATATTTTAAAATATTTATATGCAAACAAATTTTGTGGTACTTTTAATGCATGAAGCATTGACATGTATCAAAGCATATTTAAGTGATTTAAGTGTATTTATGCCTTTATTATGTCCATTGTACATACTGAGGCCTAAGAAGTCATTTGCACAAGGCCTCATAGCTAGAAAAAGGGGTAGTATAATTTGAACCCAATCAATCAGCCTGAATCCTAAATCAATACCATTTACTATCAGGACCTGAGAAAGAAGTACTGAGGATTTAGAGTGCTCAAATATAGTTTCTTGAGTAAATACTGTCTCATCTGGCCCTGTGGGATGAGAATACAGGATGCATTGCCACAAAGGAGTAATTATCCCTGTCTGTTACTTCTGTTACCCTTGGGCCTCTGTATACTTTGCTGTAATCGGGAAATTTCCTGTCTACAGAGGTCGTTATTAGACGAGCAAACAAATCTATTGCTTCCATACCCATCATTTCATTCAGACCTAACTATATAACCTTATAGGATTTTTTTTTAGCATTCCCAATTTAGAGACAGAGAATTTGAGGCTCATAGAGGTGAATTTTCTTGCCTAAATTGACACAGCTAGGAAGTACTATGATTTGAAACAGGCATTATGGTTCTGGAGTTCCTCTGATACTACATTTTGGTATTGGGGAGGGGAGATTTACTGGCAGTGGATTGGACTCCCTGACCCCTCTTGCACAGTATGCTGGTGGTCCAGGGCTCTCCTGGTGTGGCTTAGCTCCACTTGTCCTCCCATCCCTTCCCTTCCAGCATCCATCCCTTATCTGACTGTGATCAAGGTTCTAGTTTGAAAGATGGAGCTCAGTGAAGAGTAGCATTTCCCTCCTTCGAAATGAGTGGCCCTTTCTACAAAAAGTGCAAATTGGACAGAAGTGAACATATGCAAGTTTTATAGTGACTCCTCATCTAAAACAGAGGCGAGAAAATGATTAGAGTTGCTCCTATTTGGACAGACTGTAGAAAAGCATGATGAACATTGTTTGCAGCAGCTTGAGGGTCTCCAGATGGCTCGGTCTCTCTTTTTTTGCTTATTCAAAATAATTCCTACTGAATGTTCTAGCAGTGATAACAATATCTGACTGAAAATGCACCCTGTTACTTCAGGCTGCCCTGGACAGAAGGCCCTAGGCCCTTATCAAGAGAAGAGCAGCCAAGTATCCAGAACTCCAGTTTTGCAGGCTCTACAAATTCATCAGCCCTATGCAGCCACTAGTATAAGCCACTCTTAAGTTTGAAATCCAGTATTTGAGGCCCAATGAAACTGCTGATTGAAAATCAAGTCATTTTGGTTTGCTTTTCATTTAAGGCCCACAGGCTTCCCATCATTAAAGGAGCAGCTGACATTGCTGTTCAGTGAGCCAAGCTGCTGCCTGCCATATGGCATCCCATATTGAAGGGCTGGTTCAAGTCCTTGCTGCTGTTTCCAATCCAGCTCGCTGCTAAAAAGCCCGGAAAGGCAGTGGATGATGGCCCAAGTGCTTTGGGTCCCTGATACCTGTGTGGGAAACCCTGGATGGAGTTCCAAGGCTCCTGGCTTCAGTGTGGCCCCAGCCACAGCAGTTGCTGCCATTTGGGGGAATGAACCAGTAGATGGAAGGACTCTATATCACATTGCCTTTCCAATAAATAAATAATTCTTTTAAAAAAATAAAAACTGTGGTGGAGCAGATTAAGCTGCTGCCTGTGGTGCTGGTATTCATAACAGTGCTGGTTTGAGTTCCAGCTGCTCCACTTCTGATTCAGCTCCCTGCTAATGTGCTTAGGAAAGCAGTAGAGCATGATTCAAGTACATTGTTCCCGGTCACCCATGTTGGAGACTTGGATGGAGTTCCAGGCTCCTGACTTCAGCCTGGTCCAGCCCCAGCCATCATGGTCATTTGGAGAGTGAATCAGTGGACTGGAGATCTCTTTCTCTCTTTGTCTCTACCCTGCTATCTGTAACTCTGCCTTTCAAAGAAATAATAAAATAAATAGTTTTAATTTAAATAATAAAATATTTTTATTATTTAAAAAATAAATAATAATTTTCTAAAAAAGGAACACTGTGGTGGCCAAAGGGAAAGTCTGTTTTAAAATGCCATGTGTATAAGTGTTCAAGGCCACCGAAGAGATTCTCCCCAAACCATTATAATTACATGCCTTCCTACAAAAAATTATCTAGGAAGGTCCCTGTTGTTTCCACATACTCTAACTCTACTGTTGACTATTAGACCTAGTCATTGGTTAACTTTAAGCTGGGCAGCCTTATAATAAACAATGACTGACAAACCATGGCCATAGTGGCTTTGCCTAGGCGACATTGCTTAGTCTGAGGAGGAACTTCATTTGGTAATATGAGCTCAAAGAGTAGGGTTGGGAGATAGGTAAGAGGGGAGGATTGAGGATTCAGTTCCTTCTTTTTGGAAACTTCATAAATAAGATTGCATTATAATTGGAACCTGTTTACATAATAAAGGAATTGCCTGGTAGTAACTGAAAGGTAACCTGGAAATATTGTATGATAATAACTGGATGTTTGAATTTAATAATCCAAGAGTAGAACAGCCAAGCATGTGGTGATCATGGGTACATGGAGATTTTATTGCCCTGATTTGTCCATTGTCTAGTGGCACATGTAATAGAATGTCACATTGTACCCCAGAGTAATGCACTGTTATTGCAAGTTAATCAAAATGTGCAAAAAATGTAAATGGAAATGTCAACCATCCTGTTTGATTATTACACATTTGTATACATATAATGAAGCATTGCACTGTACCTCACCAAAATATACACTTAAATATATGAAATTTGAACGATCTACAAAAAAAGAATGTATGTATGTGTGCTTTGTTGAATCAGAGGTAAAGTGTTTTTTTTCTCTTTTAGGAATTCTATGAAAAATCAAATAATCATCAGATTAAACAGAAAGAGATAACAAGAGTGGAGCAGTTCCACGTGATGACAACGGTTGGGGGAGCTGAGGAGAGGTAGAGTACAAAATCACTGCAAATGAGGAAGTTAAAGGACCCGAGGGATCCAGATGTCAGCTGCATTATCTCTTACGACCTTGAAGTCACCCAGGATGATGACAGAGAAGGAAAAAATGATCCAGGTGCCAATGTCTACATGAAATGAGAGACATGGGCCAGGAAGCCAAGGAAGCAGTAATATAAAAGAGTAACAAGCAATATTCTCAGATGAAATGAGTCTACATATGAGAGGATTTTTTTTTCTTTTTATTTCATGGGGATGAAGATCAAATTAGTACAACTGGTTCAATAAATACTAGTTGTTTTACTGAGCTCATCTCCAATTTTTGGGAACTGAAGCATTAGAAATGCCACTGTTATCAGTTCAGGTTTCCTCTCATGCTCACCCTACCTAGCCATACTCCCTGCTGCCCCCCCCCCCACCAAAACACACATCAGAGCGCTGCCCGTTCTGTAAAACTCATGTACAATTCCTCATAGAGGCATAGGGTCTGCATTACTTGTGGTTAAGTGAAGGAGTGTGTGTGGGGGCAGGGGGAGGGGGTCTGGATGAAACCAGAAAGAGTAACTTAGAAGCTACTTTGGATGCCAGAAATCTGAAGCATCCTACTTCTGTGTAATGACTTGGGGACATGTGGAGTCCTGAGTCAATGTGTCAATCTCAAAAACTTAGAAAGGCACCTCATCCCCGTATCCACTGGAAGGGCAGTCTACAGGTGGATAACAACTACTAACTAGAGGGTGACTTGTCTGAACTAAGCCTATTTTAGCCACCCCCACGGGAAGGGCTTTTGTTCACCCACATGGAAAATATTAACACAAAATAAAAGTGTCTGCAAAGAGGAGATGAAAGCCTTGGCTGCCTTAACTTCATAGTGAAGCTTCCATCAGCTTGTTCTAGGCTGCAGCTGGCACTGCTAGGAATAACAAGAAAAAGATGAGTACAATTCAATAGTGATTTATTGCACTTAAAAGTCATATGCGGGGCCAGCACTGTGGTGTAGCGGGTAAAGCTGCGGCCTGCAGAGCTGGCATCCCATATGGGTGCCAGTTATAGTCCTGGCTGCTCCACTTCCAGTCCAGCTCTCTGCTATGGCCTGGGAAAGCAGGAGAAGGTGGCCCAAGTCCTTAGGCCCTTGCACCTGCGTGGGAGATGGGGAAGAAGCTCCTGGCTTCAGATTGGCACAGTTCCTGCTATTGTGGCCATCTGGGGAGTGAACCAGCAGATGGAAGACCTCTCTCTCTCTCTCTCTCTGCGCCTCTGCCTCTGCCTCTCTGTAACTGCCTTTCAAATAAATAAATAAATCTTTTTTAAAAAGTCATGTTCCATGTAATGTGCTGCACACTGTAAACAGCACATAAAGAAATAAGTTGTTGTCCTTGAACATAAGAAGTTGTGCAAGAGACAGATACTTACACAAGTTATCAAGGGCAGAAATAGATAAGAACTATAGGAGAAAGATAGATATAAATTACTTAGAATACTGCAGAAGGAAGGTTGACTTCTAGTTAGAGGAATTCAAAAAGGTTACACAAAGGAGGTGACAATTTTCTAGGCTGGGAAGAATGAATTTGGTATTGGGGACAGCATGGACAAATGGACAGAAGAAAGCTAAAGCAGAATAAAGGATGTGTAGTAACGAGAGTGAAAAAAATAACAGTTAAACTAATAGTTAATTTTTCTGGATCACATAATATATGTTAGGAACAATGCTAAGTTTAACATATCTTATTATTCTAATGTATTTGTTTAATTTATTTGAAATGCAGAAAGAAAGATCTCCTATCTCCTGGTTCACTCTCCAGATGTCTGCAACAGTCCACACAGAAGGAGCTGAAATTCCATCCAGGTCTCCCACATGGATGGCATGGACTCAAGCACTCAAATCAGCACCTGCCCCTTCCCAGGGTGTGCATTAGCAGGAAGATGGAGTTGATAGCAGAGTTGGAACTGAAACCCAGGCACTCCAATCTGGGACAGAGGTGTCCCAAGCAGCACCATAACTGTTATATCAAAGTGCTCGCCCCGTGTTAAGTTATTTGTTATTCACAACAATCCTAGCATATAGGTTAATAAAATTATCATCATTGACCCCATTTCACAGCTAAGAAACTGAGGCCTAAGGAAGTTAAGCAACTTGCAGAAGATAACAGACAGCAAGTGATAGAGTAAAAATTCAAACCAAGAAGTTTGGATCCAGACAGACCCCATGCTCCCAATCTCTGTGGTACTTTACTTGTTTGTCAAAGGCTACAAGAAGATCATGAAGGACATTGAATCACAGGGGCAAGGATTCGGGGCTCTATCTTGTAGACTTTTGTTTTGTTCTTGGCTCTAGAACTCACTAGTTGAGTCACCTTGGGCAAGTTACTTAATTTATCTGAAACTTTATTTCCAAGTGTGTAAAAATAGATATGGTAAAATATTTTGACAACATGATGTGATGTAAAGCACCTAGCCCAAAGATTGGTAAGTGTCAGGATCTCCCCCTTCAGGAACTGGCCAGGTTGCTGCGAAGGAAAGAGTAGAGGAGACTGAGGAAGGTCAAACTAAACACACTACATTGGTACTCTAGGAGACTAGAAATCGCTCAAACCAACTCCTGCGGGCACTAGGTGCTACGGACCAGGAGCTTCTCCCAGCAGGCACCAAGGCATTACAGGCCAGGGAGAGTGGCTGAGGGTCCCCTTATATACAGTTTCTAGAGGCTAGCCCCGCCCACCCGCCGACCTCCCAGGGTCCTGTAGTCATGGCGATGACGGTTATGACAGTTGGTTTGTGGTTTGCGGGTAGGCCCTCTGATCAAGCCGTCCCTTTTCAAACTTAGGCTCTAGAGCGGTTACTTTTCTACTGTGCAGTTACTTTCTTTCAAACTGTGCTACAGCTACTTTCTCCGAGAATGGTTCCCTAACAGTAAGAAATACAAGTAAATTTTGCTGTCATCATTCATAGAAGAATTAGCATGAGATGGGAGGATATTTCAGGTGGAAGGAAAAGACTAAAGTTTTCTGGCACTACTTGGATATGTGGTGATATGGTGATGAAAGGATTGTGAGGATTAGCTTATGAAAAACTTTGCGTGTGATTGTGAAGAACTTGGCTTCTATTCTACAAGTTACAAGAGACCCATTAAACAGAATGAAGTTTAAAAGGCAGGGGTAAAAAGCGGAAGGAAAAACTGATAGCCATATATGACACCAACAAGTACCTGCTTTATGTTCCATTCTGGACTAGGTTCTGTACTACATTCATAGATGAAGCCTCTGGAGTCTCACTGATAAGACAGGAACACAGCTTACTTCACAAAAACAAGTGAAGTAATTGGCAGTGTAAAATAGTACAACCACTTTGGAAGACACCTTGACAGTTTCTTACTAAGTTTAAAATGAACTTACCATATGACTGAGAAATGCTACTTCTAAGTATGTTCCTAGAGAATAAAAAAAAATGCTGACAAAAACCTGTAATTGAATGTTTCTAACAGCCTTATTACCCCCCCTCCAAAACTAAAAACAAACAAAACGCTTACCAATAATTGAGTGGGTGAACAAAATGTAATACATCCATGCTATTGGATACTACTCAGGAACAGAAAAGAATCAACTCCTGATAAATGTGACAGCATAGATGAATGTGCAAATATGAGCATATTTTGCTATAAGTAAAGGAAATGAGAGACAAAAAGCTACCTACTGTGTGATCGCATTTACACACTGTATGATCACATTTACATGATATTCTAGTAAAACAAACTGTAGGACCAGGGAAAAGATTAGTGGTAGCCAAAGGATAGTGGTGGGGGAAGATATAGCTACAAAGGGGAAGTGCAAGGAAATAATTTTTTTTTGACAGGCAGAGTGGACAGTGAGAGAGAGAGACAGAGAGAAAGGTCTTCCTTTTCCTTTGGTTCACCCTCCAATGGCCGCTGCGGCTGGCGCACCACGCTGATCCGAAGCCAGGAGCCAGGTTCTTCTCCTGGTCTCCCACGCTCCCGGGCCACAGCAGAGAGCTGGACTGGAAGAGGAGCAACCGGGACAGGATCCAGCGCCCCGACCAGGACTAGAACCCGGTGTGCCGGTGCCACAGGGGAGGATTAGCCTATTGAGCTGTGGCGCTGGCCAAGGAAATAATTTTGAGGTCATTGAAACCATATTGGTTGTGGTGATGGGTATACGAATCTGCATAAGTGTAGGAACTCAGAACTGTTGCCAAAATGTAATGTTTCTAAATATAGAATGCAGTATTACATTATGGAAAACATGGAAATTCTGACAAATTTTTACATTTTCCGAAGTCCATGCAAATAAAGCAAATAAAACTTCCTATGAGAATCACAGGAAAGTGATTTTTATTTTCATCTTTGGAAGGGTTACTAGATTTCATGTAAGGAGATATTGCCTAACATGTAACTGATGTCAAATTATTCAGAGTTGTGACATCTTTGTGGATTATTGTGAGTTTGTGACTGAACAACTGATATCAACAAGGGCTATTAATTGGTGAAGGTCTGTATTGGGGTGTCAGAAGGTTCCATCTGGAGATCTGTACTACTTGCTATTTGCATCAGTGACTTTAAAAATGATTTCTGTAATCAGAAGACATCAGCTGTGAAAATTTATGGATGATATTAAGCTGAATGGAATAATAATAAGAATTTCAAATATCTACATACGCATTGGTGCAGGCTGGAATTAAGTGACATTTAGTGGCAAAATATTAAGCTTCCGTGTAAGCATAGGGTGGACTACACAAGTACAGGGGAGAGGTACAATATATGTCTTAGATTGGGAGGCTATTTTTATGGATATCCTAGTGTCAAGGAGCATTCAGAACCTGTCTTTATTGAATGGACCCTTCCTATATATATATATATATATATATATATAATATATATATTATATACTATATAATTATATATTACATATAATATATAATATAGCACATATAATACACACATATATAATGTATATTATATAAAGCCTAGAGCCATAAATAATAAGGTGACAGGAACACTGGAGTGTACCCAGAGGATAGTGAAGAGGTTGGAGAAGGATCTTGAGCACAGGCCATAAGAAGAGCAGTTGGGGATGGAAATTTTTAGCCTGGAGATGTTTCAGAGGGACAACATTTCTGTCTTCAAGCCTTTGAAGTACTCTCACACAGTAGAAGTAGATAGAGACTGAGAGACCCATGTGGCCACCTCAGAGCAAGAAGAAAATCCAGCTTTTATAAGAAAGAACTTGAAGCCAAAGATGTTCCTAGATAGTGTGAGTGTCCTCAAGGAGTAGCAAATTTCTTGCCAGCAGAGTTGTTCAAAGAGATACTTCCTACTCGTTAGTGTGAAATCAGATTTCAAAATTGAATGGAATGGCAGTTCTCAAATTTGAGTGTGCAATGTATCATTATCACCTAGGGGAATGGAATAAAGGTTCAGATTCCTAGGCTTTCAGCCCGAGGTTTGAATTTAGGACATGTGGAACCCTGGAAAGTATATCTCAAACAAATACCTCCAAAGTGATTCTAATCCAAATTTTGGGCAACAGCCTGGTGAAGGTTGGCTGATTAATACTTAATGATACCAGCAGTGAGGAGAGCAAAGAGCACTGGACTGGTAGTCAGATGCACTGGGCTCCTGTCCTGGCTCTGAACCTGCCCCATAAAACCTTTTATTGGTCCCTTCCCTGCTTAGGTTCCAGGTTCCTCTGTTCCCAGTGTATACCACAGTGAATTTGTTTAAACATTTTCATTTTAATCAGTGAAAATTTTTCTCCAAAGTCTTACAAAAGCCTGACTATTAAAAAATTTTTATTCATCTTATGAGAGAGAGAGAGAGAGAGAGAAAACCCATCCTGTGGTTCACACCTCAAATGCCTGCAGTGGCTGGGACTAGGCCAAACTGAAGCCAGAAGTCAGAAACTCAGTCCAGGTTTTTCACATGGGTGTCAGGAATCCAACTACTTGAAACATTGCCACTGCCTACCGGGGTCCACTTTGGTAGAAAGCTGGAATAAGGAGTAGAGCCAGGACTCACATCCAGGCACTCTAATATGGGATACAGTCATTTCACCTGGCATCTTAAGTGCTAGGCCACGTGCCTGCCCCCAAATGCCAATATTTGAGGCAAACACTGAGCTTTTTTGTGTGTTGTGTGTGTGTGTGTGTATGTCTGTGTCTGTGTAGGAGGAATGCCTTGCTCATTCACCATACTCCACCTAAACCCTAGAGACTCCACTGTGAAGTTTGAAACCAGCTGCTTTGAGATCTGCCAGACTACTTGCTTCTGATGACCAAGGGTGCTTTGGTCTTGTGACCCTCATATCTGAGTTCTGGCACCTCCTTTGAATCCTATACCCATGTCTCTCTCTATACTGACCATACCACCACTAGGAAAATATCAAGTTTCAGTCAACTCCCTGAACAAAGCTATTTCCTACCTCTGTCCAGATTACCTGCTCTTTTCATTCCACAGCAACCATTCCCATAACACCCCTATCCCAGTCAGCCTACCTGGGACCAGGGCAGGATGGGGGCTGGAAACATCTTTGAACAGAACTTTGGAAAGTCTCCCCCAACTCTTCTGATCTAGGCTTCAGTTCCCCCAACTGTTTTCTCAAGCTATGCTATCATTCCATTGCTTCATATGCAGAGAACATTAATAGCCCTTGATGATTGGTCTCTGCTTATATCTCTATCCTTATCTCCAGCCTCCTCTAGGTAGATTTTGATGCTATAAGAAGACTGGCTGTACAGATTTTTGATCCATTCAACCCTCACAGAATCCAATAAAGAGTCGTCTGTACCTTAGAATTGTCTGTTGATTCTAGGTGATAAGATAACAAATGAATGCCATTTGAAGCCAGAGAGACCATAGGAATCAAAATAACAACCATAATTTATTGAACTTCTCTTATATGACAGCCAATTTCCTGTTCATTATCTTATTTATTTCTCACATCACCCTGTGAGTTCAGTACCATTAGTAACCCATTTTCCAGATGAGGAAACTCAGCCTCAGTGCAGTTAATCTACTAATTGACATATACAGAAACTGGGATTATGGGCCCATTTTCTTGTGATGGTGGAGGCAGTATTTTTGAGCTTCATAACATGTAGCCATAGATAAAAATTATTCTGGTCTTTCTAGCGAGACAGGCAAAAAGCCCTGAGGTTTCCTATAGTGAGTTCTTATAGTGATTGGCAAAATTCAGCTCTTAGACCATACAAATCAACAAGATGGGAACCTGTACTGGCCAGGTGGATTGTGCTAGAAAAAAAAAGGAATTGGTATCAATGGAAATAGTGACCTTGGTCATTTGCCATGAAACATGGAAAGCCACAGTCTCTGGGCTTGCTAGTAGGTCTAATAAGACTTTCAGTTATCTACTTGATTGGACATGATATCCCCCAAAGAATGATGGACACAAAGATTTCCTGGTCTCACCCCTGAGATTCTGCTCCAGGAGGTCTGGGCACAGGACTCAGAAATCTGCATGTAGGATACACTGCCCAAGTAATTTGGATGTAGATTGTTCTGGGGTACGTTGCCCTCCATAGAACAAGTAGATTTTTAAGTTTCCCCTAGTTTTGAGATTTCCTACTGTTCTTCAAGTATTGAAGTATCTGCATGGAGAAGAGGTGTCATGGTTAAATCAGAAAGAGAAATGCTGCTGCCAATAGTTAGAAATGTATGGTCAGAGATAGCTTCACGGAAGTTATAAAACTTATAGTGGGTCATGAAACAGGGATGGAAATTACATAGGTACAGAGAAAGTAAATGACATAGGCAAGAGAATGGGGAGGAGCAAAGCCTCAAAGACAGAAATAGCTTTCATCTAATAGTCCAAAAAAAGTAGTTAAAAGAAAATGGGTGATAGGTGAAATCCAAAGATTTTAGGCTTGAGAAACAAATGGAAGCCTTTGTAAGTTCTAGTGCATGGAAGAAAAGGGCATTTAAAGCACTTTTTTGTATTTTTTGCCTGAGATCCATATTATACATACATACATACATATATAAGCATACATTTGAGTGTATGGGTGATGTATGACAGAAATCAGACTTTCCTAAAAATGTTTATCAAAGACAAAAATAATAAAATCTGATGCGATATGTCACATATATATGACAAATTAACAGATGACAGAATACATACTAATATACATATATGAATTTAATACATATACATCAGAGAGAGAGCGAGAAAGAGATCCTAATCTATACACTAAATTAGCTTCATGCCTTCCTGATGAATTATAAACCAGTTTGAAAAACACTGGTTTGAAAGAAATGAGATAATTTCTTTCCTTGCTGTTTACACTTTCAGCTAGTGAACAACAATTAACTGATCTAAAAAAAAAAAGTGTTTCAGGAAATCCAGACTTTTTGTACTTACATTTTACTTATTTACTTATATTTTTGAAATGTATCTTATGGATAATTTTAACAATTGTATACAAAACAGAACATACACGCAATTTTTGAAATACGTGATCCAGTACATGTGTATTTTTTTGGAATCCAGTTAGACATTAACTTGGTTAATTTTTCATGTAGACATTGAAATAAGGTTCCTGGGATGTCTGAACTTTATATTTAACCTATTTAACCTTCTTCAGAAAAGTGTGAATTTTTTCCTAGTCTTTCTCTGATTTCAGTCTGTGTGTTCCCACTCAAGCACACAACCAAGATTTAGGCCCGTTGGTTTAGCACATGCACTCCTCTAGACATGATAGCAGCTAGCTGCACCATATGAGAAGAATATGAAAGAAAGAATATGCAACCTGTTGCCTTATGATAATTATCTATTATAGATAGTTGTGTCTAAATTTTATATTTATTTACTAGTTCTATTAAACAAAGTTGCTCAGAGACATCAAGAACCTTATTAAATATAATTTAATAGAATCAGCAAAACAATTACTCTTGGATATGCATTATTGATTTTACTTGTAATGTTTAATATGGAACTATGATGATTTTCAGCTTCAAAATAAAGTTCTTCATAGACCACTTTTCTTGTTCCTTTGTAAATTTCTGAAACTCCTCACTCTGCAGCTAGCAACGAGTTTCCCAGTTGAGAAGTAGCTCCCTCACAAATCAGTGTCAGTCATTTGGAACTTCTGCTACTGTGACTTATAATGGTGATTTACAACAAAGCAAATGCTTCCCAGTAACTACAGATGTTGAAAGCAGTAAGGTCATTCAAGGGTAGCAGGAGACTTTATACTTACACCCTTTACCACACCATTTTGAGACACACTGTTGAAGCCCCTGCTGTTAACTTTTTAATTGAATTTCAAATGTATTCCATGAATTCAGTTTTCTGTGCTTTGAGATCTCAGAAGCTGGCTCCATCATGATCTAACCATTGGAACAGAGTGTACTTTTAGGCTCACCTTTCCATTTCAGGGAACTGAAGCAATGTTAGATTACTTAGCAGAGTTGACTTGAGTTCACTGAATACCTCTGTTTTCTCTCTCCAAATAAGGCCTCCTTTCCAAGTGGCTGCCAAAAGTCCTTTTTGCTGGACTTTTCAATTGCCTGGAAAAGAGCCTTTGACGTTGACAGTTATGGGAATCAGGCATTTTAACTTAGCTTCAGCTATCCTGGAGGGTAAATGCTTCTTGTGTGGCACTCAGCTATTCATATTGGGCCTCAAAGTTGCTGCTCAAGGGAATGGGTGCCTATAGGATGGAATGGTTAGTTAGGAAAATGGGAGTAAAAAATGGGGGCAAAATGGAAAAATAAATGGGTGATTAAATGAACAGAAACAAGAGAGGAGCCTTGCATGAACCAATGATAATAAATGTGAGAAACTGAGAAATATGTTTAACTCAACCCTTGTCATAAAGAATTTTTAAAAAGTTTTATCATTTCTGGCAAAAGAGGAAAATCTATTCATACCACAAAATGTGTCCTTCATTGTATCCTACTTTTCGTTTCTTTTTTTAAAGAATATTCATATTATTTTCTCAACTAATTTTGAGAATCTGGAGGTGGGATTATCAATCATAATTATTTTCTTGTTCTCCATAATGCCAAGCATTATAAAATCCTCGCCACATTGAACCTGAGCTCTTCAAATGCAAGGCATTTTATCTGTTCTGTTCACTAAAATATTTTAAGCACCAAAAACAGTAAGCTGGCACACAGTTAGTATAGAATATACTCTTGATTAATAAATTAATTTGGGGTTGGCACTGTGGTGTAGCTGATAAAGCCACCACCACCGCCTGCAGTACCAGCATCCCAAATGGGTGCCAGTTCGTGTCCTGGCTGCTCCACTTCCGATCCAGCTCTCTGCTATAGCCTGGGATAGCAGTAGAAGATGACTTAAGTGCCTGGGCCTCTGCACCCATGTGGAAGACCTGGAAGAGGCTCCTTGCTCCTTGCTCCAGATAGTTGCAGTTCTGGCTGTTGCAGCCATCTGCAGTGGATGGATGACTTTCTCTCTCTCTCTCTCTCTCTCTCTCTCTCTCTGCCTTTCAAATAAATAAATAAATCTTTAAAAAAATAAAATAAATTAATTTAGCTCTTTGAAGTCAAGATTAACATCAGATTCAATTCTCTTCCTTCAAAACTCACTTCAGTGTCTGGCACATTGTAGATACTCATTATATATGGATTACTTTCCTCTGTCTTAACATCTTTTTCTTCTATTGACCATCTTTTTTTTTCATTTTTAAAAGATTGATCATCCCCATTTGGAGGAAGCTCAGATGTACAGAGCTGTGCCAGATATTCTGGAATTTAGTTTCAACAAAGAACTGCTTGTGTTTCCAACCTGGGACTGTTTTTCATTGACCTGCTCGAAGTTGTCATAGATTTTCTCACCATAGCTGACCTGGAGCTCATACGGAGCTAATGGATGATCTCCTATCTCTTGTTTGAACTTAAAGTATGACACTGTTTATTTTTGATAACACAATGAACATGAGAGAAGCTTACTAGAGGTTTTATGATATACCCTAAGTTAGTAAATGTAATTCTAAAAACAATTAATTGTGATAATCCCATGATCTCACATCTCCTCAGATTACAGATAGGGAGACAGAGGGATAGAGAATAGGATTGCTCTGAGTTTACGTGATCACAGTAACAGAACTAAGATTAGGGCTTATGTCTCCTGACAATGGTAAAATTGTTCTATGATACTATCTCCATTAATGCTCCATCTTCTAGATATCTCAAAATATAAGTTACACAAGGGTATGTTTGCAAAACCATCAGGATAATGTCACTTAATCTCAAAGGTCCTTTTCAGTTCTATATCATTCTTATTTCTTCTCTGGACTTCCTAAGAGCAGGTCCTATAATCTGACTCATTTCTGTATTTCTAGAAGATATTAAATTATTTTTGTCAAATAAATGAGTGAATATTCAAATGATCAGATTTAGTAACTCAATTTCCAAAAGAAATGTTTTCAGAATCTAAGACACTTTATAAACCAATTTAAGAACTCTTTAATTGCATCACCAAAGTTATGATATTCTTGGGCTCAGATATTTTGATGGCCCATTCTTTCAACTGTTTATTAGTTCTGGGAGGAGTTTAAATGAGGAAAGGGCATACCCAGGGAGCATCTTGTGCGGGCTTCAAAGGGTCTGGAACTGGAAATTGGCCACTGCTCTCAGAGTAGGTCAGTCCAAGAACATTCCTATTAATCTTTGAGGACTAGTGATTGGCAAGTGCACTGATTTTCTTAAAAAGAAGTAAATAGGTAAAGGTTAGATCCTGGAAACAGGGAACCAGGAAACTTGATACAAATCAAAATTCTAGAAAAGAATATGAAACTGTATAACCCAGAAAAGAAAGAAGAGATCACCAGGAACCATCTTGGGTTCAATAAGATTAATTTATTCAAAACTGCTTTACTCTTATTTTGTGACAGTATTTCTAGTTTGGTAAATCAGGAAAGTATCATCTTGATTTCAAATAAATATATCACAAGACTCCCTATAACCCTTTCAATGGGTAAGATGCAGAAATAAGGACAGAATAAGATTGTTTGATAAATTCTCCAATTGGAACAGGACTATTAAAACACTGTACTGAGCACTAGTTCCATGTCAATGTGGAAGGACTGACTAAACCATGTCCTGTTTACCATTTTTAAAAATTAAAGATAAAGGAAGATTGAAAAGGAATATATATTCACTTTTGCAGATGACCCAAAGCTACTGCCATGGAGGGAAGCATCATGATTTGAAAATGATCTCAAACATCTGGAAAGCTAGGCCAAAATGAACAGGACGAAATTTAAGAGACTTGAATGCCAACTCCTGAATTTAGTTTCAATAGTCATTTGTACAAATTCCCAGGACATTGTAAGAATAGTGGAGTTGGAAAGAACTTTACAGAACAACATGTTAAACCACTCCTTTTACAGATAAGGGAAACTGAAGTCAGGAGAGGATTATGAATTGCCTGAGGTTACATTGAATCAGTAGGGGATTTGGGATTAAGATTCAGGTATCCAAATTACTATGTCAGTTCTCCCCTCACAATCCCCATCCCAATCTACTTTTGTACTTTGAATTTGTAATGCATCTTTACAGGGTACTTTATGGATTTTGTGCATATATTCTTACATAGTACTTCTACCTAAATGTGGACTATATTTGGAGTCATATTTTATGTATTCTGTTCTGACATGATTTGTTCACTTAAACATATAACAGAGTACTTTTCATGTCAGTATATACATAAGCTGCTTTAGTCTTTTCAAAGGTTGTATAATAATTTTTAGAAGGACTGTTTCCTCAGTTATTTAACCCTTTCCCTTCTCAGTGAATTTTTCAGAGCTCTTTGTATTTTATCAAGCTGTTATTTTGGCTTTCTTTCTTTTAACTCCACACAGTTCTTAGTTTTTTTCCATGAAATATATTCTGCCTTTTAGACTTAGGAAACTAGTGAGAAACTCTATCAAAAAAGGTAGTGAACTTTTCCATCTCTGGAGTTGTTCAAGCTATCAGAGAACAACTGAGCAATGATACTGCAACAGTGAATAATACATAGCCTCATGATAATTTCTAGTCCTAGCATACCTGGTAGTTTTCTGCTTTCTCATTTATATACTCTAGTAGATTTTCATCTCTTTGAAAGTAGGAACCATGTCTTATTCAATATTATCCCTAGTATCAAATAATATCTGATACTAAGCCAATTCCCCATACATGTTTATGAATTCATATATCATGTAACACTGAGATTTTGGTTATCTTGTCAGCTTATATACCAGAAAGAAACCAGTTCTACAGCTTCATTAGAATTAATCTCCTTCAAGTGTCATGAATATGTGATCAGACATCCAGGTACATTTATCTATGCGCTCTTTTGGGGTCGAAGAGTAAGGAATTATGTATGTGTATATCCTAGGGCTAGAGGGCATCTCTCCAACTGTTTTTTGAGCCCTTGAGCGCTTTGCTATGAGTTTAACTCTGGATCTGTAGGTCTTAGATTGACACCAGCTACAATTTCCACTGCTTTCCTCTGAGTCCTCAGAAGAGCACAGTTTCCATCTTCCATATCCTCCACCAGGACACATTTGATTTGGATATATCCAGAGGACAGAAAAAGGAGATGACCTGACAAAGATTTGATTCAGCATGTTAGTACTGTCACCAACTCACCATATAACTTTGGGCAAGTCTCTCCTTCCAATTCTCTGGCCACAGTTTCACATTCTTTTTTAATGTAAAGGTTTTATCCAATCAATGTTCCTAAACATTTTTAAATCTTTGGATGCTTTTATTCAAACAAATGTGCACATGAAAGGTGACTGTATGATAAAAATAAGTGGTATTCAGTATAATGCATTTTATAAATTAAAAGGCAGGGTTTAATTACAAATTTGATAATTAGGGCTTAGATTATTTATATGGTCACAAACATTTAAAAATAGGGTTTTATGGGGGTGGGCATTTTGGTGCAGTGGTGGTTTACCCTTTTATGCCATGACACTGGCCCCCATTACTTTTTATATTCTATATATTAGCCATCACAAATCAGAGAAAATATATGAAATCTGCATTTTTGAGATTGTTTTTTTGATAAGTGTAATGGTAACCAATTGCATCCATTTTGCTGCAAAAGACAGGATTTCATTTTTTAATGACAGGATAGTATACCACAATTTATTTATCTAGTCATCAGCTGATGGACATCTGGGTTAATTCCATGCCTTAGCTATTATGAATTGAACTGCTCTAAACATGGGGGTACATATAACTCTTTAATATGCTGATTTTGTTTTCTTTGGGTAAATTCCCAGGAGAGGAATGGCTTGGTCATATAGTAGACCTATTTTCAGATTTCTGAGGAATCTCCATACTGTCTTTCATAATGGTTGCATTAGTTTACATTCCTACCAACAGTGGATTAGGGTGTCCTCCACATCCTTACCAGCATTTGTTATTTTTTGATTTTTGGATGATAGCCATTCTAACTGGGTTGAAGTGAAACATTGTGGTTTTTATTTGCATTTCCCTGATTGCTAATGATCCCGAGCATTTTTTCATGTGTTTGTTGGCTACTTGAATTTCCTCTTTTAAAAATGCTTGTTCAAATCCTTTGCCCATTCCTTAACTGGATTGTTTGTTTTGCTGTTGGTGAGTTGCTTGATGTTAATCCTTTATAAGTTTCATAGTTTGCAAATATTTTCTCCCATTCTATTGGTTGACTCTTCACGTTACTGAGGGTTTCCTTTGCAGCACAGAAACTTCTTAGATGATGTAATCTCATTTGTCTATTTTGGCTTTGGTTGTACTTCTGAGGTCTTTTCCAAGAAGTCTTTTCCTATTCCAATGTCTTGCAGAGTTTCCCCTATATTCTCCTCTAAATCTGATGGTATCAGGTCACAGATTTAGACCCTTGGTCCATTTTGTGTTGACATTTATATAAGGTGTAAAGTAGGGGTCTTGCTTCATACTTCTGCACACAGAGATCCAGTTTTCCCAACACTATTTATTGAAGAGAATGTCCTTGTTCAAGGGATTGATTTTAGCTCCTTTGTCAAAGATTAGTTGGCTGTAGATGCATGGATTGATTTCTGGAGTTTCTATTATGTTCCATTTGTCTACCATCTGTTTTTGTACCAGTACCAGTCTGTTTTAATTATAACTGCCCTATAGTATGTCTTGAAATCTGGTATTGTGATGTCTTGGGTTTGTTTTCATTGTTTATGATTGTTTTAGATATTCTGGGTCTCTTGTGTTTCCATATGAATTTTAGCATCATTTTTTCTATATTCGAGAAGAGTGCCATTGGTGCTTTGATTGGATATTGCATTGAATCTGTAAATTGCTTTTGGTAGTATGGACATTTTGATGATATTAATTCTTAAAATCCATGAACATGGAAGATTTTTCCATTTTTTGTGCCTTCTATTTCCTTAAAGTTTTATAATTTTCATAATAGAGATCTTTCAAAGCTTGGTTAAATTTATTCAAAGGTATTTAATATTTTGTAAATATTATGAGGAGACTCCTCTTACAAGTTCTTTTCTCAGTCATGGTATTGTCTGTGTATACAAAGGCTGTTGATTTTTATCTGTTAATTTTATAACCTGCAAATTTACCAAACTCTTTTATGAGTTATGATAGTCTCTTAGTGAAGTCTTTTGGTTCCCCAAAATATCATCTGCAAATAGGAATAATTTGACTTCTTCCTTTCCAATGTGGATACTTTTATTCCTATTTCCTGCCTAATGGTTCTGGCGAAAATTCCCAGGACTATATTGAATAGCAATGATGAAAGTTGGCATACCTGTCTAGTTCCAGATACTAGTGGAAATGCTTCCATGTTTTCCCCATTGTAAGATGCTGCCTGTGAGTTTGTCATAAATCATTGTGATTATGTTGAAGAACATTTCTTCTATACTCATTTTGCTCAAGGTTTTTATAATGAAAGAATGTTGCATTTTAGAAAATGTTTTCTCTACATCTATTGAGAAAAATATATGGTTTTTATTCTTCAATTTGTTAATGTGATGTATCATATGCATTGATTTGCAAATGTTGAATCATCCCTGTATACTAGGGCTAAATCCCATTTGGTCCAGATGAATAATCTTTCTGATATGTTGTTGGATTCAATTAGCTAGTATTTTGTTGAGGATTTTTGCTTCCATGTTTAATAGGGATATTGGTCCATAGTTATTTTTCTCTGTTGTATCTTTTTCTGATTTTGGAATTAAGATGATGCAAGCCTCATAGAACCAGTTTTGGAGGATTCTTTCCCTTTCAACTGTTTTGAATTGTTTGAGGAGAATTGGAATTAGTTCTTGTTAAAAAGTCATGTAGAATGCAGCAGTGAAGCCATTTGGTCCTGGGCTTTCTTTGTTGGGAAGGACTTTCTTAATGATTCATTCTGTCTTGGTTATTAGTGTGTTTAAGTTTTCTCATTACCAGGATCATGGACAAGTTGTGTCCATACTCATTGCTGCATGTTTGCACCTTCCACACTGATCCACACTATCAATCTTCCTTCTGTAGAATTTCGAGCGCAGATTTCTTTCCAACTCTTCCCGGGGAGTGCACTTCCTAACGTTTTTTCTGCTATTTCCCCCTCATCTTAAGTAGTGTATCTTTTCACTATTCAGCCATCTTGAAATTTCCCCAAGAGGTCTTTGCCTATTCCAGTGTCTCAATATTTCCCAACAATTTGATGGGCTCGGATCTTTCATTTAGATCCTTGATCCATTTTGAGTAAATTTTTGTATAACATGTAAGGTAGCGTCTTGCTTCATAATTCTGTATGTGGAGATTCAATTTTCTTAACATAATTTTGTTGAAAAATGCCCTTTATCCAGCGAATGATTTTAGCTGGTTTGTCAAAGATCAATTGGTTGTAGATCCATGGATTAACTTCTGGGGTTTCTAATCTGTTCCATTTGTCCACATGTCTATTTTTTTTGCCAGTACCAGGCCATTTAACTGATACTGATGTGTAATATATCTTGATATCTGGTACAGTGATGCCTCCAGAATTGTTTTTACTGTTTATAATTGCTTTATTTATTCGGGAGTCTCCTGTGTATCCATATGAATTATTGGCTCATTGTTTCTAGATCTGAGAAAAATGTCCTTGGTATTTTGATTGGATTCACAGTAGGGTAAGTCATAGCCTGCAGTGCCTGCATCCCATACGGAAGCCAGTTTGAATCCTGGCTGCTCAGCTGTCAACTCAGCTCCCTGCTAATGTGCCTAGGAAAGCAGCAGAAGATGGTGTAAGTGTTTGGGTTGCTGCCACACACCTGGGAAACCTGGATGAACATCCTGGTTCCTAGCTTTAGCCTAGACCAGCTCTGGCCAATGTAGTCATTTGGGTAATGGAGATGGAAGATCTCTCTCTCTCTCTCTCTCTCTCTCTCTCTCTCTAACTCTGCCTTTCAAATGAACAAGTAAATCTTTTTTTAAAGAAAGAAAAAGGCTGTCTTCTTTTATCTAATCAGTGTAGTGTTAGCTATTGACTTACTGTTATTATGTTGAGGCATGATCCTTCTAGACCTACTTTTTTCAGTTTTTAATCATGTAGGGATGTTAAATTTTGTTAAATATCTTGTCTGCACCTTTTGAGATGATCATATGCTTTTTTTCTTCACTCTGTCAATGTGATGTATTTATTATTTTTACAAATTGAACCATGCTGGAATCCTTGGGATGAATTCTATTTCATCATGGTGAATAATCTTTTCAACATGCTGTTGGATTCAGTTTGTACTTTGTTTAGGGCTTTTGTATTGATGGTCATCAATGATATTGACATATACCTTTCTTTTCTTGTTAGAGCCTGATGTAGGGGCCAGGGTAATATTGACCAGATAGAATTAATTTGGATTAATATTCTTGTATTTTAAGAATAATTTAAGAAAAAATGGTGTTAGTTCTTCTTTAAATGTTAAGTATATTTTAGCAGTGAAGTCTTCTAGTCCTAGGCCTTATTTGACAAGTTACTTTTTATTGCTGATTCAAAGCACAAGAAGTATTTGATATGCTATTACTGGCTTAAAGGTAGAGGGAGCAGAGAGTGGCAACTGACAGATGGCCAGGAATTAAACAGCCCTAAAATTATAAGGAATTAAATTCTGCCAAAACTAAGAATGATGTTGTAAGAAAAATTTTCACCAGAGCTTTCAAATGAGAACTCAATACAAGCTGCTACCTTGATTTCATTCTTGTGATATCCCAAGCAGAGAACCGTAATGTACTGTGACTATACTTCTAACATACAGAATTTTGAGCTAATAAATGGGTGCTGTATTAAATCTCTCAGGTTCTGGTGATTTGTTATACAGCATTAAAAATGAATACAACACTCAGTAACTTTTTGTAACAGAATGAATGAGTTTATTATGAAGGCAATGGGAAGTCACTGAAGGGTTTAAGCAAGGGAGTAACATGAATAAACATTTTCCAAAAAATTTCACTTTGCAGGAGTGATTTCAGCAAGATGGCAGAATAGAAAGTTTTCCACTCATATTCCCCAGTGCAGCAGCACTAATGTTGCAGGAGTCTACTGACAAAAGTACCTTTATAGGAGATTATAACTCCATTCAGCTTTGGACCTTTCTCCAGGGCCATCCTCCAAGAGACATAACAGTAGTCACATCCACTCATTCTCAGGTGATGGACCTGCTGTACTTAGTCCTTGATGTGGACCTTCGTTCTGCTGAACTTAGTCCTGGATATGGATCCTAGAAAATCTCTGCAGCTTGCTCTAGCTCCTCTTAGCTATTGTTTGAGAGAATTCCTGTCTGCACAGGAATGTTCCAGGAGACCTGCCCATCAGTATCCCCAAGGCAAAATTCCCAACCTCAGTCTAATAGAAGATTTTGAAATGGTCTTATAAATTGTCCTTAACCCCTCCAGTCAACATGATAGGAGAATTCCTTCCAGTACCAGGACCCAGAGTGGACATGCACACCTATGCTCCAAAAGGCATGCATACAGTATTTCGTATTTCTCTGAACCCTGAAGCAGCCCTGTTACTCAGTTCTAGTTCTCAGCTTTAGTCCAAATGCAGTACTGCCCACACAACCACACATGGACACAGCAGGAGCCCTGCCAGGGATCCAGAGCAAGCCAAACATCTCTGTACCTTACTATCAAGCCCAATGTCAGTGGACTCTGAAGCAGATCTCTAGTCAAATGCCAGCCATACTGCATAAGATCCTGGATGCAGTTAGGTCCATCTGGGCAACAGACAGGATCCAAAGTCACCCAAGTCTCTGGTAACCATCCTGACAACCACGAACCACTCTGAAGATGAAGCAAAAGTCACATCATGTGACTCAAATCTCATTTTTCTGTGATCCTGAAGGCAAACACATAAGCTTGGAACCCCAAAAGGATAAGGTCCTTCTTTCTACAACCTGTCTATAAATATTGGAAGAGATGTTTGCCCTTTCAAATATACAAGATCTGTTTGTTTCTTAGGCAGACTTGTATCCTGTCTACTCCCTAGAAGGACCTGACTGCCTTTAAAATCCTGGTTAGTAGAGTTGGCACTGGGACATGGGTCTGCATCAGAGCCCACAGCAGGAGAAAATACCTCTTCCAGTCTTTATAGCTTGGTTGTGGAAAAGACTTCATCTTTCATGAAAAACAAACAATTAAAAATCCTGGAGGAGAAGAAAAAAATTACAAAATTGAAAAATTCAATGGAGAACTTCAACTACAAACTTGATCCTGTAGAAGAAGTAATAAGTGAACAAGAATTTCAAAATCATGACAGGACATTTGAAATTAGAAACAAAAGGAAAGGAATAAAGAAAGCAAAAGGAACTCATGGGACACCATCAAGCATCAGGTAGGTCAAAGTATGGAGGTCTTAGAAAAAATAGAAAAAGGAACAAATTTGTTTAAAGAATAGTTCCCTCAAATATTTTTGCAAATATTGGGAGGCACATGGACATCTAGACCCATGAAGCTCAAAAGATCCCAAGCAAGATGAACCCAAAGATGAATATTCTGATATACTGTAATTAAGCTGTAGAGAGGCAAAGACAAAATGAGAATCTTAAAGGCAACGTAATAAAATACACATGCAAGGTAATCTCGAAAATGCTATAAGAAAAATTCTCAACAGAAATCTTGCAGGACAGGAGGAAGTGAAATGATATGCTGAAAGTTTTAAAGAATTAAAAAGTAAATCAAGCACTATACTTGGCAAAACTTTACTTCAGAAATAAAAGAGCATGGCCAACATTTGTGACACAGTGGATTAAGCCACCACTTGCGATGCCAGCATCACATATCCGAGTGCTGATTTGAGTCCCAGCTGCTTTGCTTCTCATGCAGCTCCCTGCTAATGCACCTGGGAAGGCAGTAGATGATGGAACAAGTACTTGGTCCCCTGCCACCCATGAGGGAGACCAGGATGGAGTTCCTGGCTTAAAGTAAACTATAGTCAAATTTGAAATACTCTAATAGTGGGGATAAATCACTTTTAACTCTAGACAAATGTTAAAGATAAAAGTATTAAAAAGAACTACAAGGAGTCTTCAAAAAGTTCATGGAAATGCATATTATTAAGATATCATGCATGCATTTCAAAAATATTTTCACCAAAATAAATCCTTTAATACTGCTATTCACTTTAAAAAATTCTTTTTCTTCATTTAAGAAGCAAAGAGACAGAGAGAAGAGATACCGACAGATACAGAGAGTTCTCCTCCATATATAAATGAAATATTAACATAACTGAAGAGAAAAATAACAGCAATACAATTGTAGTAGGAGACTTCAGGATCCTGCTTTCAACAACAGATCCTCCAGACAGAAAATCAATAAGGAAACATTGGATTTGAACTATAGTTTATACTGACATGTATAGAACATTCCTTCCAACAGCAGCAGAATTATATATTCTTCTCAAGTGCACACAAAACATTCTTTATGATATACTATATGGAGGACCACAAAACAAATATTTACTTTATTTTATTTATTCTTTTATTAATGTAAAATATTTATGAATACTGGAACTAGAGATCACTATGCTAAGTGAAATAATTCAAGCTTAGAAGGATGAATATATAGAGAATATAAAATGTTTAAGGATGTCACATCATTCACTATATAGTTATAACTATTTTTTATTACATAATGCCATGTGCATGACAATATAACCTTCTTTCCTTCACGTTGTGATGTTATGAATCAATTAATTTGAGATATTAATAGTCCTGTTTTCAAGGAAAAGAAAAAAGAAATCACATAAAGTATCCTATCCAACCACAGTGATATGAAACTAGAAATTATTAACAATAAGACTCTGAACTAATTCAGAAATACATGAAAATTAAACAGCACTTTTCTGCAAAACCACCTAGCCAAAGATGAAATCAAAAGAAAATAAAAAAGCATCTTTAAAGACAGTGCTGTGGTGTAGAATGTTGGGCAGTTGCCTTTGGTGCTGGCATCCCACATGGGCACGGGTTCATGTTATAGCTGCTCCACTTCTGATTCAGCTCCCTGATGATGTGCCTGGGAGAGCATCAGATAATGGCCCAATTTCTTGGGCCCTGCCACCCATGTGGGAGACCCAAAGCAGGCTCCTGGCTTTTGGATTCAGCCCAGCCCAGCCCATGGGGAATGAACCAGTAGATGGAAGATCTCTCTCTCTCTCTCTCTCTCTCTCTCTCTCTCTCTCTCTGCTTTTCAAATATATAAAAAGTATCTTTAGAAAAATTTTTAAAATGGAAGCACAACATAACAATAGAAAATGTGTTGGGTTTCTATATAGTAACAGTAAAATTCCTGGGCCTTACCAAGATTGAATAAAGAGGTTATAGAATACCTAAACAGTCCAAAATAAGTGTCAAAAATGAATCAGTAATTTAAAGAAATATCCCATCAAACAAAAACACAGAACCACATGGCTTCACTGCTGAATTATACAAAACTTTAAAGAAGAATGAACACCAGGCCATGGCACCCTGACCCTGAACAACAGTCTCCAGACTTGTCTGGCAGCACAGTCCTCCTCCCTCATACTGGTGTCGGCTGTGAAAGGTCTTGCATAAGTATGAAATTAGGTCTCACTGAACACATTCACACAAAGGTTGAACAACTGCTTTTCCAGAGCAGAGAGGAAACTCTTGTATCAAAAAGGGTAACCTAGGAATTCGTGAATGATAGACGTCAGCTGGATTGTCAACGATGGTTCCAACCTGGAAATACTTGGGAAAGCCATCTCTATCATTTTTCTTATAAAACCTTTTTGGGTCCATGCTTGCTCTCATCTTCAGAGCTTTGACATCATTTTTCAGTTCATCTGTCAATTCTGGAGCTTTCATACCAAACTAGCCATCACCCGCAGTTTTTTGTCGCTCTTTCTTGCATTTTTTTTCTGAAGCTGATGCTTTGATTCACTATATGGTGGGACACAGTAATTTTTTTCCAAGTTCAGGTGTAAGGATGGCTTTCTGCAGAAGCTCATTTTTTCTTTTTCTCCTTGATCTGGGTTAGGGTTCTATTTGGGACAAATAGGCTTGAGAGCCTTGACCCATGTGCTCCTTGGAATAAATAAATAGAGGTGTTTACAAGGGACCCATCCCAGCCTTGACTCTTTAAAGGCAAAAAGGAAGAACCTCAGTCACTTTAACAGAATTAATGTTTTTGTAAAGTTTTCAATGTTAAAGATTTTTTTAAAATATTTGTTTATTTATTTGAAAGACAGAGTTAGAGAGTGGGCTTCTGTCCACTGGTTCATTTCCCAAATGGCCACAGAGGCTAGGGCTGGGCCAGGCCAAAGCCAGAAGCTTCTTCAGGGTCTCCCATGTGGGTGCAGAGTCCAAGCACTTCGGCCATCCTCCACTGCTTTCCCAGGCACATTGTCAGGGAACTGGATTGGAAATGGAGCACCAGGGACATGAACTGGCACACAAATGATATATCTGCATCCCAGGTGGCAGCTTAACCCTCTGTGCTAAACATTGGCCTCTTAAATATTTAATTTAAAAATATTTAGGAAGTATAAAGTTTACTGGCATGTTGAAAGAATTTTAAAAATTATGCATTTGGTGCAGAGTTAGGTTGCTGCTTGGGACACCCACAATCCAAATCTGAGTGCCTGGTTTGAGTCATGGCTATTCCACTTACAATCCAGCTTCCTGTTAGTATCTTGGGAAGAACAAATGATGGCTTAAGTAGTTGGATTACTGCCAACGATGTGAGGGACCTGGTCTGGGTTCCAGGTTCCTGGCTTTGACCTGGCCCAGCCCTGGCTGTAGCAGACATTTTGGAAATGAACTAGTGGATGAGATCTCTCTCTCTCTCTCTCTCTCTCTCTCTCTCTCTCTCTCTCCCTCTCTCTCCTGCCTTTCAAATAAAAGGAAAAAAATTAAAAACTATCAGTGATATGTAAACAGTAATGTAATTATTATGTAGTTTGGTATGTATGTATGTATTGGTAGGAGGGAAATAGTAGACAGGTAGTGCCTATAGTTAACTACAAATTCAGATACAGAAAGTTAGTGAGGTCAGTATACAGAGAGATCTGCTTGTTTTCAACATAAAAATCATAGTTGAAAACAAATGATAAAAACATTCCTGGAGCAAATGTATATTAGCATAAAACCAAGGAACTTAGTGAAGCTACAAATAGGGCTGTAAAGATAATTTCTTTAGCTTAACTGTGAAAAGACCCAGTTGTTGATCATTCACTAAATGTTTCTCTATATAGAAAAAAAGGGTAACTAATAAGAATAAGAAAAGAATATAGATGGAATAATACCAGAATCTGATCAGATAAAACAGTTTAAGGAATTTCTTAGAACCCTACAACAAACTTACAGAAACCTGGTTTTTGGAAGTTGTTAAAGATTTCACAATAAGAGAAGTAAGGCCTGAAGAGATCACCTGTTCAGAACATTGTTTACAGGAATACTTAAAATGAAAAAAAAGAATATCCATGGGATTTCAGGAATCTCATATTCAACAGAATGTAGCACTGGCGGCCAAAGCAGGGATCCTGAACCAAGCATGATAGAGAAGTCCTCATGGATGGACATTTGATGAAAGATTGCCAAGGGGTGTTGCACTGAACAATGAGGATTCATCTGATAGAATACCCTGAAAGCAGTAGGTACCATGATAAGCTATCACTCATGATTGTTTGGCAAATGAAATTTACTCAAGAAACCAAAATTGCTATTCACCAGGCATAACTGCAATAGAAAGTCTTATTGTTCAATGAAAATAATATGATGCAACATTTTGGTAAGGCCTTACAATTAAGCAGCATGATCATTTGGCTAGAAAAATAAGCCATTGTTTCTTCAATTGTGACTGTAATTTTAAAGCAAAGTATGTGTTCAATCATGTAAAAGATACAGAAAAGCATTACTGAAAGTAAAACAAATGGAAATATCAATGAAAAGAAGAATGAAAACCAATCCTTATTAAATTATTTTAGAAAATAGAAGAAAAAGGTATACTTTCAAATTCATTTTATGAGGCCAGGGTTATCTTGATACCAAAACTACACAACAACACAATGCAAATAGAAAGTTACAGGACAATAACCTTGATGAGTGTAGATAAGAAGATCCTCAACAAAATACCAGCAAATTAAACTCAAGAGTACACTAAAATGATCATTCAAGTGGGATTGACCCCAGGTATGCAATAAACATAGGAAAATCAACATATATGATACGGGGCCAGCACTGTGGTGCAGTGAGTTAGCACCATGGCCTAAAGCACCAGCATCCCATCTGGGTGCCAATTTGAAACCCAGCTGCTCCACATCTGATTCAGCTCTCTGTTATTCCCTGGGAAAGCAGTGGAAGATGGCCCAAGTCCTTGGGCCCCTGCACCCACGTAGGAGGCCCGGAGGAAGCTCCTGGCTCCTGGCTTCAGATCGGCACAGCTCCGGCTGTTGCGGCTAATTGGGGAGTGAACCATCAGATGGAAGACCTCTCTCTCTCTCTCTCTCTCTCTGCCTCTCCTCTCTCTGTGTAACTCTGACTTTCAAGTAAAATGAATGAATCTCAAAAAAATAAATAAATAAATAAATAAACTGGCCAGCTCCGAGACTCACTAGGCTAATCCTCCACCTGTGGCTCCGGCACCCCGGGTTCTAGTCCCGGTTGGGGCGCCGGATTCTGTCCCGGTTGCTCTTCTTCCAGTCCAGCTCTCTGCTGTGGCCCGGGAAGGCAGTGGAGGATGGCCCAGGTCCTTGGGCCCTGCACCCACATGGGAGACCAGGAGGAAGCACCTGGCTCCTGGCTTCGGATCGGCGCAGTGCGCCGGCCATGGCGGCCATTTGGGGGGTGAACCAATGGAAGGAAGATCTTTCTCTCTGTCTCTCTCTCTCTCTCTCTCACTGTCTAACTTTGCCTGTCAAAAAATAAATAAATAAATAAATAAATAAATAAACTTAGCTATGGAGGTAAAAAATCTGAATACTGAAAACTACAAAACATTGATGAAAGAAACTGAAGAATATATATATCAATATATATCAATGAAATATATATATATATCAATTTTCATGGATTAGAACAATTAATATTGTTAAAATCTCTGTGCTACCCAAAGTGATCTACAGATTCAAGGCGATCCCTCAAAATTTCAATGGCACTTTTCACAACAATAAAAAATACAATCCTGATACATACATCAAACCAAAACAGATCTCTAATAACAAGCAATCCTTGCCCAAATGGATCTAACAGATATCTACAGAACTTTCAATCCTACATCTAAAGATTTTACATCCTTCTCAGAAGTACATGGAACTTTCTCTAGGATTGACCACATACTAGGCCATAAAGCAAGTCTCAGCAAATTCAAAAGAATTAGAATCATACCATGCAGCTTCTCAGACCACAGCAGAATGAAGGTAGAAATTAGCAACTCAGGAATCCCTAGAGAGTATGCAAACACAAGGAGACTGAACAACATGCTACTAAATGAACACTGGGTCATAGAAGAAATCAAAAGACAAATCAAAAACTTTCTGGAAGTAAATGAGGATAACAACACAACATATCAAAACTTAGGGGATACGGCAAAAGCAGTGATGAGAGGAAAGTTTATAGCAATAGGTGCCTACATCAAGAAATTGGAAAGGCACCAAATAGATGAGCTTTCAAGTCATCTCAAGGATCTAGAAAATCTGCAGCAAACCAAACCCAAACCCAGTCGGAGAAGAGAAATAATTAAAATCAGAGAAGAAATCAACAGGATTGAATCAAAAAAATATTATAAAAAATCAGCCAAACGAGGAGCTGGTTTTTTGAACAAATAAACAAAAATGAAACACCATTGGCTCAACTAACTAAAAAAAGAAGAGAAAAGACCCAAATCAATAGGATCAGAGATGAAAAAGGAAATGTAACAACAGACACCACAGAAATAAAAAGCATCATCAGAAATTACTACAAGGATTTGTATGCCAGCAAACAGGGAAATCTATCAGAAATGGATAGATTCCTGGACACATGCAACCTACCTAAATTGAACCACGAAGACATAGAAAACCTAAAAAGACCCATAACTGAGACAGAAATTGAAGCAGTAATCAAGGCCCTCCCAACAAAGAAAAGCCCAGGACCAGATGGATTCACTGCTGAATTCTACCAGACATTTAAAGAAGAACTGACTCCAATTCTTCTCAAACTATTCTGAACAATCGAAAAAGATGGAATCCTCCCAATTCCTTTCTATGAAGCCAGCATCACCTTAATCCCTAAGCCAGAAAAAGATGCAGCATTGAAAGAGAATTACAGACCAATATCCCTGATGAACATAGATGCAAAAATACTCAATAAAATTCTGGCCAATAGAATGCAACAACACATCAGAAAGATCATCCACCCAGACCAAGTGGGATTTATCCCTGGTAGGCAGGGATGGTTCAATGTTCACAAAACAATCAATGTAATACAAACTGCAGAAGAAACTCATATGATTATCTCAATAGATGCAGAGAAAGCATTCGATAAAATTCAACACCCTTTCATGATGAAAACTCTAAGCATAAACTCTGAGTATAGAAGGAACATTCCTCAATACAATCAAAGCAATTTATGAAAAACCCACGGCAAGCATCCTATTGAATGGGGAAAAGTTGGAAGCATTTCCACTGAGATCTGGTACCAGACAGGGATGTCCACTCTCACCACTGCTATTCAACATAGTTCTTGAAGTTTTAGCCAGAGCCATCAGGGAAGAAAAAGAAATTAAAGGGATACAAATGGGGAAGGAAGAACTCAAACTATCCCTTTTTGCAGATGATATGATTCTTTATTTAGGGGATCCAGAGAACTCTACTAAGAGACTGTTGGAACTCATAGAAGAGTTTGGCAAAGTAGCAGGATATAAAATCAGTGCACAAAAATCAACAGTCTTTGTATACACAGGCAATGCCACAGCTGAGAAAGAACTGCTAATTACAATCCCATTCACAATAGCTACAAAAACAATCAAATACCTTGGAATAAACTTAACTAAGGACGTTAAAGATCTTTACTATGAGAATTACAAAATATAATATCTGGGGGAGCCATGATGGCAGATAGTGAGGGTGCGCACCTATAGTCCGGGAAAAGATAGTATAATAAAAGTGGAGTTATTGTAGCCTCAGGAAAAGACTCAAGAGAAAAACTGCAGAGGAAACGCTTCCGGAACTAGTGGATGTGACACAGAGGACCTACGGGGAGCCCACCGTGTGGAAGCTCAGCCGCGGGTGCTGAGCTGCGGAATCTCGCCAGCGTGGGAACGGGAGGTAAGACAAAAACCTCAGAAACCCGAGACATTGGCGGGGATAGGTAGAACGAGGCCTGAGGCCCCACTGGGGAAAGTTCACCAGGCTGACTGGAGGAGAGAAAAAAAATGAATAAATAAGGGGAACCGGTACAGGCACTAGCCTCTCTCTCCACTCACCTTACAAAGCTGAGCAAGACAAAGAGCAGGTGCCATTTTACATATGTAAAGTGGCAAACACGAGTAGCCAAGCAGAAAAACTTGACTCTGGTCGGGAGAAATAACAGGAGGTTAGAATCTAGTGAAATAGGTTGAGCTAACGATCTGAGACTGTGAAAATCTGAGGGGGAGGGCAAGCAAACTCACTGAGTACACAAACTCGGTAACCTTGGGACTGTGGAGAAATTTGAGAACACATTGAGGGCTTCATAAACTCTTTGTGTGGTCCCAGGGATAGTTCAAATGAATACCCACAGAGGCCAGATTTCAACTACCCTCAATTCCACTCAGCTGTGCGGAATTACTTCCCAACTGAATCAAAAAAGAGAGAGAGAGAGAGAGAGAGAGCAAGGGAGAGAACAATCTGGGTGAGTCACCTTTGGCACACCCTTAAACCTGAAGAATCAAACAGAGCTCTCTGGCCACACCCATCACAGCCTCTAATGATCCATTAAAGCAGACTGCCCACTTAATCTAGAGGCACAGTATAACGAGAAAAAAACACCACAGCAAAAAAAAAAAACATAAATTATCTCCAAAATGCCAAATGACAAATGCAGAAACCGAGGTAACAAGAACAAGGAAGTCACTATGATGCCCCCAAATGAACAACACACCCCAATTCAAGATTATGAAGATGAAGAGATAGAGGAAATGCAAGAAGCAGATCTCAAAAAATTGATAAGAACATTAAGAAGTTCTCAAAAACAAATTCTTGAACTACAGAAATCCTTCATGGACAAGATAGAAAATCTCTCTCATGAAAATGAAATATTAAGGAAGAATCAAAATGAAATGAAACAACCAGTAGAACATGAAACTGTGATAGTGACAAGAAACCATAATGAAATGAAGAACTCAATAGATCAAATGACAAACACAATGGAGAGCCTTAAAAACAGAATGGGTGAAACAGAAGAGAGAATTTCGGAATTAGAAGACAGAGAACAGGAAAGGAAATAGTCAAACTAAAGAAAGAAGAGGAAATCAGAAATCTAAAAAATATTGTTGGGAATCTACAGGATACTATTAAAAAACCCAACATTCGGGTTCTAGGAGTTCCTGAAGGCATGGAGAGGGAGAAAGGATTAGAAGGCCTTTTTAGTGAGATACTAGCAGAAAATTTCCCAGGTTTGGAGAAGGACAGAGACATTCTAGTACAGGAAGCTCATAGAACCCCTAATAAACATGACCAAAAGAGTTCCCCACCACGACACGTCGTAATTAAACTCACCACAGTGAAACATAAAGAAAAGATCTTAAAATGCGCAAGAGAGAAACGTCAGATTACTCTCAGAGGATCTCCAATTAGACTCACAGCAGACTTCTCATCAAAAACCCTACAAGCTAGGAGGGAATGGTGAGATATAGCCCAGGTACTAAGAGAGAAAAACTGCCAGCCCAGAATATTATATCCTGCAAAGCTCTCATTTGTGAATGAAGGTGAAATAAAGACCTTTCACAGCAAACAGAAACTGAAAGAATTTGTTGCCACTCATCCAGCCCTGCAAAAGATGCTTAAAGATGTGATACACGCAGAAACACAGAAACACAGTCACCAATATGAAAGAAGGTAAAGGAAGGAAACCTCACAGCAAAAGATCACAGGAATCTCAAAGCATATATTAGAAAATATCTTTGGAAAATGGCAAGGCAAAGTTACTCCTTTTCAATAGTCACAATGAATGTTAATGGCCTGAACTGTCCAGTTAAAAGACACCGATTGGCTGATTGGGTTAAGGAACAAAACCCATCTTTTTGCTGCTTACAAGAAACACATCTTTCCAATAATGATGTTTACAGACTGAAAGTAAAAGGCTAGAAAAAGATATACCATGCCAACAGAAATGAAAAAAGAGCGGGCATAGCCATCTTAATATCAGATAACATAAACTTTACCACAAAAACTGTTAGGAGAGACAAAGAGGGATAATTAAGGGATCCATTCAACTGGAAGATATAACGATTATCAATGTATATGCACCTAATTACAGGGCACCGGTTTATTTAAAAGACCTGTTAAGGGACTTAACATACATAGTACTGGGGGACTTCAATACTCCACTCTCAGAGATAGATCAACAGGACAGAAGATCAACAAGGAGACAGTAGATTTAAACGATGCTATAGCCCAAATGAATCTAACAGATATCTACAGAACTTTTCATCCTATACATAAAGCATTTACATTCTTCTCAGCAGTAAATGGATAAGTGTTGGGGATCCAATATCTGGCCTGGTGACTCAGTTAATATTGCAATATTATTTATTTGAAATTTGTGAAGAGCGTGGATTGTTCACATCCCCCATACACACAGAAAAGGTAACTAACTATGGTTAATTAATTTGATTGTGATGATCATCCATATATATATTATGGATAATATAAATATATATCATCAAATATTTACATCAGATATATATATATATATATATCAAATCATCAGGTTGTTTGCCTTAAATACACACACACACACATATGTTTTGTTTGTAAGTTTTACCTTAATAAAGCTGCACAGAAACATAAATGAGAAGTTCACCTTGGATGCTGTGTGGAAAATCGATTAGAGCAAAGGTCGGTGATGAGAAACTTGAATTTCCAGCATGACTTTTTTAAAAAATTTTATTTAATGAACATAAATTTCCAAAGTACAGCTTATGGATTACAATAGCCCCCCCCCATAACTTCCCTCCCACCCACAACACTCCCCTCTCCCACCCCCTCTCCTCTTCCATTCACATCAAGATTAATTTTCAATTATCTTTATATACAGAAGATCAGTTTAGCATATATTAAGTAAAGATTTCAACAGTTTGCACCCACACAGAAACACAAAGTTTAAAATACTATTTGAGTACTAGTTATAGCATTAATTAAACACCTAAGAATAATTGTGTATTAATTACAGAGTTCAACCAATAGTTTTAAGTAGAACATAAAAAATACTAAAAGGGTAAAATATTAAGTTCTTTTTTTCCTTCTTTTTTTGTTTGTTATATAGTTCTTTTTTATTTAATAAATGTGAATTTACAAAGTGCAACTTTTGTATTGTTGTGGCCTCCCCCCCAACCTCCCTCCCTCCTGTGGCCCTCCCCTCTCCCACTCCCTCTCCCATCTTGCCCTTCATCAAGTTTCATTTTCAATTACCTTCATATACTGAAGATCAACTTAGTATATACTAAGCAAGGATTTCAACAGGCTGCACTCACACAACCGCACAAAGTATAGGGTATTGTTTGACTAGTAGTGTTTTTAAGTTTCATAGTAAAACACATTAAGGACAGAGATCCTACGTGGGGAGCATGTACCCAGTGACTCCCGTTGTTGATTTAACAATTGGCACTCTTATTTATGACGTCAGCAATCACCTGAGACTCTTGCTATGAGCTGTCTAGGCTATGGAAGTCCCTTGAGTTCACCGACTCTGAACTTGTTTAGTCAAGGCCGTGTCACAGTGGAGGTTCCTTCCTCCCTTCAGAGAAAGGCGCCTCTCTCCTTGATGGCCTGTTCCTTCTGCTGGGGTCTTGTCCACCAGGATCTTTCATTTAGATTGTTTTTTGCCACCGTGTCATGGCTTTCCACCAGCATGATTTTTATGAAAGGATGGTAATCCTACATCATCATCATCATCATCATCATCATCATCATCACCACCACCACCATCACTGTCTCTTACTAGAAAATTAGCCTGTGAGGATGGCACTGAGTTTGTACTCCATCTCTTCACTTGAGAAGCATAGTAACAGTCATGTTTATTCTAAATATATTCATTGAACACCTACTGAGTTCCAGGTTCTGCATTAGACAACCAAGAAAAAAATCTTAGCCCTTGAAAGAAATCTTGGCTCTCATCAACTTTATAATGTAGTCAAAGAGACTGACAAAAAAAGGAAACATAAAATAAAGCTTGAAATTATAATATAAGAGCTATAGAAGTAGGGGAACAACCTATTAGTGTTAGGGAACATAAAGACACATGAGCTTGATAGAACCAATGGATGAAATTTAAAGAAAACTGCACATGGAGAGAGAGTAGTATGAGATGAAGTTGCAGATGTGGTCAGGGTCCAGATAATATAGTGTTATATTGGTAATGACAAAAGATGTTGGACAGGAGGTATTATTCCAAGCACAGGAATGTACATGTAAAAATGCACTGTGTGTTTAAAACGTAGCAAACATTTGGTTATTTCTGGAACATAGCATAGAAATCTGAAGGTTAGATGACCATACTCTTTTTGGCCTTCTCCTTAAAGAACATAAATAATACAATCAGAAGATATTTTCCTTGTTTGGCATAATGGTACTCTCAGGGAAGGTTCCGTGGTGTAAGAGGCATTCTTAAAAGCTCACAGTTGAGTGGGAGCATCATGAGAAGACTCAAAGCTAACAGTAATTTGGGACTTTAGCTCATGGATATGCATTTTTACCAGGACCTCAAGAGTTCTGGACTTGGAAGAGCCTGCTCCTCAAGAGACAAAAACAAAAGCAGAATGCTTAAGGAACATCTTGGCTTAATTAGAGAACATCAGGCATTAAAAGAGCCCTACAGATCAAGATTCTTATGAAAGCTGGGGCTAAAATCAGCAGAGTTTACCAATAGAAAGTCCAGTTAGGACTACTTTCCCAAAGAGTAAGTGGAAGGGATTAATAACCCTCTCTTCTACAAGATAATATAGGCCTTTTGTGCAAAGGTGATCTCCCAAGCATGTCTTCCACTTTCAGATGGATTTTCCTCCTCCACAAAGTTGCGTGTTAAGGAATACACACACACATACACACACATACACACACATATACACACATACCCAGTGCTGAAAAAGTTATACCATAGGCTTTTCATCTATAACCAGAAAACAAAATCTTGTTTCCTGAGATTTACTTTGGGAGACAGAAGTAGCTCTGGTTTTTGCCCACATCAGTGTTGGGCCCACAATGCAATGTTGTAATTTTGAGGAAGCAATCTCTGCTCATAAAGGCTCCTGGGAAAATGAGAGTCCCATGTTCTCTCACTTATTACCACTGAAGAAGATAACTACGGAACCTTTAAGACCTTGAAAAAATGTCATAGATGTTTAAGTTGGGCTGCAGATTTGCATTCATCCTTGAATGTGGAGGTGAGAGGTGGGAGGTGGGGACTGACAGCAATGTGGCAGAAATCTGCATCATCCTGAAGAAAGCAATTATGAAGGAAGAAGAGGGGAGTAGTGCTGTGGTGTAGCAGGTTATGCTGCTGCCTGTGACACCACTATCTCATATGGGTGCTGGTTCAAGTCCTGGCTGTTCCACTTCAGATCCAGCTCCCTGCTAGTGCACATGGGAAAACACTGGATGAAGGCCCAAGTGCTTGATGTCCCTGCCATCCATGTGGGAGACCCAGAAGAAGCTCTTGTCTCTGGCCTGGCCCAACTCCAGCCCCTGCAGCCTTTGGGGGAGTAAACTAGTGGAAGAAAGATCTCTCTCTCTCTCTCTCTCTCTCTCTCTCTCTCTCTCTCTCTCTGCTTTTCAAATAAATAAACACATCTTTAAATAAAAGAAATGACAAGAAAAGACCAACATGCTAATATAACATGTATTCATTCCTTGGAAAGTCCCAAAAATATTCTGGGGAAGAGAACCTCTAGAAATATGACTTCTTGCGTTAACTGAGTATGAGAGCTCTTTTGTCTACATCCTTCTTTACAAAAACTCATGAAGTAGGTCGAGGAAACTGGGTTCAGTGTCTTCACTAGCTTGCCTAAGGCCATAAGCTATATGGCTCAGGTGATGGGGCTAGGATTTGAACCAAAGCCTATCTAGCTACAAAGCACAACTTCATTGTTCCAGTGTGTTGGTACTAGACTATAATAACTACAGATAAATCTGAAATATCAAACACTGTGGCAGAGGAGTACAGACGAATGGGGAAACAGCATTATCAGGAAACCTGAAGAGGAAGCCACTTTCTTTTTCTTTCTTTTTTTTTTTTTTTTTTGACAGGCAGAGTGGACAGTAGAGGGAGACAGAGAGAAAGGTCTTCCTTTTTGCCGCTGGCTCACCCTCCAATGGCCGCTGCGGTAGGCGCGCTGCGGCCAGCGAACCACGCTGTTCCGATGGCAGGAGCCAGGTGCTTCTCCTGGTCTCCCATGGGGTGCAGGGCCCAAGCACTTGGGCCATCCTCCACTGCACTCCCTGGCCACAGCAGAGAGCTGGCCTGGAAGAGGGGCAACCGGGACAGAATCCGGCTCCCCGACCTAGACTAGAACCCGGTGTGCCGGCGCCGCAAGGTGGAGGATTAGCCTAGTGAACCACGGCGCCGGCCTGAGGAAGCCACTTTCTATACTCTTACCACCATCTGCAGGATATTAGACAGTGGTTCTCATTGATTACCAGGTGATTTCTATCCACCTGCAATCTTAGTATCATATTCTTGCCTTGAAGGTCTTGAGAAATTAATATTTAGTTTATTTCAGATTCAACAGAATTGAAAAAATTAAATAAGCTTCACAGTCAAAGCAGCTAAACTCCTTGAAGGTTAACAGGAAAAAGAAATGTTGTTTTGCTTCAGAATGAAACTTCAGAATATGATAACTTTTTCTACTCCCACTCACCCGACCTCAGTACTGGGCCCCAAATGAAGATAATTTCCTATTTACATGGAAAGAGAAAAGAAACTCAGAAAACTTATTTTAAAAGTTCAAAGGCTCTCTGGACCCTAAAATCATTCTTCAAAAAGCACATCTCAATTATTTAAATGCACATGGATTGAACAACAGAAGACCGTATTTTCTTTAAAATACACATGAATGATTTTTTCCCTAACTGCAGAGAAAAAGACTGAGTAAAACAAAGGTTGGCGTACATTGAACCCCAAACATTTGGTAAAATAGGTCAAGATGTTCCATAAACACCAGAACTGGCCCGGGGTGTGTCTCCCTAATTAATTTATTGTAATTTTTATTAATGATAACAATAGCAACATTTTGTGTTAGAGCTGCTATCCCAGAAGACTTGGAGGCTTTTATGAGAAAACTCTACTGAGCTTCATGCTCCCTTTATTATCATGGATTTCTCTAACCCTCCAGCTCCAAAGCGTTTTTGTGACTGTTGCAGCATTCTGGCAGCTAGCCCTCAGTTTGCAGCCCAGCTAAAATTCCAGACTCCTTGGTGGGGGGGGGGGGGGGTTAGGGAAAGCTTTGGATCTCTCAAGTATGCGAAGAGCTCTGCTATGGGTGGGTTCTGATGTAGGAGTATTGCAACCCTGTGTCTGAGAGTGAGTCCTGCCAAGTATTATTTTGTTCCTTGCCAAGAGGCAAGAAAACAGCTTTTCATTATCTGTTCCCTCCCACTAGAATAAAAGCCTAGCAGAGCAGGAAAGTGTCTGCCTTATTCAGGGCTCTATCTGCAGTGCCCAGAGCACTGCCTGGCACACAGTAGTAATATTTCTTGTGTAAATAGTATAGTAAATATTTCTTAAATACATTGATAGAGTAGGAGTAATGCAGAGCAAGGGTTGACTAGCTGCCTCAGAAACCAGTGCTCTGGGGAGTAGGGTGTGTCTATGTGTCTGTGCCCATTAAGGGAAGACATGCTGGGTTGGGTCAGCAAATCTGTGAAGTAAGCATCAACAACATTCCAGTGAGGGTTAATTACCAAAATCGATCATCTGGCCATCTTTTCTCCTAACCAGGCCCACAGCAGAGGAATAGTTCTAGATCTTGCCCATTAAGAGAGATACATACGAACTAAGGCCTGTACAGAGGAAATCAAGTAGTCCAGTGTACTAGTATTACTGAGATGCCATAAACAACATACCACAGAATGAGTGCCTTAAGTAACAGAAATTTATTTTCTCGTGGTTCTGGAGTCTAGAGGTTCATGGTCAAGGTGCCAGGATTAGTTTCCTGATGAGGACTCCCTTCTCAGCTTGTATATGGCCACCTTCGCATAATGTTCTCACATGGCCTTTCTTTAGTGTATGTGGACATGGGGGAGGGTTGTGGAGATGTGCTATGGTTTGAATATTCCCTGGGCAACTCAAGTTGAAATTTAATTTCTATTTTAGCAGTATTAAAAAGTGAGGTCTTTAACAGGTGGTTATGTAAGAGGGTACATTCTCGTGGGAGGATCAATGCCATTTTTGCAGAAGTGTGCTCCTGATAAAAGGGTAAACACCATCCCTTGTTCCTCCCCTGCTCTATTTTGTGTGTACTCTCCCTTTTGCTTCTGCCATGGGATGACACAGCCAGAAGGTCCTTGCCTGATGCTGGTGTTATGTATGCTCTTAGACTTCCCAGTCTCCAGAAAAATAAGAAACATATTCCTTTTCCTTAGAAATTGCCAGTCTGTGTTATCTGTTACATCATCAGAAAACAACCTATGGCAGGGGGTGTGAGGGAGGGAGATTTCTGATGTCTCTTCTTTAAAAATATTTTTTTTCATTTTATTTCAAAGGTAGTGATACAGAAAGACCCAATTATACATCTTTAATCTATTGGTTCACTCCCCAAAGGCCTATAACGGTCAGGGCTTGGCCAGGTCCAAGTCAGGAGCTCAAAACTCAATCTGTGAATTCCTCTTGGGTGGCAGGGGCCCAAATAATAGTTCTCTCCCTGGGTACACATGAGTAGGAATCTGGAATCAGAAAATGAGGTGGGACTCGAGTCTAGGCACTCCAATATGGGATGTGAGTGTCTCCAGTAGAAACTTAACAGCTGTGACAAATGCCCATCCCCTGATGTCTCTTCTAATAAAGAAACTAATCTTATGAGATCAGGGCCCTAAGCTTATGACTTCATTTAACTGTAATTACTTCCTTATTCTTCAAAATACAACCACACTGGGGGGCTGAGATGTCAACATATGAATTCTGGGGAGACACAAATGTTCAGTTCATTAAAGGAAGGATGTGGAAAACAAGTTTGATGCGAAATAGTTGGAGTCGCTGAGGCTGTTTGGTCTGCAGCAGAGAATCAGGGGGTCATGGACTCAAAAATCAAACAACTAAAAGGCTATCACAGAACAGAATGTATAAATATTCTCAGGCCGTCCTCATAAGATTTTAAGAAGCCATAGGGAGGATAGATTTTATCAGCTCAAACAGGTAGAATTTTCTATCGATTAGAGCTGTAGCTGTCATTGGATAGAGTGGAATGATCACGTCATCAGCTGGGGCAGGAAAGCTGGTTCTGGCACACTATTTGGGAGGGATGGAGTATAAATTGGGCTTGAATGAGTGATCTAAAATATTACTTACAGCCCCCAAATGCCAGAATAACAGTTATGAGAACACTTGTAAACTTTGACTCAACTTTGCTTAACATCTGATTTATCTGTATGCAGGATAATCATGGCATCCCTCTTGTATCCCTCCTTTCCCTACATTCTCCAAACAGAGTTTCAGGCAAGCCAAGCCTGGCTTAGGGTACATAGGAGTTAAATGAATTATTATCTGAATTTCCTGAGTCTAAGGAAATGGAGTAGCAAACCTCAGAGAAACAGCTTCTACTCCTCCATATATTCTGTTTTCATTACCCTAAGTTCTCGTGAGAATCTAGGTTCCAGAGTTAGGTGAAGACTGTGGATACAACAGTCAAGAATGTTAAGCCGGCGCCGTGGCTCACTAGGCTAATCCTCCGCCTTGCGGCGCCGGCACACCGGGTTCTAGTCCCGGTCGGGGAGCCGGATTCTGTCCCGGTTGCCCCTCTTCCAGGCCAGCTCTCTGCTGTGGCCAGGGAGTGCAGTGGAGGATGTCCCAAGTGCTTGGGCCCTGCACCCCACGGGAGACCAGGAGAAGCACCTGGCTCCTGGCTTTGGATCAGCGAGATGCGCTGGCCGCAGCGGCCATTGGAGGGTGAACCAACGGCAAAAAGAAGACCTTTCTCTCTGTCTCTCTCTCACTGTCCACTCTGCCTGTCAAAAAAAGTAAAAAAAAAAAAAAAAAAAAAAAGAATGTTAACTGAGTGAACTAGGAAACAGGCAATGTGACACCTGGGGTTTCACAGGTGTTTTCCTTCAAAACTGGGTTAAAAATAGCACTAGCTTTCCTCTTTTCTGAAAGCTTGTAGGGGGTACAGCACTGTGTCACAGTGTGTTAATGCCCTGGCCTGAAGCGCCAGCATCCCATATGGGCACTGGCCCGAGACCCGGCTGCTCCACTTCTGATCCAGCTCTCTGCTGTGGCCTGGGAAAGCAGTGGAAGATGGCCCAAGTCCTTGATCCCCTGCAACCATGTGGGAGACCCAGAAGAAGTTCCTGGCTCCTGGTTTCAGATCAGCGCAGCTCTGGCTGTTGCAGCCAATTGGGGAGTGAACCATCGGATGGAAGACACTCCCCCACACCCTGCCTCTCCTCTCTCTGTGTAACTCTGACTTTCAAATAAATAAATAAATCTTAAAAAAAAAAAAAAGAAAGAAAAAAGAAAGAGGCTGGCGCCATGGCTCACTTGGCTAGTCCTCCGCCTGAGGCGCCAGCACCCCAGTTTCTAGTCCCGGTTTGGGTGCCAGATTCTGTTCCGGTTGCTTCTCTTCCAGTCCAGCTCTCTGCTGTGGCCCGGGAAGGCAGTGGAGGATGGCCCAAGTGCTTGGGCCCTGCACCCACATGGGACGCCAGGAGGAAGTGCCTGGCTTCTGGCTTCGGATCGGCGCAGCACACTGGCTGTAGCGGCCATTTGGGGGGTGAACCAACGGAAGGAAGACCTTTCTCTATGTCTCTCTTTCTCTCACTGTCTAATTCTGCCTGAAAAAAAAAAAGAAAGCTTGTAGGACTGATCAGCTGTAGGAATGTAGGAATAAGAGCCTGAAGAGAGAATACTGGTTCAAAAACACAAACTGGACCCATAAATGTTAGATCAGCTCTGAAATGGACAAGGACACTAAATAGCAGAATAAGACTTGCTGAAAGGGTTTAAATGCAAATTCTGAGCCACTTCTCACTCCTACTGAATCTGCATCTCTGGGCATCTGAGTTTTTACAAACTTCTTAAGTGATATAGATGCACAGTCAAATTGGAGAATCTTAGGATGAAGGAGTCAAAGTAAAAGCAATATTTGAAAAAATAAAATGCAAATACAGTCTGTATGTATTCCCATGCATACCTAAATACATTTATGGTGCTTGATGTTGTTGATCTTTTGTTTCCTAAATGGACAAACTTGACAATATATTGTATAGATTTATTATGTACAGTATGGTTTCAAATGTGCATATATTGTAAAATGGCTAAATTTTAGAGCTAATTAGCACATGTATTACCTCATATATTTATCATTTCGTGGTAAAAGCAGTTAAAATATACTTTCTTAGCAACTTTTTTTTAAATTTTTACAGGCAGAGTGGATAGTGAGAGAGAGAGAGAGTGAGAGAGAGAAAGGTCTTCCTTTGCCGTTGGTTCACCCTCCAATGGCCACTGCAGCCAGTGCATCTCGCTGATCCGAAGCCAGGAGCCAGGTGCTTCTCCTGGTCTCCCAGGCGGGTGCAGGGCCCAAGCACTTGGGCCATCCTCCACTGCCTTCCCGGGCCATAGCAGAGAGCTGGCCTGGAAGAGGGGCAACTGGGATAGAATCCGGTGCCCCAACCGGGACTAGAACCCAGCGTGCCGGCGCCGCAAGGCGGAGGATTAGCCTGTTAAGCCACGGCACCAGCCTCTTAGCAACTTTTTAAAATAAAATCTGGATCTCCCACGTGGGTGACAAAGACTCAAGTTCTTGAGCTGCTACCTGCTGCCTCCCAGGGTGCACATGAGCAAGAAGCTAGAAAAAGAAGAAGAGCCCAGACTGGTGTGTTGTGGGCCTTCCAAGCAGCATCCTAACTGTTGTGCCAAATTCCCGCCCATTTCTTTTTATTTCTTGGAAATGAAGCAAATGACATATAGCCAATTATTTTAAAGTACACAATTCAATGATGCTTAGTACATTTAAATATTTTGAAACCAAAACCTCTATCCTCTTCCAAAATTTTTTCATCAATCTCAAACAGACCCCATACCCATCAAGCAGATACTCTATTCCTTGCTTCCCCAGACCCTGCAGCCACTAATTATTGTCCTTCTTCAATAGATTTCCTAATTCTGGATATTTAATATTAATGGGATCATACAATATATGATTTTTGTGTCCTGCTTCTTTTTTACTGTTTATTTCATTTTATTTTATTTTTACTTTTTCAAATTTTATTTAAGATATACAAATTTCATGTATTTCTTATATACACATTCAAGAACATAATGGTATTTCCCTTCCTATCTTCACTCCCTTTCCTTTTCCCATTCTTAATTTTTACAGATATATTTTCAGTTAACTTTATATTCATAAGACGAATCCTACACTGAGTGAAGAGTTCAACAAATAGTATTTAAAAAACCCACTGTTCTTCAACAGAAGAGACAAGGATTGTAAACAGTCATCAAGTCTCAAAATGTCCACTTCACTCCAATAAATACCTTCTAGGTAATCTATTAGTTACCACAGATCAGGAAAAACATAGTATTTGTCTTTTTAGGACAGGTTTATTTCACTAAGCATAATGGTTTTCAGTTGTATCTATTTTGTTGCAAAATACAGGATTTTATTTTTTTTTACCACTGTGTAGTATTACAGACTTTACCCAGTCTTCAGTTGAATGGACAACTGGGTTGACTCCATATCTTAATTATTGTGAATTGAGCTGCAGTAAACATGGGGGTGCAGATCATGCTCTCATATTCTGATTTCATTTAGTTTGGGTAAATTCCCAGGAGTGGCATGGCTGGATCATATGGTGGGTCTATATTTAGATTTCTGAGGTTTCTCGACACTGTCTTCCACAATGGCTGCACTAGTTTGCATTCCCACCAATAGTGGGTACCTTTTTACCCACTTTCAAGAATATGATATGTTGCAATTAAGTATACTAATTCATGCTGTAAAATAGATCTCCAGTGGTAGGTGTTGTGATACAGTGTATTAAGCTGTCATCTGTCATTTGGGACATCCACGTCCTGTATGGGAGTGTCTGGTTCAACTATCAGCTACTACACACTTCCCATCCAACTTCCTGCTAATGTGCTTCAGAGGCAGTGGATGACAGGCCCAGTAGTAGACTTCCTGCCACTTCTGTGACAAACCCATAGGAGTTTGTGGCCTAGCCCTGGAATTGTGGGTAATGAACCAAATACAGGGTAGGAGAACTCTCTCTCTCTCTCTCTCTCTCTCTTTCTCTCTCCCTCACTTGGTCTTTCAAATAAATAAATTCTTTAAAAAATTTATAACATACATATCCAGAATCCATTCATTGTATATAACTAACATTTGTATCTTTTCACCAACATTTTTTGGTTTAAGCTTTATTTTTTTATTCTGAAAGTCAGTGTTACACACATACACCCACAGAGAGGGAGAAAAAGAGAGAGAGAGAGAGAGAGAGAGAGAGAGAGAGAGAGACAGGTCTTCCATATTCATATCATGATTTGTATGTCCCTTTTTTTGGAGAAATGTCAATTCAGATCATTTACCCCATTTTTAAACATGATAGTGTGGCAAACATTGTGGCACAGCTGATTAAGCAACCACTTGTGACACTGGCATCCCATATCAGTGTGCCAACTTGGGTCCTTGCTACTCAGCTCTGATCCAGCTTTCTGCTGAAACACCCAGGGAGGTTGTGAAAATGGCCCAGGTGGGAGTCCCATATGGAGTTCCTGGCTCCTGGCTTTGGCCTGGTCCAGACCTGGTTGTTCAAGCCATCTGGGGAGTGAACCAGCAGATAGAAAAGATCTTTCTCTGTCTGTCTCTCCTTGTCTTGCTATCACTACACCTTTTAAATAATTAAATAAATAGGCGCCGGCGCTGTGGTACAGCAGGTTAAAGCCCTGGTCTGAAGCGTTGGCATCCCATATGGGTGGCGGTTCTAGTCCCAGCTGCTCCACTTCTGATCCAGGTCTCTGCTGTGGCCTGGGAAAGCAGTAGAAGATGGCCCAAGTCCTTGGGCCCCTGCACCTGTGTGGGAGACCTGGAAGAAGCTCCTGGCTCCTGGCTTTGGATCGGCACAGCTCTGGCCATTGCGGCCATCTGGGGAGTGAACCAGCAGATGGAAGACCTCTTTATCTCTACCTCTCTCTGTAACTCTGTCTTTCAAATAAATAAAATAAATCTTTGAAAAAATAATTATATAATTAAATAAATCTTTAAAAAATAAACATGGTAGCCAACTTTGTTCCATGGTACAATTTCATGTGTAATTGGGATTAAAGGAACTACAATTTGTAAAATTTTCTTAATTATGAATGCCAATAATATTGGAATTATTAGACAGCAGTTCATGCTGGAAGAGAAGAAAAGTCCTTATTTGGCATGTATTATTTCTACTGATCATTTTTTTTTTACTTTTGGAATAGCATTAGATTAATACAAAAAGCCTCACTTTTTACTTTATTTTTCAAAAACACTTATTTTAACTCTGTAATCAACACAAAATTATTCTTAGGTGTTTAAATTTTAACTGAAAAGTGATCCCTGTTAAATATAAGAGTGGAAATAAGAGAGGGAGGAGATGTACCATTTGGGACATGCTCAAGCTGACTTGCCCCAAATGGTGGAGTTAGAAATGTTCCAGGGAATTCCATTTCAATCCCATCAAGGTGGCATGTACCAATGCCATCGAACTAGTCCAAGTGATCAATTTCTGTTCACAATTGATCACACTTATAGGTCTAAGAGTCAAAGGGATCACACAAACAAGACTAGTGTCTGCTAATACTGATAGAATCAAAAAGGGAGAGAACGATCCAACATGGGAAGTGGGATACACAGCAGCTCATAGAATGGCAGATGTCCTAAACAGCACTCTGGCCACAGAATCAGCCCTTAAGGCATTCGGATATGGCTGAAGAGCCCATGAGAGTATTGTAGGCATGGAAAGCCAAGACACTCTGGAAAGAAAAAATAGAAGACCTAAATGAAAGATCTCTGCGAGTGAGATCCCAGTGGAAAGAATGGGGCCATCAAAGAAGGAGGTACCTTTCTCTAAAGGGAGGAGAGAACTTCCACTTTGACTATGACCCTGTTGGAATAAGATAGAAGTCGGAGAACTCAAAAGGCTTCCATAGCCTTGGCAACTCATGACTAGAGCCTAGGGAGATTATTGACGCCATAAGCAAGAGTGTCAAATTGTTAAGTCAACAACAGGAGTCACTGTGTACTTACGTCTCATGTGGGATCTGTCCTTAATGTGTTGTCCAATGTGAAGTAATGCTAGAACTAGTACTGAAACAGTATTTTACACTTTGTGTTTCTGTGTGGGTGCAAATTGATGAAATCTTTACTTAATATATACTAAATCAATCTCCTGTATATAAAGATAATTGAAAATGAATGGAATGGGAGCGGGAGCGGGAGATAGGAGGGGTGCAAGTGGGAGGGAAATTATGGGGGGGAAGCAATTGTAATCCATAAACTGTATTTTGGAAATTTATATTTACTAAATAAAAAAAATTTAAAAATTTCTAAAAAAAAAACAACAAAAACATTTATTTTACTTACTTGAGAGGCAGAGTGACAAAGGGAGAATGGGAGAAACACAGAGAAAAAAATCTTCCATCCATTGGTTCATTCCCCAGATACCTGCCATATGCAGAGCTGGGCCAGGCCAAAGTCAGGTGCCAGGAAGTCCATCTATTGTTGTATTTCCGTCTATTTCTCTTTTTGAATCATTTAATATTTGCCTAGTGTTTGATGCATACATATTTACTTCTCCTTTATTTCTTTTTTCTAGCATGTTATTTATTTTTACTTACTTGAAAGAGGAGAGAGAGAGAGAGAGAGAGAGAGAGAGAGATCCCTCATTTCCCCCATATGCTCACAACAACCAGGGCTGGGGTAGGCTTAATAAACCAGAAACTTGGAATTCAATCCAATGCTCTGCCTTTGATTGCAGAGACCTATGTACTTGAGCCCCCCGGGGTACGCATTAGCAGGAGACTGGAAATTGAAGCAGAACTAGGACTCATACCCAGGGATTTGAACATAGTATATGGGTGTCACAAAGTGTCATCTTGACTGCAGCAGCAACTTCTTGCCCCTCTCCTTCATTTCTATAGTTTTGCAGTGATGGTATTCTTTTTATCAAAAGATGTGTTATTTATTAAAAAGGCAGAATTGCAGAGTGAACAGTAGAGACACACCCAGAGATTTTCCATTGCTTGGGCTGCTCTATGTTGAAGCCAGGAACCAGGAGCCAGAAGCTTCTTCCAGGTATCCTGTGTGGGTGCAAGGGCCCAAGCACTTGAGCGTGGTCTTCTGCTACTTTCCCAGGCACAATAGCAGGGAGCTGGATTGGAATTGGGGCAGCCAGGACTCAAACCAGTGCTCATATAGGATTGCTGGCATTATATAAGTGGCAGCTTAACCTGCTGCATCACAATGCCGATCCCATGCAGGCATAGTTGACAGTTTTCCAATTCTCTATTGGCATATAACGTGTCTGCTAAGAAATAAACTTCTAGCCCTTTTGAAATTTCCTGATTTGTTATTTGCTTCTTTTCTTTTGCTGATTTCAGGATTCTCTCTTTGACCTTAACACTTAACAGGTTAATTACAGTATATCTTGGTGTAGTCTTATTTGCATTGAATTTTATTGAAAATATTTTGCATTCCTATACCTGAATATTTATATATTTCTCCAAATTTGGAAAGTCTTCTACTTTTTTTTTTATTTTTGACAGTCAGAGTGGACAGTGAGAGAGAGAGACAGAGAGAAAGGTCTTCCTTTTCCGTTGGTTCACCCTCCAATGGCCGCTGCAGCCGGCGCACTGCGCTGATCCGAAGCCAGGAGCCAGGTGCTTCTCCTGGTCTCCCATGGGGTGCAGGGCCCAAACACTTGGGCCATCCTCCACTGCAAACCCGGGCCACAGCAGAGAGCTGGACTGGAAGAGGAGCAACCGGGACAGAATCCAGTGCCCCGATCGGGACTGGAACCTGGTGTGCTGGCACCACAAACAGAGGATTAGCCTATTGAGCCGCGGCGCCGGCCAAGTTTTCTAATATTATCTCTCTCAATCTTGGTCTCCCTCTCACTCTCTCTCTCTCTCTTTCCCTCCTCTTTTAAATGATGTCAGCAGGTTTTCTTTTTTTAAGTTTATTTATTTATTTGAAAGGCGAAGTTACAGAGACAGCGAGAGCAAGAGCAAAAGAGAGATCTTCCACCTGCTGGTTCACACCTCAAATGGCTTCAGTGGCTGGGGCTGGGACATACCGAAGCCAGGAGTCAAGAACTTCATCTAGGTCTCCCACGTTGGTGGCAGGGGCCCAAGTGCTTGGGCAATCTTCTGCTGCACATTAGGCATATTTAGCAGGGATCAGAATAGGAGCAAACTGGACACGAACTAGCACCCATATGAGGTGCTTGAGTTGCAGGTGGCAGCTTTACCCACTATGCCGCAACGCCAGCCTCTACTATTATCTCTTTAAATAAACTTTCAACCCCTTTGTTTTTCTCTCCCCCTTAAAATCTTAAAACTAGGATATTTCCATTTTCCCATAAACCTCACATAAACTCTTCATTTTCCCATAAACCCCACAACAACTCTTCATTTTCTTCATCTTTTATTCTAATTTCTCCTCTGCCTGTATATTTTCGAATAACTGGTCTTTGAGTTCACATATTCTATCTTCCTCTGTATCGGTTCTGCTGTTGATATACACTATTGCATTTTTTTATTATTTAGTATATTTTTCAGTTCCAGAATTTTTATTTGTTTACTTCAATTTCCATTAAACTTCTGGTATTAGTCATTTTTTTGCTTTCCTGATTTTGTTGAATTATTTCTTTGTGTAAAGGTCCATCCAAAAGTTTGTGTCAATTGCATATTATGAAAACCTGTGCAGAGTTTCAGAATTTTTGCACCAAAATCAACTCATCTTTCAGTTTCATTTTTCCATATTCTGAAGTACCCTTTCATTTTTCTGAAGTTCATTGAGTTTCCTTAAAGTAATCATTTTTAATAATTTGTTATGTTAGGTAGCAAGTCAGAAATTTAGCCTACGTGTGTGTGTGTGTGTGTGTGTGTGGAGAGACAAGCCTGAAGACCAGCACCTACTGTGGAAGCTCCAGAAGCCCAGCATTTTGCACTTCAAAGTCCTGCTCAGACCCTATGGGGCAACAAAACCTTCTCAGCTGCCCTAAGGGAAGGCCCCCTAGTCTGCCTGGGTGCCAGCAAATCTGGGGAGGAATTTTCTAATTTTCACCCAACAAACCCTTCTGCCAGGACTCTCCATCCTTTGTCCTGGACGAGAGGGGGAGGTGGGTAAACAGACTCCCTTAAAAATCTAGGGAGTCCAAACAGACTGCCGCTCAGCTCTCTGCCTCTCTGCTGAGCCACCTGCCTGGCCTTCCCAGGTGTATTCTCTCCACTCAACAATTTAACCTCACTCTCCCCCAGTCCGAGTGACTGGGGGCTCTCACTCTGTCCCTTCTGTCCTGATGGATGCCCTATCCTCAATAAAGCCTTATCACTCTACTCTCTGTCTCACACCTGAATTCTCTCTTGTGTGAAGACAAGAACCCCACAGCTTCCTCCGGTGACAGTTATACAGTTTGTATATCTTCCTTTCTTTGTGGTGATTAGAGATGTTCTTTTGGTGGTGTTATATATCTTTAGCTTTTCATATTTCTTTTAGTTGTACGTTAAAGTCTGTACATTTCATGAAGAAATTATTCCAGTCTCGGAATAATTTGTCTGGGAAACGTTCTACCAGTCTGTCTAAAGACTCTGACAGGTCACCTGGCATGATTAAAGGGCAAGTTTGCTCCTGGAACCTTTGGGGAAGCTGGCCTGGTATCTAGGTCAGCTGGTGAGCAAGCCTGGTATATAGATCCATCTGGCAGGGCCTGTACCCAGGAACTACTGGGGTGGTGTGGGGTGGGTGCACATCAACTGGTGTTGATGGGGTGCACATGGATGGGCCTGGAGCCTGGGCCCATGTGGTTTAGCCTAGAACCCATTCTTCCATGGCTGGCCAGAAAGCCTAAGTCCAAAGAGGCAGACTTGGCAATTGAGTGGGCCTTGACCAACGTGTCTGAAGGGGCTGGCTGTGTGCTGACATGGTTCTGGTGCCTGGAACTGCTGAGATAGACCTGGAACTTTAGTCTGTGTGGACTGGCTTGGTGCTGGGGTGGGCCTCATGCTTGAGTCCTTGGTGCTAAATCTTGGTCCTGGATCCAGAGAGTTTGCCTGAAACCTGGGTTTGTACCATAAATCTATGAGGATGTGTTTGGAGCCTCAGTACACGGAATATGGCCTGCCAAAGGAATCTACTGGAGTGAGCCTTGAACCTGTGTTTGCTGAAAGGCTTTGTCCCTGTGTCTTCTGAAGTGTGGGACCACCTCTAGCAGGCTAGAACTTGAGGCCATCATGGTGCAGATACTTAAGTGATGCTTGGACATAGAAGGGCATGTCTAGTGCCTATAACCTTGGATCCTAAACTGGAATCTAGAGGTACTGGGGCTCCTTGAGTCAAAGGTCATAGTGTCAGTCCTGGAGCCTGTGTCTATTGATGCCACTCTGGAGTTAGGATGCTCAGGTGCTGGCCTAGAATCTAGGCCCATGAAGGCCCACCTGGATTCTGTGCCCACAAAGGCTGGCTTGGGACCTGAGTACAGAAGAGTGAGCCTGAGGCCTGAGACCACGGGGTCCAACTCTGCATTGTAGTCTACTGGAATATGCCTAGAACCAGGGTCAAATGAAGAGAGCAAGGATCTTGGATCTGGAAACTATGCCAGTGCCATTTCATGAAATTATTCAATAAGCTCCTGACACCTCATATAACATCATATACATCATTCTCAGGATTCCTTAGCAGTCATTTAATCTATGTAAACAATGATTTGTCCACCAAATGAAAACCACAAAATAATACCCTCTTATATAAATTAGTTTGGCAAAAATTCAAAAGTTGAATAATACTAAATAGTGGAGACATAAATTGGTTTATCTTCACATTAAAATCTGAAAATGAGTGTAATAATTATGTATAAAACATCAATAAAATGCAGTAATAAGGTTATGGTTAAAAGAACGTCCATGAAAACAAAATATAATATGGTCCTTATATGTATGAACTTTATATAAAGTTCAAGAAGTAAAATAATATGTCATTTGGGAGGACTTCTGGAATGATGGAGTGAGAAGTTTGCAGACTCTCCCCCCAGTAAACCAATGACTTAACTGGTGAAAAACTCTATCATATACAGTCTCTGGAAATAGTCCTAAAGACATACAACAAATGGAGAAACATTAGTTCAAGAAAATTTACCGAATTTCTCTAAGAACAAGAGTCTAGCATTTGAGTCACAATCTGTCCCTTACTCAGCTCCTCATCTATTCCTCCTGTTTCCTCTCTGAGCATGTGCTGACAAGAAGGTGGGGATCTCCTCTCTTCCCGGTTCCCAGTCTGAAGCTTTATATTCACCTTTGGAGGGGTAGATGATAATTGATGTTTCTCAGTTCCCATGGCTCTGTGTCTCTAAAGCTCTTTTCCAGACTTGCATAGTTGAGAGGATCAGGTCTCTCTTTCCCTATCTTGTCTTCACTCTTAAGTTGCAAAGTCTAACCCAATAGGAGTAGCTTGAGAATACTGAGGCCTCAATCATCCCTCCCACCTTATCTTGTTCATAAAATAGAGGTTCTATATTTAGAGGGGCAAGCTGAGAAAACCATTGTTACCACCCTGCCACACCACTGCCTAATTCTAGAGTGCGGATGTCACTCTGGGAGAAAGGACTCGCCATATCTAGCCCTAATGTACTAGTATAAGAGTTCTTCTCAGAGGTAAAATCTGTCCTTAAGGGCAAATTGCTCACCAGCTCTGTCTAAGGGTTCTAACTTTATCTGAAACAGACAATGGGAAACTGCATGTCTACAGATGTTGCCAAAAACCAATGGAGAAGTTAGTGAAGAACAATTAAGGGGATGGATGGTAGCTCTCTAATAAAACCAAAATAGTACAGCAGTCAGAAGTTTAATAGATTCACAGAAAAAAGATAGCCAGAAAGAACTCTTCTGGGAGCCAAGTCAACTAGGCCTGCTAAAAGTGGTTATGTGTATGCTCCAGGCTACACCACTTAGGAGCAATTAGAGAGGGTAATGAGAACATCTTGAAAGCATTTCCCAAACCACACAAAGACCCGCCAACACAGGGAAAAATCTTCATTGGCACAAGGGGATTGAGTGTAACCTCTAATCAAACACTGAATGAATAATAAACTACTCTGGCCCAGGAAGGACACCTGAGAATCCAGGCATAAGAATAAAATAATATTACTCATTCCTGACAGTCTGAAGGACTGTGTGTAAGGCTAAGGCTATGCCATTTTTGGAGCCATGAGGAAAGAATCTCTATGCTAAAATTCTCTGTCTGGACATGGGGCAAAAACGAAGATACACATAAACTTCTTAGCTATGAAGGCAGCCTCCAGGCAGCAAACACACATCCAATGGGGAAGGATAGAAATTTAACTAATTGCTAAGTAACCAAACAGCATCAATAATTGAAGGAGTATAGAGGGTGTGGTCAGCATCTAGAGTTGCTTATATATAGAATCCAATATGGTGAGGTTTAAACAGCAACAAAAATTAAAGAAAAAATGTTAGAGTGTCACCATACACAAAGAAATAAGGCAGACAATAGAAACTGCCTTTGAAGGGGCCTAGATGATAGACTTATCAAAGAATTCCAAGAAGGAATAATGGGTATTCCAAAGAACTGAAGGAAAAACCATGCTTAAAGTATTAAAATAAGGTTTGTGGCCTGCACTGTGAAGTAGCAGGTAAAGCCGCCACCCGCAGTGCCAGCATCCCATATGAGCACCAGTTTGAGACCCAGCTAATTCACTTCTGATCCAGCTCTCTGCTATAGCCTAGGAAAACAGTGGAGGATGGCCCAAGTCCTTGGGCCCCTGCGCCTGTGTGGGAGATCCGGAGGAAGTCCTATATCCTGGCTTTGGAGTGGCACAGCTCTGGCCATTGTGGTCAGCTGGGGAGTGGACCAGTGGAATGGAAGACCTCTCTCTGCCTCTCCTTCTCTCTCTGTGTAACTCTGACTTTCAAATAAATAAATACGTAAGTCTTAAAAAAAAGTATTGTGCTACTTTATAACATACAAACTACCCTTGAAGAGAAAAAAACACAATAAACTAAAATAGAAATTCTGTAGTTCAAAAACATAATGACCAAAATGAAAAACTCACTGGAAATTTTACTAGCTAATTCAATCTAGGAACACATAAAAATATTACACACTATGACCAAGTGAGAATTATCCCAGAAATACAAAATTGGTTTTATATCTGAAAACCAATTGATGTAAAACATATCAATAGAAGAAAAGCTAAAAATTGCACGAATGCTTTCATTATAAAAACATTCAACAAACCAGGAATAGATGGGAATTTCCTCAACCTGTTGAGGACATTTATGAAAATTTCTAACATTATATTTTATGGTAAAAGATTGATTGTGTTCCTTCTAAAAATCAATACCAAAATTGGAATTTCCACTCTCATTGCCCCATTTAACATTATAGTAGAGGTGCAATTGGGTAATTTAACAAAATAAATAAAGAAAAGCATCATCTTAATTCCTAAACCTGAAAAAGATGCAGCAGAGAGAAAGAGAATTACAGACCAATATCCCTCATGAACATAGATGCAAAAATCCTCAATAAAATTCTGGCCAATAGATTACAACAACACATCAGAAAGATCATCCACCCAGACCAAGTGGGATTTATCCCTGGATGGTCCAATGTTCGCAAATCAATCAATGTGATACACCACATAAACAGACTGCAGAAGGAAAACCATATGATTATCTCAATAGATGCAGAGAAAGCATTTGATAAAATACAACACCCTTTCATGATGAAAACTCTAAGCATAAACTCTGAGTATAGAAGGAACATTCCTCAATACAATCAAAGCAATTTATGAAAAACCCACGGCCAACATCCTATTGAATGGGGAAAAGTTGGAGGCATTTCCACTGAGATCTGGTACCAGACAGGGATGCCCACTCTCACCACTGCTATTCAACATAGTTCTTGAAGTTTTAGCCAGAGCCATCAGGGAAGAAAAAGAAATTAAAGGGATACAAATTGGGAAGGAAGAACTCAAACTATCCCTCTTTGCAGATGATATGATTCTTTATTTAGGGGATCCAAAGAACTCTGCTAAGAGACTATTGGAACTCATAGAAGAGTTTGGTAAAGTAGCAGGATATAAAATCAGTGCACAAAAATCAACAGTCTTTGTATACACAGGCAATTCCTCATCTGAGAAGGAACTACTAAGATCAATCCCATTCACAATAGCTACAAAAACAATCAAATACCTTGGAATAAACTTAACTAAGGACGTTAAAGATCTCTACAATGAGAATTACAAAATCTTAAAGAAAGAAATAGAAGAGGATACCAAAAAATGGAAAAATCTTCCATGCTCATTGATTGGAAGATTCAACATCATCAAAATGTCCATTCTCCCAAAAGAAATAAAACAATCTTCACTGAAGGATGACTTGATTTTTATATAAAAATCCTAAAAAATACACTAAAAAGCTATTTGAACTAATAAAAATTTTCAGTAAAATTATGGAACAAAAGAAAAATATAAAAAATCAATTGTACTTTTATACACTTGCAATGAACTTTTCAAAAACAAAGAAAGCAATCCCATGTATAATAGCATCAAAAATAAACTGAGGCATAAATTTAACAAAAGAACACACTACTTGATACCCTTAAAACTGCAAAACATTGTTGAAAGAAATTAAAGAAGATCAATATAAATTTATTAGAAAATATAATAAATCCTGAATCTGTGATTTGGAGACTTAGCATTTGTTAATATGTCATAATTCCCCAAACTGATCTACAGATTGAACAAAATCAGGATCAGAATCACATCTGACTTCTTTGTAACAACTGAAATGCTGAGTCTAAACTTCATATGAAATTGCAAGGCTCCCAGAATAGCTTGAAATTACTTTGAAAACAAAGAACAAACATGGATAATTAACAGTATCTATTTTCAAAAGTTTCCGCAAATCAATGATAGCAAATGTAGTGTGGTTTTATTACAAAAACAATCATACAGAATACTGGAATAGAATTGAAAATCCAGAAAAGAAAATCAAAACAAAACATAATGTCTATGGTGGTAAACGGATTTTCAACAAAGGTGCCAAGAATATCCATGTAGGGAAATAACAGTTTTTTCAACAAAGAACTGAAGAACTGCACAGTCACATGTGGAAGAATAAAATGCAGCTCTTGCTTAATGCCTTACATAAAATTACATAAAATATAACCAACACTTAAATATGAAATTAAGAGGCTGGAATTGTGGCAGAGCAGGTAAAGCCACCACCTGCAATGCCAAGCATTCCATATGAGCCCTGGTTCATGTCCTGGCTGGTCCACTTCTGATCCAGCTCCCAGTTAATGTACCTGAGAAAGCAGTGGAAGATGGCTCAAGTACTTTGGCTCCTGCTGCCCACATGGGAGATCTGTATGAAGCTTCTGGCTTCAGCCTGGCCCAGACCTAGCCATTGCAGCCATCTGGGGAGTGAACCAGCAGATGGAAAATCTCTCTTTCTCTCTCTCTCTCTCCTCCTCCCTCTCTCTGTAACTCTGACTAACAAATAAATAAATAAATAACTCTTTTAAAAAATAAGTAACTATGAGATCAAAACTGTAAAACTCTAAGAATCAAAAAGTGCTAAAATTTCATGACTTTGGATTTGGAAAATGATTCTTAGCTATTACAATGAAAGTATGATGAATAAAAGGAAAAAAATAGATCAATTAGACTTCATCAAAATTGAAAGTTTGATCCAAAGACTCTATTAAGAAAATGGAAAGCAGCCAACAGAATTGGAGGAAATATTTGCAAATCATAAATTTTATTAAAAAAACTGTATCCAAATATATAAAAATTATTGCAACTCAATAATGGAAAAAAAAAAAAAACAGGGGGCAGCGTTATGGCCCAGTGAGCTAAGCTGTCACCTGTGAGTGCCAATTTGAATCCCGGTTACTCTGCTTCCCATCTAACTCCCTGCTAATGTGCCTGGAAGACAGAAGAAGATATCACAAGTACTTGGTCCACTACCATCCATGTGAGAGACTTGGATGGAGTTCTTGGCTCCCGACTTCAACCTGGTCCAACTCTGGTCATTGCAGCCATTTGGGGAATGAATCAGAGGATAGAAGCTCTCTCTCTCTCTCTCTCTAAATATATATATACATATATATATATATAAAATAGTATTAAATAGTAATAATAAAACGACAAATATTCCAACTAAAAACAAAGTTTCTGAATAGATATAACTTAAAGTAAGATTTCAAGTAAGATGTGTACATATCCAACAAGTGCATAAAAAGGTGTATAGCATCATTACTCAATGGGGAAATAGAAATCAAAACTACAATTAATAAACTTCACTTCTACTAAGATGTATTCAAAAAGAGGAATCAGAACAAATGTCAGTGAGAATGTGGAGACATTCAAACTTTCATACAGGGCTGATAGTAATTAAAACGGTATAGCCACTTTTGAAAACAGTCCGACAGTTTCTCAGACAAATACATATACCGTTACTGTCTGAATCAGGATTTATCCCTGGGATGCAGAGATGGCTCAAAATACACAAATCAATAAATTTGATATATCACATCAATCGGTTGAAGAATAAAAACCATATGATTATCTCAATAGGTGCAGAGAAAACATTTGATAAATTACAGCATCTTTTTATTATAAAAGCCTTAAGGAAATTGGGTACAGAAGGAACATTCCTCAACACAATTAAGGTGGTATATGACAAACCCACAGCCAGCATCATTTTGGATGAGGAAAAAAAACCTGGAAGTATTTCCATTAACATTTGAAGCCAAAGATGCCTACTTTCACCCCTGCTATTCAATATAGTTCTGGAAGTTTTAGCTACAGCCATTAGGCAAGAAAACTCTTAACAGAGTTTTTTTTATTGTTTGTTGAACTTTTTAGGTGGTGGAGTGTTAAGATTATGATTATAAATAGACTGAAAGTATGCCATTGTAAAAATTTAAATAAATAATAAGAAAAGAAGAAAGAGGGTAGGTGGGAGCATGGGAGGGAGGGAGCCTCTAAATCTCTATATATGATATACATGAAATTTGTTCACTTCTATAAATAGGAAATTATTTTAAAAAAAAAAACAAATAAAGACAGATAGATGCATAGAATGCTAACACAAGTTAGTGTGCTACATCTTGTCAGTGTAGTTTGGGTAGTAACTAATAGAATTATCAGACTGAAAATTCCTTCTATATATCTCAGTGCTGGTGAGACTTCCACTAGAACAATAGAGTCTCAAAGATGACCAGATCTATAACTTAATCTATTCCAAATTAGCAACCTAGAAAAGGATTTTTCCTCCTAAACATCCAAGCAATTCTTTGGATAATATCTGTTTAAGCAGAACAAAAAGTAATGCATTCTACTTTGGACTGGTGTGAAATACATTCCTGAAAATCTGTTTCCATATATATGTAAACCATTGATCTTCTTTCTCGTGGATTATTGTAAATCTAATTCCTCTTATATATGTTTCATAGTTTAAAATTTCAGAATATGTAAGGCTATACATATAGAAAATGAGATGTTTTTGAGTGTTTACTTATGATTCAGTGACTGCTGGTGAAGTTCAGTAGTTCAAGTGGTTACATTGCTATGGGTTAAGCAGCTATTTGCAACTCTGGCCTTCCATATCAGTTTGAGTCTCATCTGATTCATTTCGGATCTAGCTCCCTGCTAACGCGTCTGGGAAAGCAGCAGAAGATGCTGCTTCTTCAAGTCACTGCCAACATGTTAGAGACCTGGATAGAGTTCCTGGCTCCTGACTTTGGTCTAGTCCAGCACTCGCTATTTCAGACATTTGGAGAGTAAACCAGCAGATGGAAGAACTCCTCTCTGTATATTCTTCTGTGTTGCTCAGCCTTTCAAACAAACAAATCTCTTTAAAAAGCTATCACTTCATAAAATCAACAAGAACATTGATAAAAATTGTGAAAATCAACTTCCTCAAAATATGGAAAATTCATCAGACTTGAAAAAATAGTTCATATTGTTATGCCCAGTTCAGTTGTCCCCAAAGACCACCAAGAAGCCGATACCACTATAAAGCACACGAGAGTTTTATTACAGGTCCAGGCCTGGTCTCTCAATGAGCACCGACGCAGCGGGTCTGAATTGAGAGCCCCAACCCTTCAGTTAACAGGGTTTTTATAGGGTTTTCAGAGACATTCTATACATCATGGTACCATTTAGCAAATCATCTCATCCCGCGGGAAATTCAAAGGACATCTCTTAGAATTGATTAGTGCATCCAGTGGCGGGAACGGACCTACTAAATGTGGTTGGATGGCTTTGGGGTTGATGCCTTTTGAATTGATTGGCCGAAGCATAGGGTCCGAGCTGCTGGAGTGTACGTGCCGAACTGCAGGATCTCAGGTAGCTATTAATCACCTTATCTGCCCTGAGAAGACACCAGGAACTCTAGGTATTTCTCTGTTACCTGCTAATTGGCTGTTGCTAGGAGAGTTTATCACAAAGGGGGTTCATTTATTTACTTTTAGGAGCTTCTGGCTTAGGGTTCAGGGCCTGGTCAGGCCCAAGTTACAAGATGGAGGCCTAATTTAAAATAGTTACACCTTGATCCAGGCTCAGGTCTCATAATATCAAGTTATAATAAGGTCCTTAGAAGCATGCCAAAAGATTCTCTCTTATTTTTTTCTTTACATTGAAGCTTCCTGATAGTGGACACCCTGGAAGGTAGCAGATGATGGCTCTAGCACATAGTCCTTATCACCCACATGGAGACATACATGGAATTCATGTATCATCAAAATGTCCATACTGCCTTAAAGCAATTTACCCATTCAATGTGATCCCAATCAAAATATAAAGGACGTTAGGGCCAGAACTGTAGCGAAGGTAACATCACTGCCTGCAGTGCTGATATCCCATATAGGCATCCGTTTGAGTCCTGGCTGCTCCACTCTGGTCCAACTCTCTGCTAATGGCCTGGGAAAACAGTGGAGGATGGCCCAAGTACTTGGACCCCTGCACCCATATGGGAGACATGAAGGAAGCTCCTGGCTCCTGGCTTTCAACGTAGCTCTGGCCGTTGCAGCCATTTGAAGAGTGAACCAGTGGATGAAAGTTCTCTCTCTTTCTCTCTCTCTCCCTCTACCTCTCTGCAACTCTGCCTTTCAAATACATAAATCTTTAAAAATATATAAATGATGTTCTTCTCAGATCTAGGGAAAAATGATACTAAAATTCATATGGAAACAAGAGACCCCCAATAGATAAAGCAATGTTAAACAACAGAAACAAAACTGGAGGCATCACAATACCAGACTTCAAGACATACTACAAGGCAGTTATAATCAAAACAACCTGGTACTGGCACAAAGGAAGAAATGTAGACCAATGTAACAAGAATAGAAACAGGAGGAAATAATCCACACATCTACAATCAACTAATCTTTGACAAATGAGTTAAAATCAATCCCTGGAGAAAGGAAACTCTCTTCAATAAATGGTGCCTGGAAAATTGGATAGCCATGTGCGGAAGTATGAAACTAGACCACTACCTTACATCTTAAACGAATATCAACACAAAATGGACCAAGGATGTAAATCTATGACCTGATACCATCAAATTACTAGAAGAAAACATCAGGGAAACTCTGCAAGACATTGGCATAGGCAAAGACTTCTTGGAATAGACCCCAGAAGCACAGACACAAAAACAAAAATAGACTACTGGGTTTGCATCAAGCTAGGAAACTTCTGTGCTGCAAAGGAAACACTCAACAAAATAAAGAGGCAACAGATGGAATGGGAGAATATATTTTCAAACTATGTAACTGATAAAGGATTAACATCCAGGATCTATAAAGATCTCAAGAAATTCAAATGCAACAAAACAAAGAATCCATTTAAGAAATGGTTGAAGGACACAAATAGGCATTTTTCAAAGGATGAAATACAAATGGCAAATAAATGCCTGAAAACTACTCAGGATCATTAGCTATCAGGGAAATGCAAGTAAAAACAACAATGAGGTTTCATCTCACTCCAGTTAAAATGGCTATCATCCAAAAATAAAAAAGTCCATCAACTGATGACTGGATAAAGAAATTATGGTATATTTACACTATGGAGTACCACCCAGCTATAAGAAAAAATGAAGCCCTGTCTTTTTCAACAAAATGGTCACAACTGGAAACCATTATGCAGTCCCAAAATGACAGATATCATATGTTTTCAATGATCAGAGGTAATCAATAGAGTACCTGAAATATAATGTAATGAAATAGACATTTCGATGATTGATGAGGGTTTATAGCCCTTGTCTCTTTCATTGAGGAGTAGTGTTTTGTTTTGCTTTGTTTTCTCTATGTACTATTTGTTGAACTCTTTTACTTAGGGTATCATTAACTATATGAGCATTAAGTGTACTAAAAAAGATCATTGTGGAAATTGAGAGTAGGAATATGAGGAGAAAGAGAAGAAAGGTTTGGAGCATGGGTAGGAGGGAGGGTGGAGGGGAGTACCACTATATCTCTGTAATGGTATGAAGGAAATAAATGAAACTTGTATAAATTATATATATATATATATATATATAAACAATAAATGCTGGAAAGAATATGGGGGAAGGGTACCCTAATCCACTGCTGGTGGGAATGTAAACAAGTGTAATCATTATGAAAGACAGTATGGAGATTCCTTAGAAATCAGAAAATAGATATACCATATGACTCAGCCTTCCCACTCCTGGAAACTTACACAAAGGAAATGAAATCAGCATATGAGAGATTTATCTATATCCCCATGTTTATTGCAGCTCAATTGACAATAGCTAAGGTATGGAATCTACTCAGGTGTCTATCAACTGATGACTGGATAAAGAAATTGTGGTATATTTACACTATGCAATACCACCTGGCCTTAAAAAAGAAAGAAATCCTATCTTTTTCAACAAAGTGGATGTAACTGGAAACCACTATGCTTTGGGAAATAAGCCACTCTAAGAAATAAAAAGAAAAATATCATGTTTTCTCTGATATGTGGCAGTTAATATAGAATACAAAAGATATATAGAAATGAAATGGACATCCTGTGATTGTTGCTTTTAGCCTTTGTTTTTAATTCTGTGGAACTGTGGTCTTCCAACTTATTACTTGTTGAATAGTCTGGTTAGTTGTGAATTAAGCCTGTGGTTATAGAATGTATTGAAAGTATTTCTTTGCAAAAATTAGGAAAAAAAGGAAAAGAAAGAAGGAGGGGATTGAGGGCAGGAGAAAGGGGGAGAGTGTGGTTATCTTCTTAGAACAGTACCTATGATACACATGAAATCTGTTCTCTTTATATTGATAAAAATGAAATAAAACAAAAAGTGAAGGAGAAATATTTTCCAGGCAAGTAAAACAGAGAATATACCACCAGCAGACCAGCCTTACAAGAAACTCTGAAGGGCATCTTGCAATAGAAATAAATATGAAGCCACATGACAGCACCAAATTCATTAAAAAAAACAGGTAGAATCAATAAAATGGCAGATCGTAGTACTTATCCATTAATACTTACCTTGAGTGTAAATGGATTAAATTCTCCAACTGAAAGGCTTAAGTTGGCTCAATGACTAAAAAAAAACATGAACCCACTATATGATGGATGCCTGCAAGAAACTCACTATACAAACAAAGATACACACTGAAAGTGAAGGGTTGGAAAAAGACACCCCAGGCAAGTGGAAACCAAAAAAAAAAAAAAAAGATATCAAATAAAACATACTTTAAGTTAAAAACTGGGGGACAGGGCTGTGACATAGTAAGCTAAGCCTCTGCCTGTGGCATTGGTATTCCCAAAAGGATGCCAGTTTGTGTCCCAGCTGCTCCCCTTCTGATCCAGCTTTGCGCTTGTGGCCTGTGAAAGCAGTAGAAGATGTTCCAAGTGCTTGGGCCCCTGAACCCATGTGGGAGACCCAGAAGAAGCTTCTGGCACCTGGCTTTGGATCAGCTCAGCTCCAGCTGTTGTGGTCATATGGGAAGAGAACCAAAGGATGGAAGACCTCTCTCTCTGTCTCTCCCTCTCTGTCTGTAATTCTACTTCTCAAATAAATAAATAAATATTAAAAAATCAGAAACTGTAAAAATAGATAAGGAACATTATATTTTAATGAAATATTCAATTCAGCAAGAAGACATAACAATCATAAATATATATGCACCTGACACAAGACCACCCAGATATACACAAGTACTATAAGACCTAAAGAGAGAGATGGACTCTAGTACACTAATAGTGGGTGACTTCAACACAGATTGGACAGAAAATCAGTAAAGATACATCAAAGTTGAAACATACTATCAAGCAAATGGACCTAAGAGCCATTTACATGACATTTCACCCAACAGCACATTGTTTTCATCAGCACATGGGACATTTTCTAGAACAGAGCATATATTAGGCCACACAGCAAATCTTAGCAAATTTTAAAAAGATTGAAATCATACCGTGTATCATCTCAGACCTTAAAGGAATAAAACTAGAAATGAACAACAATAAGAAAACAAATAAAACACTCTTAAGTACTTGGAAATTAAACAATATGCTACTAAATGATCAATGGGTCATTAAAGAAATTAAAAAGGAAATAAAAATTTCTAGAAATAAATGAAAATGAAAAGAAAATATATGAAAACTTGTGGAAAACAGCAAAAGTAATGAGAGAAGTTTATAGCATTAAGTGCTTATATTAAAAAAAGAGAAATGTCTCAAATTAGAGACGTAATGATGCATATAGAAAAAAGAAAAACAAGAACAAACCAAACCCCAAATCAGCAGGAAGCGAGAAATAATAAGGATCAGAGCAGAAATAAGTGAAATTGAAGCTAAAAAATGCAAAAGATCAACAAAACAAAAAGGTTGTTTTTGAGAAGATAAAATAGGTAAACCTCTAGCTAGAATAACTAAGAAAAAAGAGAAAAAACTCAAATAAATAAAATCAAAGTAGAAAAAGGCACATTACAACTGATATCACTGAAGTACAAAGAATTGCAAGAAATTACTATGAAGAACTACATGCTAATAAATTGGAAAACTCTGAAGAAATGGATAAATATCTGGATACATACAACCTACCAATGTTAAATTAAGAGGATGTAGATAATCTAAACAGGTTCATAGCAAGCAATGAGACTGAAGAAGTAATCCAAAGTGTTCCCTCAAGGAAAAGTCTAGGACCTGATGGCTATAACTACTGAATTTAAAAAAAAAACATTCAAAGAGGAAGTAATCCAATACTTTTCAAACTTTTCCAAAATATTGAACAAGATGGAACCAAATTCTTTTTATGAAGCCAGCATTACTTTGATACCAAAAGTAAAGACACAACACAAAAAAGAAAAATATAGGCCTATATCCTTAATGAATATAGATGCAAAGATCCTCAACAAAATACTAACAAATTGAATCCAAAAATACGTCAAAAAGATCATACATTACAATCAAGTAGGATTTATCCCAGAAATGCAAGGGTAGTTAAACATCCCCAAATCAATAGATGTCTAAAGGCTTCCATAGCCCTGACAACTCATGACTAGAGCGTAGGGAGATTACTGACGCCATGAACAGGAGTGTCAAATTGTTAAGTCAGCAACAGGAGTCACTGTGTACTTACACCCCATGTGGGATCTGTCCTTAATGTGTTGTCTAATGTGAAGTGATGCTATAACTAGTACTGAAACAGTATGTTTTTATTAAACTTTTATTTAATGAATATAAATTTCCAAAGTACAGCTTATGGGTTACAATGGCTTCCCCCCTCCCATAACTTCCCTCCCACCCGCAACCCTCCCCTTTCCCGCTCCCTCTCCCCTTCCATTCACATCAAGATTCATTTTCAATTCTCTTTATATACAGAAGATTAGTTTAGTATATATTTGGTAAAGATTTCAACAGTTTGCCCCATATAGCAACACAAAGTGAAAAAACTACCGTTGGAGTACTAGTTATAGCATTAAATAACAGTGTACAGCACATTAAAGACAGAGATCCTACATGATATTTTTTTTAAAATTAATTAATTTTCTATGCTATTTCCAATTTAACACCAGGTTGTTTTTTTTTTTCATTTCCAATTATCTTTATATACAGAAGATCAATTCAGTATATAATTAGTAAAGACCTCATCAGTTTGTACCCACACAGAAACACAAAGTCATGAGTTGTCAGGGCTATGGAAGCCTTTAGAGTTCGCTGACTTTGATCTTATTCCAATAGGGTCATAGTCAAAGCGGAAGTTCTCTCCTCCCTTCAGAGAAAGGTACCTCCTTCTTTGATGGCCCCGTTCTTTCCACTGGGATCTCACTCACAGAGATCTTTCATTTAGGTCTTTTTTTTTTCCATGGTATCTTGGCTTTCCATGCCTACAATACTCTCATGGGCTCTTCAGCCAGATCCGAATGCCTTAAAGGCTGATTCTGAGGCCAGAGTGTTGTTTAGGACATCTGCCATTCTATGAGTCTGCTGCGTATCCCGCTTCCCATGTTGGATCCTTCTCTCCCTTTTTGATTCTATCAGTTAGTATTAGCAGACACTAGTCTTATTTGTGTGATCCCTTTGACTATTAGACCTATCATTATGATCAATTGTGAGCTGAAATTGATCACTTGGACTAGTGTGATGGCATTGGTACATGCCACCTTGATGGGATTGTGTTGGAATCCCCTGGCACATTTCTAACTCCACCATTTGCGGCAAGTCCGATCGAGCATGTCCCAAATTGTACATCTCCTCCCTCTCTTTTCCACTCTTAAATTTAACAGGGATCACTTTTCAGTTAAAATTTAAACACCTAAGAATAATTGTGTGTTAATTACAGAGTTCAGCCACTAGTACTAGAACAACAACAACAACTACAAATACTAAAAAGGATAAAGTATTATATTGTACATCTAGAGTCAGGACAAGAGCTGATCAGGTCATTGTTTCTTATAGTGTCCATTTCACTTAACAGGTTTCCCCTTTGGTGCTCAGTTGTCACCGATCAGGGAAAACAAATGATATTTGTCTCTTTGGGACTGGCTTAATTCACTCAACAGTATTTTTATACTTTGTGTTTCTGTGTGGGTACAAACTGATGAGGTCTTTACTAATTATATACTGAATTGATCTTCTGTATATAAAGATAATTGGAAATGAAAAAAAAAAACAACCTGGTGTTAAATTGGAAATGGCATAGAAAATTAATTAATTTAAAAAAAATATTATGTAGGATCTCTGTCTTTAATGTGCTGTACACTGTTATTTAATGCTATAACTAGTACTCCAACGGTAGTTTTTTCACTTTGTGTTGCTATATGGGGCAAACTGTTGAAATCTTTACCTAATATATACTAAACTGATCTTCCGTATATAAAGAGAATTGAAAATGAATCATGATGTGAATGGAAGGGGAGAGGGAGCGGGAAAGGGGAGGGTTGCGGGTGGGAGGGAAGTTATGGGAGGGGGGAAGCCATTGTAACCCATAAGCTGTACTTTGGAAATTTATATTCATTAAATAAAAGTTTAATAAATGGGAAAAATAAGAAAATAAGAAAATAAAAAATAAATAAATAAGTTTTACAAATTGAAAAAAAAATGTTATAAATCACACCAATAGAATGAAGAACAAACACCATGTGGTCATTTCAACAGATGCAGAGAAAGCATTTGGTGAGATTCAATACCTCCTTCATAATAAAAACCCTCTACAAGTTAGGTATAAAAGGAATATTCCTCAAATTTCTAAAGGTTTTTACATGACAAAATAACAGCCAATATCATACTGAATGGGGAAAAACTGAAAGCATTTCCCCTCAGATCTGGAACAAGTCAAGGATGTCCACTTTCACCACTTGTATTCCTTATATATAGTACTAGAAGTATTAGCAATAGAAATTAGGGAGAAGAAGATCAAGGGCATCAAAATTAGAAAAGAGGAAATCAGCTTATGCATGTTTGCAATGACATGAATACATAGAAAAACCTAAACACTTCACTAAAAAGCTGTTAGAATTGATAAAACCAATTCAGCAAAGTTGCTGGTTACAAAATAAACATGAAAAAAGTAGATTTTTGTATGCTAATGATGAGCTCACAGAAAGAGAAATCAAGAAAGAAATCCCACTCACACTAGCCACAAAAAATCGAATGTTTAGGAATAAATCTAACCAAAGAATTGAAAGATCTCCAAAATGAAAATTATCAAACACTGATGAAAGAATCATCAAGCACACACATACAAAATGGAAAGCTATTCCTTGCTCATGGATTGGAAGAATCAGTATCAGTAAAATGTCTGTACTACCTAAAGCAATCTACAGATTCAATGGAACTCCTAGCAAAATACCAATGAAATTCTTAGAAAAGTAGAAAAAACAATCCTGAAATTCATATAGAATCACAAAAGACCCAGGGTAGCCAAAGTGATCCTAAACAAGAAAAATTAAGCTGGAAGCATCATCATATCTGACTTCAAATCATCTTACCAAGCTATAGTAAAAAATAGTAATTTTCAAAGTACTGGCATAAAAACTGATACAAAGGTCAATGGAGGGGCTGGTGCTGCAGCGGAGAGGGTAAAACCATCTCCTGCAGAGCCAGTATCCCATGTGGGTGCCGGTTTGTGTCCTGGCTGCTCTGCTTCCAATTCAGCTCTCTGCTATGGCCTGAGAAAGCAGTGGAAGGTGGTCCAAGTCCTTGAGCCCCTGCACCCACGTGGGTGACCAGGAATAAGCTTCAGGCTCCTCGCTTTGGATCGGCCCAGCTCCCACCTTTGTGGCCACTTGGGGAGTGAACCAGAGGATGGAAGACCTCTCTCTCTCTCTCTGCCTCTGCCTCTGTAACTCCGCCTTTCAAATAAATAAATAAATAAATCTTTTAAAAAAAATCAATGGAACAGAATACAGAGCCCAGAAATTAATCGATGTAGATACTACAACTGATTTTTGGAAAAAGTGCTCAGACCATATAGTGGAGCAAGGAAAATACCTTAATAAATGGTGCTGGAAAAGCTGGATATATATATATATATATATATATATATATATATATATATATATATATATGAAATTACTTCCATACCACTCACAATATACAAAAATCAACTCAAGATGAATAAAAAGACCTAAATTTATGACCTGAGACTATATATGGCATAGCGGATAACCCACCATCTGCAATGCCTGCATCCCATATGGGCGCCAGTTCGAGTCCCAGCTGTTCCACTTCTGATTCAGTTCCTTGGGTCCCTGCACCCATGTGGGAGACCTGGAAGAAGCTCCTGTCTCCTGGCTTCAGATTGGCTCAGCTCCAGCCATTGCAGCCATCTGCAGAGTGAACCAGTGGGTGGAAGACTTCTCTCTCTGTCTCTACCTCTCTCTGTAACTCTTTCAAATAAATAAAATAAATCTTAAAAAAATAAAATAAAAATTTACTGCATATGGATCAAATTGTTATTTTTCCATTAAATTATTGTTTTTAGTCATTGTCTATATTCCCACTAAACTAGTGTCTTTTTGCTTTTTACTTGTTAAGCTTTGTATTTAGTGAAGTATTAAACCATTTTACTGTAATGTGAATTTACAATATGGTATCTAAAAAATAAAAAAAAGACAGAAGAAAGGGTGGGAGGGACAGGTGAATGGAGAGAGAGAGAAGGAAGAAGAGAATATCATTATGTTCTCAAGTTATATCTTCAAACATATTGGGTATGTTAAAAACTAAATAAAATTAAAAAAAGAAAATCTAATACTTATTACAAGTGAAGAGATTAAATTAGAATGAAACACAATGAAAAGCCAAAATCAAATGACATTAGTGAATTCTCCAAAACATTATGAGAAAACCTCATATCAATCTTTCACAAACTTTTTCAAAATATGAAAGAAAAGAACACTAAGTCTGCACAAAGGTATCACAATAAAACTGCCAACTAATATCCCTTATTACTACAGCTACAAAATGCTTAACATAAGACTAGCTAAATGAATCCTGCAGCATATAGAAAGGATACAGCATGACAAAATGGAATTTATCCCAAGAATGCAAAGTTTGTTTAACATTTGAAAATCTATCAGCACAATATGCCATGTTAATAGAATAAAGGACAAAAATCATATGTTTTGTGGCTGGTACTGTGGCGTAGTGGGTAAAGCCTCCACCTGCAGTGCTGGCATCCCAAATGGATGCTGGTTCGAGTTCCGGCTATGGCCTGGGAAAGCAGTAGATGGCCCAAGTCCTTGAGTCCCTGCACCCACATGGGAGACCCGGAAGAAGCTCCTGGCTCCTGGCTTCGAATTGGCACAGCTCATTATTGTGGCAAATTGGGAGTGAACCAGAGAATGGAAAACCTCTCTCTCTCTCTGCCTCTGCCTCTCTGTGACTCTACCTTTCAAATAAATAAATAAATAAATCTTAAAAAATAAAAATAGCATGTGATCTTTTTAGTAAATATACAAAAAAGCATTTGGCAAAATCCAACACTCTTTCAGGGTAAAAATGCTAAACATAGATTACGAACAGGAAATAATTTCCTCAATATGTAAATGAATATGAATACACACAGCTTAACATCATTCCTCACAATGATAAGAATAAATTCTTTCCCCCTAACATAGGAGCAAAAAAACATGCTTACCCTCACCAATTCCATATAGCATTGCACCGTTTAAGTTATACTCAGTAAGGAGAAGAAATAGCGTCCGGACTGGAGGAAGCAATAGAAATACTTATTTGTAAGATACATAATCTTATACATAGACAAATCCTAAAAATTCCTTAATAACCTATTAAAACAAATAAATGCATTATGTTAGGTTGAAAGAAACAAAATCAATATACAGAAATCAATTGCATTTCTACACCCTGGCCATGAACAATCCAGAAATCATATTAAGAAAACAATTCCATTCCCAATAGTATCAAAATTAACAAATTACTTAGGAATGAAGTTACCCAAAAAAAGTGAAAGACTAGTAGACAGAAAATTAAATAACATTGGAAGAAATAAAAGATCAAAAAACAAATAGAATCAAACCTGATAATCATAGATCAAAAGACTTAAAATAGTTAAAATGCCAATACTTCTCAAATTAACCTATAGATTCAATGTAATTCTTGTCATAATCTCATCTGGCTTCTTTATAAGAATTAAAAAGCTGGTCATTAAATTTATATGAAAAATCAAGGGACACAAAATAGCTAAAATAATCCTAAAAAAGAAGAAGAAAGTTGGATAACTTTCCCTTTCTGAATGCAATTTTACTACATAGCTATAGGAATCAAAACAGTGTGATACTAGTATAACGATAAACAGCAGAATAGAATTTTAACTCTGGTAAAAAATCCTCACATTAATAGTTAATTGATTTTTGACAAAGGTTCTAGGACAATTCATGATGGTAAAGAATATGAGTACTCTTTCAACAGACACTGCTTCAACAACTTAATGCCCACATTCAAAAGAAGAAATTTGGACCCCTATGTTACATAATACAGAAAAATTTAATAAAAATAAATCAAAAATTAAATTAAGTGTTAAAGTTAAATGTACAAATTTCTCAGAAAAGAACATGGAAGTAAATTCTTGTTACCTTGAGTTAGGCCGTAGTTTCTTAGACATAACATCCAGAACACACACAAAAAAAGAAAAAAAAATGATACATTATCAACAGTTAAACTTATGTTCTAGGGCCGGTGTTGTGGAGCAGTGGATAAAGTAGCCGCCTATGATATTAGCTTCCCATATGGGTACCAGGTTCATGCTCTGGCTGCTCCACTTCTGATCCAGCTCCCTGCTAATGGCCTGGAAAATGCAACAAAAGATGACCCAATTGCTTGGGCCCCTTCCGCCCACATGGGAGACCCAGATGAAGCTCCCGGCTCCTGGCTTTGGCCTGGCTCAGCCCTGGCCATTGTGGCCACTTGGAGAGTGAACCAGGCTATGGAAGACCCCTCTCTTTCTGTCTTTCTGTCTCTCTTTGTAACTCTGACATTCAAATAAACAAAATCTTTAAAAAAAAAAGTATGTGCTTCAAAGTATACCATCAATAAAGTTAAAAAGCAACTCAAAGATTAGGATAAAATATTTCAAAAGCACAATTCTGATCAGAGATTTACATAGAGAATACACAAACACCTCTTAAAACTCAACAATAAAAAGCCAAATAACCCATTTATAATGCAAAATGGACTTGAATAAACGTTTATCCAAGAAAATATAAAAGTGGCCAATGAAAATGTGAAAAGAAGCTAGGCATCATAGTCACTACAGAAATGTAAATAATAAACTACAATTCAGCACCTTTCATATCACTTACAGGGCTATAATCAAAAAGGGGAACAACTTTTAGGGCCAGTGTTGCAGCATAGTGGTTAAAGCCGTCCCCTGCAGTGCTGGCATCCCATATAGGCTCCAGTTCAAGCCCTGGCTGCTCCACTTTCAATTCTGCTCTCTACTTATGGCCCGGGAAAGCAGTGGAAAATGGCCCAAGTCCTTGGGCCCCTGCACCCATGTGGGAGACCTGGAGAAAGCCGCTGGCTTCTGGGTTCAGAACAGCCCAGCTCCAGCCATTGCAGGCATTTGGGGAGTAAACAAGCAGATGGAAGATTCTCCCTCTCTCTCTCTCTCTCTCTCTCTCTCTCTCTCTCTCTCTCTGCCTCTGCATCTCTGTAGCTATGTCTTCCAAATAAATCTTAAAAAGGGGGGGGGGGCATTGTAAGTGTTGCTGAGAATGTGAGAAAATTGGAGCAATCATATAAGATAGCGGGGAGTATGGAGTATTGGAGACATGTTGGAAAACATCCTGGAACTTTCTGAATTATTTCAATTTAAAGATATCATATGGTCCCCGAACTCCACTCCAAGAAACATCTCACAAGAAGTGAAACCATGCATCCACACAAAATCTTGCACATGACTATTGATAGCAGCATTGTTTATAACAAAAAGTGGAAATAACTCAGAAGGTCATCAACTGATGAATGTGTGAATAAAAAGTGATATAGCCATATAACGAAATAAAAATAAATGAAGCATTAACATATGCTAAAATGTGAAATAATTTAAAACAAACTACTTCAAGTAAAAGAATATAGTTACAAATAGTTAAATGTTATATGATTCCATTTATATGAAATGTCCAAAATAGGTACATTTGGCCAGCGCCACAGCTCACTAGGCTAATCCTCCATTGCGGCACAGGCAACCCTGGGTTCTAGTCCTGGTTGGGGCGCCGGATTCTGTCCCGGTTGCTCCTCTTCCAGTCCAGTTCTCTGCCGTGGCCCGCGAAGGCACTGGAGGATGGCCCAGGTCCTTGGGCCCTGCACCCGCATGGGAGACCAGGAGGAAGCACCTGGCTCCTGGCTTCGGATTGGCGCAGTGTGCCGGCCATGGCGGCCATTTGAGGGGTGAACTAATGGAAGGAAGACCTTTCTCTCTATCTCTGTCTCTCTCTCTCTCTCTGTAAAAAAAAAAAGTACATTTAAAGGGACAGAAATTAACTTAATCTAGTCTTGGGCTGGGTCTGAGAAGCTAGAGGAGTAAGAAGCCAGGGACCAGCGCTGTGGTGTAGCGGGTGAAGCTGCTGCCTGCAGTGCTGACATCCCCTATGGGCGCCTGTTCAAGTTCTGGCTGCTCCTCTTCTGATCCAGCTCTCTGCAATGGCCTGGGAAAGCAGTAGAAAATGGCCCAAGTCCTTGGGCCCCGCACCTGTGTGGGAGACCCAAAAGATGCTCCTGGCTTTGGATAGGTGCAGCTCCAGCCATTGCGGCCAACTGGGGAGTGAACCAGTGGATGGAAGACCTCTCTCTGCCTCTCTTTCTGGCTGTGTAACTCTGACTTTCAAATAAATAAATGAATCTGTAAAAAAAGAGTAGGAAGTCAAAGTTTTCTTATATTAGTTTTAGGTAATGGCTGTACAACTTTGTGAATATACTAAAAACTTTTGCATTTTTTATCATATACTTTAATTAGGTATATTTTGTAGTGTGTGAATTATATCTCAATAAAGTAAAACAAAATACTTTTTACAGCTTATATGTAAGGCTGATTAAATACTTTTAATGATGAGGAAATAATAAACAAAATTTAGAATAATTATTTTATCCAAATTAGAAATAGGAGTACAAGATAGTGGAAGAGTTTATCAATTTATTTACTTATTTATTTTTAAGATTTATTTTATTTATTTGAAAGACAGAGTTACAGAGAGAGGTAGAGACAGAGAGAGAGGTCTTCCATCCGCTGGTTCACTCCCCAGATGGCTAGAATGGCCAGAGCTGCGCTGATCTGAAGCCAGGAGCCAAGAGCTTCTTCCGGGTCTCCCACATGGGTGCAGGGGCCCAAGGACTTGAGCCATCTTCTACTGTTATCCCAGGCCATAGCAGAGAGCTGGATGGGAAGTGGAGCAGCCGGGACTAGAACCGGCGCCCATATGGGTGCTTCAGGCCCCTAGATTTTATCAATTTAAATTGTCACTCATGTTATTGTGTTTTGTTTGCAATGTGGTGGTTTTATGGGTGTTTATTTTTGTTATTGTTATGATAATACTTTCTAAAATTTTTCTTATAATTCGAATCATCCAAAAGTCTTGTTCAAAATTCAGTTGCCCTTAGCCCCACCCAATACTTACTCTGAAAATCTTGAAGATTATTATATCTTTTTCATAAAGGAACATATTTTTCTGATGATCTGTGGTTTATCAGAAACAACAGTCATTAGGGTGGATAAATGTTGGGGATATATATTGAGTGTTCTACAAAATAAGTGATGAGTCAACTTACTCTGATTAGTGTATATTGGAAACAAAATTTAAAAACTGCTATTTTTTATTGTGTATATTATTTCCCAAATGGGACGGCATATGGGAACAATTTCTTCTTTATCATGTTCATCATCATTAGCATTCTTTTAATCTTCCTCAAATCTTTCTTTTTCCCTTCACCCTGAGGTACCACTGCTGTCCCTGGTCAATACCCTCATCATCTCAATCTTCATCACCTTGATAACTGTAACAGCATCCTTGTTTGGGGCTCTTGAATTTATCTTCCACACTATGTACTCAAACACAATTCAGATATTACTAAAATTCTTAAGTTTTAAATGTTGTCCTCTTTTATTTTTAGGATAAATCCCAAAGTTTTCAATATGACATGTAGGAGCCTTCATGACCTGAGCCTATTGGTGGAGTCACAAATTTCCAAAGTTCACACTGTGAATTCTAAGAGTGAGTAAATGTATTATTTATTCAGAATGTCTCCTGATTTTTCCACCCATTCTCAACACATAGCAACTGGAGTAGACTCAATCAGTACTTTTTTTTATTATTCAGTGCATTTTTAATTGCTTGTTCAATACCTATCTCCCCTAATAACTGTAAACTATAACACAACATGCCATCTTCATTACCTCAGGTTTAACATTTTGAGTTTTCAGCAACTACATTTATAGCCTGTGTTAAGAAACAACTCTACTTCATGTCATAAACATACACATGATTGTAATTTGAGAATCTGAAGAGCAAGGAATATTTTTATATCAATTAGCATTCCTTTTTAGTACCTAAAACTGACAGGCTTCAATATAGTGAAGCTATTTGTTGGAAGAAGTATTAAATTTACAGACATGGAAAAAAGCTTTAAAAATCATATATATATTTTGTGTGTCTTTGTGGGTGCAGTCTGTTGAAATCTTCACTTAGTATACAGTAAGTTGATCTTCTGTGTATAAAGATAATTGAAAATGAATCTTGATGTGAATGGGATGGGAGAGGGAGTGGGAGGTGGGATGGTTGCGGGTGGGAGGAAGGTTATGGGGAGAAAAGCCACTGTAATCCAAAAGTTGTACTTTGAAAATTTATATTTATTAAATAAAAGTTTAAAAAAATCATATAGTCTGGTGTTTATAAAATTTTCACATAAAAATGTGCTTTTGGTGCCAACAGATTACATTTTTTTAAAAAGGAAGGCATTTTAAAAATTAAGAATAAGTAAAATAAATTTTCAAAAAGGTGAAATTGTTTATAGTCTTAAGCCAAAGTACCTAAAACTGATTTGATGATGGATAGCTTGATTCATATACTTTATTCTTTATTTCTGTCAAATTAGAAAACATGAACCCAGAGCCAGCACTGTGGCACAGAGCAGCTGTCTGCAGTGCCAGTGTCCCATATGGGTGCTGCATTAAGTCTCAGCTGCTCCGCTTCCAATCTAGCTCCCTGCTAATGAACCTGGGAAAGCAGTGAAGGATGGCCCAAGTGCTTGGGACCCTGCACCCCCATGGGAGACCCAGATGAAGCTCCTGGCTCCTGTTTCCTGGCTTAAGCCTGGCCATTGCAGCCATTTGGGTAGTGAACCAGCAGACAGAAGATCTCTCTTTCTCTCTGCAATTTTTTCAAATAAATAAATCTTTAAAAAATACAAACTCACAGTAATAAATTACCAATAAAATAGCAACAAGTATTTAGTGAAAAATGTAGACATTTCTGAAGATTTTATTGAACATAACCCAAACTTTATGTAGAGATTCCTCACTGTCAGAGACCCATCAGATGAAATTGGAAAATTCTAACATAAGTGATAGAGGTGAATAGAGTAATTTATTCTTTTCTGTAATTAATTCCTTAATGTTCTGTTGTAACATTTGAAGTAATTTTATCACATCCACTTTTTTTCTGTAATAAAAAATAAAAACCACCAAATATTATATGTAAGAAAGTATCTTGGAGATGAGGCTACTTGGACATCAGTTTAGGCTTCTTAGAAATTCTTATTGTCTTAAAATATTGAAAATAGTCATCTTTTGGCACTGGAGTGATATATTTGGGCTATTTAAAATACTGAATATATATCTGAGCTGAAATTTTATTTATTTAACTTAATTTAATTATTTGAACTGAAATTATTAAATTTAACCTTATCAGTGTCATATTTTGTTGTCTTTTTTTCTTTTTTAAGATGTATTTATTTGTTTGAAAGGCAGAATTACAGTCATACAGAGAGAGAGAGAGAGAGAGAGAGGTCTTCCATCTACGGATTCACTTGTCAAATGGCTGCAATAGCCAGAGCTGGGCCAGTCTGAAGCCAAGAGCCAGGAGCTTCTTCCAGTTCTCCCACGTGGGTGTAGTTGGGCCATCTTCTACTGCTTTCCCAGGCCATATCAGAGAGCTGGATGGGAAGAAGGGCACCTGGAACTCAAACTGGCACCCATATGGGATGCCGGCACTGCAAGCAGTGGCTTTACCTGCTACACCACAGCACCAGCCCTCTTTTTTCCTTGTTTAATTTTATTTAATTTTAATTGAAAAGTATAGTTGGAGAGAGAGAGAGAGAGAGAGAGATTTTCATCCTCTGGTCCACCCCTCAAATGATAACAACAGCCCAGGCTGGGTGAGGCTGAAGCTAGGAGTACACTCTGGATCTCCCACGTGGGTGCAGGGGTCCAAGAACTTGGGCCAACTTCTGCTGCTTCCCAGGAACATTAGAAGGAAGCTAGATTAGAAGTAGAGTAGCCTGGACCCAAATTGGCACCTATGATGCCAGCACTGCATTTGGTAGTTTTACCCACCTCGCCACAAGACTGAAAGCCTGTTTTGTTTTAATCTCATCATTTTTTTTTTCAAAAGTTTGTGGGAACATCTTTTTTCCTCAACATCCATCATACTTCAATGTGCAAAATAAAATTATTTTAATTGATGTACATTTCTTCACACAGTGTTTGGAGAAAAAATATACAACGGCCATAATTTGATCATACTTACCATTTTCATTATGCCATATGTTATTCAAAGCTGAATCACAATTTAAGGTATATAATTCATTACCACTTGCTCTCTGTGAATAAAGCAGTGTGTTTACTGGCATCTAAAGTAACCCCTCTTATTTGTGTAGCAATGCCCTTCCTTGACACAAAACTTCATTCTCTGTATGCTCTCCTACAAGCAACTTTTTCTGTTTGCACCAAAGTTCACTAAAAACAAAATATATCCATAAAATAAAATAACATTGAATTCCTAACAGAATAAAGCAATAAAAACAGAATTAAAGTTTTCTTTCAGAAATAGAACACACCACACTTCCCCAACATATATGTATAATCATATTCTAATAATTGATCCAGTTGCTGTAGATCATTTAATTTTTCTAACTATGAAGGAAATTAATGCTAAAACATGCAGATGCCACTGTAAACAATGACTTGTAGCTTTAAAACAATTTTTTTTCACTTTGCATTTGTTGAACTGTTTATTTAGTGGAGCAATCCAATAAGCCTTTGACTATAACATTGGAATACTACTCTGCTGTAGAAAAGAATGAAATCCTGTCTTTTGCAACAAAAAGGATGCAACGGAAAACTATTATGCTTAGTGAAATAAATCAGTCCCCAAAAGACAAATATCATATATTTTCCCTGATTTGTGGTAACTATACAAAGAGTACAAAAAATATAATGTATGTGAGCAAAATTCACATTTTGTGATTTGATTATGGTTTATAGCACTTGTCTATACTCTTGAGGAACAGTGGTTTTTCTACTCATTACTTGTTGAATTCTTTATTTAGTGGAGGTTTATCTTTTGATTGTAAAGTAAATTGAAAGTATATCATTGTAAAACATAAAAGAAAAATTAAAAAGGATGAGGGAAGGTGGGAAGGAGAGTAGGGTGAAGAAGCATCACTATGCTTTTAACATTTTATATATGAAAACCATGAAATTTGTTTCCTATATAAAAATTTGAAAAGTACAAAAAGGGGCCTTCACTCTGGCACAGTAGATTAAAGCCCTGGCCTGTAGCGCTGGCATCCCCTTTGGGTGTCGTTTTGAGTTCTGGTTGCTCCACTTCCAATCTAGCTCTCTGTTAATGGGCCCGGGAAAGTAGCAGAAGATGGCCGAAGTCCATGGGTCTCTGCACCCATGTGGGATATGCAGAAGAAGCTCCTGGCTCCAGGTTTTGAATCAAATCAGCTCTGGTGGTTGGGGCCATTTGGGGAGTGAACCAGCACATGGAAGACCCCTCACTCTCTCTCTACCTCTCTCTAGGTACCTCGTTCAAATAAATAAATCTTTTTAAAAAGTAAAAAAAAAAAAAAAACTCTCAGACAATATAATGTTAGAACAGTTTGCCAGTAATTCATTTTTGTTTTCTCTTTGAGACTAACATTTGATACTAATGCTATAGTGAGTTGTACAAGATCCTTAGTAATAGTATCACCTATTTTTTTATTTTTTAAATTTTTTTTATTTGACAGACAGAGTTAGACAGTGAGAGAAAGACAGAAAGAAAGATCTTCCTTCCGTTGGTTCACCCCCCAAATGGCTGCCATGGCCAGCGCTGCATGGATCTGAAGTCAGGTGCCGGGTGTTTCCTCTTGGTCTCCCACGCGGGTACAGGCGCCCAAGAAGTTGGGCCATCCTCCACTGCCCTCCTGGGCCACAGCAGAGAGCTGGACTGGAAGAGGAGCAACTGGGACTAGAACCCGGCGCCCATACGGGATGCCAGCACCACCGGTGGAGGATTAGCCTAGTGAGCCACAGCGCCAGCCAGCCCCTTATCACCTATTATTATGTGGATTTCATCTTTGCATATTGTCTGTTTTACTTATTATTTCTTCTCTAAATTTTTGTAATAAAAGTGTTCATCCAGATATCAATTTTATTGGTTTAATGTAGATATTATTGTGCTTATTTGGAAATTATGGAGAAGCTTTGCCCACTTCATGCCACCAGTTGACAAAATTTTGTAACAATACACTGAGAAATACAAGGGAATACATTACAAGTCCAATAAAATACCATGTTAATATATTTTTATTATTTTCTCATCACACTTTCTTTTCTGCTTGAATGATATCAATACATATGCAAATTCACCTGTTTCAATCTATATGATTTCCAATATTAAATTTATATTGTAGTCTTATTATTTACAAAGATGAAATCATACGAGTTGAAAAATTCTAAGTTACTATTCACATTAGTATTTGTATTAGTTTCCTGTTGCCATTATAGACAGTGTCATGCACTTGGTGGCATAAGACAACAAGATGTAGTATCTTTTTTAAAAAAATTTATTTATGTATTTGACAGGCAGGATTATAGACAGTGAGAGAGAGAGATAGAGAGAAAGGCCTTCCCTCCATTGGTTCACTCCCCAAATGGCCACAACGGATGGAGCTGCACCGATCTGAAGCCAGGAGCCAGAAACTTCTTCCGGGTCTCCCACGTAGGTGCAGGGGCCAAAGGACCTGGGCCATCTTCCACTGCCTTCCCAGGCCACAGCAGAGAGCTGGACTGGAAGAGGAGCAACCGCGACTAGAAACGGCACCCATATGGGATGCCGGTGCCACAGACAGAGGATTAACCTACTGCACCACGGTGCTGGCCCCAAGATGTATTATCTTAAAATGCTAAATATCTGAAGCCTGATCTTTTCTGTACATAAACTTTTTTATTTCAGAACAGTTTTAAATTTGCAAAGCAAAAATTGTGAAGTAGTACAAAGAGCTCCCATATATCCCACACCAATATTCCCATTATTATCTTATATTAGTATGATGTATTTATTACAATTAATGAACCATGCTCAGATACCCCTAATTTTATCCCTTCCACCTCTTCCAGCCTTTAGAAATCACCATTCTCTGTGTTCAAATTAAGGGTTTTTATTTTGTTTTGTTTTGGTATTGGGGTTTTTGTTTGTTTTCTGTTTTAGCTCCCACATATGGGAGCTTTCTGTGTCTGGCTTATTCACTTAACGGATGTCCTTCCGTTGCTGCAAATTACAGGATTCCGTTTGTTAAAAGATAAGTTCATTGGCCGTCGCCTCGGCTCAATAGGCTAATCCTCCGCCTGTGGCACCAGCACACTGGGTTCTAGTCCCAGTTGGGGCACAAGATTCTGTCCTGGTTGCTCCTCTTCCAGTCCAGCTCTCTGTTGTGGCCCAGGAAGGCAATGGAGAATGGCCCAGGTCCTTGGGCCCTGCACTCTCATGGGAGACCAGGAGAAGCACCTGGCTCCTGGCTTTGGATCAGCATGGTGCACCGACCGCTGCGGCCACTGGGGGGTGAACCAACAGAAAAAGGAAGACCTTTCTCTCTGTCTCTTTCTCTCACTGTCCACTATGCCTGTCAAAAAAAAAAAAGAAAGAAAGAAAAAAAAGATAAGTTTATTTGTTTATTTGAAAATCAGAGCACCAACAAGGCCAAACCCAGAAGCCAAGAACTCCATCCAGGTCTCCCACAGGGATGACAGAGGTCTGAGCACCTTGGTCATCTTTTTGTTGTTCTTGTTAAAGCATCATAACACTTCATTTTTTAAATTTATTTTCTCCTCAAAGAAACCTTTTATTTAAGGAATACAGACTTGATGCATTTCATAAGAACAACTTTAGGAATATAGTGATTCTTCCCACCACACCTGCCCTCTCACCCACTCTCCCACCCCTTCTCCTCCTCCCTCTCCCAGTCCCAGTCCCATTCTCCACTAAGATCCATTTTTGATTTATTTTGTACACAGACCAACTCTATACTAAGAGTTCAAGAATTTGCACAGTAAAAACAAAACAAAACAAAATAACTGTTCCTCAATAGTCAAGACAAGGGCTGTTCAAAGTCATTGCATCTTGAAGTTAATTTCACTTCTTTTTTTAGAAACTTAATTAACTTTACGAAGCACCCAAGAATGATACATCTTCTGGGAGCACTTAGACATAGTTATAATACAACTCTTTGAGGACAGAGGTCCTGCATTGCAAGTTAGTGCCTAGTGACTCTTGTTGTTAACAATTAACACTCTTATGTATAAATGTCAGTGATCACCCAATGCTCTTGACATGAGCTGCCCAGCCTATGGAAGACTTTTGAATCCACGAACTCCATCAGTATTTAGACAAGGACATAAGCAAAGTGGAAGTTCTCTTCTCCCTTCAGAGAAAAGTATCTCCTTCTTTGAAGACCACTTCTTTCCACTGGGGTCTCATCCACCAAGACCCTTCATGTAGGACATTTTTTGCCTCAGTGTCTTGGCTTTCCATGCCTGAAATGCTCTCCTGGGCTTTTCAGCCAGACCAGAATGACTTAAAGGCTGTTTCTGAGGCCAGAGTGCTATTGAAAGCAATTGTCATTCTATGAGTTGGCTGTGTGGACTGCTTCCCATGTTGACCATTTTAAACTACCTTCCCAGGTGCATTAACAGGAAGCTGGATCAGATGCAGAGTATCCAGGACTTAAACAAACACTTTAATACAGGGTGCCAGCCTCACAAGTGAGGACTTAACCTGGTGCACAACAATGCCCACCACATGACCGGATTTCCTTCTTTTATATAGGTAAACAGTATTCCACTTATTTATTTTTATATGCCACATTTTCTTTATCAATTCATCTGATGATAACACCTTGTTTAATACTGTCTTAGATATTATGAACACTGCTGCAATGAATGTGATGGAGCAGGTGTCACTTTAATACTAAAATTTCATCTCTTTTGGATCTTTTAGCATGGGTCATACCAGGCTAAATATATCAGCAAGGCTGAGTTTCTTTCTGGAGTCTCCGGAAGAGTTCATTTCCTTACCCTTTCCAGCTTTAAGACACTACTCCCATTCCTTTAATCATGGTCTTCCTCCGTCTCTAAAGCCAACAGCATCAGGACAAGTCCTTCTTAAGCTACAATCTAGCTTGTTCTCTCTCTTTCCTGCATTTGTCTTCAACTTTTAAGAACGCTCTTGATTCAATTACACTCACCCAGAAGATCCAGGATCATCTCTCCATCTCAATGTCAGTTCATTAAAACAAATCTAAAAAAAAAAGAAAAAATTGCTATTTATTTGAAAGAGTTACAGAGAGAAATAGAAACAGAGAGGTCTTCCATCCTCTGGTTCACTCCCCAAATGGCTGCAATGGCCAGAGCTGGGCTGATTCAAAGCCAAGAGCCAGGGGCTTCTTCTGGGTCACCCACGTGGATGCTGGGGGCCAAGGACTTGGGCCTTCTTCCACTACTTTCCCAGGCACATTATCAAGGAGCCGGATCAAAAGTGGAAGGGCCAGGACTCGAACCAGTGCCCATATGGGATGCCTGCATTGCAAGCCGGAGCTGTAACCTGTTGCACCACAGCGCTCGCTCCTGATCAGCAATTTTTATTCCACATGCAAACTTAATGTCCCCTTTGCCATGTAGCAAAACATATCCATGGGTATGCTGGATTTGACTGCAGGCATTTTTTGAGGACTGTTACTCTGCCTACTGTGTACCTTTTACATTTTAATAAAAAATTTTCAAGGCATTGATCCATTTTTTTCTCTCATAGCAGTGGAGGGAAGAGTCAAGAAAGGCATTATTTGACAACTTCATAAATGTATCACTCTAGTATTGATTTCTTTTACCATGTTTCTGCTTTCTTTCTTTCAGAGACTTTTCTCTCATGGGCTTCTCATGCAGGATGCATCCAGCTTTGCTACCACTGTCATTCAGTAATCCATCTTTCACCTCTTTCTACTTTCGCCTTTCCCTCTTGGGGCCAGGCATTTGGTGCAGCACTTAAGATGCTGCTTGGGTTGCTACATTCCACACTTGGGCACCTGGATTTGAGTCTCAGCTCTGCATCCAGTTTCAGCTTTCTCTAATGCACCCCTTGGGAGGTGGCAGGTGATGGATCTTGTACTTGGGTCTGTGCTGCTCACCATGAAGTGTCGAATTGAGTTCCAAGCTCCTGGTTTTGGCCTGGCCCAGCCTTAGCTACTGTGGGCTTTTGGAGAGCAAACTAGCAGCTAGAACATCTCTCTCTCTCTCTCTCTCTCTCCCTCCCCTTTCTCTCTCCTCTCTCTCTCTTTCTCTTTCTCTCTCCCCTCCCTCCTCTTTTCAAATAATTCAAACATAAGAAGTTTAAAAACTCTCTTGAAAGAATCACTTTTATAAATTGCCTCAGGCCAACATTTCTATAATGAATTCAGTATTTAGTCTATAAATTATTTATTTATATATGTATGCATTAAACCATTTAATTTGCAAATTCTTCAGTATGCATCTCCAAATGCAACTACATTTATAAAAAAATACAATCTACATATAATTACCACAAAGATTGATAATGTTTTCTTCTTTTCATCAAATATCCATATCGTTTTCAAATTCCCTTGACTGTGCCAAATTTTAAATCGCTTACCTCTGACCTGCTGGCTGATGTAACAGCAGTTGCTACCATACACATTCCTCTGCTCTCCCATCATAGACTATTTTGGCCAGTCTTTCAATATCGACAGTGTCTTTAAAATACCAGAGAGTCAAATATTAAATTTATCTAGGTGGCCTCTCTGAAGCTCTTCTTACTAGGCTTGGAAGGGCAGAAAGTGTACCCCAAGATAGTCAACCTTAAACACTTGCCCTGAAAAGAGAAAACAAATTCCAGATTAGTTCTCTGACCATCATGTCAAGTCTTTCCAATCCCAAACCAGGATGGTCATACATTGTGGGGTAAGTTTTATAATGCAAAATCTGCACAACCACACACATTATTTTTTTTAAATATATCTTTTCTATCCACTTCCTCCCCTCACCTTGGAGAAACTGTCATGAGTCTAATGAGGGCAGAGCTGGGTGATAAAGACATGATGAGAACCTGTAGATGATAATCTCCACTACAAGCAACCAGCCCAAAACAGATCAGAGCTGGGTAAAGGGAGACTGTGTTAATTTTGAATGAAGTCAGAGTTTTTTATTATTATACTGGAATGGGCACATTAATTATTAAATGAGATTATTCTTGTGAGTGAAAGTGGATGAAGTTTTTATTACCAAAGTATGAGTAGATACGCTATGCAGTCTGCTCAAGATTTCTTTCAATAACAGGGAAAAAAAATTCACTTACACAATAAAATCAAGTAGGCAGAGGGTGAAGGTAATTAGGCTGTTTTCTGATTGTGCCATGAACATTTTATTTGTCTGATACAACAGACACAGTTTTTTATGTGAATCATGGATATAAGGAAACAAATACAATAACAAAAATGTAAATTTAACTAACATAAATAGCGAAATAGATTATGATATTAACAAATGTTTTGATACCTCTATAACCTCTCTTCTTGAATCTGAGTAGGAACTCCTAACTACCATGACCAATGGAATATGTTGAAAGTGACACTGCAAAAGTATCCACTTCTTGCCCTTAAGAGACTTGCAGATTTCCCTTACTATCTCTGGGATCACTTGGTCTTGGAATTCTGAAGTACCATGCGGATTTGTTTCCTAGGACTACCATAAAAAAGACCACAAACTGGTTAATTTTAATAAAAATAATAATTCTCTCACAAATCTAGAGGCTAGAAGTCTCAAATAGTGCTGACAGGGCTATGCTCTGTCTCTTCTCCTTTCTAAAGATTATAGAGCAGAATCTGTTCCATGACTTTCTCTTAGCTTTTGCTGTTGTCAGCAATCCTTAGCAATTGTTGGCTTACAGATGCATCACTCCAATCTGTGCCTGTTTCATCACATGTAGTTCTTCCTGTGTATCTATGTTTCTGTTGTATCTCCTCTTCCTATAAGGATACCATTGATCTTAGAATAGAGCTCACACTGCTTCAGTATGACTTTATCTTAACTAATTAAATCTGTAATGACCTTATTTTCAAATAAAGTTACATTCTGAGGCTCCTGAAATTAGGACTTCAACATAACTTTTATGGATACACAATTCAACTGGTAACATCATATAAAAAGTCCAAGTATTCTAATGGGTAGATCACGTGAAGAAGCCCTAAGACAGCATGGAAAAGGAAAGTGGTTCATTTAAACTCAGCTTTTCATATGTGGCCACTAAGGCTCCGGACATGTGAATGAAGTAATCTTGGATTTTCAGACCAGCCCAGATGGTCAGCTTAATAATATTGAGTGACCCCAAATCTACGTAGTAAGGAACAGAAGAATTGCTCAGCTTACCCCAACAAAATTCTTTTTTTTTTTTTTTTTTTGACAGACAGAGTGGACAGTGAGAGAGAGAGAGACAGAGAGAAAGGTCTTCCTTTTGCCGTTGGTTCACCCTCCAATGGCCGCCGCGGTAGGCGCGCTGCGGCCGGCGCACCGCGCTGATCCGATGGCAGGAGCCAGGTGCCTATCCTGGTCTCCCATGGGGTGCAGGGCCCAAGCACTTGAGCCATCCTCCACTGCACTCCCTGGCCACAGCAGAGAGCTGGCCTGGAAGAGGGGCAGCCGGGACAGAACCGGCGCCCCGACCGGGACTAGAACCCGGTGTGCCGGCGCCGCAAGGCGGAGGATTAGCCTAGTGAGCCGCGGCGCCGGCCCAACAAAATTCTTGACCCACAAAAATGTGACATATAATAAATTGGGTTTTGATTTAGGCCACTACATTTTGGACTGTTTTTTATATTGATAACTAGGACAAACAATAACATTCAGATAATATGAAAACATTTTAGAAAAAAATGCAATTTAATTATCACCCTTATAATACCTTTTATACTCTGCTTTTGCTGTATTCCATGAGTTTTGTTTTTAATTTATTTGACAGATAGAGTTAGACAGTGAGAGAGAGACAGAGGGGAAGTTCTTCTTTCCATTGGTTCACCCCCCAAATGGCCGCCACGGCCGGCGCTGAGCCAATCTGAAGCCAGGAGCCAGGTGCTTCCTCTGGTCTCCCACGCGGGTACAGGAGCCCAAGCACTTGGGCCATCCTCCACTGCCCTCCTGGGCCACAGCAGAGAGCTGGACTGGAAGAGGAGCAACCGGGACTAGAACCCGGCATCCATATGGGATGCCGGCACCACAGGTGTAGGATTAACCAAGTGAGCCATGGTGATGGCCAATTCCATAAGTTTTGATGATGTATTGTCGTCTTGATTTGCTTCCATAAATTTTTTTATTTCTCTTCTGATTTCTTCTATGACCCACTGTTCATTCAGGAGCATGTTGTTCAGTCTCCATGTGTTTGCATATTTTCTAGAGATCATTGAGTTGTTGATTTCTAGCTTCATTCCACTGTGATTAGAGAAGACCCATGGTACAATTTCAATTTTTTTGAATTCAGAGACTTGCTTTATGGCCTAGCATACATTTTATCCTAGAGAAAATTCCATGCACTGATGAGAAGAATGTGTATTCTGCAACTGTGGGTTGAAAAGTTCTGTAGATATCAGTTAGATCCATTTGGTCTATAGTGTTGATTAAATCTGTTGTTTCCTTGCTGATTTTATGTCTGGTTGATCTGTCCATTGATGAAAGTGAGGTGTTGAATTCCCCCATTTCTACTGTACTGGAGTCTATGTCTCCCTTTAGATACGTTAACATTTCTTTTAAATAGCCAGTCACCCTCTAATTGGGTAGATATATATTTATTATAGTTATATCTTCCTGTTAAATTGATACCTTAATCATTACATAGTGCCATTCTTCATCTCTTAAAAGTTTTATGTTAAAGTCTATTTTGTCTGATATTAGGATGGAAACACCTGCCCTTTATTGCTTTCCATTATCATGAAATATCTTTTTCATCCTTTCATTGCCAATCTGTGTGTATCTTGTTGGTGAGATGTGTTTCTTGTAGTCAGCAAATAGGTGGGTCTTGTTTTTTAATCCTTTCAGCCAGTCTGTGTCTGTTAACTGAAGAGTTGAGGCTATATACATTCAAGGTGACTATTGATAAGTAACAAATCGATCCTGAAATTTTCCATACATATTCCATTGTTTACTTTGGATTTCTTTTGTACTTTTACTGGAGGTTTTTCTGCCTTCACATCCTCTCATGATGATGGCTATTGTTTTGTCTGTGTGTAACACATCTTTTGTAAGGCTTGATGAGTGGTCAAAAATCCTTTCAATTTCTGGGTTTTTTTTATGGAAGGTGTTTATTTCACCTTCATTCATAAATGAGAGTTTTGCAGGGTACAGTATTCTGGGGTGACAGTTTTTTCTTTTAAGACTTGGATTATATCTCACTACTCCCTTCTATTCTGAAGAGTTTCTGATGAAAAGTCTGCTGTAAGTCTAATTGGAGATCCTCTGAAAGTAATCTGGTGTTTTTCTCATGCACATTTTAGGATCTTTTCTTTTTGCTCTACTGTGGAAAGTTTGACTACAATGTGTCATGGTGAAGATCTTTTCTGATTGTGTCTGTTGGGAGTTCTATGTGCTTCCTCTACTTGGACGTCCTTTTCTTTCTCCAAATTGGGGAAGGTTTCTATAATTATTTCACTAAATAGACCTTCTAGTCCAATTTCTCTTTCCACACCTTCAGGAACTCCTAAGACCTGTATGGTGGATCCTTTGATAGTATCCCATAAATCCCCAACACTCTTTTTCAGTTTTCTATTTTCTTCTCTTTTTTGTCTGCTTGTAATATTTCCAAAGATTTGTCTTCTAATTTGGGTATTATTTCTTCTGCCTCGCCAAGTCTGCTGTTAAGACTTTCCACTGCATTTATTATTTGATCTATTGAATTCTTCATTTCTAATATTTCATTTTGAATTATTTTTAAATCTCAGTTTCATGGTAAAATTTTCATTCATATCATGTATGGTTTTCTTTAGTTCATGGATTTGCTTCTGATTGATTTTGAGTAAATCTATGATTAAATTTTAATTCAATTTCTCAATATCTGCTTCTTCACATCCTAATATTGAAATGTTATTATGTTTCTTTTGGATTCATTGTGTCTTCCTTATTCTTGTTTCTTTAATTGCTGTATTTGTTTTTAAGCATTTGTAGAATGCTGGGTTTTTTGCTTCTGATGGCTTTTATCTTTGGACTATGCCTCTGTAGCTTAGTTGAATGTCTGTATTTTCAGTGAATACCAAGGAATGTGTGGTGGGTATGGCCAGGGAGCCCTGGTCAGTGCTCCAGGGTGAGGTGAATATTCAGGGTAACATCCAAGTTGGGCATGATAGATCACAATGCCTGGGTGTTAGCCCCTAGTGTGTTCCACAACATCATATAAACCCCACAAATGATCTGTGCATTCCTCACTGTGAGCACAGTACCCAGTGCAAGGACCTGCTATGAGTAACCAAGGAGCTCTGAGTGTGTGGAGCCATACCCAGTGATTGCCTAGAGATTCAGCTATATCTTGCACTAAATAACCAGATAGAAGTGGGAGAAGTCCCAAATCAACAAAATCAAATATGAAAAAGGAGATGTAACAATAGATACCACAGAAATGAAAAAGAACCATTAGAAATGACTACAAACAGCTATATGCCAACAAATTGGAAAATACAGAAGAAATGGATAGATATCTGGACACATAAACACTACCAAAATTGAGTCATGAACACATAGAAAACCTAAATTCACTGCTGAATTCTAACAGACTTTTAAAGAACTAATTTAATTCTTCTCTAACTATTCAAAACAACTGAAAGGGAGGGAATTCTCTTAAAAACCTTCTATGAGGCCAGCATCACTTTAATTCCAAAACCAGAATAAGATACAACAAAGAAAGAGAACTATAGGCCAATACCACTGGATAACTTAAGTGCAAAAATCCTCAACAAAATACCAGCTAATCGAATCCAACAACACATCAGAATGATCATACACCTGGTCCAAGTGGGATTTATCCCTAGCATACAGGGATGGTTCAATATATGAAAATCAATAAATGTGATATATCACATTAACCAGTTGAAAAGTAAAAACCATATGATCACCTCAACATATGCAGAGAAAGCATTTGATAAAATACAATACTCTTTCATGATAAAAATCTTAAGCAAATTGGGTATAGAAGTAACATTCCTCAACACAAGCAAGAAATATATGAAAAATCCACAGCCAGTGGAATGTGAAAAGGTTTTTTTTTTGAATGTGGAAAAGTTGGAAGTATTCCCACTAAGATCTGGAAGCAGACAAGAATGCCAACTTTCACCATTGCTATTCAATATAGTCCTGAAAGTTTTACCCAGAGCCATTGGGCCAGAAAAAGAAATCAGAGGTCCACAAAATGGAAAGGAGGATGTCAAATTGTCCCTGTTTGCAGAAGACATGATTTTATATATAGGAGGACCAGAAGACTCTTCTAAGAGTCTATTGGATCTCATCAAAGAGTTTGGTAAAGTAGTAGGATATAAAATCACTGCACAAAAATGAATAGTCTTTGTATACATAGACAATGCAATGCATGAAAAAGAACTTGTAATATCAGTCACATTCACAATAGCTACAGAAAAAAATTAAGTACATTGGAATAAATTTAACCAAGGAGATAAAAGAACGATGAAAATTACAAAACATTAAAGACAGAAATAGAAGAAGACATGAAAAAATGGAAAAATTTCCCATGTTCATGAATTGGAAGAATTAATATCAAAATGTCCATACTACTGAAACTATTTTACAGATTCAATGTGATCCTAATCAAAATAGCAATGACATGCTTCTAATATTTAGAAAAAACAATGCTAAAATTCATACAGAAACACAAGCAATCTCAAATAGCAAAAACATCCTTAAACAACAAAAACAAAGCTTTAAGCATCACAATACCAGATTTGGACATGCTACGGGACAGTCATAATCAAAACAGCCTAGTACTTGCACAAAAATAGACATGTAGATCAATGATACAATAATAGAAACTCCAGAAATCAGTCCACACATCTACAACCAACTAATCTTTGACAAAGGACCTAAAATAAATTCCTGGAGAAAGGATAGTCTCTTCAACAAATGGTGCTGGGAAAATTGGATCTTTGCATTCATAAATATGAAACAAGACCCCTACCTTACAACGTATACAAAAATACAGTCCAAATGGATCAAAGATCTAAATCTATGACCTGATATCATCAAATTACTTGAAGAAAACATTGTGGAAACTCTGCAAGACATAGACATAGACAATTCCCACATGGGGAAATTTTATTAAGAGTTTTATTTTAAATGGCTTATAGATAAGATTGTCCATAAATTTAAGCTGCTAAAATCAATCAAAGATACATTTTAATTTGAGTGACCTGAATCTGTGTATCATATGTTTTAAACGTGTTGGTAGAAAGAAACTAAAAACATTTTAGATGGTTGTGCTTAAGTTTACTGGCTAAACAAACTACACCATGTTAGATATTTAAGAGGTGTTTTCAAATACATGATTCTTAAAATTTATAGAAGGCATTGGACCTTCTGGTAAATGTTTTCTTAAGTTGTTATCTAGTGGTTGAAACGGTTTGCTAAGTATTCATGTGATATTGCTATTGTCAGCAAGCGATCTAGGACTTGCTCCCTCATTTCTCTATTCTAAGCCCAACTTGTTCTTTCATTTCTCTATTCTCTTCAAGGTAGGAAACTAATTCCATTATGAAGGAATCTGTAGGATGCACAATTTAATCTTTAGACCTTATAAAAGAGATAGCTAACATTTTTCTGTAATTGCATAGCCAAAATAAGAACTTAAATAATAATCTCATAGCTAGATTCACTTCGCCATCAGCGAAGTATACAGTAAGTAGAAAAAACCTCCCTTTCAGACCAAAGGGAAAGAAAGTTTTAAAGTGAGAATATAATTTTCCTCATGGGCATTGTCTACCTTAGAAAAACTACTACAGAACATGCCTGTGACTATAGACTTGTAGTTCAGGCCACCGAAGATTAGAGATGGGACTTGGGCACTCCCTTGACTTGCATCCTCTGGTCTGCTTTAACACAAACCAGGAGGAAAAGAAAGCTCGGCATCAGAAGCAATGGGTGGCAGGCCTATTAATGGCTGATCTGTACAGTGATCTGCCCTCAAGCAGACCCAACAGGCCATTCCACTGCAGTGGCTTTCAATGTGGTAAGCCTGGGCTTTAGCAGAAGTCAGCTTGTGAAGAGCCCTGGCAGCTCTGCCAAGAGTTGGATCACTGGAAATGGACCTGCCCTGGAGTCGAAGGATGTCCAGGTCAGAGCCACAGATCTTATTGGCTCTAAGCTGAAAAGCCCTTCACTCAGCCCAACTTCCAAAGTGACCACTGCAGCTGAGGGGATGGTCAAGTAGGGTCAGCAACATTGCAGGCAGAACTGTAAATTTCTTGTTAGAGATGCCACCTGCCTTTACCTGGCCAGCTCTCCTCCCAGGCCAGCCAAGTAATGAAAGTCAACAGAGTGCCTTCCCCTAGGAGGTTCACACCTCCCTTAGGATATACCCCATGTGAAGAGATATATAGGTCTGGGCCTCTGAATTTACAAGGCCTAAAGCCCACCAGATTATTATCAAGCCCCTTCTATCAGGTTCTATTAGCCTCTCAATCAGAAAACTTAATTGTAGCTTAGACAGCACCTTTCTTAGCTCCTCTAATAATGACTCTGTCCTTTGTTCTAGGCCCTGTCTAGTGCACTTGGGCCTCATTCCTTTGTAATCATAACCTCTACTCTACCACCAATGGCTCTACTCCCAACCTGTGTGTACTGATGGTCCTCTTCCCCACTTAATGCTGTATAATTGTTCAAACCTGGTTGATGCCACTCTTAGGATCATTGGTTACTATCCTCACTCTGTCTTTTATGACCTTGTCTAAATATAATCAGAGTCGGTAAACTTGGAAGGCTTCCATAGCCTTGGCAACTCATGACGACAGCCTAGGATGGTTACTGGCGCCATAAACTAGAGTGTCAATTTGTTGGGTCAACAACAGGAGCCACTGTGCACTTGCTCCTCATGTGGGATCTCTGTCCTTAATATGTTGTACATTGTGATTTAATGCTATAACTAGTACTCAAATAGTATGTTTCACTTTGTGTTTCTATGTGGGTGCAAACTGTTGAAATCTTTATACTAAATTGATCTTCTGTATATAAAGAGAATTGAAAATGAATCTTGATGCAAATGGAAGGGGAGAGGGAGCGGGAGAGGGGAGGGTTGCGGGTGGGAGGGAAGTTATGGGAGGGGGAAGCCATAAGCTGTACACTGGAAATTTATATTCATTAAATAAAAGTTAAAAAAAAATAAAATCACAAAAAAAAATGCAAAAAAAAAAACCCCCAAAAAAACTTAACATTGCTAAGATGGCAATACTCCCCATACTGAATTATAGTTTCAACATCATTTATCAGAATCTCAATTATTTGTAGCAATTGACAAAATAATTCTAAAATTCCTATGGAATTTCAGGGATTATGGATAAAAACATCTTGAAAATGAAGGAATAAAATAGAAGAACTCACACTTCCCAGTTTCTCAACTATTTACAAAGCAATAGTCAATACAATATTATAGTGGCAGAATGATGAATATAAAGAAAAATGTAATGGGCTTGAAAGTCGAGAAATAACACATCTAAGATACAACGATTTTTGACAAGGGTGCCAGGACCACTCAATAGAGTAGCATCTTTTCAACAAATGATGCTGGCACAAATGAAGATGCACACAAAAGTGCAATATCAAAGCCCTAAATATAAAAACAAAACATATAAAACTTTTAGAAGGCAACATGGAGGTAAATCTATATGACCTTGAATTTGGCAAGAGAATCTCAGATATGATGTCAAATACATGATGAACAAAGGACAAAATAAACTAGACTTTAACAGAATTTAAAAATTTTTGTGTCCGAAGGATTCTGTAAAGAAAGTGAAAAGACCACCCAAAGAATGGCAAAAAAATTTCAAACCATACATCTGATAACAGACTTTAATTTAGAACTCTTGCAACTCAACAATAAAAAGATAAATAATTCAATTCTAAAAACAGGATAAGAATCTGAGAAGACATTTCTCAAAATATATATAAGAGAATGGCCAACAGGCACATGGAAAAATATTCAATATTCTAGTTATCTGGGAAATGCAAATGAGGATTACAATGAGATGCCTCTTTCCACCCACTAGAACAGGTAAAGTTAAAAATTTTTATTATAAAGAAGTGTTAACAAGGATGTGGAGAAATTAGAACTTCTATATACTGTTGGTGGCAATATAAAATTATGCAGTCCCTTGGAAAACAGTGTGGCAACTCCTCAAATCACTAAAACACAGAATTGCCATATGACTCAGTAATTCCAATCCTAGGCATATACCAGAGAATAATAAAAATATGTTAGTGCACTTCAAAAATAGAATCAAAAAGAAAAATAGAATCAAAAGAGTGAGGTTATTTTCATGGAAATTTTTAAAAATCTATACATAGACTTTTTTTTTTTTGACAGGCAGAGTGGACAGTGAGAGAGAGAGAGAGAGAGAAAGGTCTTCCTTTGCCATTGGTTCACCCTCCAATGGCTGCCGTGGCCGGCGCACCGCGCTGATCCGAAGGCAGGAGCCAGGTGCTTCTCCTGGTCTCCCATGGTGTGCAGGGCCCAAGCACTTGGGCCATCCTCCACTGCACTCCTGGGCCATAGCAGAGAGCTGGCCTGGAAGAGGGGCAACCGGGACAGAATCCAGTGCCCCGACCGGGACTAGAACCCGGTGTGCCGGCGCCACAAGGCAGAGGATTAGCCTGTTGAGCCATGGCGCCGGCTCAATATACATAGACTTCTCATAATACACACTTTCTACATATTATAAAAAGAAATTTTTCATTAATCTTTTGCATTAAAACTCAGATGTTATTTTTTTTAATTTTTAATTTTTAAAATTTATTTGAGAGACACAGAGAGAAAGACAAAGATCTCTCATCAATTGGTTCACTTCCCAAATACCCACAATGTCAAGGGCTGGGAGAAATCCAGGAGCCAAGAACACAATCCAGGTCTCTCACGTGGATATCAGGAATCCAATTACTCGACCAATCACTGTTGCCTCCCCAGGTTTCTGTTACCAGGAAGCTGGAGTCAGGAGCAGTCAATTATCAAACTCGGGCAGGTGTCTCTTAACAGCTAATGCAAATGCTGCCCCAACTCATATTATTAGTTCCACTTTCCCACATATTTTTTGAGGTACTTTTGTATTTCCAGGAACAAACTTTTAAGATTTATTTATTTATTCGAAATACAGAGTTTCAGAGAGGCAGAAGCTGAAAGAGGGAGAGAAGTTTTCCATCCGCTGGTTCATTCCCCAAATGGCCAAAACGGCCAGAGCTGGGCTGATCTGAAGCCAGGAGCCAGGAGCTTCTGCCTGGGTCTCCCCTATGGACTTGGGCCATTTTCTAATGCTTTCCTAAGCCATAGCAGAGAACTGGATTAAAAGTGTAGCAGCTGGGACTTGAACTAGCTCCTATAAGGGATTCTGGCATTGCAGGCAGAGGCTTTACCTGCTACACCACAGTGCCATGCCCCAGACACAACCTTTTAAAAAAATTTTTTTTGGACAGAGTTAGACAGTGAGAGAGAGGGAGAGAGAGAAAGGTCTTCCTTCCATTGGTTCACCCCCAAATAGCTGCCATGGCCGGCGCGCTGCGCCGATCCGAAGCCAGGGGCCGGGTGCCTCCTCCTGGTCTCCCATGCAGGTGCAGGGCCCAAGCTCTTGGGCCATCCTCCACTGCCTTCCCGGGCCACAGCAGAGAGCTGGACTGGAAGAGGAGCAACCAGGACAGAATCCGGCGACCCAACTGTGACTAGAACCCGGGGTGCCTGCGCCGCACTGATTAGCCTAGTGAGCTGCGACGCTGGCCCCTTTTAAAAATTTTTTAACAGCATTATTGAAACAATCCAAATATCTACCAGTTGATAAACATATATAAAAAATGTGACATATCCCTACCATGGAATATATTTTAGCAATATAAACCAAAATAAAGTACTGATACATGCTACAACATGAATGATCCCTGAAAAAAATTATACTAAGTGAAAGAAGTCAGTAACAAAAGATGTCATACTATATCATCCCATTCACATGGAACTCTAGAACAGGGAAATATGTAGATATGGAAAGTAGATTAGTGATTACTTAGAGATGTGATGAGGTGTTGCAGTGGGGCTTCTTTACGGCATGATGAACATTTTAAAAAATTGACTATGATGGTGATGGTATATATCTGTGAATATGTCCATCTTATCAAACTTTACGTTTTAAATGGTTGAACTATGTGGCTTAAAAACTATAAAACGATTTTAAAAAGAAACAATGAGTGAATAGCTGAATAAATGAAGATAATTGGAGATAAATATAAGCTCAACTCCTAATATTACAAAATCTGAATTAATATGGTGTTTATGAATGAGATTTATCATTACAAAACTATGAACCAACAAGTACAAAATAATTCAATATTAATTATCTAAGTACGTAGAGATAACAATGGATGTTAACTTGGTTGGAGTCATTAGGAAACTTAGTTTGAAGAGTTAACCAGTTTGAAAATAATAAGCCCATGAAAAGAAATGCATTAGAAGTGTGTGGTTTGTGAATGGTCAAAGGACCACTGAGCAAATGTGAAAATAATAAACAAGGCAAGAAATTTACATGAGTCTATCAGTTAGTCCAAGTCAGGGTTCTCTACCCTGGCTGTATACTACGATCATCACAGAAACTATTAAGTTAAAATCTCCAGGGATGGTACCTGAATTTTGGCATTTTTAGGTTCCTGTGTGAATACAATGGACTGCCAGCGTGGAAAACTACTGGAATAGGCCAAGCAAAACTGGATACTACCAAGAGAGAAAGGACTAAGGGAGGAATGCCCACTTGGAGTGCTGGTCCAGTTAAGTCCTTCCATGGGCTCTGGAGGCTGGAGGGAACCAAACACCTAGATGTGGAAGAGTTATAATGAAGCTTAAGATGTCATATATGGAAGGCCCCTTAGTGATTCCCAAGTCTAACTCCTTCTTCCCACCGCAACCCTTTACCCAGTCTGTATGGAACACTGATGTCCAGGGAAGGGGAAAGACTTGCCCGAGATTACAGTGAGACATTGGCAGAGTGTAGATCTGCTGACTCCAAACTAGTGCCCTTTACCATGCCCTACTGCTTTCCCACTTCACAGTCTGAAACTGAGTTTAAGAGGCAAGCAGTTCTTAAATGGACTATTAATGCATTCAGGCCTTTACCCAACTTTCTTTCCAAACCTGCTTGAGGGCTTCAAATCTTATCTTAAATACTGTTCTTTCGAAGCTACATTACATAATCAGTTCAGCAATAAACCTTTCAAGTTATACGACTTTTAGTCAAAGCAAATCTTTTGGCCTTGTTTTCCTGCCAAGACTCATGACTCCTGCCTGTCTCATCCAATGAACATAATAATAAATCTTTTCTGCTGAATGCCAACAGTATGCTGGGCAGTGTAAAACACTTGGGACTTGGGAGCTGGTGGAGAAGTTGTAGCTTAAGCCTAGTGTCATCCTTTCCTTATCTTGACCTTTCACTCTTCCGAAGACCATAAACACCCATCACTCACACCTAACTATCCCCACAAACTCTCCAATTTCCCTGTTTAGTATAGAGAGTATGTTCCAACTGTTTTATCAGCCAGCTGAAATTCTCTCCTTGCTTGCCTAAACTTCTTCCCTGCTTTCCCATAACATAGCCATTTATGCTGTGTTATGTGTATATAATGATGCTCATTATAAGTTTAACTCTTTGGTGATCTGGTCAAAAGCGTACTGCTTGTGTGACAACTTCTTCATTATCCACGTCACTGCCTACCCTTTCCCAGCCTAAATTATTGTTTCCTGGTTTGCAATTGCCTCCATCAGTCCAATTCACAATTTCCTCTCCTATCCTATGAACTGAGCCTGACAAAGAGTAGCGTGTCTGCTTATCTTGACCCCATGTTTTTCCCACAAAAACAGAAACAGAGCCCATATTTCAAATTGCAGGCAGAACTTTATAGTTAGCCATGTGTTCTCTCATGTCTAGCAATAGTATTCTAAAGTAGAATGGGCAAGGTGAAACTGAAATGACTCTCCCACTATGTTAGCTCTGGTGCTATCACATCCTTTCTACCAACACTTTCCCTGGCTCTACCTTGGTTGCTTTTCTTGGGTTATGTATTGATACCCAACTGCCAAATGAAGCTTCAGAGAAATCATCTCTGACTGCTGAGAATGTCCTAGGCGCACTGCCCACAGGCACACTTCAGAGAGGAGTCCCAGATTCTTCATTCCTGGATGCTCCGAAGACAGAGAATAATAAAATGGAAATGGTCATTAAACCCCTTTTGGAGGAGGCCAAAATAGTTTAGATACCAAAACAAGATGCCAGAGATTCCCATCACCTTCTTTCTGTTTTTGAAGATTTCTCAGTTTTCTGAGGCACAGCCAAAGTGCTACCACTTCTAATTCATTTCTTTCACCTCTCCAACAATAACTTTTCCCCTGGAGCTCCCTATGAATTACCTGGATGTAAGTAGGCTCGCCTCACCATGTTTATAGTACCACTATTCACAATAGCCAAGGTATGGGATCAACAAAGGGGTCCATCATCAAATGAATAGATAAAGAAAATGTGGTACATATGCACAGTGAAACATTACTCAGCAACACAATTAAATTTTGTGATTTATAGCAAAATGGATGCAACTGGGAGGGGGGGCATCATGTTGAATAAAATAAGCCAGACACAAAAAAATACTGTATGCTATTCCTTAACTGTAGAAGGTAAAATTTTTTAAATGAAATTCAATCTAAACACAGAATGTTGACTACTGGAGTGTGGGAGAGATGAGAAGGATAACAGGTTTTTGAATTTAAAAAAATAGGGGAGGCTGGGTGTGGTTCATTAACTCTGACAAAGATACTTAATTATGAGATGTAAAGAGGGAATATGGGATAAGGGGTATATAGGAATTCTTAGTATAATTACACCTCAATTTTTGTTTTGTAAGTTTAAAACTATTCTGAAATAAAATGTAAAAAAGGAGATGTGCGGCTATGAATTCCGTGTAAACTTTTGAAAATTACTTAAACTTTCTCAGCCACATGATAAAAGTGGAATGTTATAAAGGTACAACTTTCATGCAATAATAAAATATCCCCTATAGAACAAGGACTAGACAAATGATAGCTTCCATATCTTTGTCTTCCATTCCCGCCTGGGAACTACTTATGTGGCATTCTGTTTCTGAGTACATCCTAGATTGACTTGGTCCTGCCCTCTAGGATTCCAGATTGGCTCTTAGAGCTGAGAAATCAGTAATGACAATAGCTAACTCTTAAACAGCACTTACTATGGACCCAATCACTGAACTAAATGTTTTACATTTATCATCTCATTTAATCCTCACAGCATTCCTGGAATATAGTTTATTATCTCCATTCTACATATAAGACAACTGAGATATAAAAGGCTCTATAATTTGTACCCAGTATGTTGCTAGTAACTGATAGATCCAGGATTTGAACCAAAGCAATCTGCCACTTTAGAGACTTCGCTCTTGACTGCTACATCAGATGTTCGGTAACACTAGGCTTGACTTGAGTGGAGCAAATGCCAACTTAAAACTCTCAATTCTTTCACTTCAGGGCCTTGTCCAGAGAATCAGAGGCCAAAGCCTTCCTGGCCAGAGTCCCCAAGGCTGCTGCTGTAACTCTTTCCCCCACCTTTGTGTCCAATGACTTAGGTCTGAAAAGAGAGCAACATTTTGCAATTTTGCGGCTGTGGACCATGTTCCATGAGAATTTTCCAAATGTACTCTTCCCCAAACTCAGCTATTGCCACCACTTTACTACCACAACAGCTAAAACAGTTCTCTGGCCTGAAAGACAGTCAGTACCATTTCTGTAGCTGTCATCCTACATGAAAGCTTGTGTTCTAAGTTGAAAATTATTTGACAGGATGGAAGCCCTCTGGTCAACTTGGTCAACTAAGGTACTTGGATTCAGTTGAGGAGGCTGCCAGGCAAGAAGTGGTGCTCTTTACACAATCTAGTCCTAAGCATTCCAAGAAGCTGCCTGGAATAGGACCTGTTAGGCACCATGAACATCCAGACAGTAGCTGTCTTTTGAGAACTATATCCTCTAGCACTCTGGGATATAATATGTTAGTTCCTTCCCCTGTCTACCACAAGGCCAATGCAGTGAAGGCTATATGGTTAATGCCAACTGATAGTTGGGCTGGGGTCATATAGAATCTTCATTATGTCTGGTCTGACTGGATTCTACTTACTGATTTACTGTGTGGATTTTTTTTAAGATTTAAGTCAGAATTACAAATAGATGAGAGAGAGAGAGAGAGAGAAAGAACACACCCATCCACTGGTTCACTCCTTAAATGGCCGCAATGGCCAGAGCTGTGCCAGTCTGAAGCCAGGAGCCAGAAGTTTATTCCAGGTCTACCACCTAGGTGCAGGGACCCAATGACTTGGGTCATCTTCTGCTGCTTTCCCAGGCACATTAGCAGGGAGCTGGATCGGAAGTGGAGCAGTCAGTGCTCAAACTGGTGCCTATACGGGATGCTGGTGCTGCAGATGGCGACTTAACCTGCTGTACCACAGTACTGGCCCTTAATGTGTGATCTTGAGCAAATCCATTTTCTTTCTGAGCCTAAGTTTTCATCTGTACGACAAAGAAATTAGAGTAAATCAATGGTTTTCTAATTATTTCAGGCAGAAATTACTTTTTTAAATGCAATCTTAAACTACTACCCAAGATATAAAACAGAAAATTGGGTTGATAATAGCAGGAATGGTAATGGTTAGGGGGCACAGATGTCTACCTGCTTATAGTCTCCTTCACACCACCAGGGTAGTCCTGAAAAACCTTGAGGGAACACAGTCTGAAGCCTTCTCATCCAAATAGTCTCAAGGTTCTCATCTAAATTGTGTTCTTATCATCAATGGTGGTAGGGAAAATCGGGTTCCTGGGAAAAGGAAAAAAGAAAGAAGGCCAAGGTAAGGTAACTGAAACTACCCTTCTCAACACCTCATGGAAAAATTAAAAATGAAGAATATTGGTAGACAGCTTGGTAGTGAGTGAGGTTGAGAAAGTGATGCCCCTCCCCGTCCATACTTCTAAGTGTAAGAATGAGGCAGGAGGGTGAGGAATTCATGAGCTGTAATCGGGAATGGTGTAGCCAGCATCAGGAATCAAGGGGTCCTAAGTCTTCAAATTATTTCAGCCCCAAATTGCTATGCAACTTTTCTTAAGTAAATAACTCTCATTTTCTAGGTTTGTTTCTACCTTCTTGACACTAGGAAGGGCAACATCAATCAACGTCATGAGTAGGCTCAGGCAACTCTGATGGAAATATTGGCTGTTGGAGCTGAAAGCCTTTCCTTTGTGCTTGCTCCCTACCCCATCATAACATTCCTCAGCATTTTTCCTCCCTCAAACAGTCTTGCCAAGTGTCATCAATAGTTTTGTGGGTATTTTTTTTTTTTAGTTTCTGGGCCCTTCCCAGAGCTGATAGTGAACATGTATGCAACTTGGAAGCTAGACCTTGGGTCCTGCTCATGAAAGACATGAAGTAGAATGCAAGCTTAAATGAGAGAAATGACACATTTCCACAATGAGTGGGATTATGACTCCTTAAAATGCGTCTGTGGCTTAGAAATTCCCCACACACATGGGGTTGGTGTTGTGGTGCAGCACGTTAAGTCACACTGCCTGCAACTCCTGCATCCCATATGAGCACCAGTTCAAGTCCCAGCTGCTCCACTTTTTTTAAAATATTTATTTATTTATTTGAGAGGCAGCATTATAGACAGAGAGGGATAGAGAGAGAGAAGTGTCCTCCATCTGCAGGTTCACTCCCCAAATGGCTGCAATGCCCAGAGCTGGGCCAATTTGAAGCAAGCAGCCAAGAGCTGCTTCTGGGTCTCCTATATGGGTTCAGGGGCCCTAGGACTAGGGCCATCTTCCACTGCTTTCCCAGGCCATTAGAGAACTGGATGTGAAAAGGAACATCCAGGACACAAGCCAACACCCATATGTGATGCTGCACTGAAGGCAGAGGCTTAACCTACTATACCACAGCACCAGCCATTGTTCCACTTCAGATCCAGTTCCCTGCTAATGCACCTGGAAAAGGCAGTGAAAGACAACTCCAGCACTTAGGCCTCTACCACCCATTATGGAGACCCAGATGGAGTTTCAGGCTCCTGGATTTGATCTGACCCAGCCCCAGCCATTGTAGCCATTTGGGGAGTGAGCCAATGGATGGAAGATGTCTCTCTCTCTCTCTCTCTCTATCCCCCTCCCTCACTCTTCCTCTGTGTGTGTGTTTTGTGTGTGTCCCTCTCTCTTTGTAACTCAAATAAGCAAATAAATGCTAAACAAAAGAAAAGAAATGCACTCACATACATATGTTGAGTATGGCTTAGAGGTCACTATTGGAGAATCCCTATGGTAACAAAGAGAAGGTATTTTAGGACACCACGACTAACACAGAAAAATCTAACCAAGTTCCTCTTCTCGATAACTTGTATCTAGAAATCAGAGGAACAGTAGCAAACGTGCTCCCTACAAGTTTCCCTTGCACTGTAGTCTCACAAGAAAACAGACAGTATGTGTTGATTAGGTGTTCAAAAAAAGAAACTATTTACAAAGTATGAGAGGATTGTAGGGGAGCCACAAGGCATAGTATAGTACTTATAGAGGGGCTGTGTCACCTTGGTTAAGCCTGAAAGTGTGGGAAGAGGGAACTACTAAAATTTAGAAAGCAAGAATCCTGTAAAGAGGTCTACTTTGGGGGCTGGCGCCGTGGCTCACTTGGTTAATCCTACGCCTGCGGCGCCAACATCTCATGTGGGCGCCAGGTTCTAGTCCTGGTTGCTCCTCTTCCAGTCAAGCTCTCTGCTGTGGCCCGAGAGGGCAGTGGAGGATGGCCCAGAGGCTTGGGCTCCTGCACCCGCCTGGGAGACCTGAAAGTAACACCCGGCTCTTGGCTTCGGATCGATGCAGCAACAGCTGTAGCAGCCATTTGGGGAGTGAACCAAAGGAAGGAAGACCTTTCTCTCTGTCTCTGTCTCTCTCTCTCTCTCTCACTGTCTGTGGCTCTACCTGTCAAATAAATAAAAAAAATAGGTCTACTTTGAGAGGAAATGTGGTCTTTGGTTGAGAGGGACAGCCAGCTCAAGGTAATACTGCAGGGAGGAAGCTCAGAAAATAAAGACCTTGACTCCATTCTCTCCCGTTCCTTCTCTCTCCTGCCAGGTGTTCCCATGAATAAGACCACTCAGTAGCCAGAGGGCACTGGAACCTGTTGAGGTCCAAGTCAGCCTCCTGTGTCAGAGAGCTGGTTGTGGGGAGGTGAAGAGCAGATTTGGTCATGCAAATGAAAGCTAGCCTGCCTAGGTTGGTTGGTGAAGGCAACTCCTCACACCACCTTACCTCTACAACAAAATATTTCTGTGCTCTCTCATTCTTTCTTTCTTTTTTTTATTTATTTGACAAATAGAGTTAGACAGTGAGAGAGGCAGAGGGAAAGGTCTTCCTTCCATTGGTTCACTCCCCAAATGGCCGCCACGGCTGGTGCTGTGCCGATCCAAAGCCAGGAGCCAGGTGCTTCCCCCTGGTCTCCCATGCGGGTGCAGGGGCCAAGCACTTGGGCCATCCTCCACTGCCCTCCAGTGTCACATCAGGGAGCTGGACTGGAAGAGGAGCAACCAGGACTAGAACTTGGCACCCATATGGGATGCTGGCGCCTCAGGCGGAGGATTTACCAAGTGAGCCACGGTGCCGGCCCCTCATTATTTCTTTCTAACATCCCTTCAGATCCAAATCCTCTGACTCCAGAGACTTCTGGCTCTAGCGTTCAATCTCAAATATTCTACTTTCAGAAGCATCTATGGTCAGCAATTTCTGGATAGTTTTGACTTCAGAAATCTACCACAAAAAACTTTCTGAAGTTTTTGTTTCTGAATGTCCAATTGACCCTGAGAAATGATTTCCCCATCAATTTTTCTAGAGTACGAGCAGCATAGTTAAGTTGCTTCATCCTCAGGACAAATATTGGATTCCCCTGATCCTCTGGACACCATACAGGTGAGCTGTTTTCACTCTGTAATTAATCTGAAAGCTGAGTATCATAAAGCAAAGGCTGGCATTGCACACTGCTGAGACTAACAAGGCAGAATGGGAGAGAATTAAAGGATTAAGAAAGCAAAAGGGACACCAAATGCGAGGAAAATATTGACCCAGTTAATTGGAATGGCCTCTCTCCCAGTATTAGGTAACATAGAAAAGGTGCCACAGACATCACCTTAAAGCCACAGGGTTCTTCAGAGGCAGAGATTTATGATATCAATCCCTCATGTTGAGTGTTTTCAACCAAAATGTCTCTATCCATGACAGGCAGGTGCCATAGGTGCAGTAGCTGTATATATAGCATCAAAACATCTGGGTTCTAATCTCTTCTTAATCCTTTGAGAATTTGGGCTAATCATTGCTCTCTGTTTTAGTTCACCTAATAGGAATAGTCCTATTCCTGCATCCTTCCCCAAGTTGGCTTTTGAGGACCCAGTGAGATCACAGATGGAAACCAAGCAGTTTACGTAAAATTCTGAGTCCATAATGCTTCTATGGTGAGCATATGAGTGACTGAGTGAATGATATAATGTATATAGATGTTCAAATTTCAGTGTGTCAGTGTGTGCAATTGAGTATGCATGATTAGGTCTGACAAAATGGAAGAAGGTTTGAAAATGTATGTAGGAGAGGACAGACGTGAAAATGGGGATGTGGAAAATAAATGTGTGTGGATATTTATGTAAAGTTAATGTATTTGAAAGTGCATAAGAAGAGATATGAAAGAGGAAAATCAGATATGTGTGAGCTTATGAAATCCAGAGAATCCTTAAGACAGTAAATGTGGCTGATAGTGTATGTGTCTGCATGGATGTATATGAATGAATGTAAATGTATAGGATGGATTGTATGAAATTTCCACAACACTATAACACTGGCTGTTTCCTATGGTTCATCCTACTATCCATTAAAGATTTCGGCTGGTGCCGCAGCTCAATAAGCTAATCCTCCACCTGCGGCGCTGGCACCCCAGGTTGTAGTCCCGGTCGGGGCGCCGGATTCTGTCCCGGTTGCTCCTCTTCCAGTCCAGCTCTCTGCTGTGGCCCGAGAGTGCAGTGGAGGGTGGCCCAAGTCCTTGGGCCCTGCACCCACATGGGAGACCAGGAGAGGTACCTGGCTCCTGGCTTCGGATCAGCGCGGTGCGCCAGCCACAGCACACTGACCACAGCGGCCATTGAGGGGTGAACCAATGGAAAAGGAAGACCTTTCTCTTTGTCTCTCTCTCTCTCACTGTACACTCTGCCTGTCAAAAAAAAAAAAGATATCTCCAGGAATGTGTGAGTGAATTGTGTGTGAGTAAGCAAGGCACATGTGTAAATGTGTATGTTCAAGTAAACATGTATTTTTCATGAGAATTAATTTTGTGCCCAATCAAAGGTGTACGTTGCTGGTAGAGCATGTAGAAGTATGAATCTATACAAGCATGCATGCGAATGCAACTGTTTAGAAGGAAAGACAGGATTGAGCATGGGAGTGCATGTGCACGCATGCAGGTTCAAATGTGTGTATGTGTTGGAGAGAAAGCAAGATTGAAAGCAAGAGAAAGCAAAGGACATACCCTAGCCTTTGAACTCTGTGCTAGTGAATAGATGCCTTCCTTTCAGCTCTTTACTTTCTCAGAAAATAGGCTTTCCAACCTGAAATTTTCCACACAGGCTTTCCACCCCAAAAGGGGCCTTTTTATTTATTTATTTACTTCCTTTTCATTTTGCTTTGAGCCTCATGCCTAGCCATTCTGGGCTGAGGAGAGGAGTAAATGCCCAGCTCCACTCAGAGAATAATTGGGAACACTTTGCTACACACAGAAAACTGGAAAACGACTGGCATGTGGGACTGAAACTTAGTGCGGGTTGTAACCGGCAAGACAAAGGGCCCCTCAGCTACTTTATTTGTTCTCTTTAAAAGTAGCCCTAAGTGACTGAAATATCGTTCACCACCACAAGCAGTATGAAATTTCACCACCAGTTGGAGTTACGTAACTGTCTCCATGGCAACTGAAGTCCATAAACATGCAGTATCATTGTTGGCTGGTTACATAGCAGAGGTTTTAGTGCCCCCACTACCCAACACACACCCTTCAGCCCTTTCTGGGTTGTTTTCTCCTTTTATCCCCCTCCTCGTATTTTTCTTGCCTGTCAAATTCAAGAAAATTAAATGGTGAGTAAAATGAGTGGAAACTGAAGCTTTTTAAGCAATGAGTGCACTTGAGGTGAGTTCTCATCTCTGAGGAGCAGTGGAGGTGTTCAGCTTGCCTGCAGTCCAGCTTTCATAAGGGAAATTACTCCCTCCCACCACTATACCACAACCCACAGATACACATACTCTGTAGTGGCTACTGGTGAAAGGAAATAAGGCAGGCTAAAGGAAAAGGAGGTAGAGGGTTCAAGAGAAATCCTTAAAATTCAGACTCTCATGGCTTCTTCATTTGAATATCTCTAGGAGTCCTGGGGCAGGGATAGTATTGTGGAAATTATGGTAGATCTTTATGAGCTGAAAGAATGAGGTTTGCCGAAGTGGGCATGAAATATTCCACAAGCAGTATTGGTACTTTTTTTTTATTCCAACACTGGCCAAGAGGCAGGATCTGAGACCCAAAGAGCATTGCAAGGCATCAGGATTTATGAATCTCAAGCCCTTGATTCATCTCTTGGTAGAAGACCACAAGCAACAACAGAATCTCAGGGTTATGGAATACCTGAAATGATACGCTTCGATTTCGTAATCAAATCCAGCAATGGAGAGATCTATGCTCCCAGAATTGGCTCATTTCCTTGGGCTAAACTTTGAACTCTGGACCTCTGTGGAGTCTATCCACAGATCTGTTCCTTGTTCCCTTGGTATCCCCACACTACGGCCATTTGCTTTACCCTATGGAAAGCCTCCAGATACCATATCCCCACAAGTCTTCTTTTCTTCCAGCCAAACAGCCTCATTTCCTTCAACTGTTCCTCATGGGACTTGAGGATCTCACTCATCAGCCTGCTCACTCCCTTCTGTAAAAGTTCCTGATTTAATGTATCCCTCCAAAGTGTGGGTCCCATAACATGAAACAGTTTTTCATGTGAAATCTGAGCAATTAGATACTTGGTAAATTCCAGGAATGGAACTGTAGTCAAGGATGGGAATGGCTGTGGACTATAAAAAAGGTGAATAGGGTTTTGGCAATGTTTCTTTTCTAGGCCCAGTTTCTCTACCCTGGAAAATTAGACATTTACATACATTATTTCACCATTCCAACTCTACCTGCAGCCCTCAAGTCCAGGGAACAGCTGCTTCCACACAATTCCAAGTCTATCAGCACCTCAATCTTGTCATAACTAGCACCTAGGTATGGGAAGCTCATAGGTAATCTCCATGTCAACTCTCTTCATTCCTACTTTGATCTCCAAAACTCTGGTGCTGTGGAGAGCATGGCCATGGTCTTCCTGGGTTCCTTATGTATTCTGCTGACAGCTATAACTGTCCTCTTCATCTGGGAATTGCAGAGCAGGCCCATAGCTCCCTGGCTGTGCTTCTCTGGAGCTGTGTTCAGAGTTCACTTAGAAACTGCCTTTCTTCCAGTGACAATGTCAGTCAGTGGGTAGTGACAAGGTGCCATGTCTAGTGAAAGAAGGGGAAAGTGGGTAAGCTTTGAGCTCCACCCACTCTAAATGGAGTACCTTCATCATTTTGAACAGTGAACTTCTCTTGAGTCTGAGCAATGGCCCCAAGCTCCACCCCTCACATCTTAGAGTCATCTTGCTAATGTTACATTGAGCATGAGAGCTGATGCTGGGATGGCAGGAGGGTAAATTCCATCCCCATTGATGTAGCCCACAGTATCAGCAACACACATCACCTTTGACAAACTGTGTGGTGTCAGGCAAATTCTTTCTGATTCTCACTCTCTGGGCATTAGTTTTCTCACCTTATCTGCAAAGGTGGTTGTGCTAAAGGTTAAAATAGATCATTTAGCACCATGTCTGGCATATGATAGGAGTCTAACAGGCAGTAGCTTAGGAGAAGGTTGGGCTGAATAGTATCCCCATTTGAATAATTTCTGAATTTGTGACTCTTAACTTCTGGCCATAAAGGGAAGGTAACCTGAATTGATCATCACAATCTATCATTTCTTTGAATATTTATTTGCTTATTTGAAAGGCAGAGAGAGATATCAATCTTCTATCCAGTGGTTCACACTCCAAAAGGCTCAACAGCTGGGGCTGAGCTAGGCTGAAGCCAGGAGCTTGTAACTTCATACTTGTCTCCCATGTCGGTGCAGGGACCCAAGCACTTGGTCCATTATCTGCTGCCTTTCCAGGTGCATTAGCAGGAAGCTGGATTGAAAGCAGAGCAGCTAAGACTTGAACTGGCACTTAGCTTGAACAAGTAGCAGCTTAACCTACTGCACCACAACACTTACCCAACAACATATCATTTTAGAGCATTGTCAACTCTTAAGCCCCAGAGAGGCAGGCTTGAGGTAGGAAAATCATTTCCTTCAACAAAGTTCAGCTAAATGATTCCTATCAGCCATATATTTTGTCAACACGGAGCTAGTTGTGAGGACTTCAGCGATGCAAAAATGTGTGGGCCTTGCTTTGTAGGGACCTCTGAAAGAATAAGCGTGAGGAAAACACATAAGAAACATGCAGGAAGGCAAGGCAGTAGCAGCAGCCTTAATCACCCCAGGAGTTCAGTGACTGAATCAGGGCCCAGAGGAAGAAAGTGAAGTCAGCTTGAAGAGACATCAGAAATGGCTGAAGGAAATCAGAGGTGGTTTAAAGAGTACCAGTGATAATGACACTAAGAATTCCTTAAAGTGAACCACAAGACCCTTTAAGATCTCCCTACCACCTATCTGGCTTCATCTCCCACTACTCTTTGCCTTGCTCACTCAATTCAACCTCTCAAACTTCTTTGCTGTTCCTTGAACATTCCATATACATAAAGACCTTTGCAGCTGCCACTCTGTATTCCCTCATTTATTCACATGGCTCACTCTCAGCTACTTCCAGTCTTCCTTGGCCATACTTGACAGTCTGCTCTGCTTTACTTTTCTCCTGCTTAGCAATTCACACTACCTGACATAATTGCTCTACCTATTCTCCTTGTTGCTGTCTTCCTAACTAGAATATAATAAGAAAGATAGGAGCTCAAAAGTAGTTTTCAAATGAATGAGAATTCATGTGTATTAAATGTGGAAGGAATCAATGAATTAATCATTGATTCCATTTTAAGGAAAAATACTCCTTTGAAACTGAGAAAATATATAGGCCCTCTCTGCAAAATAAGGCACATAGCTGTGCATAACACATCATTGGTTTATCTTTCCAATGGACTCCATCCATGAAATTTAAGATTCTCTGACATCTGGGACTGGCCCAAACGGATGCTGGCTTGAGTCCTGGCTGCTCCATCTCTGATCCGGCTCTCTGCTAAAGCACCTGGAAAAGCAGTGGAGGATGGTCCAAGTACTCGGGGTCCTGCATCCACATGGGAGACTCAGATGAAACTTCTGGCCCCTGGCATTGGCTTGGTCCAGCCCTGGACATTGCAACCATTAGAGAAGTGAACCAGTAGATGGACAATCTCTGTGTGTCTGCTCTCTTCTCTCTCTGTAACTCTGCCTTCAAAAGAAATAAACCGTTTTTAAAATTTAGCAAATATATTGAACTCAACAATGCCATAAAAAACAAGAGCATCTACTTGACATTTATAGAACACAGTAGTGGTAAAATACACATAGAAAGGAAGGAAGGAAGGAAGGTTGATTCTCTGACACTGTACAAATTCCTACATCTATGAATAAGAAAACAGAGGTCCAGAAAGGAGCAAGCTGTGCATCTCAAATCTTCAGTGGTTAAGGATTCAGCAGAGACACTTCCATGGAAGGAGGAGCTCGAAGTCTGATTATATGGTGATTTTAAACATACTGTGCTCCAGAACAAGCAGGCAGTTAACATAAAAAAGGAAAGACACTTTTACTAGTTTAAAAACATTGTATATTAATTTATTCTGGGTAGGGAGAGATTGAGGGAAAAATATAGAGAGGGGCGAGCGCTGCAGCAAAGCAATTAAAGCTGCTGCCTGCAGCGCTGGTATCACATATGGATGCTGGTTTGAGTCATGGATGCTTTACTTTCGATCTAGCTCTCTGTTAATCTGTCTGGGAAAGTAGGAGAAGATGGCCCAAGTGCTTGGGCCCCTGCACCCACATGGGAGATGCAGAAGAAGCTCCTGGCTCTTGGCTTCGGATCAGCCCAGCTCTGGCCTTTGTGACCATTTGGGGAGAGACCCATCATATGGAAGATCTCTCTCTCTCTCTCTTTGTCTCTCTTCTCTGTAACTCTGACTTTTAAATAAATAAATGAATTTTTAAAAAGAGACACACACAGAGAGAGCAACAGGGTCTTTATCAATTGCCCATTGTTTTTACTCCTAAAATGCCTGAAATGGCGGGGCTAAAGCTGGGAACTGAGAACTCAATCCAGGTTTCCCACACAGGTGGCAGGAACCCAATTACTGGAGCCAATCACTGCTGCTTCCAGGGTCTGCATTAGCCAGAACCTGGGATCAGGAGCAGGAGCCAGGTATCAGACTCAGGCTCTGATACAGCATATGGGCATCTAAATTGGTGTCTTAACCACTAGACAAAGCACCCACCCCTTTTGTTTCTTTTATCAACCCAACATTATGAAACTCATATCAAATCCAACCAGATTCAAGTGATTTAAGCTTTATCATCTGTCTTCCTCTTCATGGTCTACGCCATAGGCCTTACTGCCACCTTGCACCCTAAGACATACTACTTAAATCTTCCTGGATGATCCTCTAGTAAATAACATAATACACCATGAATGACACAATTAGAAAAGCCATCTCTCACTCTCTTCTTGTACCTTTATGCCAGCTCTCTCCAGGAGATCTATCCTCTTTCCCCATCAAATGCTGTACATAGTGAAGTTTCAGAGACACTCATTCAGCCTGAGGTGTCAATGACTGACAGGGGCCCTTGTGTTGCCTCTCTATGTCCCAAGAGATGCTAATATTTTTCTAAGGGACTGATGGGAAGCAAAATATTACCAAGTGAATACTAACTCCAAGCCCTATAGTGGTTGGAAAAGTAAAGTTTGTAATGAGAGCAGGCTGAATATAAAATGATACCTGTATATTTTGGTGAGTGGCAGGGACTATGGTAAGCTTGTAAGCAAATACTTCATCTAAGTCCACATGTTGCTACTGTGCTCACTCAAGGTTATCAGGTCTTCCAATTTTTCTGTATACATTGAAAATCATGGGTTCTAATAAATCTTCCAATTCTAAAATGTATTTAAAACATTTAATAAACTAAAGAAAACATCCCTGTAGGCCACATGAGTTTCCAGGGTTTCCATTTTCTAATTCTGCCTTAAACAAAAGCAGTTACACACTAATTGCAGACAACGGTCTGCCAGAGCACTTCCTGTTCACTTCCTTCATCACACTTCTGATAGTCACCATTTATATAACCTACATGAGGATAATGTCTCTAGAAAGCAACCACAAAAATCTCTATGTGTGTAATACTTCCTCACCCCATGCAACATGAGTTAGCACTGCTATAGCTACTATGAGGATGAATATCATCTCTTTGCTAGATTATCAGATCTTTGGAATCCTTGATCTTATTGTATTCCCACAACTACTCTCTAAAGGTAGGTTCCTTATCTCTGTTTTGCTTGTGAGGACAGTGAATATGGGAAAGGAAAGTCAAGTCACCAAAGACCATGCAATAAGTAGTGGGAGGAGTGACTACAACAGACTTCTCCAATGTTCTGACCATTGCCATTCACTGCCCCTAAGAACATGTAGTTCTTATCTTGTGTGAAGCTAAGGCTGGGGCTGGGAAAATCCAATGTAATAGTTTCTTAGATGGTATGCATTGATCCCTACCTCCCATATTCATATCCCTGCATAATTCTCTCCCCTTGAGTATGGACTGAAACTTGTGACTTGCTTCTAATGGATAAAATGTGGCAAACGTGATAGAATGTCACTTCTGAAATTATATTATAAAAGACCATAACTTCTTGCTTACCCTGTCTTGCACTTTTATTTTCTTGGTCTAATGATGCATGTTGCTATTTCACGAACTGGCCCACATGGCAGGAAACTGAAGGATGCCTCTTTTCAACAGCTAGTGAGGAACTAAGGCCTTGAGTCCAAATGCCAGTAAAGAACTAAATCATGTCAGCGGCCAATTGAGCAAGCCTCAAAGCTCATCCTACACTAGCCAAACCTCGTGATGACTGCAATCCCAGCTGACACCTTAATTGTAGCCTTGAGAGACCCTGTTCCGGAGGCACCCAGTTATGTCATGCTTTATTTCCTGACCCCCGCCCCCAAGATTGTGAAAAATAAATGTACATTGTTTTAATATGCTAAGTCTTGTATAATTTGTTGTGTAACAATAGATAATAAAACTAGAAAAACAAAATGGGTAACAGTACACTGGACTGGCTATATCAGCTGCCACTCCTCCTTAAGTCTTCACTCTGAAAACCTTTTTCTCATCCACCTTGTTGCACAACATAGCCTATTTGGGACTGTAAGGAGCTGGAGCATGAAGACCAACATTGAGATTGTGAGGATTACAGTAGGTGAGAGAGTTTGTTATTTTTTTTCCAAAAAGAAAAATTGTCTCATTCACAGTTTCATTTCTTTCAGGCCATGGGTCCCTATGACCATGTGATTTTTAAGGCTTCTTAAAATTATTGTTAAATGACAAGACCTCTCAACTGAAAGTCAGGAGTCCTAGATTGTGTCAGTTGGTCCACGATAGTTTTCAACTGCCATTTTTTGAGTCTGGAATTGTATTAAATATTGAAGAGACTGTGGCCAATAGATTAGATCCAGTGCCTGTCTTTACAAGCCACTCATAGTGGGCTCATGAGCAATTCCCTTTTTCTCTGCCCTTGGGTTCCTCAAACTTAAAATGGATGGCGGCTGCTACACGTAAGAGGTCCATTTCATCCCTCCACAATACTGTACTTTTGCATTGTGATTTTTTTTGACAGGCAGAGTGGACAGTGAGAGAGAGACAGAGAGAAAGGTCTTCCTTTTTGCCGTTGGTTCACCCTCCAATGGTCGCTGCAGCCAGCGCATCACGCTGATCCGAAGCCAGGATCCAGGTGCTTCTCCTGGTCTCCCATGGGGTGCAGGGCCCAAGGACTTGGGCCATCCTCCACTGCCTTCCCGGGCCATAGCAGAGAGCTGGCCTGGAAGAGGGGCAACCGGGATAGAATCAGGCGCCCCAACCGGGACTAGAACCCGGTGTGCCGACGCCACAAGGCGGAGGATTAGCCTGTTAAGCCATGGCGCCGGCCCAACACTGTACTTTTGTTTAACGGTAAGGCCAGTGCTCAGGTTATTAAAGGGTCTCCTTCCTGGCTGGTTGGTTACTCAGGATGACCAAGGTTAAATGATAGTCCCAAGATCATGTGGGAAAATTGTGACAATGTCTTGAGCTACCACTCAAAATTAAATTAACATTTACAGCACAAAGACAAAAATATGTTCAATAATGCTTACTTAATCACATTCTGTTCCCAAATAGACAGTAAACAAACATGATGAAAGGAAAGCAATTGTTAATGCTTTTAATAACCCAATAACATTTAAATAACAGACAGTAATTACCTTATTAAATCTAAATGAACAACAACAAAGTGAACTTTCATGGAACCGTACTCTCACTGAGGCATCTAGAGGCTTTAAAAGTAGAAGATCATCTGCTCTAGTGGAACCCTCTCGTGGCTGAAACAGCATTGTTCCCCGGTGGTGATCAATCAGCTTGGTCTAGGAGTGTGGCTGAGGGAAGCAAACCACAACTGCTGCTTAAGAAAATGTCTCTGTAGTACAAAAAGGAATTCTGGGATATTACAGGACCAGAAGTAGGCAAGACAATAGGAAGTCTCTTTATAAAGATAGGAAAATACACAAAGAACTGACCTGAGATTACTAAGCTCTTTTTAGTGTCAAAGCATAGATTAGAATCTAGGGCTTTACATGATACCACCTTGCACACAACTCATTTCACCTGATTAGATGATATCTGTTAGGAGCATTGATGCCTGAGAAAGATGGCATTGTTTCAAATATGTTCTCTGCCGTATAGTAGCTATGTGATCCTGGGGAAGTTACTTTGCTTCTCTGTACCTCCATTCTTCCATATGTAAAATTGAGATGACACTATAACTCATGTCACAAGGTTATCAAAAGTGTTACCATAGTTAATATTTGCAAACCACTCACAGCAATGCTTGTCATAAACTGAACACTATGTAAGTATTTGATAAACCAAATAGGCAAGGTTTTGATTTAATTATAAACAAACCAAACTGTCCAAATCATCCGATAGCAAGGGGAAGTCTACATTAAGAGATCGCCAGCTCTCCTTTGTAAAGTTGTCCCCTGTCTCAATCCATTTTAAGCCCCCACACCTCAGACAGCCTTCTTCAGGTTTCCAGTGTTTTGATACTTCTTCCCCTACTTCTACAATCACAAGAAGTGATCATTCCAAACAACTCTCACATTTATTGCCTCTTCAGATCAGCAATAACAACTCGGGGATAGAGAAATGACTTTTCTTTTTATTTTAGAAATGAGAGGACAGATTAGGAGCTTAATATGACCAGTATGAGTCTCTAAGTTTAACACGGTACTATGGATCTAGTCCAAACCTCACTACTTACTTACTGTGATCTCAGGCAAAGGTCTTCCTGTATCTTTGCCTCAGTTTCTTCATTCACTCATTGAGGTTGTTGAGTGACATGATCTTAGAAACAACCTAAGGCGGCCAGCACCGTGACACAACAGGTAAAGCCACCACCTGCAGCGCTGGCATCTCATATGGGTGCTGGTTCAAGTCCCGACTGGTCCACTTCCAATCCACCTCTCTGCTTGTGGCCTGAGAAAGCAGCAGAAGATGTTCCAAGTGCTTGGGCCAGGAGGCGTTGGTGGTATAGTGGTGAGCATAGCTGCCTTCTAAGTGCTTGGGTCCCCGCACCCACGTGAGAGACCCAGAAGTTTCTGGCTCCTGGCTTTGGATGGGCCCAGCTCTGGTCATTTCGTTCATTTGGGGAATGAACCAGTGCATGGAAGACCTCTTTCTCGTTCTCTCTCTCTCTCTGCCTCTCCTTTTGTGTAATTCTTTCAAATAAATAAATAAACCTTTAAAAAAAAGAGAAACAATGTATGAGCAGAAACTGATTTTAGTTTGCTCTAAATTTACTGATTCTTTTCTTTTCCCCAAATGAGCAAAGAGCCTTAGAGAATACATGGAATATACTCAGCCCATTTTTCCTCTATCATTGTTTATTTTTCTTTCCCCAGCACCATAGAGTTAAGCAGTAGCTAAGACAGAATACTGGTTCTGTGGCATTGAAGAGAATGAGGCTGAAACTAAAATGTCAGAACAAAGACCTTTGGTGACATCTATAAAATCAGTGGCTCTGGAACTGGAGTGAATATATCTCAGCTGTCCCTCCCCCAGTGCACTGAAAGCACATAGATACAGGAGTACTCTCTGCTGGGGAGCTGATTTTACAAGAACATTGGGAAGAATTATATTAAATGAAGACATATGTGCTATATAATCAAATACGAAAAATATAGATGAGTTTTTTAAAAGTACATCAAGTCTATCAAGAATTTATACTCTGATTTGGACTGGAAAAGGCATGAGATATAGTCTTTTGCATCATCATATTTCAGTTGGGGAAACTGAGACCCCGAGAGAGGGAGAATTTTCCTCCCCAAGGTCACAGAGATATTTAATAACAAAGAAAGGACTTGAATGCAAGCCAATAACGTTACAGACAATTCTTTCTACCAACTGGCTACATGTTGGCTCAGGCCCTAGAAAACAGGAGAAAGTCAACAAGGGGCTTAAGACTGACTGTTTTCTGGTGGGTGGAAAAGCACCTCACTAACATGGGCAATTTGCTTCGCTTCTCAAGGCTTCAGTTTCTTCATCTGTAAGAAGCTGACATGATGGGGCTGGAGCTGTGGCTCAGTGGGTAAAGCCGCCACCTGCAGTGCCAGTATCCCATATGAGTGACGGTTCGAGTCTCAGCTGCTCCACTTCTGATCCAGCTCTCTGCTGTGGCCTGGGAAAGCAGTGGAAGATGGCCCAAGTGCATGGGCTCCTGCACCAATGTGGGAGATCTGGAAGAGGCTCCTGGCTCCTGGATCCTGGCTTCAGATAGGCCCATCTCCAGCCATTGCAGCCATTTGGGTAGTGAACCAGCAGATGGAAGATCTCTCTATCTGCCTCTCTGAAACTCTGCCTTTCAAATAAATAAATCCTTAAAAATATGTTATTAACAAAAAGATCTGACATGAGACTACAATGCATAAATAATAACTCATGCTCTGGATTCAGAATGCCTAGGATTAAATCATAGTTGAGTTCTCTGGTCTTGGGCATGTTATTCTTAACTTCTCTGTGCCTCAGTATCATGTAAAATGGAGATGAAAACAATATCTATCTCCTAGGATTATTATAGGAATTAAATATGTTAATACAGACATAACACTTAAAAAGAGTACTGGTTAGCTAATTATTAAAATTCAGAATCTGTAGGGCTAGCCTTACAGCGCAGATGCCTCCCAAAACATCTTTTTGGACCTAAATTATGGAGAGTATAATTTGTAACTTACAAGTCATCCCAAATGTGTTGGTGAAACTGAGATGTGTGGCAATCTGAGAATCCCTCAGAAAAAAAAAATCATGCTGACTATCCTGCCCTCTCGATAGATGTAAACCTTTGTGTGAGTTCCCTGAAAGGACCAAAGTGGTATCTTACATGGGTACTAAAATATGTGCTCATATTTTCTTTAAAAGGACTGAATTCCCTCAGGGAAAATGTCTGACTCTTTGGATGCCAGACACAGAGAAAAACACAGTAATACGATTATTGAAAATAGTTTTGAATCATAGAAAATTGACATTGAGTGAAGCAGGTTCTCAGACAAGAGGATTTGTTACCCTTGGCAGTGGAGAGGCTTAACCACAGTAGTATGGAGTTTCTGAAGGAAGGTACTAGGACTTTGACCTTCCCTAGGCAGGAAAGGTCCTTACCAGGTACCAAAAGCCTTGGGATATTTCCTTGTTTCTCTCTTGGGGTGATTATTGTAACTCCTAGTCCTTATTATGAAACTAACTTTGAATAGCTTGCCCAAGTCATAGCCACGTAACCTTCCTAAGGTCCCTTGGGTCTCTGAGTTAGGATAGTGCCCAGTCATCAGTCACCAAGTATGCATCTTGATTTTAACATATTCTGGCTTACTGGTATTTTGAGACATGTGTTTTAAAACTACTTTATGGAATCCTAAAGTGTTGCATGGAAATAACCTAAGAATTATCTAGAAGGGGTGGTTTCTCATTTCACCCAGAACAGCTCTACTTTTATTTTTTTCTCATGCTGTGGGTCCCAAGTGAATTGCATTTTTGGAAAAAGTTTATATTGTTAAAAGCAGGTTGAAAAACCCCTCATATGTGGCTGAAATTATTTCAGCATTCCCAAGATATCAGTATGTTGCCAACCAAAGGACATCTCTGAGTTGCATTCAACTAGTGTGAGACTGATTATTGAAGCAAAAAAAAAAATCCGTAATTATTGACTTTCAAATTAAGGGACAAACAGCCTGAAATAACCTCAGCTTTTATTAGTTAAAAGAAAACTATGTGAACTAGGTGTTCAGAGGAAATAGATCCTGAGGGAGGATGAAGACGAGTTATAGCTAAGACTCAAAGGATGAGAAAGTTGGCTTGTAATAGGCAAATAAATAGAAATAAGAATAGAAGCAGACATGGGAAGGAGGATGGTGTGGAGAGTGGAAGATATCATGAGGGGCTTGAGCTCTGTTAGGAATGAAGGCCTAAGGATCATGGGTAGTGGATTCTGGAGACTGGTAAAAGAAATGATCATTGGAGAAGAATGGGGAGATCCTGGAAGGTCAAGCAGAAAAGTTTGGACTTGATATACTTTCTGCTTACACGCATTATGGGTAGGGAAGAGGCATAGGGAAGGGTATGCTGAAGGAAGGCAGCACTAATTGGGAAAACATGAAAGTGGGTGACATGGGACTCACTTGTAGGTTGCTTTAGAGGCAAAGGCTCCCCCACCACTGGTCCTCAGGACATTATTTATATCTCTAGGGATCCTTAATTTGTGTTTTCTTATTGTTTGTTGGTTGTTTAACCAGATGCCTTCTGCCCTTGTCAAGACCAATCTCTCCATCTCCCATTGCATCTGACATGAATTTTACACATAATATCTGTGCAAGAAATGTTTCTGAACACAAAATGAAAACAATATAAAGAAGAAAACCAAAGCCTTTGGAGGCTGGTGAATGATGGGAAAATAATGCAAGGAGTAGTCTGTGATCCATGGTTCTGACCATCTCTCCAGAACTTTTCCATAACTTAGGCATTCCATACAACACCTCTGCACCTACGCAGATTTTATTATTCTCATTTTACAGATGTTAAAACTGGTGCCCTGGAAAGCCAAGACACTGTGGCAAAAAAAAAAAAAAAATCCTACATGAAGGATCTCTGTGAGTGAGACCCCAGTGGAAAGAAGTGTCCATCAAAGAAGGATGTACTTTTCTTTGAAGGGAGGAGAGAACATCCACTTTGCTTACGGCCTTGTGTAAATACTGATTGAGTTTTTGGACTCAAAATGCTTCCATAAGCCGGTGCCATGGCTCAACAGGCTAATCCTTCGCCTAGTGGCGCCCGCACACCGAGTTCATAAGTTAAAAACCATATGTATTTTCTGATGTTCATTTAGCCTGCAACATGAAGAACAACAAATGTATAATAACACAATTGTTTACTAAAATAATTAGTAAAATTGTGTGTGTGTGTGTGTGTGAGAGAGAGAGAGAGAGAGAGAGAGAGACAGAGAGAAAGGAAACTGAATTTCTTTTATAGAGAACAAAACACATTCCTGGCAATGTAGTTAGAGAAAAAACTTCAATTTCAGTTTACTTTAGTTATGATTTTGAATTAAGCTGTCATGCATTATCACTGTTATGTTGTTTGGCTAAAACTAGCCAAATATATGAACTATTTGAGACAGTTTTAAAATTTTTACTTCTGAGATTCTGAAAAAGATAGTGACCAAGAAAACCTTAATGTTATCCTCAGTTTGACTAAACTTTATGCGGTTTTATCTTGATGATTGTCCCCTAACCTTTTTTTAGAGCATTTACTTATTTTTTTTAAAAGACAGAGTTACAGAGAGAGGTAGAGACAAAGAGAGAGGTCTTCCATCTGCTGGTTCACTCCCCAGATGGCTGCAATGGCCGGAGCTGCACCAATCCGAAGCCAGGAACCAGGTGCTTCTTCCAGGTCTCCCATGTGCGTGCAGGGGCCCAAGGACTTTGGCCATCTTATAGCCATTGCTCTTATAGCCATTGCTCTTGTAGCCATTGCATCTTATAGCCATTGCTCTTTCATTATTCTGCTCTATTTGGAAACATTGGTGTTAAGCAGCACCTCCCAAATATCTAAATTTTCTCTACACTCAACCTCAGAGGTCACTGCTAAATAGAACTAGCTAAGGTAAATTGGTAGGAACCACTGGACCAATAGTCAAAGGTTCTGGGTTCTTGTCAGTCCTGTTATGACCTCAGTTTCCCAATCTGTAAATTGAGCACCCTGGAGAGCTCTCCTGCATTACCCATGTTCTTAGGCCAAGAAACATGCATCTATCTTCTAAGCTTATTTAGGAAACAACATTGCAATGCCCTGAAGCCTGATTATTTCGACACATTCCCCTGTCTTTCTATAAGATGAATCATCTTGTGAGTTGGAGACCTGAAACTATGACCATGACACCATTTTTAATGAATGAGATGCCCCTTGAATCACCAGGCTTGGCTGGCTCTGGTGTATGCACTCAAGTACAACACTTCTATCAAAGGGGTCTCTTTGTTTGTTTAGAAAATACTCTCCCAACCAAGAAGATTCTAAATCCAGCTCATTGCCTTGCTGCTTTCCTATGTTTATGCATTATTCTTAGACACCCAGAGGCAATTGCAATTGGCACATTGTTGCTCATAAATCTAGGAGATCAGGTGATGTATCTTATTTATTATCTTATCACTGCCAAACCAAAGATGGGTGACTTCCAATGACTACATCAAATAAATAAATTGAAAATTATGAACTCCCCTGTCCTTTCCTAAAAAGATTATCACCAGGCAAGCAGAAGCTGAAAACCTCTCCTTGCTGAAAGCTTGCATGGTTGTGACCTCATTTCAGCAAATTGCTTTCTCCCAATATTGTTGTCCATTGTGTTTTCCTCTTTTCTCATCAGGATAAGAAACATGTGCTTATTGCAAACCCCTGAGGACAGGAAACAGGTCCCTCTCATATCCTTTCCAAAAATCCACACCACAAGGAATCACATTCCCCATATCCCAAGCTGCGGAGCTAAACTCCAAACTCCCCAGGAACACCTTCCCCAAACAGAGCTCTTCCTTTTTGACTCCTGGTGCGGCCATAGATTGTGATGGATAGAACAAATTTTCAGAACCAGGATCTGGGTTCCAAAACCGATTTGCTAATACTAGAATACTGAGAAAATAACTTTTCTTTAAATTTAACTGAGAATCAATAGAGTATTATAGCTTAAAGACTCTTAGTATAATGTTATGCTGGGTTCATGGTTCAAATTCTGTGTGAGTTTGAGCAAGTTGCTCTACCTCTCCGTGTCTCAATTCCCTCATTTATAAGTGTGCACCTTAATGAGGAGTAAATCATGTAGAATTGTTGAGGAGATTAAGTGAGATAATGGGTTTAGCTCAGTGCTTGGAGTATAGCAAGTACTCAATAAATGCTAACCATTATTATTTGTAATAAAAGTTAGCAGACAACATAAGTGTTGTCATGGAAAAAAAAATCCACCATGTTTAGAGTAAGAAGACTTGGGATTAAGTCCTAACTATGTTACTTATTAGCTGAGACCTTGATGTGCCCTTAACCTCCATTAATCTGCAGTCCCTCACCCATAAAATGATAGTGAAAGTAGTGTCTCTTATGTTAAGTTCTTGCAAAGATGGCACAAAATTAGTAGTTATCAGAAATGCTTTACATTTGGGTCTTGTAAGTGAACACTCTTGGGCTCCTGCTGCGTGTTAAGCTATGGAATCAGGGTCAGATACCTATGCCACTCACTCACCCTCAACTAGTCTGGTTATGTTCTGCATAACCCCTGAGAGCTCAGACCCTTTTGATGGTATACACTGGAACATCCTAGAGCTCCAAGGATTGGTCTCTTCCTTAGCTTTGGCAAAGATAACATAACATACTGTCTTTGGAGCTTTCTGATCTGAATTTAAAATTGTCTAGTGATCCTATCTAATTAGTAGACACATCCTCACTGCATGCCATCAAAATCTGTGCCCCATGATTGCATGGATGAAATGCATGGTATTAGGAGACCACCTAGCCATATAACACACGGCCTCTCTATCAAAATGGTCTGCAGATGCCAAGGGTAGGGCAAAGCTACTGCTTGGCATGCCTGTTTTACTTCAGGCTGTTTATCTGCCTAAGCTGTCATCAGAGTGATAACCAATATTTTTATTGGCCCTTGCATTTCCTAAAGGCCTTTCACACACATCTGATTTAATCTTCCTGAAAACCTTCGACGTCAGTATTAACCTTTTTCTTTTTCAAACATGAAACTGAAACTCAGAGACAGAAAGTGATTTGCCCAAGGTCACACAGTGAGTGGTTACCAGGAATGTACTGTGTAATCTCACTGTGAGGGTCCAAAGGCTTCTGCTCACACAACTGCCAAAACTATTACAAAAATTTCATGGACTAAGGGCAGTTGAGTTCAGATGAGACTTTGGTGGGTACTGTGGGGCACTTAGGGGTTTTGTAAAGTTTCCAACCACTGAGGAAACTCTCAGAGGCGGTCTACCTTAAATGTGATCTTACTGGCAGTGTTGTGGCCTCAGGAATATCTGATGGTCTGGATTATCACCAACACCACCACCACTATTAGTACTTCAGTCAAATAGGTGAAGATTTGATTTCTCTGGAAAAAAAGTCAATTTTCCAGCCTTTGATTCTCATTTTTAAAATTAGTCACTATCACCATGGTCCCCCACTGGCTCTTTGTCATCTCCTGTTGGTTGTTAAGTACAAACTCTCAGGTTTGGGTCAAGCTGCTCTCCTTGTAGCTGTTTCTATTTCTTCACCTGGATTCTGGCTTTCTTCTATAAACTTCCACATATAACCATTTCCTCTTCCTGGAGAGAGTCCCTTTAAAAGCCTTATCTGTTTCCTAATATGTTTTCAATCATGCCTATATTGTCCCTCAAGTCATCTGGGTTTTCTGTCTTGTTTAAGAAGGCGTCATTCACTACAAGATGATACAACATTTTCTCTGACAAAGGCAGCAAAATGAAGGTCAAGACAAAGAACAATCTGGGGAAATTATTTGCAAATGATATGCCATATAAAAGGTTAGTGTCCTTATTAGATTTATTTTTTCATCTAGAAGATTTTTATTTTCATATACTCAAGTCTGTTGGTCTTTTCCCAATGGTTATTGACCTAGAGTGAAAACCATAATCTTCATAATGTTAAATAAACAAAGCAAGTTTTTGTTTTCAATATGAGGGTGAAATAAGATGGTGTTGTAAAAATACATGCATAACATGATCCTTTTTGTCTAAAAGCAACAAAATTCTACAGATGTGTGTATTTGTTTTAAAACGTTTTTGGAAGAATGGAAAAAGATTTGTCATTATATATATATATGTATACATATATACATATATATATATATATATATATATATATAAACAGTTACTTCCTGAAAATAGAATGACCAGGGACTTGAGGGAAATACCTAACTTTTCCATTGCCTGTCTCTGTGTTGATTTGTTACAGTGAGCTAGAATTACTTTTTGTTAAAAAAACAACCTATACCCAACCTTCTATACTTCTTTTGAGTTGTTTTATACCCAAATTTTGTGGGGTGGGGGTTTTGGTGTAGAGAACTGAGGAGGAACAACTGGATTCTAAAAGTTCAGGGGAGTTAAAGCAGTTGTACATCTAATAAGTAGAGCTAGAATAAGACCTAAAGAGACTTAAATAAGACAGGGAAATAAGATCAGACCTCTGGAAGCTTCTAAAGGCCAAGTGATTTGGCAGTCAGCCTTCAGGCAACTATAGCAAGTTTACCTGGAACTTTTCCTAAAAGTCAAAACCCTGCGTCCTCTTCCCATGCCAGCACCTCCCAAAGACTGGCTGCATGAACTCAAGAAAGGTCATGGACCACAAGAAAGCCCAACTTAGGACACCCTGTGATCTTGGTTGGATCACACAAACCAGTGCAGGAAAGACACAGTCGCTTGGTCTGAAAGTTCTGCCTCTTCTCTCTAGAAAGCACCAAAACACCACTTTTACCAAAGCACCACTTTTTTTAAAGATTTATTTATTTATTTGAAAGTCAGAGTTACATAGAGAAGGAGAGGGAGAGAGAGAGAGAGAGAGCGAGAAAGTCTTCCATCCTCTGGTTCACACCCCAATTGGTCACACTGGCCAGAGCTGGGCCGATCAAAAGCCAGGAGCCAGGAGCTTCTTCTGAGTCTCCCACATGAGTGCAGAGGCCTAAGCACTTGGACCATCTTCCCCTGCTTTCCCAGGCCATAGCAGAGAGCTGGATTGGAAGTAGAGCAGCTGGGACTCAAACCAGTGCCCATATGGGATGCTGGCACTTCTGGCAGCGGCTTTACCCACTGTGCCACAGCACCAGCCCCCAAAGCACCACTTTTTAGAAATCCCCTTCTCAAGAAATGTTAGTGGCTCTCAAGCCCTTCCATATTAATTCTAAACTCCTCAGTAAGTAATTGACATCCTCAATAAGATACTCTAGTTATACTTAACCTTGAATGGTAGATTGGCTTAAATCCAGAAGAATATAATGGTTATTAAGTAGGGATCCAACACATCAGGATCCTGGGTTGAAATCCTGGCTTCTTAGGGCTGGTGCTGTGGTGCATCGGGTTAACGCCCTGGTCTGAGGCACCGGCATCCCATATGGGCGCAGGTTCTGGACCCAGCTGCTCCACTTCTGATCCGGCTCTCTGCTATGGCCTGGGAAGGCAATAGGGGATGGCCCAAGTCCTTGGGCCCCTGCCCCCTTGTGAGAGGCCCAGAGAAAGCTCCTAGCTCCTGGCTTTTGATCGGCCCAGCTTCTGCTGTTGTGGCCAGTTGGGGAGTGAACCATAGGATGGAAGACCGCTCTCTCTCTCTCTCTGCCTCTCCACTCTCTGTGTAACTCTGACTTTCAAATAAATAAATAAATCTTAAAAAAAAAAAAAGAAATTCTGGCTTCTCTACTTCTGAGCTGCATAATACTGAATAAATAACTTAATCTTCCTGGCTTCAGTTTCTGCATACACGAAATGGTGAGTGAATAGTGCCCCTCCTAAAGGATTGTTTTGAAAAATGAAATGAGGTAATCTGTAGAGTTTGCCATAACATCTGGTTCAATTATGCTAAACATAATTATTTTCACTTCTTATTAATCCATTTGTCAGAAGGTCATTTATAAAAATGGCATAATAAAAATAGAATAATTTGGGCCCAGTATTGTGGTGCAGGGGGTTAAACCATCGCCTGTTATGCCTCCATCTCATATGGGCACCGGTTCGAAACCTGGCTGCTGCACCTCTAATTAAGCTCCCTGCTGATGGTCTGGGAAAGCGGCAGAAGATGGCTCTAGTGCTTGGGACCTTGCACCCACCTCAGAGACCTGGAAGAAGCTCCAGGCTCCTGGCTTTTGGTTTGGTACAGACCAGGTCATTGTTGGCATTTGAGGAGTGAACCAGCTGATTAAAGATCTCTCTCCCTCAACTCTGACTTTCAAATAAAATGAAAATGGGCTGGCACTGTGGCATAGCAGGGAAAAAAAAAACAGCTGCCTGCAGTGCCAGCGTCCCATATAAGCACTGGTTCGAGCCCTGGCTGCTCTACTTTCGATCCAGCTGTCTGCTATGGCCTGGGATAGCAGCAGAAGATGGCCCAAGTCCTTGGGCCAGTCATTGTGGCCAATTGGGGAGTGTACCAGAGGGTGGGACACTCTCTCTCTCTCTCTCTCTCTCTCTCTCTCTCTCTCTACCTCTCTTCTCTCTGTGTAACTCTGACTTTCAAATAAATAAATACATATTTTAAAAATAAATAAAAATAAAACACTCTGGCCACGTGAAGGTGAGTGGCCTTGGGTCTGTCTGCACCAAGACAGTGGGGACAGAGAGGTTAAAAGCAATAAAAAAGAATCATCTCAACTGGCAACAGTCACTCATGACCTCTTTATCTGTGAAGTTAAAGGAAAGATAATATTATGAATCTCAGCCCTTAGGGAAATTTGCAAGAACTTTGGCATACATCTAAGCCAGTCTATGTTCACACACACACACATACACACACACACAGAGAGAGAGAGAGAGAGAGAGAGATGCTTATAAGCATACACAGTTTTCTTTATACACTCATGTACAGAATTCGCCTCTTCCTCACATATCCATCTACATATACATAGGGACACATTCTCCTAAGGATTAGAATATTTTGTCAAAAAATCTATAAATTCTGTTCTGGATATAAAACTCTCCTTGCTGTGCTGATCAGACAGACTCTCAGACACCGCTTATGCTCTGGTAATAAATATGAATTTAATGAAAGGATAGAAAAATGCTGCAGACAAAACTTCCGGGCAAGAGCTGTCTGAAGGTACTCCCCGTGGAGACAATGAGACAGGCACTGCAGTGAGATGCCAGGACTTTCCTTGTTACTTGGGCATTTTGCAAAAATGATTTTGTAAGACAAACCAGGTAGGCGGATTGTATCTAGTGCCTGGGAGAGGAAAATTAAGAGTGAGACTTCTGGCGCTGAGTGCTCTGAGCTACATGCGGACAGAAAGACCCTCAACTTCGAATAAAGCCTAAGCAAAATCCTTAACTGTGGGCTTGGTGGGGCCAAAGGACGTGAATGAAGGATCTGGTTAGTTAGGAAAGGCAAGCCTGGGGTAGTTTCTTGTAAATGTCTGAGGGGTAGCAATTACCCAAAGGAACACCTTCTGAATGACTTCTTAATGACTCCCCATGCCACCCTCCAAGCTGAGATTCCATAGGCTCTGTATTCACATTTAATGTGGCACTTGTCACCCTGCACTCTAACACTGTTTTCTTTGTTGTCTAACCTCAGTGCTTAGCATGGTAGGCACACAGTAGGCACTAATAACTGTAGATAAAACTGGTGGTGACTCTATGTTTATTTTTCTGCCGCTCCATCTGACTGAAATTATGTATTTCCATGGTGCTCTGTATTACCAGGACCAACAAAGGGATCAAGATGACTTAGTTCCCTTGCTGTCTCCTGAGGTCTTCTTTATGTATTAGTTTCCTTTTTTGAAAAATTCAGATAATACTATACCTTTTTACATAGAATATCTGTAAGGTTAAATGAATCTGTAACATGAAAATGCTTGGCTCAGTGCCAAGCACAAATCTTGTTATGGTTATCATTATTGTTATTTCTTCCAGACATGTTGATGGGGACAGGCCCCTGAAAATTTACAGATCTTGGTCACAGTAGGCCGTGGGGATGGCGATGGCCTCTGCACATTTAGGTTTCTTTCTCACCTGTCTCACCCCTTTGCCCCTGTAGTTCTTGCATACTCCATGCAATATTAGAGCTGAAGTTGACCCTGGAGGTCATGCAAACCAGACTAGAAGCTCCCTGAGGACACTGTCAGTTAATATTTGTCTCTGGGCCCTTATGGGATCTGACCCAGAGGGAACTCTTCAAGGGTATTAGCCAAAATGACTTGAATAGCAACCATGGTGAACTGATCATGATCCAGAAGCTTCCTTTCTTTGCTGGCATGACTTGTTTGCTCATGCCCTGCATCCTCAGCTCTCCTGTTGTGGAGGTCCATAACAGAAAGAAGACATGAGAAGTCCATCGTGAGCAAGTGAAAAGGACACAGGGAGCTGCTTTCTTGGAAAGGGGGTGAAATGCTTATCCTGCCAGGTCAAGCTACTTCCATCTTCTTTCTTTTCTCACCCAACACTTTAATGTCATTGGTTGTGGAGCTTACTGCTGAGGGTACTGACAGCAGTACTGGACTGAAGAGCAGCAACATGAAGGAATCAGGCATGGCTCTGGTGAAGACCCATTTTGAAACATGAAGCCTAGCCCTTCTCTTTAACTAGGACTCAGTCTTCTGTGATGTTGATCTCTGTATGACATGAATCTCTGCTCTGCACTCCTCAATGACCTGTATGGAGTATTAAAGTTAGACAGTTGTTGAATAGCAAGTTATATACAGTAAAGAGCTATATTAATGTGAAGATACTTATGTTCTTTACCTACATGATTCTCAGGATCCATTAGTCCTCATCATATCCCAAGGCTATCAAACAACAACTATCATAGCTATTTCTGTTTCCAGAAGGCTATCTCATCTTTGGCTTGACATCTTCAAATTCTCCAGTTCAAATACCTCCTGAGAATGAGGAGCATGGAACTCTAGGTCACTGTTCCCTCCACCCTAATCTTAGCTTCCCAAGCATTTTCCCCAACTACTTATGGAAAGACATAGGCTTGAGTCAATCACTGTGATAGAACTCAGAGCTTTAGTGTCTTCATTTGTAGAAGAGGGGATAAAATTGCTATTACAGACATATCTGGAGATTAGAGAGAAGAAAGTATAGTATCTAATAAAATTCTGGTTGATGTGTAGCAACTACTTAAAAGAGAAAAATTATGATCATTATACAATAGTCAAGGTACCCTATAGACCCATGAGTATAAATAAATTAGGAAAAGAGGCACTTGAACAAGAAAAGAGCCTATTTGGGGCATTTATTCACTTCAAGCCAAATCAATAAGCATCTGTGTATTCAGTTTTCACTGTGGGCCTACTGGGATGCTCCACTGGTAGAAGCTATCATAGCACTAAAAAGAGAAATGGTTAAGAAAAGGAGACAAAATTTGACATCCCCTGGATTATTATCCCCAGATTTATGAACACTCATCCATTTACATAGACAAATAAAGGGAAAAGGAAAGCTATACCCACACTGAGTGTCTGATACATTATCCAATTTGACCCTTGTAACGACTCCAGGCTACAGAGCTGAGGTAACTGCTATTGGGCAAGAATCCAGGCTTTTAACTCCAGAGCCTCATTCCAGTAGTACACCATGATTTTCCCTGTATTAGGCAAAGAGGGCATGGCTTTCCCTGCAGATCAGTGGTCAGCAACCTTTTTCTTCATAGGATCAGATAGGAAAAACTTTAGGATTTGCAGGCCTACAGGTGATGGATAGTACTGCTGCTGCTGTTGCTGCTGCTATTCCTCATCCTCCTCCTCAGTCTCTTCTTGCTTAAAAAAAATTAAAAACCATTCTTAGTCTATGGGCTTTGTCCCATGGGCTGCAGTTTAGCAAACCCTGCTTTTCCTTTAAAGGAGACCTACACCCTGTTGGCTCTGTTTCCTTTTCATTGTGTTGAATTGCCACTGGCCTTGCTTCTGATTCCAGAAGTGAGGAGTAGCAAAAGAGTATCATGGAATTCTGATGGGTATGTTCACTTTTTCCTACGTCTTGGAGAAAAAACAAGGAGAGAACCCATATATATGTATAGCTTGTATGCCAACTGATCACTGAGTGCTTCAGGCATCCCAGACACTACATTACCTTATTCAATTTTTACATCAGTTTGTGGTACAAATTGTTGTAACTGCTTTATGATGGGAAAAATTATCAAAAGAATGCAATCACTTCCAATGTTATCCTTTCAGGAAATAGTCTATCCAGGATTCGAATATGCTGTGATTGACCCTGGAGCCCAAGTACATAATCGCTACTCAGTTCCACAAAGCATTCTCTGTATCCTATACACAAAAGCATTTTGCTACACATAGTGTGCTGTGAACAGGAAAAAAAAAATAAAACCAAGGAAAGGGTGATCCGGACTAGCATGGCAAAGATTATTGCTATGTCTTGAGCTTCCTGGCAGCCAGGAGAAAATGAACAGTGCTAGTAGTTTCGGTACAGAAACAGTTTATTATAGGAACTAACTACAAAATGAAAATAGTATTACTGATTCTGAGTTTCAGCTCTGTATGAGTTAATTGTATTGTTGCAGGGTGGCTTTGTGCTTGCTCCGGGCCAGGCAGTGCCCTTGGAGCCAAAGATACTGACATAACTAAAGTAGAGTCTGGAGCCTCCAGAAGGTCACAGCGGGAAGACGGAGACAGACAGGTCAATATCTCACTCTAAAATACAGCAGACAAGGAGTGGCTCCCCAGAGGTGTAAGCAAAGTGGAATGAAAGTTCATTTGCTAATTTCTCCTATGTGCGCTGCCCTCCATGGATTACAAAGTGCTGACACATTTATTCTATCACTTAATCCTTATAACAGTCCCCCCAAAACACATGCCATCGACTTTGTTTTACCAGTGAGAATTCGAGGCTCTAAGAAATTAAGTCATTTACCTAAAATCTCGGTGTGCAGTCAGCTTTAATGTGCATGCCCCATTTTCTGCCTTAAAAAATAAAAAGACTGCCACAAAAAGACTGTTGGGGTGGACCTTGTGGCTTAATAGATTAAACCATAGCTTGGGACACCCGCATCTCACATCAGAGTGCCTAGGTTCAAGTCCTGACATCAGTTCCTATCCAGCATCTTGTTAATGCACATCTAGGGAGGCAGAAGATGATGACCCAAGTACCTGGGTCCCTGCCACCCATGTGGGAGACTCAGATTAGGTTCCAGGCTCCTGTCTTCAGCCTGATCCCGTCCTGGCAATTGCTAGCATTCGAGGAATGAACCAGCAGATGGAAGATACATTATTTTTTAAAGATTTATTATTTATTTCAAAGTCATAGTTACAGAGACAAGAGAGATAGTTAGAGAGATATCTTCTATCTACTGGTTCACTCTCCAAATGACCACCAGGGCTGGGCCAGGCCGAATCCAGGAGCCAGGAGCTTCTTCTCAGCTTCCCACATGGGTGCAGGGGCCCAAGGACTTGGGCCACCTTCTACTGCTCTCCCAGGCCATAGCAGGAAGCTGGATCAGAAGTAGAGCAGCTGGGACTCGAACCGGCACCCATATGGGATGCCAGCACTGCAGATGCTGGTTTAACTCACTGTGCCACAGCACCAGCCCCTGGAAGATATCTTCCTGTCCTTCTTACCCTGTCCCAGCTGCCTTCAAGATCAATAAAAATAATTTTTTTAAAAAAGAAACTTGTCAATTTTGCCTAGTGGATCAGACAAGGAGATGGCTGTTTAGGCAGTCCTGGCAGAATGAGTAGGATTTGGATTAAAAAAAAGGTAGGAGAAGAGCTTTATGAAAACTTAACTGAGTTCCTAAGAGGGTTGGAGAGGAGAGTCTTCTGGTAGGGAGAGATCTAAGGTCTACTCTGAGACCAGATGGTAGGAGTAGGCCCTAAGAATCAAGGAAGCTGCTACTCTTATGAGTGCAACAGGCTGGGTTCCCTGGGAGGTGAGAAGAACTTTTGAGGTTCTTTAACTTAGGGACAGCCTCCCACAGTTAACACTACGCACTACAACTTCATTTTGTGGATGATAAATCTGAGGCTCAGAGAAAGTAAGGGACTGGTAGAGTAGGGGTTAGAACTCAAATCTCTGACCTCTTAATCCCAAATCCTTTACTGGCCTCAATCCTTGGCTTCCATTTGCTCCAGGGCTTTCCTGTAACATAGACCTGCCTGGAATCTTGCTTTGTTGGCTTGGTCTTCACTTCTAATACTCCATCTCCATTTGCCTATCACCTTGTGCCCTTTTGTTTTCTGGAGAGTGCTTTCCCCTGAGGCCACTCTTGTAGCTACCGGTATGCCATGCCCTGGCTCACATACCCTGGCTCACCGATGGCCTTTGATAAAAGGATGAGGGGGCGGGAAAAGCAGAATTCGCAGACCCTGAGCATAGTCCCACATCAGGCCTTGTGCTAAACAATCTCATATGGTTTAGCCTCAAAGTCATACGAAGTTAGGCACCTGTATAGATGAAGAAACTAAGTTTCCAAGTTATTATGGGATTTGCTTAAGGGCAGATAACTAATGAGTAACATAGCCAAGATTTGAAGTAAAAAAAATGAACTCTGTCATCTCCATTCTTACAAGTTATAGAAGGAAATCAAGGCAGAGATCATTGCTTCCATTGTATAGCTCTGTTTCCCAATATGGTTGGCAGTATCCAGTGTTGCTCTTTGAACTGGAATGAATTGAAATTAAGTTCAATTTAAAATTTAGCTCCTGAATCACATTAGCCAGAGTTCAGTTCCTCAGAAGCTACATAACAATGGCTAATGCCTACCATGTTGGATAGTGCGGAGAGAGATCTCACAAAAAGTTCTATGAGAAATTTCTGTCCAGAGAAATGGGTGAAGGTTTTGTTTTTATAGATTATTAATAGAGCAGCTGCATATGGTAAAAGTAACAAACTTGGATCATAAGGTAATAGCAAATCAAGGTCTCTGTAGTTCTCTTAATACATGGGTGTGAATTATATATGTCTCACATGAGTCATTTACTTAGCAATAGTCAAGAAGAGGAAAAGGAAACTGTACTGGTCTTGAAGGTTCAAGCCCCAGCTTAATCTCTGATTCTGTGACATCAACAATGATCCTCCTCTCTTGTTCGGCACAACGAAGTAGTCAAGTAGTAGAAGCCAAGAGCATCCTGTGGGCTGTGAATCAACACATTTTCACTAAATTTGCACATCTGTGTGAAAAGAAATGTGTGGAAACTGTTACCACGCATTTGGATTACAAAAGGCCAACTTCTCTGTGCTAAGTGATCATAAGGAGAGTGAAAACTAAGAAATAGGAACTTTTTCCCTGGCTTGCACTGAACTCTTTAGGAAAAAAAGATTTATTTTTATTTATTTGACAGAGTTACAGAGAGGTGGAAAAAGAAAGAAAGGTCTTCCATCTGCTGGTTCACTCCTCAGGTGGCCGCAATGGCCAGAGCTGAGCCGATCTGAAGCCAGGAGCCAGGAGCTTCTTCCGGGTTTCCCATGTGGGTGCACGGCCAAAGCACTTGGGCCATCATCCGCTGCTTTCCCAGGTGCATTAGCAGGGAGCTGGATTGTAAGTGGAGCAGCTGGGACTCGAACCAGCACCCATATGGGATGCCAGTGCTGTAAGCCAGGGTTTTAACCTGCTGCACCACAGCGCCGGCCCTACACTGAACTCTTAACATATATTTTTGTTCAATGTTAATCCATGTGTCTGGCAATCTGTTTGCCTTCTCTCTCTGGCTCCTAGCGGGCAAAGTTGGTGGCTGTAGCTATATAATACCAACTGAAATAGTTTTTAAACGATAATTTTCTCCTTTTGTTTTGTTTTGTTTTTTAAAGATTTATTTATTTATTTTGAAAGTCAGAGTTACACACACACACACACACACAGAGGTCTTTCATCCACTGTTTCACTCCCCAATTGGCTGCAACAGCCTGAGCTGTGCCGATCTGAAGCCAGGAGCCAGGAGCCTCTTCTGGGTCTCCTTTGCAGGTACAGGGGTTCAAGGACTTGGGCCATCTTCCACTGCTTTCCCAGGTCACAGCAGAGAGCTGGATTGGAAGTGGAGCAACAAGGACTGGAGCCAGCGTCCATATGGGATGCCGGCACTGCAGGCAGCAGCCTTACTTGCTATGCCACAGTGCCAGAATTTCTCCTTTTGAAAAAATAGGTAATAATTTGATCTATTCAATAAATATTTATGGGTTCTAGTGTGCCAGACACTGTAATTGCAAGAAAAATTGATCTAGTACTAAACATTCCCTGTCCAAAGGAAAGGCATTTAGACATTTGGCTTCTTGAAATTCCTCCCAACTGGAAATGTATTGGATCTCTGGATTTTGTGATGCCAATACAGATATTTCAGACAAGAGAGCACAAGAGGGGACCTTTAGATCATTTGTCTACCCAAGCAGTCTATGGAACAAAAGAAAATTTGAGAAGTACCAATACATTGATGAGATTTTTGTCCTGTTGAAGACCAGCTTGTGACTCTGAGAAACTCGGTGGTTGCAATACTGGAAAGCATTGCATCCCATTCCTTTCTCTATCTCCGCAAGACCACAAACCATCATTCTTTAGCTCTCTTATTTCTCCCTACACTGTTGGGCCCTCCCCATTTGCACTGGCTGATCACACTTTCTCAGGTCTTTGGGTTTTCAATATCCAGGGGAAAAAAAGAAAACTCGTGGCTCTGTATTAGGCTTCTTATCTGTCAAGCACAGCGCAAGAAGCTTTTACTTTTGCTATTTCATTATGTGCATCATAATACCAAGAGGTTTCAGTTACTCATCCCGCCTGATACCTGAGGACATGGAAGCTCAGAGAGAATAACTACTTACCCAAGATTCACAAAGCTAGTGCACTTAAGAACTGGGAGTTAAATTCATTTCTTCTACACTAATGGTTCATTCTTTTGTTGAAGCTTCAGGTGACATAAAAATATTTTCTTACCTAATGAAGTCTCAATATGGCCAGGGCACAAAATCCCTTAACCTAATTACCGATGAAAATCTGCTTAATTCCGGAAATATTTATAGGACATCTACTGAGTAGCAGCTTTGTGTGTGTGGCAATCAAGTGTAGCTATTTAAAAGCCTGGATTCTGGAGCCAGACAGCCTGGATTTGAGTCCAAGCTCTTCCAATTACTTACTATGTGACCTTATGATGAACCTCAAAGGCATAATAAAGAGGAATCAGACAGAGACCTTGCTTTGTAGATCTCTCTATGAGAATTACAGCTCCAGCCTGGAACACAGTAAGTGCTCATTAAGTGTTAACCACTGTTTTTCTTTAACTCATCCAAGAAGCATTTTTATTGTTAAGGAAAAATTTAGAATACATATCAATTTTATGTATTTATAGGCGTTATGTAATGTTTTGCATAATTTCATTGTTTGATGTCCAATCAGGGTAAATATATCTATGTCCTCAAACATTTGGCATTTCTTTATGGTGAAAACACCCAAAGTCTTATCTTCTAGTTTTCCTTACACACTTACCTTACTGTACAGTGTGACCCCAGAACTCCTTACTCCTATTTAGGTATAACTTAGTACCCATTAATCCACATTTCCCCACTCCTCACTCCATGGTTCTCTCCCGAGACTCTAGTTACCATGATTCTACTTGTAACCCAAGAAGCATTTATTGATGTCCACTGTATATCAGGCTCTGTTTTTGTGACTCCTGGAGGCCACTGTTTTTTTCTGAATATCAAAGAGTAAATGAAGAAGGATCACTCAAAGGGTCCTAAAATGCGGACCTGTCAGAACTAAAGAGGTCCTTGGTTAATCCTCCGCCTGTAGCACTGGCATCCCATATGGGCACCGGGTTCTAGACCCAGTTGCTCGTCTTCTTGTCCAGCTCTCTGCTGTAGCCCCGGAGGGCAGTGGAGGATGGCCCAAGTGCTTGGGCCCCTGTACCCGCATGGGAGACCAGGAGGAAGCACCTGGCTCCTGGCTTTGGATCGGCATAGTTTCGGCTGTAGCGGCCATTTGAGGGGTGAACCAACAGAAAGAAGATCTTTCTCTCACTGTCTAACTATCTGTCAAATAATAATAATAAAGAAACTCTGGACTTCCATTCAGAGGCCTCTGCCTTCTTTTGTGCTAGCTTGCTGAGTCCACTGCCCAATTCATATCTTCCCACCTACCACAGGCCTGGTTTAAAACCACAAGATTTTCCCTTATTCAGGGAGCTACTCATGCTCACCACCCAGAACAGAAAGAAAAAAAAAATAGCCAGTGATATAAGTAACACCTGTGGGAGGGCACAACTCTCGGTACATTAGTGCATTCAGTTAGCTTTTCAGTACGTAACTACATGAGAAGAACTACTTAGGAAGGAAGATTTATATTGACTTACAGTTTAGGAGGCCCACGATTGGGCAGCCCTATTCATCTGGCATCTGATGAAGGCAGTGTGCACAAGGAGGATCTCATGGAGAGCCAGGAAGCAGAGAGACACAGGGAACACACAGGCCTGATTCTTGGCATAGGAGGTGCATAATTGTTCCAACCTGTGTGTTTATGAAGCAATTATTCATGTATGTGATGGGCCTGGAGTAGAATGTCAAATTTGGCTTTCAAGTGCATATTTTCATGTAGAGAGATGTCACAACACTTAGCATTCTCAAAAAGATACACACTCCAAAAAAGTTAATATTTATCCCACCCTAGTTTTTTTGCATTTATGCATTTATTTTCATGAACTCAGAGTGAGCGAGAGAGAATCTTCCATCCACTGTTTCATTGCCCAAATGGCTACAATAGTTCCAAAATCAGGAACTCAGAACTCCACCTGGGTTTCCTATATGGGGATTGGGGGGGGGGAATGGGGACTCAAGCACTTGAGCCATCATCTGCTGCCTGCCAGAGTACATTAGCAGGAGGAAACCAGATCGGAAGTGGTGTTGGGACCCAAAATGGCATGCCAATATGGGATGCAGACATCTCAAGAGATGGCTAAATCTACTGTGCCACAACACCTGCCCCAGATTCACCCTAGTTCTACTTGTTACATTTTTTTAAGAAGGAAAAACGAAAATTTGGGGGAAATTTTGCCTAAGGATACTCAGTTAGGAGAGGTACAATGAGAACTAGAAACCAGGCTGTTTGAATATCAAACTAGTTCTTTCCTTTCTGCTGAGACAGAGAATTAACCAAAAACCTTTATTAGATGAATTCTGAAATATTGTATTTAGCTGCTCTACTAACCACCCAGCCCTCCCCCAGATGGCGCTATCGGGCCTACCCTCTCCATCATTCTATATTTCAGATCTCTCATATACTTTCCTGTCTTATGTTCAAACTTTTTATGCTCTTGCTAACTAACATACTAGGTCTGACAGATGGATTTATGTTACTACATTAATGATAAATATGATAAATTTTATAAGTAATGATAAAGTCAGTCTTCCCCTCAAGATGTCTTTGAACAGGGGGTTCTCCACATATAATGCCTTATTATTATCATTCTTAATTTTCACCATGCTATGGAAATCCTCCTGGGATAATAATCAAGACACTGGAGATCAAGCCCTGGTTAGTCTCACTCCTATGTCATCTAGGACAAGTTATTTATCTTTTCTAGGACTCAGTTACTTTGTTACTTACTACCTCACATTGTATATAAAATTCCTGAAATATATTAGGCACTCAAATAGAGGGGGAGAGACAAATTTTGCCATCCCCTCATTCACGCCCCAAATAGCCACAACATCCAGGGCAGGCCAGGTGAAACCACGAGCCAGAAACTCCATCTACTTTTCCGAGATGGGTGAAAGAGCTGCAAGTACTTGGGCCATCATCACGTGCTTTCCCAGGCACATTAGCAGGGAACTGAATGGTAAGCAGAGCAGTGGGGATATGGGATGCCGGCATCACAAGCAGTAGCTTACCAGCTATGCCACAACACTGACCTAGAATGATGGTATTTTTGATTTCAGGTTTGTAGCTCCATTATTTGGTCAATTTATCTAAAAGTTCTTCATTGAGTATAAAATACAAATAACATAACATCTACCATTTTAATGAGCTTGAAATGTAAAATTTGTTGGCATTCTGATTCTGAGGCCAGAGTGCTGTTTAGGACATCTGCCATTCTATGAGTCTGCTGTGTATCCCGCTTCCCATGTTGGATCCTTCTCTCCATTTTTTTTTTAATTCTATCAGTTAGTGTCAACAGACACTAGTCTTGTTTGTGTGATCCCTTTGACTCTTAGTCCTATCATTATGATCAATTGTGAACAGAAATTGATCACTTGGACTAGTGAGATGGCACAGCCCTTAAGGCATTCGGATCTGGCTGAAAAGCCTATGAGAGTATTTCAGGCATGGAAAGTGAAGACACTGTGGCAAAAAACAAAAAAATAACCTAAATGAAAGATCTCTGCGAATGAGATCCCAGTGGAAAGAACAGGTCATCAAAGAAGGAGGTACCTTTCTCTGAAGGGAGGAGAGAACTTCCACTTTGACTATGACCTTGTCTAAGTATGATCAGAGTGGGTGAACTCAAAAGCCCTCCATAGCCTTGGCAACTCATGACAAGAGCCTAGGGTGATTTCTGATGCCATAAACAAGAGTGTCAAATTGTTAAGTCAACAACAGGAGTCACTGTGCACTTACTCCTCATGTAGGATCTCTGTCCTTAATGTGTTGTACATTGTGATTTAATGCTATAACTAGTACTCTAACAGTATTTTACACTTTGTATTTCTGTGTGGGTGCAAACTGTTGAAAGCTTTACTTAATATATGCCAAATTGATCTTCTGTATATAATAACTGAAAATGAATCTTGACGTGATTGGAAGAGGAGAGAGAGCGGGAGAGGGGAGGGTTGCGGGTGGGAGGGAAGTTATGGGGGAGGAAAAGCCATTGTAATCCATAAGCTGTACTTTGGAAATTTATATTCATTTAATAAAAGTTTAAAAAAAAATGTTGGCATTAAGTATCTGTGATCACCTTTTAAAATACAGGGAAAATGGTGACCGAAATGTCGGACCCTCGCCAGCAAGGGTCCAACGCAGTCACGACACAGTCACTGTTCATCGGTTCTCAAGGAACCTTCACTTGTGGGAGCAGAAGGAAAGTGGGGAGAGGAGAAAAGAAAGAAGGGGCTGTGGCGGCGGTGGCTGCCGGGCAGCGGCCACGCCGGCCCGCCCAGATTCCAGTGTCCCTTTATGCTGATATCGTCCAATCAGATGCAAGGGCGTGTATAGCCTCAGGTTGAAAGTTCATCTGTTTCACCTGGTTCTTCCTAGTTGTTTATGCAGAGTCCATTCTGTTTCATCTGTTTCACCTGGTTGTTTTCGTAGGCCTTGTGGTCGACCAATTGCTGCAAACCATGTAGAGGAGGTTCCCACAGGTGGCCAGCCTGCGGTTCCCCACACAAAAAACTCAGCCACTTTTACAATGTCAATTTCCAGAATATGGCTTGAGTCACTCTCAGCACATATTCAGCTTAGCCTATCACATCCTTCCCAGTTTCTTTCCCAGTCCTGTGTTGGAACAGCAAAGATTCAGAACAGACCTGTGAAATCTCAGTCATCACAGAAAAAACAGTGGCCTGGGAATCTAAGGTTGAATTGGGGCAAGTTCTTGGGATTTACACTCTCTCCTCCAAGCCACTCTCAGTATTCCCATATGTATTATGATAGGATTGGACTACATTATCAGAGAAATTCTTTCCAGACTCTACTCATGTAGTAGACTGAAAAGATAGGCTCCAGAATCACAGAGACCTGGAATTGAGTTCTAGTACTATCATTTACTTAACGATAGGTCTTTGAACACTGTGATGGTTCATTTTACATGTTAACATGCCTAGGGGATAGTACCTGGTCATTTAATCACACACTAATGTAGGTGTTACTAGTGAAGGTATTTGCAGATGTGGCTACCATCTACAATCAGGTGACTCTACATAAAAGAGATTGCCCTCAATAATGTGGGTAGGCCTAATTCAATTATTTGAAGGCCTTAAGGGTGAAAATTGAGGTTTCCCGAAGAAGAAATTCTATCTCAGGACTACAATGGCAACTGCTGCCTGAGTTTCCAGTTTGCCAGTCTGCCCTATAAATTTTAAAGATCCCAGTGCCTGCAATCACATGGGCAGTTACTCAAGTAAGTCATATATCTGCTATTAGTTTTGCTTCTCTGGTGAACCATGACTGATACAAGCCCTCATATACTTACTTTTAAGATTTATTTATTTATTTAAAAGGCAGAGTTACAGAGAGAGGGAAAGAGGGAAAGAGGGAGAGAAAGAGAAAGAAAAAGAGAGAGAGAGAGAGAGAGAGAGAGAGAGGAAGAGAGAAAGAGAGAAAGAGAGAAAGAGAGAAAGAGAGAAAGAGAGAAAGAGAGAAAGAGAGAGAGATCCTCCATCTGCTGGTTCACTCCCCAAATAGCCTCAATGGCCAGCTCTGGGTTGAGCTGAAGCCAGGAACCAGGAGCTTCTTTTGAGGTCTCACATGTGTTGCCCAAGCCCTTGGGACATCTTCTGCTACTTTCCCAGTGCATTAGCAGGAAGCTGCATTGGAAGTGGGGCAACCAGGACAAGAACTGGCTCCCATATGGAATGTCTGCATTGCAGACTATGGCTTAACCTGCCGTGCTGCAACACCGACCAGCACTCCTATATATTAAAAAATTAAACTTTTTTTAACTAAAATTGTATATGCTTGGAAATGTTTTAGGAACTGGGCATACTTGTCTTCAAGGAATTTACAATCTACCAATTTACTGCATAGATATAAGCAATACAAATAGACACAAGCAATAAATTATATCATGTTAATCATTCTGAACTATCAGTTCCTCCTCTGTAAAAATGAAAGCATACAAAATAATGCATGTAAAAGACTTAGAATATAAGAATTAAGTGTCGGGGGCCAGCGCTGTGGCGTAACAGGTAAAGCAGCCGCCTGCAGTGCCGGCATCCCATGTGGGTGCTGGTTCGAGACCCGGCTGCTTCACTTCCGATCCAGCTCTTTTCTATAGCCTGGGAAAGAAGTAGAGATGGCCTAAGTCCTTGGGCCGCTGCATCCATGTGGAAGACCCAGAAGAAGCTCCTGGCACCTGGATTCGGATTGGTGCAGCTCCAGCTGTTGTGGCCAATTGGGGAGTGAACCAGCGGATGGAAGACCTCTCTCTCTCTCTCTCTCTGCCTCTACTTCTCTCTCTGTGTAACTCTGACTTTCAAATAAATAAATAAATCTTAAAAATAGAATTAAGTGTTGCCCCATCATCATGAGTCCATCCTTGTACTATGATTCTGACAATTATATTTTTAAGCGCATTTTCTTATATTCTGATTTTTCCATTTCTTGTATAGCAAATATATTCTAGAGGAGCACTGATATAGCTGATTCAGAAACAACAATAACATTTGGATTTGGAGTCAAAAGACTGGCTTTGAGTCTCAGTTCAGTCATTTAGCCTCTCTGAGCCTTAAGTTTTCTAACTATAGAAAAGAAATAATAATATCCCTTTATAGTGTTCCAGCAGGAGTAAATAAGATCATTACTTTCAATGACTCAAGAAAGGTGGAAAATGTGCTTAGTAAACTCTTTATTACCTAGAATGTTTAGTTACCCAAAAGAAATTTTTTCATGTCCCTTTAAACACCTCCCAATACACACCTTTGTTCTTTATTAAATGATTGTTCATTTTTCCTCTTTTTTATTGAAGACAAAGAGAGGGAGAGAGATTTTTCATCTGCTAGCTCGCTCGCCAAATACCTGCAAGAGCTGGGTCTGGGCCAGGTGGAAGCCAGGAATCAGGAATTCCATCTGGGCCTCCCACATGGGTGGCAGAGGCCCAAGCACTTGAGCTAATCAGAAGTAGAGCAACAGGACTTGAAGCAGAACTCCAATATAGGATGTGGGTGTCCCAAAAAGTGGCTTAACCCACTGTGCCACAACACTCACCTTAAACAATTATTCTGGTATTAGTTATTAACTCAAGCCACCCAACTTGTAACTAACAATTAGCAGTAAATATCAAATAAAACCTGGTTTGGACATCCATGGGCATGATTCCCATAGGCCACAGATGCCAAAATTGTTGGGCTTTTTTCCCATGGCTATTCCAAATGTCATTTTTCATCCTTGCTTACTAGGCTTCCAACCCCTATACCCACATATTTACTCTGTTCCTCCCCACGGGAAGTTCTATAAAGATCCTTCTGATGGGCCGGCTAATCCTCCACCTGTGGTGCTGGCACCCCGGGTTCTAGTCCCGGTTGGGGCGCCGGATTCTGTCCCGGTTGCTCCTCTTCCAGTCCAGCTCTCTGCTGTGGCCTGGGAGGGCAGTGGAAGATGGCCCAAGTGCTTGGGCCCCTGCACCCACATGGGAGACCAGGAGGAAGTGCCTGGCTCCTGGCTTCGGATTGGTGCAGCGCGCTGGCTGTAGCAGCCATTTGGAGGGTGAACCAACGGAAGGAAGACCTTTCTCTCTGTCACTCTCTCTCTCACTGTATAACTCCTCCTGTCCAAAAAAAAATCCTTCTGATGAAATGGCACTACTTGTGGCTTCAGGGAAGTGGACAAAGGAGAGAAGTTTGGAGGGATTGTTTTGAAGCAGACAATTACAGGGAGCCAAGATTATCCCTTTTTATTGTTCAGTGAGGAAAAGAGAACAAATATAGTTGTGGAATTCTGTGGGATGGAGAGTGAAGACGTCAATGCAAATAGATCCACATCCATGACAGGGAACTCAATGGTTGAGGGTGGGTGTATCATGACCACCAGCGGGGAGTAAAAGTATCTCTCTTTTATTTACCTATTTATTCTTCAACAAAAACAAAGTTGAGCCAATGCATCTGATATGTTTTGTGACCCCCCCCCCAAAGGCTATGAAGGTTTTCAGCTATGTGGGTGCTAAAAATAAGAGACCTCTGACCAAAGATAAAAACATCAGTTTATGGGCATAAGAATTTTTTCAGTTATTTCTTGTGTTGGCACAGAGGCCCTGTAATCATGCTGTATAGATATTTCCAGGGCTTTGTAAAATTTCAATAGCAGTGTTGAAACATTTGCCTTCCCATCCCTGGAAAGATTTCTCCCACAATCCACAGTTAAGAAACACAAAAACAAATACTCTCATCAATGCTGTTGCACTATTGTATTAGTCCACTTGTTGTTGCTTTAACTAAAATACCCAGGAGGAGCTTCTTGGGGTAAAGAAAATGTTTATTTGAGCTTACAGTTTGAGGTTATAGGATCCCGCAGCCCCATGGTCTGGCATCTAAGGGAGGCTGGTTATGGTGTTTGTGGAGGCAAAATCACATGGCGAGTGAGGAAAGAGAGAAAGAGCAGCTATGCCCAACATAAACTCCAAATGATGAAATATCTTCTGCCATCTACCCTCTAAGGGAACGCTCCGAATGACCCAAAGACCTCCCATCAGTCCCACCTCCTAGCCACCACAATTTGATCGAATCTCTACCCTCATTCCATCACCTATTAACATGAAGACTTAAGAGTTTAAACAGCTGTATGAGTTTTAGGGAGCCAGCCTACTCAACTCATAATAACTATCACCTGCTGCCACAATCCCACTCTCACCCTCTCTATTATTAGAGGGGTCAGTGGGGCCTCTCACTTCTTCTCATGAAGAGCACCTGGATGATCAGGTGTTTTAGTTTGATTCCAATCATTCCTCCCTGGCCTTATTTTCTCCTGACCATGCCTTCAGACTTGTGTATCTTTCTACCAATGCTGACTTCTCGCAGAGGAAGGAGGTGAGTGTGAATATTCCAATTCAAATTTTGTCTTTATTTTCCCAGCCATGAAAGATGTAGTTCTGCTGATTTCTTTAAGACATAAGTTTTGTTTTCTCAGACCCAATGTGGTCTAAATTCAAATTAGGGAATGAAGGGCAGACCTGCCATTAAATTTGAGTCTCCACTACGGTACATTGATTTTATTCCTTTCATGATTAACCCTAAGGATCTGCATGATTAACAAAATAATTCTTTTCTACCTTTTATAGCTAATTCTGAAGGTGGTGAGGTCTCTGACGAAAAATGCTTATTATTCCTACTAAGTTGCTTGGTCAAGTCCATTTCTTCTATCTTCTGGAGTAAAGAAAAGAACTCTTTGGGTTGTTTTCTAAACAGAAATACCATGTTATACATAAGATCCAGTCCGTATTAGCTGCTTATAATCTGTACCCAGACCATTTATGAATGCTTGGTGCATAGCAAAGACTGCAGAGAATGGCCTGGGAACTCCATGGTGTGTCAACATAAGTGAGGGCCATTTGCTCTGCAGTGTTCAAAACACAGAGTAAGGGGCCACGTTGTGGTGCAATGGGTTAAGCAGCAGCCAGCAATGCCAACATCCAATATTGAAGTGCAGGCATGAGTCCTGGCTGCTCCACTTATGATCCAGCTCCTTGCTAATGCAACTGGGAAGGCAGCAGGAAATAACCCAATTACTTAGGCTCTCGCCACTTACTTGTGGGACCTGGATGGAGTTCCTAGCTCATGGCTTCAGTTTGGCCCATCTCTGACAATCATGGTCATTCGTGGAGTGAACCAACATGTGGAAGATATTCTCTCTCTCTCTCTCTCTCTCTCTCTCCCTCCCTCCCTCCCTCCCTCCCTCCCTCCCTTTTAAATAAATAAAATAAATCTTAACAACAAACAAAAGCAGAGTGTTAGGGCTTTGGGAGATACTGAGCAGAGGAGAGAGGAAAACAGGCAACAAGATACATCCAAAGCAGAATAAATCTTCATTCAACTACAAATATTTATTACACATCTACTCTTCTTCAATAAGAACTGTTCTAGGTTCCTAGGATACAGAAGAGAACAAAACAAAAATATCTATATTCCTGGAGTTTACATGCAAGTGAGGAAGATAGACAATAAGCAGTAAGCCGAAAAATAAAGTACTCGCTTATCATGTGGTAGAAGGTGCTAAGTTAGATGGAGAAGGCAGAAGGCAAACAGGTTAAAGAGCATCAGGAGTTCTGGATGTGGAGGTAATTTGTATTATTAAATCAGGTGATTGGATCTGAATACCCTATATCTGAACAAATATTTGAAGTTAGGGGAAACTAGTGAGCCTTAAAGTTGTCTAAGGAAATAGCATTTCAGACAGGAACTTTCCTGGCTAATTTAGGAGCATGCCTGTTATTCTCAAGAAACAGCAAACAGAGTCGTGTACCTGGAATGAAGACCAGGGGTGAGAATAGTAAGGAAATAAGTCAGAGAAGCAATGCCAAGATGAAGGGTCTGGGTTTTGAGAATTATTCTGAGCGACAAGGGAGCCCTTGCAGAATTTTGAGCTCAGGACATCTCCAATCTGGTTTCTGGCACCAAAGCATTATATGACCTTCAGTCAGACCCATCCCATAAATGACTCAGTCTCTTCATCTGTGTGAGCAGGTTGGATAAAAACAGTCATTGTCAAACTCTCTGAAGCCCAGGAATGTTGTTTTGTAATAGAGTTCCCCCATTACTCCCTTATCACTATGTCTTTTTATTTTTTTAAACTTTTATTTCATGAATGTAAATTTCCAAAGTACAGCTTATGGATTACAATGGCTCCCCCCCCCATAACTTCCCTCCCACCCTCAACCCTCCCCTCTCCCGCTCCCTCTCCCCTACCATTCACATCATGATTCATTTTCAATTCTCTTTATATACAGAATATCGGTTTAGTATATATTAAGTAAAGATTTCAACAGTTTGCCCCCACATAGAAACACAAAAAAACATACTGTTTGAGTACTAGTTATAGCATTAAATCACAATGTACAGCACATTAAGGACAGAGATCCTACATGAGGAGTAAGTGCACAGTGACTCCTGTTGTTGATTTAACAATTTGACACTCTTGCTTATGGCATCAGTAATCACCCTAGGCTCTTGTCATGAGTTGCCAAGGCTATGAAAGCCTTTTGAGTTCACCCACTCTGATCATATTTAGACAAGGTCATAGTCAAAGTGGAAGTTCTCTCCTCCCTTCAGAGAAAGGTACCTCCTTTTTGATGACCTGTTCTTTCCACTGGGATCTCACTCGCCATTTAGGTGTGTGTTTTTGTTTTTGTTTTTGTTTTTTGCCAGAGTAACTTGGCTTTCCATGCCTGCAATACTCTCATGGGCTTTTTAGCCAGATCCGAATGCCTTAAGGGCTGATTCTGAGGCCAGAGTGCTGTTTAGGACATCCGCCATTCTATGAGTCTGCTGTGTATCCCGCTTCCCATGTTGGATCGTTCTCTTCCTTTTTTATTCTATCAGTATTTTCAGACACTAATCTTATTTATGTGATCCCTTTGACTCTTAGTTCTATCATTATGATCAATTGTGAACAGAAATTGATCACTTGGACTAGTGATATGGCATTGGTACATGCCACCTTGATGGGATTGAATTGGAATCCCCTGGTATGTTTCTAACTCTACCTTTTGGGGCAAGTCGGCTTGAGCATGTCCCAGATTGTACATCTCTTTCCTCTCTTATTCCCACTCTTATATTTAACAGGGATCTTTTTTTTTTTCAGTTAAGTATCAACATTTAAGAATAATTGTGTGGCCGGCGCTGTGACTTAACAGGCTAATCCTCCACCTTGTGGCACCAGCACACCGGGTTCTAGTCCCGGTTGGGGCGCCGGATTCTATCCTGGTTGCCCCTCTTCCAGGCCAGCTTTCTGCTATGGCCCGGGAAGGCAGTGGAGGATGGCCCAAGTCCTTGGGCCCTGCACCCGTATGGGAGACCAGGAGAAGCACCTGGCTCCTGGCTTTGGATCAGCGAGATGCGCTGGCCGCAGCGGCCATTGGAGGGTGAACCAATGGCAAAAAGGAAGACCTTTCTCTGTCTCTCTCTCACTATCCACTCTGCCTGTCAAAAAAAAAAAAGAATAATTGTGTGTTAATTAAAGAATTCAACCAATAGTATTAAGTAGAACAAACAAAAAAATACTAGGAGGGATAAAGTATTAAGTTGTTCATCAACAGTCAGGGCAAGGGCTGATCAAGTCACCGTTTCTCATAGTGTCCATTTCACTTCCACAGGTTTCCTTTTTGGTGCACAGTTAGTTGTCACCGATCAGGGAGAACATATGATATTTGTCCCTTTGGGACTGGCTTATTTTACTCAACATGATGTTTTCCAGATTCCTCCATTTTGTTGCAAATGCACTATGTCTTGATATACTATATTGATGTTAACAGAGATCAACAGAGACAAACTATACCTATCAAAAATCACTGAAAATCTCGCAAATAAAATAGACAAATGGGGTAGGCATTGTGGCACAGCAGCTAAAGCTGCTGCCTGCAAAACAAGCATCCCACATGGGTGTTAGTTTGAATCCCGGCTGTTCCACTTCCCATCCAGATCCTGCCAATGGTGTGGAAAAAGCAGTGGAAGATGTCCCAAGTCCTTGGGCCCCTGCACCTACATGGAAGACCCAGAGGAAGCTCCAGGCTCCTGGCTTTGGATTGACTCAGCTGGGGCCACTGTGGCCATGTGGAGGGTGAACCAGCAGATGGAAGATCTCTCTCCTTCTCCTCCTCCTCCTCCTTCTCCTCCTCTTTCTCCTCCTCCCTCTCCCCCTCCTCCTCCTCTCCCCCTCCCCCTCCACCCCTTACCTCCTCTTCCTTCTCTTTGTGTGTATCTCCCCCCTCCCTGCAACTGTGCCTTTCAAATAAATAATTTTTTCAAAAAATGGGCAAATGTACATCTGCTCTGGATGAAGCAAGGTGGAGCAGTGGAAATGAATATCAACTACTCTTCAGCATAGATATGCCCTGAGAGTATTCCTCACAAATCTTAAGATGTGAGGAATATAATGTTTAAAGTCTTATCCCACATGGTGGTTTCTAAATTCTCTTTTTAAAAACTTTATATGCAAGAGATGGACTTCAAAATCTTTACAAATACTTGATTTGGAATATTTTTAGTTTTAAACAGGCAAGGAAAAGGGTTTTTTTTATTTTTAAAGATTTATTTATTTATTTGAAAGGCTGAGTTACAAAGACGCAGAGGCAGAGAAGGAGAGGTCTTCCATCCGCTGGTTCACTCCCCTGATGGCCGATCAGAAGCCAGGAGCCAGGAGCTTTTTCTGGGTCTCCATGCAGGTACAGGGCCCCAAGACTTGGGCCATCTTCTGCTTTCCCAGGCCACAGCAGAGAGCAGGATTGGAAGTGGAGCAGCCAGGTCTTGAACTGGCACCTATATGGGATGCCGGCACTACAGGAGGCAGCTTTACCAGTTACACCACAGTGACAGCCCCAGGAAGTTTATTTTTTTACTTGGAAAATAATAGTTGCATATACATATTTTATAATATTCTCTTCCTCCCTCCCACCCATCTGCCTTCCCTCCTTCCCCATTTCTTTCTTTGCTTCTTTCCTTCTTGTTCTTTTAGCTCTTTTAGCTCTTATTTTTAACTAATATTACATTCAAGGGCTTAATTCTCCACTAAAGTGATCAACTGGAGGACATCAGGTTAAGTGACATAAGCCAGACACAGAATGACAAATACTGCATGCTCTTCTTTATATGTGATAGCTAAAATAAAAAAAAATACAATTAAATGGAAAAAGAATGTAATTGGGACTGGTGTTGTGGCATAGTGGGCTAAGCCTCCATCTATGATATCGGCATCCTATATGGGTGCTGGTTCTAGTCCCGGCTCCTCCTCCTCCTCCTATCCAGCTCTCTGCTGTGGCCTGGGAAAGCAGTAAAAGATGGTCCATGTGCTTGTACCCCTGCACCCATGTGGGAGACCAGGAAGAAGCTCCTGGCCCTGGCTTTAGAATGGCCCAGCTCTGGTCATTATAGCCATTTTGGGAGTGAACCAGAAGATAGAAGACCTCTCTCCCCACCGCCCCCTCTCTGAAATAAATAAAATATTTTTAAAATATTTTTAAATATATATTTATGGAGTACCATGTGGTGTGTCAATACATGCATGCATTGTGTAATAATGACTATTGCAATAGCAGAGGGAAATTAAACTTAATTCCACTGAAACAAATGAAAGAGGAGTATTTTTATTAGATTCGCATTTTTTATTTTAGTACTTTAATTTTTGAATTATGTAAAATTTGTACATGTTTATGGGGTATGGCGAAATATTTCATCACATATACACTGTATAAACTGATTAAACCAGGTAACTAGCATTTCCATTTCCTTATTTTTTCTTTGTGTTTTCAACCTAATAGCTCCTCTCTTTATACAGAATATAATTCATTATTGTGAGCTACTCACCCCATTGTGCTGTGGAACATTAGAAGTTGTTACTTCAATGTGACTGAAATTCTTTTTTAAAAGTTTTGTTTTCAGAGTAGTTTTAAATTTACAAAACAAAAATAATTGTAAAGTAGTACAAAGAGTTCATATATATATATATATGTATATATATATATATGATTTGCATTTCCCACATCCAGCTTCCTCTATTATTAACTTCTTCTATTAAGATACTTGTTAAAGGCCAAGGACCTTAACAGACATTTTTCAAAAGAGGAAATCCAAATGGCCAACAGACACATGAGAAAATGCTCAGGATCCCTAGCCATCAGGGAAATGCAGATCAAAACCACAATGAGGTTTCACCTCACTCCAGTTAGATTGGCTTACATACAGAAATCAACCAACACAGATGCTGGCGAGGATGTGGGGAAAAAGGGACACTAATCCACTGTTGGTGGGAATGCAAACTTGTAAAGCCACTATGGAAGACAGTTTGGAGAGTCCTCAGAAACTTGAATATAGCACTACCATAGGACCCAGCCATCCCACTCCTTGGAATTTACCCAAATGGAATTAAAGGGGAGAAAAAAAGAGCCATTTGTACCTCAATATTTGTTGCAGCTCAATTCACAATAGCTAAGACATGGAATCAACCTAAATGTCCATCAATGGATGACTGGATAAAGAAACTATGGGATATGTACTCTATGGATCACTATACAGCAGTAAAAAACAATGAAATCCGGGCATTTACAGCAAAATGGAGGAAGCTGGAAAACATCATGCTGAGTGAAATAAGCCAGTCCAAAAGAGACAAATATCATATGTTCTCCCTGATCGATGGCAACTAAATGAGCATCTAAAATGATTAAAAAAAAATGATACTTGTTAAAATAAACCATACCCAGGTTCCCCCATTAATGTTCATACTAGTATGATATATTTGTAACAATTAATTAACCATACCCAGACTACCCTATTTTTTAATCCAAGCTACTTCTGTACTCGTTTCAGCAGCACATATACTAATCCAATCTACTTCTGTCACTTCCATCCCTCTCAACATCTAGTAATTGCCAATTTGAGTTCAGATTGAATTTTTTTGTTCCCAAATATGACAGAGGACATACAATGTTTGTTTTTCTGAGTTTGGCTTATTTCATTTAACATCATGTTTTCCAGTTCCATCCAATTTGCTGGAAATGACAAGATTTCATTCTTTTATATGGCTGAATAATGTATATATACTACATTTTCTTTATGCATTGATCTGATGATTGACAATTTGGTTAATTCAATATCTTGACTATTGTGACAATGCTTTAATAAGCATGGTGGAGTAGGTATCTCTTTGATACAATGCTTTCATGTCTTTTTGATATATACCCAGTAGTAGGATTACTGGATCATATGGTAGTTCTGTTTCTAGTTGTTTAGGATATCCCCATACCGTTTTCCATGGTGGCTGAATTAATTTACATTCCAACCAAAAGTGTGTAAGAGTTCCCCTTTCTCTACATAGTCACCAGCATTTGTTATTTTCTTTTTTATAATAGCCAATCTAACAAGGGTTGAGGTGATATTGTTTTTAGGTTTTGATTTGCATTTCCCTGATGATTAGTGATATTGAACATCTTCTCACATCTTTTGGCCATTATATTTCTTCTTTTGAGAATTACCTCTTCTTGTCCTTTGCCCATTTCTTACATAAATTAGGTGGTTTTGTTGTTGAGTTGTTGAGTTCCTGAGAGAGCCTGTATATTAATCCTTTGTAAGACAAATAGGTTGCAAACATTTTCCTCCTTTCTGTTGGATGTCTTCTCACTGTTTTCATTGTTTCCTTTGCTGTATGGAAGCATCTGAGTTTGATATAATCCCATTTGTCTAGTTTTTCTTTTGCTGCCTGCACTTTTGGAGTCTTATCCAAGAAACCATTGCCTATGAAAACATTTTGAAGCATCCCCCCCCCCTTGTTTTCTTCTAGAAGTTTCGCAGTTTCAGCTCTTATATTTAGGTCGTCGATTCATGTTGAGTTGACTTTTGTATATGAAGAAAGTTGGAGATCTAATTTCATTTTTCTTTATATGTATATCCAGTTTGTCCAGTACCATTCATTGAAAACTATCATTTCCCCAATGTATATTACTGGCACTTTTATCAGAAATCAGTTGGCTGTATAGACATATATTAATTTCTGGGCTAAGTGGTGGTTGGTTCCAGTGACTTTATAGACCCCTCAAGGTATAATCCTTCCTGCTTATATATTCTCGTAGGAGGATATGACTATTAATGACCTTTTATCTCACTCAGAGTAAAACTAAAGGTCCTCCACGGACTCCCTAAACCATCTCTCTGACTTTATCTTCTGCTTCTCTTCTTTTAAAAAAAATATCTAAGCTATGCAAGTTTCATGTATTTCATATATACAGATCCTCTCTTCTTCCTCACTTTTCCATCACTACTGGTTTCCTTGTTCCTCAAATATACAAGACATGCTCCCCAGCTCCCCGTGTCAGGCAGGATCAGGTTCTTCCCCCAGAAATCAACATTGTTCTTTACCTTACTTCCTCCAGATATTTGTTCAAATGCTACTTTCTAGGTGATATGCTTTTTTAGCCATCTTCCTCATTAGCAGGGAGCTAGGTTGGAACTAGAGCAGCCAGAACTCAAACCAGTATTCATATAGGATGCTAGCGTTGCTGGTAGTGGCTTAACCTGCTGCACCACAACACCTGCCCATAGGTGATATATTGACCACTCTACATAGCATTAAAGCTCACCATCCCTACTGGCATGTCTAATCCTTTCCTATTGTTTTTACTGTATGTATCACCAATTGACACATTCACTTATTATTTCCTTCCGCTAGCAGGTAGGCTCCATGTGGTCATAGTATTTGTTTTAGTCACTGTTATATCCCTGGTATTTAGAATACTGCATGAAACATGGTAGATGCTAAATACATACTTATTTGATGAATGGATACTATTTAGATTTGAAAGTTATTCAGATGTCTACTCAATGAACCCTCTAGTCTGGGTCAGTGAAAAGAGCTTAGGTTTGAGTGTCAGAAGATTTGAATTCAAATTATGACTATCATTCACTACCTAAATTAAGCTAAATCATTGTAGTAGTTATGGATCTCCATTTTTTTTTTCATATTGATATGGTAATTGTTGTAATATCTATATAAGCCAGGAGATACATAATTGGTAGAATATGTATATAAGTAAATGAAGGCTCATACAATTGTGGCAATGGAAAAGTCCCTCACAGGTTGTCTGTAGGCTGCAGAGTCTGGAATGGTGGTATACAACCTCATTTCAAGTGCAAAGGCCTCAGTACCAGAGAAACTGAGGATGTCAGTCTCAATTCCAGGCCTAAATGCCTTAGTGTTAGCAGGCAGACTGTCGGTGGAGTTCTGGAGTCCAAAAACCATCAAATGACATCTCAGGAGTTGAGCAGGTACCAGCTCTCTGTGACAGCCACAAATGACATTCCCACTTTGCCTCTCCAGGCCCTAGTCCATTGATGTTGCCTGCCCACATTCAGGTAGTTTTCTTACCTAATGCACTCAGACTCACAGACATACTCAATACCCTTCCCTGATAAGTGACTACCCAAGTCTAAAGAGCTTCAGGAGTAAAAGAATACCAGTTTGCTCATACTCTCAATGGTACTGAACATTATCACTTTTTTTTCCTTATTTGAGAAGTAAAAGTTAGATCTTCTTGTTTTGATTTGTGTATAGTTATAAACACTAGAGCATCTTTTCCAACATTTTATTGATTATTTAATTTCCCTTGCCGTGAATTTTCTATTCTTGATTTTCATCAATTTTTGTTGTTAGACTGATTACCATTTTGTTATTAATGTATGAATTCTTTGTAGAGTATGAAAATTAGACCTTTTTCTATCATGCATATTGGCAAATACTCTCCCCATTTCACCATCTTTATTTCCCCAGTTCATCATTTATATATTACATATTTTCCATTAACATTTTGAAGACCAAAGGAAATATTATGGTTTGAATCTGTTCTCCAAAGTTCATATATTGGAATCATAATCTTCAATCCAAGACTAGTAAAAGGTAAGACCCTTAAGAGGTAATTAGACCATGAAAACTCACGAATCGATAAAGTAATTATAATGGGAGTGGGTTAGTTGTTGTGGGAGTAGGCTCCTGATAAAAAGAATTCACCTCTCTCTCCTTTCCTCCATTCTTCCCTCCCTTTTTCTCCCTCCTTCCCTTCCTCCCTCACTCACATTCTCTTGCTCTTTCATTTTCTAACATAGGATGACACAACTCTTTGTAGAGTTCAGGATGGTCTTCCTCAAAATCCAAACTCTACAACATACTTGAAATTCTCTTTGGTGGACCTAGAAGCACTTCAAAAACAGGCAGCCATTTACCAGATTAATTAAAATCAATGATGGATTTTAATAAAATTTGGAGAATGATTTTTAAATGTTTTTACATTTTATAAAGTAATATATTAAGTAGTCTATAAGTTTATATAATTTATACATATTTATAGAAATATAAAATGTATTTATACTGTCTAATAGTGCTTTAAATATTCTACGTGAATGTCTTATTATAAAAAAGGAAAAGATGTACCTGAAATTTAGTGGTACCTCCACTCCTACATGACACATGCTGTGTTGGTTTATCCCTTTTCCAGCAGGTTTATAGATCTGAAATATGATCTTCTCCACCATACACAGCCTCCTGGGATACCTACTCACGTAACCTTCACTCTGATTATTCCTCTCTCTGGGAATAGCCCTGTTAAGCCAGTCTACCTTCCATAACCTCTTTGGAATGCTGGTGAACATAGTGTTCTACTTCTCACTACAAAATTTATCACTTTCTCTCCCTGTAACAAAGAGAAATTTGATAGTCTCAGAGATGCACCAGGCATTGATTAAATGTAAACAGGTGATGGTAGACTAGGGACCCATTGGTATCAAGAGAGATGAGCAGAAGGTTTTCCTGCTGATTCAAGCCACTCATCAATCCTCCTATGCCCTTGCTCTCAGTCTAGTGAAGAAGAAATTACAATTATTGAGACACATATTGAAGAAAAATACTCCATATGATGTGACAAGTGCAGAAATGAAGATAAACATAGAGTAGTATGGGGACATACTTAAGGGCAACCTGCCCTGAGGGAGTGAGAGAAGAGAGAGAAGTGGTGAGGGAAAGTTTTAGGAAAGACACAGAAACCACTTGAAGGATGAACAAAAGTTATCAAGTCACGAGGGATAATTCAGATGAAGGTAAGTTGGTGACACCTCAAGCATTGGAGCAGCCTAACAAAGGCACAAATCAAATGGATATACTAGAGCTAAAATATCTGGGGAGATGAAGTAAGAAGAGATCTGGAGGAAAGAGAGGTACAGATAAAAGATATGCTTGTAAGATATGCCAAGAAGCCCAAAGAGCAAACCAGAGCCATCTAAACAGGAGGATAATGTAGTCAGAGCTATGGTGGACAAATACAACATATATAAGTAGAATTTATGTGTTTGTGGGAGGTAGGTGGACAGCAAGGGGACTAGTTACTAGTTCAGGTAAGAAACTATGTGGGCCTGAACTAAACCTTAGCATAAGAAGCTGGAAAAGTTAGTTGTTCCCTGTACTATCTAAAGCCAAATGTGTGTCACTGAAACACTTACTATACCCATTGCATTTCAAATTTTTTATGTTAGGCAATTTCATAATTCCATCCATCCAGTTTTCTTATTTTGGGTTCTGATATTATTCATCAGTAGAAGGCTTCTGGAACTTTGCTCAGAACAGTGCTCATATGCCCATATCCCTTCAATCTTAGATGCTCCTTTCGAAAGAATCAGTTGATATCCCACCGAACTTGACTATACAATTGAATTAAAATTATTACATTAGTTGGTTTTTGGGTCTGCTCCTCTTGTTGAGTTCTGTTATCCTTGAGAGCTTGTTTGGAGGTTCTAGCAGGGGAGCGCAGCTACTCGTATACAGCGCAGCTACTCGTATACCCTTGACTGAAGACTGGTCCTCCTCTAGCAGGGAAGGTCGTCCCCTTTGAGCGCACAGCTTCTGGAGGGACGCACATGGAGTGGTGAGGGAGGAAGGGGACACCCGCCTAGCCAGCCAGATCAGCCAAATCAACCTTGGCAATCAATGGGGTGACAGATGTCGCAGCCAGATCGCCCTCACATCCAGAGTTCTGTTATCCATGACTTACTTGGCATAATTTCCTGATCACCATTTCTTGGCTCTATTCACCCAACTATTGAAATTATCAGGGACTTTTAACCTGATTGACCCTTATTTGCATTCATGGGTCCAATATAATTTTTTAAATTTATTTTATTTATTTGGAAGTCAGAGTTACACAAAGAGAGGAGAGGCAGAGAGAGAGAGAGAGGTCCTCCTTTCACTGGTTTACACCCAAATTGGCTGCAACAGCTGCAGCTGCACTGATCTAAAACCAGACGCCAAGAGTTTCTTCCAGGTCTCCCACATGGGTGCAGGGGCCCAAGGACTTGGGCCATCTTCTACTGCTTTCCCAGGCCACAGCAGAGAGCTGGATTGGAAGTGGAGCAGCCAGGACTCGAACCAGCACCCATATGAGATGCCGGCACTTCAGGCAGTGGCGTTACCCGCTATGCCACAGTGCTGGCCCTTGATCCAATATACGCTTAACTCTGGGAACACCTTCCCTGTCCACCTTCACAGTGCCCAACAGCTGAGAAATAACATTATTCACTTGAATTTTCTTAGCAAATCTGAAGACAGTTGTTTGGAGCAATGCATCCCAAATTTCACTCGGTAGAACATTCACATTCTATAAAGTGTCAAAAAATGCTCCATAAATAGAAGTTCCTACAGTCAAAACAAACACATTTAGGAAAGTCTGCATTATCTAGTCCTGCTACGGAGATTCATAACAAACCATTTTAATGGTTCAGAGAAATGTTTTTCATTAAAAATGCGTTTAATACTTAACCCAGTACCTTCAAACTTATTTGCGCAAGGAATATTTTGTTTCTTCCGGAATACCTATGAAAATCTTGTAGTATATTATATTTATGGAAATACTAATTGCACATTTGAATCACTTCAGTGTCTTCTTAAATACCCTAAGAAAATGTTAACTCAGAGGCCCTTGGACCCCATCTCTTGTTCCCTAATTCATTGCTTGTACTTATATGACCTTGAAGAAGTCACTGTACATCTCTTAGATACCTCTACCCCATCTGTAAGAATGATAAAGAAATATTAACAACAGCAATTATAAAATTATCATTAACTTGGGACTAACTACATGAAAAGTAATGGTCTTGAGCTATAAAACTCTATGAAACCTCAGATGTTTTTGTGAACAATACCAGTGGTTTCTACTTATAGTTCCAATTCATTAACCCCACTCCTCTTGCTTTAGATAACTAAGGCTTTGTGGTGAATTATCTTAGTAACCTCATAACTTAATTTGAATGACAATAGCAGACTTTGATTTTTCCAAGACCAGTGTTTCTGCCACCTCGACCATTCAGGGCTTCTCTTCCACCTTTTCTTTCTGCTCATTTCAGACTGGGAACTCTGGGACTGTTCAAGTGTCATTGCTTTCTTGGTTTTGTTGCCAGGTCTGATATTTTATTGTGGCAGTAGGTACTGAAGTGGTATCTCTCCAATTGCACATTGCTTATACTGAGCAGAACGATGTCTTCAGAAGTGGCAGCAGCAGGGTTGGGGGACAACTTTGGAATATATATTTCAGAATACATCGGGTACATTCAGGGTGGTATGGCCATAGATTATAAAATAGATTTCTAATTTTGGTTATTTTTCTAGCGACATTAGAGAGTATTTATTTTACTCCAGACACTGTTCTTAAATTTAACATAAATATCAAGTCATTCAACTCCCATCAAAACCCTTCGAAGTAGGTATCACTATTATTCCCATTATAATAGCTAATGAGACTGAGATAGGTTAATTAGCCTGACCATGTAAGTATCAAGTAGCAGAAATAAGAACTGAGCCAAGGAAATTACTGGCTTATGCAGTTATCCTCTCAATCTCTATGCTATATTGTTGCTTACAAAATTTTGTGGTGCAGAGAATTCTTACTCATTTCATCAGGCCCACTTCAAGTAGTTCCTCCTAAGTCCTCAATCCTCCTTTGTCTGGAGTTCTAAGGCTTTCTGGTAGGCAGTTGGAGGGCTTTGAACTCACATAGACCTAAATTATAAGTCTGGCTCTGTTACCTGGTTACCTGGCTCTGTTATCTGTGTGACATTTGATAAATCATTTTAGGTCTTTGAGTCTTTTTCATCTGGAAAATACATGTCTAGTTTGTTGTAAGAATTCAAGGAAATTATACCCGGTCCAGCATAAGTCTTTAAATATTTGTTCTTCATCCTATATAATGTTTGGTGCATGTCTTGAGGGCAGGGTAGAAGAGATACTTATGCCTCAGCCTAGCCTCAGACCAACTGAATATTTCTAGTGATGGACTTCAAACATTTGTATTTTTAAAAATGCATTCATGCTTTTAAAAAGACTTTAGATGATTCTAAAGAACATTTAATATTGAACAGTACTGATTTAATATATGTATATGAGATTGATTTCAATAATGTAACATTAACTATGGCTGAAACCCTGAACTCACAATGTTTATTTTGTCAAATGCAAGTGGATCATTTTTTGAACCTCATGCTTTCTACCTTAAGTTGCCATAGTTTGCCGATGGTGGTGACTAGCTTAGGGTCTAATCAGGCAAAGGCTACATCTAGGAAAGACAGGCTACATTTTTATATTTGCTTGGCATTGTCATCCTAAATTTCATATTTAAGTTTCCATCAGGGCTGCACCTCAGCCCAGACCTTCAATGGGAATAAAAAGTTGTGACTTCACTCCTCAGTTGGAAATTATCAGGTATTACCATCCCTTTCTAAGAAAGGAAGGCTGAGAGTTGGGCAGGTTAAGCAACTTGTCAACCCATGCTACAATGAAATAGCAGAGCTGAAATTTGAGCCCAGCTATGTATGACTACAAGACACTTGAATTCCTTCCATTTGTGACACTGTACTGTTTCATCAAAATAAAACTTGGAAACTATCCAGTCAACAAACATTTATTAAGTACCTAATATATTCCTTGTACTTGAACTAGAGTTTTATTTATGTTTTTTTTATATCCAGTGAAGCTATTCTTAAAAATGTTATTTAAGTTGTACAGGTTTCATGTATTTCATATATTCAAATTTAGGAACATGGTGATACTTCCCACCCTACCCTCCCTCCCACCAGTGCTCCAACACTTCTTCCTCCTTCCTCTCCTATTCCCACTCTTAATTTTTACAAAGATCTATTTTTCAGTTTACTTAATGATCATAATGTTAACCTTATACAAAGTAAAGTAACAAATAGTATGAAGAAAAAAAATGTCCCTCAACGTAAGAGATAAGGGCTATAAACAATCATCAAATCTCAACATGTTAATTTCACTCCAATACATTACATTTTAGGTACTCTATCAGTTACCCCAATCAGGGAGGACATATATCTGTCTTTTTTGGGACTGGCTTATTTCACTAAGTATAATGGTTTCCAGTTGTGTCTATTTTGTTGCAAAAGACAAGATTTCATTTTGTTTTATAGCTGAGTAGTACTACATATTGTATATATACTATAATTTCTTTATCCAGTCATCAGTTGATGGACATCTGGGTTGATTCCATATCTTAGCTATTGTGAATTGAGCTGCAATGAACATGAAGGTAGATAACTCTTTCATATACTCATTTCTTTTGGTTTGAGTAAATTCCCAGGAGTGTGATGGCTGGGTCATATGGTAGGTCTACATTCATATTCCTGAGGTATCTCCATACTGTCTTCCACAATGGCTGCACCACTTTACATCCCCACCAACAGTGGATTAGGGTACCATCTTCCCCACAGCCTCACCAGCATTTGTGGTTTGTTGATTTCTGTATGAGAGCCATTCTAACTGGGGTGAGGTGAAACCTCACTGTGGTTTTGATTTGCATTTCCCTGATGGCTAGTGATTCTCAGCATTTTTTCAAGTGTCTGTTGGCCATTTGAATTTTCTCTCTTGAAAAATGCCTGGTTAAGTCCTTTGCCCATTTCATAACTGGCTTGTTTTGTTGTTGAATTTCTTGATCTCTTTATAGATTATGGATAATAACATTTTATCAGTTGCATAGTTTGTTTTAAATACTCATGACAACTGTATAAGGTATCATTATCTTCCTTTAACAGATAAGGGAACTGAATCTAGAATATTTATTCCAATCTCAAGTTGCATATAGGCAAGGCTACTAAAAATTAATATCCTCATCAATGAAAGTAATAAACCAACCAATAGCTTAGAAGTATTACCAAAGGGCAATCTCACCTTCTATCTTCTGCTTAAAATCTTTTAGTGGCTCAACATTTGCCTTTAGGATTAAGTCTATATTCCTTAATGTGGCTTTAAGTGCCCTTCAGTATTTTATCCCTGTCTCATTGTTCTCTTATTTTCACAGTAATAAGCACCAGCCAGCCTGAGCTCTCTGTAGTTTACTCAATATTCTCTTTTTATCTGTGGGCCTATGCAACTGTTCTTGCTGCTTGGGGCACTTTCTCCAACTCCTTCTCATGTCTGACAGTCTCCACCAGCTCCATTATACCCAAATTCATTCATTCATTCACTTGACAAATAATTAATGAACACCAACTATGTGTCAGGTTCTAGAGATTCAGCTGTGAACCGCACAGAAACATCTGTTACAGAGGATATATTTTATATAAAGGGAAACATACTCCAAAAATATTTTACATTAAATATATAGTATGTTACTTAATAATGCTATGCAGTGAAGTGAAATAAGAATTATGTATATAGGATAACTTTGTAATTTTGGATGGAATATCCAGGAAAACCTTAATTCATAAAATTATATTTTTGTAAACACATGAAATTGAGGGAGCAAATCCTTACAGATATCTAAAAACAAGCATTCCATGTAGAGGGAACAATCCAGTGCCTTAAGGTAGGAATGCAACTGGTGTGTTATAGAAACAGCCAGGGCTTAAGTGGAGGAGTGTTAGAAGGAAAGGTTGAAGAGGCAAAAGAGGGCTAAAAGCATGCAAGAATGCCTTTAAGAATATAATGAATTTGGATTTTAATTCTGTATAAAATGACAAACCACTTCAGGGTTGAAAGAATAAGGTGACATGATATTTCAGCTTAATAAGATTCCTTTGGTTGCTACATTTAGAATGGACTCATTGCTGGTGGTTGGTGGTGGGGTGGGGGGAATGGAGGCAGGGATACCAGGCAGGAGGCAGAGTATCCAGGTGGTAGCAGTAGTGGCTGTAAGAAGTAATCAATAAAAATCACCTCTTCCAGAATACAGAAAGCCTTCTGTGATTCCCCAAAGATAGAATAAATACCCCCCCCCAGTTTTGACATTCTATAGGTACTATCTGTACCTATCTCTCTATTTTAAACCACTGGGCTTATAGTACTGTCTCCTTATTCAAGTCTATCTACTATCAGGTGAGATCCTTGGGATCAGTAACTGGTATTTTGCTATTTTTTTTTCTTTTCACCATTGTCCCCTCAGTAACTTGAAAAATATGTGATTCCTAAAAGTTCTCAGTAAGTTTTTATTGAATGAATAAATGAATCCCCAAAATAAGCAGTAAGGGTTGAAACATGTTAAAGGAATGGAATCCATGTAAAATCCACTCTTCACCATCATTGGCTATTTTAACAGAGCCACCCAACCATTCCACCAGCTTCTGTAGTGATATAAATGGCTCTGGGCCCTGTTTCACTTATTAGCCTCCATCTTGACATTGGACACTTTATAGGATGAGGCTAGCTTCATTTTTCTAACCCTATCTTTAATGCTTTGAGTGGTTTGATGTCATTCTTGGTGCTACCAAGGCCTATAGTGCGTGTCTCCCTCACCCCACCACCATGTGGCACTTGGTTTGAGCTTTGGTTGATAGTATTTGTATGCATGCTCAACTCATGGTAGAGGGTAGGTGTCTGTCTACCATTCAAAACCAAGAACTCTAGAAAGGAATTATCTCTTTTTTTATTCATTGTAACATTTTAATGCACTGATTTAAAAAAAATACATCAGTCATGAAGTTGATACAAAAAATTCATGATACACAAAATATTAAAGTTGCAGGCTTCGCTTCTGTGCTTGCACATCCCAGCCTCACTGGACTCACTCTACCCCCTTCCTCCTGACCAGAGCTCCTGGGTACTCAGTGCTCCTGGCTGGATGGTTCTCTTTGTTGTGGAATCATAGACATAGGGAGGAAATGAAGTTTCCCCAATCAATATTCACTCTTGCCACGTGAGATACATATTTTCCTTCTTTTATTAAACCCTGGTGACAACTCCCTAAATGGACGCCATGAACTATCAGTTCATGTTGATCTGCAAGGAATTATCTTTTATGTGACATTTGTCCCACTTAGGTACATACTACACCCTCAAAAAGTGATCCAATGATCTGTTAGGGAATTACAGTGCACATTAACATATTGAAAGCTCTGAATAGTACTGTTTTAAATAAACATTTATTAAAATAGGATACACTACCAAAAAGTACACAAATAATGAGAATGCAGCCCTAAAAATGTTCATGAAGTGAACATATATTATCAACACCTATACCAAGAAACAAAAATTATCATAATATCCTAAAGCTCTCTTTGAGTAGCTTTCCAATTATAACTACTATGCCTTCCCAAAGTAACCACTATCTCAATTTTTCACATTTTTACAAGTGGAAATATACAGGTTGTACTTTTTTATGGTTTCATCCACATAACATTTTGCATATGAGATTCATCAGTGTTACTATGTATGATAATGCTCACTCATTCTCATTGCCAGTAGTATAGTATTCCATTGTATTAAAATACTGTGATTTATATATCTATTATATCCTTTATTTTTAATTTACCTTAGAATTTGCTAGTATTACCTCATTTAATCCTACCAACAACTAAACAAAATAGATATTTCTATTGTCTTCATTTTGGAATTGAGTAAACAGCACAAAGAAGCAATTTGCTTAAGGCAAATTAGTAGAATCTGGAAGAAAATGCACTTCATCTTGGCTAGATATTTAGCTTTGAATTTCAAAAACTTATTTGAGCAAAGAACTTTTTTTTTATTGGCCAGGACACTCACAAGATCTATGTAACACAGTTTTAAGAATGATCAACTCGGTGGTTTGACATCCCTTTCATTTCTAACAAGTCAAAGAGGCAACTAAGCTAGAGGGTAAAGAGGACTGGGATGAGCAGCCAGACCTTGTTATTTCCGACTCTGGGGTACGAAAACTGCCTTGTGAATTTGAACAAGTCACCCTCCCTCTCTGGGCCTCAGCATTCCCACCTATGCAGGAAAAATTAAATGAGTTTTGAGATTTTGAAAATTAGAGCACAAAACAGAATTGCCATCTGGAAAGAAAGCAGTTAATAAATCTGGACTTGGAAGAAATATTAAGGGTATCATCAATGAGAAATCCCCTTTGATTACCTCCACCTACCCAATCCCAAAGCCCTGCAAATTGTCTTGGACTTGTGAATAACAACTGATGAGGATAAGAGAATCAATTAGATAAATTTTGAGCTCAGTAACATAATAGCTAGACTGCTTTTGTTAAATCACTTCTCTTCTGCAAAACTGAAACAATAATTTCCCAGGAAAACTAGAAAATGCAGTCTCTCAGTGTGTGGTAGTATGCCCACGCAAAATTTAGGCTTTCTTTTCTTAAAGGAAGGAGGCGGACATAGAGATTGTCTGACAATCAGCAGACTCCTTAAAAGTCTGCCCCTCATCCCAGTGGCTGACTTGTATGTACTTCTTCACTCATATAGAACATATTCATCTACTTCCCCAGATAGACAGCTCAGAGCTCCATTCAGTTGCTGCATCCATCTCAAAATCCAGGATCTCTGGATACCTTGCAATCATCTTCATCAACTCCAAATATGACTTCTCATGATCCAGTGATTTATTAACTACAGGATAAGTTTTATGTCACTTGCCAACACCTTTAAAGATAATGATGAAATAGAAACAGAAAAATGACAATAAAATCGTCCCTTCAAGAAATGAAAGCATAGCAAATAAACCACAGACATAGGTCTACAATGATAAGTCAGCCTTGTTGGGCAGGAATTGCAAGGCTCTTCCTTGATTAGACACACGTTCTCCTTGTAAAGATAAACTTTTGTTCATTTTATTTTGTTTAATTTTTTTTTGTTCAAAGGAAGTTATTAATACATTAGATTCTCATGGTCACAGCAAATGTATGATAATTACCACAATAGAATTCTCAGCAATTCTCATATTAATGTGGTATTAATAAAAAGGGCAGATTGCAGTTCCTAAATATAATTCTAATAATGATAGTGATGCCTCCCCCCTCCCTCCTTCCCTTCCTTCCTTTCTTCTTAAATTTGAGATAAAATATTTTTAATTTACGTTATAGTCAAAGGCTTAATAATTACTAAACAAAATATTCAAGTAAAAAGCAAAAAGACCATAGTTCAATAGGAATATAGGCAAGGGCTATAAACGGTAATCAAGTGAAAAGATGTCCATTTCACTCATATACAGTAAATTGTAAAATAATCACAGATCATCAAAATTGTACTAGTATAGCTCTCCTAACCATTTGTTTGACAAAGATGTAAAACAAAGCTTATTAAAAACTATGCTTGCAGCCGGCACCGTGGCTCAATAGGCTAATCCTCCTACGGTGCCAGCACACCGGGTTCTAGTCCCGGTCGGGGTTCCGGATTCTGTCCCAGTTGCTCCTCTTCCAGTCCAGTTCTCTGCTGTGGCCCGGGAGTGCAGTGGAGGATAGCCCAAGTCCTTGGGCCATGCACCCGCATGGGAGACCAGGAGAAGCACCTGGCTCCTGGCTTTGCATCAGCGCAGTGCGCCGGCTGCAGAGCGCCAGCCTCAGCAGCCATTGGAGGGTGAACCAACGGTAAAGGAAGACCTTTCTCTCTCTCTCTCTCTCTCTCTCTCTCTCTGTCCACTCTGTCAAAAAAAAAAAAAAAAAAACTATGCTTGCAGCAATACTGCCATACACAGGCATTTCTTTATTTTTTTTTATTTTTAAAAAATTTTAGCTCCCATATGTAAGGGATTACATGCGATATTTTTCTGGGTCTGGCTTACTCAATGTAATACCCTCCAGTTGCAATCATTTTGCTGCAAATGGTAGAATTTCATTTTTTTATAGTTGAATAATATTCCATTGTGTATATATACCACATTTTCTTTAATCATATAATGTTGAACACCTTAGTTGATTCCACATTTTGACTGTTGTTATACTACTGTTATACACATGATGGTGCAGGCATCTCTTTGATGCAATGTGTTCATGTCTTTTGGATTTATGCCCAGAAGTGAAATTGCTGGTAAGCCTATTTCTAGTATTTTTTAAAGAAATCTGCACACTGTTTTCCACAGTGGATTCACTAATTTACATTCCCATCAACATTTACAAGAGTTCCCCTTTCTCCACATTCTTGCCAGCATTTGTTAATCTGTCTGATCATTGTTTTCTATCACCCCTGAGATTCCCCTCTGCAAAGCTTTTCATTGTGAACCTCCACGGTCACATCTGTAATAACTGAAACAGTATCAGAAACCAGGTCTTCTATAGCTTTCCAGTGTGTATTCCATGTGCCATGTTCTACTGCCTCTACTTTCAACTTTGAAAAGAGAGGAGGGAAAGAGCAAAGGAGGAAACCCTAAGAAAGGAGAGAAAATTCTGGTTGGTCAAAGAATTCTTCAAAAGCAGAGTGAGAATCCTGTACTCAATGTTTGCAGAGTCTGGGGGCAGGGGTCTAAGGACCTGGCACTCTGGCAGAGTATGCAAAGGCATGATCAAGAATACCCAGTGGGGCCGGTGCTGTGGCATAGCGGGTAAAGCTGCCACCTGCAGTGCCGACATCCCATATGGGTGCAGGTTCGAGACCCGGTTGCTCCACTTCCAATCCAGCTCTCTACTATGATCTAGGAAAGCAGTGGAAAATGGCCCCCAAGTCCTTGGGCTCCTACACCCACGTGGGAGACCTAGAAGAAGCTCCTGGCTCCTGGCTTCAGATAGATGCAGCTCCAGCCCTTGTGGCCAATTGGGGAGTGAACCAACAGATGGAACACCTCTTTTTCTCGCCTCTACCTGTCTGTAAATCTACCTTTCAAATAAATAAATAAATCTTTTAAAAAAAGAGTATCTTGTAACAGAGGTAAGAGATGCCCATGCTCCTGTATAATAATTGGTTTATATCACAAAATGGACCACATAAATTCCCTATTTTAAAATATTTTCTGTTGAGCTTCAGCCTAAACTCTATGCTCCTTGTTATTTTTTAAGATTTGTTTTATTATTTATTTGAAAGGCAGAGTTACAGAGAAAGAAAGAGAGAGAATGAAAGAGAGAGAGAAATGTCTTCCATCTGCTGGTTCAAACTCCTCAAATGGCTGTAATGGCTGGGGCTAGGCCAGACTGAAGCCAGGAACTTCATCAGCGTCTTCCATGTGGGTGCAGAGGCACAAATGCTTGGGCCATCTTCTGCTACTTTCAGGGGCACGTTGGCAGATAGCTGGATCAGAAGAGGAGCAGCTAGGACTCAAACCAGCGCCCAAATGGGATGCCAGCGTCATAGGCAGTGACTCACCCTACTACGCCACAATGCAGCCCCTTTAGTCTGTTATTGAAGGACCAGAGTAATTTGACTCTGTTGTCTGCCCTTTAAAAACTTCTTCCATCTTTTTCCATAGACTTATGTGCCAGCCATGCATTACTACCCAGCCTTTTCCAAAACTGTCCTTGCATTGTACATGCCAGGCTTTCTTCCTTAAATGTTCTTTCCCACCATATATTCCTGGTAGCCTCATCTGGCTGCTGTCACACCTGCTTTCATACTTTCCTGTGTGTCTCAAAGTAGTACTGGCTATACTGGTAGGCCCCTTTCTTGAGGTCCAACCAGGTCTTCCAGAAAATCAGTGAAAATGTCTGGGCAAAGGACCCAAATTTTCTGGAAGTCAGGAAATGTTCTAAATGCGTGATCAGCTGCAAAAAGCAGGATTAATTAATAAGGAAGTGAATTAATCAAAGAAAGTTTGTTCTTGATGATCAAATCTATTTTCTTTTTCTCTCTTCCTCTTTCTCTCTGTCACTCTTTTAAATAAATAAGTCAATCTTTAAAAATCCAACACTGCCTATACAGTTTTGAGCAAATAATTTCATCTCTCTGAGTCTCAGTTTGGAAATACGTTTGTGTATTTACTGATGAGCTTTTTGCAAATAACATTTTTTAAATTTATTAATATAAAGATGGCATATTTCATGTATTTTACAGGTAGAATTCTAAGAAAGCCTTCCCTCCCACTCTTCCTCAATCTCCCTCCTTCCTTCCTGTATTTTTATTTAATTTTTGTTAGTTTAATATAGAATAGAAAAATAACAGTTTTTATAAAAAATCCCAGTATGAATCAAGAATAGCAGTCTAAAATGCTTCTAAAGAACAAGATGGTAAATATTTTTTTAATTTTAATGTTTTTTTTAAACTTTTATATAATGAATATAAATTTCCAAAGTACAGCTTATGGATTACAATAGCTTCCCCCACCCCCATAACTTCCCTCCCACCCGCAACCCTCCCCTTTCCCGCTCCCTCTCCCCTTCCATTCACATCAGGATTCATTTTCAATTCTCTTTATATACAGAAGATCTGTTTAGTATATATTAAATAAAGATTTCAACAGTTTGTATCCAAATAGCAACACAAAGTGAAAAATACTGTTGGAGTACTAGTTATAGCATTAAATCACAATGTACAGCACATTAAGGACAGAGATCCTACATGATATTTTTTAAAAATTGATTAATTTTCTATGCAATGTCCAATTTAAAACCAAGTTTTTTTTTCATTTTCAATTATCTTTATATACAGAAGATCGATTCAGTATATACTAGTAAAGATTTCATCAGTTTGTACCCACACAGAAACACAAATTGTAAAAATACTGTTTCAATACTAGTTATAGCATTACTTCACATTGGACAACACATTAAGGACAGATCCCACATGAGACGTAAGTACACAGTGACTCCTGTTGTTGATTTAACAATTTGACACTCTTGTTTATGGTGTCAGTAATCTCCCTAGGCTCTAGTCATGAGTTGCCAAGGCTATGGAAGCCTTTAGGGTTCGCCGACTTCTATCTTATTCCAACAGGGTCATAGTGAAAGTGGAAGTTGTCTCCTCCCTTCAGAGAAAGGTACCTCCTTCTTTGATGGCCCCGTTCTTTCCACTGGGATCTCACTCGCAGAGATCTTTCATTTAGGTCTTCTTTTTTTTCTTTCCAGAGTGTCTTGGCTTTCCATGCCTAAAATACTCTCATGGGCTCTTCAGCCATATCCGAATGCCTTAAGGGCTGATTCTGAGGCCAGAGTGCTGTTTAGGACATCTGCCATTCTATGAGTCTGCTGTGTATCCCGCTTCCCATGTTGGATCATTCTCTCCCTTTTTTATTCTATCAGTTAGTATTCGCAGACACTAGTCTTGTTTGTGTGATCCCTTTGACTCTTAGACCTATCATTATGATCAATTGTGAACTGAAATTGATCACTTGGACTAGTGAGATGGCGTTGGTACATGCCACCTTAATGGGATTGTGTTGGAATCCCCTGGCACGTTTCTAACTCCACCATTTGGGGCAAGTCCGATTGAGCTTCAGCAGAAGTCAGCTTGCGAAGAGCCCTGGCAGCTCTGACAAGAGTTGGATCACTGCAAATGGACCTTCTCTGGAGTCGAAGGATGCCCAGGTCAGAACCACAGATCTTATTGGCTCTAAGCTTAAAAGCCCTTCACTCAGCCCAGCTTCCAAAGTGACCACCGCAGCTGAGGGGACGGCCAAGTAGGGTCAGCAACATTGCAGGCAGAACTATAAATTTCTTGTTAGAGCTGCCACCTGCCTTTACCTGGCCAGCTCTCCTCCCAGGCCAGCTAAGTAATGAAAGTCAACAGAGTGCCTTCCCCCAGGAGGTTCACACCTCCCTTAGGATGTACCCCATGTGAAGAGATAGATAGGTCTGGGCCTCTGTACTTACAAGGCCTAAAGCCCACCAGATTATTCTTAAGCCCCTTCTGTCAGGTTCTATTTGCCTCTCAATCAGAAAACTTAATTGTAGCTTAGACAGCACCTTTCTTAGCTCCTCTAATAATGACTCTGTCCTTTGTTCTAGACTCTGTCTAGCACACTTGGGCCTCATTCCTTTGTAATCATAACCTCTACTCTACCACCAATGGCTCTACTCCCAACCTGTGTGTACTTATGGTCCTCTTCCCCACTTAATGCTGTATAATTGTTCAAGATTTCTCTACAGACAAACCCCTCTACCTACAAAAGATGAGTGACTTTTCTCACAGTCTTGGCTGGAATCAGCTTTCCGGTCTGTTGGGTGTTCCCCCAATAAACCCTTTCCCTTAAAAAAAAAAAAAAAAGAGGGAGGTGCCTTTCTTTGAAGGGAGGAGAGAACTTCCACTTTGACTAAATAAGATCGGAGTCAGCAAACTCGGAAGGCTTCCATAGCTTTGGCAACTCATGACGACAGCCTAGGGTGGTTACTGGCGCCATAAACTAGAGTGTCAATTTGTTGGGTCAACAACAGGAGTCACTGTGCACTTGCTCCTCATGTGGGATCTCTGTCCTTAATGTGCTGTACATTGTGATTTAATGCTATAACTAGTACTCAAACAGTATGTTTCACTTTGTGTTTCTGTGTGGGTGCAAACTGCTGAAATCTTTACCTAATATATACTAAACTGATCTTCTGTATATAAAGAGAATTGAAAATGAATCCTGATGTGAATGGAAGGGGAGAGGGAGCGGGAAAGGGGAGGGTTGCGGGTGGGAGGGAAGTTATGGGAGGTGGAAGCCATTGTAATCCATAAGCTGTACTTTGGACATTTATATTCATTAAATAAAAGTTAAAAAAAAAGTTGTGAAATCTTATTTAGTCCCCTACTCACTGTATTCACTGCCAGAGGTCTCCACAGACAGCTGGGTGGAGATACTGCATTCCCCTGATCCCACAGATGGCAACCTGAAGCTTTATTGAGCTAAATCTGGTCAGTAATGTCACAGTGTACTAGAGACTTCTGGGAGAAAGCTGGCCAATGGAAACCTCTGTGAGCCAATACAGTGAGTAGGGGCCAGATAATATTCCATAACTTATAATATATAAATCCCCCTTTATTTTTATTTTTGATTAAACATAATAAGTATACATATTTACATGGTGCCATGTGATATTTCAGAAAGTTCATACAGCATGTACTAAATATCACTTCCTTTGTCCTTATCTTATGTTTCCCCACACCAGGAAATCACAGGATTCTGGGGAGTTAGGAGAGGCCAGGAAGAAACCAAAGCTGATAAAGGGCTTTGCCACTTACCTGTCAATGAGTATTTAACCAGTTTAAGAATTTGAGAGTTAAGGACTTTGGTCTCTGGTTTGGTCTGTCACTAACTAATTAGGTGACCTTGGATAAGTCTATTCCTTCTTCTGACTAGAAATGGTTTCTCTGGCTCAAGACTCTTCTAGCTCTGACACTCTGAGTCAGAGTAAAGGCTGACCTTATAGGAAAACAACTTAGATAGGAGCAACCAATGTTGTTGGTTGCATTCAGAGAAAATTTTGATATCCAGAGAAATTTGTAGACGGCACCACACCTTTCTAAAGGTACATGAATCTTTTCTATAATCCTGGAAATGGGAGAATCTATAACTCAAGCTGCTGAGAGCATTTCAATGTGAGTCAGATAAAAGTCTGATAAGCATTTTGGGAAACCTGGGGCTGCCCAGGATGATCCCCACATAAGGAAGAGTGAGGATAAAGCATCAGCTAGCAAGATGCCTGTGCAACACTCTGGATCACTGTTTCATGAAAGTGATCTGGGCTTTTGCCCAAGAATGGCTTCTGAACTTCATTTAACCCCTTATATGTTTAAACTTCTGGATCTTCATTTCCTAGCCTAGTGACCTTGGGCATTGGTTAGCAAGCTCTCTGAGAACTATGAATGGAAGGAAGTGAGACTGTAATCATAAAACTCCAAGCTGTCTGTTTTTTAAAAAGCCTTTTTTAGGGGACAGCATCGTAGCATAGTGGGTAAAGCTGCCACCTGTAATGCTGGTTGCTCCACTTCTGATCCAGCTTCCTGCTAATGTGCGTGGGAAAGCAGCAGAAGGCAGTCAAAATACTTGGGTCCCTACACCCATGTGAAAGACCAGGAAGAAGCTCCTGGCTCCTAGTTTCGGTCTGCTACAGCCCTGGCTGTTATGGCCATTTGGGAAGTTAACCAGCAGATGAAAGATCTATGTGTTTTTTTTTCCTTTCTCTCTGTAACTCTGACTTTCAAATAAACAAAACAAAATCTTAAAAGGACAGCTCTTCCAAAAACAACAAAATTTACTTATTATTTATTTGAAATTATTGTTTATTTGAATAAAAAATTCTCTAGTATTTATTTGAAAGGCAGAGTGGCAAAAGGAGGAGAGCTAGAGGAAGGGAGAACAATCAAGCAAGTGAGAGAGATCTTTCAGCTGCTAGTTCATTCCCCAAATGGCTGAATAGCGAGGGTTGGAACAGTATGGAGCCAGGAGCCAGGAACTCTATTCTGGTCTTTCACATAGGTGGCAGGGGCCTAATTACTTGAGCCATCATCTGAAGCCTTCCCCAGCACATTAGCATGGAGCTGGATGGGAAGCAGAGCTGCTAAGACTGCAATCACTATTGTGATATGGGATACCAGTGTCACAAAAGATGGCTTAACCTACACATCATTTGTCCCTCAAGTCATCTTAAAACTGCTGGATCTTCAATGAAGAGAGATAGGAGTAAGGACTGAGTCCTTGGACTCTACAATTTATGAGTTGAGACAATAAGAAAGAAACAAGAGCAAAATAAACTGCAAATGAATGGCCAGGGAATCAGGAGCCAGGAAATCGAGGGAAAGAGAGCTCAGAGAGGAGACAGTGATTAACTACGGGACAAAAAGTTAAGAAGTGATCAACAGGGTGGGTAGTAGGAGGAAGCTAAGAGAAGAGGGTTTTCAGGCCTAAGTTATGCATCTTATACTAAAGACTTCATTATTTTTAGTGTTGACATGTATTAGCCATGTGTTAAAGTGCTAATACTTTGAAATAAGAACAAGATCATCACTTGGAAATTAAAAACTGATGGTTCTTAAAACTTTTGTATCACCTCCTTAAATCTTCAGGGACCTCTTTGAGTTAGGCAAAAGGTAATCATATTTCCTAGAAAAATGCTGATTCATATAAAAAGAAATTGTGCATGTTTCCATCATGTGGCATAGTTTAAGTATAATTTAGTGAGTAAAAGAAGGACAACTAAATGTATGCATGTATCTGAAGAAGGTGTCCATTAAAAAGGGACACATTGAGGCTGTGTTGGGGAGTGTGTGTATAGGGGGGAGGGGTATTGCCTGTTACAGAAGCTAAGAAGAGACACAGAGAATGATAATGAGCACTGAATAGGGAGAGGATGAACAGGCCTAACAGTGTTACATATTTTAATTTGTAAAACCATTTTCAATTTCTCTATGGCCACTTCAGGAACATTTTCTAAATGCATGCAGCTTCCCTAGCCCTGATTCCACGTTCAGTGGGCAAAATTGTGCCTATATTTACTTGCAGTTCCAAAGGAACAGGTCCAGAAACCTTTAGGAACTCCCAAATCTAAGAACATTACTAATGAGCTGTAAAGGCATGGTAAACAATTGGGTGCACTTATCATTCTGAGATATGCACCAAGGTTCTAGTCAGACCATTTACATAATTCCAGTTCCTTCCCACTATTGTATGACTCAGCTTCTTCCTGGTCACTACTTTGTTATAGCCCTGTTTTACAATTTGCTTCTTCAGCTGTGGACACTTACAGAACACTTTCATCTCAATTCAACCTCAAAACAGCCTTAAAACAATAGAAATATTATGTGGGCCTCTTCTCAGGCTACATTGCAGATCACAAAGTGACAGTGTCTATCGTATGTGAGTCTGTGAGTTCCTCCTGTTTGCTCTGTGTAAACACAGAGAAAGAAGAGGATCCTATTCAAAGCCCTATTCTAATTCTGCCAAATCCCCTCTTTGAGACCAGGACTCCTCAGAAACCTTCATAGAAGCACAAATGCAAAGGTCTCCAGGATCACAACCCAGGGCTCATTAGCCATGATTGCATATCAAAACCTCCTGATAATGGAATGAGGGCTACTAACTAGCAAACCTCTAACTCCCACCCTGCCATAAGAAAAGGAAGCCTCTTTTCCTCACAGGCATTACCAGGAAAGCCAAGCATAACTAGCAAGCAGGATCTTACCACAACACTCAGCCTGGAAAACACAATCTGAGATTCCCCAGGCAGGGCTTTTCTGGTAAATAAAGGCCTGGCGGGCAGGAAAGCCTTTTGTTTCTGACACTTCTGTTCCTGAGACCACCCCCCCCCACCTTCCTCCAAAGACAGACACCAGTGACCCTGCCAGGGAAAACACATTCTGTCACCTTGGTCAGCATCAGCACCAGGGACCAAATGGAGCCTTAAGAGCATCAAAATAAAACTACAAAGGCTCTGAAAATTAAATGCCATTGAAACTATAGACACAAAACTCCACCAGAATCTGTGAGTTAAACCTGAATTGGGTGACTTCCTGCTAAAACATAAGATTTAAGTAGGGCCATGAGTCCCCTAAAATAATAAAATATGTACACAATACAGTGAAAAAAAATCACCAGTGATAACAATACTGAAGAAAAATCACAACGTGGATGAAAAAATAGAACTGATGCTAACAGCAAGATGAATCAGATGTTGAAATTATTTAACAAGGATTTTAAAGCAGCCAATGTTAAAAAACATTCCAGCACAAAAATTAAAATTATCTTAAAATAATGAAAATGTAGACCATTTCAATATAGAAATAAGAAACAAGAAATAAATAATAAAACAACAGACTCATGCTCAAGAAACAAATGGAAATTAAATAACCAAAAGAAAAAATAATAGAAATAACAAGCTTCCTGGATGGGCTTACTACAGGACTGAACTAAAGAATATGAGAAAAGATTAATTGAAAGTCCCTAATCTATATAACAGAGAGAAAATAGACCAAAAAAATGGACAGAGCTTCAGGGACTTGTCTACCAATAAGGAAGCATACAACATTTGTATTACTAGAGTCCTGGAAAGAGAAGAAAAATAGAGTGAACCTGAAAGAGTATCTGAATAAATCATGTAGTATCCATCAGTGAAGTCTCTAGGTCCTAGACTTTTCTTTGATGGAAGACATTTTAAAATTACCACTTCAATCTTGCTACTTTTTATGAGGCTGTTTAGATTTTCTGTTCTTTTTTTCCCTTGATTCAATTGTGTTTCAATGTTTGTGTCCATAAATTCATATATATCTAGATTTTTCAATTTTTGGCATATAATTTGTCATTGTGACTTCTTATGATTAGTTTACCCCAGTTAAAATGGCTGTTATCAAAAAGACCAAAAAAAAAATGCCAGAGAGGATGTGGATAAAAGGGTATCCTAGTATACTGTTGGCTGAAATGCAAATTAGTACAGTCACCATGGAGAACACAGTGAAGGTTCCTCAAGAAACTAAAAAATATATCTACCATATGACCCAGCTATCAGACTTTTGGATATATATCCAAAGGAAATGAAAACAGCATATGAAAGAGATATCTACAGAGCTATTCACAACATCCAAGATATGGAATCAACTTAGGTGCCTGTCCATTGAAAGATTACTAGATAAACAAAATGTAGTATATGTATACAATGGAATATTTTTCAGACATAAAAAAAGAATGAAATGCATTTGCAACCAAATGGATAGAATTGGAGGTGATTATGTTGAGTGAAACAAGTCAGAAACAGAAAGAGAAATACCATGTTTTCTCATTCACATGTAGAAGTCAAAAATATAGTTGATCTGAATGAAGAATACTGATTACTAGAGGCTGGGAAGGGAAAGTGGATGAGAATAGAGGGAGGTTGGGTAATAGATACCAAAACAAGAGTCATATAGAAGTGCTAAGTTCTCTTGTTCCACAAATCAGTGAGGGGGACAATAGTTCACAATAATGTATTATGTATTGTATAAGAAACTGGAAGAGAGAAGATGGTAGTTCCCAAAGATAAAGAAAGCATAAGGAAATGGAAAAACTTAATTGCCTGGTTTGATCAGTTTATGCTGTATATATGTGTGAAATATTGCACTGTATCCTATAAAATGTACAGTATTATACTAATAACAAATATAAAAGAAAATATATAAATAAGTATATTTGTGTGTAAAAAATTTTGAAGGTCATGCATAGTTTTTTAATGATCTGTGTTTTCCATGAAATTTCTGAAAACTCCCCATTTGCATGGATTTCAAAAGTTTTGCTATCCAAATAAACTTATCTTTTAATTTCATTTTTCCACAAACTTCTTTTAAAATAACTATTTTTTTATTTATTCGAAAGGCAGAGCTACAGAGAAAGGAGGGGAGACAGAGTGAGAGAGAGAGAGACTCCATCTGCTGGTTGCTCTCCAAGTGGCCACAATGACCGGGGCTTGGCCAGGCCAAAGCCAAGAGCCAGGAGCTTTCTCCAGGTCTCCCATGTGGGTACAGGGGTTCAAGCACTTGGACCATCACCCACTGCCTTCCCAGGTGCACTACAATGGAATTGGATCAGAAGTGGTGCAGCCTGGTCTGGAACAGGCACCCATATGGGATGTTGGCATAGCAGGCTTAACCTGCTATGCCACAATGCTGGCCCTCTCCACAAACTGCTTGAAGTATTTCTTATATTGGAAAAGGAAAGATTTTTTTAAAAAAAATAATCAATTTTTAAAAAATATCATGTAGGATCTCTGTCCTTAATGTGCTGTACATTGTGATTTAATGCTATAACTAGTACTCCAACAGTATTTTACACTTTGTGTTTCTGTGTGGGTGCAAACTGTTGAAAGCTTTACTTAATATATGCCAAATTGATCTTCTGTATATAATAATTGAAAATGAATCTTGATGTGAATGGAATGGGAGAGAGAGCAGGAGAGGGGAGGGTTGCGGGTGGGAGGGAAGTTATGGGGGGGGGGGAGCCATTGTAATCCATAAGCTGTACTTTGGAAATTTATAGTCATTAAATAAAAGTTAAAAAAAAAGAAAAGGAAAGATAAAACTATCTTTATGTATAGATGACCTATTGTTTAGTTAGAAAATCCCAATGAAATGACTAAATAACTGAGAAATAATAAGCTAGTTCAACAGAAATCAGTTACATTTTTTCATACTAAGAATGAAAATCAAGACATCGTTATCAAAAAGCATCATTATCCAAAAGCATTTGCAGTCTCTCAAAAGAAAATAAAATACTTATTTACTTAAAATATGCATGACATATGTATTCTGTTAGGAAAATTAAGTCATAAATAAATAGAGTCATACTCTGTGGGTTGGATGACTCAACATAGTAAACATCTCAATTCTCTCTAAATTGATCTGCAGGTTTAATGCAATTTCAGTTGAAACCCTAGAAAGGATTTTTGCAGACCTACACAAGCTTATTCTGTAGCATTGCAATTGACCTTGTCTTAAATCCCAAGTTTATCACAGACTAGCTGGTTGACCTTGATCAAATAGCTCTGGACTGTCTAAGTTTCATCACCTATAAAATGGAAACAATAATAGTAGTCACCTAAAAAGTGTTATTTGAGGGTTAATTTAGGTAGTACCTGTTAAGTATTGACAATGATGCTATAGCAGAGCCTAGCTAGCTGTTCACCAAGCCAATTTTCTTTTCTTTAAGATTTATTTATTTATTTGAAAGTCAGAGTTAGAGAGAGAGAGAGAGAGAGAGAGAGAGAGAGAGAGAGATCTTCCATCTGCTGATTCACTCCCCAGTTGGCTGCAAAGGCCAGAGCTGTGCTGATCCGAAGCCAGGAGCTTCTTCTGGTCTTCCACGCAGATGCAGGAGCCCAAGGACTTGGGCCATCTTCTACTGCTTTCCCAGGCAATAGCAGAGAGCTGGATTGGAAGTGGAGCAGCCAGGACTCGAACCGGCACCCATATGGGATGTCAGCACTGCCTGCAACAGCTTTACCAGCTATGCCACAGCGCCATCCATACCTATTTTCTTTTCCTCCTAATAACACACCTATTCTACATTTGGTAGCCTCTCTTGTAGCTTCATGTATTCATATGAGTGATATTTGGCAAAAAGAATGTACGTGGGAGTGATATGCATCACCTCCAAGTATGGCTCATAAAAACCTCCTGTTAACTAGTTTCTCTTTCTCTTCCTCCATTTTGGATCAAATAGATAAGGAGTCCAGGGCAGAAAGAGCTTGCACCTCAGCTGTGCTTATTAGTCTCCATTAACTCTCCTAGATCTCCTCTCTGTTCTTCTCTATCCTGCTGTGTGCATTGGTAAGCTTACCTCTACTGATACAACCGTCTGGGTTCCTAATCCTTTTTACTACATTGTCCACTTCTCATATACACATCAAATGTTGGAATACTTCCATACTGATTTATAAATAGCTTCCTCCTCCACCTTCTAACCCTTGTGAGGCTTACCATTTTTCTTTTTTTTCTTTTTTTTTTTTTTAGACTTTTTTTTTTCCAAAGGCATTTTTTTAATTAAACTTTTATTTAATGAATATAAATTTCCAAAGTATAGCTTGTGGGTTACAATGGCTTCCCCCCTCCCATAACTTCCCTCCCGCCCGCAACCCTCCCCCCTCCCGCTCCCTTTCCCCTTCCATTCATGTAAAGATTCATTTTCAATTCTCTTTGTATACAGAAGATCAATTTAGTATATATTAGGTAAAGGTTTCAACATTTTGCCCATATAGCAACATCGAGTGAAAAAACTACCATTGGATTACTAATTATAGCATTAAATAGCAATGTACAGCACATTAAAGACAGAGATCCTACATAATTTTTTTTTCAAAATAATTAATTTTCTATGCCATTTCCATTTTAACACCAGGTTGTTTTTTTTTTTTTTCATTTCCAATTCTCTTTATATACAGAAGATCACTTCAGTATATAATTAGCAAAGACCTCATCAGTCTGCGCCCACACAGAAACGCAAAGTATAAAAATACTGTTTCAGTACCAGTCATAGCATCACTTGGCTTTAGACGACACATTAGGGACAGATCCCGCATGGGGTGTAAGTACACAGTGACTCCTGTTGCTGACTTAACAATTTGACACTCCTGTTCATGGCGTCAGTAATCTCCCTAGGCTCTAGTCATGAGTTGCCAGGGCTATGGAAGCCTTTAGAGTTCGCTGACTTTGGTCTTATTCAGATAGGGTCATAGTCAAAGTGGAGGTTCTCTCCTCCCTTCGGAGAAGGGTATCTCCTTCTTTGATGGCCCCGTTCTTTCCACTGGGATCTCACTCACAGAGATCATTCATTTAGGTCTTTTTTTTTTTCCCATGATATCTTGGCTTTCCATGCCTGCTATACTCTCATGGGCTCTTCAGCCAGATCTGAATGCCTTGAGGGCTGATTCTGAGGCCGGAGTGTTGTTTAGGACATCTGCCATCCTATGAGTCTGCTGTGTATCCCATTTCCCATGTTGGATCTTTCTCTCCCTTTTTGATTCTATCAGTTAGTATTAGCAGATACTTGTCTTGTTTGTGTGATCTCTTTGACTCTTAGACCTATCAGAGCTATCAATTGTGAGCTGAAATTGATCACTTGGACTAGTGCGATGGCATTGGTACATGCCATCTTGATGGAATTGTGTTGGAATCCCCTGCACATTTCTAACTCCACCATTTGCGGCCAGTCCGATTGAGCATGTTCCAAATTGTTCATCTCCTCCCTCTCTTTTTCCATTCTTAGATTTAACAGGGATCACTTTTCAGTTAAAATTTAAACACCTGAGAATAATTGTGTGTTAATTACTGAGTTCAACCAATAGTACTAGAACAACAACAACAACAACAAATACTAAAAAGGATAAAGTATTACGTTGTACATCTAAAGTCAGGACAGGAGCTGATCAGTTCATTGTTGCTTATAGTGTCCATTTCACTTAACAGGTTTCCTCTTTGGCGCTCAGTTGTCATCGATCAGGGAAAACAAATGATATTTTTCTCTTTGGGACTGGCTTAATTCACTCAGCATGATGTTTTCCAGATTGCTCCATCTTGTTGCAAATGACTGGGTTTCGTTGTTTCTTACTGCTGTATAGTATTCTATGGAGTACATGTCCCATAATTTCTTTATCCAGTCTACTGTTGATGGGCATTTGGGTTGGTTCCAGGTCTTAGCTATTGTGAATTGAGCTGCAATAAACATTAATGTGCAGATGGCTTTTTTATTTGTCAAATTAAATTCCTTTGGGTAAATTCCAAGGAGTGGGATGGCTGGGTTGTATGGTAGGGTTATGTTCAGGTTTCTGAGGAATCTCCAGACTGACTTCCATAGTGGCTTAACCAGTTTGCATTCCCACCAACAGTGGGTTAGTGTCCCTTTTTCCCCACATCCTCTCCAGCATCTGTTGTTGGTAGATTTCTGAATGTGAGCTATTCTCACCGGGGTGAGATGGAACCTCATTGTGGTTTTGATTTGCATTTCTCTGATTGCTAGTGATCTTGAACATTTTTTCATGTGTCTGTTGGCCATTTGGGTTTCCTCTTTCGAAAAATGTCTATTGAGGTCCTTTGCCCATCTCTTAAGTGGGTTGTTTGTTTTGTTGTTGTGGATTTTCTTGATTTCTTTGTAGATTCTGGTTATCAATCCTTTATCTGTAGTATAGTTTGCGAATATTTTTTCCCATTCTGTTGGTTGCCTCTTCACTTTCCTGACTGTTTCTTTTGAAGTACAGAAACTTCTCAATTTGATGCAATCCCAAATGTTAATTTTGGTTTTGACTGCCTTTGCTGTTGGAGTATTTTCCAGGAAGTCTTTGCCTGTGCCTATATCTTGCAGGGTTTCTCCAATGCTCTCTAATAATTTGATGGTTTCGGGTCGTAGATTTAAGTCTTTAATCCATGTTGAGTGAATTTTTGTGTAAGGTGATAGGTATGGGTCTTGCTTCAAGCTTCTGCATGTGGAAATCCAATTTTCCCAGCACCATTTATTGAATAGACTGTCCTTATTCCAGGGATTAGATTTGGATCTTTGGTCAAATATAAGTTGGCTGTAGGTGTTTGGATTGATTTCTGGTGTTTCTATTCTGTTCCATTGGTCTATCCATCTGTTTCTGTACCAGTACCATGCTGTTTTGATAACAACTGCCCTGTAGTATGTCCTAAAATCAGGTATTGTGATTCCTCCGGCTTTGTTTTTGTTGTACAGGATTGCTTTGGCTATTCGAGGTCTTCTGTGTCTCCATATGAATTTCAGCATCATTTTTTCTATATCTGAGAAGAAGGTCTTCGGGATCTTGATGGGTATTGCATTGAATGTATAAATTGCTTTTGGGAGGATAGACATTTTGATGATATTGATTCTTCCAATCCATGAGCATGGAAGATTTCTCCATTTTTTGGTATCCTCTTCTATTTCTTTCTTTAAGGTTTTGTAGTTTTCATCGTAGAGATCTTTAACGTCTTTGGTTAAGTTTATTCCAAGGTATTTGATTGTTTTTGTAGCTATTGTGAATGGGATTGATTTTAGAAGTTCTTCCTCAGCCGTGGCATTGCCTGTGTATACAAAGGCTGTTGATTTTTGTGGATTGATTTTATATCCTGCTACTTTGCCAAACTCTTCGATGAGTTCCAGCAGTCTCTTAGTAGAGTTCTTTGGGTCCCCTAAATAAAGAATCATATCATCTGCAAAGAGGGATAGTTTGAGTTCGTCCTTCCCGATTTGTATCCCTTTAATTTCTTTTTCTTGCCTAATAGCTCTGGCCAAAACTTCCAGAACTATATTGAATAGCAGTGGTGAGAGAGGGCATCCCTGTCTGGTACCAGATTTCAGTGGAAATGCTTCCAACTTTTCCCCATTCAATAGGATGTTGGCCGTGGGTTTTTCATATATTGCTTTGATTGTATTAAGGAATGTTCCTTCCATACCCAGTTTGCTTAGAGTTTTCATCATGAAAGGGTGTTGTATTTTATCAAATGCTTTCTCTGCGTCTATTGAGAGAATCATATGGTTTTTCTTCTGCAGTCTGTTAATGTAGTGTATTACGTTGATTGTTTTGCGAATGTTGAACCATCCCTGCATACCGGGGATGAATCTCACTTGGTCTGGGTGGATGATCTTTCTGATGTGTTGTTGCATTCTATTGGCCAGAATTTTATTGAGGATTTTTGCATCTATGTTCATCAGGGATATTGGTCTGTAATTCTCTTTCAATGTTGCGTCTCTTTCTGGCTTAGGAATTAAGGTGATGGTGGCTTCATAGAAAGAATTTGGGAGGATTCCCTCTTTTTCGATTGCTCTGAATAGTTTGAGAAGAATTGGAGTTAGTTCTTCTCTAAATGTCTGGTAGAACTCAGCAGTGAATCCATCTGGTCCTGGGCTTTTCTTTGTTGGGAGGGCCTTTATTACTGTTTCAATTTCTGTGTCAGTTATTGGTCTGTTTAGGTTTTCTATGTCTTCCTGGCTCAATTTAGGGAGGTTGTATGTGTCCAAGAATCTGTCCATTTCTGATAGATTTCCCTGTTTGCTGGCATACAAGTCCTTGTAGTAATTTCTGATGATTCTTTTTATTTCTGTGGCGTCTGTTGTTACGTTTCCCATTTCATCTCTGATCCTATTGATTTGGGTCTTTTCTCTTCTTTTTTTAGTTAGTTGGGCCAATGGGGTGTCAATTTTGTTAATTTTTTCAAAAAACCAGCTCCTCGTTTGGCTGATTTTTTGTAATGTTTTTTTGGATTCAATCCTGTTGATTTCTTCTCTGATTTTAATTATTTCTCTTCTCCTACTGGGTTTGGGTTTGGTTTGCTGCAGATTTTCTAGATCCTTGAGATGACTTGAAAGCTCATCTATTTGGTGCCTTTCCAATTTCTTGATGTAGGCACCTATTGATATAAACTTTCCTCTTAACACTGCTTTTGTTGTATCCCATAGGTTTTGGTATGTTGTGCTGTTATCCTCATTTACTTCCAGAAAATTTTTGATTTCTCTTTTAATTTCTTCTATGACCCGTTGTTCATTCAGGAGCATATTGTTCAATCTCCATGTGTTTACACGTGCTCTAGGGATTCCTGAGTTGCCAATTTCCAATTTCATTCCTTTGTGGTCTGAGAAGCTGCATGGTATGATTCTAATTCTTTTGAATTTGCTGAGACTTGCTTTATGGCCTAGTATGTGGTCAATCCTAGAGAGGGTTCCATGTACTGCTGAGAAGAATGTAAAGTCCTTAGATGTAGGATGAAATGTTCTGTAGATGTCTGTTAGATCCATTTGGGCTATAGTGTCATTTAAATCTACTGTCTCCTTGTTGATCTTCTGTCCTGTTGATCTGTCTATCTCTGAGAGTGGAGTATTGAAGTCCCCCAGTACTATTGTATTGGGGTCTAAGTCTCCCTTTAAGTCCCTTAACAAGTCTTTTAAATAAGCTGGTGCCCTGTAATTAGGTGCATATACGTTGATAATCGTTATATCTTCTCGTTGAATGGATCCCTTAATCATTAAATAGTGCCCCTCTTTGTCTCTCCTAACAGTTTTTGTAGTAAAGTTTATGTTGTCCGATATTAAGATGGCTACGCCCGCTCTCTTTTCATTTCTGTTGGCGTGGTATATCTTTTTCCAGCCTTTCACTCTCAGCTTGTATGGATCATTGTTGGATAGATGGGTTTCTTGTAAGCAGCAAAAGGATGGGTTTTGTTCCTTAATCCAATCAGCCAATCGGTGTCTTTTAACTGGACAATTCAAGCCATTAACATTCAATGTGACTATTGAGAAGGAGTAACTTTGCCCTGCCATTTGCCAAAGATATTTTCTAATATCTGGTTTGAGATTCCTGTGATCTTTTGCTCTGAGGTTTCCTTCCTTTACCTTCTTTCATATTGGTGACCGTATTTCTGTGTTTCTGTATGTAACACGTCTTTAAGCATCTTTTGCAGGGCTGGACGAGTGGCGACAAATTCTTTCAATTTCTGTTTGCTGTGAAAGGTCTTAATTTCACCTTCATTCACAAATGAGAGCTTTGCAGGATATAATATTCTGGGCTGGCAGTTTTTCTCTCTTAGTACCTGGGCTATATCTTGCCATTCTCTCCTGGCTTGTAGGGTTTCTGATGAGAAATCAGCTGTAAGTCTAATTGGAGATCCTCTGAGAGTAATCTGTCGTTTCTCTCTTGCACATTTTAGGATCTTTTCTTTGTGTTTCACTGTGGGAGAAAGAAATCACTTACTAACAGCTGTTGAGACAGGAAAATCTCTGATTTAGCTTTGGGTTCCAGTTGAGAAATCAGAGAACTTACATGGATCCCCAAGAGGCACACCACCAGTTCTGCACACCATACCCTAACCCACATCATTCTGTCTTGATAATGGGAATATTTTCCCCCTCTGCACTCCTGACCACCCTCTTCCAGGAGGCCCATGCTTATTCTTCAAGGTCCAGTTCAAAGCTGTATCCAGGACAAATGAAGCTCTCCTCTATTCTCCCAAAGCCTTACAGTGGGCCTGCATTCTAGTACTTGTGGTCCACTTTGTATTCTTTCTGTTCATCTGAGTATACTACTGTTACATATGTTAATAAAACATGACTTATAAAGGAATTCATCAAGATCCCCTAGGGAAACAATCTTCAAAAGGTTGGATCCAATAAATGTAAAAATACATTTTATATCTGACCTACCACAAACACCCCCATTCCATTTGTGTTGCATTCTGATATTCTACTTTCTTTTTCAATTACTGTATTTTATTTGTTCAGTGCTGATATTGACCCATGAAAGTTATTTTTTAAGCTCACTATTGGGTTGAAAAGCACAAAGCACTGTCTGTAGTGTTTGCTATTGGAAACTATGTAGAGTAGACCCTGGAGTTTCCACCCTACTTTGATCAGAGCTGCTTTACTTTTACACAACAGGATTGCAGATAAGGTTTTTGTTTAAAGGACATGTTCCAAAACAAAAAAGAGGAGAAAAACTAGAAAATCACTAGATTCTAAGTCTGTGGAAGGCTGCTGAATGCCAGAGGCTCAGAGCCAGTCTTTGTCTTTCTCTCTAGTGATCTTAATCACACTGCTGTGTTTCCCACTTTGGGCTTTGTATAAGGCATCATGTCTATTTTTAAAAAGATTTATTTTATTTTATTTGGAAATCAGAGTTACGGAGTGGCAGAGGCAGAGAGAGAGAAGTCTTCCATCTGCTGATTCACTCCCTAAATGACCGCAATGGCTGGAGCTGAGCCAATCCAAAGCCAGAGCCAGGAGCTTCTTCCAGGTCTCCCATGCCAGTGCAGGGGCCCAAGCATTGGGCCATCTTGTACTGCTTTCCCAGGCCAAAACAAAGAACTGGATCAAAAGAAGAACAACTGGGACTTGAACTGGCACCCATAGGGGATGCCAGCACTGCAGGCTGTGGCTTTACCCACTAAGCCACAGCACTGGCCCCCATGTATATGTTTTGTCTTCCTTGATCTTTAGCTTACAGCAAACCATTTAAATAGATAGCATTCTGACTTTTTAGTTGAGGACAATGAGGCTTAGGGTATTAGAATGACATGTTCAAGAAAACAGGAAGCTCTGGACGGGAGTTCAGAATTCCTGACTCCCATTTGTGTTATTCTCCATATTTACATAACTGCTTTTCTAAGATAGTAGAAAGTGTGCGACCTTTAAGAGTAATTTAAATTAGGTTTAAATCCATTTTAGTCACTTCATCCATTTTGTGTTGAGATAACAGAATACTACAAGCCAGATAATTTATAATGAAAAGAAGTTTATTTCTCAAAGTTATGGAGGCTGGGTAGTCCAATATTAAGGTGCCAATATCTGATTAGGGCTTTCTTGCTCTGTCGTCTCTCTGAAGGTGAGAGGGTGACAGAGGGCAAGAAAAAACATGAAAGAGGGCCAAACATTCTTTTAGAACAAATCCACTAAACTAATCAGAATCACCAATAACCGATAACTGTTTAACCTCTTAAGGACTCTCAAAAATCCCATGTCTCAACACTATTGCATTGGGTATTAAGTCCCCAACACATGAACTATGGGGGAACACATTCAAACCAAACTAGTCACTTTCTAGCTGGGAGAATTTTGGAATATCATCTTACCTGTCTGAGAGTTCACTCATTCACACAATAGTTAATAATATTTACTCCATAGGAATCTTTGTGGTAATTAATGTGACAATTGATGTAAAACATTTAGTTAATAATTAGATTATACTAAATGCTTAATAGATTATATCAAATATTATCATATTGCATCCCTAATGTATGACATGTCAAGTGTGTCCAAACCTAAAATGAGAGGGCAAGGGAACACAGGTGAAGGAGTCCATAGAAGTAAGATTCCCAGGGCACAGTTCCAGGTATAGGAGGAATCAGTGTGTGTAGTAGAGCCAGTGGAAAAGATGATTCCAAGGATGGAGGTTTTCAAAATTTCAACTGTCTGGACTTGCAATATTAAACTTACATTTTTCATTCAAACCTGAGTCCTTCAGTCTTTAATGAATCCACAGCTATTACAGACCCACCTATGTTTATCCATCTTCTCTGACAGCTGAATAGTCTAAATGCCAACATTACCACAGTCTCCTAATGGTCAACTTGCTTCCTATCTCTTTCCAATCCATCTTCCATCTAGTTACCAGGGAGAGCTACCAAAATGCTAACGTGGTTTAAATCAATTCATTGTTTAACATGCTCATTGGCTTCTCTTGCAGAAAAATACAAACTCTCGTCTGTTGAGCACATGAGCTTCTAGAACCATCTTAGTTCAGATCCTAACTTCACCATTCTTGACCTGTGAGACATCTAGGAAAATAAGTAACCTCCCTGAGTCCCAATTTTCTCATCTGTAAAATAGATGACAGTACCTATCTCAAAGTATTTTCATAAGGATTATAAGTTCATATATAGATTTTAGCTATTATTTGTTGCATTGTTATCTCGTGCTTCCCCCAGATTCAATTGCCTTGCGTTCCAATTTCATGCTCCATTTTCTTCCTTGCTTTAATTAATGTTATTTCCCCTGCCTAGGATGCCCTTTACTTTGTTACGACCCTACTCATCCATTAAAATCCAGCTCAGATAGCATCTCCACTCTGAAGACTTTTCTGATCATGCCACATCTGCAAATTAAACTCCCACAGTACCTTAAGGCATGATCACTGACTTATCTACAATATCACTGTTGTGTAGAGGATTTGCTTGGTCTTATGTGAATATATTATATGTTCCAAGGGGTTAGAATTCATTTCTGGTTTGTATCTATGTCTTTCATGACACAAGATAATGTTTGCATGAAGTTATAATCTCAGCAAATGCTTACTGAATATATGAAGGGTTGAATGGATGAATTTTGTGTTTTACTTGACCATTCCCATCTAGATAGCAGTAATTCTATCAATACCCCAATATTTGTGTTGACTGTCTTTAGCCCAATAACACCATAGCCCCCAGCTTAAACCTAGGTCTTCTCAAAGAATAGGTGTCTCTAGGTCCTCAGCTACTATGGACAGTCTTTCCTTCTATACTCCCACTAATTCCTTGGGTATCTTTATTCTGCAGCACAGAGACAAGAGCATGGGCTCTAGAGCCAAACTGCTAACATTTGCTCACTTTCTCATATGACATTGGGCAAATTACCTACTCCTTATATGTCTCTAATTTTTTCTTATCTGCAAAATGAGGATGATTATGATAATGATAGTATCTACCCCATGGGATTGATATGAGGATAAAATAAGATCTCCATAAAGTTCTTAGAATACCACCTAGTACAGGATAGATCTCAATAAATGTTAGCCACTGTTACTATTGTCTTCTTTGAGTTACTCTCCTTAGCTTTCACTCAGATACCTGGGTTCCAATTACTCATTCTTTAGCCAGTGCCTCTCCTGGTCTCTCTGACAATATGCCATGATAAAAGCTGATAAAAGCCTGACTGTTAAGCAAAGTGCGTAAAAGGAAGAAGTCTGTCCTTTTGGTTGAACTTCAGAGATTTGATGGGCTAGAGTGCTAAGAAACTAGAGCACTCAGTGGCAGAAAGTTTCCCCCTTAATTTACTCTGGGCTGAGCACTGGGAAAGAAGTAACATTTATTCAGCTCTCATAAGATTCTCATTCAAAAAGATTCCAAGCCTACAAGTGTGCTGGTCTAAGAGAAAGGAGACTTAGCTGTTTTCTACTCCTGTCACCAAGAATAATCTTGGACAAATCACTTTTCATCCTTTGTCTCATTTCCCTTGTATGAGGAAGGCATGCAATTAGTCTCCAAGGGCCCCTCTATTTAAGAGATTGTGATTCTGTGAGTCTTCTCCTTCCATAGAGGGAGACACAAAAAGCAATGGAAGTTTAGCTTCATTGTCAAGAAGACAAGTCTCTGCTCACGATACCAAGGCATGTTTCTCAATGCTAGTAAGTCAGTTGTAGTACTCACCAGGAAAGAATTCAGTCTTTAGAGTAGAATCCCTGAAGGGCACAAAAATTAGGCTTTTCCTGGATGTAGCTGGACAAATGCCAATCGACCTGTCTAAATTTGTTATGACTAGTAAAATAAAATGCCATAGGGTAAATGAATTATGAACAACACAAATTTATTTCTTACAGGTCTGGAGGCTGGGAAAGTCCAAGATCAAGGCTCTGATAAATTCACTATGTGGTGAGGTCCCACTTACTGTTTTGTGGAAGGTCATCTTTTTGTTGTGTCCGCACATAGCAGAAGCAGTGAACTAGAACTCTAGGGTCGGAGTTCCGGGCAAGATGGCGGAATAGGCAGAAGCACACTTAGTCCGGGGGGAGAGAAAGTTTAATATAAGTGGAGATACTGCAGGGTCAAGGAAGAGTAGGGGATGAAACAGCAGAGGAAACTCTTCCGGAACTAGTGATTCACAGTGGACCTGCGTGGAGAGCGTGGGAGCCCAAGTTCGGGACACCAGCGGCAGATTCAACGCACCAGCGCTGGAACGCGAGGTGAGCCGAACCTCCATAGCCCGAGATACCAGCGAGCAAGCGGAAAGAGGAGGCTAGAGGGAACGAGGCTTGAAACTCCGTGGGGAAAAGTTCACCAGGCTAACTAGAAGAGAGAGAAAAAAAATATAAAAAGTGACTGATACGGACACAAGTTTCTCTCTCTCCGCTCACCTCTCAAAGGCGAGCAAGACAGAGCAGGCGCCATTTTGGACATACGTCATAAGCTGGGCGACCTCAGGTCTGCACCGGCCCTGAGCCTAGCAGAAAAACCTGACTCTGGGGGGAGGGGTGAAATAACAGGAGATTAGCATCTAACTTGGCAACCCAGTGGGAGATTGCAGGAGAATTGGAGCCCACACTGAGGGCAGCACAGATTCCCTGTGTGGTCCTTGGGAAAGAGCTTCTGATCTCTGGCTCCTGTGGGTATATCATTTGCCTGCTAACTACCTCCAATTACGTTCAGCTGTGCGGAATTACTTCCCTTTTGAATCAAAAAAGAGAGAGATTTACCACACCTAACCTGGGAGTGTCATCTTTGACACACCCTCAGCCCTGAGGAACCAAACACAGCTCTCAGTCCACACTCATCTCAAGCCTCTAAGGCACCACTGAAAGCAGACAGTCCACTTAATATAGAGCCATAGTGTAACAAGAAAAAACACCACAGTGAAGAAACCAAATATCTCCAACATGCCAAACAAACACAAAAACCAAGCTAACAAGAATAAGGAAGACACTATGACACCCCCAAATGAAAAAGACACCCCAATTCAAGATTATGAAGATGAGGAGATTGAAGAAATGCAAGAAGCAGATCTCAAAAAATTGATAAGAACAGTAAGAAGTTCTCAAAAACAAATTCTTGAACTACAGAAATCCTTCATGGACAAGATAGAAAATCTCTCTCGTGAAAATGAAATATTAAGGAGGAATCAAAATGAATTGAAACAACTAGTGGAACAAGAAATGGTGATAGTGATGAGAAATCATAATGAAATGAAGAATTCAATAGATCAAATGACAGACACATTAGAGAGTCTTAAAAACAGAATGGACGAAGCAGAAGAGAGAATATCAGATTTAGAAGACAGAGAACAGGAAAGGAAACAATCAAATCAAAGAAAAGAAGAAGAAATCAGAAATCTAAAAAATACTGTCAGGAATCTACAGGATACTCTTAAAAAACCCAACATTCGGGTGCTAGGAGTACCTGAAGGCATGGAGAGAGAGAAAGGATTAGAAGGCCTTTTTAGTGAGATACTAGCAGAAAATTTCCCAGGTTTGGAGAAAGACAGAGACATCCTAATACAGGAAGCTCATAGAACCCCTAATAAACATGACCAAAAGAGATCCTCACCACGACACGTCGTAATCAAACTCACCACAGTGAAACACAAAGAAAAGATCCTAAAATGTGCAAGAGAGAAACGCCAGATTACTCTCAGAGGATCTCCAATTAGACTCACAGCTGACTTCTCTTCAGAAACCCTGCAAGCTAGGAGAGAATGGCGAGACATAGCCCAGGTGCTAAGAGAGAAAAACTGCCAGCCCAGAATATTATATCCTGCAAAGCTCTCATTTATGAATGAAGGTGAAATAAAGACCTTTCAAAGCAAACAGAAACTGAAAGAATTTGTCGCCACTCGTCCAGCCCTGCAAAAGATGCTTAAAGATGTGTTACATACAGAAACACAGAAACACGGTCACCAATATGAAAGAAGGTAAAGGTAGGAAACCTCACACCAAAAGATCACAGGAATCTCAATCCATATATTAGAAAGTATCTTTGGCTAATGCCAGGGCAAAGTTACTCCTTCTCAATAGTCACATTGAATGTTAATGGCTTGAACTGTCCAGTTAAAAGACACCGATTGGCTGATTGGGTTAAGGAACAAAACCCATCCTTTTGCTGCTTACAAGAAACCCATCTATCCAACAATGATCCATACAGGCTGAGAGTGAAAGGCTGGAAAAAGATATACCACGCCAACAGAAATGAAAAGAGAGCGGGCGTAGCCATCTTAATATCGGACAACATAAACTTTACTACAAAAACTGTTAGGAGAGACAAAGAGGGGCACTATTTAATGATTAAGGGATCCATTCAACAGGAAGATATAACGATTATCAACGTATATGCACCTAATTACAGGGCACCAGCTTATTTAAAAGACTTGTTAAGGGACTTAAAGGGAGACTTAGACCCCAATACAATAGTACTGGGGGACTTCAATACTCCACTCTCAGAGATAGACAGATCAACAGGACAGAAGATCAACAAGGAGACAGTAGATTTAAATGACACTATAGCCCAAATGGATCTAACAGATATCTACAGAACATTTCATCCTACATCTAAGGACTTTACATTCTTCTCAGCAGTACATGGAACCCTCTCTAGGATTGACCACATACTAGGCCATAAAGCAAGTCTCAGCAAATTCAAAAGAATTAGAATCATACCATGCAGCTTCTCAGACCACAAAGGAATGAAATTGGAAATTGGCAACTCAGGAATCCCTAGAGCACGTGCAAACACATGGAGATTGAACAACATGCTCCTGAATGAACAATGGGTCATAGAAGAAATTAAAAGAGAAATCAAAAATTTTCTGGAAGTAAATGAGGATAACAGCACAACATACCAAAACCTATGGGATACAACAAAAGCAGTGTTAAGAGGAAAGTTTATATCAATAGGTGCCTACAACAAGAAATTGGAGAGGCACCAAATAGATGAGCTTTCAAGTCATCTCAAGGATCTAGAAAATCTGCAGCAAACCAAACCCAAACCCAGTAGGAGAAGAGAAATAATTAAAATCAGAGAAGAAATCAACAGGATTGAATCCAAAAAAACATTACAAAAAATCAGCCAAACGAGGAGCTGGTTTTTTGAAAAAATAAACAAAATTGACACCCCATTGGCCCAACTAACTAAAAAAAGAAGAGAAAAGACCCAAATCAATAGGATCAGAGATGAAATGGGAAACGTAACAACAGACGCCACAGAAATAAAAAGAATCATCAGAAATTACTACAAGGACTTGTATGCCAGCAAACAGGGAAATCTATCAGAAATGGACAGATTCTTGGACACATACAACCTCCCTAAATTGAGCCAGGAAGACATAGAAAACCTAAACAGACCAATAACTGACACAGAAATTGAAACAGTAATAAAGGCCCTCCCAACAAAGAAAAGCCCAGGGCCAGATGGATTCACTGCTGAGTTCTACCAGACATTTAGAGAAGAACTAACTCCAATTCTTCTCAAACTATTCAGAGCAATCGAAAAAGAGGGAATCCTCCCAAATTCTTTCTATGAAGCCACCATCACCTTAATTCCTAAGCCAGAAAGAGATGCAACATTGAAAGAGAATTACAGACCAATATCCCTGATGAACATAGATGCAAAAATCCTCAATAAAATTCTGGCCAATAGATTACAACAACACATCAGAAAGATCATCCACCCAGACCAAGTGGGATTCATCCCCGGTATGCAGGGATGGTTCAACATTCGCAAAACAATCAACGTAATACACTACATTAACAGACTGCAGAAGAAAAACCATATGATTCTCTCAATAGACGCAGAGAAAGCATTTGATAAAATACAACACCCTTTCATGATGAAAACTCTAAGCAAACTGGGTATGGAAGGAACATTCCTTAATACAATCAAAGCAATATATGAAAAACCCACGGCCAACATCCTATTGAATGGGGAAAAGTTGGAAGCATTTCCACTGAAATCTGGTACCAGACAGGGATGCCCTCTCTCACCACTGCTATTCGATATAGTTCTGGAAGTTTTGGCCAGAGCTATTAGGCAAGAAAAAGAAATTAAAGGGATACAAATTGGGAAGGACGAACTCAAACTATCCCTCTTTGCAGATGATATGATTCTTTATTTAGGGGACCCAAAGAACTCTACTAAGAGACTGCTGGAACTCATCGAAGAGTTTGGCAAAGTAGCAGGATATAAAATCAATGCACAAAAATCAACAGCCTTTGTATACACAGGCAATGCCACGGCTGAGGAAGAACTTCTAAAATCAATCCCATTCACAATAGCTACAAAAACAATCAAATACCTTGGAATAAACTTAACCAAAGACGTTAAAGATCTCTACGATGAAAACTACAAAACCTTACAGAAAGAAATAGAAGAGGATACCAAAAAATGGAGAAATCTTCCATGCTCATGGATTGGAAGAATCAATATCATCAAAATGTCTATTCTCCCAAAAGCAATTTATACATTCAATGCAATACCCATCAAGATCCCGAAGACCTTCTTCTCAGATCTGGAAAAAATGATGCTGAAATTCATATGGAGACACAGAAGACCTCGAATAGCCAAAGCAATCCTGTACAACAAAAACAAAGACAGAGGCATCACAATACCTGATTTTAGGACATACTACAGGGCAGTTGTTAGCAAAACAGCATGGTACTGGTACAGAAACAGATGGATAGACCAATGGAACAGAATAGAAACACCAGAAATCAATCCAAACATCTACAGCCAACTTATATTTGACCAAAGATCCAAATCTAATCCCTGGAATAAGGACAGTCTATTCAATAAATGGTGCTGGGAAAATTGGATTTCCACGTGCAGAAGCTTGAAGCAAGACCCCTACCTTTCACCTTACACAAAAATTCACTCAACATGGATTAAAGACTTAAATCTACGACCCGAAACCATCAAATTATTAGAGAGCATTGGAGCAACCCTGCAAGATATAGGCACAGGCAAAGACTTCCTGGAAAATACTCCAACAGCACAGGCAGTCAAAACCAAAATTAAACATTTGGATTGCATCAAATTGAGAAGTTTCTGTACTTCAAAAGAAACAGTCAGGAAAGTGTAGAGGCAACCAACAGAATGGAAAAAATATTCGCAAACTATACCAGTACAGAAAGAGTTGATAACCAGAATCTACAAAGAACTCAAGAAACCTCCACTAACAACAAAACAAACTAGCCCACTTAAGAGATTGGGCAAAATGAAACTCAAAAGACATGTTTCGAAGAGGAAATCCAAACAGACACATGAAAAAGTCAAATCACTGGCAATTCAGATCACTGGCCATCAGAGAATGCAAATCACCAACAATGAGGTTCCATCTCACCCCGGTGAGAATGGCTCACATTCAGAAATCGACCAACAACAGATGCTGGAGAGGATGTGGGGAATAAGGGACCACTAGTGGACCACTGTCTGGTGGGTGAATGCCAAACTGGTCTACAGCCACTCTAGGAAGTCAGTCTGGAGATCCTCAGAAACCTGAACATAACCCTACCATACAACTCCATTCCACTCCTTGGAATTTACCCAAAGAAAGTTAATTGGCAAATAAAAAAGCCATTGCACATTAATGATATAGCAGCTCAAATCACAATAGTAAGACTGGACAAAATGCAAAGGAAAGAATTATGAAGTACATCGATAAATACATAGAATATACAGCAGTAAGAAACAACGAAACCCAGTATATGCACAAGAAAGAAACAGAAAAAATAGCTGAGTGAATTAAGCCAGTCCAAAGAGACAAATATCATTTGTTTTAGCAGTCAAAAGAGACAAATATATTTGTATCAGATAGGAGACACAGAGGCAAAGGGGAAACTGTAAGTGAAATGGAACACTATAAGCAACAATGAAAGCTGCTCATGACTTTAGACTGTACAATGTAATAGTACAATGTAATACTATCTTTAGTATTGTTGTTGTTGTTGTTGTTCTAGTACAGTACTCAGTATAACACAGTAATTAACACACGAGATTAATTACTAAAGGTGTTTAAATTTTAACTGAAAAGAGCCCTGTAAAATTAGAGTGGAGAAAGAGAAATGAGGAAAATGAACAATGGAACATGCACAAATCGGACTGGCCGACAAATGTGCAGGAGAATTCCAAAATCCAAATTCCAACACAATCCCATCAAGATGGCATGTACCAATGCCATCGCACTAGTCCAAGTGATCAATTTCAGCTCACAATTGATAGTTCTGATAGGTCTAAGAGTCAAAGAGATCACACAAACAAGACAAGTATCTGCTAATACTAACTGATAGAATCAAAAAGGGAGAGAAAGATCCAACATGGGAAGTGGGATACACAGCAGACTCATAGGATGGCAGATGTCCTAAACAACACTCTGGCCTCAGAATCAGCCCTCAAGGCATTCAGATCTGGCTGAAGAGCCCATGAGAGTATAGCAGGCATGGAAAGCCAAGATATCATGGAAAAAAAAAAAGACCTAAATGAATGATCTCTGTGAGTGAGATCCCAGTGGAAAGAACGGGGCCATCAAAGAAGGAGGTACCCTTCTCCGAAGGGAGGAGAGAACTTCCACTTTGACTATGACCCTATCGGAATAAGACCAAAGTCAGCGAACTCTAAAGGCTTCCATAGCCCTGGCAACTCATGACTAGAGCCTAGGGAGATTACTGACGCCATGAACAGGAGTGTCAAATTGTTAAATCAGCAACAGGAGTCACTGTGTACTTACACCCCATGTGGGATCTGTCCCTAATGTGTCGTCTAAAGCGAAGTGATGCTATAACTAGTACTGAAACAGTATTTTTATACTTTGCGTTTCTGTGTGGGCACAAACTGATGAGGTCTTTACTAATTATATACTGAATTGATCTTCTGTATACAAAGAGAATTGGAAATGAAAAAAAAAAACAACCTGGTGTTAAAATGGAAATGGCATAGAAAATTAATTAATTTGAAAAAAAAAATTATGTAGGATCTCTGTCTTTAATGTGCTGTACATTGCTATTTAATGCTATAATTAGTAATCCAATGGTAGTTTTTTCACTTTGTGTTGCTATATGGGCAAAATGTTGAAATCTTTACCTAATATATACTAAACTGATCTTCTGTATACAAAGAGAATTGAAAATGAATCTTTACATGAATGGAAGGGGAAAGGGAGCGGGAAGGGGGAGGATTGCGGGCGGGAGGGAAGTTATGGGAGGGGGGAAGCCATTGTAACCCATGGGCTATACTTTGGAAATTTATATTCATTAAATAAAAGTAAAAAAAAAAAAACATTTTCCCAGAAACAAACAAACAAACAAAAAAAAGAACTCTAGGGTCTCCTGTATAGTAACGTTAGTCTTAATTATGAAGTCTGTGCTCTCATGATCTAATAATATCCCAAAGGTCCTACCTCCTAAAATCACCACCTTGGGGGTTAGGATTTTAAAATATGGATGTAAGGGGAAAACAAACATTCAGATAATAGTAGAATCTGAAAAATATAAATGCTGCAACTCAACTCCAGTCTATACATTTTGGATTTTTAAAATTTATTTTGTTTCAAATTCAAGGTCATACAGGGAGGGAGCGAGGGGAGAGAGAGAGAGAGAAAGAGAGAGAGAGAGAGAGACTTCCATCCACTGGTTCCCTCTCCAAAAGGCTGCAACAGCTGGGGCTGGGCCAGGCCAAAGTCAGGAGCCAGGAGTTTCATCCGGGTCTCCCATGTGGATTCAAGGGCCCAAACACTTGGGCCATCTTCTGCTGTTTTCCAGGCCATTAGCAGGGGGTTGGATCAGAAGTGGAGCAACTAGGACTCGAACCATTGTTCATATGGTATGCTGGTGTTGCAGGCATAAGCTTATCCCAATGTAACACAACTCTGGCCCCTATATTTGGTTTCTATTTGCAGCAGTTGTTTAAGTAAGGCTGGGTGATTTGCTGTAACTAATCTGAACTGTTATGGTCAAGGTAGGGCTTAGACTGAGGCCGTGTTCCTGGACAGAAATCCAAAAGAAACAAACCCAACAATACCCAATATGCTCTGATTTTCACAGATGCCCTTATCATCTATGCCATATATGCAAGGTCATGAATACTCAGAATATCAAGAGGCCTAGGCCAGCAATGCAAGTCTTATTAAACATAACCGTGGTTCAGCTGGGGGATAGCCTATTCCAACAGAATCCTACACACAGCCATAAGAAGAAGCAAGATAATTACAGATGCAGAAATAGGAAAGATTGTTAAATTCAAAATGTTCAGTTGTCACCATTAGAATGTATAAGATTAAAAAGATTGATCAAGTGTTATTAGGAATTAGAACAACCATAACTATGGCCTGCATTTTCAACTAACCTTCCTAGGTCTTGGGCTCTTCCAGGGTTTCACAACCCCCTGCCTGAATCCCAAGACTGTGCAGAGATTTCTGTATGGGATAAATGTAGAATTCTTATTGTGGGAGTATATGAGCAGGTTTGCTCTTATTCTTTGCTATTGCTGATGTCATTCTCCTGGAACAACTCTAATTCTAATAGTTGTTAATAGAAATGTAAAATGGTACAATCACTTAAAAGCATAGTTTGGCAATTTATTGAAAAATGAAACCACACAACCAACCCTTACTACTACTAGGTATTTATTCAAGAAAAATAAGAACATATGATCACAAGAAAACTTGCAGATGAATATATATATATATATATATATATATATATATATATATATAGCATATAGCAGCTTTATTTGTAATAATTTTTGGTAGAGTACAGAAAAAAATTGGGGAACATCCACACAGTGGAATACTATCAAAAAATTAAAAGGAAGAAGCTGGGGCCAGCATTGTGGCCCAGCAGGTTGGGCTACCACTTGAGTCACTGTCATCCCATATTTGACTGCTGGTTCAAGTACTAGATACTCCTCTTTTGATCCAAATTCTTGCTAATGGCCCAAGTACATGGACTCCTGCCACACCCATGTGGGTTAGCAGCATGAAGTTCCTGTCTCCTGGCTTCAGCCTGGCTATCTGAGGAGTGAGGCAGTAGATGGAAGATTCTCATATTCTTCTCCTCTCCTCTCCTCTCCTCTCCTCTCCTCTCCCCCTCCCCCCCCCCCCCTTTCGTCCCTTCTCCCACCTTCTGGACTCATATGAGTGCTTAATTAAGTCCAGAGTTCAAAGGACAAACCAGAAAAAGGAGTAAGTGAATGTAGAAAGAGAGCAAACAAAGTGTGACATCATAGATACTGAAAGAATAAATGATTTAAAGAGAATGGAGTTGTTCTTTCTCAAGAAAGATTTAGCTAGCTATGGTATGTTACATGAATTTATGAATTATTCTTTTATAAAATGCTTTTGGGAATTTGATAGTGATGGCATTGAATCTGTAGATCTCTTAGGATAGTATGGACATTTAAACAATATTAACCCTTCCAATACAGGAACATTGGCTGTCTCCTCATTTGTTTCTGTTATCTTTAATTTTTCATTATTGTTTTGTAGTTTTCTAAATATAAGAACTTTACCTCCTTAATTTTATTAAGTATTTTGTTATTTTAATGCTATTATAAATGGTGTTCTTTTCCTACAATTCTTTCACTCCTTTTGTCATTAGTGGAGAAATACAACTCAGTTTTCTTATGTTGATTTTGGGTACTACAACTTTACTGAATTTGTTTATTAGTTCCTACAATTTTTCTGGTGGAGTATTTAGAGTATTCTAGAGGTAAGAAAGTGTCGTCTGCAAACAGATAATTTTACTTCTTCTTTTCTGATATGGGTGTCTTTCATCTTATTTTCTTGCCTAATTTCTCTGGCTTGGACTTCTAGTACTAGATGTGGCAAGAGTAGGCATGCTTACCTTGTTCCTATTCTTAGAAGGAAAGCTTTAAGTTTCTAATCATTGATCATAATAGCTGTGGGATTTTCATATACTGCCTTTATTATGTTAAGGTAATTATGTTCTATTCCTCATTTATATGGAGTTGTATCATAAAAATTGTTGAATTTTGTCAAATGATTTTTCTGTATCTGTTTTTTAAACTTTTATTTAGTAAATATAAATTTCCAAAATGCAGTTTATGGATTACAATGGCTTCCCCCCCCCCCATAACTTCCCTCCCACCCGCAACCCTCCCATCTCCTGCTCCCTCTCCCATTCCATTCACATCAAGGTTCATTTTCAATTATCTTTATATACAGAAGATCAATTTAGTATACATTAAGTAAAGATTGCATCAGTTTGCACCCGCACAGAACATAAAGTGTAAAATACTGTTTCAGTACTAGTTATAGCATAATTCACATTGGACAACACATTAAGGACAGAGATCCTACATGAGAAGAAAGTACACAGCGACTCCTGTTGCTGATTTAACAATTTGACACTCTTGTTTATGGCGTCAGTAATCTCCCTAGGCTCTAGTCATGAGTTGCCAAGGCTATGGAAGCCTTTAGGATTCGCTGACTTCGATCTTATTCCAACAGGGTCATAGTGAAAGTGGAAGTTGTCTCCTCCCTTCAGAGAAAGGTACCTCCTTCTTTGATGGCCCCGTTCTTTCCACTGGGATCTCACTCGCAGAGATCTTTCATTTAGGTTTTTTTTTTTTTTTTTGGCAGAGTGTCTTGGCTTTCCATGCCTAAAATACTCTCATGGGCTCTTCAGCCAGATCCGAATGCCTTAAGGGCTGATTCTGAGGCCAGAGTGCTGTTTAGGACATCTGCCATTCAATGAGTCTGCTGTGTATCCCACTTCCCATGTTGGATCCTTCTCTCCCTTTTTGATTCTATCAGTTAGTATTAGCAGACACTAGTCTTGTTTATGTGATCCCTTTGACTCTTAGACCTATCATTATGATCAATTGTGAACTGAAATTGATCACTTGGACTAGTGAGATGGCATTGGTACATGCCACCTTGATGGGATTGTATTGGAATCCCCTGGCACGTTTCTAACTCCACCATTTGGGGCAAGTCCAATTGAGCATGTCCCAAGTTGTACATCTCCTCCCTCTCTTATTCCCACTCTTATATTTAGCAGGGAGCATTTTTCAGTTAAATTTAAACACCTAAGAATAATTGTGTGTTAATTACAGAATTCAATCAATAGTATTAAGTAGAACAAAAAGATACTAAAAGGGATAAAGTATTAAATTTTACATCAACAGTCAGGACAAGGGCTAATCAAGTCACTGTTTCTCATAGTGTCCATTTCACTTCAACAGGTTTCCTTTTTGGTGCTTGGTTAGTTGTCACCGATCAGGGAGAACATATGATATTTGTCCCTTTGGGACTGTCTTAATTCACTCAGCATGATGTTTTCCAGATTCCTCCAGTTTGTTGCAAATGACCGGATTTCATTGTTTTTTACTGCTATATAGTATGAGTACATGTCCCATAATTTCTTTATCCAGTCTACTGTTGATGGGCGTTTGGGTTGGTTCCAGGTCTTAGCTATTGTGAATTGAGCTGCAATAAACATTAAGGTGCAGACGGCTTTTTTGTTTGCCAATTTAATTTCCTTTGGGTAAATTCCAAGGAGTGGGATGGCTGGATTATATGGTAGGGTTATATTCAGTTTTCTGAGGAATCTCCAGACTGACTTCCATAGTGGCTTAACCAGTTTGCATTCCCACCAACAGTGGGTTAGTGTCCCTTTTTCCCCACATCCTCTCCAGCATCTGTTGTTGGTAGATTTCTGAATGTGAGCCATTCTCACCGGGGTGAGGTGAAACCTCATTGTGATTTTAATTTGCATTTCCCTGATTGCTGTATCTGTTAAGATTACTATGTGATTCTTATCCCTTATTCTATTAATGTAGTAGGTCACATTAATTGATCTTTGTATGTTGAACCATTCTTGTTTGCCCGGGATAAATCCCACTTTGCCATGGTGCATGAATATTTTAATGTGCTATTGAATTCAATTTGCTAGTGTTTTATTGATTAATTTTTGCAGGATTCTTTTTCTGGTGATGTCTTTGTCTGGCTTTGATATCAGGATAATGCTTCCCTCATAAAAAATTTGTTAGGAGTATTCACTTCCTAATATTAAAATATTTTATAAAGCTACAGAAATCAAAACCATATGATACTAGCATAATGACAGTTATATAGATGAATGCAATAGAATAGAGCCTAGAAATAAATCCATGCATATATAGTCAGTGGATCTTCAACAAGGATACTAAGAAAGCACAATGAGGAATGGATAGTCATTTCAATAAATGGTAGAATGGTAGAAAACTGGATACTCATATGCAAAAGAGTAAAATTGAATAGTAAAGGCATTATGGAAGACAGCACTGAGGCTCTGAAAAAAGTAAAAATAGAATGACTATATGATTCAGTAATCCCACTACTGGTTATATATCCAAAGGATTTGAAGTCAGTACATTGAAGAGACATCTGAAGTCTTATCTTAATTGCAGAATTATTTTAACAGCCACATGGTGGGATCAATTTAAGTGTCTACCAATGAATGAACAGATAAACAAAATATTATGTACAAAGTTATGATATTCAGTCTAAAATATAAGGAAATCCTGCCATTTGTGACAACACATATAAATATGGAAGATATTATAAATGAAATAAACCAGACACAGAAAGATAAATACTATGCAATCTCACTTACAAGTGAAATCTAAAAAGTTGAACTTATAGAAGCAGAGAGTAAAATAGTTTCTAGGCTCAGTGCTTTGGTATAGTCGGTTAAGCCACCATCTGCAGAGCCATCATTCCATATGGATGCCAGTTCAAGTCCCAGTTGCTCCATCTTTGATCCAGTTCCCTGCTAATGTGCCTGGGAAAGCAACGGATGATGATCCAAGTTTGTGGTCCCCTGCACCCACATGAGAGACTCAGATGAAGCTCCTGGCTTAGGCCTGGCTCAGTCTTGGCTGTTGTGGCCATCTGGGAAGGGAACCAGCCAATGGAAGATCCTTCTCTCTGTGAATCCCACTCTGCATTTCTCCCTGTAACTATTTCAAACAATAAATAAATCTTAAAAGATAGTAGTTTCTAGGAGATAGAGGGAAGAAGAGCTTGGGGAGATGTTAGAGGATATGAAATTTCATTTAGACCAGGTAAATAAGTTCTGGAGATCTATTGTTTAGCATGGTGACTTTAGTTAGTAACAATGTATTGCATACATGAAAATTACTAAGAGATTAGATCTTAAATGTTATCACCACAAAAAATAAGTATATGATGTGATGGATACATTAATTAGCTTGATTTAGTCATTTCAAAATATATACTATACCTATATCAAAACACTTTTGCTATAAATGTATGATTTTTATTTGTCAATTAGATCTTCATAAAAGAAAAAAAGAATAAATCAGACCCTTATCTTGCATTCTGCACAAAAATCAACTCAAAACATATTAAAAGTAGGATCTGACACTATAAAATTTCTAGAAAAAAAAATCATAGGGGAAAGCTTCATAACATTGGTTTTAGCAATGCTTTCATGAATATATGATGCCAAAAGAACAAGCAGTAAAAACAAAAAACAAGTGGGACTATATCCAAATAAAAATCTACTTCAAAACAAAAGAAAAATTCAGGAGAGCAAAAAAATAGCATACAGAATAGAATATTCCCAATCCTTATATATGATCAGAGGTTAATCTCCAAAATATATAAGGAGCTCCTACAACTCGATAGTAACATAACTATTGTAGCTCAATTTAAACATACCTAAGGACTTCAACAGACTTTGTTTTGCAGAGAAAACATATAAATGGTTAACAAGTATGTGAAAAATGTTCAGTGTCACTAATTATCAGAAAAATGTATCAGACAATGAGATATTACCTGTCTGGATGGATATTATCAAAAAATAAATGACAACTGTTAGAGAGGCTGTGAAGAAACTGGAATCTTTGCATACTTTTGTTGGAATGCATAATGGTCTAGCCACTATGGAAAACAGTATGAAACTTCTTCAAAAAGTTAAAAATAAAACTTCCATTTGATCAACCAATCCAGATTCTGTACATTTATCAAAAATGATTGAAATTAAGCTCTTGAAGAGATACCGGCATTCCTATTTCATTTCATCACTATTCACAACATAAATATCTATTGACAGATGAATGGATATAGAAAAGGTGGTATATACATACATTGAAACATTATTCAGCCTTAAAAAGGACATCCTGTAATATGCAACAACATGAATGAAACTGGAGAATATTTTAAATGAAATAAACTAGTTACAGAAAGAAAAATATTGTATGGTTGTACTTATCTGAGGAATCTATTATAATCAGAGTGAGTGGAATGGTAGTTTTCATGAGTAGTAAGGAGAGATAAATGGGTAATTAATAACCAGCAGGCATAAAGTCTCAGTTAAATAATGTGTATAAGTTCTAGAGATCTGCTGTACAACATTTTACCTATAGTCAACAATTATATATTATAATTAAGATTGTTAAGAAGGTAAAACTCATGATAAGTGTTTTTATCACAATCTTATTTTTAGAAAAAAAGGATGGATAGAGTAATGTTTTAAAAGTGTCAAGGAAAAGGTATTTGGCCTGGCAGCTGAGACTGTAGTTAAGAGGTCCAAGTCCCACATTAGCAAGCCTGGGTTTAATATCCAGCTCCAGTTCATGACTCCAGCTTCTTGCTAATGTGCACCCTAGGAGGCAAGAGGTGATGGCTCAAGTATTTAGGTCCCTGCCACTGACATGTGAGATCTGAATTGTTTTCAGCTACTGGCTCCATCCAACTCCATGGCCATTGTGAGCATTTTGGGAGTTAATCAGTAGATGGGAGTGTTTCTCTCTCTCTCTCTCTCTCTCTCTCTCTCTCTCCCCCCCTCCCTCCCTCTCTCCTCTCTGTCTCTCAAATGGATAAAATAATATTTTAGAGAAAGTTGGGGTGTTAGACATTTGAAGTCAGAGAATATCTAATAGATTTGGCAACATGAACATCATTGCGATCTGAAACCAGGGTAGCTTTATGTAATCCAGTTTGGAATGAGTAACAGGTGAAGACACAGCACTTTTAAATGACTCTCGAGAAGTTTTGCTAAGTGAAACAGGGAGATAGCAAGGGATGATACATAAGGAGAGATGAGATCAAGGAAGAATGTTTTGTAAATGAAAGATAGACACCAGAACATGATTGTAGGATAATGATAAGGATTCAATAGGGAAGGAGACATGGGAAAGGAGCATGAGTAGAAACTGAAGTAGAGTCTTTGATGAGAGGGGATGGTATCCAAATCACAGATAGAGAAACTGGCTCATGATAGGAGAAGAAATTATTCCTCTATTATAACAGGAGGAAAAGTAAATGTTACAAAAAGAATAAGATTACATTGAAAAATTAAAAACATCTCACTTATAAACACTTATATATTTAAATATATTTAGTAATGCAAAAATGGGTAAATCTTTTCTGACGCCTTCTATTTTACGAGTCTAATTTCTCTACATCTCTATATTTCTCTACAGATATTAGAGGTTTTAGAAAATCTCTAGAGGCTCCTAGAATACATAAGTAGTTTTAGTAGGAAGTTAGCAGCAGCCAATGAGAACCTGGGAGTCTTTGGTTTTGCCCAACTCTACTTATCAGATATCTTCCTTGTTCCAAGGAGACCTGTTCTAACTTGAGAGCCCTCGGGGTTGGGTATACAGAGAGAGGTTACAAAGGGCCACAGAAAAGGCAAGTGAGGGCTTTAAGTGTGAACTTTGCTGACTTCACTTTTGTTGATTCCTTGCTTTGTGATCCATTCCTCTGTGAAAGAGGACAAGAAAAGTTGGAAACGTCTTTAGGACTGGTCTTTAGAACCTTCAGTGCTGAGTAGTAGGCATAAAAGCCTTTGGTTTTGTCAAAGAATTACTTAGCAAACACAAAGTCTCTTTTCCTATACAGTCCCTGGATGAAATTTAAACAGGCTGCACTTCCAAGCACACTCATAAAATCACATCTTCCCTAGCCCCCCCCCCGCATACACACACACACACACACACACACAGAGAGAGAGAGAGAGAGAGAGAGGGGGGGGGGGGTAGACATGGCTGCACACTTTCTAATACACATGAATCGATATTTATCTGCTTCTGAAACACATTGATCCCCATACCCACAGAAACACATCCATACACATCCATACCTGCACACACTCACTGATCCTCCCTCTACACATGTTCACCGCTTATGGAAAGATCACCCAGTCCTGTACCAGACACTGGAAGAAGACACTGGACAGAAAGATGAATAAGACATATTTCAGCTTTTGAGATGCTAGTAGTATAGTGAAATGTGGAGAATAATAAGCTGAAAGTTTAGAAGAAAAACACATGGATAGCTGTAAAACAAAGGGAAAATGTTACACATGTTGCGCAAGATGCCTGAGCAAACTTTCCATGAGGTTCTAATAGAGCAAGAGATAACTTTCAGCGGGAGGGCAGCTGGAACACTTCCTTGATGTGAAGTCCATCATAGTTGCTTTCTTGACTCTCAGCAACCCAAGCTTGTTGAATTGTCACATCTTATTTCTCCAATCCTGGTGCAACCTGAAATTATGTAAAGGTAATTCCTCATTTTTCTGTAGGTCAGTTCACCTACTCTGAGTCTAAATCAGTTTCTCTGGAAAATGAAGCTAGTTATCCCTAGGCCACAGAGTTGTGAGAGGATTGAGAGGAAAGACTGTGACAAACTGTTCTAAAAACTGTCAGGCACTTGTTCAAAAGTGGAATTTTTCTCTGTCTAATTTTGTCTTGTAGGAATATGTTGTCTTATAGCCCCATTTTCCCAGTTAAGGGACAGAAGTCTTAGGGCTTTGGGGCACTGGGCCAAAAGGTAGAATGAATGCTTCCTGCTACCCCTTCACCCAGCTCATCCTAGATTTATCATTTATTCCATCCCCCTGGGATTCATTATTGCCAATTCTAGAAGAATGCATTTGGGCCTTTGAGCTTCATGATTTCTGACTCTTGAACCAAACACGACCCCTTTGAGGTTAGAAATCCATTTACTCTTGGCAAAGTCGCAACTTGTTTCAAAGAAAAGGGGAGTTAAAAAAAAGTCTAGCTCACAAAATCTTAGGGAGTTTTATAACCAAAGCTTATAAGACATTTTTGGAGCTGAGTTCACTCTTACAACAGAGCCTTTGGATGATTTAAGTGTAAATGAATCAGAAGGGTCCAGATCAGATTTCCCTTGAAATACACAAAGTTTAGAAATGGAAGGAGTAGAGGCTCAGCCAAGAGCACTCTCTGTTTGGGCAAAGCCCCCGGGGTGGCTGTACTCATTAGTATTTGCAGAGATTTCCCACGGAGACACAGAAGTGAATCCCAGAGGATGGTGTCATTAGGCAGCAGAGGGCTCTAAGCAAAGCACCTTCCTCTATTCTTATGCCCATGTCTAGGCCACCCAAGGACCATAGAATCTCCTGGAAAGGGGATGGCTGACCTCCAGGAATCCTTCTATAAATGAGAATCTCTAGACATAAAGAGGGAAGTTGCACTCCCAGCTTAGAGCTCCTTAGTACAATAATGGAGACAAGCAGGATACACAGGATATTCCACTGAAAAAATAGGCCCCTTTGCCATGGAAGACGTCCAGCACAGGCTAATGGCAGCAGCAGGAAAAAGTAAACAGCTTAGAGAAATGGTAAGAGCATTGGATAAGAGTCAAGAGACTTCTAGATCCTAGTTCTGAATTTCCACTCTTCTTTCACACTCTCCTAACTCCATTTATGTCCAATTAATCAATAATCAAGTTTTGTGGCTTGTGATTCCTTCACAAATCCATAGTTTCTTTGATACTCTAACTGCCACTGTGTGAAGTTAGGTATTATCACTTCTATCCTGGAACTCTTCAACCCCACTTCCCACTTGGTTTCCCTATATTCAGTCTCCTCTTCATTCCATCTTCCACACTAGAATCATAATAGTCTTAAAACAAAAATCTGATCTCACCACTCCTCTGTTTAAGATCCATCTATGGCTTCCAAAATCTAAACTCTTTATTTCTGATATAATACAATAATATTTTGTGATTTCAACTTGGCCCCACCTTTCCATTTCATATACTCAACTCAAGGTTTGGTAAAACTGGTATCTTAGTTTCCCTCAATTTCCTTTCTCTCTCTCTCTCTCTCTCTCTCTCTCTCTCTCTCTCTCTCTCTCTCCTTCCTACCCTACCTCCCTCCATCTCAAATAAATTAGATAAATATGTAAAAATTTTAAATCCTAATGCATGTCAAGACTTAACTCAAAGCCCACCTGCTTCTTGAAGACTTTCCTGACTCTTCTTCCTTTCTCTTTCACTAACCCTTGTTATTTGGTCCATAATTTTGATATATTTATTGTGCTGCATGAGAGATGATTGTTTGCTTATGTCTTCTATTAGCCTATGAGATTCCTGAGAATTAAAATGTGATCTTTTTAAATCTTTTAATCCCCACTACTTAGCTCAGTGCTGGCAGAGTGGACTACCAACATAAATGTTGATTATTCAGCCATTACCTTTTGATGGAGCAGTTCTTTGTTGGATGGATGAATGCTGTGAATATTTAGTCTCATTGATTCCCATCTATAAATGTCAGAAGTATTCTAACATTTTAGAGATCCTTTATAGTATAGTCACAATGCTGGTTGACAACCACTGGGATAAACTCTTAGGAGGCAGAAAAGCACAGTCTTTGAAATCACCTATATCTGTATTGGAATTATGCTAATTATCTATGTGATACAAACGAATTTATTCAACCTCTCAGTTTAAGTTCACTCATCTGTGAACGAGAGTTAATAATATATTACCCTCAAATATTTGAACATTTGAAAGTGTCTGATATTTGAAAGCATCCTACAGTCCATGTGCACATTTACTGTGGGAATTTGTCTTTCCTTCCTGTGTATTCAAATTTTTTTTTAATTTTTGGGCCAGTGCTGTGATGTAGTGGGTAAAGCGACTGCCTGCAGTGCCGGCATCCCATATAGGTGCCAGTTCGAGTCCCGGCTGCTCTACTTCCCATCCATATCTCTGCTATGGCCTGGGAAAGCCGTAGAAGATGGCCCAAGTCCTTGGGCCCCTGCACCCAACTGAGAGACCCGGAAGAAGCTCCTGGCTCCTGGCTTCAGATTGGTACAACTCCAGCCATTGTGGCCATTGGGGAGTTTAACAGCGGATGGAAGACCTGTCTCTCTGCCTCTCCTTCTCTCTCTGTGTACCTATGACTTTCAAGTAAATAAATAAATCTTTAAAAATTTTTCTTTTAATTCATTTTAACAGATTCAATGTAGTTCATAAATATAATTCTTTTTTTTAATTTATTTGACAGATAGAGTTAAACAGTGAGAGAGAGAGAGAGACAGAGAGAAAGGTCTTCCTTCCGTTGGTTCACTCCCCAAATGGCTGCTACAGCCGGCGCTGCACAGATCTGAAGCCAGGAGCCAAGTGCTTCCTCCTGGTCTCCCATATGGGTACAGGAGCCTAAAGACTTGGGCCATCCTCCACTGCCCTCCCGGGCCACAGCAGAGAGCTGGACTGGAAGAGAAGCAACTGGGACTAGAACCTGAAGCCCATATGGGATGCCGGCGCCACAAGCGGAGGATTAACCAAGTGAGTTACGGTGCCAGCCCCATAGATATAATTCTTTTTTTTTTAAACTTTTATTTAATGAATATAAATTTCCAAAGTACAGCTTATGGGTTACAATGGCTTCCCCCCTCCCATAACTTCCCTCCTACCTGCAACCCTCCCTCCTCCCGCTCCCTTTCCCCTTCCATTCACATAAAGATTCATTTTCAATTCTCTTTATATACAGAAGATCAGTTTAGTACATATTAGGTAAAGATTTCAACAGTTTGCCCATCTAGCAACACAAAGTGAAAAAACTACCATTGGAGTACTAATTATAGCATTAAATAACAATGTACAGCCCATAGATATAATTCTAATAAGATAATATTATTCCCTTCCTCCTTCCCTCCCTCCCTCCCCTCATTCCTTCCCCACTGTCTTCCCTCTCCTTTTTTTTTTTAGTTTTTCAGACAATGTATTTTACATTTCCATTTATGTAAAAAGTTTTAATATTCACAGAGGTTTAAGAAGTAAAAAGCAAAAAGACTCTAGTGGGAATATAGCAAAAGGCTATAAGCAATTGAATGGAAAAATGACCATTTCAAGTATGTACAGTAAATTTTAAAGTAATCACAGATCATTAAAACTATAGTAGTGTAACATTCTTTTTGTTTGTTTTTATTTTTAAATAAAGTTATCTTTTAGTTCCATTTTTCTATTACTTTTTTTTTAAAGATTTACTTATTTATTGGAAAGGCAGAGTTACAGAAAGGCAGAGGCAGAGAGAGAGAAAGGTCTTCCATCCGCTGGTTCACTCCCCAAATGACCACAACAGCCAGAGCTGCATCGATCTGAAGCCAGGAGCTTCTTCCAGGTCTCCCACACAGGTGCAGGGGACCAAGGACTTGGGCCATCTTCTACTGCTTTCTCAGGCCATAGCAGAGAGCTGGATTGGAAGTGGAGCAGTCAGAACTCAAACTGGCGTGCATATGGGATGCTGGCAAGGCAGACAGTGGCTTTACACACTATGCCACAGTGCCAGTGTCAAGCATAACATTCTTAACCATTGGTTTGACAAAGGTGTGAAACAAAGTTTCACAAAACTGTATGTACAGCAGTACTGATACAGGCATTTCTTTCTTTCTTCCTGCATGTCTGTCTTTTTAAATCTAGTTCCCACATATAAGGGTGAACATGCAGTATTTGCCTATTTGTATTTGGCTTATTTCGCTCAACATATCCTTCCTATCTTTTTTAAATTCCTTTTTCTTTCTTCTCCAAAAAGGCTATTATGAAATTTATAGTGCATTTTTCAACATTGTAGCATCTTAGAATAAAATAATGGCAATACTTCTTTCAAAAGCTTTTTATAAGTATTAACAGAACTTCTTATATAGAGGTACACATATAGTAGGGGTTCAATAAATGATGAAATCAGTGGAATAGAAAATAAAATATTCATTAGGTGATTTATATATGTATATTACACTTTTTATTTATATATTTATATTATATTATATTATATTATATTCTCTCTTGTTGTCCCCCCGGACTCTGATTTCTCTCTCAGCCTAAGAAGAGGGGCAACACGCATGCTGTTCCCAATGTGGCAGTAAGTCGTTGTCATTCCTAGAGTCTCCAAGAGAGTCAAGTGTTGAATTTATTAACGATTTCACTCATTCATTGAAACACAAATATCTACTATGTGTCACACACTGTTTTATGCACAGAAGTAGAGAAAAAAGACTATGATCCTTACATTCATGGAACCAACATTCTGGCAAGGAAATCAATAAAACAAGAAATGGGAGTACTGGGGAGAGGTGGTCATTTTTAATGAATATTATTAGGGGAAGCCTCAGTGAGTAGGTAACTTTTGAGCAAAGATCACATGGATGTTTGAAGGAAGAACATTCTAAGAGTAAGAGATTGTGAGTACCAGAGCCTTAAGGTGTGAACATCCCTGATGTATTTGACAAACAGCCCATAGACCAAAGACAATGGCAGGAAGTGTCACAACAACAATGGGGCTAGGGTTCAAAGTTGTGTCGGGCTGGAAGAATCAGATGGTATTACAAATTTGCTTTAAATAATCAAATATGTTATATAAAATTCATGAAGAAAAAGATTGTTTATTGTTTGTACCCATATTTATGTTCTTTCCATTGTCCTTTACTCCTTACTGGTGGTCTCATATTCCTTTTTTATCATTTACCATTTCCTTTCCATTTGAAGAACTTCCTTTAAACATTATTTAAGGGTAAATCTACTAGCCATAAACTCTTTTCCTTGTCTGAAAATGTCTTTATTCCCCCCATATTCCTGAATATTTGGTCAGATATAGAATGTTCTTTTTGACAGATGTTTTCCTTCAGAGCTGGTTATGCCACATCCTTCTGGTTTCCATGGTTTCTGATGAGAAATCTTATTATTCTAATTGGGGATCCCCTTCACATCAGGTGTTGCTTCTCTTACTAATTCCAAGACATTTTACTTGCCTTTCCTTTTCAGAAGTTTAATTATGGTGTGACTTGGTGTGCATTTCTTTGAGGTTTCTTGAGTTTTGTTTTGTTTTGTTTGACAGGTAGAGTTGGACAGTGAGAGAGAGAGAGAGACAGAGAGAAAGGTCTTCCTTCCGTTGGTTCACTCCCCAAATGGCTGCTTCGGCCAGCACACTGCACCGATCCAAAGCCAGGAGCCAGGTGCTTCCTCCTGGTCTCCCATGCGGGTTCAGGGCCCAAGCACTTGGGCCATCCTCCACTGCATCCCCGGGCCACAGCAGAGAGTTGGACTGGAAGAGGGGCAACCAGGACAGAATCCAGCGCCCCAACCGGGACTAGTACCCGGTGTGCTGGTGCTGCAGGTGGAGGATTAGCCAAGTGAGCTGCAGTGCCAGCCCTGAGGTTGTTTGAGTTTTTTAAATCTAATGGTCTGGGGCAGATGTGTGGTGTAGGTCCTGGCTCAGCTCTTGACTTCAGTTTTCTGCGAATGCGCACCCTGATAGGCAATAGTAACAGTTCAAGTACCTGTGTCCCTACCACTCCCTTGAGAGATCTCTATTGAGTTCCTGGTTCCTGGCTATAGCCTTGCCTAGCCTTAGCCATCGAGGGCATTTGGGGAGGGAACCAGTGAATGGGAGCTCTGTCTGTCTGTGTGACAGACTCCAAAAAATTATCAGATAGCCTTCTCCAATTTCCATCCACTATTTCCTTAAATACTTTTTCAGTCCCACTCTTTTATTTTCTTCCTCTTTTATGACCCTGATGATAGAAATGTGGTATTGTCCCACATGTTCCTGACACTCTTAAATTTTTTCAGCCTTGGGTTTTCTCTCTGTTGTTTAGATTGGATAAATTCTATTAACCTTTTATAAAGTTCACTGATTCTGTTCTCTTGTTATCTCCATTTTACTAGAAACCCATTTAGCTAATTTTTTTCAGGCTTAAAATAATTAAAAAATTTTTAATATTCCTAATGGCAAATGTACAGAAATTACACAGCCACTGAGCCTTTTTTTAAAAAAAGATTTATTTATTTGAGAGGCAGAGTTACAGAGAGAGAGAGAGAGAGAGATCTTTCATCCACTGGTTCAGTCCCTAAATGGCCACAACAGCTGGGGCTGTGCAGATTGGAAGCCAGGAGCCAGGAACTTCTTCTGGGTCTCCCATGCAGGTGCAGGGGCCCAGGTACTTGGGCCATCTTCCACCGCTTTCTCTGGCCATACCGGGGAGCTGGATCTGAAGTGGAACTACGGGACTCTAACCAGTGCCCCTATGGAATGTGGCTTTGTGGGCGGAGTCTAAACCTACTACCCCACAGCGCCGCTCCTCCTTCCTTTTTTTTTTTTTTTAATTTAGCCACTTACTCTTAGAACACAAGTTTCTCCATACAGATACAAGGTCAAAACACAGCTGTAGCGAAAGGCTCCCGCTACAACCCCAATGTTTTCACTGATTTATTTTCACACTTAGAAACTTGGGTGTAGCGATGTGGTATGGGGGCTGGGAGTAGCTTGGTGGCCGGAGTAAGTAGAAAAGAGAGCCCCCACGGGTCACAGGAGGGAGGGCCAGGTTTTCCTCCGGAAGATGCTCTGAGGGGAGGGCACATGAGGAGCTCTGATCTTGGATCCCAACCCCCCTCCCCTTTCTGAGCAATCAGAAAAAGTGTTCACTTACAGAAAATTTGAAAGTTTCCTTTGCCTTCTCTTTCAGCTGGATCACGGCAGTCGTGAGGTGGGTGTTCGCGGAGTTTAGGGAGGCGATGCACTTCTCCAGGACACGGATGATCTTTAGTTTAGAGTGGATCGCTGTCTGCATCTCTGCGTGTTTTTTCTATAGCTCCTCCTCCAAGACTGACGTCATCCTTCATCTTGATGTCCTTTTCTTATCGCTCGCTGCGCGATCTCTGCTCACATTCCTTTAGCGAACTTGGTACACCAGCTTTTTTGCGGTGTCTCCTCCTGGGACATGAACAGGTACTCATACTCTTCCTGCCTCTTGGAGATTTGTGCCTTTCAATGCCTGGGTGAGCTCTTCCTTATTCCTTAGCCTCACTGTGGGGGAAGGGAAGATCTAAGCCCAGATCCACATTTTCTAACAACTGCGCGTTCATAGTCAAGAGACAAGCGGCACCGGTGCGGTTCCAGGACATTGAGACTCAACAATGGCATTTCTCGTACATTGCCCACGACTTCAGCTCCGGACTTTCTCCCAAGCCTGCTCCACAGCATGTGGGCCGTCCAGCTCTGGGAGGTACGAAGTGACAGGGGCTGGTGGTGGAGGCTGGTCAATTTTCCGCTGGGAGCCGGCACTGTTCGGTGGCACCATGGGCAGTCTTTTCATTTCAGTCAGCGACAAATGCCGCCGCGTCAGCTCGCCAGGCTGCTGCGCCAACTTTTCTGTGGTAGCCCTGAAAATTCACAGTGTGGCAGTGACTGCCAGCTCCTCACTGTTGCTTTGTGAGCTCACAGAGCAACGGCCCGGCCCTCAGAGCCTGATTTGCCAAAGCCACAGGGTGACAGCGACAGGCTGACCACCATGTGGCACACAGGGTTCTGGAAAGAGAGTGGCGCCAACAGCTGGAGCAGCCTGGAACGTCCTCAGGGATTCCTGGTGTGGTCAGCATCTAGCCACAATGGGAAAGACAACAAGGCCCCCGGAAAGCCCGCCTTTCTATCCAGTGTGTGAGAATCTTGGAGGTCAACCATAGACAAGCTCTTGCCACTGGTTGCCATCTGGAGATCAAGCTCATTGGCTTCCATGCAGGTGAGGGTTTTGTGACAAAAATACAAGACCTTGTTTCAGGGGTTCCATCCAGCTAATATTTAATCCATTGTATTTTTCATTTCTCAATTTCTATTTGGTTCATGTTTGTAACTTCTGTTTCTTTGTTATTTTCATGCATTCTAAGAAATTTTGCATTTGATGGATGGAGCACTTTTGTGACAGCAGCTTCAAAATCTTTGTAAGATAATTCCTCTAACTTGTTTAGCTTGATATTGGTGTCAGTTGGTTCTTTTTTCTCATTCAAATTGTAATTTTCCTGGTCATTGGTATGAAGGTGGTTTTCTATTACATCCTGTATTTATTATGTGAGGAAATTCTGGGTTCTATATGAATCTTTATTTTAGCAGGCTGTCACTGTACTTAGGTTTAGTTCACAGGTCCTGGACTGTGGGCTCTAGTTCCAGTGATATTTTAATTTTCAGAATCTTTGTGGTTTTATTTTGGTCTGCTTGAAGTATCTGGTACTGCTGAAGCTCACAGTGATCTCTTGGTCCTGCTTGAAGGTCACAAGATGCTCCCCAGGCCAATCCACCTGGGACATCCAGAGGTAAAGGAGTCTTTTTGGCTTGCAAAGAGGAAAATAATTTCACATGCTGGGCCAGTGCTGTGCACCTGCCCTGTGTCTCTTAGTGGAGGAGGAACTGTTCTCTTGGCCACTCATTGTCAGTGGAGCTCCTGATTAACCACCCTTGCTAGTACAGCCAGTCTCTCCAGATTACTGGTGGGGTCCCTGTTTGATGTGGGGGAAGAAACAGAGGAGCTGTGATGCCTCCTGCTACTAGATTGGAGTTTGAAACATAGGACTTAGGTTTCCTTCTTCCCCTGGAACAAGGGAAGGAGAAAAGACACAATGTTTCTGTATATTGTCTCTTCATTCCTAGGGCTTCAAATCAGATGGCCTTCCTCTTTCTACCTTCCAAAGTTCTCTTTTGGTTGTCTCTTGCATTATTTCTAGAATCTGTCGCTGTACTTAGCTGGAAGGAACAAGGAAAATATTTTTAAGCCATATGTCTTCTGTGTGATGTTAAAAGAATAAAGCTATAAAAAAACAAGTGTGGAAGTATGGTGATTTATAAAGAGGATAATGCACAAATTCATGTGGAAGATGAAGGTGGCTGGGACCAAGTTGGTAGCAATGGAGAAGGTGACAATTGATCACATTCTGGATATATTTTGAAAGTAAAGCAAATAGAACTCTCTGGTAGATTGAATGTGCTATTCTGAACAGAGTGATGGCATCAAAGCTTTTGTTCTGAATAATTAGATGGATATACTTTCCATTAATTAAGATGAGGAAAGTTGGGGTAGGAACCATTTTGGGTGGACAATATTTGGAAGTTAGTATGAGACATAGGTAGCGAGAGATACTTATTGGATATAAGAGTCAAGTTGTGAAGTAGTTGGTTATACATAAAGTCTTTAGTTAAGGGAAGAGGTGCTGCCTGGAGATAAATTTTGGGAGTTAGCATATGACATGTGGAATGCATAAAGCATATCATATCATTGCTTTTCTCATTGACACCCATTACATTTTCAGGGAAGAATTTTATAGAAGTAATCCTGTTTCCACTACATAATTAGAGTCCAAGTTAAAAATCCAGCTTTCCATCTAAAGATCATGTTGCTTTTTTAAATGCTCTAATGGATGTTTTACTAGTTGTTTTGGTTAGCAAGGCATGGAGGCAAGCTTGCCTTACTTCAGGTAATGGAAAACCATTTTAAGGATATAAGGAGAAATGAAGTAAAGTAAGAACCATTGAGTTATTCAGGATAGAAAGTCACTCAGTGATAGCCATTGTTCCTGATCCTGTATTTTGCCACACAGGAACTCTGTTTCTACTCCTACTGATCTCACTGCTATTGCCTGATTCTCCATGTGATTTGGGTTTAGACATCCCAAGAATAAGATCTCTGTGGGTTAGCATCTGCAAATTAGGTTTAGAATATTTGGCTTAGATGGAGTTCTCCTCTCATATTATGTCTTTGCCTGAAAAGCATACAAATGGCTGTTGTTGCTTCAGACGGCTGTAATTCTGGACCTAATTAACCATGGCTGTGATGCCAGGATCAAAGACTCCTCTCTGCCTTTCCAAAGAAGAGGCTGAGGCCAAGGAAACTTCTTATAAAAGGACTGAGATGGGCAAACAAAGACTGAAGTGGAGTGCTCATTAGAATACACATTTCATTATTTATCCATGTCTCCTTTCTAATTTTTTTTACTTGTCTCACATTTCCTCCATTCCTTGACTTTTCCCTTCCTTCTTTCTTATTCTCCTTTAATTGATCTTAATATATAATTTAAATATATTCAAGTTTCTTTCTCCAGATATTAAATGAAGTTAAATTTTTCTCATTCCAAATCCTCTTAACCCAACTCCTTTCTCTTTCTTAACTCTCCTCTTACTTCCTCATCACTTTTGGTTCTAGTACCAAGCAAATTTATTGAATCATCTTTCATCTAAAAGTATATCAATTCAACTATCCATTCATCTTTTGAAGTAGTGTATTAATTTCTTGCTACTTTTTGGTATTGTAATTTTTTTAATTATTTATTTGTGGCAGAGCTATGGGGGGTGTGGGGAGGGAGAGAGGAAGAGAGAGAGAAAGAGAGAGAGAGAGAGAGAGAGAGAGAGAGAATCTCCCATCAGCTGGTTCATTTCCCAGATAGCCGCAACAGCCAGGACTGGGCCAGACCAAAGTGAGGAGCCAGGAGCTTCATCTGGGTCTCCCACATGGGTAGCAGGGGCCCAAGCACTTTGGCCATCTTCTGCTCATTTCCCAGGCACACTAGCAAGAAGATGGATTGGAAGTGGAGCAGCCGGGACTTGAACTCGTGCTTGTATGGGATGCTACCATTTCAGGGTACAGCTCAACCAACTGTGTCACAAGTCCAACCCCAAACATTGTAAAGATTTTTAATGCATTGCATTGAAAGGCATGCATGAGTTAGGCAACACTATCTACTTCAAACTATTTACAAATAAATGCCCAAATGTTTAATGGCTCAAACATGATAGAATTTTATTTCTGATCCCCCCCAAACATGCAAAAAGAACATTGTTATAAATGGATGGCCTTCCTCTATTGATAATTTACAAACCTAAATTCCTCCTATATATGACTGTTCCATCTTCAATACATAGTTTCCCAAGTCACTGTGATAATCTATATCAAGCCAATTGAAAAAGAGAATGTGGAAGGTCATATGTGGAAGGTATCTGGGGTAAGGCACGAATGTGGCAAAAATCACTTCCATTCACATTCTCTTAAAGTTCAGTCTTTTGACCACGGTTAATGGCAAGAGAAACTTGGAAGTTCTAAATGTGTTCTCAAGAATAGGAGAGGGGCCAATGCTGTGGCATGGAAAGTTAAGCTTCTGCCTGCCATGCTGGCATCCCATTTGGGCTCTGGTTCAAGTCCCAGTTGCCCCACTTCGAATCCAGCTCCCTAGTAATGTACCCGGGGAAGCAGTAGAAGATGGTCCAAGTACTCTGGCCATTGCATCCATGTGGGAGACCCGGCAGAAGCTCCTGGCTACTGGCTTCATCTTGGCCCAGCCCTAGTGGTTGTAGTCATCTGGGGAGTGAATCAAGGATTGGAAGATAGCTCTCTCTATATATCTCTCCCTTTCTCTCTCTGTAGTTAAAAAAGAAAAAAAAAGAAGAGGAGGAGAACACAGATTTAGTAGTAAACAATTATCCAGGTACAGCCACTGAGTTTAATTTTGTATTTCTAAAATATACCATATTTGCATCATTTAATGAATAATGGGATTATTTGGAATCCTTGTGAATATATTTTCCACTGAATGTATTTATTTTTTAAGTAGTGCAAAGTTTTTGGCATATTGCCTATGGACAATTTCTTTATATGTTTATGTTTTAGCACAAGTTCTTATCCTTAGCAATCAGGAAATTAATTATAGTATATTGAAGCCATTTTGCAGTGACAAACCCTTTACCACAGTCAGGTCAATCTCAGAAGATAAACTATACGTTTGCATGTCATTTAGAATTACATGATTAATTCTTAGAGAATAATAAATATGTATGAAAGTCTATAGATTTTGTAACTACAAAAAGAATCCACTGAAGCATTATTTACTAAGCAGGGAAATAGGAGACAATACAATATTATATTACCATTTGAAACAAAACTTATGGCATAATGACATGTTTATAAGAAAAGCATGGTAGTGATGATAAATAAAATTAACAGTGCATTTTTTAAACAGGGAGTCAGTCTGCCCAGATACTAATAGTAGTTTGTTTTTGAATGGTAGAATTTGGGCCTTCTTACTTTTATTTCCATTTTTTGAAATGTCTTGTTCACTTTTATAGTGGAGTAATTCCCACTCACCCCCCTTAGAACATTTCATTCTTCAGATTGTCTGGTAAGAGTTTCACACTTCCTTTAATGTCTGTTGTCTCTTAAATAAATTCCAAAAATATATAAATTGTTTAAAAAGACTGGAAGAAATATGTCATAAGTAGTGCATGACTCTGGATGGTGTATTAGTAAGTATATATCTTTTTTTAATTAAAAGAAGTTAAAAACTGATACATACTTTAATTTTTATTTACCTTGTTTTTGTGAAAGATAAAGAATCAGAGAGATTTGTCATCATCTCTTTTGCTCTGCAAATGTCCACAAACAGCCATGGCTGGCCTGGGCAGAAGCCCAGAGCCAGGAATGCAATGTGAGTCTCCCATGTATGTGGAAGGGACTCATCTACTTGAGCCATCACCTGCTGCTTCCTAAGATGTGCATTAGCAGGAAGCTGAAATCGGGAGCAGAGTTGGGACTTGAAACTGAGCACTCCCATATAGGATGGAGCTTTAAGTGCTGGGCCAGATGCCCTCCCATTACACAAAGTTTAGAGTCAGAAAAAATGAGCCTCAGATCCAAACTCTACCAAATATTAGTTGTGGGAACTTGAGTATTACCAGGAATTCCACTTTTCCCACTTGCAAATGGAGACCATAAAAGTATCTAATTCACAGGACTGTTATGAAGTTACACTAGATAATGCATGCAATATGTTTAGCGCAGTGCCTGTGACTCAGTGTTGGCATTCAATAAATTTTGTTACAAATGTTTGGCATTCTGTACTTTATAAAATTTTCCACAATGAAACTGCATTCCTTTAATAACCAAGATCAATGTTTAAATCTTTTCTTAGATTTTAAAACATGTTGCTATAGTATAGCCCTGAAATAGAGCACAATTAGCAGTAATTTGCTGGTGACAAATGGGTCTAGGTGTTCATTAGCATAGGGTTTGAAATCCTGCTCACCACCCTCACCCTCCAATAGCTGGTACCAACCACACACACACTGATCTTCATCAAAAAGCTGATTTTGAATTGTAGTACTTTGGGGCTTCCTCTGAGGAACAGCCAGATGATAGCTGGCAGCAAGCTGAAGGGCTCCCTGCTTTTCACACTCCTGAGACCAGACCTCTCAGTGTGTGTCACACCATTTTTAAATGTGTAAACGTGACATGGTAGTATATAGAGGTATATACAATGAGGTCAGTCCATTCCAAAAATACATCTTAGGAGAATCAGCCATGTGATCCAGCACTGCCATGATTCAAGGAGTTTACACAGTTGTTAGCAGGCAATTTTGTGGTCCTGCTCCTGCCCTAATTTGAGTCCTTACCATTACTGGCATGGAACATCATACCAAATTTCTGAATGATCTCTATATTCCCTTTCCACCCCTTCCAGGCCATTCTCCACATTTACCAGAGTGGTCTATTTAGGAAATATGAATTTCACTGACCTGTCAAAGAGCTTCTTACTGAATATACACTCTCAGCTAGGTGTGCTATCAGTCCTTAGATGTGCTAGAATGAATATGTGAGTGAATAAATTAACATCAAATCTGTCTTCCTCCCATTTGGTAGATGAGGATATTAAAACCTAAGGAAGGTAGTAATAATTGGGTCATGGCCATTTAAAATATTTATTTAATTATTTATGAGAGGGTGAGAGACAGAGATATAGAAGTCTCCTATCCTTTGGTCCACCCCCTGGAATGCCCACAACAGCTGGGGCTAGGTCAGACCAAAATCAGGAGCTGGGAAATCAATCTAATTTTCCCACATGGTGAGGAACCAAAACCTTGGTCATCACCTGCTACTTCCTGGAGTATGTACAGTTAAGGAATTTGAATCAGAAGTGGAGCTGGGATTAGAACTCAGGTACTCCAATATGAGATCCGGGCATCCCAAGAAGTGTCTTAACTGCTTCACCAAATGCCCACTTGAGTCATGATCATTGAGCAAGGCAGTGACAAATACGATACTAGAATCTAAAGTTTCTAGTTCTCAGGCCAGAGTTCTGTCTATTGTACTTTTTGGCTCTGGGCCAGCTGAGCACTGAGCATGATAAAAACTGAATCTAGGAAAAGAATTATGCAACTTTCCTTGCCTCCTTAGCTCACATTGGATTTTCCAGACTCTGTTATTCCTGCAGCATGGAAACAATAATATGTAATTCATAAGAGTACCATTTCTTGATTGCATACTAAGTCCCAACTATACTCCTAATCCTTTTATGTGCAATATCTTAGTTTATGCTCCCAACAACTATAAAGGTAAATGCCATTGCTGTTCCCAACATACAAATGAGGAAAGTCATCAAGAGGTGAAGTGACTTGCTAAAGTTGACACATTTAATAAATCATGGATTAGGATATGAGTCTAGGAATATCTGATTCTAAGGACCATGACAAAATCCTCCAGAGATACCTATCAGTCTTGCCCTTTTGATCCACCTTTATACTATTTAAACATGCTCATTAATGCCCCTACTTTTGGTTCCTCTGTGCTCCCAAGGAGCCAGTAGCTTAGAAAAGGAGGAAATCAGGGTCAACACTGTGGCATAGCAGGTAAAGCTGCTGCTTGCAGTGCTGGCATCCCATATGGGTGCTGGTTTGAGGTCCAGCTGTTCCACTTCCAATCCAGCTCCCTGCTGATGTGCCTGGGAAAGTAGCAAAGCTTGGGCCCTTCTACCCATGTGGAAGACCTGGAGGAAGCTCCTGGCTCCTTGCTTCAGGTCGGCGCAGCTCCGGCCATTGCAGCCATTTCAGGAGTGAACTAGCAGATGGAAAATCTTCTCTTTCAGTCCCTCTCTTTCTATGTAACTCTGCCTTTCAAATAAATTTTTAAAAAGAAAAGGAGGAAATTACTTTATTTGCATTATTTGCGTTCATTCTCTACAGGCAAAATGTGTTAAAAGAACACTTCAGAGTTTAAAATTACCTTTTATTTTCCTATTAAAACTAACACCATATATACTTTTACAGTGGTTGCCTGCAAAATGAAGTATTTCCAAGTGTCAAATGCACTGTGGAAAATCTGTGTTTGCACGAGTGAATTGTTTGTACCCTTACTCTTCCTCAGCTCTTAACACTAACACACAGAGCTATATAGGTAAGTGGAGTGACAAGGGGGAAATGGCTGCAAATAGTTCAAGGGAATAAGACATGCATGTCTAAAGACAGGTGACAGGCAATATGATGCAGTGGAAAGACTCAAGAATCTAGGGAACTGGATCACAGCCTTTGTTCTTGTTCTGACTCACTCTTGCACCTCAGGCTTGTTCCATTTAATCCCTTTATCACTGTTTCATGCTTGAGAGTGTTGGATTCTCAACTTCATAATTCCTTCTAAGAGCCCTTTGAGCTCAATCTTATTCTGAAAGGGATAACTATTGAAGGGGAGGATCCTCGCTCAAAAGGCAAAAGACTTGGATTCTAATCCAAGGCCTATCAATAACTTGCTGTATGGCTTTAAATATCTTTCCCTAGCCCATGTGTTTCTGCTGTTTGGTCTAGATGCTCTACTATTTCAACTATGTCATTGGAAAGTTCTTACAAAATAGCTGATTTGTATTAATTTCCTATTGGTGACATAAGAAATTACTGCCAACTTAATGGATTCAAACAATAAAAGCATATATCTTCTCATTGTACTAAACACTAAAAATATGAAAGAGATCTTACTGGACTACATTTAAGGTGTTGGCAGGGCTCAATTATTTTTTGGAGGTTCTAGGAGTGGCTCTGTTTCCTTCCTTTTCTAGCTTCAGGAGGTCATCTGCATTTCTGGGCTCATAATCTTTTCCTCCATTGTTAAAGACTACAAGGTAAAATCTTCAAATATCTTGCACTATGAACCCTCCTGCTGATCTCTTATGAGGACATTTGTGAAGATATTGAGGCTACCAAGGTAATCCATAATAATCTTCCCATTTTAAGATTCTTAATCACATTTATAAAGTGACTTGTGTTCACAAGTTTAGGAAATTAGAATGTGGACTTCTTTAAGGGGCTATTATTCATCCTACCGCAACATTTTAACATAAGGTGACACTCATGTCCTAGTGTGAAAGAGACTTAAAGGAGGGGGTAGATGTTTGTAAGCCTTCTGAGTGCAGAGGGTGATTGGCTACTCCAAGCATTAACACCACTTAGATTTTAGTAATAGATGTAGAATACACAGAATGTGGGTGGAGACAGTTGTTAGAAATGGTCAGACCACATCTAAATTACTATCAGAATATATCATAAATAGAATCAAACTATACAGTGGAAGAAAACAGTGAGAAGGAGGCAGGGAGTCAAAACTGTAATACAAGGAGCAATAAATGAACCAAAGGTGTTTACTGCAAATAAGAGAACTCTTAGAGGCAGTTTGCTAGCACTCCTCAAATATATAGAGTACTATTTAATTGAAGACATATTAGACATTAAATTTGACTTCTGCTGGCAGAACCAGGACTTGCAGGTGGAAACTGTAAAGATGAGGATTTGAAGGCAACATAAACAGGAATAACCCTGCTGGCATTGCCAATCTGAGATTAAACTGGCCTATGGTATGTAAGAACATATGTATGTTGGTGAGAATGGGGAAGGGAAAAGGAAGATGATACAAAACAGGGACTGAAAGAATACACAGGAGAAATATTTAGAAGAGATTATAGTGAAGAGTGTTGAAGTAGATAATTTCTTAAACCTGACTGGTCATCAGAATAACCTGTTCCCCATCCTTATCTACTATGATTTCCATTCAGTAGGTATAGGGTGCTGTCCAGGAAACAGTATTTTAAACTGTTCCCTGGTCACTGTAATAATCACACAAGCTTGGGGCCAGCACTGTGGCATAGAGGGTAAAGCCACCGCCTGTATTGCCGGCATCCCATATGGGCGCCGGTTCGTGTCCCGGATGCTCCTCTTCCGATCCAGCTCTCTGCTATGGCCTGCGAAAACAGTAGAAGATGGCCCAAGTGCTTGGGCCCCTGCACCTACATGGGAGACCCAGAGGAAGCTCCTGGCTCCTGGCTTCAGATGGGCGCAGCTCCAGCCATGACAGCCAATTGGGGAGTGAACCAATGGATGGAAAACCTCTCTACCTCTCTCTCTCTCTCTCTCTCTCTCTCTCTCTCTCTGCCTCTCTGCCTCTCTTTCCCTGTGTAATTTTGACTTTCAAGTAAATAAATAAATCTTTTTTAAAAGTCATACAGGCTTGGAACCACTGGATTAGATGAGTCTATCAATAACTCATTTTAGTGGTTCTAGCAGGTAGGAATGCCTTAGCAATCTATCCAGGTGCTGTGGAGAGTCTCTATGGCCTATAAGTTATTCCTAAGAATGGAAGCTGGTGGAATAAAGCTGATGGAAACCAGTGAAACCTGATTAGGTACTTTGGAGATAAAACTTCATGAAAAGTTGGCCTCTGAAATCACTAAAAGCTCATGATAATAATCCATAGCACAGAATTATGAGCCTTGTCACCTGGATCCAAATTCCAATTTTCCCATTTACTAACTAACTATAGATCACTACTTTGTTTCTCTGTGCCTCAATTTCCTAAGTGAAAAAATCCTGGAGTGACGAGAATGCATGTATCATAGGACTTTTATAAGTGTTAGGTGAATTCAAAAGCATTCAGAAGACTGTCTACCACATAGTGAATAAGTAGGTTGTTAATTACATTTATTCATACTATGATATTCTCTACAATCCCCCAAATAAGAAGGCTCAGCAAAGAAGTCAACTGACATTCAAAATAGAATACCAATTACATGTGTTCCCACAGCTTGGGTTAACAGAAGAAAACCACATTTCTCCTTGGATGAAGGCTACAACTTTATACTTCTTTGAGGACAAAATTGCAGTCATATCTATAAACAAAGATATATGAAATGACTTCTTTATTTTCAAGTAAAGATCTCAGGAGCCTCAGTTTGAGTCTTTGTTGTGGAACAGGCCAAAGAAGTGATCAGTTGGCCTACATGTCCATCTAAAATGTTGATTTTCGAAAGCTAAGTCACAGAAGAAGTCGCGTTTAGAAAATACTAACTTGGTCAATAATTTTTTTTCTGCTAATGAGATCCCTTCTAAAACATCCCACCTATTATGTATCCTAAACTTTCTGGTACCTTTCTGGTGATAAAAAAAATGCTCATCACCTCCAGAGGCAGCCCTCTGCATACCTTTGACTATTCTGGTTAAAAGTACAACCATTTTGTTAAACATTATGAGATTTATTGGTTAGGATCTTAAGTAGGGTCTGACTGGTGTTGACTGAGGTCACTTGGTAATATTCAGCTGAGAAATAGGCTTATCTTGAGAGACTGAGATAGCTTTACTCACATGCCAATTCTTTGGCTGGAAGAGCTGGAAAGCTAATGCCTTAGCTAAGACAGAAGACTAGAGTATGTGTGTGTGTGTGTGTGTGTATGTAGCCTTTTCAGCATGAGGATCTCAAACTACACAGTCTTCTTATATAACTACCTGAGGTCCAAAGGCAGTATTCAAGGTGCATGAATTAGAAGTTGCTAGACTATTAGAGCCTGGGCCTTGAAACTGGCACAAGGATAATTTCACAAAATTCAATTGATTGACGCAATCACAGAGCCTACCCCAATTCATTGAAAGGTGACATGCACTCCATCACCAGTAGAAAGAGTATCAAAGAATTTGTAGCCTTCTTTAATTTCCCACACTGACTTTAAAATTTATGTATTTTTGATGAATTATTTATCCATTTGAGGGACAGTTACAGAGAAAGGGAGAGACAGAGGGAGGGGTCCTACATCTGTTGGTTCACTCCCCAAACAGCCGCAACAGCCAGAGCTGTGCCGATCTGAAGCCAGGAGCCAAGTTCTTCCTCCAGATCTCCCACATTGGTGCAGGGGCCCAAGGACTTGGGCCATCTTCCACTGCTTTTCCAGGCCACAGCAGAAAACTGGATTGGAAGTGGAGTAGCTGGGACTTGAAGTGGCACCCATATGGGATGCCAGTGCCGCAGGTGAAGGCTCACCCTACTAAACCACAGCACTGACCCTGAAGTTTATTTCTTATATGTCTCCCTGAACTCTTGGAAGCCAAAATCTATTCACACTCAAACCAGATGCAGGAAAGGTCACACATGTATACTTCAGGAAAAGTTGTTTTCCCGTAGGCATTATATTATCTAGGATCTAGCCCCTGCCCCTTACTGGCCAGCAGATGGACTCTGCTCATTCTTTTTTTAAAGATTTATTTATTTATTTATTTATTTAAAAGGCAGAGTGACAGAGACAGAGATTTTCAATATGGTAGTTCATTCCCCCAAAATAGCTGTAACAGCCAAGACTGGGCCAGGCAAAAGCCAGGAGCCAGAAACTCCATCCTGGTCTCCTACATGAGTGCCAGGGGTACATCTGCTACTTTCCAAGTTGTATTAGCAGGAAGCTGGATCAGAAGTGGAGCAGTTGGGCTCCAACTGGTACTCCAATATGGGATGCCAGCGTCATAACTGGTAGCTTATACCACTGTATTACAACCTTGGCCCCAGACTCTGCTCATTCTGTACAAAATGACCCCCTCAAAACTGAGCTAGCCAGTGTCTGTAAGAGGGGACCTATAGAGATATGATGTTAGGACTAACAGTATGAATTTTAGGCATGGTGGTTCGGGAGTAGAAGTTTTGAGAAATTTTAGAAGCCTATAGCTTTCTGGTATCTTCTGAACCATACTATATAGGCCACAGACTTGTTATCTCAACATTGGACACTCAGCAACCTTCCTTAACATGTTCCAGTCAGAGTAGACTTTCATTCACCAGAAAGCCTAATATCAGTCCTATTTCCAACATCGCCATCCCTTCAACAAAGTGTGAAAGCAATGGATTTCCTGTTGTATCCAGGTTCAAGCCCTATTACTATGTTTCTTCCCATTGTCAAAATGAGGGACAATCACTGACTTTAAATTTTGTGCCTCCAGAAAAGCTTTGTAAATATCTATGTGTATCTTTTGGATAAAGTCAGGCCTTGCACTTCCAGTGAAGGAAATTCAACTTGACTATGTTTTCAAAACTCAACTAATCTATATTTTTTTCTGATTTCCAAGATGTAAGTGAGGCTCTGCTATTAGGCAGGGTCAAGAGAGAAACAAAAGTTGTTCCCTTTTATGGAATTTGTTGATGATTCAGGCTTCCCCATACTAAGGAGAGCATACCTAAGTCTCATTAATCTTCTTTTTCCCTCCTTCCAACCTTTCCCAAGACTTCTATAATTCATTCAGGTGTACATAAGGGGAAATAACACCAATAATACTCCAAGTCACACAAAATATAGATAAAGGTCCCCCTCCAGTGGATTAAACTTAAATTCCAGGCACACCAGCAAAAATTTGAAAAACAGCTATTTGGGCTGTCGGTACTGCTACAGAAATTGCTCACTACCACTACATCAAAGCTTCATCAATCTAAGTGGACATATTCTGTTTACAATGATATTATGGAAGATAAAAAGTAGTCACAAGTAGGCAACATGGGGACACGAAGAGAGACGACTTTAATAAATCGATGTACTCAGAGTTCCAGTGACACTTATGGGTAGGGAAGTGGAACATCTTTTACATAAGCAAACCACTAGTCGGTATTAGCACCAAGTCTTAGGGCCACAGTCATAGGGCTTAAAAGTCATTGTTTAGGAGTCATACAGACCTGAGTTTGAATCCTACCTCTATGACTTACCAGTTTTGTGATTTGGGAATAATTGTTTTACCCCGGTATGTAGATTTCCTTATCCTTAAAATGATGATAATACCTCATAGATTCAGTGTGCATATTAAATGTAGAAATTCACTGGGGGTCTGGCATCATGGTGCAGGGGGTTTATGCTGCTGCTTCTGATGCTGGTATCATAAAACAGAGTACTGATTCAAGTCCTGCCTACTCTACTTCTGATCAAACTTCCTGCTAATGCACCTGGGAAGGCAGTGGAAGATGGCCCAAGTACTAGAATCCCTGCCACGCTTGTGGAGACCCAGCTGGAATTCCAGGCTCCTAGCCTCAGCCTGGCCCAACCTTGGCTGTTCAGGACATTTGGAGAGTGAACCAATAGGTGGAAAATCTCACTCTCTCTGTCATTCTGCCTTTTGAATATATCAATATTTATTTTTTAATGTGGCAATGCATTGAACAATATAGCCAAGGTTCCTATTCATTGAATAAGGAAAGATAGACAACAGAGAAGATATATGAATATATAATATCAGATAAGTGCTATGAAGAGAAATATGTGTGCAGCAATTGACACACTCCCTGACATGAATAAGAAATGAAGAGTAACCACCACCTTGTTCAACTCTCATAACAACCTAACATCTCTGATTTATAAATGAGAAAAGATCAATGAGTTAAAAAAACTTGCTTCAAAGTACACAGCTAGCAAGTCCCAGTGTTAAGCTTGGTAGATACTGTTGCCCATATTCTTTCTATTCTGTTGCTACTCAAACTGGATTTTAGGTCATAAAATAATAAAGGATTGATGTAGAAAATGATTTTTAAATAGTTTGGAGATTTTGTTATTGTTTTCAATCAGTGGATCCCCCCCATTATAAAAGAGATTCTAAAAATCATTGCTGCTTTAAGTGGGTAAAGGGAGGACTTAGAATTTTGCCTTTTCTGTCCCCCTCTTACTTCCTAAAACTCACACCATGAAAATCCATGGTCCTATGGCTAGTCCAAGTCCCTCTGCTTCAACCTCCAATAATATGGATGCAGAAACAGAAGGCTGAAAGAGTGACAATACCCACTCAGATTTATATGGGGCTTTAGTCTGGAATTCACACTAATGGTGAATGTACAATAAAGGATCTGAGAAGGGGCAAGGGACTCAGATCACAAACTCTTGTATTAACAAATATGGACTGGGAGAGGTGGTGTGAGTGAATGCAGTCCGTCTCAAAAGTTATACCAAGTAGTCACTATACGATTTTAAAAAATGCTTAATTGAAACAGATGTGATGTTAACAACTGTTACATTATACCCATATGAGGGCACATCAGGAAGTATGGGGAAAATGCATACTATGGAAAACTATGCATGTATTTTTAAAAATTGCCCCTAAATAACGATATTTTTAAATTTCATCTGTATGTGAACTTGCAGAGATACCCTTGTATGTGGTATGGTTGAGTGGGTCCTATAGAAAGGCAGAGGTTTGATCCAAATAATCCACAGTGGATTCTTGTAATATGAGTATTATAGAGGAAGAAGTAGTACTCAGTGTTCAATCCAGTCATAAAATATCCTGCCTGTTGCACTGGTTGTTCTTAGAATCAAATTAGAAATCAATTTGAAAGTGCTTTGAAAATTGTAAAGTGTCGTGCAAATGTAAGGGCCTGGAATATTATTGTTATTACCATTATTCTAGGTCACGGCTTCAATCTTACAGAGTCCTTGACATGAGTCTTCAGAGGTTTGCTATTTCTACCTTCCAGGCTCCAGAAAGTTTTTCACTAACCAGCTCTCATCTGTACTTGATGGTTGTTATCAGCATCCCCAAAGATCGAATGTACCCAACAAAGGAGTTTGCTGAATTCATGTCAGCTGTGACAGACCTGAAACCCTTCGCTATACCAGCTGAGCTCAGTCAATTAAACCACATTTATTAAGAACCCACTCCACAGAGCTCATCATGGAACAAGGGCTTTGCATAGGATAAAACAGCCAAAAAATGTTTGGAGAGGCTGGGATGATACACTCAAACCAAGAAGTTGTTTAATTGGGACATGCATGTAATGCTATGAACTTGTTTTTTTTTTAACTTTTTATTTAATAAATATAAATTTCCAAAGTACAACTTTTAGATTATAGCGGCTTTTTCCACCCATAACCTCCTGCCCACCCGCAACCATCCCATCTCCCACACCCTCTCCCATCCCATTCTTTATCAAGATTCATTTTCAATTATCTTTATATACAGATCAATTTAGTATATATTAAGTAAAGATTTCAACAGTTTGCACCCACACAGAAACACAAAGTATAAAGTACTGTTTGAGTACTAGTTATACCATTAATTCTCATAGTATAACACATTAAGAACAGAGATCCTACATGGGGAGTAAGTGCACAGTGACTCCTGTTGTTGACTTAACAATTGACATTCTTATTTATGACGTCAGTAATCACCCGAGGTTCTTGTCATAATAGGCACATACTTCTAAAAACAAAAACAATAACTATAAGAAAGCATTATTGACACCAAAGAAATGAATTGAAGCTTAGCATTAGTATCTGTAAACAAAACAGAGGGCCTTAATTACCCACAAACTCATTATTATTTGATAGAAAGGTGTAGTTAACAAAAACAATACATATTTTAAGCCATATAAATTAAACATTATGTAATATCTGAGTATCTATAATACTCAGTCCAGTAAAGCAATTCATAGGGCCAGTGCTCTGTACAGTAGGTTAATTCTCTACTTGTGGCACCTGCATCCTATGTGGGTGCCGGTTTGAGACCCAGCAGCTCCACTTCCAATCCAGCTCTCTGCTGTGACCTGGGAAAGCAGTAGTGGAAGATGGTACAGGTCCTTAGGCCCCTGCACCCATGTGAGAGACCCGAAGGGGACTCCTGGCTCCTGGCTTCAGATTGGCTCAGCTCCAGATGTTGCAGCCATTTGGGGAGTGAGTCAGCAGATGGAAGGTCTTTCCCTCCGTCTCTCCCTCTCTCTGTCTTTAAATCTACTTCTCAAGTAAATTAATAAATAAAATCTTTTAAAAATAAATAAAATAAAGCAATTCATATATTTATCTGAAAGAATAATTTTAAAATCATACCTCATATATATATATATATGAATTTTTTTAAAAAAAAAATCCCTATCTTGAATTAATGAGTCAGTGTAGAAAAAAAGCTCTGAGTCAATACATTTAGGAAATGATGAGTGGAAGGAAATTAAAATACATGCTTTACAGATGGATTTCTAAATTCTCTAAGATACTATTATTCCACAAAAGTGAATTACAGCATGCAGTGTTTCCCAAACTTATTCAAACATGAGATATTTTTCTTTATAGAAAACTTAAGTGACCAATGTTCAGTGAAGTACAGCCAGAACCAAAAAGTGATACTCTATTGGTTCAGATTCTACTTAAGTCTCATACTTTAAAAGAGATCCATAGAAATGGAAATCTGTGCACAAGGACACCACTGGGCTGAGGAATAGATAAAAATAAATTCATTTTTGTGAGCTGGAACTGGGGCTATTTGGCTTAGAGAATCCTCAGGAATACTCAGCCTCTATCTTCTAAGCTCTATGACACCTGACAAACTTGGATGCATGGATATAAGCAATGACAAAGTTTTTAGCTCATAACAAAGCAGAACTTTCTAAGAGTTGGTTGGTCAGATAGAATCAATTCTCCTGGTAGCAAGTGAATTTCCTATTGCTGGATGTATCTAGGCTGAAGCCTTAGGATCACTTGTTAGGATTCCAAAGATCAGATGTTTTAGATAGGGAGAAAATGTACAGTTTCACCTAACACTGAGATTCCATGGTTCTAAATCAAACTGTAATTGACATCATGTGGAGAGGGACAGACAGGAGAGGGTATGCAAAACTCATGATTTGCAAACTTAGACATACATTAGCATCACCAAGAGGGCTTGTTAAAACATAGATTTCTAACTTCAATTTCAGATCAAGATGGAATCGTTACCCATTCCCTCAATAACTAAGAAAATCCTGGGTATAATATAAGAAACAAATACAGAAATATTCTAAAAAGTGGAAAGAAGGTATCAAGCTACCTAGGGTCTTCAGGACTTGAGGAAAAATATGATGGAGAGTTCTCTAGGTTTCTTTCTAGGCTCTCATATATTCCTGATGAAGCACTGGATTAAGCCTGAAACCTGGAACATACAACTGTATTTCAAAAAATTGGGAAAGGGGGGCGGAGCCAAGATGGCAGAATAGTGAGGGCGTGCACCAATAGTCCGGGAAAAGATAGCTTAATAAAAGTGGAGTTACTGTAGCCTCAGAAAAAGACTCAGGAAAAAACTGCAGAGGAAACTCTTCCGGATCTAGTGGATGTGACACAGAGGACCTAAGGGGAGAGCAAGGTCACCCACCATGTGGAAGCCCAGCCGCAGAGTCTGTGCACCAGCACTGGAAGGGGAGGTAAGACAAAAACCTCAGTAGCCCGACACATTGGCAGGGAAAGGCAGAACGAGGCCTGAGACCCCACTGGGGAAAGTTCACCAGACTGACTGGAAGAGAGAAAAAAAAAATAAGGGGAACCAGCACAGACACTAGCCTCTCCCTCCACTCACCTTACAAAGCCGAGCAAGACAAAGAGCATTTTACATACGTAAAATGGTGCCAGGCATTAGCAAAGCAGAAAAAGCTGAACTGGTGAGGAGAAATAACAGGAGGTTAGGATCTAGTGAAAGTGTGTGGAGCTAACGAACTGTGACTGTGAAAATCTGAGGGGGAGAAAGAGAACACACCAAGTACACAAACTTGGTAACCTTGGCAACCCGGTGAGAGACAATCTGGGTGAGTCACCTTTGGCACACCCTTAACCCTGAAGAACCAAACAGAGCTCTCTGGCCACACCCATCACAGCCTCTAAGGATCCATCAAAAGCAGACAGTCCACTTAATCTAGAGTCATACTATTACGTACGAGAAAAAGCACCACAGCGAAGGAACCAAAGAATATCTCCAATATGCCAAACAAATGAAAAAACCAAGGTAACAAGAACAAGGAAGACACTATGATGCCCCCAAATGAAAAAGACACCCCAATTCAAGATTATGAAGATGATGAGATAGAAGAAATGCAAGAAGCAGATCTCAAAAAATTGATAAGAACATTAAGAAGTTCTCAAAAACAAATTCTTGAACTACAGAAATCCTTAATGGACAAGATAGAAAATCTCTCTCATGAAAATAAAATATTAAGGAAGAATCAAAATGAAATGAAACAACTAGTAGAACATGAAACTATGATAGTGACGAGAAATCATAATGAAATGAAGAATTCAATAGATCAAATGACAAACACATTAGAGAGCCTTAAAAACAGAATGGGTGAAGCAGAAGAGAGAATATCGGACTTAGAAGACAGAGAACAGGAAAGGAAACAGGCAAACCAAAGAAAAGAAGAGGAAGTTAGAAATCTAAAAAATACTGTCGGGAATCTACAGGATACTATTAAAAAACCCAACATTCGGGTTCTAGGAGTTCCTGAAGGCATGGAGAGGGAGAAAGGATTAGAAGGCATTTTCAGTGAGATACTAGCAGAAAATTTCCCAGGTTTGGAGAAGGACAGAGACATCATAATACAGGAAGCTCATAGAACCCCTAGTAAACATGACCAAAACAGATCCTCACCACGACTCATTGTAATTAAACTCACCACAGTGAAACATAAAGAAAAGATCTTAAAATGTGCAAGAGAGAAACGTCAGATTACTCTCAGAGGATCTCCAATTAGACTCACAGCAGACTTCTCATCAGAAACCCTACAAGCTAGAAGGGAATGGCAAGACATAGCCCAGGTACTAAGAGAGAAAAACTGCCAGCCCAGAATATTATATCCTGCAAAGCTCTCATTTGTGAATGAAGGTGAAATAAAGACTTTTCACAGCAAACAGAAATTGAAAGAATTTGTCTCCACTCGTCCAGCTCTGCAAAAGATGCTTAAAGATGTGTTACACACAGAAACACAGAAACATGGTCATCAATAAGAAAGAAGGTTAAGGAAGGAAACCTCACAGCAAAAGATCACAGGAAGCTCAAAGAATATATAAGAAAATATCTTTGAGGCCGGCGCCGTGGCTTAACAGGCTAATCCTCTGCCTTGTGGTGCCGGCACACCGGGTCCTAGTCCCGGTTGGGGCACCGGATTCTATCCCGGTTGCCCCTCTTCCAGGCCAGCTCTCTGCTATGGCCCGGGAAGGTAGTGGAGGATGGCCCAAGTGCTTGGGCCCTGCACCCGCATGGGAGACCAGGAGAAGCACCTGGCTCCTGGCTTCGGATCAGCGAGATGCACTGGCCGCAGCGGCCATTGGAGGGTGAACCAACGGCAAAAAGGAAGACCCTTCTCTCTGTCTCTCTCTCTCTCTCTATCCACTCTGCCTGTCAAAAAAAAAAAAAAAAGAAAAGAAAAGAAAAAGAAAAAAATTTAAAAAAAAGAAAATATCTTTGGCAAATGGCAGGGCAATGTTACTACTTATCAATAGTCACATTGAATGTTAATGGCCTGAACTGTCCAGTTAAAAGACACAGGTTGGCTGATTGGGTTAAGGAACAAAACCCATCTTTTTGCTGCTCACAAGAAACACATCTTTCCAACAATGATGCATACAGACTGAAAGTGAAAGGTGGAAAAAGATACACCATGCCAACAGAAATGAAAAAATAGCGGGCATAGCCATCTTAATATCGACAAAATAAACTTTACCACAAAAACTCTCAGGAGAGACAAAGAGGGGCACTATGTAATGATTAAGGGATCCACTCAACAGGAAGATATAACGATTATCAATGTATACGCACCTAATTCAGGGCACCGGTTTATTTAAAAGACTTTTTAAAGGAATTAAAGGGAGATTTAGACACCAATACAATAGTACTGGGGGACTTCAATACTCCACTATCAGAGATAGACAGATCAACAGGACAGAAGATCAACAAGGAGACCGTAGATTTAAAGGACACTATAGCCCAAATGGATCTAACAGATATCTACAGAACTTTTCATCCTACACAGAAAGCATTTACATTCTTCTCAGCAGTACATGGAACCTTCTCTAGGATTGACCGCATACTAGGCCATAAAGCAAGTCTCAGCAAATTCAAAAGAATTAGAATCATACTATGCAGCTTCTCAGACCATAAAGGAATGAAATTGGAAATTAGCAACTCGGGAATCCCTAGAGCATATGCAAACACATGGAGATTGAACAACATGCTCCTGAGTGAACAATGGACCATAGAAGAAATTAAAAGAGAAATCAAAAATTTTCTGGAAGTAAATGAGGATAAAAGCACAACATACCAAAACCTATGGGATACAGCAAAAGCAGTGGTAAGAGGAAAGTTTATATCAATAGGTGCCTACATCAAGAAATTGGAAAGGCACCAAATAGATGAGCTTTCAAGTCATCTCAAGGATCTAGAAAATCTGCAGCAAACCAGACCCAAATCTAGTAGGAGAAGAGAAATAATTAAAATCAGAGAAGAAATCAACAGGGTTGAATCCAAAAAAACATTACAAAAAATCAGCCAAACAAGGAGCTGTTTTTTTGAAAAAATAAACAAAATTGATACCCCATTGGCCCAACTAACTAAAAAAAGAAGAGAAAAGACCAAAATCAATAGGATCAGAGATGAAAATGGAAACGTAACAACAGACACCACAGAAATAAAAAGAATCATCAGAAATTACTACAAGGACTTGTATGCCAGCAAACAGGGAAATCTATCAGAAATGGACAGATTTCTGGACACATACAACCTACCTAAATTGAGCCAGGAAGACACAGAAAACCTAAGCAGACCCATAACTGAGACAGAAATTGAAACAGTAATAAAGGCCCTCCCAACAAAGAACCAGGACCAAATGGATTCACTGCTGAGTTCTACCAGACATTTAGAAAAGAACTAACTCCAATTCTTCTCCAACTATTCTGAACAATCGAAAAAGATGGAATCCTCCCAAATTCTTTCTATGAAGCCAGCACCACCTTAATCCCTAAGCCAGAAAAAGATGCAGCATTGAAAGAGAATTACAGACCGATATCCCTCATGAACATAGATGCAAAAATCCTCAATAAAATTCTGGCCAATAGAATGCAACAACACATCAGAAAGATCATCCACCCAGACCAAGTGGGATTTATCCCTGGTAGGCAGGGATGGTTCAATGTTCACAAAACAATCAACGTGATACACCACATTAACAGACTGCAGAAGAAAAACCATATGATTCTCTCAATAAACGCAGAGAAAGCATTTGATAAAATACAACACCCTTTCATGATGAAAACTCTAAGCAAACTGGGTATGGAAGGAACATTCCTCAATACAATCAAAGCAATTTATGAAAAACCCATGGCCAACATCCTATTGAATGGGGAAAAGTAGGAAGCATTTCCACTGAGATCTGGTACCAGACAGGGATGCCCACTCTCACCACTGCTATTCAATATAGTTCTGGAAGTTTTAGCCAGAGCTATTAGGCAAGAAAAAGAAATTAAAGGGATACAAATTGGGAAGGAAGAACTCAAACTATCCCTCTTTGTAGATGATATGATTCTTTATTTAGGGGACCCAAAGAACTCTACTAAGAGACTATTGGAACTCATAGAAGAGTTGGGCAAAGTAGCAGGATATAAAATCAATGCACAAAAATCAACAGCCTTTGCATACACAAGCAATGCCACAGCTGAGGAAGAACTTCTAAGATCAATCCCATTCACAATAGCTACAAAAACAAATACCTTGGAATAAACTTAACCAAGGACGTCAAAGATCTCTACGATGAGAATTACAAAACCTTAAAGAAAGAAATAGAAGAGGATACCAAAAAATGGAAAAATCTTCCATGCTCATGGATTGGAAGAATCAACATCATCAAAATGTCTATTCTCCCAAAAGCAATTTATACATTCAATGAAATACCAATCAAGATACCGAATACATTCTTCTCAGATCTGGAAAAAATGATGCTGAAATTCATATGGAGGCACAGGAGACCTCGAATAGCTAAAGCAATCTTGTACAACAAAAACAAAGACAGAGGCATCACAATACCAGATTTCAGGACATACTACAGGGCAGTTGTTATCAAAACAGCATGGTACTGGTACAGAAACAGATGGATAGACCAATGGAACAGAATAGAAACACCAAAAGTCAATCCAAACATCTATAGCCAACTTATATTTGATCAAGGATCTAAAACCAATCCCTGGAGTAAGGACAGTCTATTTAATAAATGGTGCTGGGAAAATTAGATTTCCACGTGCAGAATCATGAAGCAAGACCCCTACCTTTCACCTTACACAAAAATTCACTCAACATGGATTAAAGGCTTAAATCTACCACCCGACACCATCAAATTTTTAGAGAGCATTGGAGCAACCCTGCAAGATATAGGTACTGGCAAAGACTTCTTGGAAAAGACCCCAGAAGCACAGGCAGTCAAAGCCAAAATTAACATTTGGGATTGCATCAAATTGAGAAGTTTCTGTACTTCAAAAGAAACAGTCAGGAAAGTGAAGAGGCAACCGACAGAATGGGAAAAAAATATTTGCAAACTATACTACAGATAAAGAGTTGATAACCAGAATCTACAAAGAAATCAAGAAACTCCACAACATTAAAACAAACAACCCACTTAAGAGATGGGCCAATGACATTTTTCAGAAGAGGAAATCCAAATGGCCAACAGACACATGAAAAAATGTTCAAGATCACTAGCAATCAGGGAAATACAAATCAAAACCACAATGAAGTTTCACCTCACCCCGGTGAGAATGGCTCACATTCAGAAATCTACCAACAACAGATGCTGGAGAGGATGTGGGGAAAAGGGACACTAACCCACTGTTGGTGGGAATGCAAACTGGTTAAGCCACTATGGAAGTGAGTCTGGAGATTCATCAGAAACCTGAACATAACCCTACCATACAACCCAGCCATCCCACTCCTTGGAATTTACCCAAAGGAAATTAAATTGGCAAACAAAAAAGCCATTTGCACCTTAATGTTTATTGCAGCTCAATTCACAGTAGCTAAGACCTGGAACCAACCCAAATGCCCTGGATAAAGAAATTATGGGACATGTACTCTATAGAATACTATACAGGAGTAAAAAACAATGAAATCCAGTCATTTGCAACAAGATGGAGGAATCTGGAAAACATCATGCTGAGTGAATTAAGCCAGTCCCAAAGAGACAAATATCATTTGTTTTCCCTGATCAGTGACAACTAACTGAGCACCAAAGGGGAAACCTTTTGAAGTGAAATGGACACTATGAGAAACAGTGACTTGATCAGCTCTTGTCCTGACTCTAGATGTACAATGTAATACTTTATCCATTTTAGTATTTTTTTGTTCTAGTACTATTGATTGAACTCTGTAATCAACACACAATTATTCTTAGGTGTTTAAATTTTAACTGAAAAGTGATCTCTGTTATATATAAGAGTGGGAATAAGAGAGGGAGGAGATGTACAATTTGGGACATGCTCAATCGGACTTGCCGCAAATGGTGGAGTTAGAAATGTGCCAGGGGATTCCAATATAATCCCATCAAGGTGGCATGTACCAATGCCATCTCACTAGTCCAAGTGATCAACTTCAATTCACAATTGATCACACTGATAGGTCTAAGAGTCAAAGGGATCACACAAACAAGACTAGTGTCTGCTAATACAAACTGATAGAATCAAAAAGGGAGAGAACGATCCATCATGGGAAGCGGGATACACAGCAGACTCATAGAATGGCAAATGCCCTAAACAACACTCTGGCTTCAGAATCAGCCCTTCAGGCATTCGGATCTGGCTGAAGAGCCCATGAGAGTATTGTAGGCATGGAAATCTAAGACACTCTGGAAAAAAAAAAAAAGACCTAAATGAAAGATCTCTGTGAGTGAGATCCCAGTGGAAAGAATGGGGCCATCAAAGAAGGAGGTACCTTTCTCTGAAGGGAGGAGAGAACTTCCGCTTTCACTATGACCCTGTCGGAATAAGATCGAAGTCAGCGAACCCTAAAGGCTTCCATAGCCTTGGCAACTCATGACTAGAGCCTAGGGAGATTACTGACGCCATAAACAAGAGTGTCAAATTGTTAAATCAACAACAGGAGTCACTGTGTACTTACGTCTCATGTGGGATCTGTCCTTAATGTGTTGTCTAATGTGAAGTAATGCTATAACTATTACTGAAACAGTATTTTTACACTTTGTATTTCTGTGTAGGTGCAAACTGATGAAATCTTTACTAGTATATACTGAATCGATCTTAGGTATATAACGATAATTGAAAATGAAAAAAAAAAAAACCTTGGTTTTAAACTGGGCATTGCATAGAAAATTAATCAATTTTTAAAAAATATATCATGTAGGATCTCTGTCCTTAATGTGCTGTACATTGTGATTTAATACTATAACTAGTACTCCAACAGTATTTTTCAATTTGTGTTGCTATGTTGGGGCAAATTGTTGAAATATTTACTTTATATATACTAAACAGATCTTCTGTATATAAAGAGAATTGAAAATGAATCTTGATGTGAATGGAAGGGGAGAGGGAGTGGGAAAGGGGAGGGTTGCGGGTGGGAGGGAAGTAATCTGGGTGGGGGGGGAGCCATTGTAACCCATAAGCTGTACTTTGAAATTTATATTCATTAAATAAAAGTTTAAAAAAAAAGTTGGGAAAAACTAGTACAAAAAAATTTTACCATCCATGTTTTTTTATAATATACATTTTTAGATATGTATTTGTTTATTTGAAGGGAAGAGTTAGAGAGACAGAGAGAGAGAGAGAGAGAGAGAGCTCTTCCATCCGTTCATTTACTTCCCAAATGGCTGAATGGCTGGGGCTGAGCCAGACCGAAGCCAGGAGACTGGAATTCCATCTGGGTCTCCCACACGAGTAGCAGGGACCTAAGCACTTGGGCCATTTTCCACTGCTTTAAGGGTCACATTAATAAGGAGCTGGATCAGAAATGGACCAGCCAGGACTAGAACTGATGCTCAGAATTGATGCGGGTGTTGCAGGCAAAGGTCTAACCCACTGTACCACAATGTCAGCCTCAATAATATATATTTTCACGAACTTTTTGAAGAATCCTCTTATGCATGGATTTCAAAGATCTTTTACTAATTAAATATTTTAAAATTCCATTTTCCATGAAATTTTTTAAAAAGCTTTATTTTGCTTATTTAAAAGGCAGAGAGAGAGAGAGAGAGAGAGAGAGAGAATCTTCCATCCACTGGTTCACTCCTCAAATGGCTGCAACAGCTAGGGCTGAGCCAGGCCAAAGTAAGGAGCCAGGAACTCCATCCAGGTCTCCCACGTGAGTGGCAGAAACCTAAATACTTGGGCCATCTTCCACAGCCTTTCTGTGCACATTAGCAAGGAGGTGGGTTGCAAGCAGAGCAGCAAGGACTCAAACAAGTGCTGCAATATGAGATGCTGGTACTGCAAGGTGGCAAATTAGTCAAATGCAACACAGCACCAGCCCCTCTATGAACTTTTTAAAATACCTTGTACAATAAGTACAATTTAAAAAAGCTTTAAGAAAATGTCTCTACCTAACTTTTTTGGCAATATCTATCCTTTCCAACCAAAAAAAAAAAAAAAAAAAAAACCAAAAACACAGACTCACCTCTCCAATATCATCAGCAGGCCTAGAGCAGGAAGGTGAACATTTGGAACCTTTTAGTGGCCATGGGGCAGAACATGGTGGTACAAGGCAGTGCTAGTCAGTACTCCACTTCCCCTCCAACAGAGCATGAGCAGGACTAGGTAGCAAGCTAAATTTCTAACCTGTGCAAGGTAGTGTGAATTGGCACTCTGCTTCTTCTACAATGGTGCCAACAGAGCTCAGGCAGTCATGGTTCTGAACTTCAAGCTCACTCAGCAGCAGTGAAACAACATAGTGATATGCGGCAGGACTGGCCACTTGTTCTCCATCCAGGATCAGCAGAACGCAAGGGAATGTTCATTTTCTCTCTCCACCAGGCAGCAGCAGGGAAGAATGAGGCGATTGAAGGTGGTGAGACGTGGTACTCTTTGACACTCTGTTTCTCTACACTCTGTGGCAGCAAGGCCCAGGGGGAAGCTGAACTGCCATTCCCCTCTGGCAACACAGCAGAGTGAGGCAGTGCTAGGCAGTGTTAGCGCTGCACTTCCTGCTCATCCCTGCCAGTGTCAGTGAGGCACAGAAGGGAGGTGGTATTACATTCCAACCCAGTAGCAATACAGCAGAAATAAGCAGAGCGAAGTGGTGGTTGTTGGTACTTCTCTTCTGTTTCCTCCCTACCTTCCTCTGCCCTGTCAGTAGGCCACATTGGAGAGCTGAATTTCCAGCTCTCAAACAGAAACATTGAGCAATGTAAATCAATGCTATAATCTGTTAATGCTGTAAGAGATGTTAAGTAGGACCAAACAGGAAGCAGAACTTTAACTCCAGTACCCTGACAATGAAGCAGGGCAAGCCAGTGGGAGTCCAAGTTCTGCATTTGCTAGCTAGCTGTTGGGTCCAGCAGAAAGGTTACTATCCACTTCCCCTTGAACCCATGTTCTATACATAAACAAAGTGAGTGGCCAAAATTTTTGAAAAGGATGATTAAATACAATCAGGAGCTTCACATAACAGCGAAAAAGTACAAAATACAATGAAAAATCACTTATAATAACCCAGAATATGCCAAATCTCAAACTTGAGAATAATTTTAATTAATTCTATTATCATATTCCCAAACCAAAGATATTATAAGAAAATTAGACTAATATCACTTATAAATATTAAAAAATAATCATCAAAATAGTAGTAAGTCACATCTAGAAATATATAAAAAGGATTATACACCATGACCAAGTACGATTTATTTTAGGAATGCAAGTTTGATCCAAAAATCAATTAATGGAATATGTTACAACAATAAAGTTAAGGATTAAAATGACATGATTTTCACAATACACACAGAAAAAGCATTAGAAAATATTCAATACACTTTCCTGATAAAAGCACTCACAAAACTAAGGACAGAAGAAAATTTCCTCAACTCAATAAAAGGCATTTACAAAAACCCACAACAGTTATCATACCTAAGCTTAGGAAGGACAAAAGTATTTCTATTTTGATACTTCTATTTTACACTGTACTAAAGTTTCTAACTAGGACAATTAGGCAAAAGAAAGAACAAAACACTTAACTTGGAAAGGATGAAATGAAATAATCTCTATTCCCAGAGTCATGATTCTGTATATAGAAGAAAAAAAAAAAAACGGGGGGTGCAGTGCTGCGGCGTATCAGGTAAAGCCGCCACCTGAAGCACCGCATCCCATATGGGCACTGGTTCGTGTCCCGCCTGCTCCACTTCCAATCCAGCTCTCGGCTATGGCCTGGGAAAGAAGTAGAAGATGGCCCAAGCTCTTGGGCCCCTGTACCTGCATGGGAGACCTGGAAGAAGCTCTTGGCTCCTGGCTTCAGATCAGCGCAGCTCCAGCCGTTGTGGCCATATGGACCAGTGGATGGAAGACCTCTCTCTCTCTCTGCCTCTCTTTCTCTCTCTCCAAAAAAGTCAATCTTTAAAAAAAGGAATTCACTGAAAATAAATCAGCAACATTGCAGGATATAACATCAATGCCAAAAATCAATTGTGTTTCTTTATACTTGCAATGAACCATCCAAAATATGAAAAATATTCATTCACAACAGTATCTAAAAGAATATTGAAAAGCAAAAATTGACAAAAGAAGTACAAAACTTATATTCTAATTACTACAAAACATTTTGGAAAGAAATTAAGGTGCTAAACTAATGAAAAATCATTCTTTGTCCATAGATTTGAAGATTTGAAAATTCAAGGTGATAATATTCCCCCAAATGATTTCCAGATTCAATACAATTTTTAGATAAACCCAAGCTAATTTCTGAGAGAAGGTTGGCAAGCTTATACTAAATTTCTTGTTGATTTGTTATAATCCTCATACTGCCTAAAATGATCTAGAGATTCAATGTGAACCACAACAAAATTCAAAGGTTTTGCTGTTTTCTTTTTTACAAAAATAGGAAAACAATCCTAAAATTCCTGTGGAGTTACAAGCAAATCTGAATAGGCAAATAATCTTTAGAAAGAAAGAGCAATGCTTGAGGCATCAGGCTTTCTGATTTCAAAATATGTCACAAAATTATAATAATTAAGGTGGTATGGTACTGCACAAAGACAGAAACATAGACCAATGGAACAGAATAGAGAGCTCAGAAAGAAACCAAAGTCTGTAAGGTTAACTGACCTTCCAAAAGAGTGTGAAGAACACACAATGGGGGGCCAGTGCTGTAGCCTCAGCGAGTTAAGCCACAGCCTGCAACATTGGCATCCCATATAGGTGCTGGTTCAAGTCCTGGCTGCTCCACTTCTGATCTAGTTCTCTGCTATGGCCTGAGAAAGCAGAAGATGGCTTGAGTCCTTGGGCCCCTGCACCCATGTGGGAGACCCAGAAGAAGCTCCTGGCTCCTGGCTTTGGTTCAGCTCAGCTCTGGTCATTGCAGCCATTTAAGGAGTGAACCAGCGGATGGAAGATTCTCTCTCTGTAACCCTGCCTTTCAAATAAACAAATAAATCTTTAAAAAAAAAAAAACTCTCAACTTGACCAGATATGAAGCAATTTAAAAAGTTCTAAAAATGTATTGAGAAAAACCATTGGTATTGGTTTGCCATTACCAAAAAGAGACACCTTTAGGTAACAGTAATAAAAATCCCATTCTGCATAGATAATGCATAGAGTTTCAATAATCTGGTCAACTGGCAAAAAGCAAGCACTTAAAGTCTCAATAATTTGTTGCTGGAATTTCATATTCATTTCTTCTTTTTGGACGACCAAATCAGATGATGGTTGAGATGTTGAACTGGCATTTGCTCAGCCCTGCTCTGGTGGATCAGCTGCTTTTGTCTCTTTGCCATCTTCTGGTTTAGGGTTATCTGGATGTCTGTGTTGGTAATTGAAGTTGCAGTGGTACCAACATTGAGGTGGCTGCTGACCATGGGTCTCATCTCCTTGATTTTCCTTATCCTCTTCTTTGCTTTCTTTCTAGGCTGTCTTTGGCGAGTACCTCTGCAGAATCCTGGCCTCTAAAACCCCAATACATATTCCAGCTCACTGGTCTACCTTGTTCTGCACCCTGGTTGACAGCACCTTCCATCACTTCTCCCTGCATAAGGGGTTGGGGATGCTGTGGTCCATGCCCATGGTGTCCGCATGTAGTAAGGTGAGAGCCTTCACCTGCGGTAGGGCCAGAATTGTCAGCCCTCATTCTTTTCCCCACTTGTCACTGTTCCAGTAATTCTGCTGGTAATTGCATGGAGGATCCCTACCACGTGGACAGTGTCTATAATGGTTACAATCTGCTGTATATTTACTTCCTTGCCCTGGAGTTTCACCATTGCATCTCTCCCTGTCTCAAAACATGGCAGATGTGTCCCTTGGACAACAGAATGGGAATTTCAAAAGTTTTGGGAATTCCAAAATAGAATTCTTTCATCAAGCTTGTTTCATTATTCATTTAATGACTCACCCTCCAGTTACTAAATTATAAATTAAGTAGAAATCTGTCTTTTCTGCTTTGTCTTTTCAGTTTTTGTTCCTGTAGACAAAGTGTATTCTGTGTCAAAGTCTAGTTGAATTCTAGAATGGATGTTGTCTTCTGTGTATGAAGAAAAAAAATGAACATGAATTGAGGGGCCCCCTCTTCCAAGGCTGTAAAGCCAGATTTTGAAAGTGAAATATTTATTCATTAGAGCTACAACAGAGTTATCCTATGAGCACATCTCCTAGTTACAAGGAATTAATCAAGCCAGGGCAGGGTGTGGATTCCCTGCCCCCGAGCATGTTGGTCAGCCCTGTCTTCCTGTGCGGCAGCAGCAGGCTGCTGAATGAGAGAAAAATATGGGTTCATAATCCATCAAACCCAACTCTCAGTTCTGGTTCTGTAGCTAGTTACCAACAATAATTTTGGCAAGACCCTCTGCCCAGAGCTTCCTTCCTCTATACTGTGGATTCATTGTGGTCACAGGAAAGAGGCTTTTAAGATGTGAGATCACTGTACAAATGTTAATTCTTATTGTGTCTAACATTTTGCCTTTTCAACTTAGAAAAATTTTAAAAAATCTTAACATGGAAAAAAATCTTGACACCAAAGCACAATTCATGAAAGGAAAAATTAATTATTTGGACCTCACTAAAATTAAAATCTTTGGCTTGGTGAAAGACCATACAAAGAGAATATAGAGAAAAGCAGGGAGACAATATTTACAAACCACATATACACCAAAGGAGTAGCATTTATGAAGAATTCTCAAACTGGATAGTAATCAATCTAATTAGAAAATGAGCAAAAGTTCTGAAAAGATGTTTCATTGAAGAGGATATACAGATGAAAAATAAACAGATGAAAGGATATTTAGCATAATTGGCTAACTGGAAAATTCAAATGAAAACCACTATGCAGTATCACTATACATAACAGAAAAGCTAAAATCTAAAATGGTGACAAAACAGATGGGGATAAGGATATAAATTCCATCACTTAGACATTATTTGTAAGAAAGGGAAATGATAAACCCACTGTAGAAAATAGCTAAAAAAATTAAACACTTAACCATATGGCGCAAAAATCATATTCCTGAGCATTTATCCTACAGAAATAAAAATCACATCCACATAGAAATATAAATATTAATATCAGTTTCATGTACAACAACTCCAAACTGGGAAAAATTTACCATCCTAGATATCCTTTGAGGGAGGAATGGTTAAGAAAACTGTGATGCATACATTACATGGAATGCTACTCAGAAAAAAAAAAAGGAATGAACATTCAATCACAATGCAGGGAATTTTCCAGGGAATTATGCTGAGCAAAAAATGTCGCTCCTTGATATCCAAGGGAAATATATTATTGCTTAATTAAGACAGAGGTCCATCAGCAAACTCTAAATAGTAATTCACCAAATACTTACTGGGTCCATAATTTAGGCACTGAACCAGGTTGTGAAGGATGTCATGTTTTATAAGAAACATATCCTGTTCTTGAAATGTTGATTTTCTTAAACATCCATTACTATGAAGTAATCTTGTCGAGGGGCTATGAGTTATTGATCTTGGTGCTCTTCTCCACTCTCTTTTTTACTTTCTTGAAACTTAGTAGATTTTGACTAAACAGAAAGTTTCCTAAAATTCAGTCCATCCCAGAATTGGCAAACCCATTCCTTTTATTGAGCTACCTCAAAAATCTCATGAACAGCTTGAAAATAGTCAACAAAGAAATACAACACAATATGCTAGAATGCAAGAGGATTTTATGGGAGGAGAAACAGATTTTTTGGAATATTTTATTTATTTGAGAGGTAGAGTTACAAACAGAGAAAGGAGAGACAGAGAGAGAGGTCTTCCATCCGCTGGTTCACACCCCAGTAGCTGCAACAGCCAGAGCTGTGCCAATCCAAAGCCAGGAGCCAGGCTCCTTCCAGGTCTGCTTCTTCCCACACAGGTGCAGGGGCCCAAGGACTTGGGCCACCTTCCACTGCTTTCCCAGGAGCATTAGCAAGGAGCTGGATAGGAAGAGGAGCAGCCGGGACATGAACCAGTGCTGGCTGGGATGCTGGCACCATAGGCGGAGGCTTAGCCTACTGCACCACAGTGCTAGCCGCAAAACAAATTTTTTAAAGATTTTTTTTATTTATTTTAAAGGCAGAGTCACATGGGTGGGGGGGGGGAAGACATCTTCCATCTACTGGTTAATACTCCAAATTGCCTGCAACTGCTGGGTCTAGGCCGGATTGACACCAGGAGCCTGAAACTCTTTCCTGGTCTCCTAAGTGGTTACAATGGCCCAAGGACTTGAGCCATCTTCCACTGCTGTTTCATGTGCATTAGCAGGCAGAAGCAGAGCAGCCTGGACTTGAACCAGCACACATATGAGATGCCAGCATTGCAGGCAGCAGCTCAGTCAGCTGCGCCACAGCTGTAGACCACCAAGAAACAGATTTTGAAGCAAGCAGTAGGCAGTTATGATCACTGAATATATTCAGCAAGCATAAAAAAGAAACAAAATAAAAAGGAAAATTTGAGAATGTGAAACATATAAAGGCTAAGATTCAAATCCAGACTTCCATCACTTACTATCTATGTGTGGTTAAGACACTTATTCCCTCTGTCTTGGTTTCCTTATGTAACAGTAAGGTCTAGGAGTCACCTTCAGGGATAAGAGTTAAAACTGATAAAACAAAATCACTACCATTCATTAAGGTTGTGTGAAATTCAGCCTGTAAACTCCATAGTTAACTCATTACCTAAAATACACAGAAGGGGGCAGTATAGTATTATAAATCAGAGTATTATCTCCTATTTGGGGCTTGTGCTGAAGGAAGATTTAAGAACCTTGGAAGGGGTCAGCAGGTTAAGCAGCATCCCATTTGAGTGCTGGTTCGAGTTCCAGCTACTCCACTTCCGATCTAGCTGCATGCTAATGTCCCTGGGAAGACAGCAGAAAGATGGTCCAAGTCTTGGGACCCTGCCATCCACATGGGAGACCTGGGTGGAGTTCCAGACTCCTGGCTTCAGCCCAGCCTAGTCCCAGCCATTGCAACTATTTGGGGCAGTGAACCAGTAGATGGAAGATTTGTCTCTCTCACTCTCTCTGTAACTCCTTTCAAATTAATAAATAAACCTTGAAAAAAAACTTGGAATGGACTGGTTGGGACAAGACCAAGGAGCTTCAAAAGGCAGCCATGATGGACTGTTGAAAACCAGATGTCCATTTTTGCCCTCCTATAGTATCAGCATCTAACCATTTGCATTTGTGTTCAGAGCAATATTGACTAAGTTCTGTGGTGTTTGGGAGTAAAAGGAAAGGGTGCGGGGCCAAGGGGAAAAGGAACTCAATTATGAAAGGCCATGGTTTCACAATAGGGAGTTTCAACTCCTTTTACTGTTGGCATAAGAGGGCCTTTACAAGATTGAAACAAGGTTATTAAAGCCTAGCTTAGTTCATTCTGGGAGCAAAGGTGTGAATGGCCTACATTGTTAAATGGGATGTAAAGAACAGAGTACTTCCATATTCCCATAGATCAAAACGAAACCTGTGCATACAGATCATTCCATAACAACCTTCCAATCTTGTAGAATGGAACCTGGAGAGGTCACCTGAGGAGTCAAATAACTAATGAATCGGCAGAGTTTCAATTTGAAACAATCTCACCTGATTCCGGAGGCCTGTCATTACTACTTCCAGGTTTGAAGCCAGGGTGCAAGCAGTAAGAAAGACTACAGGTATGAACGAGAAGATTCTGAGAAATTAGAAGAGGAGTTCTTATACTGGGGTCGGGTGCAAGGTTCGATTTTTTGTTGTTGTTTTGTTTTGTTGTGGTTTTTTACAGCTAAAAACAAGCAACCAAAAGAACGTCAGAAAGCCAAGGAATGGTAAGACGTCTGGAAGGGCTATGTGCTAAAAAAAAGTGTATGCAATTTGCAAACGAAACATGCAATTTCAAACCCAAAGAGCCGCTCAGAAAATGGAGATTTCCCATCTTTGGCTAGGACCACAGCCTCCAACTAGGAAAGATGTACTCCAGCGCCCTCTGCTGAATCTCAAAGGCTGTTTACCTAGACTCAGAATATCTGAGAAAAAACTAAAATGGCGGCGACGCCCCCGCACGCTGTACCGCAGAGCATGACGGGAAGGACTCAGGGGCATGGGCTGGAGGTTGGACCCCATGCCCTGGCCGCTGGGGTAAGCTCTGACAGCTGCTTGTGAAAGTGCTTCAGAATACATGAAGAAATCTCTAAACTCTAAGTATGGTCATGTCATTACTGCGTGCCATCCAGCAGGTGGCGGGAGAGGGCAGCATGGGAGCCAGTCACTCCCTTCTGTTTTCTAGAACTGGGCTGTTGTGACAAGAGGTTGCAGCAGAGTCGAAGTTTAGGAATGGTAACATTTAAACCTTAGAGTTAGGAACTTTCATCTTAGCACTGTGGACGAACCAGATGACAAAGGGTTTTGGCAGTAGGGAAGATCAGGGAGTGAATTCCTTGAGATAGTCTATAAAAACATATATGTATAAATTTCTTTTTATTTAAGCATAGGGTAGGGAGGAAGGTCCATCTGAGATTTCCAAAGAAATTTTGAGGCCTCAAAGTAAGGTACGGGGCTTTGGGCCAGGGATAACATAGCATAATGAGTATACAGAACTCCAGAACCAGACAATCTGGTTTCACAGCTTAACTCCACTAATCCCTTGGTGGGTGATTTTAGGCAAGCCTTTTAACCTGTCTGTGACTCGGTTTTCTCATCTATAAAATGGAGATAATATCAGTGCCTATCTCACAGGGTTGTTATAAAATGAGTTTTGTTGTTTTTATTTCTAAAACTAATGACGTACCACAGTGTTTACTAACCCTTGGCAGCTTTGTAACAGTTTATAGCATTTACAAACACTGTCAGCATCCATTCTTTCTTTTGATTTTACTTATGATTTGGTGAGGTTGCTTTACACAAAAGGGAAGTTCAGATAGAGACCTGCTAAATAATATGTGTGAAGACGTTTAGCTGGTCAGTGACAAAGTTGAGCTTCTAGAACCAGATCTGCCAGATTCTTGGCCTCGTGCTCTTTCTTGCTATGATAGATTGGTGCACAGGGCCTTATGGAAAATTGAACTAAACCATCCAAACTTGACTCTCATTTTATAGTTGAGAAAAGACATCCTGAGGGTGGTTTTTGTATCCAGCCCAGGCTTAAACACACGTGGCAGGGAGCAAATTGTATACTGGGACGACTCATTCTCATAGAAGGGAAACTTCATTATGCTGTGACCTGTTAACATTCAGACTTACGTTTTTGCATATTAAAAGAAAAGCTTTCCTTGACATTGGTCTCTCTCTTTCTCTCTCTCTCTCTCTCTCTCTCACACACACACACACACACACACTCCACCCTTCCCCTTCCCTTCTCAGCATGCTTTGAAGAAGCAGGCTGTTTATTCAGCATTTGAGACTCTTTACATCAACTACACCTATCAACTCCCTTCCCTAAGCATTTTATCCCTGTGCTTGTTGGCAAAACCAGTGAGCACTCTTCAGTTCTTGTCTTACCTGACTCGGATGCTACTTTTAATCCTGATGGTTCCTGGCCTCTAAACAACCTTAATGTTTTTATTTTTCTCTAGCTTCTCTGCCCTCTCTTTCTCTGTTTCCCATTGTGGTTTGTTTTCCCCTTCCTATCCCATAAGTGTTGATGTTCTACAAAGATATGCCCTTGGCCCTCTCTCCTTCTTATGTTACACTCAATCCCAGGATGATCTCATCCCCTCACTTAGCTTCAACCAACACCTGGAGCTAATGGCTATTAAATTTATGTTCATAGCTCAGGCCTCTTTCCCCAATTCCAGACCTGCATATCAAACAACGTTCTCTATGTCTCATAAGCACTTCTAACTCCTCCTAAAACTGAGTCTATAATTTCCCTTCTGCCTCATATCTAAAGTGCTAACACACAATTTAATCACCAAAGCCAGAAACTGAACTGTAACTGTTCATTGCTCTTTATCTCTTAAGTCCTACATTGAGTCAATCATCAGTTTTTTCTTTTATTTAACAAATACTGATAATATTTTATTTCCAGAATTATTCTAGGCACTGAGGATACAGCACTTAGTACAAGCCCTGCCTCCATTAAACTGTTATCCTTAAGCCAAGCCCAATATTAAGTTGTGATTAATATACCAAATTAATTACATTTTAAAATGATAAATATTTTAAATTAATGTACTTCATTTTTAAAGCAGCTTCAGGTTTACAAAAACATTGAGCAGTCTTCTGTTGATGGGCATTTAGGTTGATTCCATGTCTTCGCTATTGTGAATTGAGCTGCAATAAACATTAAGGTGCAGATGGCTTTTTTGTTTGCCAATTTAACTTCCTTTGGGTAAATTCCAAGGAGTGGGATGGCTGGGTTGTATGGTAGGGTTATATTCAGGTTTCTGAGGAATCTCCAGACTGACTTCCATACTGGCTTTACCAGTTTGCATTCCCACCAACAGTGGGTTAGTGTCCCTTTTTCCCCACATCCTCGCCAGCATCTGCTGTTGATAGATTTCTGTATGTAAGCCATTCTAACCAGGGTGAGGTGAAACCTCATTGTGGTTTTGATTTGCATGTCCCTGATTGCTAGTGATCCTGAACTTTTTTTCACATGTCTGTTGGCCATTTGGATTTCCTCTTTGGAAAAATCTCTATTGAGGTCCTTGGCCCATCTCTTAAGTGAGTTGTCTGTTTTGTTGTGGAGTTTCTTGATCTCTTTGTAGATTCTGATTATTAATCCTTTATCTGTTGCATAGTTTGCAAATATTTTTTCCCATTCTGTCGGTTGCCTCTTCACTTTCCTGTCTGTTTCTTTTGCAGTACAGAAACTTCTCAATTTGATGTAATCTTAATTGTTAATTTTAGCTTTGACTACCTGTGTCTCCTGGGTATTTTACAAGACGTCTTTGCCTGTGCCTATATCTTGCAGGGTTTCTCCAATGTTCTCTAATAATTTGATGGTTTCAGGTCGTATATTTAAGTCTTTAATCCATGTTGAGTGAATTTTTGTGCAAGGTGTAAGGTAGGGGCCTTGCTTCATCCTTCTGCATGTGGAAATCAGTTTTTCCAGCACCACTTGTTGAATAGATGAACCATCATCCACATGGGTTACTGGCACTGCACGCAGAGGCTAAACCTACTACATCACAGCTCTGGCCCCCAAGAAAACTATTTTTAAGGCACAAATATAATGAGCCTTGAAGGAAATGATTAGAAAATTTGAATATAGTCAAGTGAAATGAGGTAAACTGTGTACAGCAAGCCACTCTCAGGGAGGACTTCTATCCTTACCCTCATGATATCCTTCACTGTCCCACTAGAGATAGAAACCTCCCTCCCCTCCAATGCACTCCTCTAAGGGCCTAGCAAACCACTATCATCTTAGAGTTTATCCCAATTTTCCTTATTAATTCATAGTCATTGCCTATATTAGAAAGGATTTTTCCAGAGACACAGCACATACATATCTTTATAGATAGATACACATACAGATATAGGTAAATGAGAAGAAATTCATTAGAGGAATTGCCTTAAAGAGCTATGAAGACTAAAAAGTCCCATGGCAGACCATATGTAATCGGTAAACCCTGGTATGCCAACAGCATGGCTAAATCCAAGTTCAAAGCCTCAGTTAATGGTGTAAGTTAGTTTGAGGTGAAGGCCTGAAAAGCTGTGAGGTGGCTGATTTAAGATTGGAAGTCCAGGCCAGCGCCAAGGCTCACTAGGCTAATCCTCCGCCTGTGGCACTGGCACCCCGGATTCTAGTCCTGGTTGGGGCGCCGGATTCTGTCCCGGTTGCTCCTGCCTGTCAAAAAAAAAAAAAAAAAAAAAAAAGAATGGAAGTCCAACGGCTGAGGAGCCTGTTATTCTGGCGTCCAAGGACAGGAGAGCAAGAGTGTATCCTAGGGGCCTGCACTGTGGCATAGCGGGTAAGGCCACCGCCTGCAGTGCCAGCATCCCATATGGGTGCCAGTTCAAGTCCTGGCTGCTCCTCTTCCAATCCAGCTCTCTGCTGTGGCCTGGGAAAGCAGTAGAAGATGGCCCAAGTCCTTGGGCCCCTGCACCCACGTGGGAGACCCAGAAGAAGCTCCTGGCTCCTGGCTTCAGATCGGCACACTCTGGCCTTTGCGGTCCTCTGGGGAGTGAACCAGCAGATGGAAGACCTCTCTCTCTGCCTCTCCTCCTCTTTCTGTGTAACTCTGACTTTCAAAAATAAATAAATCTTTTTAAAAAAAGAAAGAGTGTATTCTAGCTCAGGAACCTGATAGACACGTTCACCTTGTCTCTGTTTTTGTTCTTTCCAGGCTCCCAGCTGATTGGATGGTGCCTGCCCACATTGAAGGTGTATCTTCCCTGCTCAGTACTCTCAGACTCACCCACTAATCTCTGAGAGTATCTTCAAAGATACAACAACAACAACAACAATAACAAAAACACAACAGTGGTTTATCAGGTTTCTAGGTATTCCTCATTTAGTCAGGTTGACATCTAAAATTAACCGTATAAACTGCCTGCCCAGCTTACTGGGGGGAAACAAGAACATGAATTTACATCCCGCATGGCAAAGTACTACTTTCCCCTTGTTTATCCTAAATCTACCCCATTCAAGCATCCCTAGCTAACAAATGCTCTGGATCTCAGTTAAAGAGGCAGAGTCATGAGAAGACTGCATTTCCTTTTCAGTGTGTGTTTATTTTTCATTGCCATTTCTATTGCACTCCAAATGTAATTGTGTTTATATAGAGCGTTAGTGTCCAAATTAAATAGCATATGCTGTTTCCTCAATTTACATTCCATGGAACATTGCATCCAAAATGATTCCAGAGGATATTATTATGCTGTGTATAGGAGGAGGAAAAGAGAGAAAGAATATGAATTTTCTAAAGCATTTTCATTAAAGTGGGAATTGGGAAGCTTGGGTTATAGTTCTGAACATGTTATCATTAATTCACTCATTCATTTAATCAAAAAACACATCAAGGTTCTGTGATATGCAAAACACAGTACTAGGTTATTTTTTAAAGATTTATTTATTTATTTGAAAGAGAGAGAGAGAGAGAGAGAGAGAGAGAGAGAGAGAAAAGGATCTTCTCTCTGCTGGCTCACTCCCCCAGATGTCTACAATGGCTAAGACTGAGCCATGCTGAAGCAAGCAGCCAGGAGCATCATCTGAGTTTCCCATGGGGGTTGCAGGGCCCCAAACACTTGGGCCATCTTCCACTGCTTTTTCCAAGGGTTGGAAGTGGAGTAGCCAGGACATGAATTGGTGCCCATATGGGATGCCATCATTGCAAGAGGTGGCTTTATCCATGACGCCACAATATCAGTCCCCATATTAGGTTGTATAGGGAACATATAGTCCAATAATTTTCCTTCATCAGTTTCCTGTGATTTATCAATGTCAACAAGTATCTCACTTGTTTAGAAAACATCATTCATTAAGTAGATAAGTATTGAAAATCTATTGTGTAGAAGAAAAGATACTAGATACAAGTGACAATCAAGACAGACCAATCACCCTTCCCCTCAGGGATCTTATAGCTTTACTCTACTTGAGAGTAGAAGGAAACAACTCATTTATTGAATGAAGAAGAGGATCCTCATAGAGAGGATCCTCCATAGAGAGGATGTAGTGACTTCACTATGTATCTATTGCCTCCATGACCTGCAGCTCCTTGATTTTTTTTTTCCTTTTCTCTTAACTACATCGTTTTCCACCGTAGAACCTATAGTACAAGAGATTTGTGGGCTGATAGACTCCACCAGTTCTGATATTGGCTGCATTGGGAATAGTCCAGACAATGATTCTTTGCTAAATAATCTTTGTCCTTGGAACCCTTGAACCACCTCCTGATCTTTGAGGAGCTATATATAACGCTGAATAATAACTGACTCTTCGAGATTTGGATATATCCTACCAATAACTACAGTCCTATTAATACTGCTAAAGGTGTTACAGATTTTTTAAAAGCCTGCTACCTTTGGGAAAAGGTTAGTATTGAACACTTTTACCCTTTATAACAAGGAATTTTGAAAATTGAAAGAGAAAAGAGTAAAAAGAAGGATTTATTAAATTTGGTAGAAAGTAATATAAAATACACATAAACTATGGAATTTATCAATAAACCCAATAACTGGTTTGAATGTTTGTCTATTCCCAAACTCATATTAGAATTTAGTTGGTGGGGCTGGCACTGTGGCTTAGGGGGTTAACGCCCTGGCCTGAAGATCCAGCATACCATATGGTCGCCTATTCAAGACCTGGCTGCTCCACTTCCGATCCGGCTCTCTGCTATGGCCTTGGAAAGCAGTAAGAAGATGGACTGGGTCCTTGGGCCCCTGAATCGCGTGAGAGACCTGGAAGTAGCTCCTGGTTCCTGGCTTCGGATCGGCGCAGCTCTGGCCATTGCGACCAATTGGGGTGTGAACCATTGGATGGAAGCAAGCTCTCTCTCTCTCTCTCTCTCTCTCTCTCCCTCTCTCTCACTGCCTTTCCTCTCTCTGTGTGACTCTAACTTTCAAATAAATAAATAAATCTTTTTTAAAAAAGCATTTAATTGGCATGGTATTAGTATTAAAAGTTGGGACTATTTTAAGAGGTGAGTAAACCAGGAAAAGTCTCTGCCCTCATGGATGGTTTAGTGCTGCTACTACAGGAGTGGAATCCTTAAAAAAGGATCAGTCCATGACAGAGTTTGTGGTCACAAAATGCTTCCATAGCCTTGGCAGCTCATGGTAAGAGCCTTAGGTGATCACTGACATCATAAATAAGAGTTTTAATTGTTAAAGTAAAACAGAAGTCACTGTGCACTTACTTCCCATGTAGGACCTCTGTCCTTAGTGAGTTGTACTTTGAGAATTAACTGCAAAACTTGTTCTCAAACTGTACTTTATACAGAGTATGTGTGGGGGGGGAGGTGCAAACTGTTGAATCTTAGTATAGAGTGAGTCTTCTGTATATAAAGTTAATTAAAATGAATCTTAATGAAGAATGAGATGGGAGAGGGAGTAGGAGGTGGGACGGGAGTGGGGGGTGGGTGGGTGAGCATAGGGGGAAGAATCACTATATTCCTGAAGTTGTACCTATGAAATTTGCGTTCATTAAATAAAAGCTTTGAAAAAAATAAGCAAAAAACCAAAACAAAAAACAAAAAAGTAAAAGAATCAGTTCAATCCCCTATTACATATGTCCATGTGCCATGTTCCTGTCCCTCTTCTCTTTCTCCATCTCTCCCTTCCTCCCTTCCCCCCCTCCCTTCTTCTTTTCACCATGGGATGATACAGCAAGAAGGCCCATACCAGATGCCAGACCATTGCCTGATATCAGCCCCTTGATCTTAGACTTCCCATCTTCCAGAACTGTGAGAATTAAATTTCTGTTCTTGATAAATTATCCAATCTGTGGTCTTCTGTTGTAGCAACAGAAAATAGTCTAAGACAGATAATTTTTTTAACTTTTATTTAATGAATATAAATTTCCAATGTACAGCTTATGGATTACAATGGCTTCCACCTCCCATAACTTCCCTCCCACCCGCAACCCTCCCCTCTCCCGCTCCCTCTCCCCTTCCATTTCCATCAAGATTCATTTTCAATTCTCTTTATATACAGAAGATCAATTTAGTATAAAGATTTCAACAGTTTGCACCCACATAGAAACACAAAGTGAAACATACTGTTTGAGTACTAGTTATAGCATTAAATCACAATGTACAGCACATTAAGGACAGAGATCCCACATGAGGAGCAACTGCACAGTGGCTCTTGTTGTTGACCCAACAAATTGACACTCTAGTTTATGGCGCCAGTAACCACCCTAGGCTGTCGTCATGAGTTGCCAAGGCTATGGAAGCCTTCCAAGTTTACCGACTCTGATCATATTTAGACAAGGTCATAAAAGACAGAGTGAGGATAGTAACCAATGATCCTAAGAGTGGCATTTACCAGGTTTGAACAATTCTACAGCATTAAGTGGGGAAGAGGACCATCAGTACACACAGGTTTGGAGTAGAGCCAATGGTGGTAGAGTAGAGGTTATGGTTACAAAGGAATGAGGCCCAAGTGCACTAGACAGGGCCTAGAACAAAGGACAGAGTCATCATTAGAGGAGCTAAGAAAGGTGCTGTCTAAGCTACAAGTAATTTTTCTGATTGAGAGGCAAATAGAACCTGATAGAAGGGGCTTGATAATAATCTGGTGGGCTTTAGGCCTTGTAAGTTAATAGGCCCAGACCTATCTATCTCTTCACATGGGGTATATCCTAAGGGAGGTGTGAACCTCCTATGGGAAGGCACTCTGTTGACTTTCATTACTTGGCTGGCCTGGGAGGAGAGCTGGCCAGGTAAAGGCAGGTGGCATCTCTAACAAGAAATTTACAGTTCTGCCTGCAATGTTGCTGACCCTACTTGACCATCCCCTCAGCTGCAGTGGTCACTTTGGAAGTTGGGCTGAGTGAAGGGCTTTTCAGCTTAGAGCCAATAAGATCTGTGGCTCTGACCTGGGCATCCTTCGACTCCAGGGCAGGTCCATTTCCAGTGATCCAACAGATAATTTTTATCACATCAATAAAATAGACAAGACATTGACAAGTATGTTCAAGAAATAAAAAGAGAAGACACAGATAATCAGCATTAGGTAGAAAATAGTAGACTAGACGTAGGAGCAGATGTTTGGCACAGAAATTAAAATGCCAATGAAGATGTCTGTGTCCCTTGTCAGAGTACCTGGGTTTGATACCTACTTCTGGTTCCTGACTTCAGCTTCCTACCAATGCAGATACACGGAGAAAGCAGTGATGGCTTAAGTGATTGAGTTTCCACCAATGTAGGAGACATGAATTGAGTTCCTGGTTCCTGGCTTTGGTCCTCACTGCTGCAAGCATTTGGGAAGTGATTCAGCAATTAGGAGCTTTTTCTCTATTTAACTCTCTCTCTCTCTCTCTCTCTCTGTGTGTGTGTGTGTGTGTGTGTGTCCATGTCAAATGAACAAAAATTTTAAAAGTAACCTCAGGTATAAAAGGAAAACTTTTTAAATGGTATTGGGGAACAGAAAGGAGTTTGGGGCCAGTGTTGTAGTGCAGTATGTTAAGCTGCATGGTATATCAGCATCCCATATGAGCATTGGTTCAAGTCCTGGCTCCTCCACTTCTGATCAAACTCCCTGCTAATGTGCCTGGGAAACCAGCAGAAGATGATGCAAATAATTAGTTCCCTGCCATCCACGTGGGAGATCTAGTTAGAGCTCCAGGCTCCTGGCTTCAGCCTGGCCCAGCCTTGGACATTGTAGCCAGTTGGGGAGTGAACCACTGAATCTTTCTCTCTCGCTCCCTCTCTAGATAGATAGATAGATAGATAGATAGATAGATAGAAATAGATATAGATATAGATATATAGTTTCTCTATATATACAGAAAGATATCCTCCTCTGTAACTGATTTTCAAATAAATAAAACATTTTTTAAAAGAAAGTTCAAAAATAGACTGAACTGTACATGATAATTTAGTATAAGCTAATAGTCCAAATGAATGAAGAAAGATTGGCTTATTTAAAAATTGGGATTGAGATGTGGGCATTTGGTGCAGAGGCTAAAATGCTGCTTAGGACTTGGGATATGTGCATTCCAAATTGTACTGCCTATGTTCAAGTATTGGCTCTACTGATTACAGCTTCATGCTAACGTGCACCTGGCAGGGATCAGGTGTTGGTCTCAAGTACTTATGTCCCTGCTACCAACATGGGAAGCCTGGATTGAGTTCCAGGCTCCTGGCCTCAGTCTGGCCTATCCCCGGCTGTTATGGGTATTTAGGGGGTGAACAAGTGGATGGTTGATCTCTGTGTTTGTCTCTTGATGCTTTCAAATGAAATGGGGGAAAAAAAGACAACATGTGTCCCACATCAGTGTTCCTGGGTTCAACTCTTGACTCCAGCTCCTGACTCCAATTTCTTGCTAATACAGACTCTGAGAAGCAACAGGTGATAACACCAGTAGTGGAGTCCTTCCACACATATAGGAGACCTGGGTAGTGTTTCTGGCTCCCAACTCCTGCCTGGCCCAGTCGTGGTTGTTGTGAACATTTGATAAATGCATGAGCAGATGGGAGCTCCCCCTCTCCGTCTCAAATGAAAAGGAATAATGATAAAAATGTTAAAATAAAAATGGTATTAAGACAACTGGCTAGCAATATGAAAACAATTGTCCTTGGATACCAAATATAATTATCAAAACTTATATCAACATTGAAAAACTACATATTAGAATGCATTTATAAACTTGGAGTATGGAAGATTCTCTTTTCAGTGCTTATTTATTTAACTGATAGGCAGAGTTACAGAGATGGAGGGAGAGAGAGAGAGAGAGAGAGAGAGAGAGAGAGGGTTTCCATCCATTGGCTCACTCCCCAATTGGCTGCAATGGCCGGAGCTGTGCTGATCCGAAGCCAGGAGCCAGGAGCTTCTACCGGGTCTCCCATGTGGGTGCAGGGGCCCAAGCACTTGGGCCATCTTCGACGCTTTCCCAGGACATAGCAGAGAGCTGGATCAGAAGTGGAGCAGCCAGGACTCGAACCAGTGCCCATAAGGGATGCTGGCACTGCAGGCAGTAGCTTTACCTGCTATACCACAGCACCAGCCCCCACCCCCCAACGCACACACTTTTTTCATAATGCACATTTTTCATGAACTTTTTTAGATTCATCATATGCAAGGATTTCAAAATTCTTTGAACCAAAATAAACTTTTAATCCTACTTTCCAGTAATTTTTAAAGTATTTTTGTATTAAAAATGAGTATATGAATATATGTATATGCAGTCATGCATCTCTTGATGGATGGGGATATGCTCTGAGAAATGCATTGTTAGGAGATTTTTTCACTGTGCAAACATCTTAGAGTGTACTTACACAAAGTCTACACTTTACTAGATGATATAATCTTACCGAACCACAATCATGTATGTGGTGCAGTGTTGATCAAAACATCATTAAGTAGCAGATGACTATATGTATCAATCAATAAGATTAAAAGCTAACAGTAAAAAAGACAAATGAAATGAATAGATAATTCACACAAAAGAAAATATGTCCAGCCTCACTAATATTAAGGGTAATGAAGGCTAAAAGAAGATAGCAAATTTTATTTTTTTAAATGTTTATTTTCATCTATGAGAGAAAGAAAGAGAGAGAAAGGAGACATCTTTCATACACTGGTTCATTCCCCAAATGCCTGCAACAGTCAGGGCTGGACCAGGCCAAAGCCAGGAGCCCACAACTCCCTCCACATCTCTGATGTAGGTAACAAGGGCTCAGGCACTTGAGTCATTCATTATCTGCCACTTCTCCGAATGCATTAGCTAGAAGCTGGGTTCAAAGCAGAGGTGCCAGGACTCCAAGTGATGACTCAACTCACTGTTCCACAGTATCTGCCCTGATTCCAATTATTAGTCATGAGATAGGGGAAAAATTAAGTTTGGGATAGCTTGTACAGAGAGAGTCTTGGATAATACTTTGATAGATACTACTGTGGGAGTATAAATTGTTACAGTCTTATTTGGGGAAACATTTTGGCAGTGTCTATTAACATTTTAAATAATGTTCTTTGTGACACAATAGTTTTGATCCTTAGTATCAGCTCTGGAAAATTAGTCAAATATATGTGCATTAAAATGTGCATGTGGATGTTCTTTTATTATTATACTATTTGTAATAATGGAAAATTGATTAAAATCTAAATGCCCATATATAGGAAAATGGTTAAATGAACTGGTATATTCATACTGTGGCTCATATGCAAAGTATAAAACTAATGTGTAGTATGGGAAGATATACAAGACATTGTAGTTTCTGTTTTTACGATTGTTTAATTTATTTGAAAATCAGAGTTACAGAGAGGAGAGGAGCAGAGAGAGAGAGAGGGATTTTCCATTGCCTGGGCTGGGCCAGGCCAAATCCAGGACCCTGGAACACCATTCAGGTCTCCCATATGGGTGCAGAGATCCAAACACTTGGACCATCCTCCACTGCCTTCCCAGGTACATCAGCAGGGAGCTGAATTGGAAGTAGAGCCAGGACTCGAACTGCTGTTCATATGGGATGCTGCATTGCAGGTACAACACAACCTGCTTCACCACAACACTGGCCTGTTTTAAATAGTGGAAAAGCATTGTGTTCAGAATGATGTAATTTATACACAATTATATAAATAGAACCCTATAGCCTTCCAAGTTTCCACAAATGCATATATGTGTATATATATATATACACATATATATATACACATATATGCATAGGGAAAGATCTGGAAGGATACTTGTCATTAAATTTGAATATGTTTGTTAAGTATAACAGTAGTTATTTCTGGAGAGGGAACTGGGATTGAAGATGGTGGTCAAGGAAGATTTATCAAAAATGTTTGAATTGTTAAATAAAGCTTTGATGCATATTACTCATTTAAATAAAAATATATAAAATTGAAAACAAAATGTGAAGGTGTAGGCAGAGTCACAAATGTTGTAGGAATGTCAGAATCCTAGAGATATGTAAAGTCGAAGAAGGCCAGAATTTCGTGTCAGAGCTGAGATATACATGCTAAGAATCAGAGGCCAAGGAGAATGACAAAGGAGTATACTTTGAACTCCAATGCCCCATTTTGTGTTGAGGGGGCTAAGGATGGTACTATAGGAGTAAAGGGTAAGACCTCGCTGTGTCAGGCAAATCAGGAAATGTTGAGAGCTGGGCTGGCTTTATGTGAACATAAATATTTGGAACTGGAGTGTCAAAGGTTCTGTCACTTTACATATTTCTTAGCAGGGGATCTCCCACATTCAGCAAAGCAGATGACCTATTCTTGTTAAGTGGAAAGCCTGACAGAGCCTCTTACTGGGATGCTCTCTTCCCCTAATATATACCTATACTGTTCTTCAGACTTCCCAAAGGTAGCTTAGGATCTAGCTGGTAACTTTGCAGGTAGCAGGTAGCTAATAATAGTAGTCCGGTGTCAACGGTGGTAGGGAGGCTGAGAAACAGTGTATTTTGTTTGGAAAGTGGGAAAATGATTATAGGTGAATCATAGAGAAACGGTAGAGGGATCAGTGGAGCGGTCTCCAAGAAACTTGAACAGTAGAGATCCTTTTTCTAGCCAAATGTCTTCAGGTGCTACGTGATAAGCAAGCAGATCTCAAAATAGACTGATGTGACCACTATTTACTAGAACTGGATACATACAAACTTGAGACCAAGAGACTAGAGACCAAGAGACTTGAGTAGTCTCTTTAGGGTACAGATAGATATTCAGTCAGGTTTTGGGGGTGTGAGAGAAACACAATCTCTCATGCTGCTTAAATTTCTCCTCCCCATCAGGCCATCTAATGTCATGTTAGCCACCTGAGTTTCGTTTGAATTACACAGGGACCCTCGAATTTGTATGTATGACTAGCTATAATCATACACGAATGTATGATTAGCTATAATGATTAGCCCACGAGTTGAATTATGTCTTCCTTGAACTTCCTAGGAACAAGCTTCAGCCTTCTCCATTAGCAGGGAGAAGCTGAAGTAGTACATATACAACTTATCCCAGTGTTTTCAGGTCACTGTAGGTGCCTCTAGGGGGCTCAGATCTCTATTAATGAGATTGAAGAGCTGCTAAACAGTTCCACTTCAGGTTCCCTTTCCTATGAATGCCCTATTTCCATTCCAATACAACCCGATTTAAAAAAGAAAGCCTCTGAGGATCACATCAAATCACTTTGTTTTTATAAAAACTCAGGCACATTTTTTTCCTAATTCAAACATCACTATATGCTGCCTGTATAAAACTTGAAAAATATAAAAAAGAAAGAAAGAAGTGAAAATTATAATCTTGTTACACAAAGATAATCACTGCTAATGTTTAGGTCTGTTTCATTGTAATCTATTTTCCGTAGATAAATGTGTTTACATAGTTAATTCATAGTATATGTACAGATGTGTGATTTTTAAATAACTTGGTGTCAGAAACATAGTTCAACTTTGTTTTGTAAGGTTCTATAACTTTATCACCCTGTGATTTATTTAAACTGTTTACTATTGTACATTGAGATTGTCCATAATGTGTTACTATTATAAGCCTCACCACTGTAATGAAAAAAAGTTATGCACAAGGTATTTCTATACTTTTCTTTAAACTGCTTTATTTAGGTATTATTGACATACAAAAAGCTATACATTTTTAATGCTTATAACTTGGCAATTTTGGCAAAAGTATATAACTGTGGAACCATCACCACAATCAATGCCAGAAACATTCATTACCTCAAAAAGTTTCCTCTCATCCTCTTACCTTTTTTATGGTTCCTTAGGATTAATTCTTAAGATGGGGACTGCTAGATCAAAAGTCCATGAATGTTTCTCTAACAGTTTTGATAATATCCTGCAAAATTGCCTTCGAATAAATAAGTGCGTTGAACACCATTGGCTTGTAACAAAGTGGCATGCCTGTCTTTTTTTGTTGTTTTGTTGTTTTGTTTTTGTTTTTGTTTTAACAGGCAGTGAGAGAAAGAGAGACAGAGAGAAAGGTCTTTCTTTTCCGTTGTTGGTTCACCCCCCAAGTGGCCACCAATGCCGGCACGGCCGGCGCGCTGCACCAATCCGAAGCCAGGAGCCAGGTGCTTCCTCCTGGTCTCCAATGCAAGTGCAGGGCCCAAGGACCTGGGCCATCCTCCACTGCACTCCCGAGCCACAGCAGAGAGCTGGACTGGAAGAGGAGCAACCGGGGCAGAATCTGGCGCCCCATCCGGGACTAGAACCCAGGGTGCCGGCACCACAGGCGGAGGATTAGCCTAGTGAGCCGTGGCGCCGGCCAGCCGCAGCGCCGGCCATAAAGTGGCATGCCTGTCACACAATATTTTATGTAAGGATTCATCTTTTAATTTATTTTTAAAGAGTGATGGTCTGGGAAAGCTCTTCCATGCACTGTTTTCACTCCCCCAAAAAGGCTGCAATGGCCATGGCTGGGCCAAGCTGAAGCCAAGAGCCAGGAACTCCATATGGGTCTTCCATGTGGGTGATCAAGGTTCAGGTATTTGAACCATTGTCTGCTGCCATCCCAGGCAACATAGCAGGGAACCAGATGGGAAGCAGAACAGCCAGGTCTCTAATTAGTGCTCTGATATGGGATGCCAGCATTACAACTGGCAGCTTAATCTGCTGTGCCACAATGCCCACCCCGTAACAAAATCTTTTCTCAGATCAGGGAAAGTGACTATTCTCTATAGAGAACCCTAGACATTTTCTGGCAGGAGCAGTGAAAGAGCGAGGTGACAGCATTTTGAGTTGTCCCAAGTGTCAGCTGGTAGGTAATCAGGAATAGTTGCTTTTTAGAAGTTGCTAGACAACTTAGGTTATACTTAATTCCCAAAACCTGTTCATTTCTAGCCAGGTCTCACTTTTCACTGGAATTTAAAATTTGACCTCAACAACATCAGTTGCCCTCTTTTCTAAGGAAAAAGTTTGTTCTATCATTTCCTGAGCTTCCAGTCCTGGTTCTCTACACAAGATGACATATGAGAGACCCTTTGCCGTCACACTGCTGAAAGTTCCATATCAAAGTGAACATTACTTATAAACATTGTCAAATGACTTAGCAAGACTCAGTTATACGCATCAAGCCCATATATAAACAAAACAGCCTAAGAAAGGCACAGGAAAATAAAGAAAATGAGTTTATGGAAAACATTTTCCTTATTCAAATTCAAAGGACTGTACATTTCCGTAGTGTTGTATGATGGACTGGGAATCTGTCAAAATCCAACGTCCACTGATTACTGTTTTCATACAACTGTAAAACCACAAACCATAATTCCTTCCAAGAATTATGTGACTGGTGAATTCTTCTTGTTATTCTGGTTCCTGTCATGATACATACATAAGTTCCAGTCACTCATATGTTAATTTCTTTTTCCAGTGGTTTTAAGCCAAGATCAGACTAATTCTGACTGGAGAGCAGTGAGGGAGTTTGGCCAGAAGTTAGAAACTTAATCCTTTAATTCAAAATACTTTCTCATTATTTATTATTTATGCCTCACTTAGTTCCATAAAATGGTTAAAATGACCTGTCTCTTGCAGCATTACTTCTGGCTCTGCTGTCCTGACTTTGATACTAGCTCCACCTACTATTTCTCCACATTTAAGCTGACCTTTGCCCTGTAGTACAGACCAACTCTGCCTTCAGACAAAAAGAAACCTCTTCTTTTACCCCCCTCTTTCCCAAAATAAAAAAAGAAAACAGTGGGGGGAGTACAGAGGCTTAGAATTGAGTCACTGTCCTTGTTAGACAGATTCAAGGACAGTGAGCCTGCAGAGAATAACAAAGTAATCCTCTGCTAATGACAGGGACCCTAGATGGTCAGATGTCTACATTCTACTCCCTCTCTTCCTTGTCTCGTTATGGAAGGAAAAGTGAGAGAGTAGATTCTTCAGGGCCAGAAAATCCTCATTATCTCCCTGAACCAGAAGATGCCACAAGGGACCAGAGATGCATACAAAACCCAAATGTAGACAAGTCAAGGCCCCAAATGCAGAAGGAGACAGGATGGACGAATTCTGCTGAGGTCAGAGCCAGTGGGCTAGCATTAGAGTAGAGGGCCATGAATTTAACAAACAAATGAGGGTGAGAACAGAGGATGTCTGAATCATCATGAGTGTCACCTAGCAATTGTGACTTGCATCTCTGGGGGTAGATATGCCAGGGACATCAGAGTTCTCTAGCCCAAGAAGGCCGTTCATGTACACTAGTTCGTAACAATATACAACTGGGCTTTGTTTTCCATCCTGAGAATGGCAAGAAGCAGGAAGAGGACAATAATACTTTCTGCCCCTCTACATGCGAGCTCTGTCGTATGTAGGTACTTTCATGAATCTTCTCAACTTTATGAGGCTGTTATAGTCCCAGTTTTAAAGATGAGAGGACAAAGCTTGCTGACTCTGAGGCTAGTGCCCTTCCTCTGCGTACCATCATGACTTACTGCTTTTCAGCCCTGTTGCCAAGGAAGCAGTGAACCCCATGCTAAATATCTGTCACTCTATGTGATGTCATTCTAGTCTCTCTGCCAGTAGAGGATGAGGATTGTGCTTCCTACTTCTGGCTGCTTCATCTCTGCTAATATTCTTTTTTATGACTCCTCCACCAAGAGTCTCCTCTTCTGACTCATGCATCTAATTCAGGCTTTGCCACTTGTGTAGCAAAACTAAGGATGATCAACCTGATAATAATAACAATGATGGCATGTATCAGTTTCTGAGCACTTACTGTGTACCAGATTTGTAGCAAGGTCTTAGCACACATTATGTCATTTATTCCTTACCCTAGCCCTATAAATAATATTATCATCCCTGTTTTATAGATGAGAAAGAAATTACCTCGTGTTTGCATCACAATTTCTTCTAGTACAACTCTTTGCCTCCTTCACCTTCTCTTAGGCACCGTGGCTTTCTTGCTGTTCTCCAGGCAGATCAAACTTGTTCCCACCTCAGGGTCTTTACCCTTGCTCTCCCCTCCACTAGAAACTTCATATTCCCAGGTTTATCCTCATGGCTGACTCCTTCATATCATCTAAATCTCTACCCAAATATCATTTGGAGGCTTTCTCTGACCACTTTATATCAAAAATAGCTTGCAAGTACACACACTTCCATCACTCTTTTTTCTCCTGACCCTGATCTATTTTTTATTCACAGTAGTTATCATTTTTTAAAATATCTTAATTCGTTGATTGTTTACTCCCTTTCTCCTCCACCAGACTCTAAACTCCTTAAAGGCGGGCATTTAATCAATGTATTGTCCCTAATTCCTAGCAGGAAATTAACATACATATAATGCTCAGATAGAAGGATGGATGAGTCATCCAGTGATATCTGACTCCACAGTGTTCTAATTGCGATAGGATGGTACTTTTAGAAATTTGTGGAAAATGGAGTTAAAGGCTAAATTTATTTTGGTGCAAAACATTTCTGAAATTTACACATAGGTTTTTCAGAATATAGCTTTTCCATGAATTTTTGAAGACCCTTTATATGCACACATTTCAAAACAATTTTTTGCACCAAAAATTTATCTTTTGATTCCATTTCCACAATTTTTTTTAAGTAGTCTTATACCTGACTCCTAGCTCGGCAAAGATGGGTGGCACTTCCTTTGGGCCAGAGGTAATTTATATATTGATCTTTCCATGACAATTATATTTTTACATTGCAATTAGGGAAGAATTATCTTTCCAACTAGTCTATGAGCTTTTCAAGTGCCCTGTTTTTATTTTCTCCCTAGTGTTATAACAGAGAGAGGATGAACTTAAGAGCTAAAAAGAACATGTTTCAAAATCCTGTTCTGCCTTTGGTCCCTCTGTGACTTAATTTTCAGGTTTTTTAAAAATTTATTTAAGTGATAGAGATAGAGATGTGTGTGTGTGTGTGTGTGTGTGTGTGTGTGAGAGAGAGAGAGAGAGAGAGAGAGAGAGAGAGTGCACATGAGAGCAAGATCTCCCCAATCCACTGAGTCACTCCTTAAATTCCCACAATGGCCAGGAATGAACTTGGCCTAAGCCAAGAGCCCAGGATTTAATCCAAGGCTCTTTTGTGTGTGGCAGGAATTCAATTACTTGCACCATTACTGTTACCTCCCAGGATCTGCATTAGCAGAAAGCTGAAGTCAGGAACCAGAACAAAGACTCTAACCCAGGCATTCAATATGGGACATGGATATCTTACCCAGATTCTTAAACATTAGGCTAAATGTTGGTCCCCCTTTGTAACTTTAATTAACTTATTTGGTCTCCTGTGAATATTAATTTCCATATCTTCAAACTAGGCATACTATGTCACATGTAGTTATTGTGACAAGTCAAATGATTTATTATAGGTAACCTGACCAGTTAACTGCCTAGTGCTAGTAGGCATTCAATAAATTGAAACACATCATCTCTTTGTACTTCTCCCAGAATGCAGGTTACCCTATTAGTTCATTAGTGAACTGAATGTTTCTTTTGAATTTCAGTATCATCTATTATAGGGCTCTTTATATGGAGGGTACTGGGAACTATATTATTAAATTATCTTACTCTATTTTTAACTGCTACTTGGACACGGATGTGGAAGGTGTGTCTGTCCATTGTGGGCATGTTATTAAGCTGAAAGGGACAGCAAGTAAGTTTAATAATAAATCTACACAGGCTGAACTAATTAAGAAAATTTAATAATGATTATACATGTAAAGTTCTTCATCTGAGTATAAAAATATAGTTATTCAAGTTCAGGCTAAAGGTGGCATGGCATAGCTCAGTATAAGGGTTCTTTTAAAAGTTTATGGAAGGGCTGACACTATGGCTTAGTGGGTAAAGCGGCCGCCTGCAGTGCCAGAATCCCATATGAGTGGGTGCAGGTTCGAGTCCTGGCTACTCACTTCTGATCCAGCTTTCTGCTATGGCCTGGGAAAGCAGTGGAAGATGGCCCAAGTCCTTGGGCCCCTGCACCTGCGTGGGAGACCTGGAAGAAGCTCCTGGCTCCCAGCTTTAGACTGGCCCAGCTCCAGCCGTTTTGGCTACCTGGAGAGTAAACCAGTGGATGGAAGACCTTTCTCTCTCTCTGCCTCTGCTTCTCTGTAGTTCTGCCTATCAAATAAATAAATAAATAAATAAATAAATAAATAAATATTTTTAAAAAGTTACTAGGGAAATATCTATAAAAATCTATACATAGATTTCAAAAATTTTACACAAAATAAACTTATCTTTTAATTCCATTTTCTTTTTTTTCTTTTTTTCTTTTTTTTTTTAAATTTTTGACAGGCAGAGTGGACAGTGAGAGAGAGACAGAGAGAAAGGTCTTCTTTTTGCCGTTGGTTCACCCTCCAATGGCTGCTGTGGCAAGCGCGCTGCGGCCGGCGCACCACGCTGATCCGAAGCCGGAAGCCAGGTGCTTCTCCTGGTCTCCCTTGTGGGTGCAGGGCCCAAGCACTTGAGCCATCCTCCACTGCACTCCCGGACCACAGCAGAGAGCTGGCCTGGAAGAGGGGCAACCAGGACAGAATCCGGCACCCCAACCGGGACTAGAACCTGGTGTGCCAGCACAGCAAGGCGGAGGATTAGCCTATTGAACCGCGGCGCCGGCCTTAATTCCATTTTCAATGGTATACCTAGGAGCTTTCATCTCATGGAATTGGGATCATTTACAGAATCTTAGATTTATCTTATTAGGGCCACATTTTTATACTTTTCTGTATTTCTCCTTTGGTCCTACTCAATCCATTTTCTTTCTCTTAGACATCTCTACTCTGATTATTCTGGTTTTCTCCATAGTCCATCACCCTCACATGTCTCCATTTCTTTCACTTACACAGCCTGGACACCACAATGCATCATGTTAATTACAACTTCAATGCCAAAGTCCCCTCATATTTTTCTCACACCTACCTACTGCTTTCTCTAAGCCTACATTCAATATCCAGGAATCAGCTCCAGGCTTACCTCATCCAGGAAGACTTTCATGACTGTTTTATAAACCCTTGCTCCTATTACAATTTATTTCCCTTTCTTGTATTCTCCTGCTTGCTCTATCTACAAGTATTTACTTAGATACTAATATATCTCCTTAAACACTTTGTCTCACATATATGTGAGACATATATGGCCACCTTGCCCTACTTAATTATGAGCTAGGACAGGAACTTTGTCTTGAGCCAACTCTCGTGTGAGTAATTGCTTATTGTAGCACCTAGTATCACAAAACTGTTTGCCAATGGAATTTATGAATGAATGAACAACTTGTGAGCTATGTCAAAAATGCACATTTTTAGGAGGAGGAAAGATGATTATACTGTCCTTATTGCTTTTTTAAAAATTTCCTATAGTTAGAACACCATTTAAAGTGAGCACCCAGTTAAACTATCTTTCAGAGTCTTTCCATTTATAAGCCTTGTGATTCTACCTTGCCCTCAAAACTATGGGGAATACTGAAGTATAAGATGTGATGTTCACTCCTAGTGTACTTACAATACATATGAGGAAATGTGTTTAACCCCCATGAAAAAGCTAATTAATAGCACATTAAGAGTAATAAAACAATAGAGTTAAACATCAAATTAGTTACACAGCAGAAATGGAAATTCAGGGTAGGGTGTTTTAACAAATGGCAGGAGTAGTTAGACAACCCTTTCTGAGAGGGATGGGGCTTCAGCTGGACTTTAGCAGGTAGGAAGGCATATGTAATATACTCACAACAGCCAAAAGGCAGTATAGCAAACTGGTCTGGTTAAGAGCCGGAACCCTTTAGTGCAGTTTTTTTGTTTGTTTGTTTTTTGTTTTTGTTTTTGTTTTTGTTTGACTTTAAACCCAACTCTCCCACTTACTAGCCCTTCAATTTGGGGAAGTGACTTCATCTCTCTGAGTCTCAGCAACTTCCATACACTTAATAGAGTAATCATATTTCCCTCATGTTGTGAAGATTAAATAACATTGGGTATAAAGAGTTTAGAAGTGTATCTAGTTAGGGGCCAGGGTAGTGGCATAGCAGATAAAGCTGCAGCCTGCAATGCTGGCATCCCATATAGGCACCAGTTCCTGTCCTGGCTGCTCAACTATCAATCCAGTTCCCTGCTAATGGCCTTGGGAAAGCAGTAGAAGATGGCTTAAGTGCGTAGGCCCCTGCACCCACATGGGAGACCCAGAAGAAACTCCTGGCTCCTGGCTTCAGCCTGGCCCAGCCCCAGGCTATTGTGGCCACCAGAGAAGTGAGCCAGTGAATGGAAGATCTCTCTCTCTCTCTCTCTCTCTCTCTCTCTCTCTCTCTCTCTATTTCTCCCTCTCTCTTTAACTCTGACTTTCAAAGAAAGAAAGAAAAAAGGAAAGAAGCATGCCTAGTTATAGTAAACGTTACTGAATCAGTTAATGCATATCCATGCTGTCTTTATTATGCTTCACATATTCTGAAGACTTTCATTTGTCATAAATTCTTTTGCAACCGTTTTCAGTGACCCTATGAGAGCAGGAAAGGCATTATTATTATTTGACAGATGATAAAACTGAGGCCCAGAGAAAGGCAGTGACTTATCAACAGTGAGCAAATGGAAGAGTCAAGCCTTCCTTTGGCCATCAGTTGGCCCCTTACACGCAGTAGTATCACAGCTTCTTTACTATTTCTTTGTATCTAGGGGATAGAGTAGAATGGAGTAGAGCAAGGTGGGGGGAGGGGAGAAGAACAATGTTCAGGAGATGGCAAAACTATCTTTAAGATTTAATGTTTAAAGTCCCGAGACAAAGGGAAGCGCCGCCGCCGCCGCTCGGCCCCCGCTCGTCCGTGACGCTCGCCGGGCCGCGGCCGCCCGAGGTGAGCGGGGCCGGGCGGGGGGCCTCGCAGGCTCGGGCCGGGCCGGCGGCGGCCCGCGCGGGGCGCGAGGCGGGCGGCGCGGCCTTCCGGGGCGCGCGGCCTCGGGGTCACGGAGGCCGCCCGGGCCCCACCTGCCGCGGGCCGCGGGGCGCGCGGGGCCGCCCGGGAGGCGCCGGGAGCGGCCGGTTGCGGACCAGCGGGCGCGCGGGGGGCTCCGCCGCCGCCGAGGGAAGTTTTTCTGCGCGGCCCAGAGCGCCCCGCTCGCCACGGGCGGCGGGCGGCTCCGTGCCGGCCAAGGACTCGGAACATGTCGGGCATCGCCCTCAGCAGACTCGCCCAGGAGAGGAAAGCCTGGAGGAAAGACCACCCGTTTGGCTTCGTGGCTGTCCCAACGAAGAACCCCGACGGCACGATGAACCTCATGAACTGGGAGTGCGCCATCCCTGGCAAGAAGGGGACTCCTTGGGAGGGCGGCCTCTTCAAGCTGCGGATGCTTTTCAAAGACGACTACCCGAAATGTAAATTCGAGCCACCGCTGTTCCACCCCAACGTGTACCCCTCGGGCACGGTGTGCCTCTCCATCCTGGAGGAGGACAAGGACTGGCGGCCGGCCATCACCATCAAACAGATCTTGTTAGGAATCCAGGAACTGCTAAACGAACCAAACATCCAGGACCCGGCTCAGGCAGAGGCCTACACGATTTACTGCCAAAACAGAGTGGAATACGAGAAAAGGGTTCGAGCACAGGCCAAGAAGTTCGCGCCCTCGTAAGCGGAGCCCGCGCCGCGCAGGAAGGGATGGGTGGCGAGAACTTGTTTACAGTCGCAGGCCTGATTTCTCCTTGCGACGCTGGTCACCCGGGGGTCGGGGGGCGCCTGGGCCGTGCCGCCGCTGTGCCCCGTGCCCGATTCTCACACAGGGTCTCTTCCTCCAGTCTTTTGTATTTTTGATTGTTATGTAAGACTCGCTTTTATTTTAATATTGATGTCAGTATTTCAACTGCTGTAAAATGATAAACTTTTATACTCGGGCCAGTCCCCGGCGCCAGTCCCCGCTCTCGATGCAGCATGCTTCACGGTGCCCGCCGTGGCCTCCCGCCGGCGCCCGCCCTCCCACGGCCGTCCTGCGGCCCCGCGCTGTGTGCCGAGCGCCTGGGACGCGGCCGGCAGCCCCCACCGCACACCGCTCGTCTTCACGGGGCGTTTGTCTGTGTTGCTGTTTAGGGTCAATAAACTTGTTTTTTTTTTTTTTTTCGTATAAAGAAAGATTTAATGTTTATGGGGCCGGTGCTGTGGCGTGGAAGGTAGAGCTGCTGCCTGCAGTGCCGGCATCCCAATATGGGCGCCGGTTCGAGTCCTGGTTGCTCCACTTCCGATCCAGCTCTCTGCTATGGCCTGGGAAAGCAGTAGAAAGTGGCCCAAGTCCTTGAGCCCCTGCACCCACATGGGAGACCCAGAAGAAGCCCTGGCTTCTGGCTTCAGATCAGTACAGCTCCAGCCATTGCGGCCATTTGAGGAGTGAACCAGTGGAATGGAAAACCTCTCTCTCTCTCTCTCTCTGTGTGTGTGTATGTGCGTGTAACTCTTTCAAGTAAAATAAATAAATCTTTAAAAAAAGATTTGATATTTTTAAAGATTTATTTATTTATTTTAAAGTCAAAGTAACACAGAGAGAGGAGAGGCAGAGAGAGAGAGAGAGAGAGAGAGAGAGAGAGAGAGGTCTTCTATCTGATGGTTCAGTCCCCGATGGCCGCAACGGCCAGAGCTGTGCCGATCCGAAGCCAGGAGCTTCTTCTGAGTCTCCCACGTGGGTGCAGAGGCCCAAGGACTTGGGCCATCTTCTACTGCTTTCCCAGGCCATAGCAAAGAGCTGGACAGGAAAGTGGAGCAGCCGGGTTTTGAACCGGCTCCCATATGGGATGCTGGCACTTCAGGCCAGGGCGTTAACCCTGGAGTCCATTTCCCAAAGAAGGGAAAGTGTTGGTGCAATTATTAATAACATCTGGCAAAATAATTTCTGATTGGCCAGCATGTGCTCCTAGGGTAACTGCGTTTATTGTTGGGAATTTCATGTCTGGTTGAGGCTGCACCACAGCGCTGGCCTCAAGACTTGATGTTGATTAAGGACCACCCTGTTAAGTGGAGAAGTTTCAGGCCTGGGTTCTAGAACATAAAAGAGGCACAACAGACAACCCACTCCACTAGGATAAGAAAATCAGTTGAGGGGAATATAAAAGTAGTCCAGGCCTCACCTCCTTAACAGTCATCAAGGCAAATGGAAGTGCTGAAAGGCTGGAGTCCATTTCCCAAAGAAGAAGGGAGAGTGTTGGTGCAATTATTAATAACATCTGGCAAAATCATTTCTGATTGGCCAGCATGTAGTTCCTAGGGTAACTGCGTTTATTGTTGGAAATTTCATGCCTGGTTGTCACAGTGAAACAAATACAGCAGTAAATACACTTTCCTCACTCTAATCACTCATCAGAACCACTCCACCCAGGGAAAAACTACATCTTGGGATAGCAATTTTTTTGGCAGCTTCTACTTCAAAGGATCCTCTCTCCCATTTCTCTAAGGCAGGGTCTTTGCCACAAGAAAGCAACCTCACTATTTCTGTCTTAAGCACCTCTCTATTTCACCCCACCCACCTTATTCCCTCCCTCCCTTTCTACACTTCCTCTTTTTCTCTTTCTCCACACACACACACACACACACACAATCCCATTGCTACATCTCTGTGCTGAGCTGGGAGTTTGATACACTCTCAATATAAGTGTAATTTCTAAACACAATAGCCCAGAATACCTAAATAATAATAACATGCCATGTGTCTGTTGTATGCCAGATATTGTATTTTTTAAAATTAATTAATTAATTTGAGAGAGAGAGATCCCTCACTTGCTGGTTCACTCCCCAAAAGCCTGCAATGGCTGTGCTTGGACCAGGCTGGAGCCATGAACCAGGCATTCAACCCAGGTGTCCCACTTGGATGACAGAGATCCAACCACTTGAGCCATCATCACCTCCTGCCTTCTAGGGCACACATTAGTAGGAAGCTGAAATTTTTTTTGAAGGGTGTGTAGAGGTGCAGAGACAGGACTTGAACACAGGCACTCTAGTATGGGCTGCATGCATTCAAAACAGTGTCTTAACTACTAGACCATATGCTTGCCCCATACATTTTTTTCCTAAAAAATAGGACTTCTTTCATAAAACTTGATTGGAGGTTACTATTTATTTCTATTTTACAGATAAGCAAACTGAGGCCTGAAAAAAAAGGCAAGGGAAGCAATAGAACTAGAAATTAATGTCAATTATCTATGACTCCAAAGCCATATTCACTATGCATTAAAACCTCTTATTATATTGGGGGGAAGCCATTGTAATCCATAAGCTGTACTTTGGAAATTGATATTCATTAAATAAAAGTTTAAAAAAAAGAAAGAAATGAAAATTAAAACAAAACAAAAAAACCTCTTATTATAGAAAAAAAAAAAACAGAACACCGGAGCCGGCACTGTGGCATAGGGGGTAAAGCCACAGCCTGCAGTGCCAGCACCCCACATGACCTCCAATTCAAGTCCTGGCTGCTCCACTTCTGAAACAGCTCTCTGCTATGGCCTGGAAAAGCAGTAGAAGATGGCCCAAATTCTTATTGCCCTGCATCCACTTGGGAGACCCAAAAGAAGCTCCTGGCTTCGAATCAGCCCAGCTCCGGCTGCTGCAGCTATTTAGAGAGTGAACCAGCAGATGTAAGACCTCTCTCTCTCTCTCTCTTTCTCTCTTTCTCTCTTTCTCTCTCTCTCTCTCTCTCTCTCTCTCTCTCTCTCTCTGCCTCTGCCTCTCTGTAACTCCACCTTTCAAATAAATAAATAAAATATTTTTTAAAAAAAGAAAAAACAACACCAACCCAGCACTATGCTTGATAAAATTTTACCTGTCTTATTTAATTCTCACAACAAACTGATGAGTTACTTAGTGCTCTGTTATCTCTACTTTTGAGATGAAGAAACGAAGGAAAACTCATTTCCACAGCACATAATAAAATTGGAGCAATGGATAGATGATTAGCATAGCCTTGAATAAGGACACATAAAATCGTAAGTTAATAAAATGTACTAGTTGTTATTTAGTTATATAAGAAAATAATGATGTGACATAAATGAATGAATAACTGCTCTACTCAACATCCTAACTAAATCTCATGTATAATATAGAGTAAAAGAAGACAAAAAGAAAATATAGCATGATTCTATTCATATAAAACTTAAAACTAGGTAAAATTAAACTATAGTACTCATATACATAGAAAAGGAAAGAAATTATTATTTATTGTTACATATTATCATTCATATCCCCTCTCTCCTTCTCTTCCTGTTTATTTTCTTTATGGATGTGAAATATCTCAAAATAAAATTTCACTCTTCTAGGTCCTAGGGAAAGGCCTGGGACTTTCCCCAAAGGAACTTTACAGGCTCCACCATGGGATTCACCACACCCAAAGTTCAGGCATAAGGACTCTGAAAGGACCAAGATAGGGTAGAGGGGTGGGCTGGGGACAGACCTGTATGGTCTTCAAAATGAGTGTGTCACATGGCAAAAAATTTTTAAAAAAATGAAAAAAAGTCTCATGGCTCACTGTATTCCAACTTCCTATAATGAAGAAATCCAGGAATCCCAAAGGGGCCAAAATGCTAATGTTGAAACTCCATAAATATAAACTCCTATTCCTTGCTATAGTCCAGGAGTTGCAGGCACCAGAAAGTTTCTGCTGGTCACAAAGTATATTGAAAAAAGAACAGAGTTTGTGCGTCTGACTGACTTGCAGGCATATCTTGGCTCTGGCCAAGCTGTATAAACTTGAGCAAGTTGCTTCCTTTTTCTGATTCTCAGCTTCCTCATACATGCAGGTAAGAATCAATGAAATTAAAATGAGAATAATATGACTACTAACTTACAAAGTTGTTTTAGGAAAGCACCTGTCATATAGTAGGTGCACAATTAATAAAACTTTCCTTCGTTTTCTTCATTTTGTGACCCCTGCCAGACTTCTGAAGATAAAATAGAAAACTGAATGCCGGATGACTTGGGAGGTTATGTGCCAGTGTATTTTTGGAAGGACATACTTTCAAGCCTACAAATTCATCATTGTCAAAAGAATAAGTCAGTCCTGAAAACCTCACATCAATCTGCCATCACTTCAAGTTCGCTGTTGTATAGGAGACTAGAAAGACAGGAGATATACCTGGCTATATACCTTCATCAAAACAGTATTCTTCTGGTTCAAAATCTACTTTGGGTTCATTCTCCCTACCTTTACATTGTGTTAGCACACAACCACAGAAGCTTAATGGAATAAAATGCTAGTAACACTGAAGCAAGTACCCTTTGTTAAATATTAAAATAACCTGCTTATCTCCTTTGGCTAACATTGCTTGGTAAAAAATATCCCCTTGCTCTGTATTAAAAGTCATTGTAATATAAGAAATTATAAAAATAACAGGTGACTTCATTGAAATACATGTGATGTCCCAAAGGTAATTATGGTCCCTTTCCTTTTGTCATCCTAGGAAAGTATCAGCTTTTATTACTGCTGTGATTGATGGATTGAACCTCCTCTCCCCAAAACACAGAATTTACAATTGACATACTAGAATTAGTGTGAAGGCTTTTGGTTTGGTAGCCAGAGAGACTTGTATTTGAACTCTGTATGTGGTGCTTAATGATTAGGTGGACTTGGGCAAGTCATCTCACCTCTATAAGTCTCAGTGTCCTTGTCTCTCAGGGAGCAATGTCAATAGCATCTACTTCAGCAATTCTTGTGAGGACTCAATGGAAGCACATTTTATAAAACTTCCAGTACCACACCTCACATAAATTAGGTTCTGCAATATGAGATCCTGCTTCTCTTGCACACTAAAGCATCTATTGCATTTCGGTGAATGAACTTAGCTTCGGATTTGAACACTCTCAGTGTGAAGTTGACTGGATGTTACAATACTTAGTACCTTGCTCACTTTCAAAGTGATCTGGGCTTGGATTCTTATTTATTTATTTATTTATTTGACAGGCAGAGTGAATAGTGAGAGAGAGAGACAGAGAGAAAGGTCTTCCTTTTTGCCGTTGGTTCACCCTCCAATGGCCGCTGCGGCCAGCGCATCTCGCTGATCCGAAGCCAGGAGCCAGGTGCTTCTCCTGGTCTCCCATGCGGGTGCAGGGCCCAAGGACTTGGGCCATCCTCCACTGCCTTACTGGGCCATAGCAGAGAGCTGGCCTGGAAGAGGGGCCACCGGGATAGAATCCAGCGCCCCAACCGGGACTAGAACCCGGTGTGCCAGCGCCGCAAGGTGGAGGATTAGCCTGTTAAGCCACGGCGCCGGCCTTGGATTCTTTTTTAGAAAACTATGGCCAGCCAGGCTGCATCGCCCATTTTGGTGTGGTCCGTGAGCTAAAAATGCTTTTTATGTATTCAAACATTTGTGGCAGGAAGAAGAGGATGAGGAAGAAGTGAAAGGGACAGCATTAGGCCTACAAAGCCAAAAAACACTTGCTGTCTGGTCCTCAACAGCAACAGAAAGTTTGCTAAACTCTGCACTAGAACCTACTGTAATGAGAAAAGCACATGTAGTGGCTAGTCTGTGGCAGTTACTTTCTTTTTTAAATCTGCTCTATCTTTTTTCATTCTAATAATAGATCCTCCCTAACCTGGGGGAGCACATGATCCAGTCCTGGCCAAATGATTATCCCACTTCTCTAGCAACATTGGTTAGCCCCAAGCAAGGCCAATCTGAGTTCTTCTCTGGGATAGGTGAATTCTAAGAGAAGCTTTTTTTTTCCATTGAAGTTGCCAAACTGAGTCTCCTGGCAGTCATCATTCTTGCCATTTGGACAAAGCCTGCTTGAAATAAGAAAGCATCAAACACATCCGCATAGAGAAAAAGAGAGTTCCTGGTTCCAGTCATCAAAATCCTGATTCCTGCAGCAATTTCTTCAGTTCCATGAGTTACCCTAAGATTCTTCCTAGATCATCTCAGTACTTCTTTTCCTAGAAGAAAGTCTAGAGATGCATTTTTTAAATTTAGTTGGTTTTGCCTAAGGTAGATTGAGTTGGGTTTCTGTAACTTATAACTGAAAGAATCCTGTTCCAATAGCCCACAGATTTGAAACCTAATGCAACTGGAATCAAATCAGTTTCCCAATCAGTATCCCATAACTATATGACAATTTACATCATGTCATCAGAGCCTCAGTTTCCTCCTCTGTAAAATCAGAATAATATTAGGAGTCACAATGCAGGGTATAACAGGTGTTCAGAAGATGTCAATTTCCTTCCAGGATGACAAGATTTAATAAGTCAGCTGACCTGCAGGCAGGAAAAACATCCATGATTTTTAACTCAGACATTTTTAAACAGCTCATGAGCACAATAAACCTGCCAGAGCTTCGCCCTATAAATCAGTCTGTGGACTTCACAGCCAGACTGGCAGGTATAATTTAGTTAAGTTGGGTTCAACAAGTCACTGAAACTCCTCCAATCCCTTTTGAACCAAGTCAGTCTCCTCTTTCCACATCTATCCAGCCTCCTAAAGTATACTCTGTATGCTCTCAGGTCTTCCAATCAGTGAACTGGGTTTCTCTGTTCAGAACCTGGCTTGGAATTCAGCAATAAATGGTATTTTGGCCTCCCTGAGTGGGGAAAAAAAACAAAGATTAGCAAACCCCTTCAAGGGACAAGATTCATTTAACTTAAGAAACAATTCTTAACGGCCTTTAAAAAAAAGCTAGATAGAGAATAAGCAGGGAACCTCAGATCTCTCACTTGTACCAACTTTGGTTCTATCCATCAGAAGGGAGCTGAGCCTATCTATCCTGCCCTCAGACCAGGCTCCCTTTTGGCAATGTTGGGTCAGACCTAGGGCCATCTGGCTGGAACCTTTAAGTATGACTTTTGCAGGCTGTGAGGGGAAGAAGAATAGGAGATCTTCAAGGGATAAGCTAACACAGCCTCAATCCTGCCACCCAAAAGAAGATAGTCTCCCCGACACAGGAGACAGGACCAAGAAAAGTAGCCCTTTCACTCTCCCTGTACCTATACTGGGGAGCAAATAAACCCAGGCAATTATACCAGGGCCTAGCATCCTCAATGGCCTTATAAAGGGTAGGGAGAGGAACTAATTAACAAAAAGGACCTCTTGTTAAAATTGCTGGTTTTGAGGTGACATAGATGGGAGCCCAAAGGATACTTATCAAGTAAGGTCTATCTTATATACCAAAGGACTTGAGGCAAGCTTCCCTGGGATGCACTTCATTGCCACAATTTATTATGCCTTTAGATCAACATGGAAAGCAAAGCAGGAAAGACATTAAAAGAAAGCAAAACCACAGACCAATCTCTTATGAATATATTTAGATTTAACACAATCTGAAGCAAAGGGTTTATTTTGTTTAAAACTGTCAAATTTATTCTAAAAAACTATAGAATTTCAAAGGGTCAAAAGTAGCCAACACATGGAAAAAGAACAAATTGGAGGGTTTACACAACCAGCTATCATAACCTACTAAAAATCTGTGGTATATAAGACACTTTGATGCTGGCACAGAATAAACAGATCGACTGATGGAGCAGAATAACTTCAGAAACTTTTTTGGTACTCTCTGTAATAGTTACCACAAATCAAAGAAAATATATAATATGTGTCTTTTTGGAACTGGCTTATTTTGCTAAGCATAATGGCTTCCAATTGCAAAAAAAAAGTATTTGAGTGAAATTGACATTTTGAGATTTGATTATTGTTTATAGCCCTTGTCTATATTCTTGAGGAAGAGTGGTTTTTCTACTTACTACTTGTTGAATTTCTAATATAGTGGAGGGTTAAGCTTATGATTATAAAGTAAACTGAAAGTATGTCATTGTAAAAATTAAAAGAAAAATAAAGGAATGAGAAGAGAGTGTGGAAATGAGGGATGGAGGGAGAATAGGGTGGAAAGTTCTTAAAACTGTATATATGAAATACATGAAATTTGTTCCCTTTATATGAATAAAATAAAGTTCAGAAACAGACCCACACATATGTAGTCAACTGATTTATGTTGAAGGTAACACTTCAGTGCAGTGAAGAAATAATGATATTTTCAATAAATGTTGCTGTGTCAATTGAATTTATATATGGGGGAAATATATTTTAACCTTTATCACACTATACCTGGAAATCAACTCTCAATGAACTACAGATCAAAAGGTGAAGGGAAAAACAATAAAGATTTTAAAGAAAAACATAGGACATCTTTATAACAAAGATTTCTAAAACAGTACACAAAAGCCCCATCCTTAAAGATGAAATTTGACAACATGAAATAAATTAAAATTAAGAACTTCTGTTTATTAAAATATGCAATATGCATCAAGTCAAGAAAAAAAAGCAACTTAAAAAGTTGGAGAAGATAGTAATTCAAGAAAGGACTTATAGCCAGAATATATAAAGAATTTCTATAAATACAAAAAAGTTGAAGGGTCTGTTAAAAAATAGACAATAAACAAAAAAATTGAAGATCCTTGACCAAAAAGATATCTAAATTCCCAATAGCCATATGAAGAAGTGCCAAATTTCATTAGTCATAAGGGAAATAAAAATTGAAACCATAATATGGTAACAACAGATAATCACATATGGTAACACTTATCAGAATGACTAAAATTAAATAGATGCAAACACCATATTTTGGATAGGGTGTGGAACAGTTGACACTATTGATAGGAATATAAATTGGTGTGACCACTTGGGGAAACTGACAAATCATACCACTCAAACTTAACATATGCATACTTCATGAACTAGTGATTTCAGTCCTAGTTATCTAACCACCAGAAACACGCTAATCAGAAGACATAATCAAGTATTTTCATAACTGCACTACTCATAATAGCCAAAATATGCAAACTCCTTATATACACAAAATACAAAAATACATAAAATTAATACATACATCCTATATAAGGAATACTTCACAACAATACAACTGAAACTTCTGCATTACATAGAACAATGTGGAATAATCTCACAATCAAGCAAAACAAAACAAAAATGTAAACTGTATGAACTATATATTGACCATAAAACAGTTAAAACTAATCTGTGCTGTTAGAAGTCCCAATAATGGGTACATTTGGATGGATAATGACTATAATGGGGCACAGGAGGGACTTCAACGGTGTTGGTAATATTTTTGTATGTTGATCTGGGTACTAATTACTTGTGGAAATTCAATGAGCTGTATGTGTTTTTATATGTTTATACGTATATATTATAAAGAACATGATGCAGTATTTCTAGGGCTGACATAAATTGGCATGGATTTCATTAGTTAAAATGGAAATTTGCTTTTTCATAATTCTGGAGGTCAACACCTGTCTGAAATCAAGGTGTTAGCAGGGCCGCATTCCCTCTCAAATTTCTAAGGGAGAATACTTCCTTGTTTCTTCCAGCTTCTGGTGGCTCCAGGTGTTGCTTGGCATGTAACCGATTAACTCAAATCTCTGCCTCGGCCTTCACATGGCTTTCTCGTTCTGCCTCTGTGTCTCTCATAAATATACTTGTCATTGGATTTAGGGCCCATCTGAATGATCCAGAATGATTTAATCTCAACAGCCTTAATTACATCTACCAACACACTTTTCTCAGTAAGGTCACATTTACAGGTTCTGGAACTTGAGGACGTGGGCATATCTTTCAAGGGCCCACCATTTAACACATTATAAGCAGGAAGGGAAAAAAATATTTAGTAGGAGATGTCCTTCATTATCTGAGATCTGTAAGGACCTCTTGCTCAGAGTTTTGGTATTTATTGTTACTCTTTCTGGCCTTCTGAATTGCAAATGTTTTTAAATGACTCCAGCATTGTGTACTTGGTAACATAATTTTGGCTTATCTGACACTGGAACCCTAAATGATATTTGGAAGCAAGACTAAATACAAAACAGTCATAGGATCAGCAACTGTGGTACTGCCCAACTCCCACACTCCCAATAGGTTTCTCTGGCAAGCAGGGTCCATCTAGCCCAACTGTTTAGTTTGCCTTATCTCCAGCTGTCACCAGTGACTGTTTCCATAATTTTGTCTTTTCTGAAGCTGAGCCAAGTCTCACAGTGTGGGTGGCAGGGCAATTAAAAAGAACAATGGTTTATATTAGCTATGTCATTCTCAAGGTGTCCTCACATTAAGATATGTGAGGACCTCTTAGTGTATTGTTATTTACTATTGCACAGAAGACCTTTTGGTGAGCCTGAATGGGTTTATTTGTGAAAGAAAGCGTGACATTACTGAATAGGTCCCTGGAAAGACTGGAATTCAGGGCTGCAGGCTGAATTATATGCTACATGATTATTTCATTACAGACTAATTAGATGCCTGTAAAGTTGATACTGTAGCCAAGACAATGACACAAGAATACAATTTCCTTTTGTTATTCTCAGATATCTCTCATTGGTGGTTAATAGGCACCTAAAACTTACCATGGCCGAAACCCAACTTTGACCCAAATCAGTCCTTCCCTCATTATTGTCCATGTCAGTAGTTGGCACTACTTTCCAACCAGCTGCTCAGGCCAAAAACTTAGCAGTTACCTTCTATTTGTGCTTTACCATATACATCCTATTGGTATATTGAGCCAATTTTACCGCCAAAATTCAGTGTATTCTGAACCATAACTATTTTTACTCTTTACCATCATTGCTACCTGCTTGGTCCAAGCTTCTATTATGTCTCCTATTGGTTATTACAACAGCCCCCTTAATATTCTCCCTACTTTCACTATCTTCCTACAATGCATCTACCACACAGAACCCAGATTAATATTTTTTAACAAAAATATATTATAAGATGATGAGTATGCATTTTCCTGTTGTCTGATTTTGATAATGAGGGTCTAAAGAAGGAACAAAAAAATAAGGGGCTGGTGCTGTGGTGCAGCAGGTTAATGGCCTGGCCTGAAGTGCCGGCATCCCATATGGGCACTGGTTCAACTCCTGGCTGCTTCTCTTCTGATCCAGCTCTCTGCTGTGGCCTGGGAAAGCAGTAGAAGATGGCCCAAATTCTTGGGCCCCTGCACCTGCGTGGGAGACCCAGAGGAGGTTCCTGGCTCCTGGCTTCGGATCGGCGCAGCTCCAGCCGTTGCGGCCATCTTGGGAGTGAACCATCGGATGGAAGACCTCTCTCTATCTCTCTGCTTCTCCTCTCTCTCTATGTAACTCTGACTTCCAAATAAACAAATAAATCTTTTTAAAAAATAAGAAGTAGGCCGGCGCTGCGGCTCAATAGGCTAATCCTCCGCCTAGCGGTGCCGGCACACCGGGTTCTAGTCCCGGTCGGGGCACCGGATTCTGTCCCGGTTGCCCCTCTTCCAGGCCAGCTCTCTGCTGTGGCCAGGGAGTGCAGTGGAGGATGGCCCAAGTGCTTGGGCCCTGCACCCCATGGGAGACCAGGAGAAGCACCTGGCGCCTGGCTTCGGATCAGCGCGGTGCGCCAGTCGCAGCGCGGCGGCCGCAGCGGCCATTGGAGGGTGAACCAATGGCAAAAGGAAGACCTTTCTCTCTGTCTCTCTCACTATCCACTCTGCCTGTCAAAAATTAAAAAAAAAAAGAAGAAGTAAAGGAATAAGAGAAAGAAGGAAGAAGAGGAAGAGGGATGTGAAGTGCCTCATTCTAAAAATATATATACATATTTGGGCCAAATATGCTCTCAAGGACTTTCTGGGAGGCAGCAACACCAGCCTTGTCATAATCAGCTCAGGTAACCACCTAGAATTAAGCATCATACAAGAGACAGGGAAAAGGACTCTCAGACTTGTACTTCACTGGCGTGGTGGATTATACTGCAGCTTTTTCCTCACTTTCCTGAGTTTGGTTGTGGGATGTCCTGACTCAAGACAAGTGAGGGGTGCTTTAATACAAGATAATCACTGAAACTGATTGTAGGAACCTTAAAATTTTTTTTAAAAAAGTAACATCTTATCCCCAGGTCTGCAAGGATAAATGAGTTTGCTGTGCATCAAATGGTCACTCCATAGGATAGCTGAACTTGAGCTGCTTTGCTGGGTCCCTACACGAGAGGGCTTGCTACAAGGCAAGTGACCCCCAGCAGCACCAGTCTTTGAGTTTTATAGGTAGGGTTGGCAGCTGAGATTGTTTGGAAGAGGATTAGCTGGAGCTGGATCTCCCACATTAGGAAACTAATAGGAAATCTTCTAATAAATCAGACATGAACCTTAGGAACTCAAAGGACATCAGTATCCAGTCAACATTATCCTGTGAAGGCAAGAAAAAGAACAGAGAGGTACACAAGTGTGAAAGTTAGGAAATATTTGCTTCTACTTCCTAGTTTCTCCTTCATTTCCAAAAGAAGTGGAAAAGTATTTCGAGAACTTGACAAACCTCCTATATGCACACATACACACATGTATACCAATTCCAAATTCCAGAGAGGGAGGAGGAGGGAAAGAATATTCTATATTGTTTTCATGATTTAAGCCCCTCAAGCAAGAAACCTGGTTGTGATGCTGAAGGGAAAGCATTGAAGCTGACATGAAATGACAATTTTAGATTGGGTTGACTCTTATTTATTTATTTATTCATTTACTTATTTATTTATTTTTTATTTGACAGATAGAGTTAGTGAGAGAGAGAGACAGAGAGAAAGGTCTTCCTTCCATTGATTCACTTCCCAAATGGCCGCCACGGCCGGACTATGCTGATCCAAAGCCAGGAGCCAGGTACTTCTTCCTGGTCTCCCAAGCGGGTGCAGGCGCCCAAGCACTTGGGCCATCCTCCACTGTCCTCCCGGGCCACAGCAGAGAGCTAGACTGGAAGAGGAGCATCCGGGACTAGGACCCAGCGCCCATATGGGATTCTGGTGCCGTAGGCGGAGGATTAACAAAGTGAGCCATGGCGCCGCCCCCCTGTGTTGATTGTTAATAAGAAATGTGACCAGGTCATTATGGAATCTGCCCAGTAGCAGAGAAAGAGAATTTCATATTACACAAAGAGACATTGCAGAAAAACAAGAGTTTCTTATTTATAGCCTAGTGAATGACACTATTGGAAAATATTGTGCATATAAATCAAATCATGTAACTTTCTTAAAACCCTCCAAAGGCCCCTCATCACACTCAGGAGAAAACATCAGCTCAACTATCTCCTCCTGAGAGAGATCTCTGTGGATCACTCTATGTAAAATGGATCTCTCAGTCCCTTTTCCTCACTTATATCTGAGATTATCCTGATTCTTAATTGTTCACTTGTCTGTCTCCCCTCTACAGAATGTAAGTCTTGTGAGAATTGGGAACACTTCTTGTCTTATTCACTGCTATATCCCCAGCACAATTTTGGGCATATACAAGGGGTTCAATAAGTACTTGTTGATGGAAAAGATGAAATTCCCATAAAATCATGGTCGGTAGAATCTATGGATTAGAAAGAAACTCTGAAATGTTTCAATGCAACTTCCTGTCTTATGCTTACTTTACATCTACAGCATTACTAGCCACTTCATTATTTCCAACTCTGCTTGAATACTTCCAGGAAAAGGGAATTTGTTACATCTTCAAGCCACCCATTTTTGAGTGGTGAAAATTTTGTGAAAGGGCTAAATGGAGTAGCCATATCTTTCCCTATTCCTCCTGCTAGTACTGAACGCTGTGGTCATTACACAGAAAAGCAATCATTAGAAGACTGAGAAATTTGTGGAGAATTAGTACATTCCTCTGGCTAGGGTTTTGGAGACCCAAGGAATGACAGTGGTGAGTTCCTTGGGCTTTCTTTTTGCCTCATATGTTCCAGAGTGAATACTGGAGAAGCTGGCAAGTCATAAACACCAAATGTCATAGGAAAGGTCTCTTGAAAAGCTTGTCCAATTGCCAGGAAAGGAGCGGCTCATCAAGACAGAAACTTTTTAAATAATAACAGCTCTATAAACCAAAATCTATAAGCCACATCCAGCTCTCCCAATATAGATTGTGACAAATATACTAATCTAAGAGATTAACAATAGGGGAAGCCAGGTGTGGGGTATATGGGAACTCTTCATATGACTTCACAATTTTTGTTTTGTATACTTAAAACTTTTCTGAAATAAAAAGTTTTTAATAATAACAGGTCTACTCCAAACAAATACAAAAGGGAAAAAATGTGACTCCAACCTCACTTAGCAGCAGCAAAACCCAGATAGGGAGTGAAGAATTTCACCCTTGCCAGGCTCTAATAAAAGTAATTCCAACTTCCTCCTGCTCTGTGAGTATGGTTTAAGGAAGGATAGGTTTGAAGCCTGGATTTTCACCATCACTCAGTGCTAATGAGATCCACCAACCCTCCCCCAACTTCATTGCTAGTGGAAACCATGTGGTTAGCATTGTGTCTGCACATTTTAAACAAAGGTCCTCATTCTTTTATCTGAGGCAACACTAAACAAATCTAATTCACCCTATTCCTCATGACAGCTTTTTGGACACCTAAAGATAGCAATTGATTTGTTTCCTATACCATCTGCTTCGAAGTCTTTTGTAAGTTGAGTGTTACTGGTACTTCAGTGGTGCCTAATAGGACCATATAGAACATGAATTCAAGTTCCTTCCCCAGTCAGAACTTTCATCTTCTGACACATCTCGCTTTGTATTAGAATGTCCAAGGTATGACATTCCCAATCTGTTACAATACAATTAGCAAATTAGGGAAAATTTTGATGTCTTGGGTATATTACTACTGGCATTGGTATTGATTTATGTCTCCTTCCAACATGACTGTTATGACAGGCTAGCCATTCGTATTAATTTCCCAGACTTCTGGATTGGAGAAAGCACAGGGATGAGTGGAGGAAATATGATATGATCAATGAGGAAGACACATCTATTGGGGAAATGATAGAAAGGGACTGTCATCTGAATTCCTTCAAGTGATGGAAATCAGTGGCTTCAAAAGCCTGGAATAACTGAATCTCATCACTTGAGGTAATCAAGAAGAAGTTGGATTCATTTGGTGACATGATGTAGATAGGATTCCAGGATCAGGTGGTTATGTGATGACCTTTATGTTTGCTTCTAGCCTTAAGATTCTGATTTGGTTGATTTGAGCGTTCTAGATATTTTGTATCATTTTAGTGCCCCTTTTTTCTTATTTTCCCAACTCCTGTGAGAGGGTCAACATCAGTCAACCTCTCATTATTTGTGTGTGTGTGTGTGTTGTCTCTTTTACAACTGCTGCTGTCTAAACCCAGTTCTCAATTAGTGTGTGCTAAGCCTTGGAAATATAATACCAGACTAAAATTTAATATGTGCAAAATCATGAACTTTTCCCCACCCTCCACAAAATTTGGTCTTTCTCCAGTCTTTCCATATGAATAAATGGCAACACCATTCACCCACTTGTTCAAGCCTAAAATATAGGAGTCATCCTTGATTACTATCTTCCCTCATATCCATCAAATACAGAATTTAACCATTCTGTATAACTTTCATCCAAGTCTAAAGCAACATATCTGTTGCCTGCATTCTTGCATTATTGCTAGTATTGCTATAGCTCCCCTGCCCCAGATTATCTATTCATACCCTCTCTACTCCTAAAAATATTTTTCACGAAGAAAGTACAATCAGCTTTAAATTAAAATGGAAGTCTGATTATGTTTCTCTTCTGACAAAAGCCCTACAATATCTTCTCACCACATTTAGAATAAAATGCAAACTCCTTTCCATGGCCTATAATGACCTGTAACAACTGCCACCTGCCAACCTCTGACCTCTTAGTCTGGCATTCTTCTTCTTATTCAAGCATCCCACCTCTAAGTCTTTGCCCTTAGTGTTCACTCAGTTTGTAACACTCTCACCCCAGACCTTAGCATGGTTTGAGTCCCCACATCATTCAGGTCACTGCTCAGATGGCCCTGACTCAGAGGCCTTCTCTGACAATGTTCTCTGAAACCCCCATCATATACTCTTTTTCCATATTTTATTTTTTCTTCCTAGTGCTTATCAACAATTCAAATTACAATGTATATGTATTAATCACTTGTATATATTTGTGTCTATTCACAAAAATAATAAGCATCCGTTATTCAGTTTCTCCTCTGATGAGAGAGAGACATATGAGAGACGAAAGAGAGAGAAAGAGAGATCTTAAAATTAATGAAATTAGGTTCTACCTACTTATCTGTTAAAGGAAGGATACAATGAGAAAATAACTGATTGGAGATAGAGAAGCAAGTCACACTAATATGTACCTGAAGTAGAGATTTTTGCAATTCTTGTAGTGTCAACTAGAAGGACAAGGAAATGGGCTGTAATAAATCTCCACCCCAGATTCCACCCCTTTTGAATAGTCAATTAAGTCACACCCAGACACCACTCCCTAGGCCTTCAAAATCATGGATGGGGAACCTTTTTATCTGCCAAGGGATATTTGGATATTTATAACATCACTCATGGGCCATAAAAAATTAGTAATTTAAAAATTAGCCCTTGATAGTCCTCATGTGGAACTAGACTCTGTCTTGGGAAAAGTTAATGCTCTAGATAATCTGGCAGGGAGGGGGATAGCAATAACAGCAATAATCCAAGTAACTGCTATGGTTTTAATGTGTTCCTTCCAAAATTCAAGTGTTACCAATATGATAGTACTAAGAGCTGGGGCTTTTAATAGGTGTTAGGACATGGGAACTAGGGGCTTGATGCCCAGAACAGCCTTTAATCACTGCTTCCCACATTCCAGTGAAGTGTTCCTTGGCTGCCCAGCCATGGCTCAAGCCAGCCCAAGAGCAGCCTGGGCTACTGCTCTGGAAGGCACAAGCTGTTAACCTTGGTGGTATCCACATGGTGCTAATTCTGCAGGCTCTCAGAGTTCAAAAGCTGTAAAGGCATAAGTGCCTTCACCTAGATTTCAGAGGATGCCTCAGAGAGTTTCAGGGCCCACAAAGAGAACTGCTGAAGGGACAGAGCCTCCATTGGAGAGCCCCTGCTAGAGTAATGCTTAATGAAATGTTGGGGATCAGGACTACTTCCCCAAACCTCAGAATTGTAGAGCCACCAGCATGCAATACCAGCCTGAGAGAGCCTCAGATGCTGGACTACAACTGATGAGAGTACCTGTGCGGGCTGCATCCAGCAAAGCCTTGCATATGTGACTGCCTGGGACCTTGGGGACTCAATTCCCACCCTCATCTGTCTAGAAGGTGGTACATGGAGTAAAAGAAAACTATTATGAAACCTCAGGATGTAATTATATTTACCATGTTCTGGACTGACTTGGGACCAATACTGTTATTCTTTCCCATTGTTCCCTTTAGGAATGGAAAAATCAGTTGGTGCTGCCTATCCCACCACTATATTTAGGAAGCATGTAATTTGCTTGATTTCATAGGTTCACAACTAGTCAGAAATTTGCGTAAGGATAAAACATGCCTTGAGTCTCACTGGTATTTAATTTGGATGAGATTCTGGACTTCAGACTTTTGAATTGCTGCGGGAACCATTTAAGACTTGGGCTATTGTGATGGAATCAATGTACTTTATATGTGAGGGTGTGAATTTACTGGGAGAGGGGACAGCCCAGAGTAGAAAGCCATGTGTTCCCTCCAAAATTCAGGTATTGCCAATGTGATATATAAGAAGTGTGTCCTTTGGGGCCGGCACCATGGCTCACTTGGTTAATCCTCCGCCTGCGGCACCAGAATCCCATATGGGCTCTGGGTTCTAGTCCCGGTTGCTCCTCTTCCAGTCTAGCTCTCTGCTGTGGCCCAGGAGGGCAGTGGAGGATGGCCCAGGTGCTTGGGCGCCTGCACCTGCATGGGAGACCAGGAGGAGGCACCTGGCTCCTGGCTTTGGATCGGTGCAGCGCCGTCCATAGTGGCCATTTGGAAAGTGAACCAACGGAAGGAAGACCTTTTTCTCTGACTCTCCTTCTCACTGTCTATAACTGTACCTGTCAAATAAATTTTAAAAAAAAGTGTGTCCTTTAAGAGGTGATTGGGCCATAAGAGCACCTCTCTCATGAGTGACTTTAAGGCCCTTACAAAAGAGGCTCCATGCATTAAAAGTTAGCTGGTTTGGGGGCTGGTGCTGTGGCATAGCGGATAAAGCTGCCGCCTGCAGTGCCAGAATCCCATATGGAGGCCGGTTCGAGTCTCAGCTGCTCCACTTCCAATCCAGCTCTCTGCTGTGGCCTGGGAAATCAGTAGAAGATGGCCCAAGTCCTTGGGCCCATGCACCCATGTGGGAGACCTGGAGGAGGCTCCTGGCTCCTGACTTCAGATCGGCCCAGCTCTGGCTGTTGCACCCATCTGGGGAGTGGACCAGTGGATGGAAGATCTCTCTCTCTTTCTGCCTTTCTTTCTCTCTCTGTGTAACTCTGACTTTCAAATAAATAGATAAATTTTTAAAAAAAAGTTAGCTGGTTTACACCGGCATCCCATATGGGTGCTAGCTCAAGTCTCAGCTGCTCCCCTTCCCAGCCTCCTCCTGGCTGGTGCGACTGGGAAAGCAGCAGAAAATGGCCTGTGTATTTGGGCTCCCACACCCACATGTGAGACCTGGAACAAGCTCCTGAGTTCCGGCTTCTGGCTTTGGCCTGGCTCAGCCTTGGCTGGTGTGGCTGTTTTAGGGAGTAAATTTGCAGATGCAAGATTCTCTCTCTCTCTCTCTCTCTCTCTCTCTGCCTGTCTGTAATTCTGCCTTTCAAATAAATAAACACATAAATAAATCTTTTTAAAAAGTTAGCTGGTTTGCTTTCCCTTCTATCTTCTGCCATGTGATGATACAGCAAGAAGCCCCTCTGGACATCAGAAGCTTGGACTTTCCAGCCTTCAGAAGCATGGGAAATAAGTATCTTTTCCTTATCAATTTCCCTGTTTGTGGTATTCTGTTATAGCAACACAAGCAGACTAAGACAATAACTACTGCTGAAATTCTCAGTAATTTCACCTAGTGGTGTGAAAGTATTGAAATCATATTATTCTCCTGTCACTCATACGTGGGACCAGAGCTCACCTCTTATCCTTTAAAATAGTCTTCAGGCAGAAAGCTTTTTTAGCAACCACCCAAAGTCTAGAGTACTGGAATTTGCAAAACAAAGTAAGAGTAGGGGATATAGATTGGATGAGAAACCCCAACTAAGGATGTTGAAAAACAGGACTCTTAAGAGCAACAGCAGGAGGAAACTGGAGAGAAAAAAACAATGTCTGGAAACTGGAGAGAAAACAGGAGCTTACGGTATGCTCCTGTAGACCTAAGTGATAAGGCTTCCTCCTCTAGTACGATATGAGGAAACTAGAAAATTGTGCAGTAAAAGTGCACTGTAGCCTTGCCGTCCTCTATGAAATCCAATGTACTTACCGCCTTCATTTGTAAATGTATTTGGTCAAAGGAATATGGCAAGGCAGGAGGTAAGGCTTGCTCTAGAAGAGCATACTCAGGAGTGCTAGGTAGCATGGTCACTGAGTATTTCCAGCTGTGGTACAAGGAGCCTGTGGATCAGCAGTTGTAGAGAAATAACTACCCAGGTGGTTAGGTGACTAATCCCTACTTACCCACCACCTTCACCAAACAGCTCATCTAAACGGTAGCAAGTAGCACATAAGGGATCTAAAAGAAGGGACTGACTCCAATAAAAAGATATGAGGTAGAAAGGTGTTAGATTGATATTCACAGTTGCTGAATACTTACAATCACATTTGATTATCACAAAAGCTCAGGAGACTTAGTGTTCCATTCATATTTCAGACAAAGAAACTTGCCCAAAGTCACACATAGGTAGAGAACTCAAGATTCTTTCTCAAAAAAGCCTATGTCCTTTCTATGATATCCTAATCCTATTTCACTATTGACTGATGGATCCAAGATTCTGTAACTGAAAGAGCAAGACTTAAGTGAGAGACAACTGGTTCTATGTCAATTTTTATACGCTTTCTAGCATAGCCACCATAGATCTGTCACTTTCTATGTTTTAATGCATCATTCATAAAGTGCGGATATAGTATGTATCTCATGATATGATTGTATTAATGAATTAACTAACAGAAAGAGCTTAATTTAGTGCTGGTCCCATATTAAATCCTGATAAATAGCAGTTGGTGCTGGTTGCTAGTATTTTCAAACTATACCTGGCTGAACACATGGCTCATATTAGTGACTTCATAGCAGTTAAAGTTATTAAGGGGTTTGATGTCAAAATGGAAGCTGTGCTTAAATCTCAATGTTGGCCGGCGCCGTGGCTCGATAGGCTAATCTTCTGCCTGTGGCGCCAGCACACTGGGTTCTAGTCCGTATTCTGTCCCGGTTGCCTCTCTTCTAGTCCAGCTCTCTGCTGTGGCCTGGGAGTGCAGTGGAGGATGGCCCAAGTGCTTGGGCCCTGCAACCACATGGGAGACCAGGGGAAGCACCTGGCTCCTGGCTTCGGATCAGCGCGGTGTGCTGGCTGCAGCGCACCAGCCACAGCGGCCATTGGAGGTTGAACCAACGGCAAAAGAAGACCTTTCTCTCTGTCTCTCTCTCTCTCACTGTCCACTCTGCCTGTCAAAAAAAAAACAAAAAAAAAAACCTCAATGTTGGGAGTTTGAGTAGAGTGAGCGAGCTGAATGGTTGTGATGGTTGATTCTCGGGAATCAGGTAGAGCTTGCAGCTGACTGAAGAGTAGATTGTAGAAATCAAAGAAACTGTTTTCACTATTAGACAAGGATGATGATGGTACTATAACAACAAAGGATTCAGCAGCTATAATGAAGTGTCATGGGCAGAATCCCACAGAAGCAGAGTTACAGGGTATGACTAATGAAGTAGATACTGATGGTGATAACACAATTGATTTACTTCCCTGCATTTCTGACAATGATGGCAAGAATACTGAAAGGCTGTGTTGAAGGAATTAGAGATGATTCCATGTGTTTGATAAGGATGGTGATGGAGAGCCTCTCCACGTGATGCCAAACCTTAGAAAGAAGTGAATAGATGATGAGGTTGATGAAATGATCAGGGAAGCAGATATTGATGGTGACAGTCAATTAAACTATGAAGTTTGTTAAAGTGATGCCATAACAGTAAAGACATTGTACAGAATGTGTTAAATTTCTTGTACAAAATTACTTATTTGCCTTTTCTTAGTTTGTTACTTATCTGTTAAAGGCTCCCCCGTACTCTCAAAAATATGTATATATAGTTGTCAAGACCTTGTTCCTTCATGTTTTCTTCCTGTATCTTTTTTTAAATATTTATTTATTTATTTATTTGACAGGTAGAGTTATAGACAGTGAGAGGGAGAGACAGAGAGAAAGGTCTTCCTTCCGTTGGTTCACCCCCCAAATGGCCACTACAGCTGGAGCTACGCCGATCCAAAGCCAGGAGCCAGGCACTTCTTCCTTATCTCCCACGCGGGTGCAGGGGCCCAAGCACTTGGGCCATCCTCCACTGCCTTCCCGGGCCACAGCAGAGAGCTGCACTGGAAGAAGAGCAACCGGGACAAGAACCCGGGGCCCATATGGGACTCCGGTGCCACAGGCGGAGGATTAGCCAAGTGAGCCATGGCGCCAGTCCTTCTTCCTGTATCTTAATGTTATCATCTTGAAGCATTATTTTAGAAATGTATCAAGTAACATATTGCGTATGGCTTACTCTGGATATATCTAAATACTTCTGCACATCTAAACATAGATATTATTAGTCAAGTGAGGGAACATCTGAGTTATGCTTTTTTTTCTTTAGGAATTGTCAGCAAGTTATTGTTGAAGTATGGAGTTGGAACACTGCGTGGACTATGGAGAATCAACAATACGTACTTAACAGTTGCACTATTGTAAAACAAGTGTATTATGCAGGTATTTGTACACTAATTTTTTTAAAAAATATTTATTTGAAAGAAAGAGTTACAGAGAAAGGCAGAGGGAGAGGGAGAGGGAGAGAGAGAGAGAGAGAGAGAGAGAGAATATTATCTTCCATTCACTATTCACTGGTTCACTCCACAAATGACCACAATGGCTAGAGCTTAGCTGATCCAAAGCCAGGAGCCAGGGCTTCCTCTGGTCTCCCACATGAGTGCAAGGGCCAAAGGACTTGGGCCAACTTCTAGTGCTTTCTCAGGCTATAGCAAAGAGCTGGATCAGAAGCGGAGCAGCTGGGACTCAAACCGGTGTCCATATGGGATGCTGGCACTGCAGACGACAGCTTTACCTGTTACGCCACAGCACCAGCCAAAGCAGTATATTTCTTTGTACTGCTGATCCTGTACCAGAAATATCTTCTTTTTTGCTACTTGCTTTTAAAACTATTTTTAGCCACTTAAAGAAAATCTGCTTATGGCTCAATTTGCCACAGATCCAATCCAAGTTGTATATTTATTTTTCAATTAAAATTACAATTTAGAGAGCGGCAAGATGACGGAATAGGAAGGAAGCACACTGATAGTCCAGGAAAAGACAGTTTAATAAAAGTGGAGATACTGCAGGTTCAAGGAAGAGTAGGGGAAGAAACAGCAGAGGAAAGTCTTCCGGAACTAGTGATTCACAGTGGACCTGCGTGGAGAGCGTGGGAGCCCAAGTTCGGGACACCAGCTGCAGACTCAACACACCAGCGCTGGAACGCAAGGTGAACCGAACCTCAATAGCCTGAGACACCAGGGGGAAAGCAGAAAGAGGAGACTAGAGGGAACGAGGCTTGAAACTCCGTGGGGAAAAGTTCACCAGGCTAACTAGAAGAGAGAGAGAGAAAAAAAAAAGTGACCGATACTGACACGAGTTTCTCTCTATCCGCTCACCTCTCAAAGGCGAACAAGACAAAGAGCAGGCGCCATTTTGGACATACGTCATAAGCAGGGCGACCTCAGGTCTGCACCAGCCCTGAGCCTAGCAGAAAAACCTTACTGTAGGGGGGTGAAATAACAGGAGATTAGGATCTAATGAATGTGTGGTGCTAATGAACTGAGACTGTGAAAAAAGAGACGGTGGGGGAGAGAACTCACAGAATTCACGTGAGTACTCTCCAGAGACACTACAATTCGGTAACCTTGGCAACCCAGTGGGAGACTGCAGGAGAATTGGAGCCCACACTGAGGGCAGCACAGATTCCCTGTGTGGTCCTTGGGAAAGAGCTTCCTACCTCTGGCTCCTGTGGGTATATCATTCGCCTGCTAACTACCTCCAATTTCGTTCAGCTGTGTGGAATTACTTCCCTTTTGAATAAAAAAAAAAAAAGAGAGAGAGGGAGATTTACCACGCCTAACCTGGGAGTGTCACCTTTGGCACACCCTCAACCCTGAGGAACCAAACAGAGCTCTTAGGCCACACCCATCTCAAGCCTCTAAGGCTCCACCGAAAGCAGACAGTCCACTTAATCTAGACTCATAGTATAAAAAGAAAAAACACCACAGTGAGGAAACCAAAGAATATCTCCAATATGCCAAACAAACGCAAAAACCGAGGTAACAAGAACAAGGAAGACATTATGATGCCCCCAAATGAAAAAGACACCCCAATTCAAGATGATGAAGATGATGAGATCGAAGAATTGCAAGAAGCGGATCTCAAAAGATTGATAAGAACATTAAGAAGTTCTCAAAAACAAATTCTTGAACTACAGAAATCCTTAATGGACAAGATAGAAAATCTGTCGCGCGAAAATGAAACATTAAGGAGGAATCAAAATGAAATGAAACAACTAGTAGAACAAGAAACCGTGATAGTGACGAGAAATCATAATGAAATGAAGAATTCAATAGATCAAATGACCAACACATTAGAGAGCCTTAAAAACAGAATGGGTGAAGCAGAAGAGAGACTATTGGACTTAGAAGACAGAGCACAGGAAAGTATACAGTCAAACCAAAGAAATGAAGAGGAAATTAGAAATCTAAAAAATATTGTTGAGAATCTACAGGATACTATTAAAAAACCCAACATTCGGGTTCTAGGAGTTCCTGAAGGCATGGAGAGAAAGAAAGGATTAGAAGGCCTTTTTAGAGAGATACTTGCAGAGAACTTCCCGGGTCTGGAGAAGGACAGAGACATCCTAGTACAGGAAACTCATAGAACCCCTAATAAACATGACCAAAAGAGATCCTCACCACGACATGTTGTAATCAAACTCACCACAGTGAAACATAAAGAAAAGATTTTAAAATGTGCAAGAGAGAAATGTCAGATTACTCTCAGAGGATCTCCAATTAGACTCACAGCAGACTTCTCATCAGAAACCCTACAAGCTAGAAGGGAATGGCAAGACATAGCCCAGGTACTAAGAGAGAAAAACTGCCAGCCCAGAATATTATATCCTGCAAAGCTCTCATTTGTGAATGAAAGTGAAATAAAGACTTTTCATAGCAAAAAGAAATTGAAAGAATTTGTTGCCACTTGTCCTGCCCTGCAAAAGATGCTTAAAGATGTGTTACACACAGAAACACAGAAACATGGTCATCAATATGAAAGAAGGTAAAGGAAGGAAACCTCACAGCAAAAGATCACAGGAAGCTCAATTTCTCTTTGACATAGAATTAAACTCTGACTCTCTGTTAAAGCAATATGTTAAAGTAATCTATTATGTTCTCTTGATGTCTGTTAAACTCTAATTGTTCAAAAACAGCTGAATTTATATTAAGAGCTATGGGTTATTTAAATATGTGCTTATTTTCAAAGATTTGAATAATCACCTTGTAACAATGATCAAATTTGGTCTATATTATGTCATGCTTTTAAGGAATCTTATTTCAAGCAGATATTTTGGATTTTGAGCCTTCTTGGCATTCTTGACAGGCATTCAAAAAATCAAAGTTTCAAACAATCTGGACTCTAAAATTTCCAGTAAATCTTGGACTTTGGTTTTTCCAGTTTGGGCCCAACTGAATAAATCAAAGGACCTATCTATGTCTCTCATCTTATAGACACACCAACTAATCAGGCTATTTGGATTATATTAGAAGTACTGTCAAGATGTGAGGTCGTACCAAACTTTAAGTTTCTATAATGGAAACTGCTATTAATACAAATGTTTGAGAATTAAAAAGTCTAATGATTTTGTGTTACTAGACATGATAGTTATCTTAATGAGAAAGCCCCAGAGGCCTAAAGGGTTAAATACTTGTAAAATCCTGCGTGTGCTTTCAAAAATACTGTGAAGTAAGCAAGTGCTTCTTGTTGGTTGATGAGTTTATAATTTTAAACGTGGCGACTTAAAGTCTTTTGTCATCCAAGTTATATATGATGTGCTGCTCATAAAACTAAAGCGTTGTTGGTTCTGTGTTTAGCTGTCCTCCTATAGGTTCCTATGGACTTTTTCCAGCCACTTCTATTGTATTCAGTACTTTGGGATGGCTCTGTAAACAGATGAAGCCAATAATGTATTAACAGTACCAACTGAGAGAAAGTATGGTTAACTGAGGTTACTAAAAACAAAAAGCAATTCAAATCAACTGGCAATTTACAAAAGAGAGTTAAAGATTTTAAAAGCTATTATTAAAATTGCTATATTGGTCTATTATGTTATGTTATATGTGTGTACATATAGTATGTCCACATCGGAAAATTTTATTAAGAATTTTATTTTAATTGGCTTATAGATAAGATTGTCCATAAATTTAAGCTGCTAAAATTAATCAAAGATACATTTTTTAATTCGTGTGACCTGAATCTCTGTATCATATGTTTTATACTTGCTGGTAGAAAGAAACTAAAAACATTTTATATGTTTGTGCTTAAGTTTACTGGTTAAACAAACTACACCATGTTAGATATTTAAGAGGTGTTTCCAAATACATGATTCTTAAAATTTATAGAAGGCATTGGACCTTCTGGTAAATGTTTTCTTAAGTGTTATCTAATGGTTGAAACTGTTTGCTAAGTATTCATGTGATATTGCTATTGTCAGCAAGTGATCTAGGACTTGCTCCCTCATTTCTCTATTCTAAGCCCAACTTGTTCTTTCATTTCTCTATTCTCTTCAAGGTAGGAAACTAATTCTATTATGAAGGAATCTGTAGGACGCACAATTTAATCTTCAGACCTTATAAAATAGATGGCTAACATTTTTCTGTAATAGCATAGCCAAAATAAGAGCTTAAATTATAATCTCATAGCTAGATTTACTTCGCCATCAGCGAAGTAAACAGTAAATAGAAAAAACCTCCCTTTCAGACCAAAGGGAAAGAAAGTTTTAAAGTGAGAATATACTTTTCCTCATGGGCACTGTCTACCTTCTACCTTAGAAAAACTACTACAGAACATGCCTGTGACTATAGACTTGTAGTTCAGGCCACCGAAGATTAGAGATGGGACTTGGGCACTCCCTTGACTTGCATCCTCTGGTCTGCTTTAACACAAACCAGGAGGAAAAGAAAGCTAGGCATCAGAAGCAATGGGTGGCAGGCCTATTAATGGCTGATCTGTACAGTGATCTGCCCTCAAGGAGATCCAACAGGCCAGTCCACTGCAGTGGCTTTCAATGTGGTAAGCCTGGGCTTCAGCAGAAGTCAGCTTGTGAAGAGCCCTGGCAGCTCTGCCAAGAGTTGGATCACTGGAAATGGACCTGCCCTGGAGTCGAAGGATGCCCAGGTCAGAGCCACAGATCTTATTGGCTCTAAGCTGAAAAGCCCTTCATTCAGCCCAACTTCCAAAGTGACCACTGCAGCTGAGGGGATGGCCAAGTAGGGTCAGCAACATTGCAGGCAGAACTGTAAATTTCTTGTTAGAGCTGCCACCTGCCTTTACCTGGCCAGCTCTCCTCCCAGGCCAGCTAAGTCATGAAAGTCAACAGAGTGCCTTCCCCTAGGAGGTTCACACCTCCCTTAGGATGTACCCCATGTGAAGAGATAGATAGGTCTAGGCCTCTGTACTTACAAGGCCTAAAGCCCACCAGATTATTATCAAGCCCCTTCTGTCAGGTTCTATTTGCCTCTCAATCAGAAAACTTAATTGTAGCTTAGACAGCACCTTTCTTAGCTCCTCTAATAAGGACTCTGTCCTTTGTTCTAGACCCTGTCTAGCGCACTTGGGCCTCATTCCTTCGTAATCTACTCTACCACCAATGGCTCTACTCCAAACCTGTGTGTACTAAAGGTCCTCTCCCCCACTTAATGCTGTATAATTGCTCAGACCTGGTAAATGCCACTCTTAGGATCATTGGTTACTATCCTCACCCTGTCTTTTATGACCTTGTCTAAATATGATCAGAGTCGTTGAACTTGGAAGGCTTCCATAGCCTTGGCAACTCATGATGGGAGCCTAGGGTGGTTACTGGCACCATAAACTGGAGTGTGAATTTGTTGGGTCAACAAACGGAGTCACTGTGCACTTGCTCCTCATGTGGGGTCTCTGTCCTTAATATGCTGTACATTGTGATTTAATGCAAAACTAGTACTCAAATAGTATGTTTCAGTTTGTTTCTATGTGGGTGCAAACTGTTGAAATCTTTACTTAATATATGCTAAACTGATCTTCTGTATATAAAGAGAATTGAAAATGAATCTTGATGTGAATGGAAGGGGAGAGGGAGCGGGATAGCGGAGGGTTGCGGGTGGGAGGGAAGTTATGGGAGGGGGAAGCCATTGTAATCCATAAGCTGTACATTGGAAATTTATATTCATTAAATAAAAGTTAAAAAATATTTTAAAAAATTACAATTTAAAAAAGATCTTGAGGAGATGGCACTACTAACTACATGGCCTTGGTTAAATCATTTCACCTCTCTGAGCCTAAATTTGATTATTTTTAGGCAGGCCTGTAGATAAGTACATCTCAAGATTCTTTCAGGGCCAAGATAATTTATGTAAAGCAGTTAATGCTGCTGTTTTAAGGATGATACAGTGAAAACTTCAGGGTTGATGTCATATGGAGAGGGAAACTGTGATTCAGGTTCCTGTGGATAGTAAGAGGGTGAATGCTTATTCTTGAATCATTTTTAAAATATATAACAAAGAGTTTAAAATGTATTTATGAATTTTTATTAAAAATAATTGTATATACTTATGGGCTATTGTGTGACATTTCAATACATGGGTCCAATGTGTGCTGATAAAATCAGGACAATCAACATTTCCCCTTCTTGGACATTACTTTATGATTGGAACCTTGGAGTTATTTTCTTCTGTTTGTTCATAAAATGTATGAGTTATTGGGAACCATAGTCACCCAATAGTGCAGAGGTTCTCCAGGATTAGAGACATGGCAACTAGGAGTGCTTTGGTGAAGAGTGATTTCCAGGTGGTTCTGTAGGGGACCACCGGACTTAGAGATATTGGACTTTCATAGGTGAAGGAGTAGGGTGAGGGGGATGAGGCTGCCAGAGGGAGATAAAGCAAAGTGTTGGGGTACAGGTAGCCATGGGGTTATTTCTGGAGAATTACTATCTCTCAAAATAAACCCAGAGACACAATAATTTGAAAAGAAGTCAAAATAAAGGTAAGATTAATTTCCCTTCTCAGTGGAAGGAATTTGAACATGCCTGTGGGAAGAAGGGGTGAGCACCAGGTGAAAGGTAAATGGTACCAAAGAGGATAATTAATGGAACTCAGTCTAGAGGTGACAGAGAGGCTAATAGTTTCCTCTCCTCCAGGACAAAGTGCAGAATAGGTGAAGACAGAAAATTACAGGCCTGAGGCGAGGAAGTAGAGGAACTCAATGCCTAACAGCATCTGTTTTCTTGATGAGAAGGAAAGAGGTCTATCTACTTTCTGGACTGAAAACTGAGTGCTGAAGTTGGGGATTCTTCACATTGACTTGGCTTCTGAATGGTACAGTTTTCTGGAATTGTGGTGCAGCAGGTTAAGCCACCACCTGTGATGCCAGCATCCCACATGAGCATTGGTTCTGAGTCCCGGCTGCTCCACTTCCAATGCAGCTCCCTGCTAAAGTACCTGGGAAAGCAGCAGAAGATGGCCCAAGTCCTTGGGCCCCTGCACCCATGTGGGAGACCCAGATGAAGCTCCTAGCTCCTGGCTTCAGCCTGGCCCAATCCCAACTCTTGAGGCCATCTGAAGAGTGAATCAGCAGATGGAAGATCTCTCTCTCTCTCTCTTTCTCTCCTTGTTTCTTTCTCTGTGGGATTTCAAATAAATAAATCTTTAAAAAAAATAGCTCTCAAGGGATGACTATAAGAACCTCTGCTCAGAGAGAAAGGAGTTCACTTGGAAACTGTTTCAGAACAATAATGTTGAAACTTAAGCAGGCATCAGAATCACCCACAGGATTTGTTAAAACACAACTTTCTGGGCCCACTCCTGGGGATTCCTCATTCGGTTAGGGTGGGACTAGCATTCAAAACAATGTTCCAGGTGCTGATGATGCTGTTGGTGGAAGACTATGTACTTTTAGAATGTGGGTGTGAAGCACACTGACATTAAGCAGACCTGCGTGAGAGTTCCAGGTCCACTGCCATTTTTCTGGCTGTTTGACCATGAACAAAGTCTTTGACCTCTATGAGTCTTGGTTTCTCATCTGAAGGATAAGGATGATAATTGTAACATTGATATCAGAAGGCTATTATGGAAAGTTGGTTAAGACATGTAACACACTTACAACAGAACTTTACAACCATGATCTTGAATACTTGAGTTGGAAATCTGACAGGAGACTGGCCAGTTATCTTTTCTCGCAACCTTTCCTCTCTGCCTCTCTGCCCTATCCCTATTCCCAGGTTCAGACTGCTTTTACCTTACGCCTTTGTGCTGACTGGTATCTAAGGGCATCTCTGGAGAGGTCTGTTTCCCAAAGCTCATTAGCAATTCCACCTGGAGCACTTATAACTGCACCTGCATCCACTTCCTTGGCTTTGAAGACACTAACTTGCCTGGTGAACTTCAAGCTTTCCCAGGAAAAGCCAATTTGCACTTCACTGAGACATAGCCAAGGTTGCAAAGCCCTCCTGGGGAGAGGTTTGAAGTCTTTAAAGCTGGCTGGAGAGGACCCCAAAGCCTAAACCCTTCCCTGGAGAAATGATCCTGAATTCAGACCAGCTGGAGGCAGATGCAGAAGCGAATGACTTTGGTTTCCTAACTCCAGGCTGGCAATGTTATGTTAGTGAAGATAAATGGAAGAGACTGTTATCTGGAGCCCTGGAGACTGACCTATTCCTTAACTCTGATTGTTAGAAAACCGTCCCTACTACTGAACACAAATTTATCTGCTTGTACCTTGTATCCTCAGGTCCTCACTTTGCCCTCTTAAATCACAAGAACTCATTTATTTCTTCTACCCTGTGACAGCTCCTCAGATAGTGACAGAAAGTGACCAAGTCCCCCTGAGTCTTCTCAGACTACACATAGTGGGAGGAGTGCTGGTGCAATGGGTATCTGATCAATACTAAGCAGAATGAGAATAATAGTATCTGTTAGTTTAAAAGAGATTTTTTTTATAACTTTTGACATGCTTTGGTAGGAAATGCTGGAACATTTTTAACAAGAAATTGATATGGTGATGTTAAAAATGCATGTTTTGTTACTATAATAAACATTAACAAATTAAAAAATAATTTTATTATCTGCTTTCTGGACACTAGGTAAATCTCTTACTTGAGTACATATCTTATATGTAATTATGTATCTCCTAATGTTATCAATTCCCACATCTTTATCCTTTTTTTTCTATTTCTTATTTATTTTGTTACTTTTTTTTTTTGTGCCAGCCAAATCATGTTTCAGCTTTTTTTAAAGATTGAAGTAAGAGGGGCTGGTGTTGTGGTATAGTGGTTTAAGCTACGGCCTGCAATGCTAGCATCCCATATGGGTACCGATTCAAGTTCTTGCTGCTCCATTTCTGATCCCGCTCTGTGTTAATGCACTCGGGGAAGCAGCAGAAGATGGCCCAAGTGCTTGGGCCCCTGCCAACCACATGGGGGACCAGGATGGAATGCCAGGCTTCTGGCTTCTGCCTGGCCCAGCCTGACTGTTGTGGCCATTTAGGGAATTAACCTGTGGATGGAAGATCTCTGTCTCTCTTTCTGATTCTGTAACTCTGTCTTTCAAATAAATAAATCCATGTTTTTTTTAAAATATTGACACAAGCTAAAAAAAATCCTAAACTTTTGAACAAATGCTGCTGCAGAGCCGTATGGCCTTTGGCTTAAAAGTAGTTTTAGAGGGAAGTGTCTAAAACTATTTTTGCATCCCCAATTAATTGCAAACTTTTATAGGCTGTTTGTAGGGGAGAAGCAGTATGGTACAGTGAAAAGAGCTTTGGGGATTGCCTTAGCAAATTCATATTCAAATGTCAACACCTCAGCTTAGCATACTGTGCATGCTTGGATGTCAGTTAATGATTTTGGCTTTACTTGATTTTATCAGCTTTATTAAGGTATAATTGACAAATTTGTGTGCTCTTTATGGTATAATCCAGATATCTTGGTATATGTATATTAAAAAATGATCAAACCAAGCTAATTAGCATACCAATAGCATTATATGTTTCTAATAATTTTGTGGTAAGAACATTTAAGAGCTATCTTTTTAGCAATGTTCAAGAATTAAATACATTATTATTAATTATAGTCACCTTGGTGTTCAATCAATCTTCAGAATTTACTAATCTTACGTAAGTGAAACTTTGTACCTTTTGACCTACATATCTCCATTCATCTGCTTACTCTTTTTTTTTTTGACAGGCAGAGTGGACAGTAAGAGAGAGAGAGAGAGAGAGACAGAGAGAACGATCTTCCTTTTGCCGTTGGTTCACCCTCCAATGGCCACTGTGGCCTGTGCACCGCACTGATCCGAAGCCAGGAGCCAGGTGCTTCTCCTGGTCTCCCATGCAGGTTCAGGGCCCAAACACTTGGGCCATCCTCCACTGCCTTCCTGGGCCACAGCAGAGAGCTGGCCTGGAAGAGGGGCAACCGGGACAGAATCCGGCGCCCCGACCGGGACTAGAACCTGGTGTGCCGGCGCCACAGGTGGAGGATTAGCTTATTGAGCCATGGCGCCGGCCCATCTGCTTACTCTTACTTAGCCCCTGGCAACCACCAGCCTCTTTCTCTGCTTCTGTGAGTTCAACTTTTCTAGATTCGACATATAGGTGAGATCAGGAAGTGTTTGTCTTTCTGTGCCAGGGCCCACTCTGGTGGTCCTTTCAATTAGGTTTACAAGGATGGGACTAGAACCTGGGTCCATTGGGAAGATCTAGTGCCTGAGTCTAAAGGAGCTTTCCTGGAGACCAGATCCATAGTGAATGACTCGGAGCCTGGGTCCATGGGTCCTTGGGGCTGGCCTGGTAATAGGGTAGGCTTGAAGGCTGGGGCTATGAGGCAGGCCTGTGTCCTGGAGCTGTGGGGTCCATCCTGGAACCTTTATCTGTGTGGTGGCAGTCCCAGACCCTGTTGTTATGGGGTTGGCTTGGCACTGAGATCTAATGAATAAGGCTTGGTCCCTTAGTATTAGGAATAAGGACCACAGGGATGAGCTTGGAGTCTGGGTCTTTGAGTGCTGGCCTGACTCTGGGATGGTCCTGAAGCCTGGAGTGATGGGAGCTAACTTGGAGCCATAGGGGCTGTCCTGGCATTGGAGTGGGCCTGAGATCTCAGCCTGGTGCCATGGGGCTGGCAGGACCCCACTTTCACTGGGATGTGCCTATGGTCATTTCATTCTCCTTCTTCCACATAGAGGATGTCTTTCCCCACACTGTCCCACCCAAGCTTAGGAAAGGGCTGTTGTAATTAATGTGAAACTTCCTTTCCTACACTCTTTGATGTGCCCGACCTTATTTCTGTGCTACAAACTGGTGCTGTAATCTCTCGCTTGTATTTCTTGGCTCTTGTAAAGGTATTTTAATGCTTGGATAGTTTTTCAAATTAATGTTTCTGCAAAGGCCTGAGTGCTGGCAAGTCTTATTCCACCATCTTGCTGATATCACTCCCACTTAATGTTTTATATGTTCATTGTTTTCATTTTTTTTAAATGGAGCCAATCATGGAAGAGCTCTGGGAGGGTTCGTGAAATAACATCTAAATTGCTTACCAGAGTGACTACATCTGACAAATGGCAATTCTGCCCTTTTCAAGTAATGATTTGGCATAATAAATAGTAACACAACCTTCTTGTTATTATGAAAATTGAAAGAGATGCACATGTACAGAACTCTAAAGGCCTAGGCCCCATGTTATTTTAAGGTGATAGTATTACAGATAAATGTGTAAGAGCAAGAACTGCAGAGCTTTCTGGTCAGTGTGTGCTGAGCTTCTCAATTGGGCCTGATGAGATAGTGTGTAGGAAAAACACAGGGGCTTGGCTACTTTCCTTAATCAAAATTACAGACTCTCAGAGGAGGTCTGAGGCAGGCAAAACCAGGAAATAGTAACAAGGAAGTAGATTGATAAGTTAAAGTTACACTAAGGGTTGAAAAATGAGTTGGGGAGGGTGTTTCAGTTCGGGCTGCTATAACAAAATACCATAAATTGGGTGGCGTATAAACAGCAGAAATTTAGTTCCTACTGTTCTGGAGACTGCAAAGTCCAAAATCAAGGTGCCCACAGATGCGATGTCTGTTGAGAGCCTGTTTCTTATAGGGTGGCCACCTTCTTGTTGTGTCCTCACATGCTGCAAGGGGTGAAAGATCTGTGTTCGTGTGAATTTTCTTATTAGAGTACCAATCTCATGAGGCCTTTGCTCTCATTACCTATTTACCTCACCCAGGGATCATCTTCAAATACCCTCCCATTTGGTATTAGATTTCAACATACGAATTTTGGAGAAAACAAACATTTATAGCATAGAAGGTGGCAAAAAAGTTACTATAGTCATCATTATCACCACAATCCTACCAGATCTCAATTATTGAGTTCCTCTGTCTAGAACTGGGTTAAAGAGTCTACAAACATTCCTCTTTCATCCTCCTAGAAACCTTGTTTCTTTCCCTTTTACAGTTGAGGGTGCTGAGGTTCAAAGAGGTAAAGTTACTTGCCCATGATCTAAGATCCCAATTCAGAATCCAAAATCACTTTACTACATGGCCTTACTCAGGGAAGAAAAACAATGTGATGCGGTATGGTTAGATTCAGATTTTGGCTTTCATTATGGATTGAGCTTGTACTTTCTGTGTGTTCTTAGGCGAGTCAGTCAAATTCTCTGATTCTCAGTTGCTCCCGTGTAGATGGTAACTAATAATGCACTTCAATTGGGTGTTACATGGAATAAATGAGTTCATGTGTATAAACTGCCATGAGGGCCTCGACTCAACCAGATGTTCAGAGTGAGACAAAAATATCCAGTGCCACAATCTGCAGGGCTTAGAGAAAGAGAAGGAAACCAGGAGACTGGGTTTTCTTTTTCCAACACAAGAAAAAGGAGTCACCATCATCAGAAAATGCTACAGATAAAGAAAAGGGTCCCCAACATTGGAAAAACCTACAGGAAAGTAAGAAAGTAAGTGGAAATGTTCCCTATAATTTGCAGTGAAAACTTCCCTTATGGCCTCAAGGAAAGCGCATGGGGCTCGAAGTCAGATTGTAATAGATTTGGAACAAATGGCAAGTTAAAACATGCGAGTGGTGAGTGGAGACTACTCCGGCTAGAAATTTGGCTGAGAAAAGGGAATGAGACTGTTAGTTGGGGAGGAGTCAGGGCAGACGTCTGTTTGGTTTTATTTTGCAGTGCGAAGTATTTGAATATGTTTGTACGTGGAGATGCTGAGCACTAGAGGTACAGAAGACAATGATGCCAAACAGAGTGGTGATAATTGTTGGACTTTGGTCCATAGCAGACATAGAAGGGGAAGCGGTTTATTCTCTCCTCTTTTCCTCCAAGAGGAAAGGTTAGTATGGCTAGAGAAAGAAATAGGTAAAAAGGGAAGAGGTGGAAATGGGACTAAATGCCTAACCACATCTCTTTTCTTTTTGAGGAAAACACAGCTCCATTTTCTTGACAGAGAATTAGGTGCCAGAGTAGACATTTTAGGAAAAATGTGGAGGCTTAGGCCGGCGCCGTGGCTTAACAGGCTAATTCTCCACCTTGCGGCGTTGCACACCGGGTTCTAGTCCCGGTTGGGGTGCCGGATTCTATCCCGGTGGCCCCTCTTCCAGGCCAGCTCTCTGCTATGGCCCGGGAAGGCAGTGGAGGATGGCCCAAGTCTTTGGGCCCTGCACCGCATGGGAGACCAGGAGAAGCACCTGGCTCCTGGTTTCGGATCAGCACGATGCGCCGGCCGCAGCGGCCATTGGAGGGTGAACCAACGGCAAAAAGGGAGACCTTTCTCTCTGTCTCTCTCTCTCACTATCCACTCTGCCTGTCCAAAAAAAAAAAATGTGGAGGCTTAGAATGGCTCTCTAGGGAAGATGGAAGAGCTTCTGACTGGGAAGGAAAGAAAGGATTGTGAGTGTACCAGTGATAAATTTAGACAGAAGCTATTCTTGAGAATTCTGGGTCAATTGCCATTCGTGGTTGTGGCGAGTTACCATGAACAAGTTACCTAACATTTCTGTGCCTGAACATTCTTGTCTGTAAAATAGGAGTGATATTATTTACCTCATAGAGTTATTATGATTATTGAATGGGATATAAGACGTAGAACATTTAACATAGAGCCTGAAATACAGAATTGATCAAGCATGGATCAAGTATTAGTTATAATTACATTGTATGTAGGCTTCAATTTTTGGCTTTTGGCCATTGTCTTTGCATGGTGGCCCACTTAAAGCCTAGGAGATCATTCCAGAAGGATCAATTGAAAGGTGAGCATTCCACACCTTAGACCCACCCATTCAATCATTTGTTAATTCATTTCTTCAACAGACATATTTATATTCAGTATAAACTATGGAAAGATTTATTGAGTACTTTATATGCTAAAGGTGCTATTTTGCATGTGGAAATTATTCAGCGAGATAATAATTAAGGTCTCTGCCACATAAGCTGACAGAGAGAATCTAGAAAACTCCATTTGAGAGACAAGTAGAGAAGACAAATTTATAAAAATGTCATAGGGAAAGGAGTGAAACTGGAGACAGGTGTTCCATGAAAGTCAAAGTCAAGCAGGAATGGAATCAATTTTGGGTGTTTTAAGAGAATTCAACCAAGAAGATAGGAAGAATCCATAGGTTTCATAGCAAGTAATGAGTAACCTTGAGGAGTAACCTTTTGAAGAACATAATATAGAGAGCTTAGAATTGAACCTGAAGAGGTGAGGTAATAGAATCAATGGCCATGGAAAACCTTTTCTAGACTCTTGGCTTGGAGTGGAAAGGCCAATCTTAGGGGAAGAAAAGGCAGAGGAAGAGACACTATGACAGTATGAGATAAAGCAAAGTAGAGCAGACAGAAGGAATGACCACAAATATTTATTCTGGGACAGGAAGAAGCTCTGCAAAAAGAGACAAGGGTGAGTTTGTAAGTGGAGAGCTCAGAAGTTGTTTAGATATTTCAAACCTAATACTCTTTTACATTCTGAGTAAAAACAGAGGTGAGGCCGGCACTGCTGCTCACTAGGCTAATCCTCTGCCTGTGGTGCCGGCACCCTGGGTTCTAGTCCCGGTTGGGGTGCCGGATTCTGTCCTGGTTGCTCCTCTTCCAGTCCAGCTCTCTGCTGTGGCCCGGGAAGACAGTGGAGGATGGCCCAGGTCCTTGGGCCCTGCACCCGCATGGGAGACCAGGAGGAAGCGCCTGGCTCCTGGCTTCGGATTGGTGCAGTGTGCCGGCCGTAGCGGCCACTTTGGGGGTGAACCAACAGAAAAGGAAGACCTTTCTCCCTGTCTCTCTCTCTCACTATCCACTCTGCCTGTCAAAAAAAAAAAACAAAAACAAAAACAAAAAACAAAGAGGTGAAACTGTCTGCTAGAAATTTGAGAATAGTGTTTGGTGCTTGACTGAGAGGAATGAGTTTGTAACAACCATCTGGGACAAGAGTAAGGGAAGATGATTAAGGATAAGAGAAAAGATGAACTATGCTAGAACCCAACTGAAGTTTAAAAAAAATCCCAGGACTTGAAGTAACTCTTACACTTTAGCTTTCTAATCCAGAAGAACCGAGTCTGTATATGCCATTGCATCAGACATCCATGGTTAAGGTTATCTACACATATCTTCAGGATGGCTTAAAAGGCTCCAGAAGCTGCTCTTCTATCTAGGGATATCCCTAGAGATTCTGGAATCCATAGGGGATGCCTCACAGGCCACAACTCTGGCTTTATTGCTTCTCCATGTCTCGGTCCAGAGGGGCCTATAAAGCCTCCTGTCTTCCTGGATAACCACAAGGCTCTCCCATGAGAGGTTCTATTGTCTACATGGAACCCTAGAATTAGAGGTTATTCAGATTTCTTTGACACAATCAAGGACAGTATTCCCTCTGAGTGACCCTAGATAACCTCCAAAAAACACTGAGGAGAGCAATGGGGAGCCCCCAAATCTCCCATTTGACCCTGGAATAACCTGTCTGGGCCCCAGAAATTAGCAGGGATATACTGTTCCTTCCTATCCTGCTATCAGATTCAGCTGGTTCCAGTGGTGAAGGGTAGTCAGAGGAACCCTTCACCAGGGAATTTCCAGTTTGGGTCCATAAAATAACTTTGCCTATCATGAGAGGAGGAGTTAGGGAACCCTCCCCCACAATGAGTCCACCTCAGTTCTGCTGCCCAAGTACATGGAGCCAGAGTGATGCGCCCATAGAAAGTACAGCTGAGCGTCTTAACCCTTAACATGCCACATCGTACCTGATACTTAGGGCTAGTGCTTAACAAAGTCCGTCTACCCAGTGGAGTCTAAAGGCCCTGTCACTCTACTAGCTTATATTATATATGGTATTCTGGAAATTCTTCTTTGATAAGGTGCCACTTGAGCAGAGATCTGCAGGAGGTAAGGGAAGGAGCCACGCAGATATCTGGGGGAAGAATTGTACCAACTGAAGGAACAGAAGTTCAACGACCAGTGTCTGCAACACATTTTGGAAGAAAGAGTAAGGAGGCCAGTGCGGTTGGATGTGGTGGTTTAGGAGAGTAGTAGATGAGATCAGAGATATACGGGCAGGTTTTTAGGTGGGGGGTGGAGAGGGGGTAGATTGTAGATTATTATAGATCATAGATGAGGACTTTGACTTTTTCTCTAAATAAGAAGCCAGACAGTGCAATGGTTTGGGCTGAACTAGACTGATTCACATTTTCACAGGATCACTCTGGATGCTATGCTGAAAATTTATAGGAGTGGGATAAGTACAAAAACAAGGAGGTCTGTTGAAGGCTATGGCAATAACCCAGGTGAAACGTAATGGTGGCTTGCACCAGAGTAGTTGCAGTGAAGGTTCTGAGATGTAGTGGATTCAGAATATCATTCAGAGATGAAGATAGATATGCTGATGAACTGGATGCTAGGTGCAAAGAAGAGGTGAGGTAAAGTTGTGTGTGGCTTTTCTGTGTGTGTGTATGTGTGTGTGTAACATTTTCTTTATCCATTCATCTGATGATGGACAACTTGAGTGTTTCCATATCTGGCCTACTGAAACAGTGCAGCTATAAACATGGTGGTGCAGGTATCTCTTTGATACAATGTACTCATGTCCTTTGGGTATATACCCAGTAGTAGGATTGTGGGATCATATGGCAAGTCTATTTCTAGTTTTTTTTTTAAAGAAATCTCCATATTGTTTTGCACAGTGGCTGCGTAGAATATTATTCAGCTGTGAATAAGAATGGCATTCTATAATTTGCACCAAAATTGTTACAACCGGAGGAAAATCAGGTTGAGTGAAGTGAGCCAGACACAGAAGGACAAATATCATATGTTCTCCCTTATATGTGATGCCTAAAATTTTTTAAAGATTTATTTATTTATTTGAAAGTTAGAGTTACAGAAAGGGAGAAGAATAAAGGCCTAATTAAAAAAAATAAAAACAAAAACAAATGCCTTTGTAACAGTATGCTGCAAATATAATTGTCATATTTTGTTTTATATCTTTGTCAAATTTCTAAGAATAACATACTACAACTATAGTTTTAATGATCTGTGAGTATTTTAAAATTTACTGTATATGTGTGAAAAAACAGAAAAGGAGAATTGAAGATGATTCCAATATTTTTGCCTCATAAGTTGTTGAGAGAATGAAATTAATTAATTCATGTAAAATATTTGCAGCAGTGCCCAATGAGGTTCAGCTACTATTACAGTATTACTAGAAAGTTATGGTGAAGGACAGTAGCTTCTCATATGCTTCTTTTATAGTCATTTTCCAAAAAAATCATGTAACAGCCTGTGGATGCTGAGGTTTCCCTGGTAGCTTTATCTCGGGTTTTCTTCTGTCTTTCCAGGAAGTATCATGGAGTGTAAGGAGCTTCTTCATGTGTCAAAGAACAATTGTCAGGTATGAATGGGCACATTGACATGATTTATAGTTGCTCAGTAAATGTTGTTCCTGCCCAACTTCTAGACCCTTGCTATTAAATGTATGGTGTGTAGCCCAGCAGCATCAGCCTCTGAATATTGTTAGAAAATTAGTCTTGGGGCCAGCACTGCGGCGTACATAGCAGGCTAAGCCTCTGCCTGCGGTGTGGGCATCCCATATGGGAGCTGGTTCATGTCCTGGCTACTCCTCTTCTGATCCAGCTCTGAATTAATGGCTTGAAAAAGCAGTGGAAGATGGCCCAAGTAGAAAAAGCAGTGGAAGATGGCCCAAGTATTTGGGCCTCTGCATCCACGTGGAAGACCTGGAAGAAGCTCCTGGCTCCTAGCTTCAGACTGGCCCCGCTCTGACCATTACAGCCATTTGAGTAGTGAATCAGTGGATGGAAGACCTCTCTCTTTGTCCCTCTCTCTCTCTATCTGTAATTCTGCCTCTCAAATAAATAAATAAAATCTTTTTTTTAAAAAAAAAAGAAAATCACATTCTCAGCCCCACACTATAGCTAATAAATCACAGTTTGTTTTAACTGGCTCTCTAGGTGATTTGTGTGGTTATTAACATGTGAGAAGAGTAGATCTATGGTTTCCAGGTCGTCTAGTTCAACAACCTCTTCCCTCTTCACATTACAGCTAGAAAGAGAAAGAGACTTACCTTATTTTTCTTTTTTTTTTGTTTTTAATTTTTTTCATTTTATTTTCTTTATTTTTTATTTATTTATTTTTTGACAGGCAGAGTGGATAGTGAGAGAGAGAGAGACAGAGAGAAAGGTCTTCCTTTTGCCGTTGGTTCACCCTCCAATGGCTGCCACGGCCGGCACACCGCGCTGATCCGAAGCCAGGAGCCAGGTGCTTCTCCTGGTCTCCCATGGGGTGCAGGGCCCAAGCACTTGGGCCACCCTCCACTGCACTCCCGGGCCACAGCAGAGAGCTGGCCTGGAAGAGGGGCAACTGGGACAGAATCCGGCGCCCCGACCGGGACTAGAACCTGGTGTGCCGGCGCCGCAAGGCGGAGGATTAGCCTAGTGAGCTGCGGCGCCGGCTTTTTTATTTATTTATTTGACAAATTTTCTTTATTTTTTCAAGATTTATTTATTTGAAAGAGTTACAGAGAGAGGTGCAGACAGAGAGAGGTCTTCTATCTGCTTGTTCACTCCCCAGATGGCCACAACGGCCGGAGCTGCACCGATCCGAAGCCAGGAGCTAGGAGCTTCTTCCGGCTCTCCCACATGGGTGCAGGGGCCCAAGGACCTGGGCCATCTTCTGCTGCTTTTCCAGGCCATAGCAGAGAGCTGGATCGGAAGAGGAGCAGTCGGGACTTAAACCGGCGCCCATATGGGATACCGGCGCTTCAGGCCAGGGCTTTAACCCTCTGTGCCACAGTGCCAGCCCTTAACTTATTTTTCACATGCATTAGTTTTGCCAAGACTCCTAATCTCTACCCAGGGTTCTTTCTACTACACAAGAATCACTGTGGGTAACAGGATGGAGAAAAGGCTGAAGCTTCCTCCTCTGCCTCTTTAGAGAAGAATTAAAAATTGCATAGGGTAGCTATTTTCATTTTAATATTATAGCTAGCAGAGGGCTCTAAATTGGATCCATCCTTGCATTTCATTATTTCTATTTAATAAACACCTGTATCCTATTATGTTCCAGACCTTATTCTAAGCCCCTTATACATTTTAATACTATTTGTATATTGTCTCATATAATCCTCCAAAAAAATTCTGTGAGGAAGTAACTATTATTGTTCCGATTTCATAGATGAGGATACTGAGCTATAGAGTGCTTAAGTAACTTGTCCAAGGTCACACAGTAATGGCAGGCCTGGGAATCCAACTCAAGCTGTGTGCCTGAGGCCACAATAAGCAGTCTAAATGGTCACATTCTAGTTTCACCTCTAACAAGGGGACAGATATGGACTTCATTTAGGATAGTTTCAATGTCATCTCAGGGCTTATTCAGTCCTTTTCCACTAAAGGTCATTGCAGACTCTGCACTAAGACCTCACCATGAGCTTCTGCCATACAGCCTCTGCCTAGCACAACTGAGACCCCTTAAAGTCTAATGGCATATTGCTTGTTCCCCACCCTCTACCTGGGTTCCAGCTTTCCTTTCCCTGTAGCCATAATGCTATTTGCTTCTCCACCTCTTTTTTTTTTTTTTTTGACAGGCAGAGTGGACAGTGAGAGAGAGAGAGAGACAGAGAGAAAGGTCTTCCTTTGCCGTTGGTTCACCCTCCAATGGCCGCCGCGGTAGCGCGCTGCAGCCGGCGCACCACGCTGTTCCGATGGCAGGAGCCAGGTGCTTATCCTGGTCTCCCATGGGGTGCAGAGCCCAAGCACTTGGGCCATCCTCCACTGCACTCCCTGGCCACAGCAGAGAGCTGGCCTGGAAGAGGGGCAACCGGGACAGGATCGGTGCCCCGACCGGGACTAGAACCCGGTGTGCCGGCGCCGCAAGGCGGAGGATTAGCCTGTTGAGCCACGGCACCGGCCTCTCCACCTCTTTTGAGCCCTTCCAATCCACTGAAGATCGTTTGCCTTCCACAGCCATATATTCTATTATTCTTTCTTTCTGCCCCCATCCCCAACTGCCCTTCTAGCCTGTACTCCATAGTTTTGTCCCTCATCCTATTCTGGGTGCTATTATCTCCTAACTTCTCTGCAAGTTCTTCAAGGTCAGGGACTAGTAACATTTCAGGACTTCCCCACTGCTGCCTCTGAGATCATAGGTTCACAAACTCCCAAAATGGCATTGCTGGGAGGGCCCTTAGAGACAATGTAGTTTAACCTCCTCCTTGTATAGACAAAGATCCAGGGCCCCAGAGTGCTGGGTCCAGAATCCAGTTTTCCTTCATTTTTTAGTGGCCTTTCCCCTAGTTAGTGTCTCCCCTCCTTCATCAAAATCCCACCTCCCTGCTGATTGGAGGGTTATAAAACAGAACAAAACAAAAACAAACAGCAATAACAAAAACAGAGCCAGAGCTGGGAAGTGGCTTTTCTATGTGTTTGAAATTCCTTACCTTTTCAACATTATTTTTTTTTTCTCTGTGAAACTACAACTCTGCTAACTCATGCACAAAATTTGGATGAGCTGAGCTGCATTCAACTGTGAACGAGTCACAAGAAATGAAATCTGCAGAGCGCCTCCAACCACTTGACACTCCCTCTGTTCCCACAGACTGGGCTGGACTCAATTCCCTGGCCCTCTGCCCTCTCGCCCCCGCTTCAGTCCCCAGAGCATTACAGCTCCAGCCTTACCAGTGGCTTGATCACTGTTAACTCCCCAGACTCACTGTGTCCCTCTCAGGGGCAGGATTTCTTTGCATAGCCACGCCTAGATACACTGAGTAGACCAATAGCTGCTCTCGGAGTCTCACCGGGGCGGAGAAAGTAGGCGTAGCATGAAAGGAATAGAGGGCTGGTTTGGGGGCTGCCGTTGCTACACGTGGATGGATGTGAAATGAGTCAAACGGAGTTCTGATCGCAACGGATTTCATCTATTGTGAGTATGGTATGCAGGCTGGGGGTGGGGGGCTGAGGGATGAAACCTGGGTGGGATGTCTGATCTGAGCTGAGGTGCTTTTTCCCCGGAATTTAGTTGTGGCAAGATCCACCCAGCTAGCCAGTACGGGGCACGTCTGAGAATACTGCTTAGCGTGACAAGGAAGCTGAGATCTACGGCACCTAGGTGTGGGTGTACAGAATGGTCAGGATGTTCCTAGTGTGTTACAAAGTCAGGCTGGGAAGGTATCCCGTGGCCATCCGTCTGTCTGTCCATTTGTGTCCAGAGAGCACTGTCTGAGGTGCCAGGAACCTAGGCTAATATTCTCAGTGCCACGGCAAGTTAGTTCCTGCCTGTACAGGCTCTTACTGGACCGGGCGGCATCTGGGAACATGCCCGGACCTGTCCAACCACCTTGAGCATCTGGTGTTGGGAGATAAGAAAGAGAAGGAGCCTGAGAGTTAGGAGAGGGAAGTTGGGGGTGGGTCAGACATGTGGAGCATCCCGAGGGAAGCTGAACTGCTGGCCCACCCACGTGGCTCTTGGGCAAGTCAGGGCTTGTATAAAGAGCCTGCTGGCTGGCTCTCTATGGGGGCTTTCAGTCCACCCCCTCACCCGCCGGGCTGGGTTTCACTTGATCCCTCACTCCTGGAAGCTGAGCCCGGGGCAGTGATATTTTGATCCTGCCTCACCCAAACACTGGCCAAGGCCCAGGCAGCTGTGAGAACTGGGGGACAAGAAGAGACCCGCCAGAGACCTGGCTGGGAAAACAGGCTGCAGGGTCTGATTTTGGACAGGTGTTAACAGCGTGGGCCAATGTCATGCAGGGTGGCTGGGACAGGAAAGTGTGGAGCATCTCCCCTTGATAACTTCTTCACTCCCACATACCTTCAATTAAACTTAACAGGCTCAGAGAGCACCTACTTTTTGCCATCATGTGTGAAACAGTGAGATACCTAAAACACAGGCTGTGCCTGTTGGAGGGAGACTGTCTCATCGTGGGTATATAGGAATGCAAATTAAATATCATACAAAATAGGTTTTATAGGTGCAATAAAAATGCTCCAAGGTTGTCAAATAAAAATTATATCAAGTTGAGCAAGAGAAAAATCAGAAAAGTTTTTTTTTGTTTGTCTTTTGAAATTATAACACTTACCAGGGCTCCAGAGCCAGACTACTTGAGTTCAGAGCCTATTATTAATTTGTATGACCTTGGATAAACAGAGTTACTTCCTTCTTGCTGAGCTTCATTTAACTCTCAGCTAAAGTGGAGATAATAATAGCACCTACCTCATCGGGTTGTTGTGAGGATTAAATGAGATAATCCATGTGAAATATTTGCACATGCTTAGCACAGGGGCTAACCCAAAATAAGCACCCAATAAATGTTAACTATTATTATTTAAGATAGACCAAGGAGCACAGCTAAGATTTCAACAGGTGGAGATGGGAGGAGAAGGCAATTTAAGCATAGAAAACAACAGGAACAACTGCTTGAAGGCTGGGAAGCCTCAAGCATGTGAAAAGAACACCAGCTGAGCTGGATTTTAGAGTACAATTAGGGGGAAAGGGGAAGTTAAAGTTGCCCTGGTTGATTGGTGGTAAAACCGCAGAAGACTCTGGATTCCCCAGTTTTGATTGGATTGGGAAAAAGTGAAAGCTATTGGAAGTTTCTGAACTAAAGAAAAGGTCAGTTCTGTGCTTTAGGAAGGATAATCTGGTACGTGTGAGTCAGCCAGATTGGAACAAGAAAACACCAGAAGTGGATAAACTAGATGCAGAGAGGGGACACGGCCCTGAAACTGAGGCATGGCTGTGAGAATATAAAGGGGGCAGTTAACTTAATAAAACATTACACTAGTTGAATCTGCAGAAGTTAGAACTCAATAAATTTATTGGAAAAGCAAATGAGAGAATCACAATCACCTGGAATTGACTTAGACTTTAAAAGGTTATGCATTCCCATCCCACTTCTGTAAATGATGCAACAGAAAGGATACTTATCTTCTGAATTAGACATAGCTGTCTTCAAGTGCCCAGTCTGCTACTTACCTGTCTGTAATCCTGAATACATTGTGCATCTGGTATTCCCAAGCAGGATCAGTATTTCCATACAGCATTTAGAAATGAAGATTGAGGTGCTACTGCATTTAGTGTCAACCAGTTTAAACAACATAGAATTATTCTTTCCACTCACCTACAGTATCAGCAGTAAGTCCAATAAGAAATATTGAATTTCTTTGGGCTTCAGTTTTCTATCCTGAAAAATAGGGAGAATAGTACATCATAGTGTTCTTGTGTTCTTGGAAGAATTAAAAGAAATAATCCCTGTAAAGGATCTAGCACAGTGCCTGACACATAGTAGGCTTTCATGAATCATGTTTGTCTTTTACCCCAATTGATTTTACCTTAAGGCATCCTTGCTGGTCTGCCTGAACACTTCTAGTTCTACTTACTGCTCTGAGACAGCCCATTCCCTTCAGGGAAAACCTTTACGGTTTAAAAGCTTTTCCTTTCGCTAAACTTAATTAATAGCTTGCACTCAGATGTCCTTGTCATTTTCCTGGGGCCACCCAGAGCAGTCTACTCTGACATCCATAGTATTTCTTCAGAGTTCTTAAGACCAGAGGCGGGCCGGCGCCGTGGCTCACTAGGCTAATCCTCTGCCTTGCGGCGCCGGCACACCGGGTTCTAGTCCCGGTCGGGGCACCGATCCTGTCCCGGTTGCCCCTCTTCCAGGCCAGCTCTCTGCTGTGGCCAGGGAGTGCAGTGGAGGATGGCCCAAGTCCTTGGGCCCTGCACCCCATGGGAGACCAGGAGAAGCACCTGGCTCCTGCCATCGGAACAGCGTGGTGCGCCGGCCGCAGTGCGCTACCGCGGCGGCCATTGGAGGGTGAACCAACGGCAAAAGGAAGACCTTTCTCTCTGTCTCTCTCTCTCACTGTCCACTCTGCCTGTCAAAAAAAAAATTAAAAAAAAAAAAAAAAAGACCAGAGGCCAGAACTCCCTATACCTTTTGTTCCCAGGTCAAACAACCCTGTTACTTCCATTTCCAATATGACACACTGTCAAATCCAATACAACTCTGAAGTTTTGAAACTATATAATGTCAGGTGATGGTGGCAACTTCATAGCAGTGGGTGACACTGCCAGAGGAACAGGATGGGTGAATGTGAACTCTTTGCTTATAATTAATCCTGTATCATTTTTGCCCACCAGGTGCCAAGTATTTTCAAACCCATCATCCCACTGACTCCTCATGCCAACTAGGAAACGTGCAGATCTTTTTGTCTTAATTTGTACAGGTGGCCAAACAGCCCCAGATGAAGCGTGCCAGAGATCATTTAATTAGTAAGTTTCTGAGCCAGAACTGAAAGCCAGATTTCTCTTACTCCAAATTTACTATAGTTTTTCATTTTCCATGTTTGATTTTAAGGTGATGGCTGAGCAATTAGACTAACTCTGGCACTGGAGGAAGAGACAAGAGAAAGATCCATCCTCTGGTTACCTTACACTAGTTAGTCAAATCTTTGAAAGATTTCAATAAGGAAGCTCTTGAGGGAGACCAAGCCCCTAGTTTCAGGAGAGGAATAAATAATACTTTTTTCCAAGTACCATCTGGTAGGCCAAAAAGCCCTCCTTTAGATAGATGTCTTCTCTACCTGCTCCATTTGAATGTCTTCCGCAGGGAGTGAGACATCTTTTGGAGCCTCCGAAGTAGAGCTTGATTTTTAAAGCAGAATCTGGGGTTTTTTTCTGCTTTCTCATTGGAGATGGGTACCATCCATGTACTTTTCCCTTGGAAGCTTAGCAGGAAAAATTCAGGATAGTTTCACCATCTGTCTGTAAAATAAGCCTGTTATTCTTCAATTTTCGTGGGAGATATCAGGATGGCTATAGTCAGTCTTGGAATATAATTAACTGTCTATTTTCTGCATTTGACACAAGACTATGATCTCTTAAAGGTGGAGAACAGCTTTTTTCCACTTTGGATTGCCTTCCTGCTACTTTGCCGTAATACAATGCTTAGCATAGAAGGTATTAATCAAGTGAGTTTTGAGGGACCAAAATCCCATCTTTCTTACCTGGGTTGACTACAGTTATGACATCTCCCAGTACCCCAAAGACATCACATGATTCTCAAAAATAAAGGAGCTGTCATGTAATATGTGGTGTAATAAACAGTAAGATGCCGTTACTTCAGGAGGCTGTGAGTCATCATGGTGGATAAGCCAAAAAGAGTGGGCAGCACTTCTTCCCTTCCATGAGGCATCCCTCCCTGACCCAGCCCAACCTTTGGAATTGTTCCTCTTCAGGGTAAAATGAGCCAGTATTGGACTGTGGGTGTGAGGGAAAAAAGATGCTGGAGCCTTGGTAGCATAGTCATTGACTCATCAGCCTTATAGCTCAGCCCACTCCTCTCTTTAAATATGGGAAATAGAGAAGCCACAAGCCCTGGAATATGGAGACTTGGATTCCAGTCCCAGCTCTGCTACTGACCAACAATGTGACTTTGAGAAAACTCTATCCCTTTTTTGATCTTCATTTTCCCCATCTAGACCATCGGAGGGGGAGGTGTTCAGTAATTATGAAGAATACTTTTGTGATTTTATGACTATAGATATCCAATTCTTTAGGTGTTTGAAGTTTTATCAGTTTCCAAAGAGGAGAAAAAATAAACAATAATGTAATGTGCTGTCTTGTGAGTACTAAGGTGCCTATTACAAAAAGGATTCAAGCAGATCCGGACAGTATATCTTTACTAGGCAACAAGCAGCTGGGACTAAGATGACTTTAATGTGCATTTATATATAAGATCATAGGCAGCCAAACCAAAAAAAAAATTCATAGGCAGCTTGTTAGTCAGTTTCACCTTCTCTCTACAACCCCTACCAAGTTCTATATCTTTGTTTCCTTTCCATGTTCACTCTAAAAAAGGCAAGAAATATTTTGGCAGTAATGTCTCATCCTGGACAAACAGGCCTCATTCCGTGGGCTACTTCTCCCAGTCCTATTGTAAGGATATGGCTGTAGGTTTTGCTTGCAAATGCCCATTAGTTTGTATCCCTACTCTTTTTAGAATAGTTCATTCCCTGGCATAGGAGGAAGGGATGAAGTACTTCACAGAATTTGGATTGCTATGGGAAAAGGGAGATTGTTCTTATTGACATCTTCAGAGAGATATAGCTATTCCAAATTACTTCATAAACAGGACAGGATGGAGAAACTATAGGAAAGACCAAACAAAGTAATAGAAATCAGAACACTTGATGGAGTTTTATCCAGTTCCTAGCCCTGAAAAGAAGTCATACCGTGAATTCAGTTCCCAGCTGGGGCAATTCAGCCAAAAGCCTCCTTGAGAAGTCAAGGAATCTCCACTCCCAGTACTTGCTGGTGGGGTAACTAAGTTTCGATGATGCCATAATTTCATGACATCTTGTGGTGGTCTGTACATGAGCAAGTGATTCACTTTGGCTAGGGAGACAGCAGAGCAAATCAGAGGGCTTGGGTGGCTGGCCTGTGGCTTGTCTCCAGTGCCCTTTGCTACTCAGCTGTGGGTGGGATAGTAACGATCACAGCAATCCCTCAAATGTGTAGCAGGATCTGGAGTTTCCAGAGCACTCTCACATATATTATCTCATTTTTCCCTTGAACATCATCCAAGGTAGTTTCTGTGTCTTTGCTCCCACTTGGGAAGATTCAGCAATCATTAAAAGGTTATTTTCCCCTCGTAATCAGCCCAAAGTTTGCTGTTCTTAATTTCATCCTATTTATTTTATTAATTATATCTCTGTATTCTTGGCTACAGAGTTCCTCCCCCCTGCCTTTAACAATTGTTTCTTAGTGGTTGCCAGACACTAACCAAATATTTACAATTTTTAGCTTTTTCTTCTGCTCGGTTTACAGTGTGTTAAGCTGTGTTTGTATTTTGAGGTTTGTGCTTTTATTGTTCTGTGTGTCCATGCACACACATGTTTTGAAGGAGAAAGAATTTGACTCATATGGTTGGTGTTTGCTTTTGGCTGAGTGGAAATAACCCAGTTCATTTGGTTATTAATTTTATCTGTATAGTGGCAATAGGTTTAATGTGATTTTTTCCTTATTTTTCTACCCCTGCTGGGGCATTTAATCATGCTTTGTGCACAGAAATGAAGAACAAAATAAATAGATGAGGTTTCTTTCATTTTCCACAGCTTCCTTCATTCTCTTTTGTTGAGGTGCTCATGCTGACATTGGTGAGCCAGATGTTGCTATCACTAACAGTTGAGTTCTTCAGCCACTTTGTAAATGGCAAGAGAAGCCTGTTAAAAGTGTGGTAACCACCTGTGGTCTCCGAGTTATTTCTATTCCAGGCACATATTTGAACATACTTGAACATTTTGGACATATTTGGTCATACTCAAACATTTGAACAATTTAGTTTTTATAACACACCCATGAAATAAAATAATACTTCACCAGTGCTGGCCCCCCTCTCTTCCTGTACCAATAGCAGACACCCCTTCTTGAAATGTTGTCCTATATTATCCTATCCAGTTTCTATTCTTTCTTTCCTAGCTTTTCTTTCTAGGTTGCCACTCTCTATTCTTCCTCTTCCAGCTTAAAATATGGGTGTCTTTCAATGTGTTGTTCTTTGAATTCTTTTTTTAATATTTATTTTATTTATTTGAAAGGCAGCGTTACGGAGAGAGGTAGACTCCCCAAATGGCCACAATGGCTGAAGCCAGCAGCCAGGAGCCAAGAGCTTCTTCTTGATCTCCCACATGGGTGCAGGAGCCCAAGTACTTGGGCCATCCTCCTCTGCTTTCCCAGGCCATAGCAGAGAGCTGGATTGAAAGCGGAGCAGCCGGGACTCAAAGTGGCACTCATGGGATGCCGGTGCTACAGGCTGGGGCATTAACCCGCTACACCACAGCACCATTCCCTACTCATCCAAGCTTCTGCCATTATTTACCTGGGCCAGTAGTTCTCAGCTCCCAAGAAGTTTTGATTTGATTAGCCTAGGGCATAGGTGTTTTCTCCAAAGTCTTATAAATGATTCTAATGTGTGGTCATGAACAAGAGCTGCTGTTCTTTTTTTCAAAAAAGATTTATTTATTGATTGATTTGAAAAGCAAGGGAGAGAGAGAGAGAGAGAGAGAGAGAGAGAGAGAAAGAGAGAGAGAGAGAGAGAAAGAGAAAGAGAAAGAGATTGTCCACCCTCTAGTTTATTCCCAGATGGCTATAACACCCAGGTCTGGGTAAGGTCGAAGCCTGGAACTCCATCCTGATCTCCCATTCGGGTGGCAGGGACCCAAGTACTTGGACCATCTTCCACAGCTTTCCCAGAAGCATTCGAGGAAGCTGGATTAGAAGTGGAGCAGCAGCTGGATCTGGAACCAGGGCTCCTGTATGGGATACTGGCATCTCAAGTGGGGGCTTAACCCACTCAAAAGCTGCTGTTCTGGCCTTTTTATGTATTTAACTCATCTTTAACTGCAACCTGTGTTATAGATGTTTTAATTACCTACTGGACACAACCACTGAAATAATCCTCTGTCCTCTCCAACTCTACATAATTAACATAGTTACAAAACCATGCATTGTCTTTTGTCTGCCAAGCAACTCCCATTTCACACATTTCATGGTCCTGGGATTCTCCTGGTTTCCCAGGCAGTAACTCTCAGAATTTTCTGTGACTCATATCTTTCTTCCCCTCTCCTATGGCTACCCCCATTGTCCTGGCCCTTATCTCCTAAGGCCAAGGCAGTAATTCTATCAAACTGTTATTTTAAAAATAGATTAATTTCAGATGATGCTTTTGCATACCTCGAATATTATTGAAGCAAAATAAAATTTTAGTGAAGGCTGAAGGGACCTGCATTCCATATTTTAGAGTTCAATACTGCCCTGGAAACCACGCTGGACCCGTGGGCCCTAACTTACCTTGGAGTTCTGGTTTTGTTTCTTACTAAGTAAATAAACTTAGAGGAAGCCTTCTTCTCTGTGCTGCAGCTTTTAAAAAAATCTGCTAATTGCTGACGACAATCCCTAACTTGTTTCTGGAGTTATTGTTCAGGCTAGAGATTGTTATAATTACTTTGTAACTGTTTTACTATTTGTTTATCCAGCAAATATTAATTTTGTGCCCATTTTGTGTCGGGTACTGTTCTAAACACTAAGTGCATATGAACTGAACATAGCAGGAACCATGATTTCATGGTGTTTAAATTTTAGTTGGAAAAAGAACAGACAATAGGGAAGTGAGATGAATGATATGTCCGGTCATAAGTGCCATGGAAATTAATACTACAAGAAAGGGGGATAAGGAAATATGGTGGGAAGTTGCAATTTTATAAAAGAGTATTCCTACTTTTTTAAAGGAGAAGCCTTACTAAGAAGATGGTATAAGAACAAAGAACTGAAGAATATGAGGGGGATAGCCATGTGAATATCTTGGGGAAGAACATTGCTGACTTGAGCAGATATGAAGGCCTTAAGGTGAGAGCATTTGTGGTTAGTTTGAAGAACAGCAAAGAGAACAACATGAGTGGAATGAAGAGAGTAAGGGGAAGAACAGTTGAGCTTAGAGTGAAAGAGCTCATGAGGTAAGCAGATCATCTAGGTGTCATCAACCATCAGAAGGTTTTTCCTTTTATTATGAGTGAAATAGGGAGCCATCAATGGAGCTTGGGGTTGGAAATGACATGATCTAACATTTCTTAAAGGAACCACTATAACTTCAGTCCTTTTACTTTCTATTCTTCATAGAAAAAAATAAACAGTAGACTCTAGGTTAGTCCTTTACCAGATTCCCTCTGAATACAGGGGACAAAACCCTTTTCCTGACCACACCATATATTCAGACAAGACAGACAAGGTCGGAACCAAAAGAACCCCTAGAGTGGTGATATTTTTATCATTGGTTGTACATGAAAATCAGCTGGTGCACTGCATGAATTCCAGATGCTCAGGCCACATGGCTGACTAACTGCGTCAGGATCTCAGGGGTGGTATTCAACATGTATCAGTATTTTTGGAGCTTTCAAGGTGCAGCCTAGCCTGGAAACTGCCAGTCTAAGAGATGGACCTCAAGACATAAATGGGACCTTGAATAGAGCACCGATGGCACAGCTGGACCTGAGACCACTCACTGTATTGAGCTAAAACCAGAAATATAAAACTCACAAGTAGCCGGAAAGGTGGAAACTAACATGTTTCATACTTTGGAAGTGGCTAAGGTCAACAGAAAGCTGGGTATAGGAGCAGCCTTGGGCCAGAGCAGAAAAGGAAAGGCTGAGAGCCAACACCAAATGGTGAAGCAACATGTGGATTATCAGCCAAACATCTGGAAATGATGAGGGCACTATACAAATAATGTGCATGATTTTCAAAGAAGTTTTCTCAAGTCTGTGATGAGCAGCTACATTGGTTTTTGCCAGTTGTGTGCACGTGGGTGGGTGGGCTCAAAGTTGAGTAATGGGCAGGGCATGGACCAGTTGTCACCTTCCTCACCCTTTTTAATCCCAGACCTCCTGCACTGTCCAGGCAAAGCAAATATCCTGAAGGCCTTAGTTCTTAATATAGAACTGTCGTCCTGTCTTGCCTACCCGTCCTAGATAGAGAGAGCGTGCTTCACCCCACAGGCATGTGTGCAAGTTGAGAAGAACAGCAGTCGCAAGCTGTGGCCAGAGGCAGCTGCACCCCCAGCAGCCTGAGTACCTCACATCCAGCAGAAACTTGGCCAACATCAATTATTCAGGGCACAATGAGGTAATGTGGGGATTATTATTAATGTCAGCCTCATGCCTCATGGCTTCTCCTCTTCCCTGTTTGGGAAGAGCATTCTTACTCTTCTAGGTTGCTTTTTAGAAATCAGGACAGGGAGAGCAGCCACATAACAAAGACTTAATAAAGAGACACTAGTATTTTGCCACTTGTCACTCCCTCTAGTTAAGCCCAATCAAAATACATACAGAACTAACTGGATAAATTTGAGTGCAAAGTTAGGTAAAAAAAAAATCACAGTTGGAGGCACATATAATAAAATCCTTAGGAGCTCTGAAAAATAGTATTTTGAAATTAATTTAGGTAACATGTATTAAAAATGTAGGGTAGTTTACTGTATTAATGAGAAAGTTGAAGAACCATCTTCTTAATAAAACGCAATTCAAATACCACATAATTCACTTTTTGCTAGTGTACAGTTCACTGGTTTTTGGTATATTCACAAAGTTGGACAACCCTGATCACTATCTAAGTCTAAACCATTTACATTAGCTCCCTCCAAAATTCATATTCATTATGCAGTCATGCCTCTTCCCTCCCCTCTAGCTCCAGGTAACCAGTGAATCTAATTTCTGTTTCTATGGACTGCCTATTCTAGAATTATTATTGTTATCCTGGAATCACACAATGTTTGCCTTTTTATCTCTGGCTTCTCTTACTTAGTATAATGTTTTCAAGTTTCATCCATATTACAGCATGTAATAAGTACTTCATTCATTTTTCTGGCTGTATGTGTAGGCCACATCTTGTTTATCCACACACATAGTTGATGGTCACTTTTTTCCACTTTTGGCTATTATGAATAGGGACATTCATGTACAAATTTTGGTGTGGACATATATTTCCATTTCTCTTGAGTATATACCAAGGAGTAAAATTGCTAGGTCACATGGTAATTATATGTTTAACATTTTGAGAGCCACAAAACCATTTTCCAAAAGGACTGTGCCATTTTACATTCCCATTAACAGCATATGAATGTTCCAGTTATTCCACAGCCTCCTCAATACTTGAGTATGTTTTTTTATTATAATCACACTAGTTGGTCAAAAGTGATATTTCATTATAGTTTTGATTTACATTCTTCTTATCACCAGTGATACTGAGCATGTTTTAATGTGCTTATTGGCCATTGGTATATCTTGTTGGAAAGCCAGCTGTTACTGTTCCTGTTTGTAATGGGAAACCTAGTCCTAAGTTTATTGATAATTGAGTTTTAGATTTGAATGAATTAAATAATAGTCCTAGTGTTTTCAAATACTTGACCCATTTTCAAATTGGGTTATTTATCATTTTTATTTTGAGTTATTAAGAGATCTCTATATATTCTAGGCACAAGTCTTATGAGATGTATGGTCTTCAAATGTTTGTCTACCAATTATGTGGATTGTCATTTCATTTTGTTAGTAGTGTTCTTTGAAGCACAAGTTTTTTTATTTTCTAAACTCTGTATTTAAGTGCAGTTTGTCCATTTTTTGTTACTTGTACTTTAGCATCTAAGAAACTGTTGCTAAATCCAAGATCACAAGTTTTATACCTCTATTTTCTTATAAGAAAAGAAATAAAACTGTAGAATTCTTATGTATTATTTAAAAAGCTCTGGTAAAAATTTTAAAGTTATAGCTATTTAGTGTTGTGATCCACGGGGCCGACACTGTGGCGTAGCAGGTAAAGCTGCTGCCTGCAGTGCCCATATGGGCACCGGTTTGAGTCCCGGCTGCTCCACTTCCAGTCCTGCTCTCTATGGTCTGGGAAGGCAGTAGAAGATGGCCCAAGTCTTTGGGTCCCTACACACATGTGGGAGACCTGGAGGAGGCTTCTGGTTCCTGGTTTCGAATTGGCGCAGCACTGAATGTTGTGTCCATTTGGGGAGTGAAGCACCAGATGAAAGATTTCTCTCTCTCTGCCTTTGCCTCTCTGTAACTCTTCCTTTCATATAAATAAATCAATCTTTAAAAAATAAAATAATAAAATAAATAAATGGAATCTATAAAAATGCTCATGGTAGGTATTATTTAAGTCCCTATTTTATTTTTATTTTTTAAAAAGATTGATTTATTTATTTGAAAGTTGGAGTTACGCAGAGAGAGAAGGAGAGGCAGAGACAGAGAGGGAGAGAGAGGTCTTCCATCGGCTGATTCACTCCCCAATTGGCCATAATGGCTGGAACTGAGGCGATCTGAAGCCAGGAGCCAGGAGCTTCTTCCAGGTCTCCCACGTGGCTGCAGGGGTCCAAGGACTTGGGCCATCTTCTACTGCCTTCCCAGGCCATAGCAGAGAACTGGATCGGAAGTAAAGTAGCTGGGACTCAAACCAGAGCCCATACCAGATGCTGATACTGCAGGTGGCAGCTTTACCCACCACGCCACAGTACCGGTCCCTAAATCCCTATTTTAAGAATGGGTATTTAGCCTAGCTGTTAAGATGCCATTTAAGACCCATGTATTCTACATTGGAGTACCTGGCTCTATTCTCAGTTCCGGTTACTGACTCCAGCTTCCTGCTAATATAGACCCTGGGGGCCAGTGGTGATGGCTCTAGTAGTTAGGTTCCTGTCACCTGTATGGGGGACCTGTATTGCATTCCCAGCTCCTGACTTCAGCCCCAGCCTACCTCTAGCCATAGCTATTGTGGTCATTTGGGAGAGTGAACCAGTGGGTGGAAACTCTGTCTCTACCTCTGTGTCTCATTACCTCTCAAATAAATATAAATAAATAAAATCTACGTTTTGTAGATGAGAAAATTGATACTGAGAAAGGTGAAAGTATTTTTTTATGAGCACACAACTAGTTAGAGTTGGATATTTTTTTGCATTTCATATATTTTTCTATTTACATAAAGAAAACAGATTTTGTGTATTTCATATATACAATTTTAAACCCATAATGATACTTCACACCCTGCCTCTTATCCTCCCTTCCTCCCTCCACCTATCTTTCTTTTTTCTTTTAATTTTTGTGATAATATACTTTCTTCTTTTTTTTTTATTTTTTTGAAGACAGAGTTACAGAGAGAGGTAGAGCCAGAGAGAAAGAGGTCTTCCATTCTGCTGGGTTCACTCCCCAAACGACCTCAACAGCCAGAGCTGAGCTGATCCAAAGCCAGGAGCCAGGAGCTTCTTCCAGGTCTCCCACGCAGGTGCAGGGGCCCAAGGACTTGGGCCATTTTCTACTGCTTTCCCAGGCCATAGCAGAGAGCTGGATCAGAAGCGGAGCAGCCGGGACTCGAACCTGCGCCCACATGGGATTTCCGCACTGCAGCTCTATCCGGTACGCCACAGCACCAGCCCCGATAACATACTTTCAATTCACTTTATAGTCACAGGCTTAATACTATACTCAATAAAGAATTCAACAAGTAGAAAATAGAAAGACCACTGTTTCACACTAGTATAGACAGGTCTAAAACAATAATGAAATCTCAAAATGTCAATTTCACTCATATATATTGAATTTTTTGTACTCTGTGTATTAGCTACCACAGACCAAAGAAAACATGATTTTTGTCAATTTTTGTCTGGCTTATCCTGAGTCCGTGTGTCTCTAAAACCTTTGTTGTTCCTTGATGTGGGGATACTACCTTGTTTGGAAAGTCACTATGAAAGAGATTTCATAAGCCCGGTGGCTAGATACATGCACAGTTAACGATAGATTAGGCAACATAGCATGTTGACAAGCTAATAGATTGGGAAACTTTTCTGTCAAGGGCCATTTGGATATTTATAACATCATTCACAGACCATACAAAATGATCAACTTAGAAATTAGCCTGCTATAGGTTTTTTGAACTTTGTGTCCCATTCTGTGGTTGCTTTGGCAGGACCAGACCAAATAATTTCACAGGCCTTACACAGCCCGTGGTCAGATGTTCCTCACCCTGGCAAGCACCGTTGAGGTATCCACTCTGTGTTGGGTACAGGGTTAGCACTGGGCATGCAGTGATCTCTAATTCGGAGAATTTTATACCTCTATTCACGTTGCCATTTTGGAGGATTGAGCCACATTCTCTGTGATGCCTTCGAAGAGTTCCTAGGTGTACTTAATGGTATACCTCAGAAAAGCATGGATTTTATTAAAGCCTAGTTTTTCTGTCTTGCCACCTCTTAAAATAAGAAGGCTGTTGCACCTTCTACAAGACAAGGCTAACTACAGGGGAAAATTTGATGTAAGGTCTACCTGTGTCCCTAGATAATGCCATTTAATATTTAACCCTTATGAAGCAGTTTTATCCGTATGCCTTACCTTAAGTTCCTCAGAATAGTCTAGAGTCTATGTGATTTTATCCTCTTTGATAAAGGCAATTTGTTAAATTTCTCATTTTGATATATTTTGGATAAATGGCTTCACTAAAAAACAGGAGAAAAGAAGCTTTCTGTTCATTCCCAAGGTCCTGATATAGAACTTTGGCAATAAGCCTGTGTTGTCTAGACAAAGGAACATGTTAGTGGTAATGCCATATGAGCTTTATTAGGTGGGTGTGGCTCTGCAAACCAAACAGAGTGGGGTGTCTCACACTTAAAGGCCAGCAGTAGCTGCCATGGAGATTTCAGATGCCTGTGTCAGGAGTTTATCCCAAGAGATGGGCTGCCTTAGGTTACTACCAATGTTTTCCTGTTATGGGAGATTTGTCCAGGCTAGTATGTTGGTCCATTGTCATGAAAGCTATGAGACTACTAATGTTTTTTGTCTTCATGACAAAGATAGATAGCAAGGCATGGAGAATTTGCTTAGTGAGACTGACACCAGAGACAGTTATCAAAATAACACAATAAAAGATATGTTTATCTTCTGGAAAAAAATGGATATTGTAGTTCACTTGCCTGGAAATGAATGAATGGAAAAGAAAGGCCCAGATAATGGTGCAAAAATGTTCACTTAAACAAGAATGTCACCCAGGATGAGTTACCCCATCTTTTTTGGGAACTTCTGGGGGGAGAAATAGTAGCCTTGAGTTGTACATATATAATCTCTCCTCTCTTGACTACAAGTACACTTTTAGGACTTTGACTGCTTTGAGAAAGCACCCAAAATTTGCCCTGATATGGGGTCAAGAGTGAGCAAAAGAATCTCATCCCACCATTCTCTCTGAGCAGGGCACTCCCCATGTAATGACTACTTGAGCTTCCTTTACTAAAGTTCCTCTCTGCAGAAGACTACCTGGATTCCCATGTCTAGCTCTCCACAGCCTTCAGAACAGTTTGATGGACCTCACCTCATTTAATCCTCCTAAGAACTATACGTGAGGAACATATGGCCCCTTTTTCTTAGATCAAGTAACTAAGGCCAGAAAAGACTAAGTCATTCATCCAAGATCATAAATTGAAAGTGGAAGAGCCAGGTAGGGTGACTAACCATTCCCAGTTTGCCCAAGACTATCTCAGTTTTAGCATTGAAAGTTCCATGCCCTGGGAAACATCTTTGTCATGAGCAAACCAGGATGATTGCTAACCAGAATTAGAATTCATATTGTCCAATTCCCAGTCCAATGCTAATGCTACTGTCCTATGCCATCCATATTCCTCAAAATTTGACTTATGCCATCCCTTTTTTTACACCTTAGTGTCCCAGGACATTTCTACATGATAGGTTATCCTTCTATCCCATTCTGTCTAGGAGTGAAGCAGAGGCAGCTGGCAGTTCTCAGACATACTAAAAACCCCTGTTGCAAAAGAGAGGCATGCTAATAATCCCTATACTACTTATTCACTGGGGTGTTATGTTGACCAAATAATAATAGATGTGAAAATGCCTTCTAAGCCATAAAGAGCAAATCATACATGAGTGATTGTGGTTATTCTATACTTTATGGGCAGAAGCAAACAACTTACCATTGTCTACCAGTTCTGCTTCTGCTGTAGCCACCAGTTGTGTGAATTTGGGCAAATTTCTTGACCTTCACATCTCATTTTTTTATCTGAAAAAATGGAGCTAATAATAATCCCAGATATGGTTGTTTTGAGAATTATATGAATTATTATATGTAAAGCATTTTAGAAAAGTTCCTAGCATATGATCAAGGCTATGTAAACATTAGCTATTTTGGATTGACTTCCTTGGTCTCTAACTCACAAAGAGATTAGATTAAGATGACCCAGAAGCTAAATGTCATGGAAACCACTACTTTCTAGGTATCCATTGCAACTAGCTGCCTAGTTTTTGTGTTCTGTACTCACAGCCTTCCCACCATGGATTGCCAAGAAAATGAGTACTGGGACCAATGGGGACGGTGTGTTACCTGCCAACAGTGTGGTCCTGGACAGGAGCTCTCCAAGGTAAGACACACTAGCCAATATATTTATTTTCCCCTCACAGCTTCGGAACCAACCTGGAAACTGATGGGGACCAAGTTTAGGTCAGTCAGGCTTAGCTATGACTGCTCTATTTAAAGCATGAGATTCAAAGACTGGACAATAGAAGTCACAGTTCCAGCGAGAATTCAGCTCAGCAGGATCAGGGTCAGGGGAAGATTTCATGAGATAATGAGGTATCCCAGAAGGAGATGAGGAATGTGGATACATGGGAAGGCTGTTTGGCATTAGGAAATATGTCAATTAAAGCAAGGTCCGTTTTGAATATCAGGAACCAGATATCAGGTCTTAGGAATGGGAATGAGAGAAGAAATGAGAATGCTGAAGTGTGTCCTCCATCCAGGAAAATGTGGGCTACTGAGGAATCTGTAAAGGAGGGATGGGGAACCATAAAGGGCCTGGAATCCCGATTAGAGGTAAGAATCAGCTGAAAATCACCAGCAAGTTAGAGACAGGAGCAAGGCTGGAACTCCATAATCGCTCTGCCTCAGGTACTTTGTTGGTCCCTAAACCTAAAGGTGGTGTTAACTTTGAGCTGCAGCTACAGCTGGAAGGAAGCTAGCCAGAAGATGATCTCTGCCCATTTGCATCATATTTTATGCAGTCATTCACTCATTAATTACTTATTTCTATACCTGCAAAGTGGTAGGCATGGCTGCAGGCTCCATGGATATGGCAAAACAGACAAAAATGTTGCTCTTATTGACCTTACCTTTTAATTACTGAAACAAATAATAAATAAGATACATATATAGATAAGTGAGGACTCTAAATAATGAAGCTATCATAATAATTTAATTAGAGTGATAATATACAGAGGATTTGGCAGCTTGATCAGGAAGCAGAAGGCATCCTAAAAGAGATTCCTTCTTGGGGGAGGTTACAGCAAATGCAGAATCCTCATGTGAGAATGAGCTAGGCATGTTCAAGGAAGAGAAAGAAGGTTAGTGCAACTAAGGTTCTGTGAGAAGGCAAGTGGTACACAATGAGATCAGAGAAGGAGGTATGGGGTATGGGCCAGAGTATGTGGAGGTATGAAGTGTATGATGGGAAATTTTCTTTCTTGCTTTCTTTCTTTCTTTCTTTCTTTCTTTTTTTAGTTTTTTTCTAAGTATTCTAGGAACACTCTGGAGGGATTTAGGTAAGAGCATGACATGATCCCATGTCTGGAAAAAATATAGAAATTATTTGGATAAGTACTTCTTACCTCCATATTTCAAAAAAATGGAGAATAAAGCTCAGGGATATCAATATAAACTAGCACTAACACTATACATAACATTATATCTAACAGTGGGGTGCCAACATGGTTGACAAGGGATTCTAGGACCAAGGAAGACCCAGAAGTTCGGTCATACTAGATACTAAAATAGATCCAGTCGAATAAGCTGCTTGACTTGACAAAATCTTTTTGTAAAAGATTTATTGATTTGCTAGGCAGAGTGACAAAGAGGGACACACACACACACACACACACAGATCTTCCATCTGCTGATTCACTACCCAAATGGACTCAAAATCCAGGTCTGGGCTAGGCTAAAGCCAGGAGCCAGGAACTCCAGTCTGGTCCCCCACATGGAGTGCAGAGGCCCCCATACTTGGACCATCTTCTGCTTCCTTCCCAGTGCATTAGCAGGAAGCTGGATCTGAAGCAGAATAGCTGGGAATCAAACCCACCCTCCAATACAGGATGCCAACATTATAAGCAGTGGCTTAAATGGTGGTGCTATAACACCAGCCCTACAAAATCTATTTTAAATATCACATCAATCTTCATGATAAAAAGCTTTACAACTGTTCCTATCATGCACATGTCTATTACTTTTAAGCTATCCATGCTTACAAAGCTGAACTCTCCAAGGGAGAACAAAATCAGTCTGTTTATCAAACTACTGGTACCAGACTCTTAAGAGGAAGCTTGTGATGGAATTCACATTTGGTTTAGTACCTCTTAGACTGCCATTTACTTCAGCACCACTAGAAAGCTCAGAGAAAATAAATGAATTGGAATAGTATACTCCTGCAAAAGCCTTATATAAATTGCTTGTACTAGTCAAATATCTGCTTTTTAAGGAGCTCTCATGCGCATTATCTCATTTGACTCTTACAAGAGTCACATTATGAAGGTATTCTGAGGCCCATTTTATGCATAAGACAGCTGAAGCTCAAAGAGAATATGTGACTTGCTCAAAGTCACAATGGTGTGATAAAAATAAACAAGAAATTTGGAGTCAGATCTACCTGGTTTTTAAGGCAAATTATTTTGCCTCTGAACCGATTAACCTATATTAAGTTGCAAGTTACATGGTGACTTCAACCATAACTGAAGTCTAGAGATAGATAACATTTTGGTTTGTTGGGCAGATCAAAAGGGTAATCAAGGACCCAGACTCTTTCATCTATCTTGGCCACCTTCCTGTTTTTTTCCCTCATGCTTATAGCTTCAAAATTGCCACAGCTCGGCCGGTGCCACGGCTCACTAGGCTAATCCTCCGCCTGCGACAACGGCACACCGGGTTCTAGTCCCGGTTGGGGTGCCGGATTCTGTCCCAGTTGCCCCTCTTCCAGTCCAGCTCTCTGCTGTGCCCGGGAGTGCAGTGGAGGATGGCCCAAGTGCTTGGGTCCTGCATCCGCATGGGAGACCAGGAGAAGCACCTGGCTCCTGGCTTCAGATCAGCGTGGGCTGCCGGCCGTAGTGGCCATTGTGGGGTGAACCAACGGAAAAAGGAAGACCTTTCTCTCTCTCTCTCTCTCTCTCTCACTGTCCACTCTGCCTGTCAAAAATAAAAATAAAAATAAAAAAAACAAAATTGCCACAGCTCAAAGAATCTTGTATTCACACTGTTAGCAAAGTGTTTCCCCAGAAGCTCCTCAGCAGATTTCCCTATATGTCTTGTGATACCGAACTGGCTGATGTAGCAATCTTACCTAGAAGGGAGGCTGGCAAAAGAATATCTGGCAAACAAAAATGGGATTGCCATGATTACCCAAGTCCAAACAAGATTCCATTCTTGAGGGTGGTCATCATGCCACCTAGAAAGAAATCAATATTCTGTTACTATGGAAGAAGAGGATATTTGGATGAGCAGCTAACAGCATGTGAGACAGCGTTTTTTTTTTTTCTGGTTACCTTTATTTATTTTAAAAGTTTACTCATGAATTAGAAATATAATTGAAAATAAATCATCGCAAAAGAAACACTATTTCCTCAGGACATTTTTCTACAAGTATAATTGCCACGCTAAATAATGGATACAATTTTAAGATTCTTGAAATATATTAGTAGATAACATTTCTGAAAATCCTTTACTAATATCCATTACAATTACATTTATTTTCAACCAGGCATAAAATTCCCATATCCCAGAAGCGTAACCATAAATGAATAATGCATGTTTCATTATGTATTACTTTTATGCCTTCCTTTGTAATATTAAATTACTAATTTATGAGGGCTTTATGAGGATTTTGTTTTATCTTTTTCAATTTGATAAGGAAATATACCAGTGTTTTCTGTTTATTTGTCCATTTGGATTCCCAAATTTGTTATTTGTTTCTGATTGTTTTATCTACTCTGAATATATGTTGCTTATTGTTCATTCTCTACTCTTGTAGGGCACCTGAGTAGACAGACATTACAAAATATAGAATATGTTTTAAAATCATTTAAATAATATATATATAAATATACATTTTATATAGTTTAAAATCAGAAATGTTGATTTTTATTTTTTAAAAATTCGCTTCAGTCTTTGATATGATATATATATATATATATTCTCAGTTTGTCGTTTGTCTTCTGTTTTTCATATTTTACTTTGCAAAGATTTCTTTGAATTTTTATGTAATTGCATCTATTTTTTATTGCTTCTAGATTTTGAGTTATAATTAGAACAGATTTCTCCACGTCCATATTAATGAGAAATTCACTTATATTTCATCTCAGTATTTACAGCATTTCATTTTTATATGTAAATATCTGATGCATTTGGAATTTATTCTGATGTGCAGTTTGTGAGGAATGAATCAAATTTTATAATTTTTTTTTCTCATATGGCAGTTCAGGTATCTAACAGAACATACACAGGACAGTTTTTCCTTATTCTTTTGACATACTCCCTTTGTTCACTTGATTTCCTGTGGTCTTAAAAATCATATAATTTAGTCTTATTCCTGAATTGATTGACAAAACTCAGGTCCAGTGAATTGCCCAAGGCCACATGGTTTGTTAGTGGTAGAGGTAGGAGTTAAAGTTAGGTCTCCCTGGCCCTAGATCAGCATTTTTCACTACTCTGCTGTATTTTTTTTTATTACTTTGATCTTCAACTAATCCTGTAAAGCAGATATGGCAATTATCACCATTTTGCTGCTGCACATAGCAGAGGCTCAAAGAAGTCCTTTACCTTCCCAAGAAACCCAGAATACAAGTAAAACAGAAAGCACCCATATTAGATCCCTGGTATGTATCAGAATAGGATCTTAGTAGAAAAGATCATTGTGAGTAGAGCTGTGAGTTATTAAGATCAGAAGAGGCAAAGAAGAGGAGCATGATGGCAGGAATATTAGAGAGTGGCTGAGGTTCACTTAATCTAACCCCTGTGAAGGCATAACTTACCTAGTGTATTAATTTAGGTAATGTTAACTGCTATCACAAATACATATTAGATGTGGTGATATAATAGATTAAGGTTTTGTTTATGACTAACACCAATCAAAGTTGGGAAGTGGGAGGAATATTCTCATTCATTTTGGGATCCAAGATTTTAGATGCTCTGTCACTTTTTAATGATTTTATTGAAATACAATTCACATATCATATAATTCACTCAGAGTATAGTGATCAATGGCAGTTGGTATATGGCATTATTTTTTAAAATTAACAGTAATTGTATATATTTATGGGTACAGTGTGTTTTTTTATATGTATATATTATACACTGCTAAATTAGGGGAATCAGTATTTCTCCCTGTTTGACATCACATTATGAGTGGGGCCCTGGAGCTCCTTTCTTCTATTTGTCCTTAAAATACATGTTATTGTCAACAATAGTCATCCACTATGACATATGCCACTAGAAACTTATTCCTTATATCTAGTTCTGTTTTGGTACCCATTATCCAGCCTCACTCTACCTCATCAACCCCTCCCAGCTTCGAATAAGTGCTATTCTGTGTTCAGATTGAAGGATTTTTTTTATTTTAGTTTGTTTTGCTTATTTGAAAGGAAGAGTGATAGAAAGAGGGAGAGAAGCAAAGAGAAAGAGAGATCTTCCATTCACTGATTCACCTCCCAAATGGTCCCAATGGTGGGTCCTGGTCCAGGCCAAAGCCAAAAGCCTGGAAATCCATCAGGGTCTCCCACATGAGTGACAAGGGCTCAAATATTCAGGCTATCTTCTGCTGCTTTTGAATGCGCATTATCAGGGAGCTGGATTGGAAGCAGAGCAATGGGGACTCTAATTTGTGCTCCAATATAGGATACCAGTGTCACAAGCAGTAATGTAACTAGATGTTTCAGAACTCTAGTTCTAAGGTTGCGTTTGTTTGCTTGTTTTTGTTTGTTTGTTTGCAATATTTCTCTTTCTTTGCCTGGATATGTCACACATTTTCTTCTAGTTTTATCCATTTTGCTGTAAATGGTAGAATTTCCTTTTTTATGGCTGAATAATATTCCATTGTGTGTACATTTGGCTTATCCATTTATCTTATGATGGACACCTTGGTTGACTCCATCTCTTGGCTATTGTGAATGGTGCTTCAGTATACATGGTGGAGCAGGTGTCTCTTTGATGTAATTATTTCATACTTTTTGGATATATACACTGTAGTGATCATAAATCTTATCTGTAAAAATTTTATAAAGGCGATACTGCTGTGGGTACTGATTATAGCTGTTTGAAAGATATTTCCCCATCTTTTGGCATATGGTACAATTGCACTATCTTGTACCCTTTGAAGTTACTAATGATTAGTTGGTATGTGTGGCAAAGGACATATGAGCAACGTGGAATGAGTCATTTCTGGGGGAAAACTTTAAGAGCCAGCGCACAGTTCACAATGTTCTCTTTTCCCTGATGCTGCAATCATTTCAGCACAAAGATGAAGTCTCTGTTACCCTGGGAACCTCATCAAGGATAATGTAAAGCAGAGCCCTCAGGAAAACTCGAGTAGGCAAATTGTGTTTGTGAGAAATAAACTTTTTAAGACACTGGGATTCGGATTTTCTTTTTGCTGTACTATAACCTAGCTTATGCTGACTGGTACCAGTACTTAGCTATGCTACATGCTATGTACTCTAATATTTGATAACATTATCCTTTTTTGTTCTATTTCAATTTCCAATGCTGACTATAACCTAGTACATTGATTTTATGACCCAGTAATGGGGTTGCAACTTGCAGTTTGAAAAATACTACTCTATATCATGTTTACTTGTCTCATAGCTTCTTCTTTCTCCAAGCTCCTGGACAAAAGTTAATCACTGTCCCATCTCTTGGCAGGACTGTGGTTATGGAGAGGGGGGAGATGCATACTGCACAGCCTGCCCTCCCCGCAGGTATAAAAGCAGCTGGGGCCACCACAGATGTCAGAGTTGTATCAACTGTGCTGTTATCAATCGTGTCCAGAAAGCCAACTGCACGCCTACCTCTAATGCTGTCTGTGGGGACTGTCTGCCCAGGTGAGCCTGCAGTATTGGGCCAAGCTATTCTGGGATGTTTCAATCTATTTATTGTTGATTTATTTCTTTATTTTTACACTGAAATACAGAGAGAGAGAGAGAGAGAGAGAGAGAGAGAGAGAGAGAGAGAGAGAGATGGAGGTGGAGACTGATAGATATATTCATCCTCTGGTTCACTCCCCAAATTCCTTCCACAGACAGGGCTGAGCCAGGCTGAAGCCAGGAGCCCAGGACTTAATCCAGGTCTGCCATGTGTGTGAAAGGACCCAACTATTTGAGCTATCACCTGCTGCCCCCAAGGATGGATGTGCATTAGCAGAAAGCTGGGTAGAATGAGGACTCAAACCCAGGCACTCTGAAATGTGATGTGATCATCCCTAGTGGTTCTTAACCCCTGCACCAAATGCCCATCCCAGGACATTTTTAACCTCTGGAGATGTCTCTCATCTTCACTTCTCAAACCCTAGTTGAACTATTCTCTCTGTTCATATCATATTCATTTGAACTCCTAGAGGGGAGAACAGTATCTTCCCAAGATCCCTCTGTGATGTTCCTAGCTCATTGTCAGCCATAGATGAGTACCTAACAGCCTTTTTGTGATACTGATACTATTAGTATAGGACCAAAATTCAAGGTAAATTTTACTGTGGACCTAGAAACATATGAAGTGGTGGGTATCAATGCAATAATTCTCTTTTGGGACTAGCTCCCCATTTTGCTGTAAGGGATGGTGAATGGGGAAAGAGGTGGAATATCTGGGCCTCAGAGTCAGAATCAGAGCTGGTGCCAAAGAGCTCATGAGAAGAGACAGATGCTGGTTTCTGGAGGGTGAGATTCTTAGAAGCTGCCTATTGGTGATCCCAGGAAAGACTGGTCCAAGTGCATTGCTATTTGTTCACCCTTCCATTCCTTATTGCTTTGACCACAGGTTCTACCGAAAGACACGTATTGGAGGCCTGCAGGACCAAGAGTGCATCCCCTGCACGAAGCAGACCCCCACCTCTGAGGTTCAGTGTGTGTATCCAGTTCTCTTTTCCCGCTTCCTCCCTGACCCACTAGGTGGCAGCAAGATAGTCTAGTAAAGACTTCCCCTCTGTTGAGGAATGAAGTTCCCCTCAGTTAGATTTGAACCCTGGTTTCACAACGTAATATTCATGTAACTAACCTTTTGCAAATAATTCAAAATCACCAAACCTCGTTCCCCTCATCTGAAAGAAAATGTGACATAATAATTTTCTTCATACTTTATGTGATAGTTGTCTAGGTCTAATAAAATAAAGGATGCTTAAAAACACTTCTAAATTACATTTGAATACTTATCAATTATTATTATTATTATTATTGTTATTATTATTATATGAAGTCTGTAGGATTCCCTAGGGCTTAGGACTCATGAAAGGCTGAATGAAGAACTAGGGCTTAGTAAATGGCTTTATCACTATCTATTTATCTATTTGCCTGTCATCTTTTTCTAGTATCTATCTAATTTTTAAAAAGTTACTGATATATTTTTAAAATTATGAGTTATTTAAAAACTATAGAAATATTTTAAATGCAGAAATGTAAAATATTCAGTTACTGAACATGAAGTTACTAAATCTTACCATTTTTTTCAGTTTTTGTAAAGATTTTATTTATTTATTTGAGAGGCAGAGTTACAGACAGTGAGGGCAAGACAGAGAGAAAGATCTTCTGTCTGCTGGTTCACTCCCCAGATGGCCGCAATGGCCAGAGCTAGGCTGATCTGAGCCAGGAGCCAGGAGTTTCTTCCAGGTCTCCCACATGGATGCAGGTGCCCAAGGAGTTGGGCCATCTTCCACTGCTTTCCCAGGCCACAGCAGAGAGCTGGATCGGAAGAGGAGCAGATGGGACTAGAACCAGCACCCATATGGGATGCCGGCGCTTCAGGCCAGGGTGTTAACCCACTATGCCACAGCACCGGCCCCAGAATTCTCTTCTTGATCCTTTTTGAGTCCCATTCTCTATCTCCTCAGATACCACTACTGTTGGTAGGCTATGCTACAGTAACAAACCCCAACCTTTGTGACGTAATACAATACAAATTTGCTTTTCACCATGTGAAGACCTTTCTGTATATGGCTTCAAGTTGCCAGTAAAGGGAAAGAGGTGGAGGAGATATACTGTCTCTTAACTACCTCAGTGTGGAGGTGATACTTGCTATATCTGTTCACAGTCCATTGACCAGAACTATTCTGATGGCCTTACTGCAAGGGTGTAAAGAGGAACAAAAGGGAGTGTGGAGGTAATTGGTGAGCTCTGTAGGTCTCTGCCATACTCTCCACTGAGGTTTTAGTACTTGTATTCTTTTGTGGAATTTGTGGATATTCATGAGAAATCCATGTTACTAGTGTATGTTTTATAATGTTTATGAACATAATGTCAGACTATATGCTTTCTACAATTTTCTTTTTCCCTCTGGATTATTTATATTGATGCATACAGCTTTTACTTCGACTGCTGTATAATAACACTAGACCTTAGGGTCATATCATGATTTATTTATCTTCAGCTCTACTCACAAACATTTTAGTTCCTTTCCATTTTCTATGTTATATAACTAGTTATGGCATGGAAAAACCATAGGATATGTACATATTTGATTATACTAATTTATACCATACCGGCAATATAGGCAAGTGCCACTGCTTTATTCTTTATAATTTTGCCTATTCTACAAAAAGCTGAAACAAGCATAGTGGCCCTAATGGAGAAAGGCCCCACAGGGAGGGTGACGACCTGAGAAAATCCAGGCCCAGAAGCACAGTAGCTATTGACTGCTCACACTGATTACCTCTCTAACTTTTTTCTCTCACAGGTGCCTTCCAGTTGAGCTTAGTGAAGGCAGATGCACCCACAGTGCCCCCTCAGGAGGCCACACTTGTTGCACTGGTGAGCAGTCTGCTAGTGGTGTTTACCCTGGCCTTCCTGGGGCTCTTCTTCCTCTACTGCAAGCAATTCTTCAACAGACATTGCCAGCGTGGTAAGGGTGGCTGCTTCACATTTCACATGAATGAGGAGCGATGCTCTTAATGGCAGAAAAGAGGCATTTTCTGGGAGTGAGAATTAATGGGCCTTTTCTATCATATTGAAAATCAAGTGGGGTGCCTCAGGAAATATCTGGGGTGGCAATAGAAAGTATGGGACTTGAAACATGACTGAAGCCAACTTTGAGAGTTTAGGGCACTTGGTTCTTTAGTTCTCAGGGGTTCATAAAGAAACAGCATGGAGGAAAGCTCTTGGGAGAGGAATCAGGAGACATGAGATCTAAAATCTATCTATAAACCACTGTGTGAATATAGACAAGTCAGTTAGCTCTTCGAGCCTCTTTCTCTCTAACCTTTAAAATGAGAGAGAGAACTGGATTAGTTGGTTTCTAAGCTGTTTTCCAAAGCCTTCATATTTATACCAATAGGAATAGATTCTACAATATGTCAAGAATAAGAGAAGTCTTGGCTGTATCTGAGATATAACTAATAAAAATGCATGAGTTCTAGGGACACTGATCTCCGTATAGTTATTTCTCAAATGGGAATACCTGAAAGCCCCGGGTCCAAAGGAGTTAACAAGCTTAGACTTTTTCCACAAGCAGTATTGATGCAGTGGAAAAAAAACAGTGCAGAGGAAGTGACCAAGTGAAATTCCACATGCATGGTCACATTTAAAATTGCAATATCATTGTGATCTGTTTTCAACACAACTTCATCGAGTAGCCAATAATATGTTAAAGAAAGATTAGCTCACTGACAGAAAAGATGGAGAAGGTGGGACAGTGGCTGATCAGGACCAGGCAGAGTTAGAACTCCAGCCAAGGGTACCAAGATTCAGTGTAGCACCAGTGAGAGCTAGGCAATGACATTAATTAATCCAGCAAGAAGATAAAGTTTCCTGGATGCAAGATTGCTCAGGATTCCTCCTCAGCCTACTGAGTTCAAAGCAACACTACTTTTTAAAAGATTTATTTGTGTATTTATTTGAAAGGTAGAGTGACAGAGAAGGAGAGAAAGTGATGTCTTCCATCTGCTGGTTCACTCACCAAATGGCTGCAACAGCTAGGTTTGGGCCAGGCCAAAGCCAGAGCCAAGAACTCCATCTGAATCCCCCGTGTGGGTTGCAGGGACCCAACTACTAGGGCCAGCATCTGCCGCTTTCCCAGGCACCTTAGTAGGAAGCTGGATTGGAAGTAAAGTAGCCAGGACTCAAGGGCACTCTGATATAGGATTCTGGTGTTAGAAGCTGAGGCTTAACCTGCTGCATTGTAATGCTGACCCCACAACACTACTTTTTAAAGCCTTAAAGCCTCATTCTATTTGTATGGGAAGATCCCTCTTATATAGATCTGCCTCCTGGGGCCTCCCAGGTGATTTTGAAAAAAAGTTATTAGGTGTATTTGGCTATGCCCCTGGCTTACACAGAGATGAATCTAGCATATCATGGGATGTAGGATACAAAGGAAACAATGTTGTCCCTTACGACACTTCTTAAACTCTGTTTCCCTCTCCTTTACTCTTGGGTAGCTCCTGGGTGGGCCACCCAGTCTCTGACTTAAATAAGAAGTGTTGCCCAGTACGTAGGCATGGATATGCAACACAGACAATGAAGCATCTGAGATCTAGGGCCAAGCAAGATGAATTTGAGAGAATATCTGGGAGATACCTGTCTTCTTCCTCCTCCCTCAGCAAAGTAGGTATGAGTAATCCACCTTGTGTCATTACGATAATAATGTAGTACCTATCTGTGGGAATATGAGGACTGCCAACTTCCTCACAGTCTCCATAGAGTGAAGGAGGGCTAGACATGTCCTCACTTGAGGAAGGTGCTATGTAGGTGATATTAATATGCAAGTTAGATCCAGTGAAAAGTGCAAGAGAGAGAAGTAGGGTCTGTGGCAAACTAGAGGGCATATACCTTGACTAAACAAAAGCCCACTGTTTATCTCCAGCTCTTTGTTAGCATGTGGGAATTTTTCAAGAGAATCCAGAAATCTGGGTTGTTATGTGAAATAGTGTGAAACACTGGCAAAGAGTCTGATTAAACAACAGAGCTACAATAACAACGGGGGAGGTCAAACAAACACCCACCTAATAGGCTCTCAGTCTGTAACCTGCTGTTGAATCAGACTCATGCATTAATGGTGTATTATTTTTCTGTCATTTCTGTAATAAATTGTTATACATTTAATAGCTTATCTTACAAGTTCCACAGTTCAGAAGTTCAGCAGGCTCAGCTGGGTGTCTGTTTAGAGTCTCACAAGGCTGAAATCAAGATGTTGGTAGAACTGCATTCCTCTCGGGAGGCCCTAGGGGATACTCTCTTTACATGATCATTCAGGCAGATGGCAGAATTCAGTCCCACTGGGTTGTAGAACTGCAGTCTCGGTTTCTTGAAAGCCATTCCCAGCTTCTAGAAGCACCAACATTCTTTTGCTCATGGACTCTTTCTATTTTCCAAAGTATCTATGACAGGTTGAATCCTTCTCACGCCACATCTCTGCCACTTTCTCTTTGTCTCATTTGTCCTCATTTTCCACTTTTAAAACATGTTTATTTATTTTCATCTCCTTGAAAGGAAGAGTGACACAGAGAGAGTGACAGACACAAAATCGAGAGAGAGAGAGGGAGAGAGAGAGAGAGAGAGCGAGAGATCTTCCATCTACTGGCTCACTCCCCAAATGACCACAACCCACAATACCCATGACTGGGCCAGGTTGAAGCCAGGAGCCAGGAACTCCATCCGCATCTCACATATGGGTTCCTGGGGCCCAAGAAATTGGCCCATCTTCCATGGCCTTCTTAGGTGCATTAACAGGAAGCTGGAATGGAATGGAATGGAAGCAGAGATGTCAGGACCCAATCTGGTACTCTGATGTGGGATGCTGTCTTGACAAGTAACAGCTTAACCTGCTGTGCCACAACACCCATCCCCCTTTTCCACTTTCAAGGATGTGTGATCACATCGGGCTCACCTGGATAAACCAACATAATAATTTTGCTATTTTAGGGTCCTTCACCTTATTGCGTCTGCAGTGTCCTTTTCGCCATTGAATGTAACATACTCAGACATGACAACAGAGAATGAAGATCACGGTAGCAGTGGGAGTATCAAAATCCTTTTTTCCACAAAGGATTTCTCTTTCTCTGGAAAAATTAGCTCTTCTTGGGCCAGAACTAGGTAGCCTCAATCTGATGCGGTAATGTAAGTATGTTTTCTCAAACATGTTATCTCAGCCTGGTGCTAGGTACTTTGGTCCCTACAAAGGGGAAGGAGAGCAGTAGCTTGAAAACCAGGTGTCCTGTTGAGAAAAGCCCCTGCCTTTGGGTGACCCAGTGGCTTTCTGCTTCGAGTTGCAGGAGGTTCGGTGCAGTTTGAGGCTGACGAGGCCGCAGAGGAAGAATCTCTCTTCCCCAAGCCACCTGGCCAGGAGACCAGCACAGAGTCCCCAGTGAGTGAAAGCATCTTTGAGATCCAGCCACTTAACCCCATCCTGGATGACGACTGCAGCTCGACTCGTGGCTTCCCCACACAGGAGTCCTTTACCATGGCCTCTTGCGCCTCAGAGAGCCACTCCCACTGGGTCCACACCCCCATCGAATGCACAGAGTTGGACCTGCAAAAGTTTTCCAGCTCTGCCTCCTATACTGGAGCTGAGACGTTGGGGGGGAACGCAGACGAAAGCTCTGGAGACAGGCTGGAGCCCAATGTGCCCTTTGAAGTTGCCAGCCCTTAACTCTACTGAGGTGAGCTGGAGAGGTGGGGCAGAACGACCAGAAATTAGGGAATGGCCCTCCAGGAATTTCCCTCTGAAGTCCTGTTGTTCAGTAGGGCTGGGGATGGAGGAAAAACAGCAGGCTAAGAACACTGGTGGAGGGTAGAGGGGCAACAGTGTAATGCTAATCTTTTGATTGAGTCAGACATCACACTTAGGGGCTGAACAATTGTCAGGGAACTGACCAAGCTGCCATGACATAAGTCTCTCCATCCTGGCCTTTTGCAAACTCATTCAGGGTGTAATAGAAAGATTCAGTTTATATCCTCTCATGTGTACAAGCAGCATAGCACAGTAGGAAAAATAGAAAACCTTGTCATTTAACAACCCCATATGTCAAATCAACCTCCATTACCTAATAGCTATTGAACCTTGTGTAAATCTCTTTACCTCTCTGAGCCTCAGAGCCTTCACCTGTAAAAAATAAACAATACTACCCTCCTCATAAGGTCTTGGGAAGATTGAATGGAAAACATTTGTGCAGGTACCTTTTGCACTGTCTGATGTATTAGAAGTCTTTAAACCATGCTAGATTTTCTGTCCCCGCCCCCCGCCTCCAGTCACATTTTATATATCCTTTCCACATCTACTACACTCATATGACCTTCATAACAGCCCTTTATGGTGAGCAGGTACATTAGCCTCATTTCACGGTTTCAGAAACTGAAAAGCAGAGAGGAAAAGAGATTTACTCAAAGTCATAAAGAAAATCAGTGGCAGAACTGGGCTAAAGCCCAGGCCTGGAGTTTTCATTCTAGAGCTCATCCAATCCCACCATGGTAATTATTCCATAGCCAACACTACTCTCTCAAGACTTCAGTAGTGTGTAGCAGTATGAAGCAGAATGGGAAGAGTCGTAATTTTCAACTAACCAACTACCTTTTGCCACCTATTTCCATATAATTTTTCATTAGGATATTGCCATGTACCCCAGTAGTTTTCCCCTTTCTACATCCTACCTAAGAAAATATGACTAATGTCAAACCAGCTAGTCTACATACCTTCCGGGTCATCTGATCTAATTCCTCCTGCAAGGCCTTTAATTCATGGATAGATCCCTTTTATAATACAGGCTGAGTATCCCTTATCTGAAATGCTTGGGACCAGAAGTGTTTCAATTTTCAGATTTTGGAATATTTTAATAAACATAAAGAAATGTCTTGGGATAAGACCAATACCTAAATACAAAATTAACATATTCTTTATACACATAGCCTGAAGGTAATTTCATACAATATTTTAATGCAGCTTTACATTGATTGCAACCCATCACATGAGGTCAAGTGTGGAGTTTTCCATCTGTGGCATCATGTCAGTGCTAAAGATTTTCAGATTTTTGGAGCATTTTAGATTCTTAGATTTGGGATATTCAACCTGTTTCCTCACCATAGTCTGTATAGTCCTCCTTACATACTTGCAGTGGTAGAGAGCTCACTATTGCCTACTATATAGTATATGATGGGTAAATTTGAGCTCAACATAAAGAAAAAAACTTTGACTGTCAACAGTACCCATCTGTGAGTCCTGGATTTGTTCCTTGGACCACACAGACCTCATCTGCTTCCTCTGCCTTGCGATATGATATCCCTGAACAGGCCTGAAAACAGCATCTCCCCTCTAGAAAGTATTACTTTAGATTCTTCTGAAGTATGGAGGGCTTAGAACTAGATCCAATTTCATGAAGAATGTTCACACCAGTTTAGAATAGGGTGAAATTGTCATTTCCCTAGCTAGCTAGGTGGCCAAATTCTGATCTTGGCATCCTAAACCATTGGCCTAACCCGTGTATTTGGTGTGGAGCAGGGCGGGGTGGGGGGGTGGGGGAGGGAGTCACATCAAATTAGGAGAGGAGGGAGCTGGTGAGATTGCCTTCATGTTTCTAACTTGCTCTGCTCCCTCTCTAGGTCTCTTGGGCTCCTGGAAGCCTTGTCCCATCATTCTCTCTGGACTCTCCTGCCTTGTTCCTATAGCACAAGAACAGCAGGGACCTGGGATTTGGTGTGTGCAACAGACAGTACACTATGAATGGGATACATCATATCCCATCCCACCAAAGGATTAATTCTCCGCCATTTCCCCAGGACTGATCTGCAGCATTTCTTGCTTCCCTGCATTAGCCTGGAGAACCAGAGTCACCAACCATGGGACTGCCAGACATGTTCCTACCTCGACTTGATTATAAGAAAAGGGGAGGGAACGACAATGAATGGGGTAAGATCTTCTGGCCTACATTTTTGTCAGGTGGGCCTGAAGGAGAGCCTCTCAGAACATCTGTCTAGCACTTCAGGGAAAAAATTATACTCTTCCCCTTTTAGCTCCTCTGCACTGCCTCTTTCCCCAACACACACACACACGTACACACAAGCATCTCTCGGGGTAGGCCTGGTGCCATGATTCCCCAACTCATGTCCTAGACTTTCATGGCTGTGATAGCTCTGGAGCCACTGCAATTGCCAATGTCTTACTCCCCACAAATAGGTCTCTATTTTTCTTTAGTGGGGATTCAAATCAATGTCTTTATCTTTAATATGGTACTTCCTAAATTTCCTTTAATTTTGATTTCTTTTCTATTCTTGCCTCTTTTGTCCCTTCATATTGCCTAGAATTTTAAAGCTCCAAACTCAGTCTGTAAATCCCCAGGGCCAAAACAGAGCTCAGAGCATTTGTCTTTGGGGTGACAGTGAAGATCATGAGGTATGAGGCAAGGGGCACTGAGAAACTAGAGTTTTCACTGGGGCCTGGCCCTACAGCAGCTCAGGGACCATTTGGTGCTTTCTTGGTTTAAAGGAAAACCAATCCATTTCTCCTGAGCTCTTGCCACTAATTTTACATGCTTCTCAGCATGAAGTGGAACTGCTCTCTCTGGGCTTCTCTGGAACATGACACATGAAACCTTCAGGGCTCAGGTATGAGCTTCATGGGTTGTTTTTGTAAGTCTCCCCTTCAGTCCATAGTGGGCCACTTGGGCTGATGCCCATTCCCTCATAATGGGTCAAGTTAGAAAAAAAGAAATTTCAGAAAAATAGAGCAACCAGCTTCTTTGGGGGCACTTTATCTAATTCCAGATGTTGGATATGACGCAGTTTGTAAAAATCAAGAATGTAAGTAGGGTCCAGTTTTCCTGGATTAAGAATACTGGAATATATGGTATGTGTATGCACACACACACATATACACCACACTTTACATTTTGCAATGTCCTTTCACAACCATCATCTCCTTGGATTTTTACATAGACCCTGAAATGGGCAACATAGTGATTGTCATCCCCAATTTACAGATGAGGAAACAGTCCCACAGATGGAAAGTGAGGATTGGTCTTAAGTTAATGATATAGTAGTGAACAGCAAGGCTAGGATGCCTTCACAGACTCTTGAATATCATGGAATGTTCCGGAAGACAGTGTTGTGGGGTAGAAGGTTGATTTTTCCTAGCATATCTGCTCCAGAAAACAATTCACTTTTGAAGGAAAAAGGTTGGAAAGAAAAATAAGACCCTTATTCTTGCCACTCAATGAGGTAATGTCCTTGCCCATCATACAAAATGTATCCTCTCTCTTTACTGCCCAGTTCCCCTCCCCCAGACTACCAGCCTGGCACATTCTCTGCCAGGTCTAACACTATTGGGAAGCTAAGAGACTTTCCATTCAACATTGTTTCACTAGAGGTCAGAAAATGAGAGGGGTTACAAGGCCAGACAGACTTTTTCTTTTTCTTCCTGTATATCTTCTTTTGCGCCTAGCTTGTGAAATAGGCAATAAAGGCTGGTTGTCAGTAAGAGTGTCCATCCTACTTGTCCCCCCACATCCCTCCTTTGTGCAATTTAAGAACCTCTGCTTTTAGTATGGATAACTTGAGTCTCTAACTTGAATTCAAAGGTGAGAGAGACCTATTCTCCCATCTTTAAAATATATAGGTACATTGTAGATATTCGAGCAAAACTGTCAATATCACTTCAGTGCATTAGTTTAAAAGGTTCATTCATACATTATGCCCATTTTAAAGATGAGGAAACAGAGGCCAAACAGTAGTATCTATCTTGCCCAGAGCAATTAACATTTAAGGAAAATTTCCTTATCTCACACATCCACCCCTAGACCCATGTGTGGATCCCATGGCTTACAGTAGAGACCAAGGAAGCAGACATAGAGCAGAAACTGTCCCTATGGTATAGGGACAGGCAGGAGTGTTAATGGCTCTCTTCAGTCATTTGTCTTCACTAGACACTGCCTCGATGACCCTTAAAATGAGCATAGGGAGAAATTTAGGAGATTGAATCAGCCCTTCCCCACCACCAGCTAAAAGCAGCTAGCCCCATAGTCTAGCTGAGGCATCAGTGTAACGTGTTCTTTTGAAATGTTGCCATGATTGCATTTGTATCTTAATATAACTGGGGCAGGATGGAGAGGTGTTTTGCTTTTCTCTCCCTGTAACTCCTGCCTTCTATGGTCTATAAGGTTTTCAGGTTTCCCTAGGTGCTCCACACTCCCTTGCTCAGCCAGAGGGTCTTGGACATGTATAAAAAGCAATGGTATTGTGTTGCAGCATACTGCAGGGCAAGCAATTTCTCTCTGAATCTCTTGAGCTCACCCTATATTTGATGTGCTGTAACTACCCCTCCAGCAGGTAGCACCTGGAGTTTGCCTTCTTGGAACCTTGCAGAACATTTCTGAGCCAAGATGACCTTCCCTTGGAGGCTTGGGTTCCCCAAGCTACCTCACAGAGTCCTCCCAAAACAGCCCTCTCTCTCCCACAAACCATTTAGGAGTAGCTAAGTGAGGAGAAGGAAGGGCCCCACTGCTTCTTTTATTGACATGTCAATTGATCCCAGCTCTCCCAGCACCTCTTCCCCTTTGATTCTTTCTGAAGTGTCTTTTTGCCTTTTTGATCCCACCTATGTAACTTAAGACCAGTAAAGTCCTAACTTCCTTTGAGACTACATTACTCTTTATTATTTGAGGATCTTTTTAAAGTGTGTACAGCAAGTCCTCTCTCACAGGACTAGTCTAACTAGTGTTTAGTTAGGTACCTTAGGCAGAATATGTCCTTCATCATCAGGTCTTACTACTATAAAAGGAGAGTTCTTTACAGAAAGACTTTGGCTTATAGAATTTTATTAATGGCAACTTAGGCGATAATCTATCTACAAATGCACATAAAGGGCCACCGGGGCAACCCATTGATCAGGGTGCTTCAAGCACCTGGGAAAAAGCAAAATGATCCTATTGTACTAGACTAGGGATTAGAAGCAATTGAATTACAAGCCTGCATCAACCAGCCTGGTCTCACACAGGTATTAGCAAGTATGTGTGAGCCAAGGTTTAGGCCTTGGCCTCGAGGTTCTCTGTTCTTTTCCCTTTGGGACAGTTTATTCTTATCCCACTCACTTTAATTAATCATGTCTACACCTTCTGGTAGCGGAAGAACTAGTACCCAAACAGGATGGATGATTGAGCTGGAGCAAACCCCAGGTACTTAAAGGTCACCATGTGCCTGGCTGTGGTTCAAACCCACGTCACATATCATGCTGCTGCTCTGTGGGAAAGATAGTGTTTGTAACACAGTAATAATAACATGATAACATTACATCCAGCCCCCTTCACTACACCTTGTTTATAGCATGAACATTGTGTGATTATCCCAAGTCGTACTCAGAATCATCTTGGTTCCCATTTTCTAAAGTTCAAAGCCATTTTAATAGGGCAAATAAGTTTTGTTTTTCTTTCCTTTATTTTTTAAGGTATCTTGGATAGAGGTGAAGTGAAGGATGCTTTTCTTTTCAATAATTGCTGTTTGGCCATGGCCAATGTCATATTTGAATGTTTTTTTTTCCAGGACAGTCCTTGTAAAGATCTCTTTTTTATTGCTTTTAAAGCAGGGACATCTTTGTTTGAGCACTGTACTTTTTGTGTTTTTTTTCCCTTGGAGGTTTTTGGTCAGTTGAAGCATAAAAATACATTTGATAGAAACATTTTCCATATATCTTTGAGCCTAGAAAATAGTTGACTTGTCCATATTTGAATTAACAAAAGAAAGTTGTTTTGTTTGTCAGGGAAAGGGTGTGTTTGCTAAAGATGAATTGAATTTTATGATCCATTATTTTCCCATCCACACACCTTGACTTGGTTCTTGACAGGAGTCTAGGAGAGCAACTTTCCCCTTCAAGGTTCTCAGATCCAGTCTAGGTAAGGGTGTTGATACTAAAGCACCCCTGCCTTCCCCCTCATACAACACACAGCCCTGCCACATTGAGATATTCATCTCTCCTGTCTCCCACCTATCCCCTCTTCTGCTCACTATTAAGGCCATTGATGTTTCACATTTAATTACCTTTTTCCTCATAAATGAGTTATTTATAGAGATTTTGTTAAATCTTGAACCATATGCATGTGTGGATGCTGGCAGGGTTGTGTTCAGTCTATGATGCTCTGCAAACGTTTCATATTAGTCAATAAACAGAATTACACTCAAATATCTTGTTTAGTCCTCTGTTTTCAGAGAACCAGGGTTCTTCCTTTGGCTGATGTGTCTTTGATCATTGAGCATAGATCAGATCACTGGATGTATGTGCTGAGGTTCACTGTCTTATCACCCAGGAAACCTTGGTTATAGCTCTTGCTCTCCTACTTCTTAAAAATTTTTATGCCATTTATATTCTCATTTGGGCTACAGATCCTTGTCAAGGCTCCCATAGCTCTAAGAGGAGAGAATACATTTTTCTGAGGTCTGTAAAATCTCTAAGAATGTGTGTGTGTGTGTATTTTCATTTTGTTCTGAATTTTTTTTTAAAATGCAAGCATTTTCTAGCTAGAACATCAGGATGATTAAATCTTAAGAGTACTTTCTTGCCATTGCAGGGCTTATAATTATGTTTACAATCTCATTGGATTCAAGGGACCACCTAAAGAGACATCATTTAACTTTGAATATTGTTCTTCTCTTTAATTTTATTTAAACAGTAGGGAAATCAAGTTTTTCCCATTTTTAGTATTCTGTGAGCCTGACAGCAACATATGTTGGCAAGGATTGGAGAAATGAGAAAACCCTCATAAATTGTTGGTGGGATTGTAAGGTGGTATAGCCACTTTTGAAAACAATCTGGTGCTTCCTCTAAAATTTGAAGTAACCATATGATCCAGTAATTCTACTCATAATTATATACTAAAAATAATTTTTTAAAAAAATATGTCAACACAATATTTTCAAAGAAATATTCATAGAAACATTATTTAAAATGATACAAACTGGAAACAACCCAAATATCCATTAACTGATGAACAGATAAATAAATTATAGTATTTACACATAAAGGAATACTGTTAGACAAAAATAAGAATTGAATTTCTGACACATGGTGCATTGTAGATGAACCTCAGCATATGCTGGGTATAAAAGAAGGCAGATATAAAAGACTACATGTTGTATGATTCCATTTATATAAAATATCTGTAAAAGACAAACTAATAGAACCAGAAGGTAGTTTAGTGGTGTCCTGGAATTGGGAATAAGAAAAGATGATGAAATGTTAACAGGAATGATGGATCTTATTTATAGAATGAAAATGTTTTAAAATTGCTAATGATGGTTGCATCACTCAGTAAAGTTAGTAAAATCTTTTGCTTGTACATTTGAAATGGTTGAATTTTACAATATATAAAATATAACTCAATAAAACCTTTATAAAAATTCTTTGGTCACCGATCTCTGAGTAGACTGTTGTTGGTTTACCAATTTAATTATTTTCCAAACACTTGTGTTGTCAGGGCTGATTCCATACACAATCTAAATCCCTCTCTCTCGCGCGCGAGCACACACACACATGCACACACACACACGCCACTCAATTCAGTGTCAAAGGAACAGAACCTGAGACCTATTCAGTTTTCTTCTCTTTGAGCTCTTGACATAGCATGGAGGAAATAGAAGAAGCATCTAGAAAAAACATAGAGGAGGAAGATTTAAAAAGTCTCACTCAGACCAAAAGAGGAAAGACAGAAACTACTACAGCCTCAGCGGTGGGTGTAGGAAAAGTGATATTGGGAAGAGGAAGTGCCAGCGCAGCTACAAAAGGACATGTTGAGGCAGCTAAAACAGAGTGGGAAAAAAAGGGATTGAGAATTACCCACAAGTAGGAGGCCAAAGCTTATGGTGTGTTTGTACTGCCTCTGTATGAAAAATGGCCTTTTATAAAGTCCAATCAGGTTTTTCCATTTTTACTCATAATTACAAATACTAGTACAGTAGGAGAGGTTGAATCCTCTAATATGTGGATGATAATGATGCCAGAGGAAGGACTAATACTATTTTGTTTTTTAAAGGATTTATTTTTTATTATTTAAAAGGCAGAGTTACAGAAAGGCAGAGAGAGAGAGAGAGGTCTTCCATCTGCGGGTTCACTCCCCAATTTCTGCAACAACCGGAGCTGGGCAGGTCCAAAGCCAGGAGCCAGGAACTTCTTCCAGGTCTTCCATGTGGGTGCAGGGGCCCAAGGACTTGGGGTATCTCCTACTGCTTTCCCAGGCCACAGCAGAGAGCTGGACTGGAAGTGGAGCAGCCGGGGCTCAAACCGGCACCCATGTGGGATGCTGGTGCTTCAGGCGGCGGCTTTACCCAGTACACCACAGCACCGGCCCTGTTCCTATCTACTTTGGAGTCAGTGCGTGCCTGTGCCTGTCTCTGTCAGTAAATTCCCACTCTGTATACTAGAAGGATGTGGAGAAACCAGATCTTTATGAAAAGATGGATCAAAACAGCAGACAAGTCATCAAACTATCAAATAGGGCATTCTTAGGTGATTGTTAATATTTTTATTAGGGACTAGGAACACTTGCGTATTTCTGGGTGGATATGACATTACTTCACTTTATGTTCATAGTGTGAGTGGCAAATTTCTATGTACCTATCAATTATCCTTTCAAGGTCTCAGAAGTTGTTCACATGAATACTGGGAGTTCAGCTGCTGCCTGACAAAATGAATCTCCATTGAGGGTAGCTGTGCAATCATGTGGCTGCCATCCAGAAAGCCTTTCCTTTAGTTTCTAGTGGCAAAATATTTCATTCTTAACAACATTTCTAAGGAATAGTACAGTTAAGACAAAGTAAATGAAAAGTTAATATTTTGCGATGACCTCTCCCATGCTTTTCTATTTCCATTCTTTGTCCTATTCTATTCTCATGATGCCCATAGTTGGTAGGTGCTCTGTCCAATCTTAATTTTAAAAGAGAAGAAACTGCAGTTAGACACGCTTAATGATTTTTCTATGGTTTTACAGGAATAAGTGATGCACGGAAATTGCAGCCCAAGTCTGTGTGACTCTGAGGCCCAAGAACTTTCTGTGATTGCCACAGCTACCACCTTAATAGAGGAAAGAGAATGCTTACCCCCCTGAGTCCCTCACAGTGGCGTCTGGAAGGCTCCACCAGAGAGTCTTAGGAGTTCCCAAGCTTTACTCACCAGTGTAATATCATCCGCTTATAATATACTAATCATCCTCATGTAGTCTCAGTGACTATATTGATAATACTTTCTTCTTGGCCCCACTGGTAACATTGAAAGAGCATGCGAAAAATCTGAATTCTTATTTCACCTCCACTGTTCCCTTGCTGGAGTAAGTAAAGTCCTTTCTCATTTTCCTGGGCCTCAGTTTCTCAGTTGGTAAACAAAGGATAATGGGTTCATGAACCCTACTAGTCTTTCCAACACGAATGCACAATGAATGAGACCTAGCTTTGCTGTAGATTCACTCTCTGTGACTGAGATCCCAAAGAGGAGGAAAACAGAAGACAACTGGAAATTGTAGCTTGAAGACAACTGAGTGAATAACAAGTCTTTTATTTTTTTTAATCTATGAACTTTACTGATATTTTCCATCCTCTTTTGGAATAGGCTCTCTTTTTTTCTTTTTTCTTTCTTTCTTTCTTTCTTTCTTTCTTTCTTTCTTTCTTTCTTTCTTTCTTTCTTTCTTTCTTTCTTTCTTTCTTTCTTTCTTGACAGGCAGAGTTAGACAGTGAGAGAAAGAGAGACAGAGAGAAAGGTCTTCCTTCTATTGGTTCACCCCCCAAATGGCCGCTGCAGCCGGCGCGCTGCGCCGATCTGAAGCCAGGAGCCAGGTGCTTCCTCCTGGTCTCCCATGCGGGTGCAGGGACCCAAGAACCTGGGCCATCCTCCACTGCACTCCCGGGCCACAGCAGAGAGCTGGACTGGAAGAGGGGCAACTAGGACAGAATCCGGTGTCCCAACCGGGACTAGAACCCGGGGTGCTGGCGCCGCAGGCAGAGGATTAGCCTAGTGAGCCGCGGCACCGTCCGGAATAAGCTCTTTTAAATCCTGACATTTAAATAAAATTTGATTAAGATTACCCTCAGGGATTATTTTCCTATCTTCAAACTGTATTTCAGAAAGCGAGCTTCTTGTAATTGTGGACAACCAAGAAATATAGACTGTGGTATGTTTTTCTACTCAATCATGTGTAGTCTATAAAACCAGATCTCATGGTTAATGCAGTAAATCAGTCATAATATTATATACACCACTAGTGTTTAATGTTATATTGAGCAGTATAATATTGTAGGAACCAGCCTTTTATCTAACAGGATGCAATCCAAGATCCCCAGTGGATGCCTTGAAACTGCATAGTACTAAACATTATATACTCATATACTATGTATTTTCCTGTACTTATCACCTGCTATGGCCATTAATTTTGCAGTCTGAGGTGCAACAGCAAAATTAGCAGCAATTTCTTTTTCCTTCATAATTTTATGGATAGAATTTTTTTTATTTGAAATATAGAATTTTTTTATTTGAAAGACAGAGTTACAGAGAGATAAAGAGAGGTCTTCCATTGGCTGGTTTGCTCCCCAAATGGCTGCAATGGCTGGAGTTGAGCTGATCTGAAGCCAGGAGCTGGGAGCTTCTTGCAGGTCTCCCACGTGTGTGCAGGGGCCCGAGCACTTGGACCATCTTCTGCTGGTTTCCCAGGCTAAAGCAGAGAACTGGAATGGAAGTGGATCCAGCAGCCATATGGGAAGCAGTCACTACAGGAGGTGGCTTTACCCACTAAGCCATAGCGCTGGCTCCTGGTAGGCTGGGGCTTTAACTCACTGTGCCACAGTGCCAGCCCCTTGAAGTTTGTTTTTACTAAGTTGAGTAACCTTAAGTTTACTTAAGTTGAGAACTCTCATCTTTTCACTTTCCAGCTTCATTTTGGCATATCCACATTGCCAGCATACTACTCTGGCATTTTGTTTACTTGAAAGCAAGCATTGCCATATTGTCAATCTGATAACCTGGAGGGCTCCTGACTGACTAACTAGTGGGTAGCATGTACAGAACGAATATGCAGGATAAAAGATGCTTCACTTCCTGGGTGGGATGGCATGGGATTTTATCATGCAAGAATGGCATGTAATTTAAAACTTACAACTTGTTTATCTCAAAAATTTTCTATTTAATGTTTTCAGACTCCAGTTAACTCCAGGCAACTGACACTGGAAAGTGAGACCACTGTGCATTGAATAAAAACAGTAACAATATGATACTGAACAGTGTGTATAAAGATTCAAAGATCTATCTTTTGTTAGAAATTTTTCCATGAAACTTTAGTAGCCAGTCACCAATTAATATTTCCTTGATTCTATCTCTCCACCATCTTTTTAAAAAGACTTATTTATTTATCTGAAAGGCAGAGTTTACAGAGAGAGAAAGAGACAGAGAGAGAGAGAGAGAGTTCTATCTGCTGGTTTACTCCCCAAATGACCACAATAGCTGGAGCAATCCAAATCAGGAGCCAGGAGCCTTCTCCAGGACTCTTGCGTGGGTGCAGGGGCCCAAGGACTTGGGAGGTCTTCCACTGTTTTCCCAGGCACATTAGCAGGGAGCTGGATCAGAAGTGGAACAGCCAGGACTTGAACCGGTGCTCATATGGGATTGCAGGCAACAACTTTTCCCATTACACCACAACACTGCCCTCTGACCACCATCTTTTATAGGATAGATTTCTAATCCACATTCATTGAACCTTCCGAACTCTTGTCAAAAATCCGTGTAGAAATTATTCTTTTGTAAAATTTATTTGAAAGAGAGAGAGACAGCGAGAAAGAAATCTTCCATTCCTTGGTTCACCTCCCAAATGCCTACAACAGGCAGTCCAGGCTTATACACGTTGCCAGGAACTCAATCCAGATCTCCCACGTGGGTAGTAGGGAACCAACTATTTGAGCCATCACTGCTGCTGCTCAGGGTATGCATTGGCAGCAATATTGAATGGATAATAGAACCAGGATGCAAACCAGGCAGTCCAATATGAGATGTGGACATCCCAACTACCAGATCAACACCCTAGCCCAGAAGTGATTCTTACTTGGTTTTATACTGGAACAATCTGGTGTATTTTTAAAATAGTGAAGCCTAGGCTTCACTTCTAGAGGTCCTGACTTACCTTTTTGGAATGTAGGCTGGATCTAAGAGTTTTTTTAAATCTCCCTAGGTAGTTCTAATTAATAGCCGTACTAAGAACCTCTTCCATATAGGAAACATTTCTCTTACTAATGGATTTCCTTACTATGCTACAGGTAATCTATCTACTCTGCCAAACACCCCCTAAATTTTTTCCAACTGTGTTTTTCCTGCTTTCCCATTTCAAGAAGAAGTTGAGGAATGAGCCTCTAAAGACTATTGGTTTTCGTTCTCTTCAATTTATTGCTTTGCCTTTTGTATTCGTCCTAGTCTGTATCAAATCTTCGCTTATAAATAACCCAAATTATTGGATCAGGTATAAATTTGAGCACAAATACGTATGGCTTCTTCTTCTTTTTTCTTTTTTCTTTTTTTTTTTTTTTTGACAGGCAGAGTGGACAGTGAGAGAGAGAGACAGAGAAAGGTCTTCCTTTGCCATTGGTTCACCCTCCAATGGCTGCCGCAGCCAGTGCGCTGCGACCAGCACACCGCACTGATCCAAAGCCAGGAGCCAGGTGCTTATCCTGTTCTTCCATGGGGTGCAGGGCCCAAGCACTTGGGCCATCCTCCACTGCACTCCTGGGCCACATCAGAGAGCTGGACTAGAAGAGGGGCAACCAGGACAGAACACAGACTAGAACCTGGGGTGCCGGCGCCACAGGCGGAGGATTAGCCTATTGAGCCGCGGCGCTGGCCATATGGCTTCTTCTATGTCAGCTTCCTGCAAAGTCTGCAGGCTGTCAAATCAAGCTACATCCAAATTTACCTCATAGCAAAGCCATCGAAGTTTTCAGGTCCCAGATCAAAAAAGATAGAGGCACTTCTATTCTTCCTGCTAAAATGCAACTAAAATTCCTAGGTATTATATGCAAAACAAATATGAGGAAGGTCCTGAAAGAGGGGTGTAGGTATATTGGAGCCATACAATCTGATGAATAACATAAACATTCCCTGGACTTTGTTTTAGCCCCATGTGTCCCAGGTTGGGTACGAGAAAATCCAGCCAACCAAGAAATGCCAAGAAGGAACATAGATGAAGAAAGTCCCCAAAGAAATCTGACTCCCTCCAGTCAAACTGCAAGGAAAGGGGCAACCTAGCAAGATGTAAACCTTTTAGACAATAACTAAATAACTGACAACCCAGCCAAACATTAGGAAAAAGAAAACAAAGATAAAAGTGTATTTTTCTCCACCTTTGTTAGTAAAGATAGTATGGGGAGCCAAGACTTCCACCTTTGTCCCACTATAATGAGATGCACCCAAAAATGGGTAAATACAATACTTTATTTCCCTTTAGTTTTTTTTTTCAATTTTTAAAAAATGTATTTGAGAGGCAAAGAAAGAGAGACAAAAAGCGAGAGACAAAGACAGTGTGTAAGCTCCCATTTGTTGGTTCACTTAAATGCCTGTAATGGCTAGGTTGGGGATGGGGTGACTAAAGCTGGGAACTCAATCCTTGTCTCACACATGGTGGTAAGAATACAATCACTTGAGCCATCAACTCTGCCTCCCAGAATCTGGATAAGCAGGAAGCTGGAATCAGAAGCCAGAGCTGGCAATCAAACTCAGGCACTCTGATGTGGAATGCCAGCATCCTAATCAGTGTCTTAATTGCTAAGCCAAACACCTGCCCTTCCATTTTTTTTTTTATAGTTAAAACAGAAAGTAGGATGCAGCTCCCATTGTATGTACAGGAAATATTTAAGACAATTCTTGAAAATGGGAGGATGGGCAGGCATTTGGTCTAGTGGTTAAGATGCCAGTTGAAACACTTACATCCCATACTAGAGTGTCTGGATTGAGTCCTGTTTCCACTCCTGATTGCAGCTTCCTGCTAATGTGGACTCTGGAAGGCAGCTGTCACAGCTTAAGTAGTGGGTTCCTGCTATCCATGTGAGAGAGCTAGATCGAGTTCCTGGTCCACAGCTTCAGCCTTGGCTCAGCCTTAGCTGTCATGTTTGGGGCGTGAAACAGTCGATGGAAGCTCTGCCTCCCTGCCTAGTTAATCAGTTAAAAATAAAAAAATGCATACTTGAAAACAGAATGAAGAGACCTACATGATAGTGTGATGGGGTGTTCAGTGACCTTTCCCCTAGCAAAGCAACCATTAAAAATATAAAACAATCAGTCTCTCGAAAACGTCATAGGATTTTATAGCATATGAAGAAACATTTTTTAAGAAATCTACTTTCTGCAAAAGCAGTGAGAATCTATGACATTGAAGCCATACTCTCTTTACCTCACTTCCAAGCTCATTGTGTTTAAGCTCTATTACAGGCAGATGTACCCAAGAGAAGAGGACTTCCTTTCCCTCTAGCTCTCACTCTAGGGCTCTCATTTAACCCTGGGAGGGATAGTTCACTGGCATTTATGAGCCTCCAGCTCTGTCTTACAGAAATGATTCCAGGCAACCATAGCCAAGAAGTCTATGGTTCCCTTCCTTTGACCAAGTTCTCCCACTCAGGGTAGAATGCCTGTTTCAAGGATAGCCCGTAAAGACTGTTGTGCTCTGATTTCCCCCATCCCAATGTACTCTTAAGGTGAATGACTCATAATAGAGGGAAGCCAAGAAGACCAGAGGCTACCAGCCTTCTCAGGTACCTTGGTCATAGAGCAAGAGCATCACTCCAAAAAAATGGTGCTTCACTGTTTCCACCCACAGCAAAAGTGTGGTGGTGTAGACATCTACCCAAACAGAGAGGTATATTATAAAGCAGAGTTCCACCTATCTCCCTAAGTTGGATTGACTTTATTTACAGACACTGTCAAAACAATCAAGATCTTCATGGTCATCTATTCAGATGCTAGTAGTGCCACAATAGTTACAAGCAAAATGGTGGACCAAGTACAAGTTCAGTAGAGGGCCGACGCCACAGCTCACTAGGCTAATCCTTTGCCTGCAGCGCTGGCACCCCTGGTTCTAGCCCCTGTCGGGGTGCCAGATTCTGTCCCGGTTGCTCCTCTTTCAGTCCAGCTCTCTGCTGTGGCCCAGGAAGGCAGTGGAGGATGGCCCAAGTGCTTAGGCCCTGCACTTGCATGGGAGACCAGAAGGAAGCACCTGGCTTCTGGCTTCGGATTGGTGCAGTGTGCCGGCTGCAGCAGCCATTTTAGGGGGTGAACCAATGGAAGGAAGACCTTTCTCTCTCTCTCTCTCTCTCTCTCTCTCTCTCTCTCTCTCTAACTCTGCCTGTCAAAAAAAATTTAAAAACATTTTTAAAAAAAGAATTTCAGTAGAGAGAGTCACCGTTCAGCAGCATAACACTCCTGGAGACAGGCATTTCATTCAGTGGTTAAAATGTTGCACAGGGTACCTGTACCCCACAGAGGAGTGCCCAGATTCAAGTCCTGGCTGTGCTTCCAATTCCAGCTTCCTGCTAATGCACACTATGACAAGCAGCCAGTGAAGGCTCAAGGGCTTCTATTGCTGCCACCCAAATAGGAAACCTGGATTGGGTTCCTGGCTCCTGGTTTCAGCCTGTCCAACTCCAGTTGTTTCTGGCATCTGAGGAGTGAACGACCATATGGAGGATGTATATCTGCCTTTCTGCTTTTTAAATAAATAAAATAAGTTTTCAAAAATGATAAACCTTCCTGAAGTAGTAGAAACTCAAATGCTAATCTCAAAGTCTCCAACTGTAAAAGAACCCAGAGTAACACTATGTTAGTCCACGTTTTATTACTTAACAGTACCCAAGAGGAGCTTTTTGAGAAATAAAAGATTTTTGAGGTTACAGGATCAGGTGGGCCTATAAGTCCAGGGTCTGTTGGAGCCTGGTCATGTGGGTGCACAGGCTTATGTGGTGAGCCAGGAAGCAGAGACAGAGGAAACCTAGTTCAAACTTGAACTCAAATAATTAAGCTTTTTGTGAGAACTACCCTTTGAGGGAGTGCCCCCAAAGACCAAAAGTCCTTCCAAAAGCCCCACCTCTCAGATTCCATCATTTGGGGCCAACGCTGTGGCGTAGCGGGTAAAGCCGCCGCTTGCAGTACCAGTATCCCATATGGGCGCTGGTTCGAGTCCCGGCTGCTCCACTTCTAATCCAGCTCTCTGCTGTGGCCTTGGAAAGCAGTGGAAGATGGCCCAAGTCCTTGGACCCCTGCACCCAAGTGGGAGACCCAGAAGAAGCTCCTGGCTCCTGGCTTCGGATCGGCGCAGCTCCGGCTGTTTCAGCCTTCTGGAGAGTGAACCAACGGATGGAAAACCTCTCTCTGCTCGCTCTCTCTCTCTCTCTCTCTCTCTCTGCCTCTGCCTCTGCCTCTCTGTAACTCTGCCTTTTAAATAAATAAATAAATCTTAAAAAAAAGATTCCATCATCGGATCGAGTCACCATCAATCAATCATTAACATGAATACATCAGTTTAAACATTTGCATGAATTTTGGGGAGAAAAGTTCTGCTGTGCCCATAACAGACACCAACAGAAGCAAATTTGCCAGAAGCTTAACAGAAAGATCAAACAGGTAATCAACAAAGCTTGACTAGGGGCTGGCGGTGTGGCACAGTAAGTTAAAGCCCCTGCCTACAGCACCGGCATCCCATATGGGCGCAGGTTCGAGTCCTGGCTGCTCCTCTTCCAATCCAGTTCCCTGCTAATGCACCTGGGAAAGCAGTGGAAGATGACCCAAGTCCTTGGGCCCCTGCACCCACCTGGGATACCTGGAAGAAGCTCCTGGCTCCTGGTTCAGGCCCGTGCCACCCCAGTCATTGCAGCCATTAGGGGAGTGAACAAGTGGATGGAAAATACCTCTCTCTCTCTCTCTCTCTCTCTCTCTGTATCCATCTCCGTAACTCTGTCTTTCAAATAAATAAAGTAATTAAAAAAAAGCCTAATAGCAAAACCATCCATGATGATGGAGGAAAGGAACTTTTTTAAAGTATTTTGTTTATTTATTTTTATTTATTTGAAAGAAGGGGAGAGAGAGCAATAGAGAAGAGATCTCCCATCTGCTGCTTCACTCCCAAAAGCCAGGAGCCAGGAACACAACCTGGTTCTCACCTTTGGGTGGCAGGAACCCACACACTTGAGCTTCCCAGGGTGCACACTAGCAAGAAGACTTGAACTCAGGCACTCCAATGTGGGATTTGGGTATCCCAAGCAATGTCTTAACCACTGTGAAACACCTTCCCCTGCATTTTCTGCTTTTGTTTAATGATTTATTCGTTTGAGTGGCAGAGCTACAGAGAGAGACAGGGGATTGAGAGATAGAGATGGATAGTTGATAGATGATAGAAGATAGATAGATAGATAGATAGATAGATAGATATCTTCCATCTGTTGATTCACTCCCCAATGGCCTCAGCAGACAGGCCAAAGCCAGAATCCAGGAACTCCATGCTGGTCTCCTATGTGGATGTCTTCTGCCTTCCTAGGTGCATTAGAGGGGAGCTGAATTCAAAACAGAGTACGCCGGGCTCAAACCGGAATTCCAACTTGAGATGCCAGCATTGCAAGCTGCAGTTTCACCATACACACCAAAATGCTGACTCCTTCATTTTCTGTTTTAATTCATAGCCTATCTTGTATTGTATTTCAGATTTCATTGTCTTTTGTTCTAATGCCCATTTCGTTCCATTTGATAATCTATACTGTATTTCTTGTCTTGTTTCAGTTTCTACATCATTCCATCCAATTTGTATAACACTTTTTATTTTTTAAAGATTTATTTTATTTATTTGAAAGTCAGAGTTACACAGAGAGAGAAGAGGCAAAGAGAAAGAGAGAGAGAGAGAGGTGTCTTCCATCACTGGTTCACTCCCCAATTGGCCACAACAGCCAGAGCTGCGCAGATCCAAAGCCAGGAGCCAGGAGATTTTCCTGGTCTCCCACACGGGTGCAGGGGCCCAAGGACTTGGGCCACCTTCTACTTTTCCCAGGCCATAGCAGAGAGCTAGATCGGAAGTGGAGCAGCCGGGTCTTGAACTAGCACCCATATGGGATGCCTTCACTGCTAGGCAGTGTCTTTACCCACTACGCCACAGTGCCGGCCCCTGTATTCCACTTTATTAAATCCATTTTCTGATTTTATTTTTCATTTAATTTCCTTTTCCTTGAATTATACTTCTCAAACATGTTCCATTTGTCTCATACAATATTCTGTTTTGAAATATATTTATTCCCACATAGAAGTTTTAAACCAGTACATAGTTTCCATGTACACTTCAACCCACATTTCACGAGTGTTTTACATTCTCTACTCTGCCTTATGTATGTGTGTGTGTTTATCAACTTTTATCACATTTGTAGAAAGATCTTCATAAGCACCACCACAATCTGGATATAGAATTGTTCAAAGAACTTCCTGATAGTGCCCTTTATAGTAATATGCTCCATCCAGCATTTTATACTTAGAACCACAGTGTATATTGAGTTAATTTTTATATAAAGTATGAGGTTGAGATCAAAGTTTCTATGTGGGGGGGGGAGTGAGTGTGAATGCCTAATTACTGTTGAATTCAAGAGCTATCTGTTATCTGGTAACTTGTTTTTACGTTTTTAGTCTAAATGTGGTTGGCTGTGCTTGTCTGCGTCTATTTTGGGACTCTCTCTTCTGTTCTTTTGACCTATGTGTCTCCAAATCCCCAGCGATAATGCCCTAATTGATTAATGTAGATCTACAATAAGCACTAACATAGGTAGAGTGAGTTATCCTACATTATTCTTTTTCAAAACTGTTACACCCATTTTAGTTCCTTTGATGTACCATATAATTTTAGATTAAGAATGTCAGTATATAACATGGAATAAAGCTGAGATTTTTGTAGGAAGGAATGATGTGAACATATCAACCAATTCAGGGAGAATTTATTTCTTTGACTTTTCCAATACATGAATAATGTTTTCTTTCCATTTATTTGGTTTTAATGATGTCTTTCACTAGGATTTTGTAGTTGTCAGCATATGGATCCTGTACATATTTTTTTAGATGCACATTTAAGTATCTTATTGTATTTGAAGCTATTGACAAGTGATATGATGTTCTAATTGTTCATAAAAATGCAGTTGATTTGTCTCACATTGACTTTATTTTTTTAAGATTATTTATTTATTTATTTGAGAGATAAAGTTACAGACAGTGAGAGGTAGAGACAGAGAGAAAGGTCTTCCGTTCGCTGGTTCACTCCTCAAATGGCTGAAATGGCCGGAGCTGCGCCAATCCGAAGCCAGGAGCCAGGAGTTTCTTCCAGGTCTCCCACACGGGTGCAGGGGCCCAAGGACTTGGGCCATCTTGTACTGCTTTCCCAGGCCATAGCAGAGAGCTGAATTGGAAGAGGAGCAGCCAGGACTAGATCCAGTGCCCATATGAGATGCTGGCACCATAGGCAGAGGATTAACCTACTGTGCCACAGCGCTGGCCCCTTGCATTGACTTTATATACTGTAATATTGCTAAACTCTCTGTTAGTTCTAGCATACCTCCAACTCCATAGATTGAGATTTTTCTATATAGACTGTCATGCCTCCAAAAATAATGGCAAAATAATTTATTTCTGCCCAGTTTGTGTGTATTTTCTTTGCTTGCCTTATTTCACTGGCTATGAAGATATTATGTAAAATTGGTATAATTGATAGAATTTGCCAATGAAAACTTTTTCAAAAGATTTCTTACTGTGAATTCATTTTTAATCATAATAAGGCTATCCATATTATCTGATTGGTTTTGTATAAATTTTGTAATTTGTGATTTTTGAGGAATTTTTTTATTTCTTCACCGTATTGTTGACTGTGTGCATAGAATTATTAAAATATATTGCTATATCATCTTACATAAGATAATCTTTAGACCTGCAGTCATATGCCACTACTCAATCTTGTTACCAGTAATTTCTATCTTCTCTTTTTTTCTGTGTCAGTATTGCTAGAGGTTTACCAATTATGTTGATATTTTTGAAGTACTGGCTTTGGATTATATTGATTTTTAATTTTCAGTATCCCTGCTTTTGCTTCAATTTGTTTATTTTTCTCCTTTTTCTAGTTTTCTAAGCTGTGAACTTAGATTATTTAATGTGTTTATTAATTTTTAAAGATTTATTTGTATTTATTTGTTTGAAAGGTAGAGTTAGAGAGAGGGACAGACAGAGAGTGATAGATCTTCCATCTCTTGGTTCATTCCCCAAATGGCTGCAATGGCAGGACCTAAGCCAGGCTGAAACCAGGAGCCAGGAACTCCAACCAGGTCTCCCATGTGTGTGGCAGGGGCCCAAGTCCTTGGGTCATTTTCTGCTGCTTTTCCCAGGTGCATTAACAGGGACCTGGATCAGAAGTGGAGCAGCTGGAACTCAAACCAGTGTTCCTAGGGGATGCTGGCCTTGCAAGTGAGGCTTAAGCCACTGTGCCACAACATTAGCCACTCACTATTTGTGTTTTTCTTTAAATATTTATTTATTTATTTGAAAGTCAGAGTTAGAGAGAAATCTTGTATCTGCTGGCTCACTCCCCAAATGGCCATAATAGTTAGGGCTGGGCCAGGCCAAAGCCAGGAGTCAGGAGCTTCTCCCAGATCATTCACATGGGTGGCAGGGGCCCAAACACTTGGACCATCTTCTGTTTTTCCCAGGTCATTAGCAGGGAGCTGGATCAGAAATAGAGCAACCAAGGCATGAATCAGCACCCATATGTGGCACCAATATACCTCAATATTGGCCCCTCATTATTTGTTTCTAATGTAAACATTTGGAGACACAAATTTCCCTTTTGATATAGATCTAGATGTTTTACAGTTATGAATAAGATGTTACAAGTATACATATTGAGTTTTTTGTGTGGACATAAGTTTACACTAATTTGGATAAACATATGAAGAAACAGTATGGCTGAGTCATATGGTAAGGCTATGTTCAGTTTTCTAAAAATCTGCCAAACTGTCTTTCAAAATGCCTTTATCTTTTTGCACTCCCACTAGTGATTAAAAGAGAGCTTCTGATATTTCATATCCTTACCAGTATCTGGTGCTGTTAGCGCTTTGGGTTTTAGCCATTCTAATTGATATATAGTGGTAACTTGTTTTAATTTGCAGAACCAAATACTAATGATTTTCATGTGCTTCCACATGCTTATTTGATATCTGTATATCCTCTTTGATGTCGTATCTCTTCAGAAGTTTGATCCATTTTTAAAGATTTATTTCCTTGTTTGGCAATGAGAGAGAGAGAGAGAGAGAGAGAGAGAGAGAGAGAGAGAGAGAGAAATATCTTCCATCTGTTTGTTCACTCTCCAAATGGCTGCAATGGCAGGAGCTGGGCCAATCCGAAGCTGAAGCCAGAATACAGGAACTCCATCCAAGTGTCCCATGTGTGTAGCAGTTGCCCAAGCACTTGTGCCATATTCCTCTGCCTTACCTGGTGCATTAGCATTGGAAACAGAGCAGCCGGTACTCAAACAGGTGCTCCAATGTGGTATGCCTGCATTGCAGGATGCAGCTTAATCTGCTGCACCACAACACTGACCCCTTCTTTGCCCCCTTTTTAAATAGGTTGTTTACTTATGTATTTATTGTCAAATAAATAGGTTGTTTACTTATGTATTTATTGTCAATAGGCAAAGAGATAGAGAGAAGTAGAGAGAGAGAGAGAGAGAGCGAGAGAGCACTCCTATTCACTGGTTCATTCCTCAAATGCCTGTAATGGCTGGTGCTGAAGCCAGGAGCTGGGAGTGCAGTCCTTGTCTCCTATGGCTGGCAGACACTCAATTGTTTGTATTATTACCAGAGACTCCGAGAGGCTGCCTTGGCAGGAGACTGGAACTGCGAGCCAGAGCTGAGAATCAAACCCAAGTATTCTGATAATGAAACAAGAAGCTCTTTAACCACTTGTCTCAACACCCACTCCTTATGTTTGAGTTATCAGACTTATTTGTGTGTTTTGGGTACAAGTCCTTTTTTGAGATATGGATTTTGCAATTATTTTCTCATGATTTGTTAGCTTGTTTTTCCATTTTTTTTTATTTTTTTTTTTAATTTTTGACAGGCAGAGTGGACAGTGAGAGAGAGAGACAGAGAGAAAGGTCTTCCTTTGCCGTTGGTTCACCCTCCAATGGCCGCCGCGGTAGGCGCGCTGCGGCTGGCGCACCGTGCTGTTCCGATGGCAGGTGCTTCTCCTGGTCTCCCATGGGGTGCAGGGCCCGAGCACTTGGGCCATCCTCCACTGCACTCCCTGGCCACAGCAGAGAGCTGGCCTGGAAGAGGGGCAACCGGGACAGGATCGGTGCCCCGACCGGGACTAGAACCCGGTGTGCCGGCGCCGCAAGGCGGAGGATTAGCCTGTTGAGCCACGGCGCCGGCCATGTTTTTCCATTTTTTACACTACATGATTTTTAATTTCCTTCAAGACTTCTTTGAGTCATGGATTACTTTGAAGTACATGCATTAGTTTTCAAGTGTTGGAAATTTTCTTAATATTTTTATTTTACTGATTTCTACTTTGACCCTATGATTACCAAAGATCATGCTTTATGTTATTTCAATTATTTTAAATTTGTGAAGTATTTTCTGTGGTTCAGGATTTTTTGTATAATAGTCCATGGCCAAATGTGGAGGGAAATGTGCATTCTGCTTTGTTGAGTAAAGGGTTTGAAATATGGTCAGTAGACCTGTTGGCTAAATATATTATTCATATTATTAAAGATTTCATATTTTTACTATTAATTATGTTAGATACTGGGAGGAAGATATTGAAGAATCCTATTATAATTCTGGATGTATCTATTTTTCTTTTCAGTGCCTCATTTTTTGCTTCATATCTTTAGAAGCTCTGTTGTGTGGTGTGTACTCATTTAACATCACTATGTTTTCCTGGTGTATTGGTCCTTTGATCATTATGTGATGCTTTGTTTCTAGTAATTTTTTAAAAAGATTTATTTATTTATTTATTTATTTATTTATTTGAAAGGCAGAGTTAGAGAGCTAGAGCTAGAGCTAGGGCAAGATGTCTTCCATCCACTGGTTCACTCTCTCAATGGTCACAACATCCTGGATTGGGCCAGCACAAAGCCAGGAGCCTGCAAATCCATCCAGGTCTCTCATATGACTGGCAGGGTCCCAAGTACTTGTTGCTTTCCCAGGCATAATAGCAGGGAGTTGGATCAGAAGAGGAGCAGCTGGGACTCAAACTGGTGCTCATATGGGATGTGGGTGTTGTAGATGGCAGCTTAACCTTCAGTGCCACAACCCTGGCCTCTCTAGTCATTTCATTTGTTATGAAGTTTATTTTATCTAATATCAATGTAGATATACTCACTTTATTTTTTGCATATTATGTTCAATCTCTGTTATTGTATTTGAAATGAGTTTCTTGCAAATGGCATATTATATTGTTGGATCAAATTTTTTAAAAAAATGTATTATACTAAACTGTCTTTTAATTGATGCTCTTAGACCATTTATGTTTAAGGTAATTATTGATATGTTAAGATTCAGATTTTGTTGAATAAAAGGCTGCCCCTTTTTTATTGAAATGGAAACATACACCCTTCATTTATGTGGATTATAAATTAATAATCATACTCCACATTTAAGTGGCACATCACCTGTTACTAAGAACTCTCCTCCACATAATCTCATTGCAGTGCCTCGCAACCTTGTGAGAGTTGCCCCACTGTCCAGATAAAAACATACCAAATGTGGATTGGTGCCCTGCATTTCTATATTTCTCCTATTGCCATACTATTTTTTTTATAGATTTGGCTACCTTAGTAGCTGCCTACCATTTCCTTATCCCTCTCAAGCCCCAGGGACTGCTTTGGATCTTTTGGTTCTTTTCCTCCCAGGGAATGACTTTGGGCACGTCTCTATCAACTTTCTCGTTTGTTTCATTGAGAAAGGAGAGGAGAAACTGAGATTTTTGGGATCTGGAAACTTTTTTTTTTACTCCTTCTAGACTCTACAAATTTATCCCCAGTCACATTCTGATATAAGAATGTGATTATAAAAAAGCTCATCAAAATCCAATTTTGAGTCATGACTGTTCCCCAAAATGTCATCACCACCTCCTTCTTTCTTCCCCAGTAAGACAGACAACCTGGAGACGAGACTCAGAAAGATTGGGATGTTTTCTGGGGCTATCCACATGTGACATTAATTTAGATTAGTGGTTTCCTGAATTAAAAGATCTTCCCATTAAGGTAATAAAACCAAAACAAAAATCTGGAGAGCCACTGGGGCTCTTAGGCCTATATTGTCTTTATTTCCACAGCTTTTTACCTTTACATTGCTAGGCTTAATGTGCAGAGATATGTAGTTTCTAACAACAGGGAAAGTAAGAGGGTGAGATTACTTTTACAAAACAAACAAACAAACAAAAAAACTCCAGAAATGTTTATTTGCAATTTAATGGTATCTTAAATGTGTACATATGCATGTATGTATGTGTGTCTGTATTATCACCAATCACCCCTTCAGGTATTTCTACCATTACCAGGCATTGTGTTGGATGCTAATAGGAAGATAGCTGGTAGTAGATAGAAATCATACAGAGCAAGGAAAAAAACATTATTTTATGAGGATTTTTCTAGGGTATGTTCAGTGTGTTCTGTGCGTTATACGAATTAGAGACTTGCAATGCTGAAATTCCTATCACTATTATTTTACATATGAATAAACTTAGATTCAGAAAAGTAAATTGGCATGGTAGAGTCAGATTGGATTCCATATTTGACCAATTTCAAATCCATCATGCTTTCCACTAAAACTTTAATGTTTCCCAAGAGAAAGAGGTAGCCTCTTGTTCTTTTCTATTCATTAGACAGCTCATTGCTGCTCTCAGGTGTCTGTTAAATGCCTGGAAAACCTTCTTTACTTCTTATTCAAATTCTGTTCATTAAAATATTTCAACTACCTCGAAACATGTTCCTCCCTACTCAAACACCCTGTAATATTGTCATTATTGGAAGAACCAATTCTTTGCTGTCCAATGTTTTTCATAGGAAACTAAGCATATTGTTTTTGGAAATCATCACAGAATGTCAGAACTACTAAACCACTTACTCCAGACCTCTTACATATTGTATAGAAAGACTAAAGCTCCGAGAAAGAAAGAGATGAGCTCAGGATCCCACAGTGGCTCTGCAACAAAGCCTAGATTAGACCCCAGATGGATGACTCCGCAGCCTATAATAGAGAACATGTGGTCTAGTGATGGGACAGCAGTGACAGATATTCATAAAAGCAGCCTAAGGAACACAGACTTCAGTACAACAGAACACCTGTCTCCCAACCCATATTGGTCAATTTCACCTTATCTTATTTGAACGTCCAAAATTCTCCCCTATTTTAATTTATATATGACTTCTAGTGAGATTTGACAGTTCTTCATGCAGCAACATCAGTTATATAGCTTTATTTTTTATTTTTTAAAGATTTATTTATTTATTTGAAAGTCAGGGTTACACAGAGAGAAGGAAAGGCAGAAAGAGAGAGAGAGAGAGGTCTTTCATCCGCTGGTTCACTCCCCAATTGGCTGTAACTGCCGGTGCTGTGCTGATCTGAAGCCAGGAGCCAGGAGACTCTTCTGGGTCTCCCACATGGGTGCAGGGGCCCAAGGACTTGAGCTATCCTCTACTGCTTTCCCAGGCCACAGCAAAGAACTGGATTGGAAGTGGAGCAGCTGGGACTCGAACTGACACTCATATGGGATGCCGGCATTGCAGGTGGCAGCTTTACCTGCTATGCCACAGCACCAGCTCCCCAGTCATATAGCTTTTTTACTCATTGCATAAGCAAATTCCATCAAACTCAGACACAATTTTGGCAAATCCTGATAGCTATTTAATTAAAATATATCCTGAATCATAGCACTTTGCTCTAATTTGACTATCAGCCTACACTAAATTATCATTATCCCACAGTTGGACTACACAATAGCCTCATGTCTGTTCTCTTTTTCCACCTCGCTACTCTAAATCTATTCTCCACATGCCCACTAGAGGTATCTTTAAGAGACATACATCAGATCATATCAATCAAAACCTCAAGTGGCTCGCAGTTCCATCAGAAATAATCTAACCTCCAAGTCTTACATGATCTGGTTCCTTATCACCCTCATCTCCTTGACTCATTCCTCATTAATCACCCTGACCTCCTTTGGCCATTTATGGAATATTCAAGATATGCTACCGCTTCAGGGCCTTTGCCATTACCATTTCCTCTGCAGAGCATGACTCCCCACCCCCCACCCCCGTTATGTCTAGTGGCATACCTCCTCACTTCTTTCAGGTTTCTGCTCAAGTGTTACCTCCTGATAGAGGACTTCCCTGACCATCTTACCCAAAATAGCACTCTATTCTCTTTCTTCTATCTGATTTTTCTTCACAGTACTTACTGCTGCATGTCTTTAAGTTATATATATATATATATATATATATATATATATATATATATGTATATTTGTAGTCCTCTTCCCTCACCCCACCAGTAAACTGTACATCTTGTGAGGTCAGGTATTTGTCTTATTTTTTCACTGCCACAGCCCCAACACCTAGAAGAGTACCTAGCCCAAGTGTTTCTTGCAGTAAATATCTGTCGAACAAATGTGTTGAGTGACTGAATCATCAACATCTTTGCTGATGGTGACCGCATTAGCCTCATAGCAGTTCAGATGGTACGTGGGGAAAGTTTTCATTAAATCTATTGAATGGATAAATTAAAGGGGGGAGGGAAATTAGATACAATTTGCTTCAAGGCACCCAGTGGGTTTTTAATAGGCTGAGCATAGAACTGCAATATACTGTAATGTAGATTAGCATTTGCCACAGAGACAACTCCAAGACAAGCTCATTACAGCAAAGTGTTTTTGAGAGATATGTCTACTTAGAAAACAGGGCTGATTTCTGGAAGTTGAAATGAGCGTGAGAAGACATTAAGACCTTTACAATTTTGTCCATAAACAGTGACAAAACTGTGAAATTATAGAATGCATCATGGTTATTCAACAATTAAATTTAGAAGCTGAGAATGAAAAGAATACAAACACACCTGCATTTATCCACCAGCTCTTTTACAGGTGATAAAAATGGCTATTTTGCATTTCTCAAGACATGAAAGTGTCTATCTCTGAAATGGAACTACTTTAACATGTTTTTTTTTTATTTTTCTAAAAAATGTATTTATGTTTTTGAGAGGTAGAGTTACAGAGAGGAAGAGGGAGAGGAGAGAGAGAGAGAGAGAGAGAGAGAGAGAGAGAGAGAGAGAAAGAGTCTTCTATCTGCTAGTTTACTCTCCAAATGGCTGCAACAGATGGGGCTGGGCCAGACATAAGCCAGGAGCCTGGAACTCCATCCAGGTCTCCCACATGGGTGGAAAGGGCACAACCACATGGGCTATCTTTTATTGCTTTCCCAGGCACATAAGCAGGGATCTGAATTGGAAGTATAGCAGCTGGGACTCAAACCAAACCGGTGCTCATTATGGGATGCTGGTGTTGCAGGTGATGGCTTAACTTGCTGCACTATGCTAGCCCAGGAAAATTTTTTCTTAATGCAAGCAGGTTTGGCAAGGCTCATTCTGGATGTAACTAAATGGCAAAACCATAACACCACAAGGTTAGTCTTGTCTTGCATTATTTATTTAGTGTGTTCCTTTTCAAAAAAAATTAATTTAATCTCCTTAATCACCTCTCCTATTCTCCCTCTAACTTTAGTCCAAGGCAGGTAGAAAGAACTGTTTCCATTATCAAACTAACTTTGAAGTAGAATAGTGAAGCAACTGGTCTTGGGCCACACAGCACACCAAATGCAGTAGCAGAATGACCACCACATGTTTACAATCCACCATAACAAGATTGTTTGTCTGTTATGCTACTCTACCTTCACAATGCTTATCCCCAGTATACAGCAAAGAGTAACTGTTCATTATTCAGGAAATATTGAGCAGAGTTGCTAAGAGCATAGCTGTGGTAGCCAAATGGATGTGTTTGATTCCCCAGCTCTGCCTCCTAGATGTAAACTTGGGTCTAGGGGGTACATTCCTCACCAGTAAAATGAGGGTAATAATAGCTGTGGATAAGGTGACATATGTCCAACACTTAGGACTACAATGCCATATCATGTGAATATATGCTATATTAAAGGTTTCCACAATAAAAATAACTATGTTTTTTCCTGTTGGAGTATTCACTATGTCCCTTATCCCACATTAAGAGCTGGGCTATAGATAAAGAGGGCATCTGAGTTATTGTTAGGTATGAACACCACATATCTCTGGTTCCCTCTCCTTTTTTCATTTTCTTCTCTCTCTTCCCTCTACCTTGGATAAACTCATCTCTAAGACAGAATAAAAGATTTCTTGTCTGAGTGTGGGTGGGAGGGAAGGGAGGGTGAGAAGTATCATCATGCCCCTAAATCTGTATATATGAAATACATGAACTTTGTTCAACTTATATAAATAAAAAAACTAAAAGGAATTAAAAAATATATATATGAATGAAAAAAAATTCCCTGACTACTTCGTATAAGGAAGGGAGCCTAAAAAGCCCAGGTTAGCTTGGGGTTGTGGCCTCAAGTTTGCCTTATGCCCAGGGCCAGAGTGACTGGTCACTCCCATCCAGTGTCTGACTTCTCCCCAGGTCACCCACTTGGACTTGGTCTGGGATTTTCACTTTCATTTTGTCTAAAATTTCCTCACACTTACCCTTCAACCATCTTCCCCTGTCCTACCTCCTTAAGCCTTCCTTTCCACTCAAGGGCTCCTGAACTTGAGTTTTTGACTGACTTCCCTGTTTTCTTCTTTGTTTCTCTCTGCCTTACATAAGTCTCATTTGCTTCCTGGACAAAGTCTCTGTGAAGGACTACAGTTTTGGGAATGAAGTCTCTGGTGGCATTACAGTTAGGGTGATGAGGGGAAAGGTAGGGCCAGTAGGGGCTTCCTTGTAGTAGAAAAGTGCCTTGTGCCCTCTGATATGAAATGAGAAGCCCAGCATATTCAAAATGAAAATCATTTTGTTAAGAATACTAGTTCTCAAGAGTATAGACAAAGGCTATTAACAATGATCAAATCTAAAAAATGTCAATTTCACTCATATACATTACATTTTTTGTACTCTGTATAATAGTTACCACAAATCAAGGCAAACATATGATATGGGTAGTTTTTGAACCGGCTTATTTCACTAAGAATAATTGTCTCCAGTTGCATCATTTTGTTGCAAAAGAGAGGATTTCATCCTTTTTATGGCTGAATAGTATTCCATTGTGTATATATACCACAATTTCGTTTTCCAGTCATCCAGTATTTTTTCTAATTACTATGTGTTGAATTCTTATTTACTGGAGGGTTAAGCTTGTGATTATAAAGAAAATTGAAAGTGTGTATTTGTAAAAATTAAAAGAAAAATAGAAAAGGAGAAGGAGGTGAGGGAGGCAGTGACAGAAGATATGATGGAAAGTATAATTATGCTCTTAAACCTGCATATATGAAACACAAAAAACAAAGATGGGAAAGAAACAAGAAATTTGAGGGAAGGAGAAAAGCAGGCAAGTGTTATCTTTTTTAGAATTTTATATATGAAATTTTTTATCTTTATATTTATAAAAATTAAAAAAAAAACAAGTTCTAGAGCCAAACTGGATTCTAAATCCATTTTTGCTTCTTACTAGTTTGTGATCTTGGACAACTTATTTAGTTATTTTCTGATTGATTTTTTTAAGATATATTTTATTTATCTGAAAGGTAGAGTTACAGAGAGAGGTAAAGAGGTCTTTCATCCACTGGTTCACTTCCCAGATGGCCACAACGGCCTGAGTTGAGTTGATCCGAAGCCAGGAGCCAGGAGATCCCTCTGGGTCTCCCACGTGGGTGCAGGGGCCCAAGGACTTGATTCATCTTCTACTGCTTTTCCAGGCCATAGCAGAGAGCTGGATCAGAAGAGGAGCAGGCGGGACTCAAACTGGCTCCCATATGGGATACCGGCACTTCAGGCCAGGGCTTTAACCTGCTGCACCACAGCACTGGCCCCTCTGATTGGTTTTCTTAAGTATATCATGATAATAATATGCATTTTGTTGCATTATGGTAAGAATTAAATAGAGTGGAACACGAGAAATTCTTGGAATAATGCTTAACAAATATTAACTGCTCAATGAAAGACAATTATTATCATTTTGTCCTTTCTTTTTTTATTTGCTTTTATTTGTTTTTAATTTTTTAACTTTTATTTAGTAAATATAAATTTCCAAAGTAGAGTTTATGGATTACAATGGCTTCCCCCCCATAACTTACCTCCCACTCGCAACCCTCCCATCTCCCTCTCCCTCTCCCATTCCATTCACAACAAGATTCATTTTCAATTATCTTTATATACAGAAGATCAATTTAGTATATATGAAGTAAAGATTTCATTAGTTTGCACCCACACAGAAACACAAAGTGTAAAATACTGTTTCAGTACTAGTTATAGCATTACTTCACATTGGACAACACATTAAGGACAGATCCCACATGAGGACTAAGTACACAGCGACTCCTGTTGTTGACTTAACAATTTGACACTCTTGTTTATGGCATCAGTAATCTCCCTAGCCTCTAGTCATGAGTTGCCAAGGCTATGGAAGCCTTTAGGGTTCGCCAACTTTGATCTTATTCTGACAGGGTCATAGTCAAAGTGGAAGTTCTCTCCTCCCTTCAGAGAAAGGTACTTCCTTCTTTGATGGCCCTGTTCTTTCCACTGGGATCTCACTTGCAGAGATCTTTCAGTTAGGTTTTTTTTTTTTTCCAGAGTGTCTTGGCTTTCCATGCCTAAAATACTCTCATGGGCTCTTGAGCCAGATCCGAATGCCTTAAGGGCTGATTCTGAGGCCAGAGTGCTATTTAGGACATCTGCCATTCTGTGAGTCTGCTGTGTATCCCACTTCCCATGTTGGATTGTTCTCTCCCTTTTTGATTCTATCAGTTAGTATTCGCAGACACTTGTCTTGTTTGTTTGATCCCTTTGACTCTTAGACCTATCAGTGTGATCAATTGTGAACTGAAATTGATCACTTGGACTAGTGAGATGGCATTGGTACATGCGACCTTGATTGTATTGGAACCCCTGGCACATTTCTAACTCCACCATTTGGGGCAAGTCAGCTTGAGCATGTCCCAAATGGTACATCTCCTCCTTCTCTTATTCCCACTCTTAAATTTAACAGGGATTACTTTTCAGTTAAAATTTAAACACCTAAGAAAAATTGTGTGTTTATTACAGAGTTCAACCACTAGTACTAGAACAAAAAAAATACTAAAAGGGATAAAGTATTAAATTCTACATCAACAGTCAGGACAAGGGCTGATCAAGTCACTGTTTCTCATAGTGTCCATTTCACTTCAACAGGTTTCCTCTTTGGTGCTCAGTTAGTTGTTGCTGATCAGGGAGAACATATGATATTTGTCCCTTTGGGACTGGCTTATTTCATTCAGCATAATGTTTTCCAGATTCCTCCAACTTATTGCAAATGACCGGGTTTCATTGTTTTTGACTTCTGTATAGTATTCTATAGAGTACATGTCCCATAATTTCTTTATCCAGTCTACTGTTGATGGGCATTTGCGTTGGTTCCAGGTCTTAGCTATTGTGAATTGAGCTGCAATAAACATTAAGGTGCAGACGGCTTTTTTGTTTGCCAATTTAATTTCCTTTGGGTAAATTCCAAGGAGTGGGATGGCTGGGTTATATGGTAGGGTTATGTTCAGGTTTCTGAGGAATCTCCAGACTGACTTCCATAGTGGCTTAACCAGTTTGCATTCCCACCAACAGTGGGTTAGTGTCCCTTTTTCCCTGCCACGCCCACAGCTGTGATACCCGCGTGGCAAAATGTTGCTACGTCGGGAGTCTGAAGCTGCAGGGTTTTGGGGTCAGCGCTTTGTTGGAGCGGAGCCCCAGGCGATTCTTGTGCAGTCCACGGTTGTAACGACCCCCGACTCACAGTAATGGAAGCCTAAGACTGTCCTTGCTAAATTTTGGGGGACACCGTGTCTCTGCTCTGCTGCTGAACTCATTATGCATTATCTACCAGCTGTGTTTACACTTTACTGCTTACCCTCATAATTCTCAGAAACTAAAAAATCAAGAAAAAGAAGTTTCCCGTAAGCCAGGAATGCAAGTCAAAACATATCATTAGGTTCCCATTGTAGCAACAGAAAAATGTTAAGGTTACTCAGAGGTTATCTCCAGGTACCTAGAGGGCAAGCAAAACCTTGGACAGTTATTCCCCTAAACAGTTCAGTAAGTAAAACTAAGTCAAAGGTCAATTCTCACCCTCAGTAAACGAAACTAAGCCAAAGGTCAATTCTCATCCTCCGTAAATTGTCTAAAAACAATGTCCCCACTAAACCACTCATATGACATCATTGTTTTAACTCATTTTGTCAACCTTTGTGATAAAAGTTTTTCATTTGCCTGCAGCATTGTTCTTTACTATATAAACCCAAGCCTTACTACAATAAATCGCAGCAGTAACATACACATAACGTGTGTGTCTGTCTGTCATTTCCCCGCCGATTTCTGACTCTCCTGGCTCTTCGTTCCCTCGTTCTCCCTCGGTCTGAGACTCCGCGAGAGCCGGTCCGCGGGATTTCCCCACATCCTCTCCAGCATCTGTTGTTGGTAGATTTCTGAATGTGAGCCATTCTAACCGGGGTGAGGTGAAACCTCATTGTGGTTTTGATTTGCATCAAGAAATTGGAAAGGCACCAAATAAATGAGCTTTCAATTCATCTCAAGGATCTAGAAAATCTGCAGCAAACCAGACCCAAATCTAGTAGGAGAAGAGAAATAATTAAAATCAGAGAAGAAATCAACATGATACTGAAATTCATATGGAGACACAGGAGACATTGAATAGCTAAAGCAATCTTGTACAACAAAAACAAAGCTGGAGGCATCACAATACCAAATTTCAAGACATACTACAGGGAAGTTGTTATCAAAACTGCATGATACTAGTAGAGAAACAGATGGATAGACCAATGGAACAGAATAGAAATACCAGAAATCAATCCAAACATGTACAGCCAACTTATATTTGATTTAGTATATACTAAGTAAAGATTTCAACAGTTTGCACCCACACAGAAACACAAAGTGTAAAGTACTGTTTCAGTACTAGTTATACCGTTAATTCACATAGTACAACACATTAAGGACAGAGATCCTACATGGGGAGTAAGTGCACAGTGACTCCTGTTGTTGATTTAACAATTGACACTCTTATTTATGATGTCAGTAATCACCCGAGGCTTTTGTCATGAGTTTCCAAGGCTATGGAGGCCTTTTGAGTTCGCCAACTTTGATCTTATTTTAGACAAGGTCATAGTTAAAGTGGAAGTTCTCTCCTCCCTTCAGAGAAAGGTACTGTCTTCTTTGATGGCCTGTTCTTTCTGCTGGGATCTCACTTGCAGAGATCTTTCATTTAGGTCATTTTTTTTTTTGCCACAGTGTCTTGGCTTTCCATGCCTGAAATACTCTCATGGGCTTTTTAGCTGGATCCGAATGCCTTAAGGGCTGATTCTGAGGCCAGAGTGCTGTTTAGGACATCTGCCATTCTATGAGTCTGCTGTGTATTCCACTTCCCACGTTGGATCGTTCTCTCCTTTTTAATTCTATCAGTTAGTATTCGCAGACACTAGTCTCGTTTATGTGATCCCTTTGACTCTTAATCCTATCACTATGATCAATTATGAACTGAAACTGATCACTTTGACTAGTGAGATGGCATTGGTACATGCAACCTTGATGGGATTGAATAGGAATCCCCTGGCACATTTCTAACTCTACCGTTTGTGGCAAGTCCTATTGAGCAGGTGCCGAACTATACATCCTCTCCATCTCTTATTCACACTCTTATATTTAACAGGGATAACTTTTCAGTTAAATTTAAACACCTAAGAATAATTGTGTTAATTAAAGAGTTCAACCAATAGTATTAATTAAAACAAAAATAATACTAAAAGAGATAAAGTATTAAGCTGTTCCTCAATAGTAAGGACAAGGGCTGATCAAGTCACTGTTTCTCATAGTGTCCATTTCACTTCAACAGGTTTCCTTTTTGATGCTCGGTTAGTTGTTGCCGATCAGGAAGAACATATATATTGTCCCCTTTGGGACTGGCTTAATTCACTCAGCATGATGTTTTCCAGATTCCTCCATTTTGTTGCAAATGAATATGTCAGAATTTCAATAACTAATCACTATATATATGTGTGTATATATATATATATATATACCCACCACATTTTGTTCATTCATTCATTAATGAATGAATGAATTTGGGTTGTTTCTGCCTTCTGTATATTGTGAATTGCACTACTATGAACACGGATTACAAATATCTGTTTGATTCTCTGATTTCAATTATTTGGGCTATACACCCAGAATTAGAATTGCTCAATCATATATTAATTCAGTGCTTAAATGTTTAGGATCAGCCACTCTGTTTCCTCAGTGACTGCACTATTTTATATTCCCACCAGCTCTATACAGTGTTTCCAATTTCTCCATATACTTGTTAACTCTTATTTTCTCTTTTGATAGTAACTATACTTTTGAATATTTATTTACTTGAGAGGTAGAAAGATATAAAGATAGAGACACAGAGAGACAAACAGAAAGACAGAGAGCTCTCATCCACTGGTTCACTCTCCAAATGTCTGCAATGGCTGGAACTGGGCTGTGGTAAACAGGTAGCTGGGAAGGCAATCCAGGTGTCCCATGTGGCTAGTAGAAATCCAATTACTTCACCAATCATTGCTGCCTCTCAAGATATGCATTATCAGGAAACTGCACTCAGGAGTCAGAGCTGAGAATTGAACCTAGGTACTAAAGTATGGGGAGTGGGCATCTTAACAGATAAGCCAAATGTTCACTCCCAGTAATAGCCATCCTAGTGGATATGTGGTGATACATCACGGTGGTTTTAATTAGCACATTTCTGATAGATAATGATGATTGGCATTTTTCATGTGTTTATTGGCTATTTGTTATGTTTTTAAAGAAATGTCTATTCAAGTCCTTTTTCCATTTTTTAAAAAAAATTTTTGTTGCTGTTGATATTGTCACCCACATTTTAGGACCCTTGTAATTACACTGGATGCTTCTGGATAATTCAAGATAATCTCCTTATGTTAAGGTAAATTGATTAGTAACCCTAATTTCATCTGCAACCTTAATTTCCTTTCATCATGTAATGTATTATATTCACAATTTGAGAAGATAAAGATGTAGATATCTTTGGCCATTCACTTTTCTGCTTATAATAGTCATCATTGTTATTCCTTAAATAGTACTCTTTTCCTCAGAGAAATTTGTGGGTGAAGTCTTTCTTCATGCTGCTTCTATACCAAGAAAGTTGAGGATCATCTTGTATCCTTTCATCTCATGATGTCTGATTTCTAAACATTTCTCAATTTGGAACTGCTTTAGAGGAAATCAGACTAATACTAGTGGCCTCTTATTGGGTATTCTTGCCTCAGTGCCTCCTCTCATACCAAATCCAACCCCCACACAGTCCTAAGAATTATTACAAAGCATATCTAGAACCACTACTTAGTTTCATAAAATCCTAAAGCTTCTTCCCTATGAACAGCATATAAATTGGCTGAATGCATAAGAATCAAGACCCAACTATATGTTTCCTACAAGAAACTCACTTGACCAGATAAAGATACACATATAGCCTGAAAGTGAAGGGTTGGGAAGATATACCATGGACATGAAAACCAAAAATGAATAGGCCTGGTTATGCTTAGATAAAAGATATTTTAAATCAAAATTTTTAAATGAGATGAAGAAGAACATTATATATTTATAAGAATATTGATTCAGCAAGAAGTTATAACAATAATAAATATGTATGCTCACAATACAACCCACATATATAAAGCAAATATTATTGGACCTAAAAGGAGAGATACACTACAATACAATGATAATTGAAGACTTCAACACCCAACTATCATGAATAGACTGATTATCCAGACATAAAATAAACTAAGGTAGTCCAGATTTGAAATATGCTCTAGAGTAAATGTATCTAACAAATATTTACAGAACATTTCATCCAACACATAGAGATTATACATTCTTCTCTGCACCTGGAGTATTTTCTAGGCTCCACCACATATTAGCCTGAAAATCAACTCTAAGTAATTTTTTTTTATTTTACAGATAGAGTTAGACAGTGAGAGAGAGACAGAGAAAAAAAGGTCTTCCTTCCGTTGGTTCACCCCCCAAATGGCTGCTACAGCCGGAGCTGCACCAATCCAAAGCCAAGAGCCAGGTGCTTCCTCCTGTTCTCCCATGCAGGTGCAGGCACCCAAGCACTTGGGCCATCCTCCACTGCCTTTCCGGGCCACAGCAGAGAGCTGGACTGGAAGAGGAGCAACCGGGGCTAGAACTCGGTGTCCATATGGGATGCCGACGCCGCAGGTAGAGGATTAACCAAAAGAGCCACGGTGCCGGCCCTCTAAGTAAATTTTTAAAGAATAAAATCATACCATGCATCTTCTTATACAACAGTGGAACAAAGCTATAAATCAACCACAAGAAGAGCAATAGAAAATTAATAAACACATAGACATGGAACAACATGCTCCTGAATGACTAATGTAATGTGTCATTGAAAAACATAAACATATCTTAAAGAAGTAATGTTTTCTTGAAACAAATGAAAATGAAAACATAACATATCAAATTCTGTGGGATAAAGCAAAAGCAGCAGTAAGAGGAAAGTTTATAACAGTATGTGCATACATTGAAAAATAGTGATTGCAAAAACTAACTATGTTTCTCAAGGACTTAGAAAAGCAAGAACAAACCAAATCCCAAATTAGCAGGAAGCAAGAATTAATAAAGTTCAGAGCACAAATGGATATGATTGAAATAGAAAAGAATAATACAAAAGATCTACAAAATATGAAGCTGTTTTTTGAAAAGATAAACAAAATAGACAAATCTTCAGCCAAACTAACAAATAAAGGATGAAAAATTGCAAATAAATGAAATTAGAGATGGAAAAGATGATGTTACACAAGACACTAGAAAGACAAAACATCATAGGAAACTACTATGGACAACTATATGCCAACAAATTTGAAACTCTTGAAGAAACGGATAAATTCCTGTATACATGCAATCTACTGATACTAAATCAAGATCACATAGAAAATCTAAGCAGATCCATAACATTAACCAGATTGAAAGAGTAATTAAAATTATGCCCTCAAAGAAATGTCCAGGAGCTGATGGATTTGTAACTGAATTCTACAAAACCTTTGAACAAGATCTGAATCCAATATTTCTCAAACTATTCCAAAATATTTGAAAAGGGTGGAACTCTGCAAACTTTTTATGAGACCAGTATTACTCTGATCTCAATATGGAACCAAACATAATCCAAAAAGGAAACTACAGATCAATATTCTTTATGAACATAGTTGTAAAAATTCTCAACAAAACATTAACAAACCAAATCCAACACTACATCAAAAAGATCATACACTAGGAACAAGTGGTATTTATCCCAGGAATGCAAAGATCATTCAACATTCACAAATCAGTGAGCATAACAAATCTCATTAACAGAATGAAGAACAACCATGTAATCATTTCAAATAAATGCAGGAAAAGCATTTCATAATATTCACCATAGTTTCATAATAATAAATCTTAATAAATTTAGTATAGAAAAGCATACTTCAAAATTAGCAAGGCTATATATGACAAACTCACAGTCAATATCATACTGAATGGGAAAAGTTTCGCCTTAGAACAGGAACAAAACAAAGGTGTCTGCTTTCATTACTCTTATTAATATAGTATAAGAAATATTAAAAGCAATTAAGAGGCTCACTAGGCTAATCCTCCACCTGCGGCACTGGCACTCCAGATTCTAGTCCCGGTTGGGGTGCCGGTTCTGTCCCAGTTGCTCCTCTTCCAGTCCAGCTCTCTGCTGTGGCCCGGGAGTGCAGTGGAGGATGGCCCAAGTGCTTGGGCCCTGCACCCGCATGGGAGACCAGGAGGAAGCACCTGGCTCCTGGCTTCGGATCGGTGTAGCGCACTGGCCGTAGCGTCCATTTGGGGGGTTAACCAACAGAAAAGGAAGACCTTTCTCTCTGTCTCTCTTTCTCTCTTTGCCTAACTCTGCCTGTTTAAAAAAAAAGCAATTAAGGAATAGAAATAAAAGCGCATCAAAAGTGGGAAAAAGTCAAAATATTCATGTTTGCTGATGATATGATTTTGCACATGAAAACATCTAAACACTCCATCAAAAAGCTTTTAGAACTGATAAACCAATTCAGTAAAATTGCAGGATACAAAATCAACATACAAAAAAAGTCGCACATTTATACATCAGTAATGATCTTGCTGAAAGAGAAATGAATAAAGCAATGCCATTCATAGTAACTACACAAAATTAACTATTTAGGAATAAATTTAAGCAAGGAAGTGAAATATCTCTATATAAAAATTATAAAACACTGACAAAAGAAATCAAGGACATACCAACAAAAGGAAATAAATTAGATCTCTACTTCTCATAATATACAAAACACAACTCAAGATGGATCAAGGATCTAAATGTAAGATGGACTTGAAACTATGAAATAACTAGAAGAGAACAGGGGAAACACTGTAAGACATTGGTGTAGGCAGTGATATTTTGGTGTAAAACCCCAAGATGTTGCAGACACCAATAGCAAAATTAAACAAATGGGGTGATATCAAACTATAAAGATTTTCTGAACAGCAAAGCCAATAATCAATAGGGTGAATGGTATCCAAAAAGTGAGAGAAAATTGCAATCTATTTGTCCAATAACTGATTAATATCCAGAATATACCAAGAAATTAAAAACTAGCAGTGGAAAAACAACTAATCCAGTTAAGAAATGCACAAAGACTTGAGTGGATATTGCCACAAGAAGAAATACAAATGGCCATCAAATATATGAAAAAAATGCTCAATATCATTATCCCTCAGAGAAATACCAACAAAAAGACAGTAATATTTCACTTATTCCTGTTAGAATGGTTATGATGATAAAGAAAGTAACAAATGCTGACGATGGTGTGGGGAAAGGAGAACTATAATACACTGCTTTTGGGAATATAAATTAGTACAGCCGCTGTGGAAAACATTATTGAGATTCCTTTGAAAACTGGAAATAGAACTGCTCTATGATGCAGCAATTCTGCTACTGACTATGTGTCTAATAGACATGAAATCACTGTATTAAAGGAATACCTGCTCTGCAATGTTTGTGGCAGCACTATTCACAACAGCCTAGATATGTATTCAGTTAAAGTGTCCATCATCAGATGAATGGATAAAACAAGTGTGGTATGTATACTAAGGAATACTACTCAGCCATAAAAAGAATAAATTCCTGCCATTTTCAGCAAAATGGATGGAACTGGAGGACACGTTAAGTGCAATAAGTCAGACACAGAAAAATGAATGCTTCATGCTCTCCCTCATATGCAGATGTTTAAAAAAAACTTTCAATCTGAACATATAATGGTGATTACTGACTATTAGAGACTTTATGGTATAGGGAAAGATAGAGGCAGTTTGGCTAATGGATGCTAAATCAGGGTTGGTGCAAAGGAGTAAGTTTCTCATATTACATAGCATGGTAGGGAGACTACAGTTTGTGATAAACTGATATATATTGTAAGAACAAATAGGAGAAAGAAGTTCCAAGTCTCCAGTTATAAAATAATGTCAAAGAAGGGGAAATGTTGATTACCTTGTTTTGATCACTACACATTATATACATGTGTTGAAATGTCACATTGTAGCCCAAAATGTGTATAATTATTTTTAACAAAAAATTTTAAAAATATATTCAACAGATTTTGTTCATCTCCAGAGAAGTCCTGGTGTTCATTTGGGTGCCAACAGCCTTGGCTGGTGTTAACTCCAAAGTCTCCCAGGAACCACAATACATAAGGGCCAATGTAGTTGAATTACACAATATTGTGTAGATGAGGATCCCAAGCCTCAGCAAAAGACAATAATCCAATCAAGGCCATGACAGAGTTGAGACTAGAATTTAGGTTATGCATGCAGACCACTCAGAAGATTCACTAACAGGAAAGGGGGGAAGGAAAAGCATCTTCCATCTCTGTTAATTGCTAAGGCTCAGAGAGAATGTATGCCAGAACAGTTGAGAAAACAGAACTCATCCATGGGCAAAGGGATAAAGACCTAGGAGTGGTATTGAGAGGGGAACTCAGTGCACCTTTATAAAACACCAGCACTGAGTTCTTTATTTCTGAAAAGTGCTTTGAAAGCTTCCAGGTATCCCCATTATCCACCAATCATTTCCTATAGTCATTGGGTAAATGCAGAATAGGGGGTGTGGAGAAAGGGAAGAGTAGAAGAGGAGTCCTTTAATTGCACTGTGTTTGTCTCTTAATTGTGATGTCTTCACAATAAAAGGTCAACCTATGGACATATGAGGGTCTTGCATTTTTTCTGAGAAGCAAAGCTCTTATGTGTTTTTGTGAAAACAGCACAAATGTAGGTGAAAGTTCCACAGTGTGATATTGAGAGGAGAGATAAGTGTGTTTAGAATCGATCCTTTCTGGGGTAGGTGTTGTGGTGCAGCAGGTTAAGCTGCTGCTTGGGATGCTAGCATCCTATGTCAGAGTGCTGATTCAAGTCCCAGATCCTTTGTGTGCTTCTTTTTAAATAAAAAAATTATTTATTTATTTGGAAGTCAGAGTTACACAGAGAGAGAAGGAGAGGCAGAGAGAGAAAGATCTTCCATTCACTGGTTCACTCCCCAGTTGGCTACAATGGCCAGAGCTGCACCAATCCGAAGCAAGGAGCCAGGAGCTTTTACCGGTTCTCCCATGCAGGTGCAGGGGCCCAAGGACTTGGGCCATCTTCTACTGCTTTCCCAGGCCACAGCAGAGAGCTGGATCAGAAGAGGAGCAGCTGGGGCTCGAACCAGCGCCCATATGGGATGCTGGCACTGCAGGTGGCGGCTTTTACTCACTATGCCGCAGCGCTGATCCCCTCTGTGAGCTTCTAATCCAACTTTCTGCTAATGTGCCTGAGAGGCAGCAGATGATGATTCAAGTGTTTAAGCCCCTGCCACCCATATGGGCCACCAAGATGGAGTTCCTGGCTCCAGGTTTTAGCCTGGCCTTGCCCTAGCTGTTATGGGCATTTGAAAAATGAAAGATCTTTCACTCTATGTTTCTGTCAATCTACCTCTCAGAAAATAATTCTTGAAAAAAGAATCAGTCCTTTCCATACAAAAAATCCAAAGCAATTTAAAAGCCCATATGGAAATTAAATATATTAGGCAGATATTGAGAGCTTTCTGTGGTTATGTTTTCCTTTTCCTCTTTGAGCATATGAACCATCAATATACCCTATCTCCAGTGTACATATAAGTTTATGATATACTATATGTCCACTGAGGCCTCAGATAAGAGACAGATCATCAGAATTCCTATTGGTCATCTCAAGACCTTTAGATTCCAATTTTCACAGTTCTGGTTATCATCCTTCCTGATGGCAGAGGAAAAGACACATTTGGAAGTGGGTACCAGAGAAACCATGAAATAGAGTATCAAGGGATTAGTTTTGGTTCTGCTTTTCCTTCCTCCATGACTTTGCTGTAAAAGTTGAACAGTAAAGCTCTTTTTTCTGCATGTCCTCCTATTTTCTTAATAATGATGACAAGCACATTCAAAAATTATACAATATACCTGGGACAATAAGGGGTACTTTATATTTTCTATCTTATGCATCATAGCAGTTCTAGGTGGTTGATACTCCTGTCATGCCCAAATTACAGATCAGGCCATAGGGGCATTAAGAGGCTAATAAATTTGCCAGTCACCCAGCTAGGAAATGGTGGCATAGGAATGCATACTCAAATACCCTAGTTCAAGAATCTGCCCTTAAAATCACCATGCATCCTGCTTTCTTTAGAAAAAAAATGGAAATAAGAGTAATTATCTCATTGGGCTATTGGGAATAGCAAATGTAATATATAGACTAATGTGAGATGTTATTAATACTAGAAAAGTCATAACATTATTTGCCTAAATTTAGACCTGTGAAACCTTGGGCCATTGCTTTCACTCTCAGAGACTCAGTTTGCATGACTGCAGGTCAAGAGGGTTAGAATCTTTTGAGTACTTGAATTGACAGACCCCTAACCAGTGCATGTGAACACAAAGTTTTGGATTGACTTGAAAGTGTTCGTGGGCAATTCTTGCAAAGTTTAACTATGGAGCCCAAGTTCAGTATACTTGATATAGCATCAAGACTTGTTGCTTATGGACCCAAGAAAGCCTCTTTTCTCAGAATTTCCAGGCTTCCTTTCTCCTCACTGTAATGACAACCCCTTACATGAGCATCAAATGCTATTATTTTTAAGTTCGCTTTCTTCCTTAGGAACAAGGGTTCCTAAGACCTTAGCCAGAAATTAGCTCCATGTTACAGATATAATGAAACTAAGGCCAAAATATGTGATTGGGTGAGTCAGTAGCAGAACTAGGACAAGAACACCTAATTTCTTTCTGATCCTTCTAGGAGTACTTATGCCACATGCCTGCATGATGCACTGGAAAAATTCCATGCCAACTTAATTTGTTTCAAAAGTGTTGCTTGAATTTATAGGCAAACTTTACATTTAATACTTTAAAATACTCATATATCTTGAAAGAATTTGTCTCTACTTCTTAGTAGCAGAGTGGAGGCTTAAATGACGTGAGGACAAGTCAGGGGACCAAGATGAATTTGCTGATTGACTCACTTGCCTTTAGAGCATGCTGCAAAAATGCCAGTGGCTTAAGTCCCCCTTTTGGATCTCAATCTCATCATCAGTAAAATGAATGGCTAAACTAAATTGGATGATATTACATGTCCTTGTTTTGGCCCAAATTTAGCGAGGGATACTGAAACTCTGGTTACCTAAATTGATTTGGGTGCAAAGAAAGATACACAGAGAGCCGTTCAGTTGGCAGGCATAGATTCTATGAGGGTCATGAGATTCTTGGTTGATTGCTATTTTTGCATTTCAACATAAAGGTTACTTCTGCTTATATCACAATTATCTAGAATTTTTGGTTACCCAGTGTCCCAATCATCCAATCTACCTTCATTCACTTATGAACCAGAATCTAGCTGGTTCCACACATACAAATGAAGCTGTGGAAATTGACTAGATCTGTTCAAATATCAGAACCAAGCAGGATCTCTTCTACTTAACAGATGCATGAAACGATCCTGCCCTTTTATACAACACACCCCCTACCCGGGATTCAACATAGAAACTACATACACATAGCTTCTTTGTCCTCTTAAATTCACTTGTCTCATTTCTACAAAAAAAGAGGCCAATTTTTGTTAATGGGGAACCTGAATATAATCTTTGAAGATGGCCATTCCTATCAGGTTAGCTAGAAATGATATTAGAAAAGACCTAATTGCTCCCACCATCCCTGGGCTGAGACACTGATCAAGTTTCCAATGTCAAAAACTGCAGTGAGTGATGTCACCAAAATAGTGGACGAGCAAGCTGCAAATCCTTGTTCCTCCACAGAGACATGGAGAGAAAGTAGCCAAAAACTACATAACATAACCTTATAGAAGCTGTGGAAAACAATAAACTTCTCCAGTAACCAAGCAAAGACCCAGTTGGCTGATACTAAGACTCAGAGTATGTCATATTAATTAGTAAAGGACTTTACTAACACAGAGCCAGTCTTTTTTAAGATTTATCTATTCATTTGAAAGTGGGAGTTACACACAGAAGGAGAGGCAGAGAGAGAGAGAGACAGAGAGAGAGAGAGAGAGAGAGAGAGAGAGACCCTCCATCTGCTGGCTCTCTCCCCAGATGGCCCCAAAATGGCCAGAGCTGTGGCAATCTGAAGCCAGGAGCCAGGAGCTTCTTCTCGATCTCCCACATGGGTGCAGGGGCCCAAGGACTTGGGCCGTCTTCTACTGCTTTCCCAGGCCACAGCAGAGAGCTGGACTGGAAGTGGAGCAGCCAGGACATGAACTGGCATTCATATGGGACGCCTGCACTGCAGGCAGCAGCCCTACTCACTATGCCACAGCTCTGGCCCCATAGAGTCGATCTTAAAAGACTTTCAGAAGTAGTTGCTCATTACAATGCCTAATTTTAACCAAAAGTAAAAACATATGAAGAAACAAGAAAACATGATCCATCCAACGGCAAAAAGTAAAGTGGCAGAAACTAGCTTCGAAGGAACAAATGCATCTCACTAACTAGACAAAGTCTTAAAAATGCTCAAATAGGGGTTGGCATTGTGACAGAGCAGGTTAAGCCACAGCCTATCACACTGGCATCCCTTATGAGCACTGGTTCAAGTCCCAGCTGTTCCACTTCTGATCCAGTTCCCTGCTAATGTGCCTGGGAAGGCAGCAGAAGATGGCTTAGCTGCTTCAGCCCCTGCACCCATGTGGGAGACCTGGATGGAGTTTCAGGCTCCTAACTTCAACCTAATCCAGCCATGTTCTTGTGGGCATTTGAGGAATAAATCAGGAGATGGGGGAATTCTCTCTCTCTCTCTCTCTCTCTCTCTCTCTCTCTCTATCTATCTCTCTATCTCTCATACTGCCTTTCAAATAAAATACATCTTTCAAAGAAATAAAAAAATTACTGCAGTGACTTAAGGTAGGGGAAGAAAATTAAGAGAGAAGGAGAGATTGAGAGAAACAGGAAAAATAAGAGGAGGAAGAAGAAAAGGAGGAAGAAAACTTTCCACAAAATCTGAGATTCTTTTGCTGATATAATATTGCTAGAATTCAGGCACATTCCTCAGCAGTGTTTTTAATTTATTTATGACAAATTACAGAAAATGGATTGAATTCTAAGCAATAGAGCTTTTAAATCATTTTGTCCAGTAAACATTTATTTAGTGTTTGTTAGCCACTTTTCTAGGTCCTGGAGATAGGCCTTACTCTTGAGATGTTCAAGAATGTGGAGAGGAGTTCAGAATTTGAAGACATATAAACAAATAAGTATAATTAGTATGATCACTTTGTAAGAAGAAGGTATGCTTGAGGAAGAAGGAAATAAATTCTGTCTGGGTGGAGAAAGAATTCTGCTTGAGTGCTCTGGAGCAGATTGGAAGGTAGACAAATGCACATCAATCAGAAATACTATCATAGGTGAACTAGCTCATAAAAATTAAATCAAAAGAGAGGGAAAGAGTGGACATATGGTAGAGCAGTTAAGACGCTACTTGGGATTTCTACATCCCATATCAGGGTGCCTGGGTTCAAGTCCCAATTCTGATTTGAATTTCAGTTTCCTGCTAATGTGCCCCCTGGGAGGCAGCAGGTGATGGCTCAGGTACTTGGCTCCCTGGCACCCACATGCGAAACCCAGATGGAGTTCCAGTCTCCTGGCTTACGCTTGGTCCAGACCTGGATTTTTTGGGCATTTTGGGGAGTGAACCAGTGGATCTACTAACTTCAAAGTATGTGCCTTTAAACAACATGCTATGATGCTTACACTCTTAGGACTAGAAAAGGTAACAAAGGGACTAGAAAGCCAAGTTAGGTGACTATTGTGACAACTCAGAATAATAAAATTGATGTGAGTCTGAACCAGGGCAATTGGTGTCCCTATTTTTAATAAATATGTCCTATAGACATGCATCCAAGTTCAAATCCAGTATATGTAAGGGCTTCCAGTTTTTCCCAGATTGACTAGCCATATTCTACTTAGGTCCTTCCTCTTATAGCTGAAAAACCATACATTTACCAAAACAAATGCACAAATGAAGACCCTGAAAGGTGGAAGGAAGGTAAGGCATGCTACTCAGGGATGTTGGGACTTGAGGAACATACCAGGCTAAGTTTCCTGGGTTTCCTATTCATTTCCCATATAACATAGACAGAGTACTTGAAAAGCCTCCAATTCATAACTGCCAGTAGGCATAGGCAAAAAAAAAAAACTACAAGAAAAACCTCAGGTAGATCCTTGGAGCCAACACTGCGGTGCAGCAGGTTAAGCCACTGTCTGTAGCACAGGCATCCCATGTGGACACCGGTTTGAGTCCCAGCTGCTCCACTTCCAGTCCAGCTCCCTGCTAATGCACCTGGGAAAGCAGTGGAAGATGGCCCAAGTACTTGGACCCCTGCACCCTCGTGGGAGACCCAGATGAAACTTCTGGCGCCTGGCTTGAGCATAGCCCAGCCCTGGCTGCTGCAGCCATTTGGAAAGTAAACCAATGGATAAAAGGTCAATGCTCTCTCGCTCTCTCGCTCTCTCTCTCTCTTTCTCTCCCTGCCTCTCCTTCTCTCTCTGTGTAACTCTGACTTTCAAATAAAAAAATGAACATTAAAAAAAATAAAAAGGAAAAACCTGTCTTCCCTATCCAAAGGAGCAACAAAACTTTAGATATATACATCATATTCTACTCTAATATCAAATGGAAAATCTTCACTCTATCCTCATGGGGACAAATAGGGAGCTGATTTTCCACTCCATTCCCCATTCCCCTCTGCTATACAGAATAAGTCTCTGATTTCTTTTTCCCCCTTTTAGCCTTTATTTGAATGACTAAGTGGGAAGATGATCTTCCATTCCCGGAGCCTCAGAAGTATGGGCAGTGATCAGAGTTCTTTGCTGAGTAGTGTTAGCAGGACCGATCAAGGAATTTGTTTTCCATCTATCAGCAGGTAAAATCAAGCATTGATCTGGTTTCGCCCTCCAAAATAGTGCCAGTGGGACTAAATGAGGAGATTAGCTTCATTTCCCACCTGGATGAAGCAGGCCATACTCTTACTAACTTATCAAGGGTAGCACCAGGCATCCGGTGTCAAACTGAACCACCATTTCTACCTCGCAACAATATTTAATCAAGCAATTCAAGACGAGGCTAGTCATCTGTAGGTTTTACTGCCCTGCCCTTGTGTCAGTGGAACTCACTGGAGAATTCAACCAGCATCACTGAGACTGAGCAAGGCAGTGCAACTGGCTACTTTTCCCACAGTTTTGATGTCAACAAAAATAAATGAAGAATTGATCTCCATATGTTAAACATTACATAAGTGGGAAAGAGTGTTACCAGCAGGGTAGTTGAAAGTCTGCTTCCTGTTCCCCCTGGAGACAGCAGTGCCCATATGAGAACTGAGCCTCCAACTCTATCCAGTAACAAGGAGAGGAAGAAGATGATTTGCAATTGGGTAACAAACATTCTGTCACCCTTCTTTCCTGCAGCAGCAAAATAGTGTGAGTTCATTCTCTGCTTTTCCCTCACACATTGTCAGGGAACTCAAAGGGAATTGATTTTACACTCCCCTCACCACAAGGATGCAAGGATAAAGTGCAAAATAGTGGCCTGCTTTCTTTTTTAAAAATTATTTATTTACTTGAAAGTCAGAGTTACACGGAGAGAGGTAGAGGCAGAGAAAGAGAGATCTTCCATCCACTGGTTCACTCCCCAGTTGGCCGCAACAGCCAGAACTGTGCCAATCCAAAGCCAGGAGCCAGGAGTTTCTTCCAGGTCTCCCATGATGGTGCAGGGGCCCAAGCATTTGGGCCATCCTTTACTGCTTTCCTAGGCCATAGCAGAGAGCTAGATCAGAAGTGGAGCATCTGGGACTCGAACTGGTGCCCATATGGGATGCTGGCACTGCAGGTGGTGACTTTATCCACTATGCCACAGTGCCAGCCCTGTGGCCTACTTTCACCAAGAAAGTGTCAGCAGATCTGAAAGGTCAGGTGGACTTCCAATCCACCCTGACACTGTCAATCTGAGTCAGTGTCTCACTTTGTCTGAGTGGTATCAAAAAATATATATAAAAAAATGCTCAATATCACAAATAATCAGGGAAATGCAAGTCAAAACCACAATGATATATCAATTAACCCCAGTTTTTAAACAGTTATTTATTTATCTGAAAAGCAGAGTTACAGAGAAGCAGAGGCAGAGAGATAGAGAGAGAACTTCCATCCACTGGTTCACTCACCAAATGGCTGCAATGGCCAGAGCTGGGTTGATCCGAAGCCAGGAGCCAGGAGTTTTTCCAGGTCCCACACGTGGGCGCAGGGGCACAAGGATTTGGGCCATCTTCTACCGCTTTCCCTGACCATAGAAGAAATCTGGATCAGAAGCCGAGCAGCCAGGTCTTAAACCAGCACCCATATGGGATGCTGGCACTGCAGGCGATGGCTTTACCTGCTATGCCATAACCCTGGCCCCAAGTAGCCCCAATTAAAGTGGTTATTATCAAAAAGATAAAAAAATGACAAATGTTGGCAACGATGTGAAAAAAAGGGAACTCTTACACACAGTCTGTAGGAGAATTAAGTCAATACATTCATTATGAAAATACAGTAAGAACTAAAAATAGAACTTCAATATGATCAAAAAGTCCAAGTGAAATGATTGCACCAAAAAGATGATTGTGGTCCCATATTTATTGAAGTATCGTTCACAATAGCCAAAACATGAAATCAAGTATGGTGCCTATCAACAGACAAATGGGTAAAGAAAATATAGTATATATACACAATGGAATATTATTCAGCCATAAAAATGTCATTTGTTGTAATATGGCTGGAACTGGAGATCATCATGTTAACTAAAATAGGCAGGCACAGACAAATAATGCCTGCTGACTTTTTGTGGCAGCTAAAAACTTGAATACCTAGAGGGATAAGAGTAGAATAGGGGATAATGGAGGCTAGGAAGTATAGGATAGAGGAGGGCAGGAAAGAGACTAGATAATGGGTACCAACTGTTACATAGGAACTAGTTCTGATGTTCTACAGCACAGAAGAGGACCGTAGTTTGCAGTATAGTTTTATATATTTCAAAATAACTCGAATAGTATGAAGATTTCCAATAAATAGAAATTATAAATGTTTGAGATAGAAAAACTAATTATGCTGATATGATCATTATACTATATATATATATGTATATACACACACACACATACATACATACATATCAAACTATCACACTATACCCCACAAATACTTATGAACATTACGGGTTGATTAAAAATAAACAATACATTAAAAGTGCAGGAAAATACAACAACCAATGAAGAAAAAATGGAACACACTGTATTCCACATCCAAAATCTGATGCCAAAAGAAAGTGATACAAGCTTTTTTTTTAAAAAAAAAGGAATTTATTTATTTATTTGAAAGGCAGAGTGGTAGAGAGAGAGGGAAAAACAGAGAGGCAGAGAGAGAGAGAGAGAGAGAGAGAGAGAGAAACTGAGACTCCATCCACTGGTTTACTTCTCAAAGGTCCACAATAGCCAGAGCTGATTCAGGCTGAAGTCAGGAGTCAGGGACTCCATTTGGGTCTCCCATGTGGCAACAATAATCTAAGTACTAGGGCCATCATTTGTTGCCTCCCAGATGCAATAGCAGGAAGCAGAAACAGAGGACCAGAAGCAGAAGTAGGACTTGATCCCAGACATCCCATCAGAGATGTAGATGTTGCAGGAATCAACTTAACCCATGGCACTACAACTACTCCATGGAATAACCTTTCTTGAAGTATCAAAAAGTATCTTGTATGGGGCGGCACTGTGGTGTAGTGGGTGAAGCCGACACCTGCAGTGCCGGCATCCTGTATGGCCGCCAATTTGAGTCCTGGCTGTTCCACTTCCGATCCAGCTCTCTGCTGTGGCCTGGGAAAGCAGTAGAGGATGGCCCAAGGCCTTGGGCCCCTGCACCCGCGTGGGACACCTGGAAGAAGCTCTTGGCTCCTGGCTTCAGATCGGTGCAGCTCCGGCCGTTGCGGCAAATTGGGGAGTGAACCAGAGGATGGAAGACCTCTCTCTCTCTCTCTCTCTCTCTCTCTCTTTCTCTCTTTCTCTCCTTCTCTTTCTCTGTGTAACTCTGACTTTCAAATAAATGAAATAACTGTCAACCACAATTAAATAGGAGGGATCAACAAAAATTATGGAAATACATATTATGAAAAAATTATGCATGGATTTCAAAGATTGGTTGCATGGAAATACACTAGTCTCTTTTTTTAAAGATTTATTTTATTTATTTGAAAGACATAGTTACAGAGAGAGGTAGAGAAAGAGAAAGGTCTTCCATCCACTGGTTCACTCCCCAGGTGGCCACAACGGCTGGAGCTGAGCCGATCCGAAGCCAGGAGCCAGGAGCTTCCTCCAGGTCCCCCACATGGGTGCAGGGGCCCAAGGACTTGGGCCATCTTCTACTGCTTTCCCAGGCCACAGCAGAGAGCTGGATCAGAAGAGGAGCAGCCGGGCCTAGAACTGGAGCCCATATGGGATGCCAGCGCTTCAGGCCAGGGCTTTAACTCACTGCGCCACAGTTCCAGCCCCATACACTAGTCTTTTAATTCAATCTTTCAATAACTTTTTGAAATTGGTGCATATCTGGTAAAAAAAGGTATTCAGTGATGAAGGGGAAATACAGACATTCTTGGCCTTGGATCTCTGCATCTATGTGGGAGACCCAGAGGAAGCTGCTCGTTCCTGGCTTTGGATCAGCACAGCTCTGGCCCATTGCACCCATTTGGGGAGTGAACCAGTGAATGGAAGACCTCTCTCTCTCTCTCTCTCTCTCTCTCTCTGCCTCTCCTTCTCTCTCTTATGACTCTTACTTTAAATTAATAAATAAATCTTTAAAAAAAGTTAGTAAATTAGTTGGGAACAATATAATCAACCATACAATTCAATTATATATACAGAACACTCCATTCAAGAATAGCAGAATGTTATTTCTTTAAAGTGTCCACAGAACACATTTTCCAAGATAGGTCAGATATTGAGCCATAAAACAAACTTCCAACAAATGTAAAAGATTTGAAATAGCACAGAGTGTGTCATATGGTTATAATGTAACCAAATTAGAAAGAAAATATGAGAAAATCTCTAAAAATCTGATACTAACACAATAAATTTTAAAAACTGCATAGAATTGAAGGTGCAAGCATTGTGGCATAGTAGATTAAGCTGCCGCTTGCAGTGCTTGGCATCCCATATGGGGGGGGGTGCCATTCAAGTTCTGGCTGCTCCATTTCTGATGCAGCTCCCTGCTAATGGCCTGGTAGAAGTGGTATAAGATGGCCCAAGTGCTTGGGCTCCTGCACCCACATGGTTGAATCTCCTGGCTCTTGGTTTTGGCCTGGCTAAGCCCCAGTTTCTCTCTCTCTCTCTCTCTCTCTCTCTCTCTCTCTCTCTCTCTCTCTCTTCTCCCTCTCATTCCTACTCTGTAACTCTCCCTTTAAAATTAATAAAATAAATCTTTTTTTAAAAAAATTACATAGAATTGAGGCCAGCATTGTGGCACAGGGGGTTAAGCGATTGCCTGCAATGCTGGCATCCCATATTGGCCCCCATTGAAGTCTCAGCATTTCCACTTCTGATCCAGCTCCTTGCTAATGTACTTGAGAAAGCAGCAGAGGATGGTTCAAGCGCATGAGCCTCTGCACCCATGTGTAGTCCCAGATGATACTCCTGGCTCCTGGCTTCAGCCTGACCCAGCCCTAGCGATTGCAGCTATTTGGGGAGTGAACCAGTAGATGGAAGATTCTCTCCCTCTCTCCCTTTCTGTAACTCTGCCTTTCAACTAAATAAAATAAATACATAAAATTATATAGAATTGAATGAAAATTAACTAGAACACTTTGAAGTATTTGTTATACAATTAAAAATGTGCTGAGGATAAATTTACAGAATATACTCTTATTTTATGAGAGAATACATGAAATATATAATTTAAGTTTCTACCTTAAATAGCTAGAAAAGTAAGATTAAATGAGGAACCGGGCCGGTGCCGTGGCTCACTAGGCTAATCCTCCGCCTGTGGGGCCGGCACCCCGGGTTCTAGTTCCGGTTGGGGCACCGGATTCTGTCCCGGTTGCTCCTCTTCCAGTCCAGCTCTCTGCTGTGGCTCGGGAGTGCAGTGGAGGATGGCCCAGGTCCTTGGGCCCTGCACCCGCATGGGAGACCAGGAGGAAGCACCTGGCTCCTGGCTTTGGATCGACGCAGCGTGCTGGCCATAGCGGCCATTTGGGGGGTGAACCAAAGGAAAAAGGAAGACCTTTCTTTCTGTCTCTCTCTCTCTCTCACTGTCCAACTCTACCTGTCAAAAAAAAAAAAAAAATAAATAAATAAATAAATAAATAAGGAACCGGCCTCATGGTGCAATAGGTTGAGCCATCATCGGCAATGCCAGCCTCATGTATGAGCCCCAGTTTGAGTCCAAGCTGCTCCACTTATGATCTAGCTTACTGATAATGTGCCTGAGAAAGCATCAGAAGATGGCCTAAGTACTTGGGCCTCTGTCACCTATGTAGGAGACCTGGATGGAGTTCTAGGATCTTGGATTCGGTCTGATCCAGCCCTGGCTATTGCAGCCATTTGTACAGTCAATCAGTGAATGAAGGATCTCTTTTTCTCTGTCTGTTCCTCTCTCTCTGTGTCATTCTGCCTTTCAAATAAACAAATAAATCTTAAAAAAAAAAAAAACACTAGATGAAATCCAAAGCAAGGAGAACTAATACAAGCAGTAAAAATAATTGAAAACTAGAAAACAATCAGTAAAACCAAAAGCTGATTATTCAAAGCCATTATTAAGTTGATAAAGTCCTACCAGTCTGAGGGAGACTAAAAACAGTAACAACAAAAACAAAACACAAGAATATACAAATTGCCCATGAAACAGGATTTTTCTCTATGGATTCTATAGCAATTTATTTGAGAGGCAGATAGGAGGGAGAGAGAGAAAGAAAGAGAGAAAGAGAGAAAGAGAGAGAGAGAAAGAGAGAGAGAGAGAGAGAGAGAGAGAGAGAGAGAACGTGTGTTCTCACCTGCTGGTTCACAAATGTTTGAAATGGATCAGCCTGATCTAAGTCGGGAGGCAAGAGCTGGGTACCTTACCCAGGGCTTCCTAATGGGTGATAGAAATTCAATTACTTGAGCCATCACTGCTGTCTCCCAGGGACTATGTTGGCAGGAAACTAAAGCCAGGAGCCAGAGTTGGGAATCCAATGAAGGCACTCTGATGTGCAATGCAGGTGTTTTAACTGCTAAGTTAAATGCTTGCTCCTCTGCAGCCATTTAAAGGATAAGACAATACAGTAGAGATTTTTATGCTTGTGAATTTGACAATATAGAAGAAAATGATCAGTTCCTAAAAGCAACAATTCACTTAATCTCACAGAAAATAAATCATAAAACTTGTATACACCAACAATCACTAAAAGAAATCAAATTTGTAATTACAATAGTTCTAAAAAAGAAAGCTCCAAACTCAGATGGTTTTAGTAGAGCAATCTACTAAATGTTTAAAGAATAAGTACCATCAGTTTTGCACAATATCTTCCAGAAAAAGAAGGAGCACTACCCAACTCATTTTATGAGTCCAGCATTACCACAACGCCAAAACAAACAAACAAACAAAAAAAGATATCATAGGCCAGTTAATTATAAACCTTGCATCTCATGAATGCAGATGCAAAAAAGTTAACAAACAGAATCCACAAAATGTAAGATGACAATAAGATCAAGTGCTATTTATTATTGGCTTTCAGGAGTGATTCATATTCAAAAAGAAGGAAGGAAGGAAGGAAGGAAGGAAGGAAGGAAGGAAGGAAGGAAGGAAGGAAGGAATAGAGAGAGGGAGGGAGGGAGGGAGGGAGGGAAGGAGGAATGGAGGGAGAAAAGGGAGGGAGAGAGGAAGATCATGTGATTATATCAATTACAGGGGAAGAACCATTTGATAAAATCCAGCACCCACTCATGATTAAAATTTTCAGCAAACCTGAAAGAGAGGCAAATTTCCTAAAGCTGACAATAAACATTCACACAAGAACTACTGGTAACAACATACTTAATAATGAAAGATTGAGTAATTCCACACCCCCACCCCAGGATAAGGAATATAGCTAAGATATCCACTTCCACAAGATTGTATCAAAGTTCTAGTCACTGCACCAAAGCAGAAGAAGAAGATTACTTGGAATGAATTCTCACCTCTGCTTCTGATCCAACTTTCTACTAATGCACCAGAGAGGTAGCAGATGATAGCCCAACTACTTGAGTCCCTGCTACCCATGTGGGAGATCTGAATGAAGTTCCTGAGTCCTGGTTCTCTCTCTCTCTCTCTCTCTCTCTCCCATTCAAAATACATTTTAAAAGATTTTAAATGCATGCAGAAATTTAAAAAATAAAAATAATTCTATTTACAGATGATAGGATTGATTTCTAATAAATCCCAAGAAATCTACCAAAAAAATGTTCTCCAAAATCTCCTTGAACTAATAAGTGAAATCAGTAAGGCTTCAGAATTCAAGATTAATGAATAGAAATTGATACTATTTCTTTATAATATTAATGCTTATATGGAAACCAAAACTAAGAATATACAATATTATAATCTCTTCCCCAAAATCAAATATTTAGATATAAATTTAAACACATATTAGATTTTATCCTAAAAGCTACAAAATACTGATAAAAGAAATAAAAAATGAAATGAATGGACATACCATGCTCATTAATTAAAATACTCAACATAGTAAACATGTCAATTCCTCTAAACTGCTATAAAGCTTTAATTAAATTACTGTCAAAACCTGAAATATTCCTTTTGTAGACAGAAAAGTTTCTTTGAAAATTGATATGGAAAGACACAGGGCCTAACATAGCTAAAATAATTTTAATTTCCCATATTTCATTTATTTCTTCATTATTACTGTCCCTATGCTAAATTTTGGCTTACTTGTTCTTCTTTATCCAGTTCCTTGATGTTTAAAGTTAGATTGTTCTCTTCCTTTTTGATGTAGACATTTATTTCTATAAACTTCCCTCTTAGCATTGCTTTTACAGTATTCTGTAAGCTTCTTTATGTTGTGTTTTCATTTTCATTTGTTTTGACACATTTTCTAACTTCCTTTTTGGTTTCTTCTAATCCATCTTAAAAGCCCTGCGGGTTTTGTTGTTGTTGTTGCTGGTTTGTTTTCAGCTGCAGAGTGTTTCTGGCACAGGCATAGATATATAAATCAAAAGAATGAAATAGAGAGTCTGGAAATAGATACATACAAATAGCTCAACTGATTTTTAATGGAGGTACAAAACAACTCAATGGAGGAATGAAAGCATTTTTAACAAATAGGGTTAGGGTGGACATTTGGGACAATACTTAAGTTATTACCTGAGTTTTTGCAAAAGTCAAGTTAGCACATCCTATATTGCAGTGACTGGTTTGAATCTGGCTCCCTGCTTCTGATTCAGTTTCTTGCTAACAAGCAACCTGGTAGGCAGCAGGTGGTGGCTCAAGTACTTGGATCCCTGCCCACCACAGAGACCTGGAGGAGTTCTAGACTCTTGGCTTCAGTCTGCCCTAGCCCTAGCTCTTGTGGGCATTTGGGGAATGAACCAATGTATGAAAGTTATCTGTCTCTCCCTCTCTTTATCTACCTCATGCATTTTCAAATAAAATAATTAATTTTAAATGGTATCAGAGAAGTTTGGACATCTAGACATTCTCTCCTTTAAAAATAACATTTAACTGAACCTCATACCCTATACAAAAATTAAATCAAATAGATTAAAGACTTAAATGTAAGAATATAAAGCTATTAGAAATTAAACAGGCAGGCCAGCACCGCGGCTCAATAGGCTAATCCTCCGCCTACGGCGCTGGCACACCGGATTCTAGTCCCAGTCGGGGCGCCGGCTTCTGTCCCGGTTGCCCCTCTTCCAGGCCAGCTCTCTGCTGTGGCCCGGGAGTGCAGTGGAGGATGGCCCAAGTGCTTGGGCCCTGCACCCACATGGAGACCAGGGGAAGCACTTGGCTCCTGACTTCGGATCAGCGCGGTGCGCCGGCTGCAGCGGCCATTGTGGGGTGAACCAATGGAAAAGGAAGACCTTTCTCTCTGTCTCTCTCACTGTCCACTCTGCCTGTCAAAAAAAAAAAAGAAATTAAACAGACAAAAATCCTTGTGGTATAAAATAGGAAAAGTTCTTAGGCTTGATATCTGAAACCACATAATAAATAGTGTTTTTTGTCTTAAAACATAATAGTGTTTTTAGTCTTGGTAGCTAAAGCACTTAAGAAGAAGGGTGGGAGCATGGGTGGGAGGAAGGTTAGGGTGGGAAGCATCACTATGTTCTTAAATTTGTATACACAAAGTATATGAAATTGTATGCCTTAAATAAAATTTAAAAATAAATAAATAAGACAAAAAAAGAAAATTTGACAAATTTAGGCTTCATCAAAATTAAAATATCCCTTAGTAATAATATTCTATAGTAGAATATTCCCTAGCAATAAAATGGAATGAACTATTGATACATACAAAACCATGGATGATCTTTGGAAAATTTGTTCAGTGAATAAGAGTCAATTCCAAAAGAACACATTGTATGATTTCATTTGTATAACATTCTTGAAAAGTAAAAATTATAGAGATGGAAAACAGATTGCCCTACATTAAGGAAGAGCTGAGGATGAGAGGTGACTATAAAACAGCAACAAGAGGGATCCTTGTAATTTTGCAGCTATTATATATCTTGACTGCATCAGTATTAATATCCTTGTTGTGATATTGTACTATAGTTTTTCAAAATGTTACTATCGAGACAATGTTGGTAAAGAATACAGAGATCTCTCCTTATCTTTCTTTCAGCAACATATAACTCTATAATTACCTCAAACTAAAAGTTTTTTAAAAAATAAATAAATTAGGGCCAGCACAGTGGCATAGTAGGTAAAGCCATCGCCTGCAGTGCCGGCATCCCATATGGACACCGGTTCAGGTCCCAGCTGCTCCACTGTCGATCCAGCTCTCTGCTATGGCCTGGGAAAGCAGTAGAAGATGGCTCAAGTGGTTGGGCCCCTGTACCCACGTGAGAGACCCAGAAGAAGCTCCTGGCTCCTGTCTTTGGATCAAACCAGCTCTGGCTATTGTGGCCTTTTGGGGAGTAAATCACGGGATGGAAGACCTCTCTCTCTGTCTCTTTCTGTCTCTCTGTAAATCTGCCTCTCAAATAAATAAATAAATGAATAAATAAAATCCTTAAAAATAAATTTATGTTGAAAAGGAAAAAAATATATAATCCCAAACTGACTGTCATATGCTAGAGAAAGTCACACAAGGATGTGAAATAATTTGACAATGAAAATCACAGGACATTAATTGAAGATGACATTAAAAAATGGGAAAAGCATTTATGTTCATGGGTTGGAAGAATTAGTATTATCAACCTATCCATCCTACCCAAAGCAACTTACAGATTCAATCCAATCTATCAAAATACCGATGACACTCTTCACAGAATTATACAAAACAACCTTAAAATTCACATAGTCAAAGCAATCCTGAGCAATAAAAACAAAGATACTAGATTTCAAGACATATTACATGGTTATTGTCATTAAAACAGCATAGTATTGGCATAAGAATAGACACATAGATCACTGCAACAGAATAGAAACCCCAAAAATGAATCCAGTCATCTACAACCAACTTATCTTTGACAAAGAAGCTGTAAACATTCCCTGGGACAAGGAAGTCTCTTCAATACGTAGTGTTTCAAAAAGTGGATTTCCACACACAGAAGTTTGAAATAATATCCCTACCTTATATCTAATACAAAAGTAAACATAATAAACATAATAAAAGTTAGATCTAAAATTATGAAACTACTATAGGAAAACATACTCTAAGACATTGGCACAGGCAATGATTTTTTTGGATGAGACAAAAGCACAGGCAATTAAAGTAAAAATAGACAAATGGGATTATATCAAATTAAGAAACTTCTACATAGCAGAGGAAACAATCAACAGAGTGAAAAGACAAGCTACAGCATGGGAAAAATATTTGTAATCTATGCATCTGATAAAGGATTAATATCCAGAATAGTAAGGAGTTCAAGAAATTCAATAACAACAAAACAAACAATCCAGATGAGATGGGAAAAGGTTCTAAATATGCATGTTTTGAAGAAGAAAATCAATGGCCAAGAAACACGTGAAAAAATGCTCAGTACCACTAACCTTCAGGGAAATGAAATGAAAATAAATAACCACAATGATGTATCTCACTTCAGTTAGAATGACTATTATCAAAAGTCAAAAAATAAAAATATTGGTGAGGATATAGAGAAAAGGAAACCTTTATGCACTGTTGGTGGGAATGCAAATTAGTACAGCCATTATAGAAAACAGTATGGAAATTCCTCAAAAAGCTAAAAATAGATCTATTATACAGCCCACCTGTCTGACTTCTATGAATATATTAAAAGGGAGTGAAGTCAGCATATAAAAGGGACACCTTTATTTATTTCCATGTTTATTGCGGTACTATTCACAATTGCAAAGAGATTGAATCAGCCTAGATGTCCAACAATGGGTGAATGGATAAAGAAAATATGGTATGTACACACATAAAAAAGAATGAAATCCTGACGTTTGCAACAGAATGGATGAAACTGCAGATCATTATGCTAAGTGAGATAAACCAGACAAAGACAATTAACAGATATTTTCTCTCACATGTGAGTGAATATATGTATGTTAATATGTATGTATAGTTTATACATACACACATATATAGTTATATATAGTAATATATGTGTGTACTTATGTGTATATATACTGTACATATATAGTAAAATATAGCAATATCAAATATATAACTTTATATGTGTGTATTTATATATACATATATCATAACTTGTGTGCTGCCATATTATTCAGAATATAGATATTTATAAATGTCTTCACTGAATTATACTGAAATTGTATGTATACACTGTATGTATACAGTGAATTGTCCTCACTAAATTATACCCCTCATATAACAATGTAAGTTTATTTCTTTTTTTTTTTACATGTTTTAACATGTTTTTAAAGATTTATTTATTTGAAAGGCAGAGTTACAGAGAGGGAGAGACAGAGAGAGAAAGACAGAGATCTTCCATCCACTGGTTCACTCCCCATATGGTTACAACAGCTAGGACTGGGCCAGGCTAAAGTCAGGATCCAGGAGCTTCTTCTGGGTGTCTCACATGGGTACAGGGGCCCAGGAACTTGGGCCATGCTCTGCTGGTTTCCCAGGCACATTAGCAGGGAGCTAGATCAAAAGTGGAGCAGCCAGGGCTTCATCCGGTGCCCATCTGTGATGACAGCCTTGCAGGCAGTGGTTTAACCTGATGCGTAGCAATATTGGCCCCTGGAACTTTCTTTGTACATGTTAGGATCTTTGTCATGAATCCCATGTTAAGTTACATTAATATATCCATCCCTGCTTTAAAAATTATATGTATGTGTACACACACAACGTTTACATACGAAGCAAATATGGTAAAATGCCAAAAATTGCTAAATCTTTGTATGTTTATTGAATTATTCTGTATATTTTTCTGTATTATTTGAGATCTTTGAAAATAAAAACAAAAAATAAAACAAAAAGAGACAATCAATTCACTGAACAAACCCAGTGAGGGTAAGGGAAATTACTTCCTACCTGTCACCTTGGGCGTGCTTATTCTGAGCATTACTAACTTTCAGTTTAGTATTAAATGACAGGGATGCTCAGCACTGCCTGATCTCGAAACAGAGGGGAGAGGGTTGCTTCAGCGGGAGAAGAGGATAAAAGGTCGGAACTCTGCTGTGGCCAGGAAGTGCAATGGAGGATGGCCCAAGCGCTTGGGCCCTGCACCCCATGGGAGACCAGGAGAAGCACCTGGCTCCTGCCATCGGATCAGCGCGGTGCGCCGGCTGCAGTGCGCTACCGCGGCGGCCATTGGAGGGTGAACCAACGGCAAAAGGAAGACCTTTCTCTTTGTCTCTCTCTCACTGTCCACTCTGCCTGTCAAAAATAAAAAAAAAAAAGGTCGGAACTCAGAAGTGTTTTTGTGAAGGGACAAAGTGTGTTGATAAGTGTGTAAGCTGCTGCAAATGAGCTCCATTACTTTCCAGCTCCATAGACTCTCTTTGCCTCCGTTTTCTTATCTGTCATGTGGAGGAGATAATATCCATGTCATCAGGTTGTTGGGAGGGTTAAATGAAGTAAGATATGCAAACACATAAGTCAGCATCTGGTACATAAGTTCTGTAGTTGGTGAAGTTGAAAAAATTTAGAAAATAACACACTGTTAACAAAGATGTGGCAGTTGTGGAAAACAGGCAATATCACATAGTTTTGATGAGAATATAAATTGATGTGCAACCTCAGAGCAGAGCAATTTTGTATTTTCCATCAAAATGTTCAGTCAATTCACCAATTCTACTAGTGACAATTTTCTGCTATGTATCAAGAAATATGCACAAATGATATTATTACATAATATAATAACAGCGAATGGCCATCAATAGAGGACATGTTAAATTGATTACACAGCATACAACCAATGGAATACTTAGCAATCATTAAAAGAGAGTGAGGCACCTTTGTACGTGCTAGTATTGTTAAATACAAAAAATATAACAAATTTTTAAAACTATATATAGGAAGCTTCCATTATTGAAGAAAGGAGCATGAAAATGCTTTTATTTACATATGCATAGAATATTTCTGAAATGATTCATAAGAAGCTTTCAACAGTGTTTATTTAGGGCTCTGGGAAGTTTAGAGTCTAGAGGGAAAAAGCAGCTTAATTTCATTGCATATTATGTGAATATACATTTTGCCAAGTGAAAACATTACTTTTTCAGTAAAAACTACTTAATGAAAACTATCACAGAACAATTGAAAATGCTTAAGAGATCTTCTCAATTAGGTATTTTACATTTAAAAAAGATAATTACTTAAACAAATATGTACTTGACTTGAGGGGATTTTCAGAAAGAAAACAAAAGTTCATTCCTAACCAGATATGAGGCTCTTGTTTCATCTTTATGGAAACCTGCTGGTCTCCTCTTCATAGTCCCTGGTCCATCCTTTGGGAGAAGGCAGCTTGCTGGGGCAGAGCTTGACCTCGGCTGCTGAAGGAGCCTGTGTTCCAGTCCTGGTCCTGCAAGATATCAGTGGTGGAACCTTAAGAAAGTCTCATCCTTTCTCAGGCTCTCAGGCTTCCGTATCCAAAAGGGGGAATCAAAAGATTTATTTCACTGGATTTTGCAACTGTTTTAGTAATTCTTAAAACTCGTAGACGGCGCCGCGGCTCAATAGGCTAATCCTCCACCTTGTGGCGCCGGCACACCGGGTTCTAGTCCCGGTTGGGGCGCTGGATTCTGTCCCAGTTACCCCTCTTCCAGGCCAGCTTTCTGCTGTGGCCAGGGAGTGCAGAGGAGGATGGCCCAAGTGCTTGGGCCCTGCACCCCATGGGAGACCAGGATAAGCACCTGGCTCCTGCCTTCGAATCCTTCGGACCAGCACAGTGTGCCGGCCGCAGCGCGCTGGCCGCGGCGGCCATTGGAGGGTGAATCAATGGCAAAGGAAGACCTTTCTCTCTGTCTCTCTCTCTCTCACTGTCCACTCTGCCTGTCAAAAATTTTTTAAAAAATTAAGAAAAACAACTAGTGAAAGAATAGCTCTCCCCTCCCCAACCTGCCATCCTTCATCACTCTTTCTCACATTTCAGAGAAAAAAAATTAAAAATTGAGAAAACAGTTCAATTTTGGAACTTCTTTAACAACAACAATGATGGCAGATAGCCTACATAGAGTTTATGATGTATGAAACACTGTTCTAAGTACTTTACATATATTAACTTAGATTAGAAAACCGACATACAGAGACATTAAATGAATTGTCCAATGTCACATATCGGGAAGAAATAGGGCTGGGATTCAAACCTGGGCAACAAGATCCATCTGATATACTACCTGCTAGTTACCTGCAAAATGTTATCTTATTGTGTTAATTTTCATTTTTAATTTAGTGAGATTGAGAAGCTATTCATACGTTTAAAAGGTATTTGCTACTCTTCCTGGGTGAGTTTCTTGTTTTAGTGCTTTGTCTATTTCTCCATTCAGTTATTGATCTTCATACTGATTTTTTAAAAAGATTTATTTTTTTATTTGAAAGGCAGAGTTAGAGGCAGAGGTAGAGACAGAGAGAAAGATCTTCCTTCCCTGGTTCATTCCCCAAATTGCTGCAATGGCCTGAGCTGTGCTGATCCGAAGCCAGGAACCAGGAGCTTCTTCTGGGTCTCTCACGCGGGTGCAGGGGCCCAAGCACTTGGGCCATCTTCTACTGCTTTCCCAGGCCATAGCAGAGAGCAGGATCAGAAGTGGAGCAGCCGGTTTTTGAACCGGCGCCTATATGGAATGCTGGCACTGCAGATGGTGGCTTGACCCGCTACGCCACAGCATCAGCCCTGAGTCTTGTTTTTTGGTTTTTGTTTTTGTTTTTGTTTTTAACTCCATTTGTCAGCATATATCTACTGACTGGGAAATTTAATCCAATAAATTTAATACAATTACATTCAAGGTTGATTTTGGTGTATTAACTGTCATTTTTTTTTTTTTTTTTTTTGGACAGGCAGAGTGGACAAACAGAGAGAAAGGTCTTCCTTTTTCCGTTGGTTCACCCCCCCAATGGCTGCTGCGGTTGATTTGTTGTTAATTGTAGCGGCTTTATCCGCTATGCCCTGGCACCGGCCTCTTTCATATTTGTTACATATGTTTCACGTATTTTCCGGTTTGCCATTTGCCATTTTGTTTCTTTTTTTCTGCGTAGCAATGTTTAATTTTCTTGTGTTTCACTTATCAATCTCAATCATTTTCTTTTTTCTTTAGTTTTTTTAACTTATATTTAATAAATATAAATTTCCAAAGTACAACTTTTGGATTATAGCAGCTTTTTCCCCCCATAACCTCCCTCCCACCCGCAACCATCCCATCTCCCACTCCCTCTCCCATCCCATTCTTCATCAAGATTCATTTTAAATTATCTTTATATACAGAAGATCAATTTAGTATTTACTATTTTCTTTAGTTTTTACAATGACATACTTTATAATCATAAGAGTGACCCTCCAGTAAGTAAGGAATTCAACAAAGAGTAAGAAGAAAAAAACACTGTTCCTCAACAACAGACAAGTGCTGTAAATAATAATAAATTCTCAAAATGTCAATTTTGCTCATATATATGACTTTTTTGTACTCTTAGTTACCACAGATCAAGGTAAACATATGGTATTTGTCTTTTGGGGACTGGCTTATTTCACTAAGTTTAATGGTTTCCCGTTGCATCCTTCTTATTGTAAAAGACAGGCCTCCATTTGTTTTTACAACTAAGTAGTATTCCACAGTGTATATGTACCACATTTTCTTTATCCAGTCATCAGTTGATATACAACTGGGTTGACTCCACATCTTAGCTGTTGTGCATTGTGGTACAATAAACAGATTGCTCTTTCATATGCTGATATCATTTTGTTTGGGTAAATTCCCAGGAGTAGGATGTCTGAGTCATATGATAGACCTAGTTTCAGATTTCTATCAATCATTCTCTCGCTTCTGGATTCAATATCTTGCTCAAAGTTTCAAAATTCCAGGAGGATGGAAAGGAGGGTAAGGGAGGGAGGAAGGGAGGGAGGAAAGAAATATCATCATCTTATAATTGTATCTACAAATCACATTGAATATGTTAAAAACTAATTTAAAATTAAAATTAAAAAATCCATGATGTATGCCTTTCATTCTTGGCTTGAAGTTCCCTGAATTCATCATGGTTTTCGGTATTGTAATAACTTTGTAAGGCTAATTCCTTCTGTGCCCCATCCTAACTCTTTATTTTGCAGAATATCTACTTTTTACATATTTTTCAACTTTCAGATCAAGTATCTATCATCTCATCTCACTTACACTATTAAGATTCCTTGAGTCTTGCAAGTAGAGATGACAATCTCTGCAATGCAACCTCAGTGTCTCGTATAGCAACTGTCATTTAGTATTGACCTTGCTAACTTCTGTCCCCCTAGATTGAACTCCACCATCCTCTTGTCTCAAAATGCATGTTCATTGAATGTCACCTGTGTATCCCCAACACCTTGCACTCAACTTAGTAACCATATTATACGTGTTGAATCAATGAATGATTAAATTACAAAGTGATTGTCAGACCTAGAAGGGACTTGAAGACCATCTTATCTAACCCCTTCACTATACAAGATGTAGCAGCAACAAGGCCTACAGAGAAACTTACCCATGATTACATAGAAGTTAGAATAAAACTCTTAATTCCTAAGCTCCCATTTAGGAGGAAAAAGCATAAATGGAAAAGTAGGGTACTAACCTCTGATGTCCATATCTTTCTCTATTCCATCTTCTTCAAAACCCTATCATGCAGTAATCTATAATGGATTTGTTGTAAACAAATTGACATGGTTAACACTGCTGTTTCCTAGTGCTCTGGCTCCCTGCTGGTCTCTAAACCTATCAGTTTCCCATCTCCTGCATTTAGCCACCCCCATTTCTCTCTTGGTCTTTCACTTTTACCTTTGTACTTCCTTCCCTACATTTCTTCCTTCCTGCTTAATATTGTTTCTATCACAAATTCTGCCTCTGTAGCTTAGTTTCTCCAGGAAGCCTTTGTAAAATTTCAGAGGCAAATTCATCATCCATTTGAGAGATAACATACCCCTCAGGTACTGCCTAGATCACTGAAGTCCAAGAAACAGCCAAAGTACCCTCCTCTGGCTCCAGTGTTGACTCTAGACTTATATTAGCTCCGTGAATCAGGATTTGTAGCACACAAAAACTGATCTCTGGAGTGCCTAGAAAGATAATAGATTGATGATGGTTGGTGTATGGGCTTTAAAAACTAATGGCTAGAGTTAACATTTCATAGATAGCACTTATTATCTATATTATTACAAAGAAGATATTGAATTAAAACATGAAATTGCTAACATTCAATCGTTTTTGAATAACATAAATGGAAGCTTCATATACTTTGACATAATAATCTAAGTTTCAATTTGATCATTTGTACATTAAAATTATTTCTTTTTATGGAGTCATTATGAGGACTAAACAGGAACCCAGGCAAAGTATTCAGCTAAGAGTAACCAGTCCACAAATGTTTATTATAAACATTATTCTTAATAGTTATTTTTAATTAATTAATTATAGTTGAAAGCCAGAGAGACAAAGAGGCAGATAGAGAGAGATCTTCAACCTGTTGGTTCACTCTCCCAATGTGTGTGACAAACAGGCCTGGGTCAGGACAAGCCAGGAGCCAAGAACTCCATTCATGTTTCCCACTTGAACCATCATCATCTGCTGCTTCCCAGAGCGCACATTAGCAGACAGCTGGATCAGATGCAGAGTAGCCAGCACTCACCCCAAGCATTCCAATGTGGCATGTGGGCATCCCAAGAGGTGACTTAACCACTGTGCCAAACACCCTCCTCTAGTTGTGTTAACTCTCTTAATCTAAAATTAAATTATGTGGGGCTGGTGATGTGGTGTAGAAGGTTAAAGCCGCCACCTGCAGTGCCAGCATCCCATATGGGCACTGGTTCGAGACCCTCGTTGCTCTACTTCCCATCCAGCTCTCTGTTATGGCCTGCAAAAGCAGTACAAGATGGCCCAAGTGCTTGGGCCCCTGCACTCACATGGAAGACCTACAAGAAGCTCCTGGCTCCTGGCTTAGGATCAGCACAGCTCCAGCCATTGGGGTCATTTGGGGAGTGAACCAGCAGATGGAAGACCTCTCTCTCTCTCTGCCTCTGGCTCTGCCTCTCTGCAACTCTGCCTTTCAGATAAATAAATAAGTCTTTAAATAAAAAATTAAATTATGGAAGCATTTATTAGAGAAATATAAATCATTCAACCATATAAATGATTCTTCAAATGCCATTGATTTATTCCTACCATATGTTTGGAACTATGCTGGAACCAAGAGACAAAATAGCAGGGCATCATGAAGATGTGCTAGTCTACTAATTGGGTGATCATTTCTGGACACATACCACAACATCCTAAGGGGTCTCATTCTGTCACATATTCTTACTCTCTTTTCATTTTATACACGATTTCCCTTTACAGGCTCTTGGCATTCTAAACATCGTCAATGCTTTTTCGTTTAGCAAAACAAAACGACCATCTCTACCCTCTACAGTGATACACTTTCCCTCATCAGGGAAATTTCATTAGTTTTCATTATTTGGTGTCTTCACTTCTGTAGGTTGCATTATGATCATGCAATAGTATCCTATGATTACTCTATCTCTGTAATAGCTCTTATATTATACTGTAACCTTTGATTTTTTTTTGAGCTGTCTCTTTCTAGACTTTAAGATCTTTGAGTCAGCAACTGGTCAGATTTATTTTTATATCTGCAGAGCCTATCCCAGTGCCTGGAGCTTAGTAGGTGATCAGCACATTTTTATTAAATATATAATGGATGGCATACTCAGTTCAGTATCTCAAAGTAAGTAGCTCTTTCATTTTGTTATCCAGCTACTCAGAGGTAGTGTACAATTTTTTTTTTAAATTTTGGTAATATAGTACTATAGAAAAGCAGCCATGATTTTGCTATTGGCCCCTTCTTTTCTCTGTGGGGGCCTCATTTGCCTGATGAAGATATTGACTGGTCTAGATGATCCTTGAAGTTTCTTTCAAATATCAACTTGAAATAATAAATATCCTCCTGCAAGAACACTGAAGACTAATACTGGAAATGACTTTCAACATGCATGGCTATCTCAATTCCCTTACCCACCAGCATGATGCCATGGTGACTTATAGAAACTCAATACTGCACATACTAAATTAACTACCTAGGTAGAAAGTTGATGGTGAGATTATAATTAAACAGATCAATCGAGCTATCATGTAATTCATTCTTGCAGTCTGCCTTAATCATGACAATTCTTTTCCTTTTTGAAATAGTTTAACTTACAATGCTGTTGCATAAGTTATGTACGCTTATATCAATATCAAGAAGTTAACATAGATCCATATCCCTCCTGAGGGCAGATTCCACAGCAAAGGAGATTTTTCATCAGTGCTTTTGTAATATATTTTTTTAAAAAAGGAGTAGTCTCTTTTTAAAAAGATTTTTCATTTATTTATTTGAGAGAGAGTTACAGACAGAGAAAGGCAGACACAAAGAGAAAGGTCTTCCATACATTGGTTTACTCCCCAAATGGCCGCAACGGCTGGAGCTGCGCCGATCCGAAGCCAGGAGCCAGGAGCTTCTTCCAGGTCTTCCACGTGGGTGCAGAGGACCAAGGAGTTGGGCCATCTTCTACTGCTATCCCAGGCCACAACAGAGAGCTGGATCGGAAGAGAAGCAGCTGGGACACGAACCGGCACCCATATGGGATGCTGGCACTGCAGGCAGAGGCTTAGCCTATCAAGCCACAGCACCGGTTCCTCATAATATCTTTCAATTGACGAAAAAAAATACCTTATTTTTTTTTTTAAAAAATAGCCTACAATTACATGTTTCCCTGCTGTATTGAAAAGAAAGTCAGATGATGCAAGTTACTAAATTAAAGGAGATGGATTATCATTTAACATTTATTGTCTTCCAACATTTCTCAGCCAGAAATTGAGTGAAGAGATTTTTGTCTCTTCCTAGATTCAGGCCTGAAGATCTTGTTTACTCCTCTCTCACATTCAGTCCCTTTCTCCATGCTTCTTCTCCAGTGAGTCACATTCTGGATCTTGGAGCTGCCCTTGTTGAGTGCCTATTATTCTACCTGATGGCATGGAGTCTAGAGACTCTATAAGCTTCATCTCTTCTGTTGTCCTTGAAGACGATTCAGAACATGAGAAGCCAGGCCTGCAAATTTCTGGAGGGTGGGTATAGATAATTCTTCTTTTGAGAAGACAGGAATTATCCTCTAGTGAAGCTTGGTTGTCAAACAAACTCTCCCACCTTTACTCCCACACACACACCCAAGTCAATATAGCCTCCTGCTTCTTTGAGAGCACTTTGGTACTGCTTTCTCATTTTAAGGGAAAAGGTCACACAGCCCTGGAGAAAATATCTTACTTGTTCTACCTTACTCTCTTCTTGAAGGGGACAGGACAAAGTGTTCTGATGACAGTGGAATGCCAGTCAAAATCATACAAAAGATATTTAGTTATGACTTCTGTTATGAGAAAAACCCAAGGGAGGGAGGAAAACACAAAATTCAAGGAACGGAGCCTGAGACAGAAAGGGGTCCCTATATCATGAGTCAACGAAGTGTCCAGTCTGAGGTGAAACTCAGAAATTTCAGAATGCGAGACGGACGTGCTCCAACGAAAGACAGAAAGAAGAGGCTGCCATATCACACAAAGGGCAGTGTCCTAAATAATCACATGGAGCTTGAGAAAAATGATCAGACCCTCAGTGTGTCTGGACTAGTGAAACATTTCTGTGAGTTGCGATTGGCTCCAGGCACTGTGTAAGGGCTGATTCATTGTCAAAAACTTGCTACTTGGCATCGCAGCTTTCCTCTACTTGAGGACTGCCTCCTCTCTGGCAGGACTGTGATGCATAAGAACAAAGGACCAGTGCATTTTCTAGTCAGCACTTAGCTCAGGTACCATCTTCTGCCCAGGGAACAATGTGAGGGCTTGAGCTAACACCATTTGCTTAATGCTCCACCCTAAGTGGAACTGGCTCTCTTTAGCTTGTTAGATGGAAGCATCAGCAGTGAGCTAATAATCAGTGAGTCAGCCACTTCTGATATTCCATTTCATCTTCGAAAGTTCTAACTAGAACATACTCAGGGGACCTGGTACCTCAGCTTTAACAAGCTTTTCATCTGATAGATTTCATCTAGTCTAACTCTGTTTTGTTTTGTTTTTTTTTAACACATTTGTTAAAGTACGAAAGTAAAATATCCATAGTACTAAAAGCTTGGAAGAATACAAAGAAATCAAAAGAATCAAACATCAGAGTAACGCACGCCATTGTTGATCCCTCTGTTCTGTTCTTTTCATTTCAGTCTGTTCCCCCATACCCCTGTGCAAATACTTTAAAAATGATTTTTAGATAAAGGTACTTCAAAACATTCATGGAAGAGTGGAATTGAAAGGTAAGTTTATTTTGGTGCCAAAAACTTTGAAAGCTATGCATTGTTTTCCATAATATGCATTTTACCTGAACTTTCTGAAGAAACTTATTTGCATGAATTTCTGATTTTTGCAACAAAATAAACATTTCTTATTCTATTTTCCTGCAAATGTTTTGAAGTACCCATGTATTTTGCGGATTCAGCTAATTATTTTCTTTTTGGCATTTCCTTTTACCTTTTTTCCATATTTCTTCTGGCTCATCCAAACCATTTTTTTATTGAAAAAAGATTGTGTGACTTCTTAATGTCTGAAATGAAGGAAAATGGCGTCCTTCACCAAATCACCCTAACATTGTGCTTCTGCATGCTTCTCTCTAGTAACACCTGATGCACAGGCAGAACCAGTTTGACATAATGACAACCACCCTTTCAGTGCTTTCTGTGAGGTGTCCCTAGATAGTCTTCTTAATTACCCCACAACAATCTAATCACATTTTATAATATTTTTGAAATTAAGAATATGGCCAAAAATTCTTTTAATCCACCTCTAAGAACAAAAACACAGAACAATTTGGAGTGTATCTTTCCAGACTTTTTTTTAATGCATATTTTCAAATACTTCGAATCCTGTTTTTAGATACAATTTTCTGTTCTGTTTCTTGCTTAATATTACATCTTATACATATTCATGTGCTATATAGAATCCATTTTTAAATTTTATAGAGAAGAAGATCATGTTGTAAAGAATATAGAAAATGGGGAAAGAGGAGATAATTCTTAATCTCCATACCTTGCTTGGTCACCATCAGCAGTAACTCAATATATTTCTCTCTAGTTTTTATTTATTTTATTTAACAATGTATGTACAATTAAAATATGGCTATATTTTAATATATTGAATTTAGTTTTAAAATTATTTTTCTAATTATAAAAAAGCATGATATTTTGTATTTTGTACATTGAAAGGTTTTAAAAATATGTTTCAGGGCCAGTGTTGTGCCACAGTGGATTAAGATATCACTTTGGGCACCCATATTCCATATCAGAGTGCCAATTCAAGTCCTGGTATCCTGGCTACTCTGCTTCCCATCCAACTTCCTACTAATGTATCCTAGAAGGCAGTGGATGATGGTGCAAGTACTTGGATCCCTGCCACCTATGTGGGATTCCCAGAAGAGTTCTTGGTTCCTGCCTTCAGCATGGCCCATCCTTGCATGTTGCATGCATGTAGGGAGTGAACCAGCAGATGGAAGCTCTTTCCACCTCTCTCTCTCTCTCTGTTTCTCTCTCTCGTTCTATCTTTCAAATAAATAAAAACAAAATAAAATTAAAAATAATAGACAAAAATGTTTCCATAGTGATGCTACACATAATTTAGCAAGCTGATTTTTTTTGGTTCTGTGTCATGAACATTTGTATCTGTTTTTAAAAAAGATTTATGTAGGGCCGGCGCCGCGGCTCACTAGGCTAATCCTCCGCCTTGCGGTGCCAGCACACCGGGTTCTAGTCCCGGTCGGGGCACCGGATTCTGTCCCGGTTACCCGTCTTCCAGGCCAGCTCTCTGCTGTGGCCAGGGAGTGCAGTGGAGGATGGCCCAAGTGCTTGGGCCCTGCACCCCATGGGAGACCAGGAGAGGCACCTGGCTCCTGCCATTGGATCAGCGCGGTGCGGCAGCGCACCGCGCCAGCCGTGGCAGCCATTGGAGGGTGAACCAACGGCAAAGGAAGACCTTTATTTCTGTCTCTCTCTCTCTCTCACTGTCCACTCTGCCTGTCAAAAAATAAAAATAAAAATAAATAAAAACAATTTAAAAAGATTTATGTATTTATTTGGAAGTCAGAGTTACAGAGAGAGAGGAGAGGCAGAGAGAGCGAGAGCGAGAGCGAGAGAGAGAGAGAGAGAGAGAGAGAGAAAGAGAGGTCTTCCATTCGCTAGTTCACTTCCCAACTGGCCACAAGAGCTGGAGCTGCACCAATCTGAAGCCTGGAGCCAGGAGCTTCTTCCAGGTCTCCCACGCGGGTGCAGGGGCCCAAGGACTTGGCCCATCCCCTACTTCCTTCCCAGGCCATAGCAAAGAGCCGGATCGGAAGTGGAGCAGCTGGGTCTCGAACCGGCGCCCATATGGGATGCCAGCGCTTAAGGCTAGGACATTAACTTGCTGTGACACAGTGCTGGCTACAACATTTCAATCTTTTAAAGTCTTTTTTTTTTAACTTTATACAACAATAATAGTGGGGACATTTGTGATCTAGTATAAGAGTACTATTGCTATTGTATCCAATTTTGTATGCTGCATTTTTATCCACTTTGTAAATACTGTTACAACATTATTTTCTCATTGTATTTGCTTAACAAATCCTAACATAATGTTCATTGTATGTCAGACACTATTGTAACTACGCTTACATCTAATTCAATCTGGATTGCGACTATATAAGATAGGGTTACAGAAATGGAAACTGAGGCGCACAGAGGAGTTAAGTAACTTGCCCAGATCATAGAGCTAGTAAATGGCATGGAGTGGAATTAAAACCTATGCATTCAGCTTCTAAAATTCATATTCTTAATCATCATTTCATGTTGCCTTTCCATCATTCTAATGATTTCAAAATATTCCATTTAGTGTCTATGTTATTTTCCTAATGTCCAGCTTTGTAGTTACCTTCAATTTGTTGCTATTAAAAGAAATAGTACCAATACACACATATACCTTTGAACACATCATGGTTTATTTTCAACCTTCCTCAATTTGTAGCTAAGGAAACCAGCCTGGGTAGAGAAAAATGATTTACTCAAGGGAAGCTGCCACAAAGGATCAAGAAGGATGTTTATAAAGTCAGACAAGTAGATCAAAATAAGGCCTGAAGCAATTACAGTGAAGAGTAAGAACTAGGATATCTACAGTGCCTGGAAGAAGGAGAGAATCAAGTACAGATGTAAGAAAAGATGCAAGGCATCCATGAGAAGCTTGGGCCTCAGTGACTCACAGTAGAAACTGTAACTTCTACTTCTCTCAAGGCAGGCAGCTTAACAGGTGGCAAAAGCTCCTTTTCAGATTTCAGCAGAATCTGTTTAAACCCCAGAGCCTGGGTAAACAAATTCTTTTGCCTTTTTTGTGTGAGCTTCTTCAGATGCAAAATACTACTAGTCACTTCATCCTTCTTAAATCTCCTTGGATTCATCATTTGCTGATCAGTCTTTGTGCTGTCTTCTGAGACACACACACGCACACAGAGAAAGAGAGTGAGATATTTCATCCCCTAGTTCACTCCCCAAATGCCCACAACAGCTGGGACTGGACCATGCCCAAGCTTGGAGCTAGGAACTCCATCTGGGTCTCCTACATGGGTGGCAGAGGTTCAAGTACTCGGGTCATCCCCTGCTGCTTGCCAGGGTGCACAATAGCAGAAAGCTGGAATTAGGAGCAGGGCTGGGACTCAAACACAGGTACTTTTATATGGGATGCAGGTGCCCCAAGCAGGGTCTTAACACTTGTGCTGTGCTTTCTTCTTGATTTCTCCTATTTTCTCTTAAAGTTGTGAATTTTGCAGTGCTGCTAGTTATCTCTTCAGCCATAACTTCTTATGTGATACAGCTGCATGGTTTCAACTATCATCTACACAATAATGGCTCCCAAATCTATTTCTCCAGTCCCACCTTCCCAGAGCTCTGGTCTCTACAATAACAACAGCAAGCACAACAGCAACCAGCATTTTTCCAAGACTCATAGTCTAAGCATGCTGAATATGTTATTTTATTCTCACAGTTCCTCTGTAAGGTATTCTTTCTTTTTTACTACTAAGGAAAATGAGGCAGAGATTGCTTATTTCACTCTTTAAATTGTCAAACAGCTAGCACTTATATTTGAACATTGGGAGTCTGAGTCCAGGGTCCACCCATTCAACCACTGTGCTGTACTCTCCTTATGTGGCTAACTGCCTGTTGGTCATTTCTGGGGTTTTTCTACAGGCCATTGACATTAGCATGTCTTCAACAGTCACCTGAACTCCTGTTTGGAATAAGGTAGTAAGTAAGGAGAAAGCAATATTTTATAGATTGAATTCATCATCTTTTTCTCATGTCTCTTTGTCTGGCATTATCTTTTTAGGTGTTGGCATCATCATTTTACCCACGCTACACTTGAAGATAATCATAGACACCTACTCTCTTTATTATCTACCCAATCTCAAAAGCAATAATCAAGTCCTGCCTATTTGCGTTCTTAATATTTCTTGAATCCATTTACTTTTTTCCACTCCTGGAAATTGCCCTAGTTCAGGCTTTCATCATGTCTCAGCTCGCTATTATTACAATAGCCTCTTACCTCTTCATTACACAAAATGTGGCCCAAGGAACAACGACTTCAGCATTCTTTGGGAATTTGTTAGAAATACAGAATCTCAGGCCCCACTACCAGCCTACATGATCAGATACTGTATTTTAATAGGATCACCAAGTGATTAATAGGTACTTTAAAGTTCAAGAAACAATGAACTGTTTTCCTGACTTTTCACTCTCCAATCTATGTTCCACATTGCGACAGTGATTTATTCATAACTCAAATGTGACCATGGTACTTTCCTTCTTAAAACCTGTCATAGGTTTCCCACTGTCCATGTGGTCAAGTTCAAGTTCTTTAATATGTTATGATACATTCGGTATAGACTTGCTCAAAGTTCCTTCACCCCTCATCATGCTGTTTCTAGATTCTGTGCATTTGCTCATGCTGGCCTCTCTTCTTTTAATATCTTTGCACCAATCAGCTAATTAATTTCTATTCATTATTCAAGATACAGTTCACATTTCCTCCTCCAGGAATCCTTTCCTAACACTCTCAGGCTGGATTAGGTAGGTGTCTTTGCTCTGGTTTCCCAGAATACATTAGGCATATCTATGTAATCACTGTTACTAGATTCTAGGCTATCTTTCTGTTTATAGATTAGATGAAAATAGATTTTAATCTGAGGGCAGAGACCATTCCATTTGCATCTGTGTTCCCAGTATTTAGTTAAGTCCATCACACATAATAGAGTTATCAATATTTGAGAAATGACTAATATGTGAATGTACTTAATATATATTTCAATGTACTTCACTGAGTTGTTTAGAGGTTATGTGAGAGGCCAGCACTGTGGCATAGCAAGTAAAGCCAGCACCTCCAGTGCCAGCATCCCATATGGGTGCCAGTTCAAGTCTCAGCTGCTCCTCTTCCAATCCAGGTCTCTGCCATGGCCTGGGAAATCAGTGGAAAATGGTTCAAGTCCTTGGGCCTCTGCACCAATGTGGGAGACTCAGAAGAATATCCTGGCTCCTGGTTTCAGATTGGCTCAGCTCTGGCCATTGTGACCATCTGAAGAGTGAGTCAGTGGATGGAAGACCTCCTCTCTCTACCTCTACCTCTGCCTCTCTGTAACTCTGCCTTTCAAATAAATAAGTAAATCTTTTTTTTAAAAAAAAATTAAAGATTATATGAATTAACATAAGGTGGCTGGTGAATAATGAGCATTTTCTATTCATTTGAGTTTTTGTTCTGAAAAAGGGCTTGTTTTGAAAACAGCAAATCTTAATTACTATCAATGTAATATTTATAAGAACAATATATAAGATTTTATGAAGTATAGCAATCCTAAATATAATTATATATCAATTTAATCCTGGAAATTAGAACCCATCTGGCCCAGTTATTCCCAATGTGTTGTACTTGAACTGCCGACACTATTGCCCAGGTTTGGCAGCAGAAGGGTGGATTAAAATGCAGATTCTGGACCTCATCCCTAGATCTCCAGAACCTGCATCAGTGGTGCTCAGTAATCCACATCTTAAACAAAGTCCCTGTAGGCATTTTTTGCAATAAATTGTAAGAATCATTGATGTAGTTCCATTACATTATATCTGTCACACTGATGAATGGGAAGATTGAGGTCCAGGGATGAGTGAAACTACTTATCCAAGGATGTGCATACATACACACAGATAAAGAAGTACGGAAATGTACTCAATAATGTAAACAAAATAGAAATCAGAAGGCAATTCATGGTAATTGCAAGAAACTTTCAAATATAGAGTGAAATATGAATCATCTGAAGTCTTAGCCCTCTATAGCCAGTTTGTGCTCTCTCAGCAATAGAAGTCATTTGCACCATCTAGAATTCTACTCATAGAAATCCAGTGTTGGCTGGCGCCGTGGCTCAATAGGCTAATCCTCTGCCTGCAGCGCTGGCACACTGGGTTCTAGTCCCAGTCGGGGGCGCCAGATTTTGTCCCAGTTGCCCCTCTTCCTGTCCAGCTCTCTGCTGTGGCCCGGGAGTGCAGTGGAGGATGGCCCAAGTCCTTGGGCCTTGCACCCGCATGGGAGACCAGGAGAAGCACCTGGCTCCTGGCTTCGGATCAGCGTGGTGTGCCGGCCGCAGTGGCCATTGGGGAGTGAACCAATGGAAAAGGAAGACCTTTCTGTCTCTCTCACTCTCCACACTGCCTGTCAAAAAAAAAAAAAAAAAAAAGAAAGAAAAGAAATCCAGTGTTGACAATTTGGTACAATTGCTTTTTATCTAGACCATAAGTAAATATGCATATACATTTTACATTTGGGAGAAAAAGTATGAAGTTACTGTACTTAATATTTTGTTATATTTTTATTAACCACATTAATATTATTCTTTTCTACTGTTTTTAGTGGTGGCAAGTTATTCAATTACATGGATATACTATACTCATAATTAATTATTCCTTCATTTTACCTTCTAATCATATCCTATTGAGCTTATGTTGTTATGGTCAACACCCAGCCTAGGCTATAAATATCAGAGAAAGCTTCCTGGAAGAGGTGACAGCAGCTGAATTTCAATAATAAATACGAATTAACTAGATAATGTAGGTGAAGAGAGTATCTCATTAATTGCGGAAAGAGAGCTCAGTACATCTTTTAGGGAGTCATGAGGACTATGAGGCACTTTCTCCAGAGGATAGCTGCCACTTGGCTCCAATTAATTGTTGCTATGAAGAAATATATGTCAAGAGCTTATAGATTCCCTAAATTTCCAAAATAAACTAGAAATCTGAATTTACAAAAGAAACCGTGTAATTTTTAAACATTAGTCCTTGATTCTCAAATGTTTAAATACCCACCAATCGGTCATATCAAACATGTGGGTGGGTATGTGGGTGGAGATTGCTGTGAAGATTCCTGCAGAGGCCCTGGCCTGGCCATTCCTGCACTTAAACATTTGTACATATGCCCAATTTTTCCCTAAGGGCAAATTTGTAGAAGTAGAATTATTAAATCAAAGGATATATGCATTTTAATGCTGTTAATATGTATTACTAAACTGCTTTCAGAAAGCTTGTACCACAAGTTCTGTGACAGTGCTATTTCCAAACCATAACCAACAGTGCATATTATACATATTGTGAAACCTTTGCTAATTTGTAAAGCAAAAAGAAATAATATCTAGCTTTTATGTACTTGAACATTTTTTTCATATTCCTATTAACTATTTCATATTCCTATTTCTATTTCTGTCATTGACTACCTCCAAAACTGGTTGGAGGAATTGCCATAGAACTCCCAAGACTGTGTCCTTGCCTGACATGCAGCATGCCAATTAGTGACATTGGGGTGGTAGAAGAAAGTAGGTATTTATTGCAAAGCACAGAGCAACAAGTTGGGCAGTTACCATTTAATTCCCGGTGCCCTCAAGTGAGTTTTTACAGATTGAAGTTGGGCTTGTGAGGTGCATATTCAGCTCGTGTCCAATTCCCTGGGTTGGTCTGTGGTTGTTGAGGCCCTCTTTTGATTTCTCGGCGATATCATGTTCTTTTGGCAATTTTGATAATGGCAAAGGGTGTTGCAGTCAGTCAAGTGGTATTTACTTCTTCCTCAGAGCTGGAGATTCCTGGAAAAGAAAACCCTTAAGATCAACATGTTATCTATAGAGGAGTTAAATGACCTCACGAATCTTGTGTTCAGGGATGGTGTAGGGCCAGCTACACCACTCCCTCAATTTAGTGAATTAATTTTAGGAAAAGCGGGGCAAGGGAACTGAGCTAAGGGAGGGAGGCTAGGAGAGTGGAGGAGACTGGCACCTGATAGTATCTAGTATCTGTATCCAAGGCACTACCTAGGGGGATCTGTTTCACTTTTTTGCATTACCATATTAAAAATTCAATAGTCTTCTTTGTCTGCCTAGGGCTTTATCTAGAGAAACTGTGTTTTTCTCACTTAAAAAAAAAAAAAGAAAGAAAAGCTTCTAAGATTTATTTATTTTAGGGGCCGGCGCCATGGCTCACTTGGTTAATCCTCCGCCTGCGGAGCCGGCATCCCATATGGGCGCCGGGTTCTCGTCCCCGCTGCTCCTCTTCCAGTTCAGCTCTCTGCTGTGGCCCAGGAGGGCAGTGGAGGATGGCCCAAGTGCTTGGGCCCCTGCACCCGCATGGGAAACCAGGAAGAAGCACCTGGCTCCTGGCTTTGGATCGGCTCAGCGTCAGCCATAGTGGCCATTTGGGGAGTGAACCAATGGAAGGAAGATCTTTTTCTCTATCTCTCTCTCTCTCACTGTCTATAACTCTACCTGTCAAATTTTAAAAAATAAAATTAAAAAAATATTTATTTATTTTACTTGAAAGTCACAGTTACAAACAGAGAGAGAAAGAGAGGCAGAGAGAGAGAGAGAGAGAGGTCTTGCATCCGCAGGTTCACTCCCCAGATGGCCACATGGCCAGAGGTGTGCTGATCTAAAACCAGGAGCCAGGAGCTTCTTGTGGGTCTCCCTCGTGGGTGCAGGGGCCCAAGGACTTGGGCCATCTTCTACTGCTTTCCCAGGCCATAGCAGAGAGCTGGATCGGAAGTGGAGCAGCCGGGACTTGAACCTGTGCCAATAGGGGATGCTGGCACTGCAGGCGGCAGCTCTACCCAATACATCACAGTGCTGGCCCCTTAGGGGCTTTTCAAAATCCTGGAGGTGCTTACACAGCTCTTTGGAGTCACAGCTCAAATTTTTCAGCTGTGTTCTTCTCCAGTCAGATCTTTAGCCTCCATCTTTCCCTTACTCAGTTCTTGAAGTCATCCTTAGAGTGTTTTACTTTTTTGCTTCTAGGTTTTCTACTTTTCCCTTTCAGGTTTTGGCAGAAAATGAGGAGCCTACTTTTTCCTGGGGAGACATCATTGCCACTGAGTACTTCAGGTGAAAAGAAGATTTTTTTCCTCATCCATTAGTTTCTAGAGTCTCCTCCTTTGAAAACAGAGCTTAAGTGAATCCAATTTGCATCAAAGACTTCAAATGTCCATGAATATACATGGACTCCTAGAGCAGCAGCGCTTCTGAAGGAGGCAGACAGCAACTTGTAGATTCCATCCGTGGAAAGCTGCTGCTGCTTTGGGGAAAGGGATCACGCCTTTTCTGGAGCATGCAAGTGATGTGCACATTTAACATACTTCTCCATTTCCAGAAATAGATGAACTTCATGGCCCAGTTCATCACTGATGACACACTTCTAGTGAAATCGGAGATGACCCCCTAAAATTTATATAAAAATGTGGCCCTTTAAAGTTCTCCAGAAGTGCCATCTGGGGTGCCACATATGCTACCGGAATGTGGGGTGCCATACTATTTCACCATATGCTTATTACTAAATCCCCAATATTAATAAGCCCAAGAGGGTTCTTGCCTAATATTTAGAGAAGAATTCTAAGTACCGGCACAGATAAACGAGGTAGCATGGTACATTTTAAGCCTTTATTTAGTGAGAAAGATGCATAGGAGAGTGAGAGCTTTATTAAGAGAGAGAGGTAAATCTGGGTTCATACCGAGCACCAGGAACCAGCCATGTGGAGGAGCATCTAGGCCAGGAATCCTGGAGACGCAGGGCTACAGCAAGCCCTCTCCTGGCAAGAGGCCAGGGAAGAAGAGAAGGGCAGGACACACCATGTCCCAGGCTTTTAACCCACTTCCAAAGGGGAGTGGTTAATTAACTTGATTGGCTGGTGGGTACCCAGGTGTGGCCAGGTAAGGGGATGAGGTCACACAGGGGTGTGGTGAAGGTATCAGGTAGGGCGTGAGGTCACACAGGGGCATGGCGAAGGCATGGTCTTCCAGCTCACAAACCTAATCTATTTTAACCTATATACCTAGGTCTAGGCTACCTGGGAAGCCAGGGAAGCTTCTTTACTACAAAACAGAGGCAAAACCCACAATTTCTATTATGGAAATCCTCAGCACATCAGAAAATGGAAGGAATAGTATAATCAGTTCCTGAATACCTTTTTCTCTCAGCTTTATTTTGCCAAGCATGTTTTTCTATTTATTTGCTCCATCTATCTAATCAATCAGAATGGTTTAAGGAATCTCAAACATCACTTCTTTAGGCTTCATTTCTAACTGATTGCTTTTTTTCTGAGCAGCCACACTGCCATTATGACACCTAATATAAGCACTTATGATTTCTTTGTTATTAAAAATCCATTCAAACTTTCTCCAATTGTCCGAAAATGTCTTTTTACATGAGTGATTTGTTCAAATTTCAAACAAGGTTCACAAAATTACATTTGATGGATTTGTCTCCAAAAAGAGTCTTCTAATTTTTAATCAAAGTGATGGGAGGGTTTTTAAGAAAAGACATGAACATGCAAGACAGTCTTGCTAGACAGAACAGAGATTGTGAGCTTGGCTTTAACAGGTTGGAAACAGAAGGAATTCTCCAACCCCTAAGCTTCCATACAGTTTTCTTTCTGCTCAAGTCAAACTAGCTCACATTCTCCTATGATTCTCCTATGATATAATTCTGACTTCAGCACTGGTCACACGCTATTATGATTGCATTTATCTTTTAATATGCTTCTCTATTTTTATATTGGTATCCTATACATTTATTTTCATATTTTATATTACCTCTGCTTCTCCAGTGAGAAAACAAGAATGTTTAAGTAACAGGTTTAACCAAGCATTGAAATTTGACATACATTAATGCCTGCCATTCACAAAATTTCTCTGCCTTTATAAACTATCATTGAAAAAAAAAAAACTTCCCAGATGTGGTAGTCCAACTGCCACAATTTAGCGATGAATATACTAAATTCCAGACAGCCTATGCAGCTAAAAGTACAAATCTGGCCTCGGATCAGACATTTCCAGGACTAAAGTAGGGCTCTCTGGCTTTTATGAAGGTATTTAAGAAAGTTTGTGGCAAAAAATAAAAATAGAATTGAAAGTATGACTTTATTTTGGTGCAAAAGAAATTGTTGTAAAATTTTTTAGAATACATGGAAAATGTAAATTATGAAAAAACTAAGCATGGATTTCAAAATTTTTTGCATCACAATAAACTCATGCTTTATTAAATTCTATTTGCTTATGAACTTTTTGAAATATGCTATTAAACTGCTATTTTTCTATTTTAATATAGTATTTGATTGGAAAGAGGCTGCCTCCAGAAGAGAATCAGCCTTTACATATCAATGCCAATTAACTCAACAACAGGTTCCAGTAATTAACATATACAAGTTTAACTTTTTAGTTTAATTGAGCAGAAGGGGACTACTTCCTGAAAGCACCCCCCCAAAAAAAGTGCTCATAGATCCAGCCACACAGATATATGCATCATTATTATTACCCTTACCCTTACCCTTTCTGGAAGCATTTCATCAGTTTGCACACTTGTTATAGTGTTTTCTTTGGAGACAATTCTCAGAAGAGTTTCCTAAGTGGACTAAAATTGAATTTACCCAAACGAACTGGATGAAGAGTTCCTGCTTTTAAATTCTTCCAAAATCTTTTCATCCAAAAACGCCTTATGAGGAATACTTTCAGCCCTGCTAAACATGGCCCCAAATTACATAGCTCAATCTGGGCATAGGGTTAGTGGCCCTGATGCCAGCAATATTACCCCACTGTCCCCCAAGCCTCTCTTCCATATTCAGCAACCTGGGCTCCACTGTAAAGCACTAGTTAACTACTGCTGCCCTCCTGTCGGTAGCCCGAAGGTAGGCATTTATCTTTTGTGGCAAAGAGGAAGGGGAGATGCAGAACATAGAGAGAAATGCCAGTGGCCTGTTGGGCAATTACTACTGAATCTCTTCATTCTTCCCATTTAAATTTCATAGCTAATGTCCAAATAATCTAGGAACTTGTAATGTGTGAGAAGTGCAGTAGAACATGGTCTGGAGGGCCAGCTGGGCCTGTCTTTCTCAGGTTCTCTTCCTCTATTTGGAGGGCAGACCTATAGATTAGAATCCCTGGCAGGTTACTGAATGAATTTACCAGGTGAAACATGGTATTGAAAAATGGGCGGGGGGGGGGGGGGCAGCGCTGTAGTACAGCGAATTAACGCCCTGGCCTGAAGCACCAGCATCCCATATGGGCGCCTGTTCTAGTCCTGGCTGCTCCTCTTCCAATCAAGCTCTCTGCTGTGGCCTGGGAAAGCAGTGGAAGATGGCCCAAGTCCTTGGGCACCTGCACCCGCGTGGGAGACCTAGAGGAAGCTCCTGGCTCCTGGCTCCTGGCTTCGGATCGGCACAGCTTCGGCCATTGCGGCCAATCAGAGAGTGAACCAACAGAAGGAAGACCTCTCTCTTTAACTCTGTCTTTCAAATAAATAAAATAAATCTTTTTTTTTTTTTTAAAGAAAAGTATGAGGGGCAGATAATGCAGTGCAGAAATTAAGGTGCTACTTTGGATGCTTTCATTTCTTATTAGAGTTAGTGAGTTTGAGTCCTGGCTCTGCTTCCAATTCCAGCTGCCTGCTAATGTGCACTCTGGGTGGCAGCTTTCTGACCGCAGGCACATTTAAGGAGTGAATCAGAAGATGATCAATTTCTCTGTCTCTATCTCCCTCCTTGCCTTTCAAATAAAAATAAATAAATATATATTTTTTAAAAATCTTGAAAGCAGGGGCCGGTGCTGTGGTGTAGTGGGTTAAAGCCCTGGCCTGCAGGGCCGTCATCTCATATGGACGCTGGTTCGAGTCCCCCCTGCTCCACTTCCGATCCAGCTCTGCTATGGCTGGGAAAGCAGTGGAAGATGGCCCAGGTTCTTGAGTCTCTGCACCTGTATGAGAGACCCAGAAGAAGCTCCTGGCTTTGGATCTGCCCAGCTCTGGCCATTGCAGTCATTTGGGGAGTGAACCAGTGGATGGAAGACCTCTCTCTCTCTCTCTCTCTCTCTCTCTCTCTCTCTCTCTGCCTCTACCTCTCTCTTTAACTCTGTTCTTCAAATAAATAAAATAAATCTTTTAAAAAAATCATGAAAACAGGATAGAATGGAAAATATCAGAGTGCATCACTTTTAATGGTGGTAAGGAAAGATAGTAAAACATAGTAGTTAAACGCATGGCTGATGGAGCTGCACTGCTTAGGGGTGAATCTCAGATTTACCAATTACTCCTTCATTATATGACCTGTCTGCCTAGGGTTTCCCAGTTGTAAAATGCAATAGTTATTACTATCGTTTCATGCTTGAAATTACTAATTATTATTGCTATCACATATATTTTTATATAGTTCCAAGTACATAGGTATCATCATGGGAATTGTGTGAGTTAACACCCTGAACAATATCAGGCACATGATAAATATATTAAATTGTTACATGAAACTTTTGTTTCAGATATATGTTTGAATATGAGTACTGATTATTGCTGTAAACTATTAGAGTCCAGTTTTTAGCCAAGCTCTTAAGACATTGCTTGAGATGCCAGCATCCTGTCTTAGATTTGATTCCTGACCCTGACTGCTTACTCCAGGTTCTTGCTAATATGCACCTGGAAGGTATCTATGATGGTTCAAGCGGTTGGATTCGTGCTACCCAAGTGGAAGCCCTCAATTGAGTTCTTGGCTCCTGTCTTCAGCCTAGCTTGTCCCAGCTTGGGCCACTGCAAGCATTTGGTAAGTGAACCAACAGATGGGAGTGCTCTCTCTCTCTCTCTCTCTCAAATTAATATATAATATTTAAAAGATAGAAATGTATTAAATTCTGTGGCTAGAGATTAGAAGATGTTTAGAAACAGCTTCTGTTCCAGGATCTGTGACAGTTATTCACTTCTGCTACTCAGGCCTTCCAACTACAGTACTATGAAAAGCTTATTAATGTGCCAACAAAATGTTACTTGAAATGGCCTTAGCATCCAGTCATGGTTTAAGTTGACCATGGGTTTGGGCTACATCCAAAGCCCTCAGTAAACAGCCATAGTAAAAATCCTTTCCTGATCTCAGGGGCTTTCCTTCCCTACCTCATCTGTACCTCCCAGCTTTCTGCCTGACAAAGGCCCAAAGTGGTTGTGGATATGTCACTTCCTTCTGCATCTCAATTTCTATATTTTCAAATTAGTGGTTGGTTAGAGGACAGACCTGGATTATTTTTGAAAGGCCCTTCTAACCCCAGGTCTACATTTTACCATAATGAGAGTAAGTCCAGGGTGAGCAAAAAGTTGTCCTTAAGCATTTGGGTAGACATTAAATAGGGGATGCAGAGGGATACAGCTATAATAAAGTGTATTGGAAAGGCTAGCTTCCATTCTTTTTTGCCAACTCTGAGCCCTAGCAGCACCATGTAGAACAGAGGCAATTCTAAAACAGATCACTTCTAACTGTTCTTACAGCTCTGAAACCAGGTCTGGGGATTAGTGGATTCAAATATCTGATCCCATATTCCAAGTTGCTTTGAGTTGCCCAAGCAAGATAATGTACACATGGAATAGGAAATCAAGATTCTAACCTTCTGGGGCCAGTGTTGTGGTATAGTAGGTAAAGCTGCTGCCTACAATGCCAGCATCCCCTATGGGTGCCAATTCAAATTCCTGCTGCTCCACTTCTGATCCAGCTCTCTGCTAATGCTCCTGGGAAAGCAGTGGAAGATGGCCCAAGTGCTTGGGCTCCTGCACCTACATCAGAGACCTGGAAGAAGCTCCTGGCTCCTAGTTTCAGACCTGCTCAGCTTGGGTCATTGTAGACATTTGGGTAGTGAACGAGCAGATGGAACTCTTCTCTGTGTCTCTGCCTCTCTCTGTAAGCTCTGCCCTTTCAAATAAATAAATAAATCTTTAAAAAATTCTGACCTTCTGCCCAACTTCAGACAAGGCCCAGCTCTGGGATGGAGCCATGTTGGGTATGGGCACCAGTGTGACTCTGCAATGTCAGCTTCCCTGCCTACAGTGCTCCCTTTATTAACTGGAACATGTCCAAATCCCTAGATTCATTTTGGAATCACCAAAGACAAAATCTCCCAGCAGGCAAACTCAGCAGCTCCGTACACCTATCTTCAATTATAACAGCAAATGTGGTTCATCTGGCCTGCAAAGGTAGTCAACAAGAGAAAAAAAAAGGTTCAAAAACTGAGGTCCTGGAGTGGAAGGGCAAGGACTTTCTCAATGTCACACAAGTTAATGGCAGATGTTGAAATACCACATGAGTCTTCTGCCTGCCTATATTCTTACTGATTCTCTGGTTTGCAGTTAGGAGTTCTATTATTTTCTTATGGCTATAACAAATTACCACAAATTTGGTGGCATAAACTACACAAATTCATTACACAGACACAGGGGATAGAAGTTCAGAATAAGTCTTGGGGGGGCTAAAACTAAGGTGTCAGGAGCAGGACTTCCTTTCGTTGCTCATGTCTTCCAGTTTCTGAGACTTCCTGCATTCCTTGGCTAGTAGCTACATAACCCTGACCTCTTGTGACATCATATCACTTCTCTGACCCTCTGTCCATCTCTGTCTTCAGGACTTCTGTGATTACATTGGACTCACTCGAATAATCTGTGATAAGATCACATCTACAAAAGTCCTTTTTGCCACGTAAGGTAGCATACTCACAGGTTTGAGGATTAGGATGTGGACATCTGCCTAGCTGTATTACTCTCATTGCCATTGGAGTTTTCCCCTCAGGCAAATGAAAGTACCAGTTGAAATGTCTCAACTCTTTTCAGCAGCAGAATTAGGAGACAAAGTATAATTCAAACATGATAGTCAGTAAAAGCCCCATTATACAATGTCTGACTGTGTCACAGATTAGTTTTATTATGAGTCAGCCTTTCATGGAGTGTGAGTAATGCTGCATTTCACTCGGTGTATTATGGAAAACACCCTCCTTGGGGAAATCTGAAGGCCACAAGATTGCATTATTCTTACATAGAAATAAAATTCTCTCTTCTGTCATCCTTATCTTCTATACTCTAATTTCTCATAAATCTTCCCCATTAGGCTGCTCTCTTTTCCCCATCCTCCCCCAATCACCTCCTCCTACTTGTTTACTATGTATATATTATATATATACACACATATATGTGTATGTGTATAAATACATGCACAGACACACACACATATTTTCGAGAGCTAGGTTGACTCATCTTGGGGGATGAAAAACAAAATCTGTGGAGTTAATAGTAACCTTTACCTGTAGTCAGAAAGACATATTGCTATCAGACAAGCGCATCTTCCCTTTTTCCAGTTTCTTTCCATCATGGCTGTTTCAACATTTTCTTGGGTCCTATTCGTTCAAACTCCTCTTCAGGAAAGCAAGGTTGCTCCGTTATCTATTCTTTAGTCTGAATGAATTTCTTTCACTTGGTCCTCTGAATAGAAGTTATTTAAAAATACTTTAGGCTAATTCTGCTGTCTTCAATTAACACGTTTCTGTAATTAGGGAACGCAAATGTTTGCCCCTTTCTTGAGCCTCTAGATTCTCAGGTGCCCCTCTCTACTTACCAGCTATTAACACATTACCGAAGGTGGTAAGTAAGGGTGCAGCCCCTTAAATATTCTGAGGAGCTGCCAATAAATAGTTTCCTTTTAGCTGATCAGGTATTAGCTTGAGAATGAGCTGCCACCAGCTGAGAGGAATTAATGGATTAGAGTTTTTTCCATTGCTAAGTGTTCTCTGTTGCATGCAGATCAAGTTTCCTCAACCTCTTATATCATGGGAGTGGGGAGAAGGAATGAGAGAATGTAGGAAGGTACTTCAAAAAGTTCATGGAAAGTGGGACTAAAAGTATGAGTTTATTTTTGCACAAAAGAATTTTGAAATCTATGCATAAGTTTTTGAAAATATGTACTTTCCACTTATGATGTTTTGCACCAAGATAAAAGCATACTTTTAATTCTATTTTTCTAGACTTTTAAAAATACCCTCATAGATGAGGTGAGAAAGAGAAGCTGCCCTTATGCTTAACTTCTGCACTGCTGCTATTACCTACATTTCTATTTAGATGTCTTTTCCTCTCATTCCATCCTTAACCCAAAGGAAATAAACTAGGTTGTCCTGATTTTCTCCATTCTCTGGAAGAGCTCAAAGACCACAGGGAAAGATTAGGTGTAATGCATGAGGAAACTGCCCACAATACACCACTAATACAATTATAAAAAGGCCAATTCTCCCCACCTAAGGCCTCTAGAAAAACACACATTCATCCACAGGAGACTGTAACTCTTGAAACTGCTGACATTTTTAGAATGAATTAATTTCCCTGCTCCTCCCTTATTCTCCCTGAGGGCACCGTGGCCTGTCACAGGGCAAGCAAAGAAAGTGGTGGTGGTAATCAAAGACTCTCTAAAATATTTAACAAGAGTCAGCACATACTGACCTATCACAATGGATACAGACTAACCTTTCTCCATTCACTTATCTTGGCTCATTCACCAAAAAGTTAATTGACCATATTTGTCTGGATAGTTCTGGAAAAAAAAGTCAAATAGCTAGAAGAGGGTGACTACCTTTGTATTTGAAGCAATGTCCATCCTCCTAGTGTGAGTAGATTTTTTTTTTACTCTGACCTTGGGAGCCCTCAGTCTAACTCCCTTACTTCCCATGTGTAGCAAATGTCTTACAGAGGATTGTTTCATGACAAATTTCTACTTTTCCACGCTGTACCAAAAGACCACCAAAATCACTTGTTTTTCCTTCCCCCAGTAGAGTCAGTGCCTCTACAGTATTTTCACAGACTTAACATGCATTGGAACCACCAGCCCAATCAAGAAACAGAACAGTGCCATCAACCTAGAAAGCTCTCCTGTGTCCTCCCAATCATTCCTAGAAATGACTATCCCAAGTTCTAACATCAAAGGACAGTGTTGATTGCTTTTTTAAAATTTATATCAATAGAACCTTATACTCTATACCTGAATCTCTTGATTTTTAAAAATTTATATATTTTTAAAGATTTAGTTATTTATTTGAAAGTCAGAGTTACACAGAGAGAGGAGAGGCAGAGAGAGAGAGGTCTTCCATTCCCTGGTTCACTCCCCAATTGGTTGCAATGGCCGGAGCTGCACTGATCCAAAGCCAGGATCCAGGAGCTTCTTCTGAGGCTCCTACATGGGTGCAGGGGCCCAAGAACGTGGGTCATCTACTGCTTTCCCCGGCCATAGCAGAGAGCTGGATGGGAAGTGTAGCAGACGGTACTCGAACCAGCACCCATATGGGATGCCAGCACTGCAAGCGATGGCTTTACCCACTACACCACAGTGTTAGCCCCCCAAATTTTATATATTTGAAATGCAGAGAGAGAGAGAGAGAGAGAGAGAGAGAGGAAGACAGAGAAATTTCCCATCTCTTTCACTCTCCCAAGGGCCCACAACAACTGGGTCTTGTCCAGACTAAAGGCAGGAGCCTGGAAGTACTGGAAATATATCCAGGTCTCCAATGGGGCTGGCAGGAATTCAACTACTTGAGTCCTGACCTGCTGCCTCTCAAGATCCATGGGAGTTGATTTGGGATTTGAACCCAGACACTCCAATATGGAATGAAGGCATCTAAACTGCTAAGCCAAACACCCACTTGATCCTCTTCAAGCATTTTAAAAAGCAGCAGAATATTTGCAAAACTGGCTTCTTAGAGGGAAATTGTAAAGTTTGAATGGCTCTGAAGGCCCTCTCTCGATCTTGAACTGTCCTAGTAATCTCTTCCACTGTTACCCTGCAAAATAAAGTGACTGGTGCTGTTTATCGAAGCCCTTTATACAATCGTGGTGAATTCAGGGCTGGAATAAGGACTATGCGGGCTATCTAGGTGGGAGGCACAGCATTAAGTAGTCTGGGCAGGGTGCAATGCACAGAGGAATGCAAACTGGTCTGTGAGTGAGGCTGTTTTTGGATGTGTTGGTATGTATCCATCACCACCTTTGGGGAAGGGAAGAGAAGAAAATACTCACCTAATAATAAATCTGGAGTGAAAAATCTCTAGTGAAATCCCAAATACAGACACTTATTTGCTTGTCAGAGGGGGTATAGAGGCGGACTGTCTAAAAAGGGATTGGGGAAAACGGAGACAAGGAGAAGGAGAAGGGTGAGGGAAAAGATAGGGATGTAGTATGTGAGAAAGAAAGCAAAACTATGAAGCTTAATGAGATGGAAGAGTGGAGGGAAAAGGAAGAATCTGAAATGAGAGAGGAAGAATCTGAAATCATGAAGTGGGAAGGGGTGAAGTAGTGTACTGGAAAGGCACTGGGTTAAGAACGTGCTACAGGATTTCTAGTGCTGATTATAATAATTGTTCTCATCAAAATTATAATGGAAGACAGCTTCTGGACTAAGTGCTTTTCTGTACGCTATCTAGCTAAACAGCCGTAATAGGTCTGTGAGGAATGTTTGATTCTTATTTGCATGTGAGCAAACTGAGAAACCTTCAACTCAAGCTTTCTTACTCACATTGTATGGAATTCGGATAGAAGTCAAGAGGTCTGGGGCCAGTGCTGTGGCCTACAAGGCTAAGCTTCAAGCTGCAGCACCTGCATCCCATATGGGTGCTGGTTCTAGTCCCAGCTGCTCCTCTTCCAATCCAGTTCTCTACTATGGCCTGGGAAAGCAGTTGAAGATGGCCCAAGTCCTTGGGCCCCTGCACCCGCGTGAGAGCTCCTGGCTCCTGGCTTCAGATCCTCCCAGCTCTGGCGGTTGCGGCCATTTGGGGAGTGAACCAGCAGATGGAAGATTCTCTCTCTGTCTCTCCCTCTCACTGTCTGTAACTCTGCCTCTCAATTAAATGAATAAAAAATTCTTTTGAAAAAAGGTCGCAGATTCATTAACTTGGATGGGAGAAATGAAAACCTTAAACTAATCTCTAATTGAAATTTAGTGTTCTCTTTGATGAAACTACACACGAAACCACAGTAGTGTTAATAGTACCTGAGAATTTGTTACCAATAGAAATCACAGATGACTTTGCACCACATTAGTTATTGCAGTTATCCCTAAATAATATTAAAGTGTGTCACTGTCAAAATAAGACAGTAATATGACTTGATGCTAAATCTCATTATTTATGCCTTACCAAAGGAATATGTATATCATGCATTTGGTTTTAAAAAAGCATTTCCCTAACTGTTTCAGTTTGAAGTAATGTTTGTCGATGCATTTAGAAATATTCATAGAGTGTGTGTATCGAGTTCTACCAGCGCCATTTCCTGAAGAGATTACCCTTACTCCACTGACTATATGGCCTGAGTGCTTTCGTCAAAAATCAGTTGGCGGTGGTATGTGGATTAACTTCTGGTTCTCTATTCTGTTCCATTGATCCACTGGTTTTTTATGCCAGCATTATGCTGTTGTAATTACTATAGCTTTGTAGTACGCTTTCAAGTCAAGCATTGTGATGCCTCCAGCTTGATTTTTCTTATTCAGTATTGCTTTGGATATTCTGGGTCTTTTTGTCATTCCATATGGATTTTAGGATTATTTTTCTAATTCTGTAAAGAATGTCATTGGTATTTTGATAGGGATTGTATTGAGTCTGTAGACTGCTTTAGGTAGTGTAGCCATTTTAATTTTACTGATTCTTCAAATCTATGAGCAAGGAATATCTTTCCATTTTGTGTCCTTGATGATTTTTTTATCAATGTTTAATAATTTTCCTTGCAGATGTATTTAATTTTTTATTAAGTTAATTGCTAAATATTTGATTTTTGTGGATATTGTGAATGGAATTTCTTTCTTGATTTCTCTTTTTGGGAGCTCATCATTAGCACATAAAAAAGCTACTGTTTTTTTGTGTGTTTATTTTGTAGCCTGCAACTTTACTGAATTGGTTTATCAATTTTCACAGCTTTTGGGTTTTTTTTAGGTTTTTTTTAGGTTTTTCCATGTACACCATCATATTGCACACTGCACAACTTCTCACTGCTGAGTATGCTGCTGTCTGGCAGTGGGGGAGGGGAAGGAAGCAACACAGTTTCCCTGCTCCAAGCCTGGCAGTTGCTCAGAACACAGTCATCTCCCTAGGCTGAAGGAAAAGTCAGTGGATGAGTGTGGAGTTCCCTCTCAGCTAAAACTGCAAGTGATGGGGGGCATGGGGATTTCTTCCTACCTTGACGTGGAAAGATGGCTGCTCACAGTTGCAGCTGGCTGTGCCACGCAGCTGACTACAGTGGTGTCTGTCTTCTCTTCCCTTGTCCCACAGAGTCTTTATTGTTTTTTGACTTCTTTGCTGAACATATCCATCAGTCATGCCCCTGAAAACATGATCCTTGCTTTATTCTTTTCATATCCCAGAGCAGCTGAAGTTCATGCAGCTACACCCTATTCAGCCACGTTGGATCTCCCACCAGAGATTTTTCTAGCAGAGTCTTCCCAGTCCACAGTACACACTTGTCACTGCAGGATGCCCACTGAGAAATCTTGTACTTCATTTTGTCCACGTTGAAAACCGAAGCAGAAGCCACTTCAGCCTAGAAGGCCAAACCTAAGAAGTGCAGATGTCTGAGAAGTGTCTTCAAGACTCCCAGGAAGCCAGCACCTGAGAAAATTGGCGGAACCAGGAAGAAGTAATTAATTGCAAAACCCTGTTTTCTCCCTTGTTTCTAATGGTAGTGGCGTTGATCGACTGTCTAGATCGACAGGGCTCAATTGCCCCTTAGAAAGCCACCTAAATGAAGTATTTTGGCTAGATAAAAAGGGGTCTTTCAGCCCTAGAAGACATGATTTAGCAAAAAGTTTTCTAACAACAATGGAAAATTTTTTTCCAAGTTTTCTTTTTTTGCATAAAATATTGGTCTCAAAATTGTGATGTCAGCTCATGTCATGTTACCTAGCTGGCCAATTGCTGTGCTATTGTGAGGTAGTGCTGGCTTTTTAGTTCAAGTTGGATGTGTGTAGCAAAACAAAGGACAGAGACCAAAAACATATTTTAGCACAATCTTGATATTCATAATAAGCGTCTCTCCATTAAATCACTGCTACAAACCACCAGGTGATATTAGAATCAGCAAATGGCCCAGAATCCAGAGAATTAAAAATTGTCTTTTTCACCTGTTATCAGCCAACACGAGATTATTCTTAGTCCATACTCAAAGGGATAACCCTTTAGCTGCCGGATCAGAACAAATTCCTCTCCTTACTGTGTGCTTGGTATTGCAGGCTCTGTGCAGCTTTCTTGAGAGATATCAAAGTGGGAATGAGCAGACTAGGTGTGGGCTTGCAAGGCAACTGGATCAACATTCAGTGCTACCTCCAATCCTTATTTTGCTGTGGGAATTTGAGAAAATTCAACTCCGTGAATCTTAGTTTCCTTATCTATAGTTTACCTAATAGCCTTCACAAGACAGTAGCAGGAATTCCTCAAATGCTATTTCCCCAACTTTCTATGTCCTCTCTTATTTTTTTAAAGATTTATTTATTTTTTGAAAGTCAGAGTTACAGAAGGAGAGGTAGAAAGAGATCTTCCATCCACTGGTTAACTCCCCAGATGTCTGCAACAGCCAGGTCTGGGCCAGGTCAAAGCCAGGAGCTGGAAATGCTGTGAGTCTTCCACATGGATGATGGAGACCCAAGCACTTGAGCCATCATCTAATTTCTTCCTGGGTGCATACACTGGAAACTGAATCTGAAGCAAAGCAGTTGGGACTCAAAGCTGTACTCTAATATGGTATTCCGGCATCCCATGTGGTGACTTAACCTGCTGTACCACAACATCTGTCCCTAGAGCCTGTAATTTGGTTATCACGCAAAAAGTAATTAATCCTGCAAGGTTGGGCATGCACTGTACTCATATTGTGGTAGGATTCTGTAGAATACTGTGTATAGAGATATACTTTTCTAGGCTTCACAAAGGTAAAATATGGACTAGCAGCTGGGGGTCATTTTTCCTCCCTTGTCCATGTTGCATCAATTCATGCAGAATTAAGTGCAGTGTGGATGTGCAAAAAAATGATGTGTTGATGGATGTGGAAAAGGGTTACAGAATGGTTTTTACTACTATAACTGCCCACTGCCCTTTGTATCTGATGCAGCTTTCAGAGACAAGGTGAACCAGCAAAGTAGAAAATCAAGCCCAGCTGCTCTCTTCAGAGCTGAGAGAAAGGAAAGGACTCCGCACAAGTTTCCAAGATGGCACACACTAGTCAAGCCACCCTAAAAATAATCAGCCTTTTTTTCTACCATGATTGTCAACTAGTGCATAGGTCATCATAATACCATCTTTAAGGGAAAAATCATACAAATACAATTGAAATAAACCATTTAAGTGAGCAAAATACAGCATTGTGGATACCCACATGGCTTAATTTCTTCACTTGTCTGGAAAGATAAAAATACTGGGGTTGGTGTTGCGGTGTAGCAGGTTAAGCTGCCACCTGTGATGTTGGTATCCCATGTGAGCTCCAGTTCAAGTTCCAGCTGCTTCACGTATTATCCAGCTCCCCGTTAATACACCAGGGAAAGCAATGGAAAATGGTCAAGTATTTGGGTCTTGCACAAATGTGGGAGACTTGATTGGATTTCCTGGTTCCTTCACTCAGTCTTGTCCAGCCCCAGCTCTTGGGGGGCATTTGAAGAATTAACTACCAGATGGAATCTCTCTCTCTCTCTCTCTCTCTCTCTCTCTCTCTCTCTCCCTTTTTCCCTCTCTCTCTCTCAATCTCTCTTTCTGTCACTCTGCCTTTCAAACAAATTAATCATTTTTTTAAAAAAGAATATGCTGAGAAATAAAAAGTTTTACAAGTGTAAAATGCTGAGAAATAAAAGTTTTTTTTAAAAGAATGAAACTATTTCCAATCCACAATCTGATGAAAGTATTATAGGGCCCAAAATATTTTCAATTATTTTATTTATTTGTTTATTTTAAAGTCAAACTTGAGACGGGGGCGGGGGAGAGAGAGATTGATTTTCTTTTTTCTTTTTTTAAAATTTATTTGACAGAGTTAGACAGTGAGAGAGAGAGAGAGAGAGACAGAGAGAAAGGTCTTCTTTCTGTTGGTTCACCCCTTAAATGGCCACTACGGCTGGCGCTGCGCTGATCCAAAGCCAGGAGCCAGGTGCTTCTTCCTGGTCTCCCATGTGGAGGGTGCAGGGGCCCAAGCACTTGGGCCATCCTCCATTGCCTTCCAGGGCCACAGCAGAGGGCTGGACTGGAAGAGGAGCAACCGGGACTAGAACCTGGCGCCCATATGGGATGCCGGCCCTGAAGGCGGAGAATTAACCAAGTGAGCCAAGGTGCCGGCCCCCAAGATTGATTTTCAATTCAATGGTTCACTCTCCACAGGGCTATAATGTCCAGGGCTGAGCCAGACAAAAGTCAGGATCCTGGAACTCCATCCAGGTTTCCCACATGGGTGGTGGGGGGCCAAGCATTTTGACCATCTTCTGCTGCTTTTCCGGCTCATTAGCAGGGAGCTGGATCAGATAGTGGAGTATCCTGGACTCAGTAACCAGCAATCGTATGAGATGCTGGCGATGCAGCAATGCTGGTGGTGGCTTAACCCACTGTGCCATACAACACCAGCCCCCAGTTTATTTTTGAATAAACCTTAGGAACTTTAAATTCAATCAGTTGTATTTCTCTACCTATCAACCCTTTGAGTTTTGTTTTTAAATTATTTGCTTTTAACCCAACAGGCCAGTCCACCGCAGTGGCTTTCAATGTGGTAAGCCTGGGCTTCAGCAGAATTCAGCTTGTGAAGAGCCCTGGCAGCTCTGCCAAGAGTTGGATCACTGGAAATGGACCTGCCCTGGAGTTGAAGGATGCCCAGGTCAGAGCCACAGATCTTATTGGCTCTAAGCTGAAAAGCCCTTCACTCAGCCCAACTTCCAAAGTGACCACTGCAGCTGAGGGGACGGCCAAGTAGGGTCAGCAACATTGCAGGCAGAACTGTAAATTTCTTCTTAGAGATGCCCCCTGCCTTTACCTGGCCAGCTCTCCTCCCAGGCCAGCCAAGTAATGAAAGTCAACAGAGTGCCTTCCCCTAGGAGGTTCACACCTCCCTTAGGATGTACCCCATGTGAAGAGATAGATAGGTCTGGGCCTCTTAACTTACAAGGCCTAAAGCCCACCAGATTATTATCAAGCCCCTTCTGTCAGGTTCTATTTGCCTCTCAATCAGAAAACTTAATTGTAGCTTAGACAGCACCTTTCTTAGCTCCTCTAATAATGACTCTGTCCTTTGTTCTAGACCCTGTCTAACGTACTTGGGCCTCATTCCTTTGTAATCATAACCTCTACTCTACCACCAATGGCTCTACTCCCAACCTGTGTGTACTGATGGTCCTCTTCCCCACTTAATGCTGTATAATTGTTCAAACCTGGTAAATGCCACTCCTAGGATCATTGGTTACTATCCTCACTCTGTCTTTTATGACCTTGTCTAAATATGATCAGAGTTGGCAAACTTGGAAGGCTTCATAGCCTTGGCAACTCATGACGACAGCCTAGGGTGGTTACTGGCGCCATAAACTAGAGTGTGAATTTGTTGGGTCAACAACAGGAGCCACTGTGCACTTGCTCCTCATGTGGGATCTCTGTCCTTAATGTGCTGTACATTTTGATTTAATGCTATAACTAGTACTCAAATAGTATGTTTCACTTTGTGTTTCTATGTGGGTACAAACTGTTGAAATCTTTATACTAAATTGATCTTCTGTATATAAAGAGAATTAAAAATGAATCTTGATGCAAACGGAAGGGGAGAGGGAGCGGGAGAGGGGAGGATTGCGGGTGGGGGGGAAGTTATGGGAGGGGGAAGCCATTGTAATCCATAAGGTGTACACTGGAAATTTATATTCATTAAATAAAAGTTAAAAAAATTATTTGCTTTTAGCTGGAAATGGATATCTGTCTCTAGGGATGGCATCTCTTGCAATGTATCTTTAGCATTAGGCAAAGACATGGATGATTGATAAATATATTTTGCTATTCCTTTGTGGAGAGATGAGCCTGATAGCTATTTCCAACGATCTGAGTCAGTGAGAACTGAAGCTCTCTATCAGTATACCACTCAGTTCACATTTTACTAACTAGAATCAGGGAAGCTAGAGCAAGTGATAACATAAAAATATAGATTTTGAAATAAAAGTTTTGTGAAATCTGAACTTTAGGTAAAAGAGAATTTCAACTTCAAAGTGCAGCAAGTTGAAGACAAATTAAATGTAGAAGACTCAAAGTCAGTAATTCAGAAAGCAGTGAGTCGTGATTCTTTAGTAGGAAAGGCAAATAAATAGAGTTGTTAAGGAAGAAGTCCTCTTGGGCTCTATTTATAAAACAGCACATAACTGTGTCATATCCTCAATTAGCCAGTTAGGGAGAGAAAACTTAATAACTGCCTTCAAGTGCATGAAGAATCATAATGTGGACACTTCTCTCCCCCGCAGAGCTCGAGTTCTTGGAACTAAAGGAGAATTTAGAATATTAAAGCTAATCAAAGAGATTATCTTTAGAAGTGGAAGAGAGTATGAGACAGCAAGGGGGAAAGACTTGAGGATAGGGAGGCAGGTGGAAAAAATACAATGGAAAAAGAACCCCAGTCTATGCACAACCAATGAGAACTGCTCTGCAAGCAAAAATTTTCAACTTGCAGAAAATATACCTTTATATAATTGCTCAGCCAGAATACTATAGGTTATGGAGTCTTTCAGTAGCATTATCTATAGAGGCATTTATAGTTGGGGAAAGGTTTAAAGGGGCAAGGTCAATATTAATTGGAATAGTAACTGCAAACCAAAAGTACTAAACATTTTGACCTATATTTCCTGATCCAATACTTACAATAATCCTATGTTGGAGGTATTATTATTAAACTTAGGGACAGAGAAGTTAAGCAACAACTTGCCTAAGGTTTTGCAAGTAGCAGAGGCAGGATTTGAAGTTGTGAAGTCTGACTCCAAAGTTTGTGCTCTTAAACATCTTGTTATATTGCAAGAATCTGTGGTAGAAAGAGTCCTAGATTGGAGTCAGAAAAAAACTTGGGTCTTAGACCTGACTGTTCCACTAATGGATTATGTGACCTGGGAAAGTCACTTCTTGTCTGCGGGATCCAAGTTTCTTATCATGTTCACTTAAAGCTCTAGCAGTCTGTGGTGAACTTGGAACAGTTTGTATTAGTGGCATGTAAGTAAGTGCATGGAAATAGTCATTCAGAGTTTTGCAATCTTCTCTTCCATGGTAAGTTGCCATCACTGAGGAGAGTCCATAGAGGCAGAGATATGGAGACAGCGTTTTGATGGAGCTGGGAATGTTGGGATTGAAAAAGACTCAGAAGGATCAAGAATTCATGGCTAGAATCCATAGGGGGTCACATTTCTAAAGGACAATCAATGACGAGAACTGATATTTACTGAGCAGTTACTAAGTATCAGATGCTTCAACACTAGGGTGATAAATATGTCCTTCATTTATTTCAGGAGAAAAGTGGCTCATAGTGACAAAGTGACTTGCTTTGGGCCACACAGTGACTGTGTGATAGAGTTGAGATTCACTTGAAACTAAACAAGATGCTTGGGGCCGACATGGCACTGTGGTATAGCAGGTAAAGCTGCTGCCTGCAGTGCCCACATCCCATATGGGCACTGGTTCAAGTCCCAGCTGCTCCACTTCCGATCCAGCTCTCTGCTATGGCCTGAGAAAGCAGTAGAAGATGGCTTAAGTCCTTGGGCCCCTGCACCCACGTGGAAGACCTAAAAGAGGCTCCTGGCTCCTGGCTTCAGATCAGCCCAGCTCCGGCCATTGCGGCCATCTGGGGAGTGAACCAGTGGATGGAAGACCTCCCTCCTCTCTGTCTCTCTCTGTCTCTCTCTCTCTTTCTCTCTCTGCGTCTCTTTCTCTCTGTGTGTAACTCTCACTTTCAAATAAATTAATAAATTAAAAAAGAAAACAAGATGCTACTTGTACTCTACTGCCTCAGAGCTTTTAAATATTGCACCTAGACAAAGAAAGAATGAGCTAATGGGGGGTTAGGAATTCGTAGTGACCTTCTAAGGGCTATGGAAGTTGACTTTGACTGACTGTTCCATGAGTAAGTTGTAGGCAAGATTTGATACCCTTCAGACCTTTGGATTCCAAGATAGGAAGGATGGAAGGTTAGAAGTGCAGAGATACTACAGAGGGAAGCACAATAATTCTTCCTGTGCATGATACCCATGTTGCATAACTTCAACAGGTCCCATTTATAACTCCCTGCAGTTGTACAATACAGTGGTCCAGTTCCTTTTCTGAACCGTTTCTAAAAGGGTGCCATGTTATATTTATCTCCTTAACTCCTCTGCTTTTAATTACAAAGTTACAAATATCTCTGACATTTATTTTGTTGTTGATTTTCACCTTGGGGCTAGGAAATCATTACTTTAAAGTTTCAGCCACAGAATGACCTCTTACTGGTAATTTTTTAATAGCTTGATTAGTTATCTCCATCATAAATTGTAGTGAATATCTGGCACCTTTTAAGGTTCCCCTAACATCTAAATAACTAAGACTTCTATCCAGAAAGAACCTGTAGAAGGTTTTCAGTGAGGCCTGGTAGAGCAAGGATAGACTTGGAAAGCAGGCATATGTTTTTTAAAAAACCCTAATTATTTTTATTTAACACCTTAAAGCAAGTAACTCAACCATTCAGTTTTTTTTTTCTTCATCTGAGTACTATTATGGGATGAAGAAGATTTGGTTCCCCACACTAATGCAGATGTTTACCATTTAATTCTTATTTGAGTGATTTTTGGATGAGGGGGGTTGGAACAGCATTGAAGAAGGGGACCTGGTGGAAAGTCTTTAGGTCATCTGGGACTTGCGCTCAGTTTGGCTTAGCTTCTCTTTCTGTTTCCAGGCTCACCATGTGATTATTCCAAGTTCTAGAGCTACACTCAAGAAATATGTAATGTGGTTCTCAATGTTCCTGTCATACTTGGTATCACAAGCCACTTGGCCTTTCTTGAAATAGTTTCTGCTCTGAGCCTCTGGGACACTATCAATTTCTCTTGAGGGTGCTCCTACCTAACTGATCAGAGTGACAGTCAGAAATATAAGGACAACTCTTTGGGGACAGATGCTCCAGGAAACCAGATTTTACTGCTTATCTTCTTTCCTTGTTTTGTTTTACTTCCTTCTTTGGACTGGAAGTCTATTTTAAATTTAAACATTATTTTTTTAAAAAAATATGTTTATTTATTTATTTGAAAGGCAGAATGACAGGGAGAGAAAGAGAGACAGATCTTCCATCTACTGCTTCACTTCCCAAACGGCCACAACAGCCAGGGTTGGGCCAGGCTGAAGCCAGGAGCAAGAACTCCATCCTGGTCCCCCATACCCTTGGCAGGAACCCAAGTACTTGTGAAATCAGAAAAGACCCCCTAAAATTCACACTAAAATGTGGCCCCTTAAGGTTCCCTAGAAATGCTATCCAGGGTGCCACACTTACTACCGGAATTTGGGGTGCCATACGATTTCACCATGGGCTTATTACTAAATCCCCAATATTAATAAGCCCAAGAGGGTTCTTGCCTAAAATATTTAGAGAAGAATTCTAAATACTGGCACAGATAAATGGGACAGCATGGTACATTTTAAGCTTTTATTTAGTGAGAAAGATGCATAGGAGAGTGAGAGCTTTATTTAAGAGAGAGAGGTAAACAGGGGTTCATACTGAGCAACAGGAACCAGCCACGTGGGTGAGCATCTAGGCCAGGAAGTCTAGAGCACATGGCCCGAAGGCCATGTGCCCTGGAGGCGCAGAGTTATAGGAAGCCCTGTCCTGGCAAGAGGCCAGTGAAAAAGAGCCCACGGGCCACACCGTGTCCTGGCTTTTAATCCACATCCAAAGGGGAGTGGTTAATTAACCTGATTGGCTGGTGGGCACCCAGGTGTGGCCAGGTAGGGGAATGAGACCACACAGGGGCATGGCAAAGGCATCAGGTAGGGGCATGAAGTCACACAGGGGTGTGGTGAAGGCGTGGTCTTCCAGTTCACAAATCTGATCAATTTTACCTGTATACCTGCCTACTTTACTTGGACCATCTTCTGTTGCCTTCTCAAGTGCATTAGCAGGAAGCTGAGCAATCCACTGTGCCACAGTGCCCTTTAAACATTACTGTAAACCATTACTCTCTACATAGTGTTCCAAAGCATGATTGTTAGTATCCATAGCATCTGATGCACATACCTTTCTTGCAATCCCATTCAAAAGGAAATTACTCCTATTTGCATGCCTTAAATAGCACTATGGGTTAATGATGGTGGCCTCTTTACCTTCTTCACAGGTGAAGAAATTATTGACAGAGAGAAACATAAATGTACTAATTAACCTAAAACTATGCTTGAAAGGACAGTTCAGGACAGGAATCAGCATTCATTGATTTATTGCCTACCTTATGCCAGCCACCTGGCTAGGTAGTTTCACATCCCCTATGCCATCAAATACTCCCTATCAGCTCTATGAATTCTAACTTTATCATCTTTGTTTTATAGATATGAAAACTGAGGTTGAGAGATAAATTACTTGCTCCAGGTTATCCAGTTAGGAAGTATGAGGCCGGGGTTCAAACTGGTGTCTTCCTGACTGCAAAGTCCACATAGTGTGTTGGAATAGCCATGTCAGATCCAATTTCAAAGAAGATATTTTATTTAGAAGGAGGTCATCCCCTCCCCCCCTTTTTTTTTTACTCCCTTGGAAAATGAAGCAAAACAGGAGAAATTCACCAGGTCATAACAGGGTGGTCTTCTTGACTCTTTGGAAATCTGACACAAGCTGCACCTATTCCTCATCACACCCCTTGATCATCAAAACTCTAACTCTAGAGTATGCTAGACCAGCTGCTACTCTCCTTTGGCCTTCATTGACCAATTCTCTTCCTCTGTTTTGGCCTCAGTGTCTCCATCTGCATAATATCCTCATCCAGGATATTGGACCAGATAGGTCAGCTCTAAAACTTAGCTATTCAAATTTCCCTCGGGGATTTCTACCTCTTCCAATCTCCCTTCTTTGGATTTTGTTGTTGCTGTTGGCTCATTTCATTCTTCCTGCCCCTCACCTTAGAAATTTAGCAGGCTCAGTTCCACAGTGTAAGTGGAACATCCATAGTTTTTTATTTTTTTAATTATTTATTTGAAAGACAGAGTTACAGAGAGAGAGTCTTCCATCCGCTCTCACTCCCAAATGGCCACAACATCCAAAGCTGAACCAATCTGAAGCCAGGAGTCAGGAGCTTCATCTGGGACTCCTACATGGGTGCAGGGGCCCAAGGACCTAGGCCATCCTCCGCTGCTTTCCCAGGCCATAGCAGAGAGCTGAATCAGAAGTGGGGCAGCCAGGACTCAAACCAGCGGCCATATGAGATACTGGCACTGCAGACCAGGGGTTAACCTGCTGCACCATAGGGCCGGCCCCCATCCATAGTTTTTACTTCCGACAATTCATTCATGTTTTTAGTGAAATGATTTGGAAATTGCAAGGGTCTTGCTGTCTTACAGATCTGGGTTTCAATTTTCCTGACCTTGTCTGTAAAAATGTGCTGGTATGCCTGGTAACATACTAATAGGGTTATCAAAAGATAAAATGCAATAATGTTTGCATTCCCCTATCAGAATCTCAACAATGTTCTTTCCATCTCTCTCTATTTTAAACTAATGATTACAAATCTATGATTTCAAATCAACTTTCACTCAAAATTCAAACTCATATTTCTAATGATTTACTAGTGCCTCAAATTCAGCCCATCCAAACTGGGTGCATTTTTTTTTTTTTTAAAGCATTTATAAATGTTTATTTTTTTTTTAACTTTTATTTAATGAATATAAATTTCCAGTATACAGCTCATGGATTACAATGGCTTCCCCCTCCCACAACTTCCCTCCTACCCGCAACCCTCCCATCTCCCGCTCCCTCTCCCCTTCCATTCACATCAAGATTCACCTTCAATTCTATTTATATACAGAAGATCAATTTAGTATAAAATAATTCAACAGTTTGCACCCACACAGCAACACAAAGTGAAACATACTGTTTGAGTACTAGTTATAGCATTAAATCAAAATGTACAGTACATCAAGGACAGAGATCCCACATCAGGAGCAAGCGCACAGTGGCTCCTGTTGTTGACCCAACAAATTGACACTCTAGTTTATGGCGCCAGTAACCACCCCAGGCTGTCGTCATGAGTTGCCAAGGCTATGGAAGCCTTCCAAGTTCCCCGACTCTGATCATATTTAGACAAGGTCATAAAAGACAGAGTGAGGATAGTAACCAATGATCCTAAGAGTGGCCTTAACCAGGTCTGAACAATTATACAGCATTAAGTGGGGAAGAGGACCATCAGTACACACAGGTTGGGGGTAGAGCCATTGGTGGTAGAGTAGAGGTTATGATTACAAAGGAATGAGGCTCAAGTGCACTAGACAGGGTCTAGAACAAAGGACAGAGTCATTATTAGAGGAGCTAAGAAAGGTGCTGTCTAAGCTACAAGTAATTTTTCTGATTGAGAGGCAAATAGAACCTGATAGAAGGGGCTTGATAATAATCTGTTGGGTTTTAGGCCTTGTAAGTTAAGAGGCTCAGACCTATCTATCTCTTCACATGGGGTATATCCTAAGGGAGGTGTGAACCTCCTAGGGGAAGGCACTCTGTTGACTTTCATTACTTGGCTGGCCTGGGAGGAGAGCTGGCCAGGTAAAGGCAGGTGGCATCTCTAACAAGAAATTTACAGTTCTGCCTGCAATGTTGCGGACCCTACTTGACCATCCCCTCAGCTGCAGTGGTCACTTTGGAAGTTGGGCTGAGTGAAGGGCTTTTCAGCTTGGAGCCAATAAGATCTGTGGCTCTGACCTGGGCATCCTTCGATTCCAGGGCAGGTCCATTTCCAGTGATCCAACTCTTGGCAGAGCTGCCAGGGCTCTTCACAAGCTGACTTCTGCTGAAGCCCAGGCTTACCACATTGAAAGCCACTGCAGTGGACTGGCCTGTTGGGTCTCCTTGAGGGCAGATCACTGCACAGATCAGCCATTAATAGGCCTGCCACCCATTGCTTCTGATGCCTAGCTTTCTTTTCCTCCTGGTTTGTGTTAAAGCAGACCAGAGGATGCAAGTCAAGGGAGTGCCCGTGTCCCATCTTTAATCTTCGGTGGCCTGAACTACAAGTCTATAGTCACAGGCATGTTCTGTAGTAGTTTTTCTAAGGTAGACAATGCCCATGAGGAAAATTATATTCTCACTTTAAAACTTTCTTTCCCTTTGGTCTGAAAGGGAGGTTTTTTTTTTCTACTTACTGTATACTTCGCTGATGGCGATGTGAATCTCGCTATGAGATTATTAGTTAAGTTCTTATTTTGGCTATGCTATTACAGAAAAATGTCAGCCATCTCTTATAAGGTCTAAAGATTAAATTGTGTGTCCCACAGATTCCTTCATAATAGAATTAGTTCCCTACCTTGAGGAGAATAGAGAAGTGAAAGAACAAGTTGGGCTTAGAATAGAGAAATGAGGGAGCAAGTCCTAGATCACTTGCTGACAATAGCAATATTACATGAATACTTAGCAAACCGTTTCAACCCTTAGATAAGATCTTAATAAAACATTTACCGGAAGGTCCAATGCCTTCTATAAATTTTAAGAATCATGTATTTGAAAACACGTCTTAAATATCTAACATGGTGTAGTTTGTTTAACCAGTAAACTTAAGCATAACCATATAAAATGTTTTTAGTTTCTTTCTACCAACAAGTTTAAAACATATGATACACAGATTCAGGTCATACAAATTAAAATGTATCTTTGATTGATTTTAGCAGCTTAAATTTATGGACAATCTTATCTAAAAGCCATTTAAAATAAAACTCTTAATAAAATTTCCCCCTGTGGACATACAATATGTACGCACATATAACATAGCATAATAGACCAATATCAAAATCCAAAATATCTGGTTGAAATAAGATTCCTTAAAATCATGACATAACATAGACCAAATCTGATCATTGTTACAAGGTGATTATTCAAGTCTTTGAAAATAAGCACATAGTTAAATAACCCATAGCTCTTCATCTCCTCCCTCTCTTTTTCCACTCTTAGATTTAACAGGGATCACTTTTCAGTTAAAATTTAAACACCTAAGAATAATTGTGTGTTAATTACTGAGTTCAACCAATAGTACTAGAACCACAACAACAACAACAAATACTAAAAAGGATAAAGTATTACATTGTACATCTAAAGTCAGGACAGGAGCTGATCAGTTCATTGTTGCTTATAGTCCATTTCACTTAACAGGTTTCCCCTTTGGCACTCAGTTGTCACCAATCAGGGAAAACAAATGATATTTTTCTCTTTGGGACTGGCTTAATTCACTCAGCATGATGTTTTCCAGATTGCTCCATCTTGTTGCAAATGACTGGGTTTCGTTGTTTCTTACTGCTGTATAGTATTCTATGGAGTACATGTCCCATAATTTCTTTATCCAGTCTACTGTTGATGGGCATTTGGGTTGGTTCCAGGTCTTAGCTATTGTGAATTGAGCTGCAATAAACATTAATGTGCAGATGGCTTTTTTATTTGCCAAATTAATTTCCTTTGGGTAAATTCCAAGGAGTGGGATGGCTGGGTTGTATGGTAGGGTTATGTTCAGGTTTCTGAGGAATCTCCAGACAGACTTCCATAGTGGCTTAACCAGTTTGCATTCCCACCAACAGTGAGTTAGTGTCCCTTTTTCCCCACATCCTCTCCAGCATCTATTGTTGGTAGATTTCTGAATGTGAGCCATTCTAACCGGGGTGAGATGGAACCTCATTGTGGTTTTGATTTGCATTTCTCTGATTGCTAGTGATCTTGAACATTTTTTCATGTGTCTGTTGGCCATTTGGATTTCCTCTTTCGAAAAATGTCTATTGAGGTCCTTGGCCCATCTCTTAAGTGGGTTGTTTGTTTTGTTGTTGTGGATTTTCTTGATTTCTTTGTAGATTCTGGTTATCAATCCTTTATCTGTAGTATAGTTTGCGAATATTTTTTCCCATTCTGTTGGTTGCCTCTTCACTTTCCTGACTATTTCTTTTGAAGTACAGAAACTTCTCAATTTGATACAATCCCAAATGTTAATTTTGGTTTTGACTGCCTGTGCTGTTGGGGTATTTTCCAGGAAGTCTTTGCCTGTGCCTATATCTTGCAGGGTTTCTCCAATGCTCTCTAATAATTTGATGGTTTCGGGTCGTAGATTTAAGTCTTTAATCCATGTTGAGTGAATTTTTGTGTAAGGTGATAGGTATGGGTCTTGCTTCAAGCTTCTGCACGTGGAAATCCAATTTTCCCAGCACCATTTATTGAATAGACTGTCCTTATTCCAGGGATTAGATTTGGATCTTTGGTCAAATATAAGTTGGCTGTAGATGTTTGGATTGATTTCTGGTGTTTCTATTCTGTTCCATTGGTCTATCCATCTGTTTCTGTACCAGTACCATGCTGTTTTGATTACAACTGCCCTGTAGTATGTCCTGAAATCAGGTATTGTGATGCCTCCGGCTTTGTTTTTGTTGTACAGGATTGCTTTGGCTATTCGAGGTCTTCTGTGTCTCCATATGAATTTCAGCATCATTTTTTCCAGATCTGAGAAGAAGGTCTTCGGGATCTTGATGGGTATTGCATTGAATGTATAAATTGCTTTTGGGAGAATAGACATTTTGATGATATTGATTCTTCCAATCCATGAGCATGGAAGATTTCTCCATTTTTTGGTATCCTCTTCTATTTCTTTCTGTAAGGTTTTGTAGTTTTCATCGTAGAGATCTTTAACGTCTTTGGTTAAGTTTATTCCAAGGTATTTGATTGTTTTTGTAGCTATTGTGAATGGGATTGATTTTAGAAGTTCTTCCTCAGCCGTGGCATTGCCTGTGTATACAAAGGCTGTTGATTTTTGTGCATTGATTTTATATCCTGCTACTTTGCCAAACTCTTCGATGAGTTCCAGCAGTCTCTTAGTAGAGTTCTTTGGGTCCCCTAAATAAAGAATCATATCATCTGCAAAGAGGGATAGTTTGAGTTCATCCTTCCCAATTTGTATCCCTTTAATTTCTTTTTCTTGCCTAATAGCTCTGGCCAAAACTTCCAGAACTATATTGAATAGCAGTGGTGAGAGAGGGCATCCCTGTCTGGTACCTGATTTCAGTGGAAATGCTTCCAACTTTTCCCCATTCAATAGGATGTTGGCCGTGGGTTTTTCATATATTGCTTTGATTGTATTAAGGAATGTTCCTTCCATACCCAGTTTGCTTAGAGTTTTCATCATGAAAGGGTGTTGTATTTTATCAAATGCTTTCTCTGCGTCTATTGAGAGAATCATATGGTTTTTCTTCTGCAGTCTGTTAATGTAGTGTATTACGTTGATTGTTTTGCGAATGTTGAACCATCCCTGCATACCGGGGATGAATCCCACTTGGTCTGGGTGGATGATCTTTCTGATGTGTTGTTGCATTCTATTGGCCAGAATTTTATTGAGTATTTTTGCATCTATGTTCATCAGGGATATTGGTCTGTAATTCTCTTTCAATGTTGCGTCTCTTTCTGGCTTAGGAATTAAGGTGATGGTGGCTTCATAGAAAGAATTTGGGAGGATTCCCTCTTTTTCGATTGCTCTGAATAGTTTGAGAAGAATTGGAGTTAGTTCTTCTCTAAATGTCTGGTAGAACTCAGCAGTGAATCCATCTGGCCCTGGGCTTTTCTTTGTTGGGAGGGCCTTTATTACTGTTTCAATTTCTGTGTCAGTTATTGGTCTGTTTAGGTTTTCTATGTCTTCCTGGCTCAATTTAGGGAGGTTGTATGTGTCTAAGAATCTGTCCATTTCTGATAGATTTCCCTGTTTGCTGGCATACAAGTCCTTGTAGTAATTTCTGATGATTCTTTTTATTTCTGTGGCGTCTGTTGTTACGTTTCCCATTTCATCTCTGATCCTATTGATTTGGGTCTTTTCTCTTCTTTTTTTAGTTAGTTGGGCCAATGGGGTGTCAATTTTGTTTATTTTTTCAAAAAACCAGCTCCTTGTTTGGCTGATTTTTTGTAATGTTTTTTTGGATTCAATCCTGTTGATTTCTTCTCTGATTTTAATTATTTCTCTTCTCCTACTGGGTTTGGGTTTGGTTTGCTGCAGATTTTCTAGATCCTTGAGATGACTTGAAAGCTCATCTATTTGGTGCCTCTCCAATTTCTTGATGTAGGCACCTATTGATATAAACTTTCCTCTTAACACTGCTTTTGTTGTATCCCATAGGTTTTGGTATGTTGTGCTGTTATCCTCATTTACTTCCAGAAAATTTTTGATTTCTCTTTTAATTTCTTCTATGACCCATTGTTCATTCAGGAGCATGTTGTTCAATCTCCATGTGTTTGCACGTGCTCTAGGGATTCCTGAGTTGCCAATTTCCAATTTCATTCCTTTGTGGTCTGAGAAGCTGCATGGTATGATTCTAATTCTTTTGAATTTGCTGAGACTTGCTTTATGGCCTAGTATGTGGTCAATCCTAGAGAGGGTTCCATGTACTGCTGAGAAGAATGTAAAGTCCTTAGATGTAGGATGAAATGTTCTGTAGATATCTGTTAGATCCATTTGGGCTATAGTGTCGTTTAAATCTACTGTCTCCTTGTTGATCTTCTGTCCTGTTGATCTGTCTATCTCTGAGAGTGGAGTATTGAAGTCCCCCAGTACTATTGTATTGGGGTCTATGTCTCCCTTTAAGTCCCTTAACAAGTCTTTTAAATAAGCTGGTGCCCTGTAATTAGGTGCATATACGTTGATAATTGTTATATCTTCCTGTTGAATGGATCCCTTAATCATTAAATAGTGCCCCTCTTTGTCTCTCCTAACAGTTTTTGTGTTAAAGTTTATGTTGTCCGATATTAAGATGGCTACGCCCGCTCTCTTTTCATTTCTGTTGGCGTGGTATATCTTTTTCCAGCCTTTCACTCTCAGCCTGTATGGATCATTGTTGGATAGATGGGTTTCTTGTAAGCAGCAAAAGGATGGGTTTTGTTCCTTAACCCAATCAGCCAATCGGTGTCTTTTAACTGGACAGTTCAAGCCATTAACATTCAATGTGACTATTGAGAAGGAGTAACTTTGCCCTGCCATTAGCCAAAGATACTTTCTAATATATGGTTTGAGATTCCTGTGATCTTTTGGTGTGAGGTTTCCTACCTTTACCTTCTTTCATATTGGTGACCGTGTTTCTGTGTTTCTGTATGTAACACATCTTTAAGCATGTTTTGCAGGGCTGGACGAGTGGCGACAAATTCTTTCAATTTCTGTTTGCTGTGAAAGGTCTTAATTTCACCTTCATTCACAAATGAGAGCTTTGCAGGATATAATATTCTGGGCTGGCAGTTTTTCTCTCTTAGCACCTGGGCTATGTCTCGCCATTCCCTTCTAGCTTGTAGGGTTTCTGAAGAGAAGTCAGCTGTGAGTCTAATTGGAGATCCTCTGAGAGTAATCTGGCGTTTCTCTCTTGCACATTTTAGGATCTTTTCTTTGTGTTTCACTGTGGTGAGTTTGATTACGACGTGTCGTGGTGAGGATCTCTTTTGGTCATGTTTATTAGGGGTTCTATGAGCTTCCTGTATTAGGATGTCTCTGTCTTTCTCCAAACCTGGGAAATTTTCTGCTAGTATCTCACTGAAAAGGCCTTCTAATCCTTTCTCTCTCTCCATGCCTTCAGGTACTCCTAGAACTCGAATGTTGGGTTTTTTAAGAGTATCCTGTAGATTCCTGACAGTATTTTTTAGATTTCTGATTTCTTCTTCTTTTCTTTGATTTGATTGTTTCCTTTCCTGTTCTCTGTCTTCTAAGTCTGATATTCTCTCTTCTGCTTCGCCCATTCTGTTTTTAAGACTCTCTAATGTGTTTGTCATTTGATCTATTGAATTCTTCATTTCATTAAGATTTCTCGTCACTATCACCATTTCTTGTTCCACTAGTTGTTTCATTTCATTTTGATTCCTCCTTAATATTTCATTTTCACGAGAGAGATTTTCTACCTTGTCCATTAGGGATTTCTGTAGTTCAAGAATTTGTTTTTGAGAACTTCTTAATGTTCTTATCAATTTTTTGAGATCTGTTTCTTGTATTTCTTCAATCTCCTCGTCTTCATAATCTTGAATTGGGGTGTCTTTTTCATTTGGGGGTGTCATAGTGTCTTCCTTGTTCTTGTTAGCTTGGTTTTTGCGTTTGTTGTTTGGCATGTTGGAGATATTTGGTTTCTTCACTGTGGTGTTTTTTCTTGTTACACTATGGCTCTATATTAAGTGTACTGTCTGCTTTCAGTGGTGCCTTAGAGGCTTGAGATGAGCGTGGACTGAGAGCTGTGTTTGGTTTCTCAGGGCTGAGGGTGTGTCAAAGATGACACTCCCAGGTTAGGTGTGGTAAATCTCTCTCTTTTTTGATTCAAAAGGGAAGTAATTCCACACAGCTGAACGTAATTGGAGGTAGTTAGCAGGCAAATGATATACCCACAGGAGCCAGAGATCGGAAGCTCTTTCCCACGGACCACACAGGCAATCTCTGCTGCCCTCAGTGTGGGCTCCAATTCTCCTGCAATCTCCCACTGGGTTGCCAAGTTAGATGCTAATCTCCTGTTATTTCACCCCTCCCCCCAGAGTCAGGTTTTTCTGCTAGGCTCAGGGCTGGTGCAGACCTGAGGTCGCCCTGCTTATGACGTATGTCCAAAATGGTGCCTGCTCTGTCTTGCTCGCCTTTGAGAGGTGAGCGGAGAGAGAGAAACTTGTGTCCGTATCGGTCGCTTTTTTTATTTTTTTCCTCTCTCTCTTCTAGTTAGCCTGGTGAACTTTTCCCCACGGAGTTTCAAGCCTCGTTCCCTCTAGCCTCCTCTTTCCGCTTGCCCGCTGGTGTCTCGGGCTATTGTGGTTCGGCTCACCTCGCGTTCCAGCGCTGGTGCGTTGAGTCTGCTGCTGGTGTCCCGAACTTGGGCTCCCACGCTCTCCACGCAGGTCCACTGTGAATCACTAGTTCCGGAAGAGTTTCCTATGCTGTTTCATCCCCTACTCTTCCTTGACTCTGCAGTATCTCCACTTATATTCACCTGTCTCTGTCTCCGGACTAATAGTTTGCTCTCTGCCTATTCCGCCATCTTGCCGCTCTCTCCAAACTGGGTGCATTTTACAGATATAGCAATGGTCACTAAGAGAAGGGGAATGGTCTAAAATATTACAGCTGAAATTTCAGCTCACATCTATCCAAATTTTAGACTTTCTCCTATCTATCTGGTTCTCATCACCCCACATTTGTTGTTTGTGGTAACATGTATGAGAACTGAAAAAAAATCCATTAGAACATACTGCAATAACAGTGAATGTAGCATCATAGGGGGACAAAAATATCTAAATATTTGTCAATTTGTTTCTTAATAAGCAGTTAAAAGAAGGAAGAAAACTAATTTTGGCTATAGGGCCAACTTATTTAAGGACTGGTTCCACCAGTTTTTTAACCCAGGGAAGCTATTTATCTGAGTCTTTAGACTTCATTTATAAAATATTACATAAGGGAACAGCGCTGTGGTGCAGTGGGATAAAACCCTGGCCTGAAGCGCCGGCATCCCATATGGGCACCGATTCTAGTCCTGGCTGCTCCACTTCTGATCCAGCTCTCTGCTGTGGCCTGGGAAAGCACCCGCGTGGGAGACCTGGAAGAAGCTCCTTGCTCCTTGCTTTGGATCGGCACAGCTCTGGCCGTTATGGCCATCTGGGGAGTGGACCAGCAGATGGAAGATCTCTCTTTATAACTGTCTTTCAAATTAAAAAAAAAATCTAAAAAAAAAGAATTAATAAAATAAAATAGTACATAAAATACCCAAGTTTCAGGGATTTATGAAGAATAAAGCAAAGTAGCCAAAGGCTCAGCACAATACATGGTATCAGATGCTCGTGTTTCCTCTTATATGAGGCACTTTGGAAGTTTCACAGCAGCAGTGATGGTCATGATAATAAATAACAACAATTAGACTCTGATAACGTACAAAGCCCTAATTTAAACACCTTATTCTTTCTTCACAATAACCTTAGTAGGTAGACAGTGTCATTATCCTCACTTTGTAGATAAGCCATAGGAAGGTTCAATAATTTAGTTAAGGGTTGTATTTAGTGGTCCAGCTGTGGTATAATCCCTGATTATCACTATATCATTCTGAAAAGGAACAGAAGTATAGGACAGCTGCTCCATTCTCATCACACACACTAGTAGGACAAACTACTAGGACAAAACTTGGTATTGAACTATTTGGCATTAATTCCAGATGCAAAGGGAGTTTAGAGTGCTATTAAGCTCAATGTAAGGGCTAGTATTGTAGTGTAGTAGGTTTATCCTCCGCCTGTGGCGCCGGCATCCCATATGGGTGCCAGTTCTAGTCCCGGCTGCTCCTCTTCTAATCTAGCTGTCTGTTATGGCCTGAGAAAGCAGTAGAGGACAACCCAAGTGTTTGGGCCCCATACCTGTGTGGGAGACAGGAGGAAGATCTTGGCTCCTGGCTTCAGATTGTTGCAGCTCTGGCCATTGCAGCCATTTGGGGGGTAAACCAGTGGAAGGAAGACCTTTCTCTCTGTCTCGCCCTCTCACTGTCTGTAACTATCAAATAGATAAATAAAATCTTTTTTAAAAAAGCTCAATAAGCTATTATTTATTTATTTGAAAGTCAGAGTTAAACAGAGAGAGAAGGAGGGGTAGAGAGAGAGAGAGAGAGAGAGAGGTCTTCCATCCTCTGGTTCACTCCCCAATAGGCTGCAATGGCCAGAGCTGCACCGATCTGAAGCCAGGAGGCAGAAACTTCTTCTGGGTCCCCCACAGGGGTGCAGGAGCCGAAGGACTTGGGCCATCTTCTATTGCTTTCCCAGGCCACAGCAGAGAGCTGGATCAGAGGTGGAGCAGCTGGGACTTGAACCGGCGCCCACATAGGATGCTGGTACTGCAGACAGTGGCCTCACCTGCAATGCCACAGTGCCGGCCCCAACATACAAAATTTTTTAAGGATTTATTTATTTATTTGAAAGAGTTACACAGAGAGAGGGGAGGCAGAGAGAGAGAGAGAGAGAGAGAGAGAGAGGGGGAGAGAGAGAGAGAGAAGTCTTCCATCTGATGGTTCACTCCCTAAGATGGCCGCAACGGCTGGAGCGGAGCTGAACTGATCCGAAGCCAGGAGCCAGGAGCTTCTTCCGGGTCTCCCACGTGGGTGCATGGGCTTGGGCCATCTTCTACTACTTTCCCAGGCCATAGCAGAGAGTGGGATCGGAAGTGGAGCAGCCGGGTCTCGAACCGGCACCCATATGGGATGCTGGCGCTTCAGGTCAGGGCGTTAACCCACTGCGCCACAGCGCCGGCCCCAACACACAAATTTTTGAAGTTCAAAGGTTCTAAAGCAATTCTCTCTCATTTTAAACAAAAGAAAATTGAGGCCCAGAGGTCTCAAAGGCAAAGCCAGAGTAAAAGTAAGTTTGGCTAATAGGAATGGTAAACCTTTTGGGAGGGAAGGTAATCCTAAAGTTCTTGGGCACCATACAGATACCTACAGGAGAAAAGTCATTTAAGAATCAAAAAACTTCTTTAGCCAAACAAGAAAGATAACTCAGTATAAGTGGCGTATAGCTAAATGTATGACAACTAAGTATATATATTGGTAAGTTTAGAGCAATGGTTTCCTTGAACATAAATTTGCCAAGCGATATTTAGTATTACAACTCCTGTTGTCCTGATATTAAGCCAAGAAGTACAACTTGAAGGCGATAAATGATTAATTATAAAGAGTGGGGGACCAGGTATAAGGAACAGGTAGGCTTATGGAGGTAGAAAAAGTAATTTATTAAACGCAGAGAGTCTGCTACAATCACATCACATGTAGCAAATCATGAGGAGGAAAGTAGGGACAGGTATAGAGTTAGCAGGGGCTGAAAAATTTTTAATTAAAAAATTTACTGGAATCTTTTTATAAGTTCATGTGTAATTACAGGGGCCAGTGTTTTGGTGGACCATTACTTAATGGAACACTTTGCAAAACTAAAGTACAAAATCAAAAATATTGTGACTATAACAATAGTCACATTGAAAACAATCATTTATTTAGATTTCCCCAATAAGTTTTGTGTTTATTACAATAAAAAGTTATTATATTATATATGAATATTTTTGTGTCTACTGCCATAGTTAATTATACACTGAACAGTTCCATCACCATAAGGATCCCTTGTATTGCCTATAACACCAACAGTATATATGGTTTCATACTTCACATCTTCATCCATACCTGATTGTATCTAACTTTTTGATTCTGGTCATCCTAGTGGGTGTGAAGGGGTATCTCATTGTACTTTTGATTTGTATTTTTATGATGACTAATTATGCTGATATCTTCATTTGTTTATTGGATATCAATATATTTGCTTTGGAGAAATATGTATTAAGACCCTTGGCTTGTTTTTAAGACTGGTTTGAGTCTCTTCTGTTGTTGACGTGTAAGCATTCTTGATATATTCAAAATACAAGACCCATATCATACATACAACATGAAAATGTTTTCCCCATTCTGAGATTCACTTTTTCACCTTTATTTTGAAGATTCATTGTATTTATTTGAAAGGCAGAGTTACAGAGAGAGGGAAATACAGAAAGAGAGCTTCCACCTGCTGATTTATTCCCCAAATGGCTGCAATGACCTGGGCCGGGCCAGGCTGAAGCCAGGAGCTACATCTGGGTCTCCCACATGGGTGCAGGGGCCCAAGGACTTGGGCCATCTTCTGCTGCTTTCCCGGGCCATAGCAGAGAGCTGGATTGGAAGCAGCCAGGACCCACGTATTAACCCTTTACACCACAATGTCAGCTGCTTTCATTTTCTTGATAGTGTCCTTTGAAGCATAAAAGGATTATTTTTTCCAAGGTGTCCAATATATGTCTTCTATTTTGCTGCTTGTGATTTTGATGTCATATCTAAGAATCTATTTCCAAGGCTAGCGTTTTGACATAGTGGGTAAACCTGCTGCCTTGGTTCTGATCCAGCTGCTTGCTAAAAGGCCTGGCAAAGCAGTGGGAGGTGACCCAAGTGCTTGGGCCCCTGCCACTCACCTGAGTGACTGGAATGAAAGTCCTGGCTTTTGCTTGGTTCATCCCTGGCCACTGTAGGCATCTAGGAGGTGAGATAGCCATTTGAGGATCTCTGTCCCTCCCCCCACCTCTCAAATAAGTAAAACTTCTTTTTTTAAAAAATCTATTTCCAAATTTGGAGTCGTGAGGACATATGCCTATGTTTTTCCTAATAGCTGTGTAGTTTTAGCTCTTACTGATAAGTCTTTGATCAATTTTAAGTTGTCTTTTGTAAATGGTGCAAAATCATTTTTTGTTGGAAAGAATATTGTTTTTTAAGCCAGTGTTGTGGTTTAGCAGGTAAAGCCATTGCCTGCAGTGCCAGTATCCCATATGGGCAGCTGTTCAAGTGCTGTCAGCCCCACTTCTGATCCAGCTCTCTGCTATGGCCTGAGAAAGCAGTAGCAGATGGCCCAGTGAATGAAAGACCCTCTCTCTCTCTCTCTCTCTCTGCCTCTGTCTCTCTGTAACTCTGCCTTTCAAGTAAATAAATAAGTCTTTTTAAAAAAGAATTTGTTTCCTCATTGACAATAAATTTGCCATAATAAAGGGGTTTATAGTAGATCCTCAATTCTTTTCCATTAATCTATATTTCTATGTTTATGCCAGAACAACACTGTTTAGACTATTGTTGTTTTGTATTAAGTTTTAAATTGGGAAGTGCTCTTCTTTTTTTTAAGATTTCTTTAGCTATTCTGGGTGCCTTACAAATTTATGTTAATTTCATAATATACATGCCAATTTCTTCTTTTATTAAAAAGATTCATTTATTTATTTGGAAGGCAGAGTTATATAGAGAGAGGAAGAGACAAAGAGAGAAATTTTCTATTTGCTTTTTCACTCCCCAATGGCTGCAATGGCCAGGGCTGGGCCACGCCGAAGCCAGAAACCAGGAGCTTTTTCTGGGTTTCCCACGTGGGTGCAGGGACTCAAACACTTAGGCCATCTTCCACTGCTTCCTCAGGCCATTAGCAGGGAGTTGAATTGGAAGAAGGGCAGCTGGGGACTCGAACTGGCATACCTATAGGAAGCTAGTGTCGCAGGTGGTGGCTTAATCCACTGTGCCATAACACCGGCCCTTACGTGTCAATTTCTACAAAGAGTCCAGCTGAGACTCTACCTGGAGCTAGCCAAACTCAAAGGTAACTGCACAACTCCCAGAAGAATACTCTACTTCAAACTGGAACTTGAAATTTGTGGATCCCTAAGACCCCCTAGTGATTCCCTTCCCCCCTGCATTGATAAATCACTAGAATCATACACAGGGCTCAGGAATATTTTCTACTTATTATTAGTTATATTATAGTCAAAGAATACAAGTCAAAACCATACAAGAGGAGAGATCAGACACATGAACGAAAGTCTTAGAAGGGCTTAATGTTAAGCTTCTGCCATCTTTAAGGACATATTATAACCTTATTTCACTGATGAGTGACAATATGCAGTCTTGTCAACCAGGAAGCTCACCTGAGCTTCAATGTTCGTGTCTTTAATTGATGTCCCATTACATAGGCAGGATTCATTGAATCATCGGTCATGTGACTCTTATCTCTAATCTCCTCTCCTCCTGAGATTGTACTCATATGTTGCTTAAAGCTCCAACATCCTAATGACATGGTGGTCTTTCTAGCATGCCAGCCCCCATCCTGAGCCATCTTGTTAACATAAATGCTCTAGGGACTCACCAAGACTCATCTCATTAACATAAACTATCAGCTGTGGCTTGAGGGGACTACTAAGAAAGGCAGAGAAATTCTAGTCACTTGAAGTTAAAATGTATCTCATGTGATGTCATATAGTTTGGTATAGTTTTTAATCCTGACTGAAAGTCTCTCCATTTTGACAAGATTATGCAATCAATTTTCCTTTAATATTTTTGACATAACTGGTTTATTTTTTGAGATTTATCTATTTATTTGAAAGGCAGAGTTATAGACAGAGAGGGAGAGGGAGAGGGAGAGGGAGGGGGAGGGAGAGAGAGAGAGAGAGAGAGAGAGAGAGAGAGAGAGAGAGAGAGAGAGAAATGTTCTATTTGCTGGTTCACTCCCCCAAATAACCACAAGGCCACAACTGGTCCAGGCTGAAGCTGGGAGCCAGGAGCTTCATCACGGTCACCCTCATGGGTGCAGGGGCCCAAGCACTTGGTCCATCTTCTGCTATTTTCCCAGGCACATTAGCAAGGAGCTGAATCAGAAGTGGAGCAGCTGGGAGCTGGGACCTGACCAGGTACCCATACAGGATGCTGGCATTGTAGGTAGCAGGTTAACCTGCCACTCCACAAAACTGTTCCCTTTATAACTGGTTTATGTCTGCTATTTTACATTTGCTTCAATTGTCTCATATATTTTACTGTTTACTATTTCCTTTTGTGTAATGTTTTAGAAGGTGACATTTAACTTCTTTAATGATTTTATCACTGTATATAAAAATAATTTCCTTAGCTGTTCCTTAGGGCTCACCATACACATCTTGACTTAGCAGAATTAGCATTATATTTATATTCACTTAATTCTGTGTTAGAGAGGAATGTTACTTCTCTACTGTTATCTTTTTTGTGCATGTCGTTAAATGTATTGCATGTATTTATGCTAAAATACTACAATATATTATTATAATTATTCATATAATCTTTTAAAGAAGATAGGGGAAGAAAGAACATAAAGTATACATTTATATAACCTATTATATGTATACATTGTGAAATGTCTGATCCAGGTAAATATACTTATTCTTTCAACCATTTAACATTTCTTTCTAGTGAAAGCATTCAAAATCTCATCTTTTAGCTTTTTATAGAGAAATATGCAGTATATTAACATTATCTATAGTCACCCTATTATACAATAGAACTGCAGAACTTGTTACTCCTATCGGGCTGTAACCTAGATCCTGTCAATCAACTTTTCTCAACCTTCTCTGCTTACTTCATATTTTCCTGTGGATTAAAATTATTACCTAGGGTTGCTTGCTTTTATTCTGATGAACATACATATTTATTTTAAGTGAGCCAGATAGCAACAAATTATTCCAGCTTTGATCTAGGATCAGCTCTATTTTACCTTCATTTTTGAAAGATAGCTTTGGATACAGTTTTGACAATGGTTTCAGGCTTGCATGGTAGTGTAAGATATACTCAATTTGATCTGGAGGAGAAATGAAGTTACTTGGGCTGCTTTCTGTTACAGAATTGGGGCTATGCTATTAAATGCCCTGCATTTCCTTAAGTCTAGGGGTCCCATACAAGTTTATCTTTTTACCGCCTCTCAGAGTTCTCTTCTGGCTGCCTGTTTAGTTATTTTCAGAGTTTAATTGTACTTTGTCTGAATGAACCTTCCCATTTTGGTTAAATGAATTTATACCATCTTTTTCCTACCATAAACGTCCTGATGAAAAGCTGTGAAACATAAAATTGCATGGGTAGAATGTAGTTAGATTATGGAAGAGCTACACATATTGGCAGAGCTTAGACCTGAAGTACCAAGCTGTTATATGACAGAATTGGTATTTTATGAAAATTCATCTGAGGCAGGCATTTGGCATAAGTAATTAAGATGTCTCTTGGCATATATGCATCCCATATTGGAGTCATGTCCTGGCTCTACTTCCAATTCCAGCTTCCTACTAATGCTCACTCTGGGAAGCAGCAAGTTATGACTCAAGTAGATGGGTCCATGCCAGCCACATGGGAAACCTGAATTGAGTTCCTGGCTCCTGGTTTCAGCCTATTCCAGCCTAGCAATAGCTATTGCAGGCACCTGGGGGGAATTAACTACCTGGTGAGCTCGCTCTCGCTCTCTCTCTCTCTCTCTCTCTCTCTCAAATAACTAAATAAAATTTTTAAAAGAAGAAAGGAAAATTAGTCTGGCATATGTGCAGAATTGATTACAGATTCAAATTGTTTCTATTCGATTATATTCCAGTTGAGCTGTGCTGCTCATGACAATATTAAATTTCACAGGCTCTGGCCCAATGAATACACAATTTATTATGCTGTCTCCCCAAACTAGAACTGTGACTACTAAACATGCCTCTAAACCAAATCTCACCCCAGGCCAATATCAGGCAGTGAGAATTATGAGTACCTGTATGCCATGTTAATTTTCTTAGTGTCAAAAGGTTTGTACCAGATCCCTGAAACAAGATAGAAACCTAAACTCTTACAAGCCTTGGTCATTTGCTATTCTAATTAGCAGCTTCATTAGAATGAAAGAAACCAAGTGACTAACCCCTTTTACCCAGTGATATTGTCTCAACAATGATGACAGAGCTACTCTAAGAGAAGCAAGGAGATAGCTATTCAGGGCAGGGAGCAGAAGATAGCATGTGCCTCCCAGAAACTGTTGTGCCAGGGTCTTGGGAGAATTTAGAGGGAAATTGTTCCTAGTAGGTTATCATTGATGTCTATGTTTGGCTGGAAAACATAAACCTGGTATCACTGCTAACTTCAGAATTAGAAACCAATTATCCATCTTACAAGAAGTTGAAAAACTACCTATTAATCTGGTAGGGCAAGGAAATGTGGGTAATAAGGAGAGGGGATGTCAGTCTCAGTCTATCCATGTTGCCTCACTCTTCTCCAGTTGCTCACAGCAGGGTCATCTACAGGCACAGCACCCTACCCCAACTTCTGTGCCAAGTCCTGTTTGTTCCTATCTCACTGCATCCCATTTACAACTCCCACTGCAGGATGAACAAAAACACCTACCATTCCTTCTTATCCTTCTCATCACCAAGTAGAATAATCTAAATCCCTTGAAGTTCTCAGAGAATTATTTTCCAGCCATTTCATCAGGTCTAACTTTTTTCTCTGGACCATATTCACATACGTTTTAGGCAACTTGGGGATGAAGATGGGATACACAGACATTCATATAAAATTTTGCATAAAGAAAATATATATTAAAGGAATTACTTGATAAAATGAAATGAACACAGGTCAGGGAGCTAAAAAAAAATGCAAGTTCTAGGTTTGATTTTGTTGCTAGGTTACCTTTTCAAGCCTTAACCAAGCAGACTCCCCCTTATAGTCCTCATTTCCCATATATATCTGTAAATGATCATTTCCAGTTATGTCATTCCATGCTATTGCTTATTGCATGACAAATTATTTTCCAAATCCCAGAATTCTTTTGGCTTTTTTAATGACCAGATTCACATTCTGCTTGTGGACTGCAATATCTGTGCCCCTACCTTTCTTTATCCTGATTTTCAAATTTTATTTCTTAGTTTCTCGGGTGCCTATGTAACAAAATAATTATTACTTCTCTTATATATAACATATTAAAGTAGTGAACAGTGATTTTCTTCTCTGGACAATCTAAAATTTGCTATCCTATGGCCCTTTCACTGACATGCACATGTGAGAGATTGATAATGAGGTTTTGTTCCAGGTCACATTTCTGGTGGAGTTTGGAGAATCGGAAATAAAATGCTATGATCCCTTGAAAAGTAGAGGGAAATTTTAACAATAAGCACACTGCAGGCAGCAGGGTTACTTGTTACACCCCAGCACCAGCCCTGACAAGTTAACTTCAGCAATTATGATTAGTGTTAAGATAGGAGTGTGCCTAAGGTGCTATGGGAGCATGCAGGAAAGCAATATAATACATACTTGATTCTACCCATCACAAAGATATGTTTCACTCAGCGTCCCCCAGCTTAGCAAATGCTACCACCATTCATCCAGTTTTTCAGTCCAAATGTTTGAATTAACTCTTTACCTCCTATTACCTTTTGCCTTGATTAACGCAACAGGATCACAACCAAGTCACTTCAGGTTCATCTTACCTCCTGCATTAGTTTCCTAACACTGTTGTAACAAATTACCATAAACTTGGAAGCTTGAAACAATGCACATTTATTTTCTTACAGTTTTGGAGGTAAAAAATAATGGAATTAACTTCTTGCAGCTGGAATCAAGTTGTTGGTAAGCCACAGTTCCTGCAGAGGTTCTGTAAGAGAATCTGTTTCCTTGCCTGCTCTGGATTTAGAGCTGCATTCCTAACCATTGATTTGTGACCCCATCTTATTTTTTTCCTTAAGATTTTTAAAAATTTCTTTCAAAGGCAGAGTGATAGAGAGAGGGAGAGAAACAGAGATCTTCCATCTGCTGGTTCACTCTCCAAATGGCCACAACAGCCAGGGAGGGATAGGCCAGGCTGAAATCTCAAGCCAGTAACTTCCTCTTGGTATCACACATGGATGGCAGGGACGCAAGTACTTCAGCAATCTTCTGCTGATTTCCCAGGTACGTTGGCATGGATCTGGATGAGAAACAAAGCAACTAGGACTGAAATTCGTGCTCTGATATGGCATGCTGGTGTCACAAGTGATGGCTTAACTCGCTGCGCCACAGTGCTGCTTCATGCGACTCCATCTTCTGTGTTCATAGCCAGGACCATAGCATCATGTTTCAGGGGTTATATACCCTTAAATCTCCCTCTACTTCTCTTCTACAAATAAAATTGTGATCTCATTTAGGTTCCACTCAGATAATACAGGACAATCAATATTCTTTTTTAAAGATTTATTTATTTATTTAAAAGGCAGAGTTAGTAGAGGGAGAGACAGAAAGAGATCTTCCATCCACTGGTTCACTCACCAAATGACCACAACGGCCAGAGCTGGGCCAATCTAGACAGGAGCCAAGAGGTTCTTCCAGGTCTCCCATGTGGGTAACAGGGGCCCACGCACTTGGGCCATCCTCTGCTGCTTTCTCGGGCCATTAACAGGGAGCTGGATTGGAAGTGAAGAAGCTGGGACTGAAACCTGCGCCCATATAGGATAGGGGTTTACCCCCTATGCCATGGTGCCGGCCCTGATAACCAATATTTCTCAAGATTCTCAATCAAATCTGCAAAGACTCTTTAATTTACTGAAACCAGGAGTGGATATATTAATATCACATTATATGGAATTCATGACAAAGATCAAACATGAGATAAGAAGAGTATATTATGATGGTAATAGGTATAATTCGGTGAACACAATATTTATAAATATTTATATAACAAATAATGTGGTATCAAAACGATTTTACTATATATACACATATATATTATCTATGTATGATTTATATATATGTATTAGAGAAAACATGTAGTACTTATATTTTTATATCTGTCTTATTTCACTTAGCATAATGATCTACAGTTGCATACATTTTTTTGATATTGTGAGAATTTCATTCTTTTTATGGCTTAATAATATTTCATTTTGGTATAACTACACTTTCTTCATCTGTTCATTTATTGATAGACTTCTAGATCGATTCCATATCTTCGTTACTGAGAATAGTGCTGCAATAAATATGGGAGTGCAGGTGCCTTTCATATACTGACTTCATTTTCTTTGAATATAGTCCCAGAAGTGGGATAACTGGCACACATGGTAGATCTATTTTAGGTTCTTTGGAAGTCTCCATACTGGTTTCCGTAATGGTTGCACCACTTTGCATTCCCACCAGCAATGTATTAAAATTCCCTTTTCTATACAACCTCATCAGCATTTGTTATTTTTTAGATAACAATCATTCTAGCTGGAGTGAGATGATGCATCCTTATAATTTGTACTTGAATTTCCTTGATGACGGGTTATCCTGAAAATTTTTCCAGGTGCTTGTTAGTAATTTGTATTTTTCTTTTGGAACATGTCCATTCATATCCTTTTTGCATTTCTTAATTGAATTAGTTGTTTTGTTGTTTCTAAATTTCTTGAAGTACTTAAAATAAATTCTGGATAATAATACTTTATCAGATGCATAGTTTGCAAATATTTTCTCCCATTCTGTCAATTGTCTCTTCACTTTGTTAATTCATTTGCTGTGCAGAAATTTCTTAGTTTTATATAATCCTGTTGCCTATTTTTGCTTTGATTGCCTGTGCTATTGGGTTCTTATCAAAAAGTCATTACAGATGCCAATGTTTTGGAGTATTTCCCCTTCCTTTAATAGTTTCATAGTTTCAGGTCCTACATTTAGATCTCAGATACATTTTAAGTGATTCTTGTATTGGGTATAGGAAGTGGTCCTATTTCAAATTTCTGCATATGCAAATAGTTTTCAAAATACCACTTATTGAAGATGTTGCTGTCCTTTCTTCCCTTTTCAAGATAAATTGGCTGCAAATGTATGGATTTATTTTTAGGGTTTCTATTCTATTATTTTTTTTATGTCAGTACCTGCTGTTTTGGTTACAATAGCTCTGGACTACGCCTTAAAAATTGGTATTGTATTGCCTCCAATTTTATTCAAAATCATTTTTAAACACTTATTTTGTTTATTAGAAAGGCAGAGTCACAGTGAGAGAAAGAGAGGTCTTCCATCCACCGGTCCACTCCCAAATGGCTGCAACAGCCGAGACTGGGCCAGGCTGAACCCCGGAGCCAGGAGTTTCTTGCAGGTCTTCCACATAGGTGCAGGGGTCCAAACACTTGGGCCGTCTTCCACTGCTTTCCCAGATGTGTTAGCAGGGAGCTGGATCAGAAGCAGAGCAGTCGGGACTGAAACCCCCACCCATATGGTATTCTGCTGTTAAAGGCAGTGGCTTAACTTGTTATGCCACAACGTTTGCCCTGCAAGATCATTTAGGCTATTTGGTGTCTTTTTTGTTTCTATATGAGTTTTAATATTTTTTCCCCTAAATCTGTGAAGAATGTCATTGGTATTTTGATGGAACTGCATTGAATCTGTAAATTGCTTCAGGTACTATAGACATTTTGAAATGTTAATTCTTCCACTCCATGATCATGGGTGATCTTTCTTTGATTTCTTTCGTAATTTTTTTTTTATAATTTTTATTGTAGAGGTCTTTCACCACTTGGGTTAAATTTATTCCAAGGTATTTAATTTCTTTGCAGCTATTGTGAATGGGATTGTACTTATAAGTTCTTGCTCAGCAAGATCATTGTTGGTATATAAAAATGCTACTACTTTTGTTTATTGATTTTGTGTCCTGAAACTTCACTGAATTCACCTATCAGTTCTCACAGTCTCTTGGTAAGAACATCTCTTTTGCTACATTCACAAATGCCAGAGTTTATGACTCATATCTTTGGGGACCATTGTGTAGCATACCATACTCACTTAAAATACGCTTGTCTTACACAACAGAAAACATTTTATGAAACAAATCAGCTCATATCACATACCTGATCAAAAACTCTCCAATGATTACTTATTGTCTCAAAGAAAATAATATCTGGGACAGGTATTATGACAGGATAAGCTACTGCTTGGGACACCCACAGCCCAAATTGGAGTGCCTGTTTCTTTTTTTTTCTTTTTTTAAACTTTTATTTAATAAATATAAATTTCCAAAGTACAACTTTTGGATTATAGTGGCTTCCCCCTCCCCATAATTCCCTCCCACCCGCAACCCTCCCATCTCCTGCTCCCTCTCCCATTCCATCCAAATCAAAATTCATTTTCAATTATCTTTATATACAGAAGATCAATTTAGTATACATTAAGTAAAGATTTCAACAGTTTGCACCCACACAGAAACACAAAGAGTAAAATACTGTTTGAGTACTAGTTATAGCATTAATTCACATTGTACAACACATTAAGGACAGAGATCCTACATGGAGAGTAAGTGCACAGTGATTCCTGTTGTTGACTCAACAAATTGACACTCTTGTTTATGGCGTCAGTAATCACCCTAGGCTCTTGTCATGGGTTGCCAAGGCTAGGGAAGCCTTTTGAGTTCGCCGACTCCAATCTTATTTAGACAAGGTCATAGTCAAAGTGGAAGTTCTCTCCTCCCTTCAGAGAAATGTACGTCCTTCTTTGAATGCCCCGTTCTTTCTACTGGGATCTCACTTGCAGAGATCTTTCATTTAGGTTTTTTTTTTTCCAGAGTGCCTTGGCTTTCCATGCCTAAAATACTCTCATGGGCTCTTCAGCCAGATCTGAATGCCTTAGGGGCTGATTCTGAGGCCAGAGTGCTGTTTAGGACATCTGCCATTCTATTAGTCTGCTGTGTATCCCGCTTCCCATGTTGGATCATTCTCTTTTTTAATTCTATCAGTTAGTATTAACAGACACTAGTCTTGTTTATGTGATACCTTTGACTCTTAAACCTATCATTATGATCAATTGTGAACTGAAACTGATCACTTTGACTAGTGAGATGGCATTGGTACATGCCACTTTGATGGGATTGAATTGGAATTCCCTGGCACGTTTCTAACTCTACCGTTTGGTACAAGTCCGATTGAACATGTCCCAAATTGTACATCTCCTCCCTGTCTTATTCCCACTCTTATATTTAACAGGGATCACTTTTCAGTTAAATTTAAGCACCTAAGAATAATTGTGTGTTAATTAAAGAGTTCATAATCATAATTATTCTGAACTTGCACTACAGCTTGCACTCCCAGTGTGCCTTGAATGTAGTGGATGGTGGCTCAAGTATTTGGGTTTCTGCCACAGAAAAGGGAGACCCAGGTAGAGTTCCTGGCTTCTTACTTTGTCCTGCCCAGTCCTGGCTGTTACAGCCATTTGATGACTCAATCAGAGGATGGTCTCTCTCTCTCTCTCTCTCTCTCTCTCTCTCTCTCTCTCTCTTTTTCCCTCCCTCTCTTTGTCACTCTGATTTTCAAACAAATACAATATTTTTAAAAGAAAACCAAAGTACTCATATCCAAGCTATATAAATATATATACAAATGTTGTACAGATCAGAAAAAAAGACAAACCACATAACAAAAAAAATAGACAAAAAACTTCATTTCACAAAAGACTTTGGATTTAGAGACTCAGCTGGTGAGAGTATTAACTGGTACAACTGTTTTGAAAAACCATTGAATTCCACCAAAGCACAATATTTGCATGCCTATGATCTATGAATTTTATTCCTGGTGCATACTAAAGAAAAAATTTCATCCAACAAGAATTTTTTAAAAGATTTATTTATTTATTTGAAGGTCAGAATTACACAGAGAGGAGAGGTCTTCAATCCTTTGGTTCACTCCTCAATTGGGCGCAATGGCCGGAACTGAGCCAGTCTGAAGCCAGGAGCTTCTTCCAGGTCTTCCACGTGGGTGCCGGGCACAAGGACTTGGGCCATCTTCTACTGCTTTCCCAGGCCATAGCAGAGAGCTGGATGGGAAGTGGGGCTGCTGGGACTTGAATTGGCACCCATATGGGATGCCGGCACTGCAGGCGATGGCTTTAACAGCTATGCTACAGTGCTGGCCCCAATGTACTAGAATTTTTAAAAATCAGGGCTATTTTCAATGGAAAGTAGCCAAATGCCTGATAATAGTAGCTATTAAGACTGATCTTGAAAGTTCTTTCTCAGCCATGGCATTATCTGTATATGCAAAAGCTGTTTATTTTTCTGTGTTGATTTTTATATCTTGCTGCTTTAACAAACTCTTTTATGAGTTCCAACAGTCACTTGGAGGAGTCTTTTGGATCGCCTATATATAGAATCATGTTATCTGCAAATAAGGATAGTTTGACTTCCTCCTTCCAAATCTGTATCCCTTGATTTCTTTTTCTTACTTAATAGCACTGGCTAAAACTTATAAGACTATATTAAATAGCAATGTGAGAGTGGGCATTCTTGTCTGGTTCTGGACCTTAGGGGAAATGCTTCCAGCTTTTCCCCATTCAGTAGGATGCTCGTTGTGGGTTTGTCATAAAGTCCCTTGATTGTTTTGAACAATGTTCCTTCTATACACAATTTGCTTAAGGTTTTCATCATGAAAGGATGTTGTATTTTATCAAATGCTTTCTCAGCATCAACTGAGATTTATTTATTTATTTATTTGAAAGGCAGAATTACAGAGAGGCAAAGGCAGAGAGTAAGAGAGGTCTTCCATCTGCTAGCTCACTCCCCAAATGGCCGCAACGGCTGGAGCGGAGCCAATCTGAAGCCAGGATCCAGGAGTTTCTTCCAGGTCTGCTGTGCTGATGCAGGGGCCCAAGCACTTGGGCCATCCTCTACTGCTTTCCCAGGCCATAGCAGAGAGCTGGATTGGAAGAGGAGTAGCCAGGACTCGAACCAGCGCCCATATGGGATGCCGGCACTGCAGCAGTGGTTTTACCTGATATGCCACAGTGCTGGCCCCGACCATCTGGTTTTTGTTCTTCAGTTTGTTATTGCAATGTGTCACATTATGCAAATGTTGATCCATCCCTGCATACCAGGGATAAATCTCACCCTTGTTCCAGGTGAATGATCTTTCTGATGAGTTGCATTCTTCTGATTTCTATATACTGACTTGTTAACCAGGAATGTTACTGAATTCTTGCTGTGGAGATTGAATCAGTGATCAAAAACCCTTCAACAAAGAAAAGGACCAGATGGTTTCAGTGGTTAATTTGACAAAGCATTAAATAAGAATTCACACCAATCCGTCTCTATTTCTTTGAAACTGTTGACAAAGATAGAATATATCCAAACTCATCTTGTAAAGTCAGCCTTACTCATACCAAAGATAGACAAAGATGTTATTTAAAAAAGAAAGAAAGAACACTATATGTCAATACTTCCACTAAATATAGAGGTCAATCTCCTCGAAGGGAAAAAAAGTACTTGCAAACTGAATGTGACAGCTGATTAGAAGCATCATCTATCGTGACCAAGTGGTATCAACCCCTGGGGTTCGAGTATGGTTGAACAGAGGAAAATCCATTAATGTGATATACCACATCAAGATAATGAAGAATAAAAACCACATGATCATCTCAACCAATGTAGAAAATATGTTTGATGAAATTCAGCACCCTTTCATGGTAAAAACAAAACAAAACAAAACAAAAAGAACTCTCATCATGCTAGGAATAGAAGAAAATCACATCAACCTGATAAAGGCCCCGTATGAAAAGTCCAAAACTAAAATTATACCCAAGTTTGAGAAACTGAAAGTTTTTCCTCTAAAATCAGAAACAAGGTAATTATGCCCAGTCTCAGCACTTCTATGCAATATAGTATTAGAGATCTTAGCCAGAGAAGTTAGACAAGAGAAAGAGTTAAAAAGCATCCAAATCAGGAACAAAGAAAGAAAATTATCTGCTTACAGATGATGTGATCTTATGTATAGAAAATACAGAAGATTGAAAGAGCTTATTATTTCCTCATCTGCTTTATTTTTTGGAATGCTTCTCGCTACCTCTCACTATATAGTATTAATGTGCTTATTTTGTTTGTTTTCTGATTTGTTCTACTGGAATGTAAATTTCACAAGGTGAGTCTTTTGTTCTTTGGTAAATCTTCAATTAGACAATATCAGGCATGTGTAAATATTCAACTATGGTAGTTCATAAGGGGCTACCCAAGAAGTAGCTATAGAAGAGAAGTCAATGGTTCAGTGAAGGAACTCTATGGAACAAAACTATTATGACGTAATTTGTGCAGGAAGAGAAGGGCTTCATAAAATATTCTGAAATGAAGTGGCCTGAATGGGAAGTATGGGGGTACCAGCAGAGAGCAACCTCATGGAGGTTAAAGAGAGATTTAAGAAGAAAGGAAAGGACAATAGTCTCAAGAACAGTTAAATCTATTAAGATGTGAGCACAGATTCAGTAATAAAGGCATAATCAGTAACTAAGAGCAAGAGTAGTAGCTGTTATGTTGTATTACAAAATCCCTAATTGTGCAAGTTCAGGGGTGAATGGAAGGTGAGGAAGTAGATTTAAGGAATATAGACTATCATGATTTATTGAATACCTTTTGTGTACTATATGGTAAGTGTTGAACGCATAATACTTTCTGTATCCTACAGCAAGGTATTATAATCCCTGTTTCATAGATGAGCAGACTGAGACTCACAGAACATAAACAGGCTGTATTCTTCCCACTACCATGTGCTTCTTACTTAGGCTTGTTTTATTTTGTTTCTTGAAAATTTTAATTAGTTTTTAACAGATTCAATGTGCTTTGTAGATACAATTCTAAGAACATAACGATACTCCCTTCCTCCTTGCCTCCCTCCCCCTCTCTCCCTACCACCCTCTTTTCTACAATTTTTTTTGTATTTGAGATAACATAAATTTACATTACAGTAAAAAGGCTTAATATTTCAACAAATAAGTTTAACAAGTAAAAAGCAAAAAGGCTTTAGTTTAGTGGAAATATGGACAATGGCCATAAACAATTCAATGGGAAAATGATCATTTTACTCATATACAATAAGTTTTAAAGTAATCACAGATCATTAAAACCATAGTAGTATGGCATTCTGAACCATTGGCTTCACAAAGATATAAAACAAATTTTACAAAACTATATTTGTAGCACTTTCTTAGGCTTCTGAGCTTTACTTTTGCCTAAACTTTTTGTCTGTCATGATTGTCAAGTCTATAGGGTGACTGTTTTAGCATTCTTAGTGATGTTTCTGTTTCCTTTCTTGTACCCTAGGGTGCCTGATTTTACTCTTGTTAGTCTTCTCACCACAGGATGGCCCTTCGTCTCATGTTCTTAGCCACTAGTAGGCATTCTACTATGAACAAGGAGGACTACCCAAGCTATATAGGTATCTGAGAACATCAAGAGTGCCTAGAAACTCCTCATCATGCTTTTATTCTTCCCATTTCAATTATAAGAAACCTCCTTGGTTAACACAGTAATTCATTAGCTCATTCTTAGAATTTACTAAGTACCTGTTCTATGTCAGGCATTGTACCAACCTAAGATTCCCTCTGTGCTTAAATGATTTATTATTCAGTATTTGATAATGATTCTATTTAAGTTAAGGAAGAATATAAATGTCCATGAACCCTCAACCATACTTAGCACTGAGAATGTTACCAAAGCCCCTGCATCCACCAATTTGCTTTTTTTCTACCCATCTCTATACTTTTCTTTGGAGTGCCATCAAAATAGCACTGGTTTGATATAATTTGACTTGGGCTCAAACCAAAGTTTACTATGGAACAGCTGTGTGTGTTAGTATGGAATGCTTTCCCTCCTTGAGCCTGAATTGCCTCATCTCTATAGTGAAGATTATGATGAAGCTCATAGATAAGTTATTGTTAATTCAAATGTCTAGCAGGCAAACATTGGAAGCTACAATTAGTTCTAGGCATCTGGACAGGAAGACATAAAGTGATCTGGAAACTAGTGAACAGCCCCATTTTATAGTATATCAGAGAGTTTATTTATTCATTTATTATTAATATAAAGAACAAATTTCATGTAGTTCATAGATACAAGTATGACAATATACTGATACTTCCTCCTCCTCCTCACTCCTTTATTTCTCTTTTTCTTTTTAAATGATTGTTATAACATATATTCATTTACTTCATAAACATAGGCTTAACATTCCACTAAATAAAGAGTAAAACAAGTAAAAATGAGAAAGACCACTTGTCAACAGCAGGAATATAGACAAGGGCTATAAATGATAATCAAACCCCAAGATAGCAATTTCAATCACCTTCATGAAATTTTCTCATACCCTATATATTGGCTACTACAAATCAGAGAAAATACATAATAGTTTTAAGACTAAAAGTGGGACCAAATCGGGACAAATGTTTTCCTATATTCTGTGTTTTTTATTTATTAGGCAATGGACATGAACTGAAAAAAATTTAAGAGGTCTCAGCAATAATGATCGAAGACATGCAAGACTATACAATTACTCATGTCATGGGAGACAAGATTTTTTTTTAAAGATTAGATACATGAACAGTATCAGAGGCTATCAGAAAATAAGGATATGCAATTCATTGAAAGCTCCTGAAGGAAGATACTATCTCAATTTTTTTTTTTTGCCTTTACAGCCCTAGGGGCATGTATAGTGATATTTATGAAGTGCATGTTCTGTGATTATTAGAAAAATCAATGAATGAATCATTGAATGTGAGAAAGGGAATGGAGAGTGAGGAAACTACTTTTGCAAGGAGTTTGATAGTAAAAGGCAAGAAGGAAACTGTGTGATAGAAAGAAGTAAAAGGTAGAGGGTATTCTAAGGCCAGACAAAACTTAAGTGTGTTAAGGAAAGGCCTAGGAAAGATACTTAAGGTTCAAGTGTAGGAGTGAGTAATTGATGAATCAAGTCCAAAAGGAGGCCAGAGGAGTAGCTGAGATGGCTCTTACTGAGGACAAAGACGATGATGATAGTTTATTCTGGACCTCCCTGATTTGATAATGAGGAGATGGATGAGGTACTCCTGCACTGAATTCTGGTGAAAGGCAATCTGTGGACTTTTCTATAAAGTAACATGGAACAGGAAAAGGAATTAATTAAAAATATAACTTTCATGATGGGCATTAACCCTCAGAGAACTCCGGTGAGATAGGTATTATTATCCCCAGTAAACCTATGACTAAACAGGCTTAGAAAGAAAAAAGTGACTTGGACAAGCTAGAAAATGATAGAAATTTTATGAGTGTTAACATGATTTGTTATGTAGCTAACAATATATATTAGTATTAATAGCTGGAATTTATTTAGCACTTGCTATGTGCCAGATACTTCTGTAAGTATATTCAGGCCAAATATACTTGATATATATTACTGTTGTTATTCCTGTTAAGTATAAGGAAACTGAGACAAGTAAGACTGGGTAACTTGCCTAAGGTCAGAATGCTACTAGGCTTATTTCACTAAGCCTAATGGTCTCCAGTTGTATCATTTTGTTGCAAAAGACAGGCTTTCATTATTTTTTATGACTCACTAGTATTCCATTGTGTATATATACCACATATTCTTCTTTTTTTTTTTACAGGCAGAGTGAACAGTGAGAGAGAGAGACAGAGAGAAAGGTCTTCCTTTTGCTGTTGGTTCACCCTCCAATGGCCGCTGCGGCCGGCGCACCATGCTGATCCGAAGGCAGGAGCCAGGTGCTTATTCTGGTCTCCCGTGGGGTGCAGGGCCCAAGCACTTGGGCCATCCTCCACTGCACTCCCGGGCCACAGCAGAGAGCTGGCCTGGAAGAGGGGCAACCGGGACAGAATCCGGCGCCCCGACTGGGACCAGAACCCGGTGTGCCGGCGCTGCAAGGCGGAGGATTAGCCTATTGAGCCGCGACACCAGCCGATATACCACATATTTTTAATGCAGACATGAATTGATGTACATTTGGATTGATTCCATATCTTAGCTATTGGGAATTGAGCTGTAATAAGCATGGGGGTAAAAAATAACTGCTTCATATGCTGGTTTCATTTCCTTTAGGTAAATTTCTAAGGAGTGAGATAAGCCAGTCCCAAAAAGACAAATATATGTTTTCTCTGTTATGTGGTAGTTAATATGGAATAAAAAATGTATAAGAATGAAACTGACATCTTATGATTTGATTACTGTTTTTAGCCCTTTGTCTATACTCCTGTGGAACAGTGATTGTTCTGCTTTTTACTTGTTGAACATTATGGTTAGTGGTGCATTGAGGCTGTGATTATAAAGTGAATTGAAATTACGTTGTTGCAAAAATTAAAGGAAAAAAAAGAAAATAAGGAAGGACGAAGGGATGAGGGAATAATGGAGACAGGGAAGTATGGTTATCTTTTTAGAATTGTATCTATGAAATACATGAAATCTATTCTCTTTACATAAATATTTCTTTTTAAAAATAATGCAAGTAGGCCAATAAGAGCAAGTTTGGAACCCAAACTCACTACTAAATTCAAATTTTAGAGAATATCTAACACTGAATCAGACAAATTAAGCTTGTGGTTTAGGGTGATATATCTGGAGCACACATCAAGGAACAATTTATGCTAATTAGTCATGATTCTATTAACACTATAACATAGGCCAACACAAGGGTTATCATTTCTACTAGGTGGGCAATGGGGTTTGTGAACAGTGTTTAGGCCTGTAAATGATTAGACATGAATTATTTTTTAAAGATTTATTGATGTATTTATTTGAAAGGCAGAGTTACAAAGACACTCTCCAAATGCCCACAACAGCCAGGGTTGGACCATGCTGAAGCCAGGAGTCTGGAACTCCATCTGGGTCTCCCATGTGGGTAGCAGGGCCCAAGCTCTGGGACCATCTTCAGCTTCTTTCCCAGGTGCATCAGCAGAAATATGGATCAGAAATGGAGCATCTGGGACTGGAAGTGGTGTTCATATATAATGCTGACATTGCAGGTGAGGGTTTAACCCACTGCACTACAGTGCCTGCCCCTAGACCCGAATTCTTATCTATACTCTGTTATTAAAGTTGTAGTGAGACTTTGGGAATTTTGCTTTAAGGCCTTATTTTCCCTGTTTGCAAATGGAGGTTATACATCTGATGATCTCTTTAGACCCATGTTGCTGGCTCCTGTAGCTACTCCTGTGGTCGGAATTCTCTTTGGGGATCTTGGGGACTCATTCGGGATGAAATTACTATTTCTTTAAGGATATGGATATATAAGGATGGTTACTGTGATCTGCAAGGTCTGTCAGAGAAATATTCTGACCTTGTGTAATATTTGTCTGTAGAGGTACTTTCTTTCTGGGGGCCACATGATAGAGGAGGTTAGAGTGGGCTTTAAGGCAATGAGACATCATCAAAACCACATAGGAGAATGAAATTTGAGATCTGTTTTGTTCTTGGCTCTGCTGCTAATGAGCTACAGCGTGACTTTAGGGAAAGCAATGTCTAATAACCTCAGTCTCCTAATCTGTAAAATGAGAATTCCATGAAGATCCTGCTTTATATTTTTACAGTTTAAAAGATCATTTGAAAGAAAAACAAAACGGATCAGTGCGGTGCGCCGGCCACAGCGCACTGGCCACAGCGGCCATTGGGGGGGGGGGTGAACCAACGGAAAAAGGAAGACCTTTCTCTCTGTCTCTCTCTCTCTCTCACTGTCCACTCTGCCTGTAAAAAATAAATAAATAAATAAAAGAAAAAAGGAAAAACAAAAATCTGTTTGCAAATGGGAATGTTAAAGTAGACTGGAATTTCTTTGGGTTTATAGGGATGAAACTTTCTTTTGTGCTGGTAGATAAGGAAGCACTTACTTCCTTATGGAGATAGTATTGTATAATTGGCACTGGCTGCATGTTATTACTTCTCAAAGAATGGATTTTATTCTATTCTGTTAACTTCATTACTCAGGGTAGGAGCAATTTTTAATCATACAATCACTTGCTCAGTTTATTTGACAAATATTTTATTGGCATTTTACTCTGTGCCAGGCACTGTACTAGGCAACAGAGGAAACATAATTAAAAAATAGAAGCTCCATTGTCAAGAATCTTATATCTAATTAGAAAATAAAGAAATCAACAATTAATACGCAGTACAGTTTAAAAGGTTACAGAGCTACACAAGATAAGGTAAGAGTACAAATGTACCAAAAGCAGCAGTTAGATGAGGTGTTTTGTAGAATGCTTCCTGGAGAAAGTACATCTGTAAATTAATCTTGACAGGACTGGGGTAGGTGTGGGATTGAAGAGTACTCCAGACAGTATGAGAAAATGTGTGATTCTTCATTATTTGGGTTACGTAAAGCCTTCATAGATAAACCAAAAGCACAGTGACACAAAAATTAGAAAAACTATATATATATATATATATATATAGTTCATTTGAAAATAAAAATATATATGGTTTATTTGAAAGGTATACAAAAAGAGGGAAGAGAGAGAGAGAGAGAGAGAAGGAAGGAGGGAGAGAGAGAGAGAGAGAAAGGAATATCTTCCATTCACTGGTTCACTCACCAAATGGCCTCAATGGCTGAGGCTGGATCAGGTGAAGCCAGGAGCCTGAAACTCCATCCAGGTCTACCACATAGGTGGTAAGGGCTCAAGTACTTGTGCCACCTTCTACTGTTTTCTGAGCTGCATTAGCAGGGATCTGGATTGAAGTGGACCTGGTCTCTTAATGGGGTCATTTGTTTTGTTGTTGTGGAGTGTCTTGATCTCTTTGTATAATCTGGTTATTAATCCTTTATCAGTTGCATAATTTGCAAATAATTTCTCCCATTCTGTCAGTTGCCTCTTCACTGTCCTGCTTTTTTTTTTTTTTTGAAGTACAGAAACTTCCCAACTTGATGTAATCCCATTTGTTAATTTTGGCTTTGACTGCCTGTGCCTCTGGGGTCTTTTCCAAGAACTTGTTGCCTGTGCTAATGTCTTCCAGGGTTTCCCCAATGTTCTCTAATAATTTGATGGCGTCAGATCATAGATTTAGATCTTTAATCCATGTTTAGTGGGTTTTTGTGTAAGGTGTAAGGTAGTGGTCTTGCTTCATACTTCTGCCTATAGAAAATCCAGTTTTCCCAGCACCATTTGTTGAAGAAATTGCCCTTGCTCCAGGGATTGGTTTTAGCTCCTTGGTCAAAGATAAGTTGGTTGTAGATGTTTGGATTGATTTCTGGTGTTTCTATTCTGTTCCACCTGTCTATCCATCTGTTTTTGTACCAATACTAGGCTGTTTTGATTATAACTTATAGTATGTCTTTAAATCTGGTATTGTGATGCCTCCAGCTTCGTTTTTGTTATATAAGATTGCTTTAGCTATTTGAGGTCTCCTGTGCTTCCATATGAATTTTAGCATCATTTTTTCTATATATGAGATTAAACAGAGATTTTTCAAAAGAGGAAATCCAAATGGCCAACAGACACATGAAAAAATGTTCAGGATCACTAGCTGTGAGGGAAATGCAAATCAAAACCACAATGAGATTTCACTTCACCCCAGTTAGAATGGCTTTCATACAGAAATCAAAAACAGCAAATGCTGGTGAGGATGTGGAGTAAAAGGTGTCCTAACCTACTATTGGTGGGAATGTAAACAGTTACAATCATTATGGAAGACAGTATGGAGATACCTAAAAAATCTGAATATATGACCCAGTCGTCCCACTCCTAGGAATTTACCCAAGGGAAATTAAATCAGCAAATTCAAAGAGTTCTTTGCACCTCCATGTTTATTGCAGCTAAATTCACAATAGCCAAGACATGGAATCAACCTGAAGGCCCGTCAACCAAAGACTGGATAAAGAAATTTGGGGATATGTACACTATGGAATACTACACAGCAGTAAAAAAAAAATTGAAATCTGATCATTTGCCAAAAAAATGGATGAATCTGGCAAACATCACACATAGTGAGATAAGCCAATCCCAAAGGGACAAATACCATATGTTCTCCCTGAACTGTGAGAACTAATAGAGCACTTAAAAATAAATTTGTAGAAGTGAAATTGACATCTCAAGAAGGGATGACTTGAGCTTCCCTTGTCTTGACTGTCAAGGAACAGTTTCAGGGTTTTTGTTTGTTTGTTTGTTTTTCGTTTTTTTTCTTCATACTATTTGTTGAACACTTTACTTAACATAGAGTCAATCATATGTGTGTAAAGTCAATTGAATATGTATCTCAGTAAAAAAATAAGAGTGCAAAAAAGAGAGAGAAGAAGGAAGGTTGTAACTGTAAAGCTGTATAGTTCTGCATACATTCCTATGGACTTACTTCCAAGGGTACAATCTAAAAACTTAGATCCCATTAACCTTTGTGATAAAAATGCCATCTTAATTGTTAAAGTGATCATATTAGGTGTTAAAGTGAACATATAGATAGGATTAAGTATTAAAGTGATCCTATAAATAAGATCAAGTGCCTGGTAATAATAATAGATAGAATAAAAAGGAGAGAATGGGAAGCAGTCCACACAGCAGACTCATAGAATGACAATTGCTTTAAGTAACACTCTAAGCTCAGAATCAGCCTTTGAGTCTTCCTGGTCTGGCTGAAAAGATGATGTAGCATTTCAGGCATGGAAAGCCAAGACACTGTGGCAAAAAATGTTCTACATGAAGGATCTCTGCGAATGAGACCCCATTGGAAAGAAGTGGCCATCAAAGAAGGATGTACTTTTCTCTAAAGAGAGGAGAAAACTTCCAATTTGCTTATGGCCTTGTCTAAATACTGATTGAGTTTGTGGACTCAAAAGGCTCCCATAGCCTTGGCAGCTCATTTCAAGAGCCTTGAGTGATCACTAACATCATACATAAACGTGTTAATTGTTAAATTAACAACAGGAGTCACTGTGCACTAGTTCTCAGTTTTGTGTGTGTGTATGTGTGTGTGCAAATTGTTGAAGCCTTTACTTAGTATATAATTGGTCTTCTGTGTATAAAGTTAATTGAAAATGAATCTCGATGGAGAATGGGACTGGGAATGGAAGAGAGAGGAGGAGGAGGAGGGGTGGGAGTGTAGGTGGGAGGGCGGGTATGGTGAGAAGAATAACTATATTCCTAAAGTTGCCCTTTTGAAATTTGTATTCCTAAATAAATAAATAAATGTGGAGCCAGGGCCTGGCATTGTGCCATAGTGGGTAAAACTGCTGCCTGCAGTGCCAATATCCCATATGGGCACCATTCGAGTCCTGGCTGCTCCACTTCTTATGTAGCTCTCTGCTATGTCCTGGGAAAACAGTGGAGGATGTCCCAAGTTCTCGGGCCCCTGAATCTGCATGAGAGACCCGGAAGAACTCTTGGCTCCTGCCTTCTGCTGGGCACAGATGAGGCCATTGTGGCCATCTGGGGAGTGAACCAGCGGATGGAAGACTCTCTCTCTCTCTCTCTTTCTCTCTCTCTCTCCCCCCCTCTGCCTCTCTGTTACTCTGTATTTCAAATAATTAAATAAATCTTTTTTTAAAAAACTAGTGGGGCCAACAGGACTCAAACTTGCACTCGTATTGGTTGCTGGCATTGCAGGCAATGGCTTAACTTACTGTACCATAATGCCCACCCCAGAAAAACTAGATTTCAACAAATTTAAAAATGCAAGCTCCAAATGTTACAGCTATTTGAAAGAAGTTAAAGGACAACCCACAGAATGAGAGAAAATGCTTGTACATCAAAGAACTCTTAAGGGACTTGTACTATAGAATATTTAATAAATAGAAAATAATAGATAATAAAGTAATAATAACCCAAATTTTTAAAATGGACAAAGGATCAGAATAGCTATTTCTCTGAAGAAGATTTACAAATGACCAGAAGCATACAAAAAGATGTTTACAGGGGCAAGTATTTGATGAAGTATTTAAATAGTGGCTTGAGATGCCTCCATCCAAGATCCAAGCTCTTGGTTCAATATTCTAATACTGAGTGTGTTGATGACTGGGCAATTCTGAATATTTTTTTTAAAAAATTGAATTGTGCAATTTAAATGGGTGAGTTTTGTGGTATGTGAACTATTTCTCAATTAAGTCTCTATAGTATTAATAAATAAAGTATCCTATTTCACATGGATACCAAAAATAAAAATTCTTCAGAGGAAAAAAAATAAAAAAAGAAAATGCATAAATAAGTGAGAGAGGCGTATTATGGTCCAGAAGCTATCATTTGTTTTCTGGAAAGGAAAGCAGCCAGAGATGAGACTGGAAAAGAAGGTAGGCATGTTCAACTATATCCTTTGCATGCTATAACAACATGTGTGACCTTTATGCCAACCAGAACAGGGAACCATAGTAACATTCTGGGTAGAATAATAAAGTGATGTGAATGAGAACAGGGAGAGATCACAGTTCTGGCACTGGTGTGAGCGATGGAAAAGAGAGAGGAGAATCTGCAACCAGGCAGAGCCATTAAGGAGGCTTGCACAATCCAGTGGGATTTGACTGGCTGCATGAAATCACCAAGGGGAGAGTAGATTTAGGGGATGTACATATTTGAATAACTCTGAGGGATATTTAGTGGGAGGATGTCTAGTGAGTGATATGGACATGTCACTAGCCTAAGAGACAAGTGGATATAAATGAAGACCACCTAAATGAAAATAAACAAAGCACATTTTTTCAGAGCTTACTGTAGTTTGCAAGCCAAACACCATGTGTTTGGCAGGGAAACAAATGCATGGAGGAAGCTGGGAACCTTTATAGCAGAAAAAAGAGAAAACTTCAAGCATGCCCTGAGTGGAGGCTGTTGGCATGAGGAAGTTGGGAGTCAGCTGAAAAGAAGGAAGGCATACTACATGGTTGATGCAGGAAGCATATTCGGCTCTCTTTGGTTGGTTGTAAATCAGAAATTATAGAATTATAATTATAGAATTATAAAATTATAGAAGCTATTAGTTGCTAATAATTTTAGACCAATTATTACAGAACTTGTGGATTGGATCCCAGGCTGGTTACTGCAAGTTGTGGGTTAGAGTTCTATTTTGTCCATTTGTGTATTCAATCTCACATAAAAACTTTCTCTGTCACTAACTGTACGAACAACTGAGGTAATGCTAGAGTATTCTCTAGCTTATAAGATTCCTTTGCATTTCTTCTGAGCAGATAAATGAGAAATAAGCCTTACTTTTGGGCCAAGGCATCCCCATGCATACACAGGTTGGTGAGTAAGGTCACACTTTGCAGGAAGTAACAAAAGAAAACATCTTTGACCTTGAATACACAACTTGGTAAGCAGAGTACAGGAGAGATTTTCACACATCCTCGTCCCCTTAGCAAGGCATCATTGTACAACAACATACATAATCATATTTATAGATATAAAAAATAAATGAAGTACTCCTATAAGCTAATACATGGATAAACCTTGGAAACATTAAGTGAAGTGAAAATAACCACCCACAAAAGGCCACACATTATATTCTTTCATTTGTGTTACATTTTCAGATTAAGAAAATTGATAAAAACAGAAAGTAGGTTAGTATTTTTCTACAACCGGAGAATGGAGGGACTGGAAATTGATATGGAGTTTTGGGTCCGGTATAATGGCAATATTTTAAAATTAATTATTTTGGCTTCACAACTCTTGGAATATGCTATGAACCATTAATTGTATATTTTAAATGGGTGAATAATATGGTATGCTCTTTCTCAGTAAATCTGTAATTAAAATAATACAGAGAGCTCCATGTAGCTTTTATGTAATTTACCTCAATGTAAATATCTTGCAAAAATTATAATACAGTACCAAAAAATGAATATATTTCAACAATGGCATGGAATTTTAAATCTAGAGAAAACTTTGAGGATGATATTTCCCAAGTTGAGGAAATTCATACTATTAAAGCATGTGTGATTCAAAGTGCATTTCCTTTGGCTACATACCCAGAAATGTGATTTTGGAGTAATTTGGTAGTTCTACTTTTAAAATTTTAAGAACCTCTATACTGTTTTCTGTAATGGCTATACTAACTTACATTCCTACTAACAACGAATATGGGTTCCATTTTTCTATCTTCACCAACACCTGTTATTTTTCTGACTTTTTTTTAAAAAAAGATTTTATTTATTTGAGTGGTAGAGTTACAGAGGCAGGGGAGGCAGAGAGGTCTTCCATCCACTGGTTCACTCCCCAAATGGCTGCATCAGCCGTAGCTGAGCTTATCCAAAGCCAGGAGCCAGGAGCTTTTTCCAGGTCTCCCACGTGGGTGCAGCCCAAGCAGTTGGGCTGTCTTCTGCCGCTTTTCCAGGCCACAAGCAGCGAGTTGGATAGGAAGAGGAGCTGTCAGAACACAAACTGGCCTCCATATGGGATGCTGGTGCCCAAAGCGGGGGCTTTACCCACTACACCACAGCGCCGGCCTCTATCTTCTGACTTTTATAACAACCATCCTAACAAGTGTGAAGTAATCACTCATTGTGCTCTTGGTTTTCATTTCTCTGTTAATTATGGTGTGCACCCTTTGAAATGCCTGTTGCCATTTCTATATGTTCATTGGAAAAATGTCTATCCATTTTTAATTTGCTTATGTTTTGCTATTTAATTGCATGAGTCCCTTATATATTTCGGGTATTAACTTCTTATGAGCATATATTTTCCATGTATTTTCCCATTCCAGGGATCTTGTTGATTGTTTCTTTTTTCGTGCAGAATTTTTTTTTTTATTTTTATGTATTCCAGTTGTTAGTTTTGCTTTGGTTTTCTCTGCTTTTGGTGTCATATCACTTAATCATTGCCAAAATCAATATCATAAACTTTTTCCAAGTTTTTTTCTTCTCATTTTCTGGTTTCAGACTTGACGTTTAAATCTTTAATCCATTTTGAGGTGTGTGTGTGTGTGTGTATGGTGTAAAATAAAGATACATTTTTTTTACTAGTATAATTTATTGAAGAAAATATCCTTTTCATATTGTCTATTGGTACTTTTTTCAAAGTTTGATTAACTATACATGCTTAGGTTTATTTTTGAGCTTTCCTTTCTGTTCCATTGATCTATGTTTCTGTTTTTATCCATATATCAAGCCAGTTTTTAAGAACATACATTTATTTTACTTGAAAGGTAGAGTGAGGGGATTGGAAAGGGAGAGAGAGACACACACACAAGCAGAGAGGCAGAGAGAGAGAAAGAGAGAGAGAGAACATGGCTGTTTCACTCCCCAAATGCGTACAACAACCAAGGTTGGGCAAGGCTGAAACCAGGAGTCAGGAACTCCATACAGGTCTCCCGCATAGGTGGCAGGAACACAAATACTTGGGTCATCACACACTGTCTTCCAATAATATTAACAGGATGCTGGCTAGGAAGCACAAAGTGTTGTGGGTATCTCAAATGGCAGCTTAACCTACTATGCCACAACACATGCCCTGCTTCTATGCCATTTTGATTACTATTGTTTTGAAATACAATTTAAAATCAGGAAGTGTGATGACTCCAGCTTTGTTATTTTCCCTCAAGATTGCTTTAGTTATTTGCAGTCTCTTGGAGCTCTATATGAATTTTAGGAGTTTTTCCTATTGCTGTGAAAGATGCCATTACTTATTTATTTTCAGTTGTTACTTAAAAGTTGTATAGGGCTTTTATAAAAAGTTGTACTGAATCTTTTAGATCAATTTGGGAAAGGGTATTATTCAAGGTACACCAGAGAAATAAAACCAATATGATATATAGAAAGAGATACAAGAAGAGTATTATCATGGGATTTGCTTATGGAATTATGGACTTGAGAAGTCCCATAATATGCTGCCTGTGAGCTGGAGAAACTAGAAAACCAGTAGTATAACTCAATCTGAGAATGAAGACCCAGAGACCTGGAGAGACACTGTTGTAAATCTCAGTCTGAGGTCGAAGGCTTGAGAACCAGAAGAGTTGGTATAAATTCTGGAGTTTCTGGAAACTGAAGACCCAAGAACCAAGCATTCTGATGTATAAGGTCAGGAGAAAATGTTCCAAAAGAGAGAGAAAATTTGCCCTTCCTGTGCCTTTTGATTTTGTCTAGGCTCCCAATGGTTTGGATGAGGCATGCCCACATTGCTGAAGCTGGGTCTTTCAGTTACTTAGTCTATTGATACAAATTGTAATCTCTTCCAGAAATACCTTCACACACACATATCCCCAGAAATAATGTTTAACCAGTTACCTGGGTATCTCTTAACCAAATCAGTTGATACATAATTGAACAACTCAAGTCTATCTGTTGTCAATTAGGCACCCATACGTATCTCTATAAGACTAAATATTTAACTTTCAAATAAATACAATAACAAGATCACATTTCTACCTAACGTGATGCAACTATGTTGCATACAAAAATGGAGTAACTGATTTCTTGGAAGAGGACAAAATATCCTTGAGTGATGTTTACTCTTCTCCTGATATCTCATAATTGAAATATTATGATATGAAATTAACAATATTTAAATGCTGATATAAAATCAATATAGAGGAAGGAAGACAGATTTTAAAGATAGGAATTTTTAAATACATGTATAATGTACACACAAATGTAATAAAATAGGGAGGAAACACTCAAGGTAATTATAGTCCTCATTACAGTAACGAGCCACATGGTCATAGCTGATATTTATAACTATCTTCTTCTACTACTCATATCTGTCCTCTGTTTCTCTCCAGCAGGCATCTCTGCTGGTCATTTCTCCTTTTCTTGTGAGTGAACCAAATTGTCATTCCTGAAAAATCTAGATCAGTGGTGGGGAACGTCTGGCCCATGGGCCATATAAGGCCCACAAAATCATTTTGTGTAGCCCTATCAAAGCAAGCACAGGCAGGACTCAAAATTCAATGAATCTATAGCAGGATAACTATTAAGTTGATAACTTTTATTTCCCACAAATGATGTTATAAATATCCAAATGGCCCTCGGCAGAAAGGCAAACAGAAGGTTCACCAGACCTGGTCTAAACCATTTGTAGTCCTTCCTGGATTGGGATGTTGTAGTTTTCCATTGACCTTAATTTAAGAGCATGGTAATACTAAGAAACCCTAAGAGATCTCCTATAGATCCAACATACCCTTTCTCACCTCCACTACGTATATTAGTCCAGTTTCCCTTTGGTAGCTGAGATAAATTATTCTATCTAAGACCATAGCTTATTTGTTGACTTACTGATTCAGTCAGGAGAAGGCTAAAGTGATTGGGTAACAGTCTTCATTTATCATTCAACGGAATCAATCTTGTGCATCCTGGTAAAACCCTTCTCCCCCTGGAACTAAGTCCTCTAGGCCAGAAGAACATAAGTTCTCAGGAACAGAAAACAAAACTTCTAGTGGGTTGGTTGCTAGTGGCAATGGTGATTGATGCTACTCCCACTCTCCCCCCACCTTTATTCGTAGTCTCCCGAATTCTATCAGAGGAACAGCACCATATTGAATGCTGATGTAGAGCATAAATAGCCTTGTTCCAGATCTGCAAAATGTTGCCATATCGATGACGCTGTAACTGGATTTCTTTCTTTTTTAAGATTTATTTTATTTATTTGAAAGAGTTACAGGTATATATATCTATATCTATATATATGTGTGTGTGTGTGTGTGTGTATGTATGTATAGAAATAGAGAGATAGACAGAGAGAGAGAGACAGAGAGAGAGAGACAGAAAGGTTTTCCATCCACTGGTTCACTCCCCAAATTTCCCCAATGGCTGGAGCTTAGCCAATCTGAAGCCAGAAGCCAGGAGCCTCCTCCGGCTCTCCTACATGGGTGCAGGGGACCAAGGACTTGGGCCATCATTTGCTGCTTTCCCAGGCATATTAGCAGGGAGCTGGATTGGAAATGGTGCAGCTGGGACTTGAACCGACGATGTCCATATGGAATGCCAACACTGTAGGCCGGGGCTTTAACCCACTGTGCCATAGCACTGTCCCTTTTCTTTGTCTTTTTTAATTAAAAGTTATTTATTTTTATTTTGAATACAAAAGAGAGAGAGAGAGAGAGAGAGAGAGAGAGAGAGAGAGAGAGATCTTCCATCCGTTAGCTGGTTCACTCTCCAAATGACCACAATGGTGAGGGCTGGGCCAAAGCCGGGAGCCCGGGACACCATTCTAGTCTACCATATGGATGGCAGGAGTCTATGCACTTAGGCTACCTTCCATTGCTTTCTCAGGCACATTAGCAGGCAGCTGTATCTACAGTGGAGTATCCAGGACGTGAACCAGAATCCACATGGGATGCTAGTGTTGCAGACCGCATCTTTACCTGCTACGTCACAACAGCCCAGAAAATGATCTTTTTAAAATGATGTTTAATTCAGTTGCTAATATTTTGTTGATGATTTTTACCTGTATGTTCATGGGGGATATTGGCCTAAATTTCTTTTATTATAATGTTTGTGTCTGTTTTCTTTCTTTCTTTACTTTTCATTTTTATTTGAAAAGCAGAGAGAGAGAGAGAGAGAGAGAGAGAGGGAGAGAGAGAGAGAGAGAGAGAGAGAGAGAGAAAGAGAAAGAAACAATGACAAAAAAAGAAGAGATGTCCAATCTGCTGGCTCACTCTTCAAATAACTGCAACACCCAAGGCTGATTTGGCTCAAAGCCAGGAGTAAGGAACTTCATCTAAGTCTGCTATGTGGGTGGAAGGTGCCCAACCACTTGGGCCATTCCCTGCTATCTTCCAATATCACATTAGCAGGAAGCTGGATAAGAAGCATAGTACCTAGGGATGAAGCCAGGCACTTCGATGTGGGATGTGGGCGTCCCAAATGACAGCTTAAGCTCTGCACCAACAGTCTCCTCCTATGTGTCTGATTTTGTGTAGGGTAGCCATATTAAGAGTTAAGAATTGCTTCTGGGGCCACTGCTGTGGCACAGTGAGTTAAACTGTGGCATACAGCATTGGCATCCCAGTTGGCTGGTGGTTCAAGTCCTGGCTGCTCCACTTCTGATCCATCTCCCTGCTAATGCACCTGTGAAAGCAGAGGAGGATGGTCCAAGTACTTGGGCCCCTGCACCCATGTGGGATACTCAGATAAAGCACCTGGCTTTGGCCTAGCCCATCCACTTCCATTGCAGCCTGTCATTTGGGGAGTGAACCAGTGGATAGAAATCTTTTTCTCTTGGCCTCTCCCTCTCTGTCTCTGTCATTGTGACTTTCCATTTTTTTTTGACAGGCAGAGTTAGACAGTGAGAGAGAGAGAGAGAGAGAGAGAGAGACAGAGAGAAAGGTCTTCCTTCCATTGGTTCACCCCCCAAATGGTCGCTACAGCAGGTGTGCTGTGCCGATCCAAAGCCAGGAGCCAGGTGCTTCCTCCTGGTCTCCCATGCAGGTGCAGGGCCTAAGCACTTGGGCCACAGCAGAGAGCTGGACTGGAGGAGCAACCGGGACAGAATCTGGCGCCCCGACCGGGACTAGAACCAGGGGTTCCGCGCCGCAGGCGGAGGATTAGCCAAGTAAGCTGCAGCGCCAGCCAACTGTGACTTTCAAATAGATAAATCTTTAAAATATGTTGGCGTCCAAATCTCTTAGCAAATATTTAGAACAATTTTATGTATAATTGTCAAAATTTGAAATCAGTGAAGATATATTTCAGTGTGTGAATGGATAAATAAGTTTTGGTATATCTATACAATGGAATATGAGTCAGAAACAAAAAAATAATGAAATATAAATTCACAACAGGAACAAGGGCAAATCTTAAATGTAAATTTGACTAGTGAAAGAGACCAAACCCAAAGGTTGCACATTGCATGATTCTATTTATGCAACACTTTAAAAAAATGTTAGAACACATCCTATTGTTTTTGCTTCTCTTGAGAATCCCAACTAATATAATTGTGGTTACCTATACATAGTCTATTTACAGTTGTCAGGGACAGTCTTCATAGAAATCATATAATAATTTCTAAAGTGTTTTAAAAAACTGTGTTCTGACACCCCCCAATGGGAACATGAGAATCATTTAAATGTATATGTACTATCTTTTCCATACTCCCTCCTACAGAAAATAATAAAGCACGTTGCTCAGTATAATTCTCAGATCATATGATTTTTGTTGTTCTAAACTAAGAATGGACTTAACAGAATATTGATTTTATTTTTATCTGTTCTTAGACAAATTGGCTTGGTACTACCTCCTTTAACACCTAAATTATTTTTGGCAGCTGTTTCCCCAAATGTAATTGGCTTTATTTAATGAGCCTGTAGTGATCAGCTCCTGTGTTTTATTAGGAAAATATTTCACAATTAATTTATCTCGGTTTGTTCACTGAAAAAACTAAGATTTTTAAAACCCTGTATTTTACAATTGTATTATTATAGTTTATCTGTGTTTGTACCTACTTGAAAATGCTTCCATGATTAAAAAGTTCTGGTCATATTTTATGTGATGTACTTTTGTAATTTAGAGACTTTTTGCAACCAAGATTCAACATCCAAAGAAAATAAGAAAAGCCTGATTCTTTAAAGAGAGAAATGAATCCTAGTTCTGCGTAGAGAAGAGAGCAAGAGACAGAGGCAGGACGAGGTAAGGACTATCTTGGTAGGCAAGAATTTCTTTAAAGACGCTTAATTTTTCATAGAAGAATGTCACCTTTCATTAAAGTTAGATGAACCAATTTCCTAATAGAAATTGATACATATTAATTGTAACTTAAAATATAGAAAACTATGAAGATGATAAAAAACAGAATCCCCCCAAAAATTATTATTCCATTATTATTTTAATGAATGTCTTCCTAAAGCACATAGATGGACACAATAATACTTTAAAAATAAAATTGAGATCCTACTTTTTACATAATTTTGAATCTTGCCTTTTTTCATTTCATTGCTGATTTATTTTCTACAGTTTTTTGTTTATGTGAATTGAATTTCCCTTTCTTTCCCTCTTTCTTCCAATTTTTGATCTCCATGGAATTATTGCTTATTTTGAATGCCTACATTATCCATTTCTAAAGTAAAAGGCTTAATACTAATAAAACTAGATACCAACAGTCAAATGCTTTACTTGCTATTTGTTAGATGATTTCCAGGAGCTTTCATTTTATTAACTTCTCCCCCAAGCCCCATTAACATAATTTTCTCTTCCACCTCATTCTCTTCCTCTTCCTTTTCATTCTTCTCCTCTTCGTTTCCCTCTTTGTGTGTACATGTATATTATGTATACATAATATATTCCACAAAAGTTTTCTAGTTTTCATTAGGCTTTGTAATATTAGAATTCATCTATGAGAAGACACCGTGAAAACTATTTGTATGTCACTCCAGAAAATTCCTTGGCTTATGAAAGAATATACATGTATGTATTTTTTAGAAAAATAAGATTTCATGACAATTTCTGGTCCACTGCGTAAGGAAGTCGGAAATCTCCACTATGTCCTAAGATAACTAAGCAGCTTGAACAAACTGAAAAACCAGAAATCGTTTAAAGATTATAGCAGAAGTGAGGTCTGGTGCAAACTGCTGAACGCCAAATTAGAGAAAATTATGGATGAAAACTGAGAATCAAAACTTATGGGAGCAGAAACTGACACGCAGAAATCTTGATGGGAACCAGGAGTGGGATAGGAAACTTGAACTGCAATTGATGAATTGCTGGATGATCAGTATATCAACTCCGGCTTTCAACAAAAAGTTATTAGGGATACTAATGGAGAAATACAGTTTGACATGACACAACAATCGCTGTAGCCAAACTCAGGAGGCAGACTGGACTAACATGAAAGCAGGAAGTTCCCTAGAAGAGAAGATTGGTGAGGGCTTTCTCCTACACAGGGACATTTCATAAAAATTGAGAGGTAGCTGTTTTCACTGATACACAAATACCAACATATAGGATTGGAAATAAAGAAACATGAAAACAAGGAAATATGTCCCAAAGAAATGAAGCAAATCTACTTAAAGCAGCCCTAATGTAACAGAAAAATATAATTTATATGACATATAATTCAAAATAACTTTCAAAAAGATACTCCATGAGGTCAGAGAAAATGTGTAAACAAAGTGAAAATTTTAACAGAGATAGAAAAAAAATGGAAAATTTGGAACTGAAGAATACAAACACTGAACTGAAATTTTGATAAAAATACTGAACAGTAAGGGAAAGAACATATCAGGAAGCCCAAATATAGGGAACTGGAAATCATTCAACCAGATGAACACAAATTTAAAAATATCATAAAGAGTAAAGAAGGGGCTGGTGCTGTGGCATAATGGATTAAGCATCAACCTGTGGTGTCTGCATCATATATGGGCACTGGTATGAGTCCTGGCTGCTCCACTTTTAATCCAGCTCCCTGTTGATGGCCTGGGAGACGTTAGAGGATGATCCACATGCTTGGGCCCCTTTACCTGCATGGAGACCTGGAGGATGCTCCTGGCTCCTGGCTCCTGGCTTCAGATTGGCCCAGCTCTGGCCATTGTGGCCATTTAGGGAGTGAACCAGCAGATAGAAGACCTTTCTCTCTGTTTCCTCCTCCTCTCTGTGTGTCTGTAACTATGCTTCTCAAGTAAATAAATCAATCTTAAAAAAGAGCAACGAAAACTTATATTATACCATCAAATGATACATGCATTATGGGGGTTCAAGAACGAAGAGCGAGATATTTGCATTCCGATTTTCATTGCAGCATTCTTCACAATAGGCAAGACATAAATACAGCATAAATGCCCATCTGTGGATGAAAGGATAAATAAAATGTAATTTATACATACAAGTAAATGTTATTCAGTTAAAAGAGAAGGAAATCTTACAATATGCAACAGCATGGATGAACATGGAATGTATTATCCTGAGTAAAATCATCCAAATTACAGAGGGAGAAATTCTGTAAGATTCCATTTATATGGTCTTTCTAAAGGGCTAAAACTTACACAATGAGAAAGTAGAAATTTTTTAAAATATTTATTTATTTGAAAGACAGAGATAGAGAGGAGGGGGCGGGAAGAGAGAGAGAGAGAGAGAGAGAGAGAGAGAATCTTCCATCTGCTGGTTCACTTCCCAAATGGTCGTAATGGCTGAGGCTGGGCCAATCAGAAGCCAGAAGCTAGGAACTTCTTCCAGCTCTCCCACATGGGTGCAGTGGCCCAAGTATTTGAACCATCTTTCTGCAGCTCTCCGAGGCATATTAGCAGGGAGCTGGATGGGAACTGGGCAGCCAGGACTTGAACTGGCGCCCATATAGGATGCTGGCACTGCAGACCGAGGCTTAACCCTCTACGCCACAGCGCCAGCCTCTGGTAGAATGTTTTTAAAGCCTAAAGGTAAAAGAGGATATAGGGAGTTGCTATTTACTGTATGCTAACTTTTCAATTATCTAAAGTGAATAAATTTTAGAGTTTTGCTGTCCAACATCATGCCTAGCATTAGCAGTAGTGCAGCATACACATAAAAAATCCCTAAAAAGGTGAATCTCGTGTTAAATGTTATTATTACACTGAAGAAAAGTAATAAATCCTAAAAACGAAAACTACAAGGGGCCATCTATGTGGTACAGTGGGTTAGGCTGTCTGTCACCAGCGAAGCTGGCATCCCATATGAGCATGAGTTTGAGTCCCAGTTGCTCCACATCCAATCCAGCTCCCTGCTAATGCACCTGGGAAAGCAGTGGAGGATGGTTCAAGTGCCTGAGCTCCTGACACTCACATGGGAAACCCTGATGGAGTCCCAGGCTCCAGGCTTCAGTCTGGCCCATCCCAGGCCATTGTGGCCATTTGGGAAGTGAATCAGCAGATGCAAGATCTCTCTCTCTCTCCCTTTCAAAATAAAAATAACTACATCTTAAAAAAGAAATGGAAAAGCAAGCAGAACCAAAGACATAACAATTGGGAGAAATCAATAAAGTTGAAATTAGAAAACTAATAGAAAAAAATCAATAGAACCAAAAATATGGTTTTTTGAAATGGTCCTTGAATTCAATAAGACTATAACTCTAATGATTAAAATATAGAAAGATGTCACACATTAATAGTGTTAGAAGTGAAAGGGAAGACATCAATCTTGAGTCTTTGAACATTACAATGATAGGTGTTACTACAAACAATTCCATGCCTGCACATTTGATAACCTGGATGAAAGGAGCCAATTTCCTTAAAACCATAAACTGCCAAATATCATACAGGACTACATAGACACTCATGAATAGGCCTGTATCTATGTAATAAACTAAATCAATATTCAATAATCTTCCAAAACAGAAAGCACCCATTCTTGATGAGTTCACTCGTGAATTCTGTCAAACATTTAAGGAAGAAATTACAGCAATTGTATATCCTCTATTTCAGAAGACAGAAACAGAGAGAATACTTCCTACAAGATTCACAGTTAATTAAAACCAAACCCACATATAGACATCACAAGAAAACTACATACCATATTCTTAATGAATACAATTATTTCAGGTCTCAACAGTTCTCAATAATGCATTGGCAAATGCAATCTAACAATGTATAAATGGAATTATACACCACAGCCAACTAAGATTTATCTGAAGTATACAAGTCTGTTTCAATGATCCAAAAGCAATGAATGCATTCCATCACATCAACAAGCTAAAGCAGAAAATCACATGATCATAGCAATGGTGCAGATGAAGCATTTGAAAAAAAATCAACATTCATTCATAATTTTAAAAATTTCAGGGGCTGGCACTGTGGTGTAACTGGTAAGGCCGCCGCCTGCGGTGCTGGCATCCCATACGGGCGCCGGTTTGAGACCCGGCTGCTCCATTTCCAATCCAGCTCTCTGCTGTGGCCTGGGAAAGCAATGCAAGATGGCCCAAGTCTTTGGGCCCCTGTGCCCACGTGGGAGACCAGGAAGAAGCTCCTGGCTCCTGGCTCCAGCCATTGCAGCCATCTGGGGAGTGAACCAGCAGATGGAAGACCTCTCTCTCTCTCTCTGCCTCTGCCTCTCCTCTCTCTGTGTAACTGTGACTTTCAAGTAAAATAAATATTTTTTAAAAAAAGAAGTAAAATTTTCAGAAAACTAGAAATAAAAGAGAACTTTCTCAACTGGATAAAGAACAGAGACAAAAAAACAAATGAGCAACATTTTTAGTGGTGAGATATGAGAAGTTTCCCTGATAAGATCCAGAACAGAAGTATATCCCCTCCCATCACTTGTTTTCAACAGGTCATTGGGTGTTTTAACTAATGTAATAAAACAAGAAACAGAAACAAAGTATACAGATATAGAAGGAAGAAATGAATCTGTCTTTGTTTGAAGGTAGTATAATTGCTGATCTATAAAATTTAAAAGAATGGAAAGAAAAATCTTATTGCAGGATACAAATTTAGTATTTGAAATTCAAATATTTTATTGCATATCAACAATGAACAAGAGGAATTTGAAATTGAAAATATAATACCATTATGTTAGTACCCCAAAATGAAATATTTAGATATAATCTGAAAATATGTATAATATCTATATGAGAAAAATCTACCATACTTTGATGATATAAAATTTTAAAAGAACTAATTAAAGATAGATATAGTGTACATTCATGTATAGGAAGACTCAATATTGTTGAATGTAAGTTCTTTACAAATTAATCTATAGATTCAAGATAATACCAATAAAAGTCCCATCAATTTGATGAGACAGCAGATAGCTAGAGCAATGAAACAAGCTAGACAGCTCAGAGATAGGCCCATTTAAGTCAAATGATTTTTTGACTAAGGAACAAAGGTACTACAATGGAAAAAAGATAAAGATAGTCTTTTCAATGCCTGGGGCTGGAAAAGCTGATCCATATGCAAAACAGTGAATCTAGACATAGACTTTATATCTTTTACAAAAATTAAATAAAAATGGATCATAGATCTAAGTGCAAAGCAGAAAGTTGTAAAGCTCCCAGGAGATGGTGCCAGCATCTCATAGGGCCACTGGTTCGAATAATGGGAATTCAAGATGGTACAGCCACAATGTAAGTCATTTCGGCAGTTTCTTACAAAAATAAACATCTTCTGACCATATGAGCAGCTATTGAGCTTCTCAATATTTACCCAAATAGGCTGAAAGCTTATGTCCTTAAGGGAACTCGGATATAGGTGTTTATAGAAATTGTATCCATAATTAATAAAAGTTAGAAACAACCCAAATTTTCTCCAGTAGGATAACATAAATAAATTATGATATATTCAGACAGTGCGATATTAATCTGTACTTTAAAAAGATGAGCTATCAACTCATCTGGGTTGGCTGGATACAAATGCCCTGTACCCATCCTTGCCGCAGAGAAGAACCAGGAAAAGGAAACAACATGTTTCTAGGAAATTAAATGAGGTACATATTCAATAAAAAAGTTATGGGGCCTTAAATTGCATAGAGACTTGGAAAGCCAGAACAAGGAATTTTTCAACTCCTACCCTGGCTCCCTGATCAAGGAAGCATCACCTTGGTGAAAAAAGTGAAGCATGAAAGCACAACTCCATCATCATTGAAGACCAGCCTATCAAACTATAAGAGAATGTCCATCTTCACAAGCTTTAAATTCTGTATTGAAAGCTAATTGGGATCCAGAAACTAACTGCCTTGCCCCCCAAAAGGAGCCAACTCTGTCCCCCTGCACCCAAACCACAAACATGAGCTGGTATAGTACAGCCACTGTTAAACTCCATTCTATCCAAGGCCCAGTAGGTAGCTCCGCTACTTTCTAGTCTCTGGAACCAGTGTACTTTAGTAAAGGATGTAGTACAGACTCCTCCAAAGATGTGGGATTTCTGTGTACAAACCCCATAGTCACCTTTGCTCACTCTGTTAGATCAAAGTAAATTTCCTTTTGATTCTTGGGGTTCTGTGCTGGCATCAGCCTTATACATGAACCTCAGGGGAATGTGAGGAAGTTCACTTCCAGATCCTGTAGTTTATGTTTGTATGTGGCCAGGCTACAAGCCCCAGAATCACTCTTCATGACTTCACAGGACCTGGTAAGTTTCCCACTGCATCTTATAGACGTTGGGCTACTGTTGGTATATTCCTCATACTCATCTCACTTCACAAGTGTAGGACATGAACAAGACCCTTCCTACATTCCACTGCCCCAGGTCCATGGCTAGCAGCATAGTCCCCAGCATAACCTGTACTGGCCCCTTGAGACCTGGGCAAGATAACCTCCCTGACCTACAACTCTGGAACTATGACTATTTGTGCTACAGTCCTCATTCACCTAAGCCCACCATATAAGATCTGGGGAAGACACTCTGCCATTCCACTGCTTCAAGCCTGAGCCTGCCAATGCATAATCCTCAAAATTAATGTACATTTGCACAGTGGGACCTGGGTGAGCTCTTCACTTCATCCTGTGACTCTGAGATTGTGACTATTGGTGCAATCTTCCTTAGCCATTAGAGTTCACTTTGTGAGACCTGTGTTCTGTGCTCCAGGCACTAAATGCCTACCAAAACATTTGCTTTACTACATGGGACCTGGGAAAGGTATCTCCACACCCTCTTGTAATGGGACTATGGTTGTTAGCTCTGTAAGACCTCACATAACCTATGTCCAACCAGCAGGAAATGGGAATATTTATGTTGCACAGTTCCAGGCCCACAATATAGGCACACAAGCCCTGAATTCATGCATATTTACTTGACAGGACATGAGAGTGGTACATTCTTATTTCCCAAAGCACCAGAAACATGGTTACCGCCATTATAAACTCCAATAGAATTGGCATTCAATTCTGTGGTGCCTAAAGACACACATATTTGGAAGCCCACATTGCTACAAAGTCATATTACTATCTCTGTGAACTCTGGATAAGACAACTACAGTACTCATAAACACTTCTGACACTGATTACAGCTAAAGAAATCACACAGAAGTTATGCTTAGAACCAAAGCCAAATTAACAGCCAAACTGATACCCTGTATTCCATCTAAAAGAGAAGAGTATTCTCCCATGGAAGCTGCTCCAGACAAAAGAAGCAACAGTGGCACTAGATGTGCAGATGTCAACACAGGAACATAGGAAGCATGAAGAAGAAACCATGACACCTCCAAAGAAACAAAATAGCTCTCCAGAAACATAGCCTTATTTGAAGGAAATCTATGAAAAACGTGAAAAATATTTTAAATAACTATCTTAAGGAAACTCGATGAGATGCAAGAGAATACAGACAGAGATGAGAAAAAGAATGCATTATATGAATTAAAAATTCAACAAAATTATATAAATCACTAAAAGGCGTCATTCAAAATTTTGGAGCTGTACACTTCAGTTGATGAAATAATACATAAAAGTGAGAGCTTCAACAACAGAATAGGCCAAACATAAGAAAGAATTTCTGATCTTTAGGACTAGAAACAACCCAATCAGACAAAAATAAAGATAAAGGAATTAAAATGAAGGAAGGAAGCCTGTGAGACATGGTATACCATCAAGTAAAAAAAAAAAGTTATAGGAGTGCATGAAGGAGAAGAGAAGGAAAAGGGCATTGGAAACCTATTTAGTAAAATAGTAGCTGAAAAGTTTCCAAGTCTTGAAAAAGATGTGGACATCCTGATATAGGAAGCTCAAAGGACTCCAACCAACCAAACCAAGTATCCAAGGCACATAATAGCAACGTTTTCAAAAGTTAAATACAAGGAAAAATTCCAAAGAGAGTGAGAAAAATGTCAAGTTACACATAAAAGAAAATGCATTAGATTAATAAGCACATTTCTCAATAGAAATCTCACAGGTCATAAGAGAACAGGATGATATATTCAAGTTCCTGAAAGAAAAAAAAAAACATTGCCAATCAAAAATAATATATCCAGTGAAGCTCTCCTTTAGAAGTGAAAGAGAAATAAAATATTTCCTAGAGAAGCAAAAACAGAGAGAATTCATCACTACCAGACCATCCCTACCAAAAAAAATTTTGAAGATCCTAAATTACAAGTAAAGTGCTCACAACAACCAGGATGAACACACTTAAAAGTACAAAATTCACTAACAAACAGATACCCAAAGTTGTTATGACAGGCAGCTACCAAAACACAAAGATAAATAACAAGGCAGGCAGAAAGAAACAAAGAATGTATAAAGCAATCACTAAGCAATCAACAAAATCAGAGAAATTAATTCTCATCTAGTAATATTAAACTTGAATATAGAAGGATAAAATCCCCCAGTTAAAAGATATAGTTGGCTGAATGGATAAAAAATTAAGACCCAACTTTGTGCTACTTACAAGAAACTCAGTTCACAGGCAAAAATACACATAAGTTGAAGTGAAGTGTTGGGAAAAGACATTTCATGAAAATGGAAACCAAAAGTAAACAGGAGTAGCTCCGATTTTTAATTGAAAGCTGTAGAAGACATAACAACTGCAAACATGTACTCACCCAACACCAAGCTAATCAGATATATACTATTAGAACAAAAAGGAGAGATAGGCTCCAAAACAATACTAGATGGGGACTTCAACACTGCATTGACATCAATAGACAGATCATTCAGATAGAAAAATAAACAGACATGATAGTTGAATCACACTATAGAGCCAACAGACCTAATGGATATTTTCAGAACATTACATCCAGTAGCTACAGAATAGTTTCTCATTAGCACATGGAATATTTTCCCATAACAAATTCTAGTGAGGATGTGAAGAAAAGAGAAGCCTAACATGCTGCTGGTGAGAGTGTAAATTAGTACAACCATTAACAGCCATTATGGAAAATAGTATGGAGAGTCTTCCAGAAATTAAAAATTGATCAAATACCATATGACCCAGCTGTCCAACTTCTGGTAATATACAGCAGAAGTCAGCATATAAAAGAGATACCAATGCTCCTATGTTTATTGCAGCCCAATTTACAACAGCAAAGAAATGGAATCAATTCATATGTACATTGATTGATGACTGGAAAAAGTCATTGAGGCACAGTCTGTTGAGCCACCCCTTGAGACACCTACATACCATATCAAAGTGCCAGTTCATATCCCAGCTATTCTGCTTCTGATTCAGGCCCCCACTAACAATCTTGGGAATCAGCAAGTTATGGCTTAAGTACTAAGGCCCTACCACATACTGAGAGACCCAGATAGATTTCCTGTTTCCCAAGTTAAACCTGGCCCAACCCTGGTCATGGTGGCCATTTGGGGAGTGAACCAGTTGATGGAAGATCTCTCTATACCCCTTTCTCTTCCTTTTTGCTGTCACTCTGCCTCTCAAATAAATAATAGTAAATGTTTAAAAAAAGAAAATGTAATATATATCCATGAATTAATATTACATAGCTATCAAAAAAAATGAAATCCTGCAACAAAATTCAGCAGCAAAACAGTGTGAGTTCAACCTCTGCTTCTCCCTCACATATTGTCAGGTAACTCAAGGGGAATTGATTTTACACTCTACCCCCACATGGATGCAAGGATAAAGTACAAAATAGTGGCCTACTTTCTTTTTTTAAAATGATTTATTTATTTGAAAGTCAGAGTTACACAGAGAGAGAAGGAGAGGCAGAAAAAGAGAGAGAGAGAGAGAGCTGCAATGGCTGGCGCTGTGCCGATCCGAAGCCTGGAGCCAGGAGCTTCTTCCAGGTCTCCCATGCAAGTGCAGGGGCCCAAGGACTTCGGCAATCTTCTACTGCTTTCCCAGGGCAAAGCAGAGAGCTGGATCTAAAGTGGAGCAGCTGGGACTCGAACCAGCACCCATACGGGATGCTGGCGCTGCAGATTGGTGCTTTAACCTGCTGTGTCACAGCGCCGGCCCAAGCATACATGCTTTTAAAAGCTATTTATTGGCTAATGTACACAAGTTGCTTCCAGTAATTCATTTGTTTCCTATGACAAGCAATGTTGTAATGAACATCCTTGTATGCATATTCAGTTAATTTTATAATACATGGGTCTGTCCTTGTTAAGGAATACAAATTACCTAGTACCTAGGATCTTGCTGGATAAAAAATTACTTAAAATTCCTTTATGCCAGAATTTTCTCAAAAGCCTAGTTATAAGGAATAATATGCAATTGAGACCATTTTAAGACTATGTAGTCAACTAATTCTTGATTTGTTAAGTCTTATTCCGTCATAGTGCCATAGAGCAATGTTCTCAGAAAATATTTTTCAATCATGAAATAATGCTCTTTAAATTGTTTCTTTGGGTTAAATTTGGAGAAGCCCTAATAAATAACTTTCCGATTTGTTTAATCATCTGTGCAGTCAAAAAATATTTACTGAGCATCTACCATGTGCCAAACATTGAGCTCAGTTTTTGTGACACATCCAAGAACGAAATAAACAATAATTCCTGATTTCATGTAGTTTACATTTCATTGGGGAGAAACAGACAACCTTCAACATACATAAATTAAGTAAATTTTATAGTATGTTACAAGAAAATACATGATGAGATTAAAGAAAAGGTAGAGGAGGGTAAGTGGAAGTGGGAATTTTGGTAGTGAGGTATGAGGGCAAATTGCTCTATTAAGTAGGTCTCTTTGAGAATGTGATAGTTCATCAGAGACCAGAAGGAATTCATAAAATGTAACAAGAAACATCTAAGGCAAATGCCCTATTGACTCAGTGCAAAGGAATTTGTTGCAGGAATAACGATGAAGATTTTATTCACTTGTGTATTACTCATGATCCTCTTTTTAAAAAACAGTATTTGTTTATTTGAAAGGCAGAGAGTTACAGAGAGACAGAGTCAGAGAGAAGTCTTTCATCCGCAGGTTCACTCCCCAAATGGCCACAATGGCTGGAGCCGCACCGATCTAAAGCCAGGAGCTAGGAGCTTCTTCTGGGTCTCCAACATGGGTGCAGGGGCCCAAGGACTTGAGCCTACTACTTTCCCAGTCCATAGCAGAGAGCTGGATCAGAAGTGGAGTAGCCCAGGCTCATAAAAGATGCCGGCACTGTAGGTGGCGGCCTTACCTGCTGTGCCACAGCGCTGGTCCCTATTTATTGCCCTCTTAATAGGAATTCCTGAAAGAATGTTATGTAAGAAAAAACTTAGCTTCAACTGAACAACTGGAAAAATGCATACCAGTTGTTCCGCTGAAACTGGTTTTTTAAAATTTATTTATTTGAAAGGCAGAGTTTGCAGAGAAAGACACACAGAGAGAAACAGAGAGAGAGAGAGAGAGAGAGAGAGAGAGAGAGAGCTGGACTGATCCAAAGCCAAGAGCCAGAAACTTCTTCCTGGTCTCCCTCTTGGGTGCAAGTGCCCAAGTACTTGGGCCATCCTCAGTTGTTTCCCCAGGCACATTAACATGGAACTGGATTGGAAGTGGGGCAGCAGGGATTCAAACTGGCACCCATATGGGATACTGGCACTGCAGGTATCAGCTTTACCTGCTATGCCACAACTCTGGCCCCACTGTTTTTTTCTTATATAACATTATTACAGTTTTTTTAAATTTTAATAAATTTATTTGATAGGCAGAGAGGTAGAGACAGAAAGACAGAGCAGCCATCTGCTGCTTCATGCCCCAACTGTCTGCAATGACAAGTTTTTCACACAAGAGGCAAAGACACAACTGAGCTATTATCACTGTCTCTCAAGATTTAAATAGTGGCAAACTGGAATCAGGAGCCAGAGCTGGGAATCTAGTCCAGGCACAGATATACGATGTGGGCATATTAACAACTAGGCCAAACACCCACCCCAATTCTTCCAGTTTTATGATGAAAAAATCTGAGTTTATGTCTATTTTCAAGATCCTGGCCACGTAGGAGTTGAATATGGATTCTATTGCATCAGGGCGTTGGTATTGGATATCTGGTGGTCCTGGATTACGCTGCTGAGTGAGACTGTTGCAGCTTAGAATGCGACAGATCTGTAGCCTGTTCTGAAGAACTATCCCACCGCTTGATCACTTCTGAAAGCAACTTCCCTTGGATTTGAGTTGTGAAGGAGTAGGTTGTTCCTAGAGCATCCCAAATTTAAAACTGAAGTATTGGAAAATAGCAAGAATGACAATATAATAATAACAATGCAATATAAGCATTGTTATAGATACTTTCATGTTTGGTATCTCATTTCACAACATAATCACCCCATGGAAATATATATTATAACCCCTCCTGTGCAAATGAGGAAATAAGAGAAAGCAGCTGGAAAATAGTGAAGTAGAAATTCAATTCAGATGTGTCTGACTTAAAAGTATTTTTAAAAGAAGTTATTTATTTTTTCAAAATAAACATTGTACACAGCACCCTGCAAGACTCTTTCTTTCAAAAGACATCTCTCTAGAACAGTACTAATACCTCAGACATTATTTTCAATAACTAGAATGATTAATAAATCTGGGCCATACATTTTCATTAAAGTAGCATATATTATATATATGAAAGTAATTTTATAAGTAATAAAATTTACTAAATTTTCATAAACTGAATAAATCCTCAGATTACTAAATGAAATCTTACCAGTTATGCCATATTTTTAATAATTATAAAACATTGCAAGCATATCGAAAAATGAGATACCCCATGAATTCAACAACCTTATGCAAGTATTTTGTCTTCTGTATTTGCTACTGCCTTAGTTTCAAAGATTTGTTGAGATAGCATCTTCAGGATTGATGACTTTTTATGCCAGGTGTCACGTTAGACATTAAGATTACAGTAAGTAAAGCAGTTCTCATTATCATATAGTATATAATTCAATGGAAAGAAAGACACTGAGGAAATTATTATACATTACACAAATAATAGAATTAAGCATGAGTGCTATAGTCTAAGAGTCCATGGAGTGAATTTTCATGTACTGGATAATTCTGTTTTATTGATAACACTGCTTTAAATGTACATTAAATTTAAGGGATTTTTATTCCGATAGGGTCATAGTCAAAGTGGATGTTCTCTCCTCCCTTCGGAGAAGGGTACCTCCTTCTTTGATGGCCCCGTTCTTTCCACTGGGATCTCACTCACAGAGATCATTCACTTAGGTCTTTTTTTTTTTTTTTCCCATGGTATCTTGGCTTTCCATGCCTGCTATACTCTCATGGGCTCTTCAGCCAGATCTGAATGCCCTGAGGGCTGATTCTGAGGCCGGAGTGTTGTTTAGGACATCTGCCATCCTATGAGTCTGCTGTGTATCCCACTTCCCATGTTGGATCTTTCCCTCCCTTTTTGATTCTATCAGTATTAGCAGATACCTATCTTGTTTGTGTGATCTCTTTGACTCCCAGACCTATCAGAGCTATCAATTGTGAGCTGAAATTGATCACTTGGACTAGTGCGATGGCATTGGTACATGCCATCTTGATGGAATTGTGTTGGAATCCCCTGCACATTTCTAACTCCACCATTTGCGGCCAGCGAACCCTAAAGTCAGCGAACCCTAAAGGCTTCCATAGCCCTTGCAACTCATGACTGGAGCCCAGGGAGATTACTGACGCCATGAACAGGAGTGTCAAATTGTTAAGTCAGCAACAGGAGTCACTGTGTACTTACACCCCATGCGGGATCTGTCCCCAATGTGTCGTCTAAAGCCAAGTGATGCTACGACTGGTACTGAAACAGTATTTTTATACTTTGCGTTTCTGTGTGGGCGCAGTCTGATGAGGTCTTTGCTAATTATATACTGAAGTGATCTTCTGTGTATAAAGAGAATTGGAAATGAAAAAAAAAAAAAACAACAACCTGGTGTTAAAATGGAAAAGGCATAGAAAATTAATTATTTTGAAAAAAAAATTATGTAGGATCTCTGTCTTTAATGTGCTGTACATTGCTATTTTATGCTATAATTAGTAATCCAATGGTAGTTTTTTCACTTGATGTTGCTATATGGGCAAAATGTTGAAATCTTTACCTAATATATACTAAACTGATCTTCTGTGTACAAAAAGAATTGAAAATGAATCTTTACACGAATGGAAGGGGAAAGGGAGCGGGAGGGGGGAGGGTTGCGGGTGGGAGGGAAGTTATGGGAGGGGGGAAGCCATTGTAACCCATAAGCTATACTTTGGAAATTTATATTCATTAAATAAAAGTTTAATAAAAAAAAATAAATAAAAAAAAATTTAAGGGATTTTTCTGGGATTAGATTTTTAGACTTGGGCAAGATCTGCCTTTTCTTTGCAGTGAGTACCTTCGGTCAGCATTGAGTAAGATAGAAGGAATACAAATGAAAAACGTTTTTTCGTTCGCTAAATATATTAACTATGTTGGAATTCTGATAAGATTTTTTTCTGTAGAAAATGTGAATTTTCTCCTACTTTTGTTATAATAAATATTTACTGCAAAGAATACAAGGTTGGGGCCGGCACTGTGGCATAGTGGGTAAAGCCGCCGCCTGTAGTGCCTGGCACCCCATATGGGCACTGGTTCGAGTCCCAGCTGCTCCACTTCCGATCCAGCTCTCTTCTATGGCCTGGGAAAGCAGTAGAAGTTGGCCCAAGGCCTTGGGCCCCTGCACCCGCTGGGACACCTGGAAGAAGATCTTGGTTCCTGGCTTCAGATCGGCATGGCTCCGGTGCAGCCAATTGGGGAGTGAACCAGCGGATGGAAGACCTCTCTCTCTCTCTCTCTCTCTCTCTCTGCCTCTCCTTCTCTCTGTGTGTAATTCTGACTTTCAAATAAATAAATAAATATTTAAAAGAAAAAAGAATGCAAGGTCTGCCTGAAATATCTCTCTTTTGGAACAGAGGTGGTTATCATGCCACTGGCTCATGATTATTTATTAAATAAATGAGAGATTGAAGATGAGTTTATATTTTAAAACAAATCAGGGTGAATTTAAAGGACTTCAATAATGATAGTATAAACCGTTTAGTGATTCCCTTTAGGAAAAAAAATACAAAACTGGACATAGTTGTCAATAGAAACAATTTCTCAGAATTGAAATCTAATCAAATAAAGAAACAAGTTGAGAAATGTTTATTCTAAAAAAAAAAAAAAGTGCTAAATCTCCAGGTAAGAATGGCAGTAGACTGTGGCCTTTTCTGTATCCTAATTTGGTCTGTGAGAACTAGGTATTTGCCAGCCAAGGACTACCTATGAAAAAGAACAGCTTAAATGCTCAAGGCAAAAACTCAATTGTCCATGGCAGAGTTAAAAATCTGTGACTTTGATGGCTAACAATGGAGAGCTCAGGAGCAGTTTAGGAAAACAGTACATTGCTAGCTCCAAGTTGCATTTTTGGTATAAGTGGCAGACCATTCACTTCCAAAATGAAATGGAGAACATTGGAAATAACAGTGCAATAGAAAAGCTGACATTACATATCAACATGTCCCTGGTTTGCTGAGAATATCAGCAGACCCCTTTTTCCAATACTCTAGTCAGTGGATGACCTATAGAAAGTATTGGTGGCAGACATGTCCTTGCACTTTATCCCCACATTCTTACTATATATTGGTAATCTGAGTAAGGAAATTGGTGAAGAATGGAGTCTTCTTCTTACCTCCACTCCTCAGCTCTGTGTTGAGAAATAGCTGTTCTGATAGGCTTGGTATTCTAAGGGTAGTTTACATTTCGTCTTAGTTGGCTACAACAATTTTGAATGAGTTCTACAGAGAGCAAATACGAACAAATGCCACACTCCCTACTACTGGGATGTGGAAAACATACACTACATGGTGGTGGAAGCCAAGTGTTTGTACCGCTCCTCTCTCAAACCCCCTCCCTCCAATTCCCCAGACACACACAACTCTTACCCAGGGAGAATATAGGTGAGCCATGCTAGACGGTGATGAGCAAGTTCTCTATGCCACCCTTTCCCCCAAGTCCTATTCTGTAGCGCACAGGCTTTTTCCAGGGAAGATTTGGAGCAAGCCTCAAAGCCTGGGAGCACTCTGTTTTTGCCAAAGGGCCTAACATTATTTGGATCAGCCAGTGGAGCAATTTATGCCTTCAGGCATTGTAGAAAATACTGCAGCAATCAGCTAGCAGTTAGTGGAGACTAGCAGCGGAGTGTGATACCAATAGAAGTGGATCAGTCAGAAGCATATGGGGGAGTTCAGATAAAGGCAAAAAGAACTCAGCTAAAACAACAGTCATCAGTGGTCATACATAAAACTGGAGATATAACTAATGCTTCTCTCTGTGAGAAACAACCAGAAATGGAATTTCTGATGTACAAATTCCTGGCTGAATTCAGACATACACCTATACTCACTGAACAGTGAAAGCAGTCTTTAAGTCATACTCAGTTCCGAAATAATGGAGCAATTACATTGGAAAACTGTCTGGCAGTTCACTATAAAGGTTAAAAAGAAAGCAGAGAAGAAAGAATTTATGTTTTCACCACAAAGAAATGATAAATGTTTGAAAAGGCAGATACATTTACCCTGATTTGAACATTAAACAATATAGAAATGCATCAGATCATCACATGGTATCTCAGAAATGTGTACAATTTTTTATAAATTAAAAATTAATTTAAAAAGCTTAGAGTTCGCATATTATCAAAAATTCCACTCTTAGGTATATGCTCTATACAAGTAAAACATACATCCACAAAAATTATGTGCATATCCACAGCAACATTATTCACAATAACCAAAAGGTAGAAATGACCCAAATGTCTATCAAATGATCAACAGATCAACAAAATTTGGAACAGCATGCTGTGGAAAATTATTCTTCAACAGAAAGTAAGGAAGCACCCACACATTCTACAATGTGAATGAAGCTTCAAAACACTATGCTATGTGGAAGAAGCAAATCACAAAGATGCCATATTGTATAATTATAATTCTATTAACTGTTCAGAACATGTAAATACGGAGAAACAGACAATAGATTATTGTTTTATAGAGGATGGGAGTGGAGGGTGTGTAGTGGCTGTTAATGGGAATGTGTTAATGGAAACATAAAAAGATAAAAAAGAGTTACGCCATAGAAACATTGATTAAAATTGAGCTGTGTGGCTATAGTAAATATCAGACAAACTAGACATTAACATAGTGAATTTCACTAGAAACAGAAATATTTCAGAATGATAGATGCCAGGAAGTCATGACAATTATAAGTACTGCACAACAGAATCTCAAAATACATAGACCAAACACTAACAAACTTGAAAAGGAAAAATAGGCACTTGATAGTAAAAATTTCAATGCTCTTCTCTCACTAATACAACTACTAAATAAAATCATAATGCATGTTCTTTCTATACATGTGCACAGGGCAGAGTATATGTGAAACCACAAAACAAATCTTAATAAATTCCAAAGGTTTGAAGTAATACAGAGTGGAGGAAGGTATTGTAGTGCAGTAGGTTAAACCCCTCCTTAGGACTCCCATATCAGAGTGTCAATTTGAGTTCTGACTGCCCCATGTTTCCAATTCAATTTCCTATTATGAACTTGTGAAGCAACAGATGATAGTGTAAGCACTTAAGTCCCTGCCACCCATGTGAGAGACCTGCAAGGAATTTCTGGCTCCTGCATTCAGTCTGCTCCCTTCTAACCTTTTGCAGCCATTTAGGGAGAGAACCAGCAGATGGAAGACCTCTCTCTGTCACTGTCCCTTTCTCTGTCATTATGCCTTTCAAGTAAGTAAATCTTTCTTGAAAAGAAATAATACAAAATATGTTTTCTGATAGCATCAGAACGAAATTAGAATAATCAACTGAAACACACATTGAAAGTCATCAACTATTTGTAATTATAAATTAAGTAATGTATTCCTGAATAACTCATTGGTTAAAAATCAAAAGGGAAATATCTGGAATTGAATAAAACTAAAAGCACAACATCAAATGTGTGGCATGTAACTAAATAATTGCTGAGAGGGAAATTTATAGCTGTATATTAGAAGAGTTGACAGTTTTAAAATAAGTAGTTTTTTATTCTGCCTTAAGAAACTAGAAAGGGCCCCATGTTGTGGCTCAGCAGGTACAGCTGCTGACTGCTAGGGTGGCATCCGATAAGAGCATGGATTGGAGTTCCAGCAGCTCTGCTTCTAAAACAGCCCATTGCTTACAGAAATCAGCAGAATATGATCCAAATACTTGGGCTCCTGCCACCCATGTGGGAGACCCTGATGGATTTCCAGGCTCCTAACTTCAGGCTGGCCAAGCCTGCCTTGTTGTAGCCATCTGTGGAGTGAACCAGCAGATGGAAGATATTCTCCCTCCCTGCTGCCTCTCTCTTAGTGTGTTTGTGTGTGTGTGTGTGGCTCTGATTTCCAAATAAATAACATAAATCTTTAAAAATAAGAAGCCTAGAAAAAGAGTAAATCAAATTCAAGATAAAGAGAATTAAAGGTATAATGAAAGATAACAAAATAGAAAACAATAAAGTTAATGAAACTACAGTTTCAAAAAAGTCAACATCAACTGAATCAATTAGTAAGAATAAACAAGAAAAAAGTAGAGAAAAGATAAATTATAAAAATCAAGATTAAATGAAGATATTGTTAAAGATATTATAGAGATTGAAATGGTTAATGAAGCATTTTCTGTTTCTGGATGTCATTTCCTTTCCTGCTCTAGTTTTTACTGTGTTTAGCCTTCCTTTTTTATAGTTAAAAGAAGGTATTGATTAGTATTATCTCATAAAACATACAATGGAGCACCTACTCTGGCTCTTAAGATTACTCTAACCTAGTCCCTTTATCTCGAGGAGTTGGTACTCTAGTCGAAGAAGCATAAGAGAAAGCAATTGCATGTAAAATAATGTCCAGTGGAGCACACCATACGCAGACATGTACAAATAGTCTGTCCTTTAACTGCTTTGTGGAAAACTCACCTATTTCTTGCTTTCTCTATCATCACAGAAGCAAATTGTTTGCTTGTATGAATGTAAGAGTTGATGTAATAGTATACCTGATGACTAATTTTCTCTCTCTACTTGTAGGCTGGAGTGTTTCCTATACTGGACTTCAAGAGGCAATTTATTTCATACTTAAGGGTAAGTGCCTGGTTGGATTGTGCCTGTTGATATTGAATTCAAAAGCAGTACACCTAGAGGTGACTTCCCAGGGTCTGCAAAATTGTGATGGTTAAGGAGTAAGAATTGCGATCGCTTGTAGATCTGTTCCTGGAAGCAAGCTGACAGAAAACGCAAGCTGAAACACATATATATCATTTGTATTTATTTGTTCACTTTATTGTCTCTCTACCTTCATCTACATCAGACATGAAGACCCAATATTGTGACGGTTTTTCTCTACTGCTCTTACCCAAGCTTCCAGCACAATTCTGAGCACATTTAGCACTTAGAAAATGTGTGTTAAGTGTGTTAGTGAATAAATGAAGAAATATCATCGTTATAAATAAGATTGTAATTGAGACATGTATCTGGGAAGGAGGTTGCAGAAGTTCCTCTTTTTCAATATAATTTTTTTCCCTTGAAATAGCAGGTGAGGTGATTGAGACCAAGAGAGAAGGCAGTGCAGTAGAGTGCTTGAGGAAATTGGTTAAGGGTTTGGCCAGCTTTCAGAGGAATAATGAAAGAGAGCTTCATGAAGTCTAATGGAATGGTTGTTGGCCTCTCCCAAACAGTAGGAGAGTCTGGATATACAGTGATGCCATACTCCACTGTGATATAATTTGCTTCACTAACTTTCAATAGCCAAAATGAAGTAATGGAGACAACAGTTATTTGGGTTAAACATCAAGAGTTTGCAGCATCGATGATCATCAATATGGAGGAATAAATATGGAATAAAAAATAAGTTGATTCATTAGTGATTGATGGTATATTTCAGTTGTTCATAAATATCTCCCATCCTGCATATCATCTTTGGTATTTGACATAGATATTTCTACAATGAAGAAGTGGGAAATCCATTTTCTCTAAAAGCTGGCAGACCTTTGGTTATGGCATAAATTACTTCGGAGGTTGGAACATTAGAGGGTTCCTGCTGGTCTTCTCAGAATACTAGTTCTCACAAACCAGGTATTATAATATAAGTCTAGGGGCTATATGAAGAAGACACATATTGGTGTCCTGGCTGATATGTTCAGTTAGATGACAAGCAGCAACAACTGGCTAGCTATATGAGTGAGCACATTTGAAGGTGGCTCTCTATGATCCCTCCATGCACTATCTCAGTGAAATCCACATGCAACAGACCTAAGTCTTTCCTATCAAGCCATATGAAAATAGTAATTTCATGAGCTACATGAATTATTGTTATAGCTTAAGCCACTACATACTGGTAGCTATGAATTCTTCATGAACTATGGTGTATAAGCAAAATTTATGAAAGTACTAATAGACTTGGAAAAGAGAAAAATATGCATTAAGGGACTGCTAATTTCCCTGACATTGGAGGGAATGTAGAGTGCGTCTGAAGTGCTGAGATAACTACATAACAGTAGGAGGCTGATAAGGAAGAGAAGTTTGTAGCTAAGATTTAGAAGAGAAATCATTTCAAGTGATGGCAAGATTGAGGCTGGAGACCTGGGAATGGATGATAGAAATGGTGTGTTTGTAGAGGTCAGTGGAATCCTGAGGTCAGGGACTGTAAAACTAAGTTTTTGAATGACTGATTCAGAAGGATATTGAAATAATTATGAATGTAGAAACACCAGTGGTCTGGAGGATCTGAGAAGGGCATTTTATTAATACAAGATAAAAGCAGAAAGAGTCCTAGAAAAAGAATATCGTGTATGAAATATGAAACTAAAAGCCCGTGTCAGACCCTGTTGTGCTGCTAATGAGCTATGTAGCATGAGAAAGTTTCATCAAGCCCATAAAAGCCTCGTGCTTTTAATCTTTAAAATGATGACCCAGAGTAGAAAAGTACCTTCTAAAATCGTCTTGTTAGGGTATATTGACACAAAAACAAATACATGATATAAAAATAGGCTTACGTGTATATAAAAATTCAGTATATGGTACAGGTGGCATGACAAATTGGAGGAAGAAAAGTATTGAACCGAGGCATTCCAATATGAGACACAAGCATCTTAACTGTTAGCCTAAATGCCAACCCTTCCCTTTTTTCAGTCTCTTTGTTGTTCATATTTGTAATTTCTGTGTTCTATTTTCAAGTTTACTAATTCTTTCTTCTGCTCTCTTTATTCAGCTGCTGTGCATACAAATTGAACTTTTTTCAGTTACTGTATTTTTAATTTTAAAATGTTCATTTGATTCTTTATATTTTCTTTTTGCTGAGCCTTTATTTTGCTATGCTGAGACTTTACGCCTTTCACTTGCTTCAATAGGTTTCTAATTATTAATTGAAATATTTTTATAATGATCATTGCTTTAAAATCTCTGTAAGTTAATCTAAAATCTCTGTCGTTTTTAGTCTTGTGGTCTGTTGTCTTTTGTCATTCCACTTGACATCTTTCTTTTTTTTTTTTAAACTTTTATTTAATGAATATAAATTTCCAAAGTATAGCTTATGGGTTACAATGGCTTCCTCCCTCCCATAACTTCCCTCCCGCCCGCAACCCTCCCCCCTCCCGCTCCCTTTCCCCTTCCATTCATGTAAAGATTCATTTTCAATTCTCTTTGTATACAGAAGATCAATTTACTATATATTAGGTAAAGATTTCAACATTTTGCCCATATAGCAACATCAAGTGAAAAAACTACCATTGGATTACTAATTATAGCATTAAATAGCAATGTACAGCACATTAAAGACAGAGATCCTACATAATTTTTTTTTCAAAATAATTAATTTTCTATGCCATTTCCATTTTAACACCAGGTTGTTTTTTTTTTTTTCCATTTCCAATTCTCTTTATATACAGAAGATCACTTCAGTATATAATTAGCAAAGACCTCATCAGACTGCGCCCACACAGAAACGCAAAGTATAAAAATACTGTTTCAGTACCAGTCATAGCATCACTTGGCTTTAGACGACACATTAGGGACAGATCCCGCATGGGGTGTAAGTACACAGTGACTCCTGTTGCTGACTTAATAATTTGACACTCCTGTTCATGGCGTCAGTAATCTCCCTAGGCTCTATTCATGAGTTGCCAGGGCTATGGAAGCCTTTAGAGTTCGCTGACTTTGGTCTTATTCCGATAGGGTCATAGTCAAAGTGAAGGTTCTCTCCTCCCTTCGGAGAAGGGTACCTCCTTCTTTGATGGCCCCGTTCTTTCCACTGGGATCTCACTCACAGAGATCATTCATTTAGGTCTTTTTTTTTTCCATGATATCTTGGCTTTCCATGCCTGCTATACTCTCATGGGCTCTTCAGCCAGATCTGAATGCCTTGAGGGCTGATTCTGAGGCCGGAGTGTTGTTTAGGACATCTGCCATCCTATGAGTCTGCTGTGTATCCCACTTCCCATGTTGGATCTTTCTCTCCCTTTTTGATTCTATCAGTTAGTATTAGCAGATACTTGTCTTGTTTGTGTGATCCCTTTGACTCTTAGACCTATCAGAGCTATCAATTGTGAGCTGAAATTGATCACTTGGACTAGTGCGATGGCATTGGTACATGCCATCTTGATGGAATTGTGTTGGAATCCCCTGCACATTTCTAACTCCACCATTTGCGGCCAGTCCGATTGAGCATGTTCCAAATTGTTCATCTCCTCCCTCTCTTTTTCCACTCTTAGATTTAACAGGGATCACTTTTCAGTTAAAATTTAAACACCTGAGAATAATTGTGTGTTAATTACTGAGTTCAACCAATAGTACTAGACATCTTTATTGTTATTAGTATGATGAGTTATTTTTATCAACAACTGCACAGCTTGTGTTTTTGTAGACTTTTGACACTATGCAATAGGAGAAGGAGCATAACCTCATCAATGCCAGATGGACTTCGAAGGCCAGGTTCTCCATTTAACTTCTGTTGACCCCTGAGGAGGAAGGACTCTTCATGACTGTAGGGTGGGAGTGGAAATGCAGACTCTTGACTTGACCTCACTTACAACAGTCTGGCCTGTATGGGCAGAATTGCCTCATACCTGCTGCACACTAGCTTTTCCTGAAACCACAGGGAAGTGATCACATTGCCACGGAGCTGTGGTGACAATTCCGTCTCTCCCCTAGGACTCTTTTAATATCAACCTAACAGGCACAGGGAGCAGCACCTTGTTACCTCCGGACAGGGATGATGGCCCCAGGTGCCCCCTTATGCATCTAGGACACCACTCTGATACAGATAAGTTGAACGCTTCATCACATCTTCACAAGAGTGGAAATGTAAGCTCTTCACTTAGCCTATGGTAGTTAGAACGAAGGTGGGCAGTTTTATCTGTGGTATCCAGCTGGAGTAGAGTATACTGCTTGGAAGTTGTCTGGCTTCTAATCCTCCCCCTTGATTGGTCTTTTGGCTACAGGGGTTAGGCTTTTACTTGGGATTTTTTTTTGTTTGTTTTTGCTTTTTTGCATGTGAGCAATGTACAACTAATCTCCAGAATGCAGTATGGGATATGAGGCAAAAAGCTAGTCAGCAAACTCACTGCCATGTCCTTCTTCAGGTCCGTAGATCTCAGGATGATCTATTTCCTCCAATTTAGAAATTTTCTTATGTTTGGTGAAAAAGAAAAAATCTGTTCACTCTATCTTTCTTAAAGCTGAAAAACTGTTTACAAAGAAAATGTGATTACATTATAAAATATATTATTAAATGAGGATAAATATGTATGTATATCACATACACATGCATGTGTACATATATATGTATATATATACACATATACATACACACCAATATTATGGAATAATCACAGAATATGACTGCAGGTGCTTATGTATTGTTCAAGTTTTCAATGATGAGTATATATTACTTTTACAGTAGCAAAAAATTAACATTTTAGATTGTTTCCTTTACCTAAATAATCAGTAACTATGACAGGTAGAAATGTCTACAGGAAAATATGCAACCTGATTTGTAGAAAATTAATTAATTGACTAAATACAATTGTGTTATAAAAATAGCAAATTTTTTTAAAGATGTTGCTGTTAATTTTAGTGATAGCATGAGCATACATTATAGATGTAAATGCAAATAAATCAGTATAACTTTTTTGACCAGCAATTTTACAAAAATTACTAAAGTGCTCATGCCTTTAACTCATTAATTCCCTGCTTATAAACATATCCTAAGACAATTTTAAGAGGATATTTGTTATGGGATTTGTAAAATGATCACAAGGGGTATTTTTTTAAATCACAAAGAGTTTTTAAAATAGAAAATGCTACTACCAGATTTTCCAATGATTAAAGGGATACAAACTACCCATGAAGTACAATCACAATTCTACCAAATACACATAGGTATAAAATTGGGATAAATACTATATACTGAAATATTTAACTTTTAGAAGAGAAAATATTAGTTGATGAACATTTTTATTTCAACTTTCACATCAAAAATATTTTAATTGGAATTTAAGCTATATTAGAATTAAATTTTAAAAATGTTTTATTTTCATTTATTTATTTTTAATTTGTTGTTTAATTTTATGATTTAATAATTTTCTTGACAGGCAGAGTAGACAGTGAGAGGACAGAGAGAAAGGTCTTCCTTTTCCGTTGGTTCACCCTCCAATGGCCGCCGCAGCCGATGCGCTGCAGCTGGCGCACCGCGCTGATCCGAAGCCGGGAACCAGGTGCTTCTCCTGGTCTCCCATGCGGGTGCAGGGCCCAAGGACTTGGGCCATCCTCCACTGCCTTCCCGGGCCATAGCAGAGAGCTGGACTGGAAGAGGGGCAACCGGGATAGAATCCGGCGCCCCGACCGGGACTAGAACCTGGTGTGCCGGCGCCGCAAGGCGGAGGATTAGCCTGTTAAGGCACGGCGCTGGCCTCTTAATTGCTTTTGTAAATTGGGCTGCATAAACATGGGAATGCATGAATCTCCTTCATATGCTGATTTCAATTTCTTTGAATATATTCCCAGAAGTGTGGAAGCTGGGTCATATAATAGATCTATTTTTAGTTTATCGAGGAACCTCCAAACTCATTACTGTAATAGTTGTACTAATTTGCATTTCCATCAACAGTATATTAGGGAACTCTTTTTTTCTACAACTTTGCCAGCATTTGCTATATTTTGATTTTCAGATAAAATCCCTTCTATTTGCAGTGAGATGATACCTCATTGTTTTTTATTTGCATTTCCCAGTTGGCTAGCAATACTGGACACTTTTTCATTTGTATCTTTACCTTTTTTAAATTATTCATCTTCTAGGGGCCCATTTGCTCTTTTTTTAGATTTATTTTATTTATTTGAAAGAGTGAGAGAGAGAGAGAGAGAGAGAGAGAGAGAGTCTTCCATCCGTTGGTTCATACCCCAAATGGCTGCAATGGCTGGAGCTGAGCCCATCTGAAGCCAGGAGCCAGGCGCTTCTTCCAGGTCTCCCACGTGGGCACAGGGACCCAAGGACTTGGGCCACCTTCTGCTGCTTTCCCTGGCCATAGTAGAGAGCTGGATCAGAAGTGGAGCAACCAGGACTAGTGCCCATATGGAATGCATGAGCTGCAGGTGGTGGCATTATCCTGTTGCTCCACAGCACTGACCCCTGTCTTTGCCAATTTTTTTCTTCTTTTGGAAAATGTCTATAGATTTTTGTCTATTTCTTAACTGGATTGATTTGTTGTTCCATTTCTTGAATTCCTTATACATTCTGGATATTAATCCTTTCTCAGAAGAAGAGTTTACAAATTTTTTCTCCATTCTGTTAGCTGTTTCTGCACATTGTTAATTGTAACCTTTGCTGTTGCAGATGCTTCATAGCTTGATATAATCCCATATGTCTATTTTTGCTTTTATTTCCTGTGCTTATGAGTTCTTATTCAAAAAGTCATTGCCTATGCCAGTCTCTTGGAGTTTTTCTCCACTGTTTTCTTTTGGGAGTTGTTAGGGTTGGGTCTTAATCCTTAATCCTTAACCCATTTTGAGTTGATTTTTGCATAGGTTATAGGTAAGTTTTTTATTTCAAATGTCTGTATGTGGAAATTGAAATTTTCTATCACCATTTGTTGAAGACTCTTACTTCAGAGAATGTTCATAGTAAATTTGTCAGAAATCATTTGGCTGTGGATTTGTGGATTTATTTCTGGTGTTTCTATTCTGTTCCATCACTCTACATGTTTATTTATATGCCAGTGTCATTCAGTTTTAATTTTCATAGCCTTGTAGTATGTCCTGAAATCTGGTATTGTTGATGCATATAGCTTTTTTTTCATTGTTTAAGAGTTCTTTGGCTATTTGGGGTCCTTTTAGTTCCCACATGAAATTTAGGAGCATGGAATGAGAAACTATGTCTTTGAGTTGAGGGTCCAGTAATTTCCTAGATATTGCTTTATTTAATCTGGTCATATGAAAAAAATTGATTTTATAGTATGAAAGCTTTTATTTAAAGATTTTATTTATTTATTTGAAAGTTAGAGTTACAGACAGTGAAAAGGAGAGACAGAGAGAAAGGGTCTTTCTCATCTTATAGAGACACCAACTAATCAGGCTATTTGGATTATATTAGAAGTACTGTTAAGATGTGACGTGGTACTAAATTTTAAGTTTCTATAATGGAAAATGCTATTAATACAAAGGTTTGAGAATTAAAAAGTCTAATGATCTTGTGTTACTAGACATGATAGTTATCTTAATGAGAAAGCCCCAGAGGCCTAAAGGGTTACATACTTGTAAAATCCTACAGGTGCTTTCAAAAATACTGTGAAGTAAGCAAGTGCCTCTTGTTGGTTGATGAGTTTATAATTTTAAACATGGCAACTTAAAGTCTTTTGTCATCCACAGTCATATATGATTTGCTGCTCATAAAACTAAAGCGTTGTTGGTTGTGTGTTTAGCTGTCCTCCTATAGGTTCCTATGGACTTTTTCCAGCCACTTTTATTGTATTCAGTACTTTGGAATGGCTCTGTAAACAGATGAAGCCAATAATGTATTAACAGTACCAACTGAGAGAAAGTATGGTTAACTGAGGTTACTAAAAACAAAAAGCAATTCAAATCAACTGGCAATCGACAAAAAGAGTTAAAGATTTTAAAAGCTATTATTAAAATTGCTATATTGGTCTATTATGTTAGGTTATATGTGTGTACATATTGTATGTCCACATGGGAAAATTTTATTAAGAATTTTATTTTAATTGGCTTCTAGATAAGATTGTCCATAAATTTAAGCTGCTAAAATTAATCAAAGATACATTTTAATTCGTGTGACCTGAATCTCTACATCATATGTTTTAGACTTGTTGGTAGAAAGAAACTAAAAACATTTTATGTGGTTGTGCTTAAGTTTACTGGTTAAACAAACTACACCATGTTAGATATTTAAGAGGTGTTTCCAAATACATGATTCTTAAAATTTGGACCTTCTGGTAGATGTTTTCTTAAGTTGTTATCGAATGGTTGAAACGGTGTGCTAAGTATTCATGTAATATTGCTATTGTCAGCAAGCGATCTAGGACTTGCTCCCTCATTTCTCTATTCTAAGCCCAACTTGTTCTTTCATTTCTCTATTCTCCTCAAGGTAGGAAACTAATTCTATTATAAAGGAATCTGTAGGACGCACAATTTAATCTTTGGACCTTATAAAAGAGATGGCTAACATTTTTCTGTAATAGTATAGCCAAAATAAGAGCTTAAATTATAATCTCATAGCTAGATTTACTTCGCCATCAGCGAAGTAAACAGTAAGTAGAAAAAACCTCCCTTTCAGACCAAAGGGAAAGAAAGTTTTAAAGTGAGAATATAATTTTCCTCATGGGCATTGTCTACCTTAGAAAAACTACTACAGAACATGCCTGTGACTATAGACTTGTAGTTCAGGCCACCGAAGATTAGAGATGGGACTTGGGCACTCCCTTGACTTGCACCCTCTGGTCTGCTTTAACACAAACCAGGAGGAAAAGAAAGCTAGGCATCAGAAGCAATGGGTGACAGGCCCATTAATGGCTGATCTGTACAGTGATCTGCACTCAAGGAGACCCAACAGGCCAGTCCACTGTAGTGGCTTTCAATGTGGTAAGCCTGGGCTTCAGCAGAAGTCAGCTTTGAAGAGCCCTGGCAGCTCTGCCAAGAGTTGGATCACTGGAAATGGACCTTGCCCTGGAGTCGAAGGATGCCCAGGTCAGAGCCACAGATCTTATTGGCTCTAAGCTGAAAAGCCCTTCACTCAGCCCAACTTCCAAAGTGACCACTGCAGCTGAGGGGACGGCCAAGTAGGGTCAGCAACATTGCAGGCAGAACTGTAAATTTCTTGTTAGAGATGCCACCTGCCTTTACATAGCCAGCTCTCCTCCCAGGCCAGCTAAGTCATGAAAGTCAACAGAGTGCCTTCTCCTAGGAGATTCACACCTCCCTTAGGATGTACCCCATGTGAAGTGATAGATAGTTCTGGGCCTCTTAACTTACAAGGCCTAAAGCCCAACAGAATATTATCAAGCCCCTTCTATCAGGTTCTATTTTCCTCTCAATCAGAAAACTTAATTGTAGCTTAGACAGCACCTTTCTTAGAACCTCTAATAATGACTCTGTCCTTTGTTCTAGACCCTGTCTAGTGCACTTGGGCCTCATTCCTTCATAATCATAACCTCTACTCTACCACCAATGGCTCTACTCCCAACCTGTGTGTACTGATGGTCCTCTTCCCCACTTAATGCTGTATAATTGTTCAGACCTGGTTAATGCCACTCTTAGGATCATTGGTTACTATCCTCACCCTGTCTTTTATGACCTTGTCTAAATATGATCAGAGTCGGCAAACTTGGAAGGCTTCCATAGCCTTGGCAACTCATGACAACAGCCTAGGGTGGTTACTGGCACCATAAACTAGAGTGTCAATTTGTTGGGTCAACAACAGGAGTCAATGTGCACTTGCTCCTCATGTGGGATCTCTGTCTTTAATGTGCTGTTCATTGTGAGTTAATGCTATAACTAGTACTCAAACAGTATGTTTCACTTTGTGTTTCTATGTGGGTGCAAACTGTTGAAATCTTTACTTAATGTATACTAAATTGATCTTCTGTATATAAAGAGAATTGAAAATCAATCTTTATGTGAATGGAAGGGGAGAGGGAGCGGGAGAGGGGAGGGTTGTGGGTGGGAGGGAAGTTATGGGGGGGGGAAAGCCATTTTAATCCGTAAGCTGTACATTGGAAATTTATATTCATTAAATAAAAGTTAAAAAAAAGACAAAAATGTATTTGAGCAACAAACAACAAATTACCACATAGCAAAAAGACATCACAAAATCACAAATAGAGATTTTTTAAAATATTTATTTTTTGAAAGTCAGAATTATAGGGGGAGAGAGAGAGAGAGAAAAAGAGAGAGAGAAAGGGCATAGTCAGGAGCCAGGAGCTTCTTCTGGGTCTTCCACTCGGGTGCAGGGGCCCAAACTCTTGGACCATCTTCAAATGCTTTTCCCAGGTCATCAGCAGGGAGCTGGATTGGAAGTGGAGCAGCTAGAACTCAAATCAGCACCTAAGCAGGATGCCCCATCACAGGTATCGGTTTTATCCTCTATGCCAAAAAACTCATCAAGAGAGTTTTTAAACAAATTTCGTTGAACTGAATTTTAACAACATAAATTAAAAATTTTAGAATAATTATGTAGAATTCAATATTCTCACAATGTTGCGGAACTACCACTTCTATCTCAAATTATTTTCATCACCTCAGAAATGCTGTATCAATTAAGACATTGGCTTAATATTCTTTCTTCATATTCTTTCTCTTTCCCATCCTCCAGTAACCACCAAAATATATATATTTCCTGATTATGAATAGTTTACTTAAAAGGAATCACAAACATAATTTTTATGTTCAATTTCATTCACTTAGCATAAAGTTTTTGAGATCTATCCATTTTATAGCATGGTATGAATATGTTCATTTTCATGGGTCAATAATATTCCACTGTATAGATATTCCATATCTATGCATTTACTTTTTTTAATTTATATCTATCTTATAAATACAAACTGCACCTATGACTCTGATATACCATATGGGAACTGGTTTCTACCCCTGCTGCTCCATTTCTGATCCAGCTCCCTGCTATGGTCTAGAAAAGGAGTAGAGAGCCAGCGCTGTGACTCAATAGGCTAATCCTCCACCTGCGGTGCCGGCACCCCAGGTTCTAGTCCCGGTCGGGGCGCCGGATTCTGTCCCGGTTGCCCCTCTTCCAGTCCAGCTCTCTGCTGTGGCCCGGGAGTGCAGTGGAGGATGGCCCAAGTCCTTGGGCCCTGCACCTGCATGGGAGACCAGGATAAGCACCTGGCTCCTGGCTTCAGATCAGCACGGTGCGCAAGCCACAGTGCGCCGGTCACAGCGGCCATTGGAGGGTGAACCAATGGAAAAAGGAAGACCTTTCTCTCTGTCTCTCTCTCTCTGTGTCTGCTCTTCCTGTAAAAAAAAAAAGGAGCAGAAGGTGGCCCAAGTACTTGGGACCCTGCACCCATGTGGGAGACCCAGATGAAGCTATTGGCTCCTGGCTTTGGCTAGCCCAACCCTGACCCTGTGGCCATTTGGGGAGTAAACCTGCAGATGGAAGGTCTCTCTCTCTCTCTCCTCTCTCTCTCTCTCTCTCTCTATCTCTCTCTGTAACTCTGTCTTTCAAATAAATAAATAAATCTGTAGAAAAAGAGAAATAATCTAATTTAAAATATTCAAACCATTTGAACAGGCATTTCCTCAGCAGAGAGATAAAACGTCTGGGGGGCTGATGCTGTGGTGTAGTAGGTAAATCCACCACCTGCAGTGCCAGCATCCATCCAATATGGGCGCCGGTTTGAGTCCTGGTTGTTCCACTTCCGATCCCCCTCTCTGCTATGGCCTAGGAAAGTAGTGGAGGCTGACACAAGTGCTTGGCCCCTACATCTGCATGAGAGACCTGGAAGAAACTCCTAGCTCTGGCTTCATGTCGGCCCAGTTCTAGCCATTACGGACATTTGGGGAGTGAACCAGTGGATAGAATACCTTTTTCTCTGTCTCTCACTCTCTGTCTATAACTCTACTTCTCAAATAAATAAGTAAATAATCTTTAAAATGTCCTAAAACCACATGAAATAATTCCAAACATGATAATAATTACAGAAATATAAATTAAAACCAGTGGGAGAGACCACTCTATATCAATTAGAATATTTATAATTTAACAGAAAATACAAATTGCTAGTGAGGATATGGAGAAATTTGAATGACCATACATCGTACATAAGAATATATAATGATGCAGTTGCTGTGAAAAAAATTTTTGGCAATTCCTCCAAAAGTTTAACATACAGGCACCAGCAACACCTGGCAATAACCTAGCAATTCTACTTTTAGGTCTATATCCAAGAAAAATTACAACATATGTCCACATAAAACTTTATGCATCATTATTTATGCATTATTTATAAGAACTCCCAAAATAAAAACAACCCAAATTTCTGTTGACTGATGATTATGAGTGAATAAAGAAATGTGTTATACCCACTAAATGAAATATTGTTCAGCCAAAGATAGAGCAGTACTGATACATGTTGTATCACAGATGAACCTTGAAAACCTTATCATGAGTAAAAGCAGACACAATAGGCCATGTTGATATTAATTGAAACGGAAGGTGGATATATGGTTACCAGGGACTGAGGGGACAACAGAAAAAGGAATGACTGATAATGACCACAAGTTTGTATTTGTGGTGATGGAAATTTCTCATAGTAGGTAGTAATAATGGTTCCAAAACCTTGTGAATGTACTAAAACAACGTAATAGTACAAATATACTTCAACATGGTGAATTTTATGTTACTGAATTATATCTCAATAAAAAGTAAGTTCAGATGGTGGGGACATAGTTATAGAAAAAGTGTCTGGAAATATAGAGGTTTCAGAATCTACATTAGAGGGATGATCACCAGAATAGGTGAGTTGTTTGATATTAAGGAATCACATTCAGGCCATGAGGAAGAAGACCTCGGTCTACTTTTCATCCCATCAATAATATATCAAGCTTAAATTTATTTAACTTTTAAAAATAAGGACAATGGTTATATTACAGCAAACACTTCTTTTTACACTATTGTTCAATGAATTGCTCAAAATATTTGAGAATTTGAACCTATAACAGGGAAATATTAGAACTATCTCTGAAAAATGAATCTATGAGGATGTTATGATTTCTTAGGGATCTTGCAAAGAAGTCTCAGGATTGCAAACTATGACAAAAAGTTGTCATAAATAGTGCCACTGACCTATGTTTAATTAATGGAATATATAAACTTAGGCATATTATGCCTGTTTCTAGATCACAGCCTCCTATTTCATTTTTTTTTTGACAGGCAGAGTTAGACAGTGAGAGAGAGAGAGAGAGATACAGAGAAAGGTCTTCCTTCCATTGGTTCACCCCCCAAATGGCCGCTATGGCCAGTGCACTGTGCCGATCCAAAGCCATGATCCAGGTGCTTCCTCCTGGTCTCCCAGGTGGGTGCAGGGCCCAAGCACTTGGGCCATCCTCCATTGTCTTCCCTGGGCCAGAGCAGAGAGCTGGACTGGAAGCGGAGCAACCGGGACAGAACCGGTGCCCTGACTGGGACTAGAACCCAGTGTGCCAGCTCCACAGGTGGAGGATTAGCCTAGTGAGCCATGGCACCGGCCCACAGCCTCTTATTTCTGTAAATTTGTCCAACATGATCCATTTCTGGGGTCACAACAACTCTAACATCCTTTAAATTTGTATTTTAGGACAATTGTTCATTCTTTATTTTTAAAAAATTTTATTTAATAAATATAAATTTCCAAAGTACAACTTTTGGATTATAGCAGCTTTTCCCCCATAACCTCCCTCCCACCTGCAACCATCCCATCTCCCACTCCCTCTCTCATCCCATTCTTCATCATGATTCATTTTCAATTATCTTTATATATTATAGAAGATCAAATTAGTATATATTAAGTAAAGATTTCAACAGTTTGCACCCACACAGATACACAAAGTATAAAGTACTGTTTGAGTAGTAGTTTTGCAGTTAATTCACATAGTACAGCACATTAAAGACAGAGATCCTACATGGGGAGTAGGTGCACAGTGACTCCCATTGTTGATTTAACAATTGACACTCTTATTTATGAAGTCAGTAATCACCCGAGGCTCTTGTCATGAGCTACCAAGGCTATGGAGCCTCTTGAGTTCAAAAACTCCGACCTTATCTAGACAAGGCCATAATCAAATTGGAAGTTCTCTCCTCCCTTCAGAGAAAGGCACCTACTTCTTTGATGGCCGGTTCTTTCCACTGGGATCTCACTCACAGAGATCTTTCATTTAGCTCATTTTTCTTGTCTCAGAGTCTTGGCTTTCCATGCCTAAAATACTCTCATGGACTTTTTAGCCAGATCCAAATGCCTTAAGGGCTGATTCTGAGACCAGAGTGCTGTTTAGGACATCTGCCATTCTATGAGTCTGCTGTGTATCCTGCTTTCCATGTTGGATTGTTCTCTCCTTTTAAATTCTATCAGTTATTATTAGCAGGCACTAATTCATTATTTTGTTCACTCAACCAATAACTATAGGGTAGTTGCTTTGTATCAGGCACAGTGCCTGATAATGGAAATAATAGTACTTGTCTTAGCTCTTAAGAATTCTCCAGCATAGGAGCTGACATTCTGGCTCAGATAGTTAAGCTGAGGACTGCAACACAGGCATCTCATATCCAATGCCCATTGGAGTTCTAGGTCCTTCACTTTCCATCCTGCTTACTGCTAATGTGCCTGGGGAAGTAGTGGAAATGGCCCAAGTACTTGGATGCCTAGCACCCTCATGGGAGGCCCAGATGGAGTTCTAGCTCCTTACTTTGGCCTGGTCTAGCCCCTACTGCTGTGTCCATCTGAGGAATGAACCAGTGGATGGAAGGTTCTCTCTCTCTCTTTACTCTGCCTTCCAAATAAATCAATATATCTTTAGGAATTATTTAAAAAAAAATAACAACAAGATGGACACAACTGGAAACCATTATACTTAGTGAAATAAGCCAGTCCCCAAGAGACAGATATCATATGTTTTCCCTGATCTGAGGTAACTAAGAGTTCCTGAAATGTAATGTAGTGAAATAGACATTTTGAGAGTCAATGATTATTTATAGCCCTTGTGTCTTCCATTGAGGAATATTGTTTTGTTTTGTTTCATTTTCTTTTTCTTCATACTATTTGTCGAACTCTTTTAGTGTAGAGTTAACTATGCGATCACTAAATATACTGAAAATAGATCATTGTAAAAATTAAGATTGGGAATCCGAAATGGAGTAGGAGGAAGGATTGGATTATGGACAGGAAGGAGGGTGGGAGGGCGGGGGAATGCACTGTGTTCCTAAATCTATCAAGTATATAAAACTTGTATAATTTAAATAAAATTTTTTAAAAATTTAAAAATTATGAGAAAAAGGAAATCACAAAAAATAATTGTTACATTTGCTAATGGCAGAGATGTATTTAGTTACAATGAAGTAAAAGAATAGAGTTATCAGTTCTACTTGGAGGGTTCAGAAAGTCTTCAATAGAATTGATTATTTTATAGGGAAAGTAAAGTTATTTTTATCAAATCATGCATATCATGTACATTAGTGCTAATAGTTAAATCTGTATGCCAGAAATTCTATTTTACTTTAAATCATTACAAAGTCTTCTTGAAACAATTTTTTTACTTTTAAAATGTAGTCTGAATTTAAATATTTCAGAATCAAGAAAAGCTGATTCTTCAGATGACCTATTAAAGATGAATATCTGTTCTCCAGGAAGACACAGAGAGAACCTAAAGCTATCTAGGAAAACAGAAAAGGCTAGCAAAGTTGTATAGGCAGAAGCAGATGGCACAGAACTGTAACAAATTTCACATGAGAGTGTAACCAGATAGTCAAATAGTGGCAAGTCATGAGAAAAAGATAAATGAAGGGTCAGATGAGAGAAGGCTTTGGATGCTATGCATGCACATTCAAAATTTATTTTTAGGGCATGGGAGAAGGGCCTAAAAAAGAGTTTTGGTTAGAATATTGATGTGGTCAGATCTAGTTTGTATAGTAATGAGTTTGGTAGTAGTATAAGGATGTACTAGAGTGGGGATGGTGAAAACTGGAGTCCAAGTAAATTGGTTTATGGAAACATTGAAAATTTTCTGGTGAGAGATGATGAAATAAGTGTAGTCCAAACTATCACTATCCAACAAAGCTGTCTGAAATGATGAAAAACTCTGTTGTCAACTACAGTAACCTCTGTGGTTATTCATCACTTGAAATATGACTAAAGTGATTGAGAAACAGAATTAAAAATTTTACTTAATTTTAACTAAATTAAATGTAAGTAACTATATATGCTGACTACCAAAATGGACAGCATAGGTCAAAACTAGAGTGGTGGAGATAGAAAGGAGAGTATTTTTGTTTGTTTGTTGTTTTTAGGTATTTTATTTTATTTTAATTTTGCAGAAGCCTTTTATTTAAGGTATACAAACTTCATACATTTCATAAATAGATGTTTAAAGTACAGTTGACAGGACTGTTTTCTATAGAGAATGAATGTAGGAAGAATTAAATCCTGATTTTCTTCTTGAACAACTGCATAAAAGAAAGTGCAATGAACTTAACTTCAGACATAATTATTTGGAGGTAAATGTAATAATTTAGATAGGGTATACCCAGGAAGCAATTGCCTCTATTGCTCTGATACACTAGAGATACATATTTAGAAGGTAGCTGGGGCCTTGATCAGGGGTACAGTCACCTAGGGATAAAGGGTAAGGTGAGAAAGCTAGAATTAAAGGAGACTGAAGGCAAATGTACTGAGAAATAGAAAGAAAAGAACAAGCAGTTTCTCAGCAACCTCGGAAAAAAGAAATTAAAAAAGTGATTAACAGTTAAAGCTGAAGAAAGGTCAAATTAAATGGAAACTGAAAAAAGTCCATTTGATTTAGCAATTACAAGAAGGTCAGTGACAACTTTTATAGGGCAAAACTAGAAGAGGAAACCATACTGCAGTGGAATGAGAAGATAATGATTTAAAGATAGTGAGTATGGAACTTGGATTCAGATGGGGGAAGAAAGATAGCATATAGAGGATTCAGTATCATTTTGATTTTATTATTATTTTATATATTTATTAAAATAGGAAAGAGCAGAACATATTTAAATTCAGAGGACAGAAGAAATTTGTAGAGAGAGAATAAGTGAAATATAGACAGAGTTTTGAAATAGGTGTCGGACCCTCGCCAGCGATGGTCCAACATAGTCATGACATGGTCACTGTTTCTCGGTTCTCAAGGAACTTTTACTTGTGGGGGCAGAAGGAAAGAGTGGGGGGGGTGGAGAAGAAAAGAGAAGGAGGAGCTCCAAGCCCAATTCCCAATGTCCCTTTATACCCCAAGTCCCGTGGAGCATCCGCTCCACAGCCAATAGCGGCTCTCTTCACGTGCAGTTCACGCTGGTATCGTCCAATCAGATGAAAGGGCATGTATAGCCTCAGGTCGAAAGTTCATCCGTTTCACCTGGTTCTTCCTAGTTGTTTATGCAGACTCCATTCTGTTTCATCTGTTTCACCTGGCTGTTTTCGTAGGCCTTGTGGTCGACTGATTGCTGCAAGCTATGCAGATGAGGAGGTTCTCACAGGTGGCCAGCCTGTGGTTCCGCACAATAGGTAAAGCTAGCTTCCATATGATTAACCAGAATTTGGAAAACATGTAGAGGAGTTAAGCTTTAAAATGGGACGTTAACATGTCTTCATTTGAGTGTAGAGGGAAGGGGATAATGTGAGAGGGGTCTTCTTCACTGATATGTTCTCTGTTATTTGACTTGCTCAGTTAGAGAGATATCACTCTTTTATGGAAATGTATCTATAGTGAAGTAGCTATAGTCATATAGCCATTATGACAGGGTGACATGAAGTCAGAATATCCACTATTTACAGTGAATGTGAGGCAAGAGACTCAGTTCTGCTATGACCTGGCTGTATTTTCTTGGCTAAGTACACCTTTAGTTTGTTAAGTGAGGCAAGGAATTAACTTTATGGTCGCTGAGGTCTAACATTGAAATGCCATGACTTTATTAATCCATTTACTGAGATTGTTTCTGTGGCGTGGGCTTTCTGTTGGATATGCATTATTTTCCTGTGGGTTATTTATCTGTGGGGTATCTATATTCCCAGGCTGAGTTCAAGAGGCAATATCAATGCTAGTTATCAAAGAAAAGTTCAAGAGAACTTTAACCTTCAAGAGAACCTTAACTTGGCTCTGCCTCTGCCAGAAACCATTTCTTTAAGTCCTCATGGTGTTTCTGAAGTCTTGAACTTGGTTTACTTTTATTTTTAGATTTTATTTATTTGAGAGGTAGAGTTACAGACAGAGGAAGAGACAAAGAAAAAGGTCTTCTATCTGCTGGTTCATTCCCCAAATGGCTGCAACAACCAGAGCTGGGCTGATCCAAAGCCAGGGGCAGGAACTTCTTTGGGTCTCCCACATGAGTTCAGGGGCCCAAGTACTTGGGCCATCTTCCACTGCTTTGCCAGTCCATAAGCAGAGAGCTGTATAGGAAAAGGAGCAGCTGCAACATGAACTGGCACCCATGTGGGATGCTGATGCCACAAGTGGAGGCTTAGCCTACTACACCACAGTGCTGGCCTGTACTTGGTTTTTTCATATATAAAGTACACACACACACACACACACAAAATGTAGGTTTGATAGTTCCAATTTCTTTCCTCTTGGCAAAGTGAATATTTCAAACATTTTCAGAAATAATATGAGTTTTCAACTAAGATTCATACTAAAGTGTTTGTGGCTGAAATATATCTATTTATTTTAATATATTCCATTAAAATGAAACAAATGGACAGGAATAGGTAAAATGAAATTGCAAAATTATTAATATTGAAACTATTGATCTAGTTGGGGGGTATTACCTCTGTATTGGTAGAGATGAGAGTTGGCTGATATGAATTGTTCTGACAACACCAGTTGTTAAAACAATAAAATACTTCCTTACTGGTTTAGTAAACCAGACTTGGTTCCACTATCTCTTGGTTTCCCAACCCCAGCTCCAGCCCTACTTACCCCATATTTCCATTATCCAGTAACTGATGTGTTGATGCCATGAACTGCAGAGGGCCCCTTAAGACCTGGCTCCAACCTTCACAACCGTGACTGACCTGAGTGGTTAATACCCAGGCCATATTGGTTGATTAATTATATTGAACGACGACCCTTTGAAATTGGATTTATTGTATGGAGTTGTATAGGTAGTCTCAGGATTTGAGAGGTAGCAAGATGGCCTTACTCACCCTCCTGTTTTGACCAGGTTTTGTTCCTTGTGTTACAAGTTACTTTCTCTTTCTAAGCATGTTTCCCTATGGTATGTCCTTCCAGAGAGAGAATCAAAGGCTTATCCCTGGAGAAGTTCATAAGCACTCTGACTATCTGAAATTGTTGTGCCGCTTCTCCTTGTCCATTTTCTCCCCAGGCATTCTCTACTCCACTAGTCCACTTTGTAAGAACTCACTCTCTGTTGGCACTGGCACTTACAGGAGAATTTAGCCTCCAGAGCACTTTTTATTCCCAAAATGCCTCCTTCAGAAGCAAAGACCCAAATGCGACATCCAGAGGCTCTGGGTAATAAAGTTTCATTCACAGGCTGCTTCTTCTAAAATCTGTGCATTCCTTGCCAGACTACTGAGTTGCTTTCTCCGGGGTTGGAAAGGGTTTGGGTAGGGTACCATAGGGGTTCTGCATTGGAGAAAATATCAGCATTAGCTTAAAGGGATTTCTCCACCAAGATAAACTTTATTTATTTTTAATTGAACTTGTACACAGTCACAAAGTATTAACAAAGAAATACAGTTTGAAGTACTTGAAAATTACCTTAGTCAAGATTTACTCAAGTACAAAAAGCAACTGACACATATAATCACAGAGAGTCAATTTATTTTAATCCCTTCTTTTGTGCCCCTCTGAACAGAGACTCTGGGAAGGCTCCAGAGTACAGTTTGGACTTGGAGCTCCAAAATTTTTGCAAACCGTACTTGTTTGTTGTCAAGCAGAACATCATTTCAGAAGCAGTCTTTGTGTTCCGGTTAGGGTTTTCCAGCAAGTACAGCCTGTACGGCATGAACTGAAGAGTAGCGCACCATTCAGAAAGCCACCATAAGAGTTCATTCTTGGGGATGTCTCAGTATTTTACATAAACAGAAATACACAAATAACACTCTGAGAACACTGTGGAGGGTTTTATTTTTTTGTGTGTGATTTTTTGTTTCTTCGAGAGCCATTTTACTAGATAAATAGTTAAATTTAACACCATTATACACTTTAAGCACACAGTAGAAGAGCACCTTAAGTTAGTATTGTTACTCACACCTAATATTTTACTATTATATCTAAGACATTAATAAATATGAACATGTAATACAGTTATAGAGAATTAAATAGAATCATACGTAAACAGGGTTCTTACAAAATAGATGAGGTGCAGAATAGGAATAATGTACAGTGTTTATGCTCTAATTTTCACCACCTAAGCTCCTTCAAGTTTTCTCCTTTGTTTCGTACCTGACACCTGTTTGAGAACAGAACTGCTAAAGATACCTGAAAACCCATCTCAGGGATTAACTCAAAAATACACATTTACCTCTAACTTGGTTTATGCTTCTTTTGTTTTTTGATAAATCTGCCATTCACAGCTAGTCTCTCTGCCACTGCCCTGGAACCTCTCCTTTCCTCTCAGCAGTCTTCTCCTACCTAAGTTGGCTTTCTATCGAAGCAATTGTTTTGCATTCAGTCATCCAGAGAGTGGAAGCTTCTTTTTTATCACAGTAAGGTATCTCAAGTAATAAATATCTTCGTTGTCCTCTAGCCTGTCTAAAGAAAGGTCAGCATTTGGAAGGGAATGCAACAACATTAGTAGTAACAGCATTGGTAAGAATAATCACAGTAGTAATATAGTAATAACAATTATCACAAGATAAATAACACAAAACTGAAACTATTAACAACAATGCTAATAATACCTTGCATTTGAGAAAGCATTGTGATGTAAAAAATGCTTCCAAATGTGTTATCTGTTTTCACAGACAACCCTTACAACAACCCTGTAAGATGGGTAGGTATTATTATCCCCATTTTTACAGATGAGGAAACTGAAGCATATTAAAGTCAAATGACTTGCCCAAGGTCATACAGATGGTTGGGTCAGAAAAGATATCTTGGTCACATGATTCTGCATCTTGTCCTTTTTCCATCACACCTATCATCCTGCCTCTATAGTTAAACCAATCCATAGAAGTGCTGTCTTTTACATGGTACAGATAGTGTTTTTGTCATAGAAACTGGACATTCTCAGGTCCAAAAGGTCAGAAAAATTTATAGTAAAGTTAGAGGAGACAAAGCTGTCCTTTCTCCAAAGAAATCTGAAATCAGTTAATATTCTTAAATTCACTGTATAAGCAGATATCAAACTAGAATTAATCTATAAGAAGATATAAGCAAAAAGTTTAGCTAGAAAGAACAATCTCCTCAAGGAATGCTGAGATCACAAGGAAACTGTGATACTTTTCTCTGTGTCCTTGTGCATAGCGCCCTCTGATGGATGTTTAGTTCAAAAAAATCATGAGTATAGTGACATTTGGTGTTCTAAAGGGCAAGGAGGAAAGATATGTCACAAACAAGATGCTTAAAACAAAAATATTGTTCATTATTCTTGTCACCAATGCCATCATAAAGACAGCCTCCCCTGAAGACCCAGAAAGTGTGCCCCCCTCATTGAACCACAGGTTCATCAAGGAGTTCTCTCAAAGTCTCTTGGTTCTACTTCTTTGCTTCAGAAACAAGATAAATATCCAAAAATTTGTGGGATAAAAATAAATACATATTCAAGTGTGTGATTGGCTGCATGTGCACACATGAGTTTGTATATGTGAGGGGCAATAGCTGAAAGAGGGAGGATTATGTACAAGGAAAAATAGAGAGTAGTAATACTGAAGTAACATTAAGTGTAGCTCAACACCAAAGAGAGCATTAACACTGAGGAGTAAGCAGGGGGAAGTGAAAAGGAGGAGGAAGAGGGAGGAAGAAGGGAATAAAGAGAAAGGAAGGAAAGGGAGGAAGGAAGGAAAAAAGGAGAGGAGTAGAAAAGCTTACAAAGAGAAAAGGGCTAGAGCTAGAACCTAGAGTGGAACAAAGCACCGAAATGGGGAAACCTTAATTACTGAGAAAATAATGAGCCTCAGGTTAAGGCAATGACCAAAATCCAAGCCTGAATAGCCCAGAGCAAACAGATATGGAAAAGTGAGCACCTGGATGAAATGCTGGAAGGAGAGAGAAGCAGTTTTGCACCGTATGAGGATGCTTCTAAATGTGTGTGTATATGTCATGTCCATGTCAGAGTAGCAGTGTGAAATGAGTGGATGAAACAGAACAAGTTCACAGAAGATGTGATTGAGTTTACAGAGTATGAATTGGAGTTGTAATGAAAGAGATGTGAGAGAAAATGTAAAAATATTAGAACCATCATAGATAGAGATAAGTTAGGTTAAAGACATACATTTACCACAGAGATAATTGGGGTAGAAGAATAGATTAGCATAGAAATAGCATAAGCACAGAAAAGCACAGGAATTTAAGTTGTACAACTATGGAATTGTCACAGGGAAGCACACACATCAAGAAAAGTAAAGTAAGAGAAAGAGGCAGTGAAGCACCAACAATAAACACACACACATACACACACATACACAAACCCTGAATACTGGGGCAAAAAACAAGATTCACAATCTGAGAGCCTCTACGACTTCACTTTAAGGCATGAAATCACATCTAGGCTCAGTTAGCATGGAACTTACAGGAAGAAATAAGTGAGAGCACCAGGGAAGAGAGTAGCATGAGAGGTCACAAGAGGCAGTATATACATGCTTATAGCTGTGTGAACATAAAAAGTGTATGAATGTGTGTGCACACATGCACCTGATCATGTCTTCATTCCAATTTAAGATGCAATAAATTGTAGTTTATAGGGAATAGTTAGGGTTGGGGAAGGCTGATTTAATTGGCATGCAAGTACTGGGAGAAGAGCACTAACTTTGAGCCAGTACAACAGCCAACTGGGATCAGGGATTCAGACAGGAAACAGAACCACTATGCAAGTGCATGTTAGTAAAATGTAATATCAATGGGCTCCTCCAGATGAGAAAGCTCGAGGTTCTGGATAATAAGATGGGAAATCTGAAACCTACAAAACTGAGTTTGGGGGGTCACATTTGAGAAAATGGGGTGACAAGTAGCCCTTGCTCCTTAAAACGACATTTTGTCTCAGGCTATTTTGAGGCAGAAAGCCAATACACTAAAGCACCAAGCTGGTGCTCAGGATACATTGAAGAAAAAGAAGGTATTTCTATTGTTGAGAGAGAGCTATTCATGGTCTTCCCTGTAATGTTTCACTCATGCCCTCCCTCATCCAGTATTACTCCAACTTGCTATCACCAACTACTAATGGTAATTTTGCGGATCAAAAATTGGAGTCTAAATGAGTCTCTATCAGAGAATCTAGTTCTCACTCTTTCCATCTCCAAGGAGAGGTATGTGAATTAACAGACCTCTGCAGGATGTAATGTAGTACCAGCTGCCCTTAGGGTGGCACAGTGTTTCAGCACTCAGAATCATCAACCAGAGGGGACTGCAGCTGGACCTGCAGAGATGTCCATGACAGGAAAATGTTGGATCACCACATGCGGCTTAAGGATTTTACCATCTCTACCTGACTTGTTGTTACCATGTTGAGTAGGAACATCTCACCTAGGCTAAGGATGTGGGCCTAATTTTCCTGGGCAGAGAATGGAAGGATCATGACCTGAGCCTCAGGGATACTGTCAGATGGCATGCAACAGTTATACATGCCCAGGTACTCCTTTAAACAAAATCCCAAGGGGTAAGTCGGTCTTCTGTGTGGGTGCCTGCCTTAACGATTGACCGTATGCACCTGAACAGAGAAATAGCCATCGTGGGTTGAACATTGTTTCTCCTCTTGATCCAGGGAAACATCTGGATCTTCCAAATCCCCATGGATAGAGATCTGGGAATTCCCCTCCCCTGTAGCTAAACTGATATCCTCCAACACCTGGGGTTCTGGAATTGCCAGAGGTACCTGTGGCAGTGCAGATGTCCGGAGCTCCTGGAGCTCATGACTCTCTTGCACTTGATCTTGCTGCTGAACCCGGGCACGCCTGGATAATGGCATAAATCTTTCACACCAGGATGTAATAGATCTGAGTTTGGCACGGAAGCGCCTATTGAGCCAGCAGTAGATGAAAGGATTGTAACAGGTACTGCTCATAGCAAACCAGTGGAAGGCATAGAAAACTACACTCTCAGCTTCTATATCTGCGCTGGAAATAAGAACCATATAGCAATTGAGGGAAACCAACATACTGCAAAGATCATTACAATAAGAATTAGCATTCGGATGCTCTTCTTCCGCTTCTGGTAGTGTGCCAAGAGTTGACTAGAAGATGCATCACCAACAGCATTCTGTATCCACAACCTTTTCCCCAGGTGAGAGTAGGTTATGACAATCACCAGCAGCGGGAGGATGTACAGCAGACCAAATGTACCAAGGTCTACATACTTCACAATCAGCTTGCTTGGGCCAGGAAAAGCAGGGAGGCAATGACTCCTGACAATGCCATCCCTACAGCAGAAGAGAATGTAGGTTATGATAACATGACCAGTAGAAGGAACTTTAAGAGATATAGATTCTAGTATGTCTTTAAGTAAATCCCACCTCTCCCATTCTCTAGGTATTAGCTTATTCAATTTTTTTTAAACTTTTATTTAATGAATATAAATTTCCAAAGTACAGCTTATGGACTACAATGGCTCCCCCCCCATAACTTCCCTCCCACCCGCAACCCTCCCCTTTCCCGCTCCCTCTCCCCTTCCATTCACATCAAGATTCATTTTCAATTCTCTTTATATACAGAAGATCAATTTAGTATATATTAAGTAAAGAATTCAACAGTTTGCCCTCACATAGCAACACAAAGTGAAAAATACTGTTGGAGTACTAGTTATAGCATTAAATCACAATGTACAGCACATTAAGGACAGAGATCCTACATGATTTTTTTAAGAATTGATTAATTTTCTATGCAATTTCCAATTTAACACCAGGTTTCTTTTTTTTTCATTTTCAATTATCTTTATATACAGAAGATCGATTCAGTATATACTAAGTAAAAATTTCATCAGTTTGCACCCACACAGAAACACAAAGTGTAAAATACTGTTTCAGTACTAGTTATAGCATTACTTCACAGTGGACAACACATTAAGGACAGATCCCACATGAGACGTAAGTACACAATGACTCCTGTTGTTGACTTAACAATTTGACACTCTTGTTTACGGCGTCATTAATCTCCCTAGGCTCTAGTCATGAGTTGTCAGGGCTATGGAAGCCTTTAGGGTTCGCCAACTTCGATCTTATTCCGACAGGGTCATAGTCAAAGTGGAAGTTCTTTCCTCCCTTCAGAGAAAGGTACCTCCTTCTCAGATGGCCCCGTTCTTTCCACTGGGATCTCACTTGCTCATCTTTCATTACTCATCTCACTTGCTCATCTTTCATTACTCATCTTTCATTTAGGTCTTTTTTTTTTTTGCCAGGGTGTCTTGGCTTTCCATGCCTAAAATACTCTCATGGGCTCTTGAGTCAGATCCAAATGCCTTAAGGGCTGATTCTGTGGCCAGAATGATATTTAGGACATCTGCCATTCTATGAGTCTGCTGTGTCTCCCACTTCCCATGTTGGATCATTCTCTCCCTTTTTGGTTCTATCAGTTAGTATTAGCAGACACTTGTCTTGTTTGTGTGATCCCTTTGACTCTTAGACCTATCAGTGTGATCAATTGTGAACTGAAGATGATCACTTGGACTAGTGAGATGGCATTGGTACATGCCACCTTGATGGGATTGTATTGGAATCCCCTGGCACGTTTCTAACTCCATCATTTGGGGCAAGTCCGATTGAGCATGCCCCAAATTGTAAATTTCCTCCTCCCTCTTATTCAATTTTTTAAAGTATCCCTAGAAACGATTGCTTTTTAAAATCTTATTTATTTATTTATTTATTTGACAGGTAGAGTTATAGACAATGAGAGAGAGAGACAGAGATAAAGGTCTTTCTTCTGTTGGTTCACTCCCCAAATGGCCACTATGGCCAGCGCTGCGCCAATCCGACGCCAGGAGCCAGGTGCTTCTTCCTGGTCTCCCACATGGGTGCAGGACCCAAGCACCTGGGCCATCGTCCACTGCCCTCCCAGGCCACAGCAGAGAGCTGGACTGGAAGAGGAGCAGCCGGGACTAGAACTGGAGCCCATATGGGATGCCAGTGCCGCAGGCGGAGGATTAACCAAGTGAGCCATGGTACCAGCCCCAGTTTATTCAATTTTAAAGTTTTTTCAATTTTAACATTAAACAGTAATTTATTTTTCTTAAGTGACCCAGTCCAGGCAGTGGTCAAACTGAGGTTGACTAGACTCCTGATCACCAGTGTTTCTAACAAAGATGCTCATCTTCTTAGTTCCAGCAATATAGATTAGAGTTAGATAAATTTCCTCCATTGAGGAAAATTATAAAGGAACAAGAACACAGGTAAGGATTTTTCAAATGTCAACTTCCTGAGGGTCTCTGGAAAGAGGAAGGTAAAATTATATATTAAGTAACCAATCAGACTTACCTGTTCATGAAAGAAAACAGGTTTTGATAAATTGCATGTGGGAGAGCAAGGAACACTGCCAGACTCCAGATCAGGGCAACAGTCAACAGGCTTTGGAAATAAGTTAGCCTTGGCTTCATTGGGTGCAGAATTACCTAGAACAGAGAGGCACCAATCTTTACATCAATTTAGATCTTGTGTTGTTTGTATTGACGTGTCCATACCTGTACCTTTTATATAATTTACTTGGTCTGTTAATACCATTTACCTTACTCCAGTCTGAACATGGTTGAATTGAAAGTAATTTAGAAAAAAAGAATAATACATTAAAAATGTGTCTTGGAAAATATTAAAAATTCCAAATGGTTCCCAAAGAAGAAGGAGGCAATGTGAAGTGTTGTGTTTGTGTCATTCTATAAACATACTCTATCCTCAAGGCCTATTACATCCTGAAGTTCAGGAGATATCTATTTGCCTGAGTATAGCCTGTCCTTTTATTCTGAAGTGCCCTCCAGAGACCTTACCCGGTGTCGGTCCATGGCAACAGCCATCAGCGTTAGAGTTGAGACGTGGAGGGAGCAGTACTGAGCAAATCGACTCACATGGCACATGATCCTGCCAAATAACCACTGTCCACTCAGGAACCGGGCCTGGTAGAAGGAAGCAATGAGAGGTTAGCTAATTACTCAAGTAAGTTTCTCATGCATTGCTGAAGTGAAAATTTCTAGAAACAGAGCTTAAGGCAAGCTTACATCCCTCTTCTTCTTGCCCCATCACCCATCCCTGGATTGGAGCAGCAACTTCCCCGTGAACTGGAACCAACCTGATATAGTCACTCACCAAAGCAAACGGACTGTTGAATATAATTATCAAAATGTCAGATACAGCCAGATTAAAGATGAGAAGGCCTGTTGATTTGGTGATTTCCTTGTGTTTGATAAAAACTTGGCATACCAGCGAGTTGCCGAAGAGGGATATCATTATGATGACTGCATATGCTACAGTCAGTACTATCTTCGCTGCGACGTGGGGTTTGCCCACCAGCCATTTTCTGACAGCTTCTGTTGGCCCTTCCCATTCAGAAATGACAACACTGGTTCCATTTGCATTTGTGCCATTCCAGCTTTGATCCTCAGTGAGTGGAATCTTAGTGAAATTTTGGACGAGCCAATCAACAGTACTTTGTACTTGTAATAGGGAAGGGGATGCTTCTTGAAATGAATAGTTCATTTTTGTTTTGGGTTACAAATTAAGCCTACTCTAAGGGGCTACAAAAAAGATAGGTGAGGAAATCCTTCTCCTATGCCTGACAAACAGAAACTCCTGGATCTGCCTTAGATTTGAAGATCAGAATTCGCTATCTCACAGAGCTCGTTATAAAGTGAGATCCTGAGGAGCCAGGAGCTAAGTCTTCACTTCTCCTGCAGAAGAGAAGCAAGGAGTCTTGCTCATCAGCTTACATTCACCAAGATGAAGGAATCTGTGGAGCCAAACCAGAACAACAGTTTACTCATGGAACTGAGTTACTGAGTTTTTCCTCCTCTCCATCTCTGTTAAGGAGCATGAAATTCTGTCAAGTCATTTGCAGTCATTACCTATTAAGTGTATTTGAAGTATATTTGATTTCTCCCAAATCATCATCATGGGAAGGGGCAAATAATAACCTTGACACATTATTTAGAGAATGACATCATTCTGTCCTCCTCGAGTCAGAAAAGAGTAGCGTTCTGTAGTCCAGGCTGAAGGCCAGGGGCCCTGTGCTCTCCGGGAGCCCTGCTGGGAGTCTCCAGATCGGGGTCATAGAGTAGGAGAGGAATGGCCATGTTAAATATGACACAATAGTAAAGTACATTAAGATTCTGGGTGCATTTCACATTTTTAAAATTTAAAATTTGAATGTTCTTTGCTTACATTTTCATCTCCGAGATATATTTTAGCTTTATTTAGGACTAATCTCCAATTAGCACTCACTGGGAAATTGCTAAAGGGATTCTGTAGAGAATAATTTTTTAAAATCAAATAATCATCTTTGTAATTTAGTTTGCTGTTTTTTTATTTATAAATTTTTTTTAAAAAATATATTTTTAAAGAAATGTACCCCTATACAAAAACTAAATTTCTCCCCTGTGCCAGGTAGTGCCAAAGTGAGATCCTTATCAACAAATGTGATTGACATCCAAACACCAGGGTAGCAATCAGTTTGAATATATAGGCTGTGAATGCTGTCACCACCCATTCAAATTATTTAAGAGGAAGAAGTATGCATAAATTCATTTCCAAGGCTTTTGGATGAAAACCATTTTAGTCCCTACCCTCTTCCACTACAAACTTGTCCAAAAACAGCAATTTGTTATTTTTAAACAACTGTACATTAGCCACTGTGAGTACCATTTACCTATATGCTACGTGCTCACTAGGCAATACTTAGCATTTGAATTCAGATAATCCTTAGACACCATCTGTTTTCTAAGCTGATTGTTTTGATGTGTGACTCATTTTATTTCATCAAGATTTATCTATACAAGTTTATAATCAATCAATCCATCAGCAAGTGTTACCCAAAATCCTTGAAACTAAGCTAGGCTACTGGCCCTGCAGAATGGTAAAATAAATCAATTACTTATAAGTCATAGAGAAACGTCTAACAGCAACTAATTTCAGTACAATCCAAGCTAGAAAATTAATATAGTTTAAAATACAGATGGTTTAAATGCTCTCAGTTTTGAGAAGAGAATGCTATCGATGGGGGCTGAGTTAGCCAGAGGAGGTTTGAGAGAGGATAAAATCAAATGTAGATTTTTATGTAAAACTGGCAAACACACAAGCCTGGTTTCTCATCATTACAATGTTCATCAACTCATGCCCCAGGATTTCTGTTGAGGTGCTATTGCTTCCTAATCCATATAGCGTTAATTAAGTAGTTAATAAATTATTTCCTAATCAAAGATTGTCAGGACTAGTAGGCTATGTACATCTGGTTTCTGGTCTTGGATCCATCCTGAGTGTCCTAGGATGAGAGTGAGGGGAGTGGGAACTTTCTAGCTCATCTTAGAGTAAAGGCCATTCTGTCCCACTCTTCCTTGTGCTGGAGGACATAAATAAAAAGATTAAGCCAGAAGAACTGAGTCTCTGAATAGCTAACTAGTCTCTAACTCTAGAATGTGGGAGCTAGTTAATAAAAGATGAAGTGGTTCCAGTGTTGTGGTGTAGCAGATGAAGCTGACACTTGTTACATAGGCAACCATATCAGAACACGGGTTCCAGTCCTGGCTGCTACACTTCCGGTCTAGCTCCTTGCTAACACACCAGTGAAAGCAATGAAGATGGCCCAAGTACTTGAGCCCTTGCCACCCACATAAGAGATCAACATGTAGTTCCAAGTTCCTGGCTTTGATCTGGCCCAATCCTGGCCACTGTGACCAATGGGGACTGAATCAGCAGACAGAAAATCTTTCTTTGTCTCTTCCTGTCACTCTGCCTTTCAAATAAATATTCACACGCACACACGTACACACACACAAAGGCTGAAATAACTAGCGTGAATGTGTGTGTGCATATGTATGGAAGAGTGGGGTGTTGTCATAATATCATAGATTTAGAAGCAGAAGATCTTTTTAAAATTATTTATTTTTTATATAAAAAGAGCCGATTTCACATGTCTTTAGTTTCCATTTGCATTCCTCCTCCCTGCTCTGCCACTAAATTACAATGTGACTGAACAGACCCATTTTTTGTGCCTTGTTTTCTCCAATTGTCCTTGTCCAAAGGAGATAATATATGCTTACAAGGTGGTAGTGAGGATTAAGCTAGCATGATGTGAATTGCACAAAAATATATGCTATTCAAATAAAAAGTCTTTATGATAATTTTATTTTTATTGTAACCATATTATTTTTCTTTCTTGACAGCCCTCACCCCCTCACTGTAATCAACTCCTCTACTGTAGAAAAATCCCTCAGTCCACTTCTATGGGTAATTGATTTTTTGCTATTTAAAATCAATTAGCTCACATTGAAAGGGAGCAAATGGAATATTTTTGTGTATGTGCAATTAGATGATATGTGTGCATGTGTGTGTGTACTTTAGTGGTTATGTGTGTGATATATATTTGAGAGACATGTTGTACTTGTGTGAATTTGTGTGGAGCATGTTTGTTATATGTTTGCATGGTGTAGATTTGGATGGTGTCTATCTGCTATACAGCAAACAAAGTTTATGTTTGTGTGTGGCATATTTGCATGGAGTGTGTGTATATATGTGGTACTATTTCTCTGCTGTAAAAGCTTGTATGGTGTACTTTGCATGGTCTGTGTGGTACATATTTGTGCAATGGAAGTCTGTGTTTCCCCACCTAATCTGGATGCTGGAAGATGTTAGGAGTCTCACCCCAGTTTTGTAGTTACAGCTCTGTTCCCTTGCATCTTACTGAAAAGACCCCACACCTCTCCCAGAGGGGAGGGCAGATCAAGGAGTGGAGCCACAATTTCCAACTACAACACCTTCCCCAATTGCCAAGTTGAGGCAGGGCTAGGAATACGATTAGCATCTAGGACTTCATCACTAGCACAGAATCAACATTGCAGAATAGGAATGGACACATGGAGAAGCATACCCTCTACGTCTGGACCTCATTCCTTCCCCTAATGACTTCCCAGGCTGTGGGCTGGTGTGTGGCTTTTCTGAGTGGCAGCTGCCTGGAGGAGGGGTGGGCGACCGCAATCGCAGACACCAAAAAGGTTACAGCCTCCCCTTTGCCCGCGTTGTTGCGGAGTCTGTTTGAGAGGAGGGAGCACAGCATCGTTTCTGGCGTTTTCCTGTACTCAAAGGTGGAAAAGGGGCTAAGGAACTTCAGTTTACCTAGTTTGAAGATCCGATGCTCCTCAGTAGGACTTCTGTTTAGCCAAGCAGACAGAAGAGGGCAGTGAAGAGGAATACATCCTCTTACATTAGCCCCCTCCTCAAATTTCAGGAAGGCGTGGCTTTAAAGAAACCACGTTACCTTAAGATCTCCCAGCGCCTAGGAAGCCAGGGGTCCCCTCAGGCTGTACCAGCCCATTCCCCATCCTCCCGACTTGCTGCTTGGACAGTACCAGGAAGAAGGGCCGGGGTGAGAGAGAGCTCCGATTAGCGAGATTTGGTCTTTTCTATCTCGCTGGCAGAACGGATGTAATAGATGAATTTACTTACATCCTAGGTTATAGCCCCCTCCCCAATCCTTGAGCAAGGGATTCCAGTGAGGGAGGGGCTTCTCAGGAGAGGAGCCTTAGCTCTGACGGGAGTCCTACCCAGCCCAGCGAGGCGCAGGAGAGCAAGGTGGGGAGGAGGCTGGGGAGTCAGGGACCTGGGAGGGAGTGCAAAGAGGGTGCTGACCTTTGGCTTTCCAAGACTACGGTGCTGGGGTCAGTCTAAGAGTTTGTGTGCACTTTGGTGAAAACAAACAAACACGTATTTTTTTTTTTAAGCGTATTAGTGTGGTGGTGGGGGAAAGGCAGACATGAAAGCAGCCAGTAGAAGCAGCCACCAGACTCTGGGAAGACGCAGACAGGGTGTAGGGAATGGGAGAGTGGGTACCCCAGAGGCTTTTCAGGACTGCTACTATAGCTGCTGTGAACAGACAAGAAAGAGGGAATTTCTAAGGACTCCCCCAGAGCTCGCGAGAAAGCCCAGGTAACCTGTGGAAGACATGCATTGAGTCCTCGGGAACTGCGAGTGCCCTGTGGACCTGGGGTTGCCAATGCCCTAAACCCTTCCCCTGGGTGGGCACTCTGAGCCCAGTTGAGCATAAAAGTGGAGGGCCCTCGGTCTGCCCATCAGCCTATTTACCTGGTGCCAATCGCAGAGGCGGCGGCTCCCTCGCGGATTTCTCCCGCCTTTCCTGCAGGCGTTAGTCTTACCTTGGAGCGCTGTAGTCCAGGAATGACTGGGAAACGGAGCGCTTCCCAGCCTCAGTTTGTGGTTGGGAAAAAGGGGAAAGGGGCGGCTCGCCACCTGCCTTCTGGAGCCAGGACTGCTTTGTCGCCAGGAAGGTCTCTGGGGCGCTGAGGACCGCCGAAGACTGCTGCGGCCAAGGTGGCCAGCGCGTTCGCGGGAACCAGGGGGACTGGGCAGTGACCCTCAGCGGCGGGGGGCGGGGCCTGGGGAGGGCGGGCAGAGCTTTGCGTGAGACTTTGCCTGTGCCACGCGATGCTGTCTGGGTCCGCAACGCAGAGGGGGGCACAGGTGGCTTCCATGGGAGGGGATGCCAACTGTGTAACTGGGGATTGGGTCGCCCTTTTCAAGGCACAGGCATTTTGTGGGGCCATACCAGATAGAGCTTTTCAATGCGCGGAGTGGTTGTCGCCAGCGGTGCGCATGCATCAGTTTTAAGCCCCACATATCTAATTGTACCCAATGCAATTTACCAATCATCAGGTAATTAGCATTATGTTCCCCGCTGCTCCCATTCCTCCATTCCTCATCTCTGCTATTCCGGCTGGCTTCCCAAAGCCTCTCGGCCTTTAGGATTTATTTCGATTTCTCTGATCTACATCCCGTCGGGGCCGCACGAGGACTGTGCACCCTCAGGACAGTGGGAGCTTGAAATAGAGAGATGGAAATGATGGGTGGAAGGGGTTAAAGGAGCAGTTTGAGAAAAAGAAGTCTTTGGAAAGCTGCCCACCACTATGCTTCTAGTGACGCAAAACAGCATATGTGAAATAAATATTTTCTTCTACGAAAGCAATGTAGACTGCAATGGGAGGAACATGGGGAGAAAGGAGAAAGAGTGGACAAACAGGGAAATAGAGTAATTCCTGGCTTAAAATGCACAGCAAAGATAGACGTTTCTTGGAGACTTTCCTTGAAACACCTGAGTTTCTATTATTTTACTTCGAAATGTTTTACTTTCTTTCTCCGTGTGTATGTGTGTGTGTGTGTGCGCGCGCATCTGGAAAAAAGAATCCGATAATGTATCTTTCAACTTCCTGAATGGACTCCTCATTCCCCTTGCACCTCGAATCTTCTAGAAGGAACACATAAACACTCCGAAACTCATGACGCACTGACTGCCTCCTGGATACAACAGGGGCACTGTGATCTCCGGTGGTACATCTCATCTTCCTACAACAGCATGCAAGCACTGCAGGTTTCTTCCGTAAACTTCTAGTTTTCCCCCAGAAAGTAAAAGAACTCTGTTTTCCCCTTGCACCTAGTCGGTTTTCCGCTAAAGAGGGTGGGTACACTTTCTTCAAATTTCGTGATTGGTGACAGTCACCCATTTTCTCTATGCACCCTGTATTTGCTATGGAGGCTTCGGGAGACCCTCACAGACCAGATTTCTATGAGTTTTGATGGTAGCTCCCCAGCTATCTCCTGAGAAAATAAAAATCTAAATTCATGGCAGGGATACCTCCTTATTTCTCCTAACACTCCCTTTTTTCCTGGAAGCTTTGGAAATATTTTCAAACCTCTGTTGAAGATGAAATTTTGCAGCATCACCTTGAATTTACCCCAGTCAGTGTGGAAGCGCCCATTCTCCCAGCATCCGCATTCACCCGGTGGTCAGTGCTGCAACACTGAACTCTCTGCTACGCACATTAAATTTACCACAGGCAGGGCCAAGGGACGCTACCCCTCTCGTGAACATCCAATTTTCTTTAGATAGACAAAGGGCACCCCACAACTCTCCTACAGCCAAAAATTATCCCAGGCAAAGCCAGGGATCCCTTATCTTCCCCTGTGCTACCCAAATTGTCTCTGGATTATAAAACAGCCATCATCTTCCCTTAACCCCATATTTTGTCTTTCAAAGTACCTAGACAGTCTGCTGTAGACCCAAAAGGCATCAAAAGCCCTGAAAATTTTACCAGTCGTTTCTCTATTTTGCTAAATCCCAACATCACCTCCTCAGCCTTAGCTCCAAGAGTCATGAACAGATGCCCATAGGTGCACAACTCCTCTGAGGACACCAATAATCCCTCAACTGACAGCGCAAGATCCCCTTTCTGGCAACGAAACAGCACAGGCTGGACTCAGCACTTGCACACATCTCCAGACTGACATCACTAATAAGGAGGGAAAAATACTCGAATTTCTGACCTGCGAATGCCGGCGTTTGATTTAGAAAAGTGAGCTCGACGTCTTTACGGTAAATAACCTGTAAGGTAACATCTTTACGCAGCCCTCTGGGCATGCCTGAAATTCCCAGAACTCCATCTATCCAAAACACCACCAACAAGACCCTCAGCCCCACCAACAGCTCGCTCCCTCACCACTCCTAACCAAGGAAGGCTCCACGCACCATCACTAACCTGGAGGAATTGATGGGAAGTCTCTACCCCGCAGGGAGTTAGGTTCGCTAGGGCAGAGCGCCCCAGCCCTTTAAGGGTCCGCGAGTCCGCTCAGGATCCTCCGACCGCTTCTGGGGTTTTCCGCACTACTTGGTATTCTTCCAAAGTCCTCTTCTCTCCCAAGAAATGCAGCGGCTGCACGTGGGGCTCTCGGAGAGTTAGCACAAGCCAGCCAATCAAGAGCGGAGGCGAGAGAGCCCTGGCTCCGGAGCGGTCTGCCACTGAGAGCTGGCTGGAGGCCCCCTAGTAACCGATTTATAGTGTTCCGCGGGGAGGGAGGAAGAGGGCGGCGCTCTAGCCGATTGGTTATAGAACGAGGTGCTGGGGGGAGAGGTAAGTGCTGTCTTGTGGGCTCTGCGTCGCCTCCTTTTTTTGCCGCCCACGCAGTGCCATTTATGAAGGCTTTAGCTGGCACTCGGTTTTCCAATCGATTCTTTTTCGAAGTTCAGCTTCAAATCGAGCCAAAATTTCTACATTCTTCTCTCCCCTCACCCCAGTTCTCCAAGGCACAGCCCCAGCCTATCAAAAGAGAGATGTAAAGGAGTTCTCTTGGTCGCCTATAAGAGCACTTGTAGTGGATAGTTCATGGCGATTGGGATCCAAAGAAAAATCTTGCTAGAATAAATAATGAGAAGAATACGTGTACATACAGACTTGTTTTCTCACGGTGAAGGGAGCTCTTCTGCATACATTCGCTTTTATTATTATTGTATGATCCAACGAAGCATAGCCAGCATGAAATCTTGTACTGTAAGGCCTGCGTTGTGGCACAGAGGGTAAGGCTGTGGACTGCAATTCACCGTTGCTCCGCTTCCGTTCCAGCATCCCTGCTAATGTGCCCAAAAAAGCAGCAATGATGGCCCAAGTGCTTCCCCTTCCCCCACTGTGGGAGACCCAGAAGAAAGTCCTGGCTCCTGACTTCGGATTGGCCCAGTCCTCTTCATTGCGGTTATTTGGGGAGTGAACCAGCAGATGGAAGATCTCTCTCTCTCTCTCTCTCTCTCTCTCTCTCTCTCTCCCTTCCATCCTCCCTCCTTACCTGCCTCCCTCTGTCTCTCCTGTTCTCTATAATTTTACCTTTCAATTATATAAACGTTATAAATAAAGATATGAGGCCGGCGCCGCGGCTCAATAGGCTAATCCTCTGCCTGTGGCGCCAGCACCCCGGGTTCTAGTCCCGGTTGGGGCGCCAGATTCTATCCCGGTTGTTCCTCTTCCAGTCCAGCTCTCCGCTGTGGCCCGGGAAGGCAGTGGAGGATGGCCCAAATGCTTGGGCCTTGCACCTGCATGGGAGACCAGGAGGAAGCACCTGGCTCCTGGCTTCGGATCGGCACAGTGGGCCAGCCATGGCGACCATTTGGGAGGTGAACCAATGGCAAAGGAAGACCTCTCTCTCTCTCTCTCTCTCTCTCACTCACTGTCTAACTCTGCCTGTCAAAAAATATAAATACATACAGATACAAAAATTTCACTAATCAACAGTGGGTTTGAACTGGTAGATGAATCAATGAACTTGAAGATAGATTGATATCTTTATAGTACTTTTTACCTTTGGAATATCCATTTGGTTCTTTTGTAATTTCTGTTTTTAAATGCATATCTTCTATTTGATAAGACATTGCCATCTTACCTTTGTTCTTTAACTATGATTTCCTTTAATTTTTGGAATATATTTAAAATAGTTTATATAAAATCAGTCTACTAGATCAATATATGAGGCATCTCAAGGGATTTCCATTGCCTGATTTTCTCCCTGTGAATACATCACACTTTCTTGTTCTTTGCATGTTTTATGTTTTTTTTTTTGTTGAAAATTGAAAAATGGATATTTTAGCTGATTTATTTTAGGAGCTCTGTAACAAAATCAGAGTTAAGTGTTTGCATGTCTATTTAGCAACTGGACTGGACAATTTCAGTGAAATCTATTTCTCCCATATTGTGCAGCCTCTGATGTTGCTCTTCAAATAGTTCAGTCTTGGTTATAACATGGTCACTCTGGGATGACATTAGCTTGAGCAGAACTATCTTTGTCCTTTTCCCTGATATCTCTCTCTTAAGCTGTCTACTTTGTTGCTATCATACCCAGTTATGAGCCTCCAGTAATTGCTCTATGATTCCAATATTGTTTTCAACAATGCCACATAGCATAACTTACTCTACAGTAATCCAGTTGAATCCCATTCTTTGAGGCATCCTCAAACCTCAAGCAGAAGACTCTTGTTAGTTGACTGTTTGCCTGATTCTTGTTGTTAGTCTTCTAGATAACCTAAAGTTTAGATTGCTGTTCTCATGAAGTTGTCAGCCTTATTTTTGTTCTTTACTATCCAAATCTCCCATAGTTTTCAACAGTTCCCTACAGCTTGAGATTCCCTATGTTCTATTCCAAATAAAGTTATCTTTGGGAGGGCTATTGCATTGTGATCTTAAATACTACCTCTCCCCCTGAATAAATTCTCTTTGCCACTATTTCAGATTCTAAGGCAGATACAGTGTCCTGTTTCTCTTGAAGAAGCATCCCTGCTTTATGAATTAAAAGAAAACTCACCCTTACAATCATCCTAGAAGAGAAAGTGTTTCTGGTCTTCTTTGTATTGGACATAATTTTTACCTTATGTTTAGCGGCTGAGTGGAGCAAAGGAGCCCCCAAAATCTTAGCAGCTCTTACCTAAATGGGAGTTTCTAAAACAGAGATCTTGGAGAAATGAGAAATGATGTCAGCCTGCCTCAACTAGGAATATATTATAGCTGTAGATGAGGGTCTTGTGAGAAGGGGAGACATAGTTTTTACCATATCTTTCCAGGGTTGCGCTTCCATCAGGCTAAGCTGTGTTAAGAGAAGTAGCAAGCCATAGGCCAAATGTGGTGGATTCTCACTGTTCTTACTAAGACTTATTCAAGATTTTAGTGAATAAGATCTAGTAGATTTTCTTGAATAAATGTTCCCTCATATGCTGTTAGGACAGTTTCCAAAAATACTGCTTTTGGTTTGTTTCAAGCTTTTTTAAGGTATGGTTGTTTGCCTAGGGTAAGTGTCCTTACATCACCAATCTAGAGGTCATTTTATCTTTCTTATCTTCTTAGACTTGTGCTTTGTAAAATGTAGCATGTTATTATATATGTTTTATGTTGGCTGTATCCTCTCTGTATTAATCATAGTCCTCTCCTAGGTAGAAAAACTAGCTATTCTCCTACTGCTTCTTCATCAGTCAAATTAGTACTGTGGCTGTTAAATGAGCACTTACTACATCTTCAGTCGTGAATAGGAGTGAAGAGAAGGATACAGTGAGGAGAAAGATACAGTGATGAATCAGACCCAATCCCTTAACCCTCAATTTTCCTCAATGTAAGGAGACAGATATGAATATTACTTAAAAAGAAGGCGTCACATGATCAGTGTCAAAATAAATGAGCAAATATACTCTGGAAACAGTCTAGGTTTCTCTCTCTCTCTCTCTCTCTCTCTCTCTCTCTCTCTGCCTTTCAGTGAGGAGGTGATCTCTGCACTATTTGATATTCTATGTTTTCAGGAGTGGCATTTAATCTGGACCTTGATGTGTGGGTCAGGTTCTGATATTGGCAAGTAGGAAAGGGAATATTCTGAGTAGAGGAAAATGAGCCCAGTCATGAATATATTATACAGAAAAATGTATGCTTTCAGCATCTAAATTAGGCAGGTTAAAAAAAATGGTCTGGTCCAAATTATGAAAACCCTTTGAAACCCACACTGCTAGATTTGGGACTTCATTCTGTAGACAGTGGGGCATCATAACATGTTTTTGAATAGCATATCAACACAATTACTTGAGAAAGAGCAACTGACTGAAGAATGAAGAACCAGATTTCAAAAGTGATACCAGAGGCAAGGAAGCTGGTGAGAAGGAAACTATTACTATTTTCTAAGAGATAAATAATGAGGGCCTGGTTTTGGGCAGTGACAGAGGGGGTAGAAAATGGTGAAGGACTAAAGTGATTCTGGGCAAGTAGGCACAAGAAGCTTTGGAGACTGATTAGATGACTCCTTAAAAACTTGGAATAATGGTTTAAATGCCACATTCTTCTGAGAGCTAATAGAAATGTTCATAGCTTAGGATGGTTAAGAGCTTATTCATTCTGGGCTGTGTGAATTTAAGGACCACTTAATAGCGTGTATGTACTGAACAATTCCTGGGAACTTTCCAAGATTGCAGAGATGAGTATCAAGTCGTGACAACTTTGTGTCATATAGAGGTAGACAGTTATATGTGGTTTAGCCCCCGATTTCAAGAAACTTAAAGATGTGGAGAAATAAATTGATAAAGCAATTTATTTAAAAACTTAAACTTTAACCCTATTTTATTTACCCCAAGGGCTAATAGATAAACTATCATATTAAAATGCCTCACAGATGGTTAATTGGATATATTAAGGTATTAAAGTATAATGTTCAGTGTAGGTTTAGTCAGTAGACTAAAGAAACCAGAGAAAACTTCTGAGAGGAGATGGTATTTAAGCATAGCATTTAAAGAACAAAGAATTTAGGTAGTCTTAGCAAAGGGATAAGATTAGAATTAGGCAGAAAAATGAGGCTTAATTTGAAGAATGACTAGACTTAGGTATATAAATCCAGAAAGATGCTCTTTCTTGCTGGATTAGGTATTGGGGTAGGGTTAGGGGACAGGATGACATTGGAAAGACAAATATTTAATCAAATTCTTCCACCTAACCACAAAATCAAGTCACTGAATACCTATGATACACATAAAGAATTGTCCCAGATATGTATGGACCTGCCTGAAGAGGAAGAAATACAACAGAGAGAACCTGAGATCACCGTTGGTGACCTGGGGTGTCAGTTTTTGGTCTCTAGATATGGAAGATGGAGAGAAAGGAAGGCTGGTGACTTCTCATGATGGTGACTAGAATCCATAGATCTCTGAGTTCTCCTGTTGCCCATCTATCTCTTAGAGATAGACTGTTGGCTTAGCTCTAAGCCCTTCTGTGGTGTCAGTAATCCCTTTGTGAAGTCAGGGAGCACGAAACCATTCCAAACCAGTTCTATCCACAGGATAACCAAAATACCTGAAAACTCTGCAAAGGTTTGGGAAGGGCCAGGGAGAACTTTCTGATGAGGACCAAGAAGAAGTCATCATCTAGTCTCTATTTCCAGCGAATTTTTCTGATTTATTAAAAAAAAAAATTAAGAGGCCGGCGCCGCGCCTCAATAGGCTAATCCTCTGCCTGCGGCGCCGGCACACTGGGTTCTAGTCCTGGTCGGGGCGCCGGATTCTGTCCCGGTTGCCCCTCTTGCAGGCCAGCTCTCTGCTGTAGCTCGGGAGTGCAGTGGAGGATGGCCCAAGTGCTTGGGCCTTGCACCCGCATGGGAGACCAGGAGAAGCACCTGGCTCCTGGCTTCGGATCAGAGTGCTGCACCGGCTGCAGCGCGCCAGCCGTGGCGGCCATTGAAGGGTGAACCAATTGCAAAGGAAGACCTTTCTCTCTATCTCTCTCTCACTGTCCACTCTGTCAAAAAAAAAAATTAAGAGAGAGAAAGAGAGAGAATTCTCCCATATGTATTGGTTCATTTTTTTAAATTTAATCTTTTATTTAATGAATATAAATTTCCAAAGTACAGCTTATGGATTACAATGGCTTCCCCCCCCCCAAAATTTCCCTCCCACCCACAACCCTCCCCTTTCCCACTCGCTCTTCCCTTCCATTCACATCAAGATTCATTTTCAATTCTCTTTATATACAGAAGATCAGTTTAGTATATATAAAGATTTCAACAGTTTGCCCTCACATAGCAACACAAAGTGAAAAAAATGCTGTTGGAGTACTAGTTATAGCATTAAATAACAGTGTACAGCACATTAATGACAGAGATCCTACATGATTTTTTTTAAAAAAATTGATTAATTTTCTATGTAATTTCCAATTTAACAACTGGTTCATTTTTTAAATGCTCAGAATAGCCAGGGCTGGGCCAAGGTCTCAGCTGGTAACCAGAAACTCAATTCATGTGACCCACATGGATGACAAGAACCCAATTATTTAAACCATCATCACTGCTTCTCAGGGTCTGCTTTAGCAGGAAACTGTAGTCAGGAACTGGATGTTGGCATCAAACCCAGGCACTATGACATGGAACATGGAGATCTGAATGCATTATCTTAACCACTAGGTCAAACTCTCACCCCACCTGAAAGATTTAATTGAGTATCTGCTGCTTACCCAACTCTGAGCAAGACCATGTTGGACTTGCTGGTGAGGACAAGTAGCAGCAGCACCTGTTTACTTCATTCTCTTTATTGGGATTTTAAGGCCTGCACTACTGAAGCAGTGAACTGATAATACTAGGTAGCAAATGAATAAGAGCTGGATGAGTAGTTCAGACTGGTTGGACTATAGACATTCAGAGAGGGGAGAAATATATGAGTGTCAAATGGAAACAGAACAGTACTATAGAGAAAATGGGATCCAATACAACTCTTGGAGACTAGGAATGGTTTAAAGGTTGGTGTAGAGAAAGAAGAGGCAGGCAGAGCAAGTATGAGAAGTAGGGTAACTATGTAAGAAGGAAAGTGAATTACAAGGAGAGTAAAGTGGTGAAATTACACTAGATACAAGTAAGAATGAAAGGAAGAACAGAAAATTTATTCCTTTTGAATGGCAAGTACAAAATTTAGATTTTTACCCAAAGCAATGGATATATATTTGACTGTTGATTATTGAGTACCAACTATGTGTTGGGGACTACGGTGGTGTGGCTATTATTCTCAGAAATCCTATAGTTTCTTGCCATTTTGGTATTCCCTGGAGTGACTAACTGTTCTGTTTTTCCCAGGACTGAAGAATTTCCTGGGACATGAGACTTTCCATGCTAAAATTGAGAAAGTCTCAGACAAAATGAGATAGATTGGTCATCGTGATGTTCTCTTTCTCTCCCACTTTATTTTACTTTTCTTCTTTATTTCTGTGGATTCATTTTCTTTACTCTATCTCTGTCTCAAACATATCCTATCCATTATTCTCAAACCTTCAATTCCTATTCTTTTTCAAATGGCTTCTCCCAATTGTGTAGCACCAAGGAGATAATGTCTAAGATTTTGGATATGTATAAATTTATTAATGTAAAGGTGAGATAAGGAAAAAGAGAAAGAGTATGAGATCCCTCCAAAATGAGGGCTTAATTTCAGTACTGACTCAATACTTCAGAGAGAGCCTCAATTTCATTATTGACTCAGGAAGTAGTAACATAGTAAACTCTCAAGACTTATTTGGGTATCCTCAAGATAGAATGAAAAATGCATCCTCAATATGACACCTCATCAATTTCTTTTTCTTTCACTTTATTAAAATACTGAGTTTATTTCACAAGTATGTTTGTCTCCTCACAATTTCCACGTGTGACAATCACTACTACTATGCCCTGTCATAACATTCATACATACTTAAAAGCAAGCAAAGGGTGGAATTCCATATTTAAAAACTAAATGAGTATTTTGGACAACACATGCTGGGCAATGAAACCTGTACAACATTTATCAAACATGGTAGGGAAAGTTCTCACTCTGCAATATAAAAAGGATAGCCAGATAACAACTGTTACAGGAACAAAATAAGACAGAAAATATTTACAAATTGTATAAACTACTTTCTTAAAGGGATTTCTTCTGCTGCCAAAGATTTTGAATAGCCTTCTGGTCAGTCATGTGGAAGCAATTCTTCACTTAACTGGTGAATTTAGGTTCCACTTTGGGAAGAGAGCCACCTTTTTCTATACTTGCTTGCATTTTTGCTTCAATGTCTTCTACAGGACCTTTTGGTGTTTTAGGAGATTTTTTTCCTGGTTTTTGAAAGATTCTTGACCCTTTGATCTTGGTGTTGGTGGTTTTGAATCTTTGCCAAGCTGATTTTATTTTCGTGCATTTTTGGATGGGGTATCTCATATAGATTTCTTCACTGGAGCCTTTTCTTCAGTTTCCTCATCATCAAAATCACCAGTGACATCAACTTTTTTTTTTCAAAGATTTATTTATTTGACAGTCAGAGTTACACAGAGAGAGGAGAGACAGAGAGAGATAGGTCTTCCATCTGCCGGTTCACTCCCCAGATCGCAACAGCTGCGTCGATCCAAAGCCAGGAGCCAGGAACTTTTTGCATGTCTCCCATGTGGGTGCAGGGGCCCAAGGACTTGGGCCATTTTCTACTGCTTTCCCAGGCCATAGCAGAGAGCTGGATTGGAAGTGGAGCAGCCGGGTCTCGAACCAGTGCTCATATGGGATGCCGGCGCTTCAGGCCAGGTTGTTAACCCGCTGCGCCACAGCGCCAGCCCCATGTGTCATCATCTTCTTCATCATCTTGTCGTCATCAAGCTGCAAACTTTACTTTTTGCTGTGGTACACTGCTGCTTCACATCCTCCTATTTGCCTTGTGACTGTGCATCTTCCCCCATAGCTACTAAATGCTCTCTGCTAATATGCATAGGCCCTGAACCACATTTCAACCTCAAGACCACAGGTGGTGTTATTTTAAAGCCCCCAAGGGAAATCATTGGCTGTACGGACATTTTCAACATTGCCAGTGTTACTTTAATTGGACCAACTTCCTAATTCATTGCTGCTGCTTCCACATTGTGCAGGTTCATCCTTTGCACCAGTGCCTAAACTGACAGTTCTTAAAGATATCTAGTGCTCATTTTCATCATTGTCCACTTTAAAGTGATAATCTTTGTCGGCCTTTAGTTCACAACCAGAAAAATAATTCTGGGGCCTCAGGGGGTTCATGTCCATCGAGTCTTCCGTGGGGTGGAGGGACGAACCTAGGTGGGAGAGAAGGCGGACGGAGATGGGACACCCACTGCTGCAAAGGACAGCCACATAGGATGGAACCACATCAGTGACACTTCATCAATTTCAAACTGATTCCAAAAGGTCAATGGCATTGTCTTGTTGCTTGAAGTGGATCCTTAGCATTGTTTATTTGTGTTTGATGTTCACATGGACATATAGATGGTAAATAAATGTCCTTAAACTTCCATGCTCACATCTTTGTTTTCATTATGAAAGTGAACACATAAATTTGAACATCTGCACATACTTTCCTTCATCAGAAGCTAAGAGAAGACTATCTGAAGAAGTAACAAGTTTGGCATATTAATGAAATTGGTGCCATGCAGTTATTACTGGGTATCTCTCTGTAAGGAGAGTAGAGCCTATCTAGTTGTCCTTTCAAATCCAATGGGAGGAAAGAAGGGATGAAAGGTACTTTTCTTCATTTTCTAAGCCTGAGAGAATGAAGCATTGGAAGCTGCCTCATGCATGTTAAGTAAAAACAATTTAATTTAAGAATTTGGTGAGCAGAGGGGTGGAAAGGACAGACAACAGATGAAAGCGGAACATAGATATTTGAGTATGAGCAGAGGACAGTACCATTCAATGCAATTTTGTTAACAAGACTCTGGATCTAGAAGAGAGACTAGAGATCCAAGCACTGACCAACTGCATCTCAGAGTCAGGGCAGGGCCAACCCTGATTAGTACCTTCTTCCTCCGGGGTTGTGGTCTGAGTACTCAAGGAAATTTCATTTTAGTCCACAGGAGGGAGTCACAGGGGATAAGGTAGAGAACCAACTTTGAAGGAAGTCAGTAAGAAAATCTTTGAAGTGAGGAAGCGCTTGAGCCTGGAGATTGGTGTTAGATTCAGGAGTCTTAAAGTGAGAAGGAAAAAATATCTGTTCACCCTTTGTTAATTCAGTAGCATTTGTACCACAGGGACAATGTCTTAATACTCTAGGGAGTCACATTTTGGTGTGGACACAGATTCGCTGTATGATCTAACAATAGTTACTTAAGTTCTCTGAACCTCCATTTACCTATCCTATGAGGGTGATCATTTCTGCTTCACAAGATTTATTTAATGAGCTTTAACTTAGAATAAACGTGGAAACTTTCATAGACTGAGAGGGGAAAGATGGCTTGAGGATTGGATCTGGGTCTCTTTCATCTCTGTTTCCCCACAACACATAGCATACTGTCATACACAAATAGCTGAACAAACACTCTGCTATACTTGATAGGACGAGAACTTCTAGTCCTCTTTCTTAATCATAATTCTAGTATTTCAGTCTGATACATATCCTCCAAATTCCCTAATTCAGTCTCCTCATACTCCCTGATCTTAATATACTACTTCTGCTTCAATATTGCACCCTTCAGCATATGTAAAGATCTATGTGTTAACCTAGCCCTGCAAAAATTGCCAACAATTTTTTCTCTGCAAAACAGAAAACAAACAAAACAAAACAACTGTACTCTATCCAAGTGTATTCAGATCAAAATACTGAAGAATGGAGGAATTGTCTTTTATTACCAGAGCCTCTGGGTAGAATATCTTTTGTGTAATCCAATGGATGTCTAGGAGAATGTTGTAAAGGCTACCAAGCTCCCTGATGAAATATTTTGCTATCTCTGGTGGATAAGAAACAAATGGCTTTGGGGTTGGAAGACTGTGTGCCCTGAGGAACTTCAGGCTGCAGTGCAAAAGCAAAAGCAAAATCAAAAGCAAAAGGAATGGGGGAGGGGTGCTGGTGCTGTGGCATAGAGCATAAAGCTGCCGCCTACAGCCATGACATGGGCACCAGTTTGAGTCCTGGCTGCTCCACTTCCAATCCAGCTCCCTGCTAATGGCCAGGAAAGCAGTAGAATTGGTCAAGATGCTTAGGCTCCTGTACCTACTTGGGAGACCTGGATGAAGCTCCTGGCTCCTGGTTTCTGATCAGCCTGGCAGTTGCAGCCATTTGGGAAGTGAATCAGCAAATCGGAACACACACACACTCTCTCTCTCTCTCTCTCCCTCCCTCCCTCCTTCCCTCTCTGCCTTTCAAGTAAATAAATAAATCTTTAAAAATAAATAAATAAAAGAGTAAGGGATAATCAAAACATGAATAATAGAACTCTCTCTTCCTATTGAGAGGTAACTATAGGAGCCTGAGAAGAAAATGAAGACATTAACAAGGGAATGTTAGATTAGCCAAGCCAAAGAGCTATGGAATTTAAAATAAAGAGAACCCAGATTGCTAGAAAGACCAGGCAAGAGGTGATGTGTGGATAGACCCTAGGCTAAGGGTTCCTGTTTCAAGTTTTCTCCTCTGTATATACAACCTGAAAGCATGAAATAACTATGAGTCATTTGTACAAGGAGCTATAGAGCACAGGAAATGGAGAGGGGTTTCATTCGTCTTGTTAAAGACACTAGAAGACTCCTCCACACTTATGATGATTGTATGGTAGGCCACACTAAAAGACTCCTCCACACTTATGATGATTGTATGGTAGGCCAGGAATACTTGTGAGGAACCAAATATTTCTGATATGTCTAATGCACTTCTAATTCACTCAAATCCATTCAATAAGCAGTATATAAATTTTGAATAAGATATTGTGCAATACACATGAGTATAACTTGGTGTAGTCTGAATTACAGCATGCTGACAAAAATGCCTGCTTTATTACTCTTTCCCCTATCTTAAAAATTGCTGCAAAAAGCTGATTAAGGAATCTTCCTAAATGACTACATAAGAATGGGTTTTAATAAGTATACCAATCATTTTTAACTAAGTCCTTCCAAAAAAGCTTGAAAAAGATTCTCTTTAATATCCCAATTATCTCCCTAAAATCTGGTCTGTACTATCACTTCCCATAGCAACCACTTTAATACAAGATGAGCAAAAATATTTGCTGTAATGTGAATTATCACTCAGGCTGTGAACCAGCAGTGTGACACAGCTGGTTAAGCCCTGCCTGCAATGCCGGCATCTCATATAAGTACAGGTTCGAGACCTAGCCGTTAAACTTCTGATCCAAATCCCTGATAATGCACCTTGGAATGCAGAAGAAGATGGATTAGGTACTTGGGCCCTTTCTACTCACGTGGAAAATCCGAATGGGTTTCAGCCTGGCCCACCCTCTGCCATTGTTGCCATTTTGGGAGATAAACCAGTAGAAGGAAGATTCTCTCTCTCTCTCTCTCTCTCTCTCTCCCTCTCCCTCTCCCTCTCCCTCTCCCTCTCCCTCTCCCTCTCCCTCTCCCTCTCCCTCTCCCTCTCCCTCTCCCTCTCTCTTTCTCCATCTCTTTATAAGTCTTAAAAAGAAAGATTGGCCGGCACCACGGCTCACTTGGCTAATCCTCCGCCTGCGGGCACCAGTACCCCAGGTTCTAGTCCCGGTTGGGGCGCCAGGCTCTGTCCCGGTTGCTCCTCTTCCAGTCCAGCTCTCTGCTGTGGCCTGGGAGTGCAGTGGAGGATGGCCCAGGTGCTTGGGCCCTGCACCTGCCTGGGAGACTAGGAGGAATAGGAGGAAGCACCTGGCTCCTGGCTTCCGATCAGTGCAGTGCGTCGGCTGCAGCGGCCATTTTGGGGGTGAACCAACGGAAGGAAGACCTTTCTCTGTCTCTCTCTCTCTCAGTGTCTAACTCTGCCTGTCCAAAAGAAAAAAAAAAGGAAAGATTACTCAGACCAAATGAATGAGGTATGAATTAAATACATTTTGCTATGCAGACAATAGTCATGTAGAGATTGTGCTTGCAGAGAATTCCTTAAAATAATAGTAAATCATTTTCTTTAGCTTAAGAGCATATTCTGTGACAAAGAGCAGAAGAAGTTTACCTGGTAATTTGGTTTTCATTTTCTAAACCAGATTGGTGGCGGAAGGTACCATCTGTACTGAAGCATGGGAAATAGTCAAAGCAATGTTAGAATTTCATGGGGCTGGCACTGTGGTGCAGCACCTGCATCCTATATGAGTGCTAGTTCGAGTCCCTGCTGCTCCTCTTCCAATTCAGCTCTCTGCTATGGCCTGGGAAACCAGTAGAAGATGGCCAATGTGCTTGGGCCCCTGCATCCACATGGGAGACTGGGAAGAAGCTCCTGGCTCCTGGCTTCGGATCAGTGCAGCTCCAGCCATTGTGACCATTTGGTGAGTGAACCAGCAGATGGAAGACCATTCTCTGTCTCTCCCTCTCACTGTCTGTGACTCTACCTCTCAAATAAATAAAAGATTAGAATTTCACAATGGATAGTTGACAAAGTAAATGATTCATGTGGGTTAAGGAACGCATTAATATTTGCAACTCTTCTGTCGACATTGCTTTCAATACTACAAACTTATCTTCTGAGTTCCCAAAGTCAAGATGCAAGAAAGAAGCCCTTAGTTCCATTCCTGCTGACTGTATCATTTCCTCTGTTGTTCCTACCTGTCCATCACTGGAAGTATGACTTACAGTATTAGAATACATAGGGTTCAAGTTCTAACTTTCATTAAAAGTATGACTTTGAGAAATTACCCTAAATTCTCAGAGGCTTCATTTCTTTATCTGGAAAATTGCTTGTCAATTTCCTCGAACTTGGTAGGGGGATCAAATGACATAAAGCAGAAATAAAATCGAACAGACAATTTCTACACACATTGTATACATCATATCTATAATGTGATTTCTGTGGTTTTCATGGATCTGGAGCCTTTATGTAAACGTCCATCATATTTGGACCTTTCTGAACCATCATTATCATAACTTAACCTTATTTTTTCTCGAGCTAGCCATTCTTCCTAAGTGAGAACTGATTCTTTTGTAAACAAAGGCCACTTGTATCATTTAACCTTTCTTTCATCCAATGTTCAATTTTTTTTGGGTGTCCTTCAATGCTGCTTTCTAGGCTAAAGTAATGACTTTCTGGGCTCTTTTGGTCCTGCAAGTTTCTCAAATATTTTCCAAGGTCCATAAACTAGCCACTCAATTTGTAACAAACTGTCAAAGAAAGGTAACCAACTCACTAGCCAGGCTTCTGCCAGGCCAAAGAAATCCTGTTGATTATATTTGAATCACTTTTCATTAATGACAGACTAAATGGTTCATAAAATCAGTTCAGTGAACTTCTGCAATATATTTTCTATTAGCCCGTGGTACAGAAAAAATTCTGGTTATCTGAGTACTTTTATATTACTCTCTATCTGGCCAATGCCTTATTCACAGGACTCTGATCACAGTGGGCCTGTGTGAGTCTAATGATTCTCACTCTCTCCTGCACATTTCTTCTTCCCTGTGGTGATGGCTCAGTTTGTTTTTGAGTTCAAGTTTACTAATATTAGACCTGACTGAATCTTGATCGTTACTTGAGGTTTCCTCAGTATTACTAAAATGAAGATTTTCTGCTTTGTTGTATGGAAACTAGATTTTTTTTTTTTTGACAGGCAGAGTTAGACAGAGAGAGAGAGACAGAGAGAAAGGTCTTCCTTCTGTTGGTTCACCCCTTCAAATGGCCACTATGGCCGGCGCGCTGCACCGATCCGAAGCCAGGAGCCAGGTGCTTCCTCCTGGTCTCCCATGCGGGTTCAAGGCCCAAGGACCTGGTCCATCCTCCACTGCCTTCCCGGGCCACAGCAGAGAGCTGGACTGGAAGAGGAGCAGCCGGGACTAGAACTGGCGCCCATATGGGATGCTGGCGTCACAGGCAGAGGATTAACCAAGTGTGCCATGGCACCGGCCATGGAAACTGGATTTCATAGGCCTGATGCCACAATACTCAAGATTTTCCTTACCCATCAATTACAGCAAGGAAACTGATCTGGACAAAGTTGGTAGACATAAAACAATCAGAAAACAACTACTCAAAAAGAAAGACAACATGGAGTGCTATGAAAAAGCATAGAGCTATTTGTCAGAGACTTCAGTTCTAGTTACTTTCCCTTTCAGTGCCCCAGGCAATGTGTGTGTTATTAGCATTAGTAATATGTAGAAAGGTGCACTATTTGATTTTTTAGGAATCTCCCACTCATAATATTTTTCTGAATTGGAGTGGCATTATTTTGCGTGTTATATATTGCTACATAGATGAAATAGGGACAATTCTTGTTGAAAGATTTTGTTAAGTGTAGAAGCATAGAAGCAATGAAAGGGATGAAGATAAGGGAAGGAGTTCTAAGTCCAGAACAATCCTTTATAGCCTGCATATAGCCCCTGCATTTTAGGCATAATGAAATTGGTGAGAAGAAACATCTGCATTAGTCAGGGTTCTCCGAAGAATCAATAGGATATTTATAGATATTTAAGTGTAGGTTTGGGGGCCGGCACTGTGGAGCACTAGTTAATTCTTTGCTTGTAGTGCCGGCATCCCATATGGGTGCCGGTTCTAGTCCCAGCTGCTCCACTTCCTATCCAGCTCTCTGCTATGGCCTGGGAAAGCAGTAGAGGATGGCCCAAGTCCTTGGGGCCCTGCACTCTCGTGGAAGACCTGGAAAAAACTCCTGGCTCCAGGCTTCAGATCGGCCCAGCTCTGGCCATTGCTGCCATTTGGAGAGTGAACCAACAGATGGAAGATCTTTCTCACTGTCTTTCCCTCTCACTGTCTGTAACTCTATCTCTCAAACAAATAAAATCTTTAAAAAGAGTAGGTTTGTTATGGGAATTGGTTTAAGTTATGGTGGAGGCCAAGAAATATCAGATTTGGTATCTGTAACCTGGAAACCCAGGAAAGCTGGTGGTATAATTCACTTCAAAGGTGAAGGTATGAATGGAGAGTGAAGTGCTGGTATAAGTTCTGGAGTCTGAAGGCCCAAGAACCAGGAGCTCCAATGTCAGAAGTTAGGAGAATAGGGATGCCCCCACTTATTTGTTCTATCTGGGGCCCTCAGATGATTGGATGGTGCAAGACCATATTGGTGAAGGCATAACTTCTTTAATGATTGAAATGTTAATGTCTTTTGGAAATATTCTCACTTACACACCTGAAGAAAGAATATTTTACCCACTCTCTGAGATCCCTAACTCAGTCAAGTTGACATAGTCAGCTATTACAATATCCTTGTATTAAACTGGACAGCAATATAAAAATGGTAAAATATATGTTACAAAGTTATTTTTCAAAAATTCTTGCACTGGATAAACGAGTTTGAAAGAACTGTTTCATCCCAACAACTGAGTATACTCTTTGTAAAACACACTAATTAATTCATTTAATCCATGGCATGTACTCTGCCAAGTGATAGGGATATGCAGATCCTATTTCTCTCCCTTAAGAATTTTTGTCTACAGTTAGAGTTACAAAGCAAGCACACTTGAAAAGATTTGTTATCACTGAACAAAACCTGCATTTCCCCAAAATTTTCTCCTGGAAATGTTTTATAGTTAGACAAAGATAGGATATACTAGGTTAGCTCTGTCACTTATAAAAAATAGGTATTTTTCTTTGAACCTCTGGGCATAAAAATTGCATGTAGTAAATCCTAATATAAAGGTGAAAGCAGAATTTAAAGAAATGTACATACCTTGATACAATTCAGCATCTTCCTTCTAGTTATCAGGTATTAATAATTGCTTGACACTCTGGCCTCAGAATCAGCCCTTTAAGGCATTCGGATCTGGCTCAAGAGCCCATGAGAGTATTTTAGGCATGGAAAGCCAAGACATTCTGGCAAAAAAAAAATCCTAAATGAAAGATCTCTTAAAGTGAGATCCTAGTGGAAAGAATATGCCATCAAAGAAAGAGGTACCTTTCTCTGAAGGGAGGAGAGAACTTCCACTTTGACTATGACCTTGTCTAAATAAGATTAGAGTTGGAGAACTCAAAGGGCTTCCATAGCCTTGGCAACTCATGAAAAGAGCCTTGGGTGATTACATCATAAATAAGAGTGTCAATTGTTAAGTCAACAACAGGAGTCACTGTGCACTTACTCCCCATTTAGGATCTCTGGGTTTTTTAATTATTTATTTTACTTATTTATTTTTTGACAGGCAGAGTGGACAGTGAGAGAGAGAGAGACAGAGAGAAAGGTCTTCCTTTTCCATTGGTTCACCCCCAGTGGCCACTGCAGCCAGCGCGCTGCAGCCTACGCACCGTGCTGATCCAAAGCCAGGAGCCAGGTGCTTCTCCTGGGCTCCCATGCGGGTGCAAGGCCCAAGCACTTGGGCCATCCTCCACTGAATTCCCGGGTCACAGCAGAGAGCTGGACAGGAAGAGGAGCGGCCGGGACAGAATCCAGTGCCCCGATCGGGTCTAGAACCCGGTGTGCGAGCACCACAGGCAGAGGATTAGCCTATTGAGCCGCGGCACTGACCGGGATCTCTGTTCTTAATGTGTTATACAATGTGAATTAATGCCAAAACTAGTACTCAAACAGTATTTTACACTTTATGTTTCTGTGTGGGTGCAAACTGTTGAAATCTTTACTTGATATATACTAAATTGATCCTCTGTATATAAAGATAATTGAAAATGAATCTTGATGTGAATGGAATGGGAGAGGGAGTGGGAAAGGGGAGGGTTGCAGGTGGGAGGGAAGTTATGGGTGGGGGGAAGCCACTGTAATCCAAAAGCTGTACTTTGGAAATTCATATTTATTAAATAAAAGTTAAAAAAAATCAACTACTTTTTAAAGGAATTTACACACTGCATTTGGACTTGTTTTTTCTTTAAATAGTGCTTCAGAATTTTTTTTTCTGGCCAATTTTACTGATACAGATGATTTTGTAAATGGATGGTATTTGGGGTTGATTAGAATCATCAACTCATTGGTGATATCTTGGCAACAGATGATAATCCCCACAACAGGAATTTGATCCTAGCAAAGAAGCATATGGGGAACAGCAGGTCTACAGAAACATCTATCCTGGCTGCCTATTCACACTGTTCAGGAGCAATAAAAGGCTCTCACATGTGAATTCTCACTTGAGCGTTTTGAGACTAAAACTGGTAATTCTGAGTTGAGTTAGAAACTATTGAAAATTAAGAATACATGGCTGGCGCCGTGGCTTAACAGGCTAATCCTCCGCCTTGTGGAGCTGGCACACCGGGTTCTAGTCCCGGTTGGGGCGCTGGATTCTATCCCAGCTGCCCCTCTTCCAGGCCAGCTCTCTGCTATGGCCCAGGAAGGTAGTGGAGGATGGCCCAAGTGTTTGGGCCCTGCACCCGCATGGGAGACCAGGAGAAGCACCTGGCTCCTGGCTTCGGATCAGCATGATGCACCGGCCGCAGCGGCCATTGGAGGGTGAACCAACAGCAAAATGGAAGACCTTTCTCTCTGTCTCTCTCTCTCACTATCCACTCTGCCTGTCAAAAAAAAAAAAAAAAAAGAAAAAGAAAATTAAGAATACACACAATTAATCTGATACAGTTTTGATAATCTACGTTGGGATCTTTCAATTATTTATTTGAAATTAAGTTTGCCAAATAACATTAACAAAAACTCCCAAAAATATTTATGAGAAAGATGGAAGTACTAGTAAAGTTTTTGAAACATATTCTTATGTTGTGCTAATTACACTATTGCCCTTCAAGCAGTAATATTTTGCACATTGTAATTTTCTCAATCATATACTGTTAAGAAGAATTTGCTTTCTCTCCACATATTCATGTAACTAGCTAATGTTCAAGATAAATAAAGATGTTTCTATATTCATTTTAAAAAATAATTGCTTGATATAATCTTTATTTTCTAATAGCACGAAAGTGAAATTTTCTGACCAGTCACTTTAATCTTGTCTGAACTTGTCAGGGCATCCGAATGGTTCTGCAAATCCTACTATGTTTTGGCAGGTGTTAAAACTCCTGCAGCATTCTGGTACAGACTGTAACTTCTTATGAAAGTAAGAGTTTTGATTGCCCCACAGTTTTTTTTATCACTCCATCAGTGGTGCATAGCACTTTTGCTATACTACTGTTCAATCTTGTCCTTCAGTGTAAGGAACATTTGCCTTATTTTTTATGTCCAACTTGACAAAACTCAGCAAGATCTTGTGCATACCTTATGCATACCTCTCATCACAGTGAATCCAGGGGATTTCCCGTTGCTCATTAAAAGGAAATTTCATAGTCATTTTTATCTATTCCTTTTAGATATTTTATTCTTACCCATTCATTCTACATTAACTGAATTCTACCACATACTAGGTTTTGTTCTAGTCATCAGGGATATAGAGATTAAATTATATATGTTATACAATTATAAACATGGTATAATTATTGTCCTTGAGGAACTCTAACTGCACTGTGGAAACATGACCTTTTACCATCTCCTGTCTCTCCTCCCAGTAATAATCACTCATTGCTGACAATAGAGCTTGATAAGTGTTATGGAAGTAAAAGGAGGTAGAATATGAGGCAGTCAAGGACTAGATCATGTAGGTTCTTGAATACCACAGAAATAATTGAAAACCATGGAAGAGTTTTTAGAGGAAGAGTGACATGTGGGGGTATCTGTACCACAGAAAGTTCTGCTTGGCAGTTGAGTAGGGGAAAATTGATGATTGGAAGGTGAATGAAGGCAGGAAAATTGATTTAGAAATTATTTCAGGAATACAAGGAACAGGTAAAGGACTGTCATGTTACAGAAAAGGTCAGAGATCCTTAGCTTATGACCAGCCTCCTAGATCCTGCAGGTGGTGATTTGAGGAAAAGGTTGTCTTAAATTCTCATTGTCATTGGACTAATTTTGTAGGAAACTCAAGACATAACTAAAATTATTGCATGACTAAATAGAAGGGTCAAGATTTTTAAAAGAGGAACTTAGATAAACCAGCATTAATAAAATGGCTTGTCCACTTGGGAAGGATTTTTGCCATTGGTTCATGGAGAAAGAAGGGAGAGAAATCTTGGTAGAGCCCATTTTTACTTCCTACAAGCTGTGAAAGAATGAATACACATATGCAATTTCCAACATTGAGAAGTAGCATAGGATACTGAGTAGAGTGTGGCTCTACTCAGGTGGAGTGAGAAGCTACCTGGTTTAAATCTAGCTTCTGTAACTAAATCAGTGTAAAACTTAGTGAGCATTACTTAACGCCTCTGTGCTTTAGTTTTCTCATCTGAAAAATAAAAACACCTAACATTTAGGGTTAGCATTGTGGTATAGTGGGTAATGTTGCCTCCTGAAAAGCCAGCATTCTACATGAGCACTGGTTCTTCTTCCAGCTGCTCCACTTATGATCTAGTTCCCTGCTAATGGCCTGGGAAACAGTGGAAGATGGCCCAAGTGCTTGGGACCCTGCCATGCATGTGTGAAACCTGGATAAAGCTCCCTGGCTCCTGGTTTCAGCCTAGCCCAGTTCTGGCCATTGCGGCCAGATGAGGAGTGAACCAGCAGATAGAAGACCTCTCGCTGTTCCTCTCTCTCTGTGACTCTGACTTGAAAAATAAATAAACCTTTAAAAAACACAGCTAATATTTAAAATAAATGTTTAATTCTATTTATTTGAGATGCAGATGGGGAGAAAGAGAGAGAGAAAAAGAGAGAGAGAGAAAGGGAGGGAGAAAGAGAGATGGATGAGGGAGGAGAGAGGGAGAGGGAGATAATGAGAAAGAGAGGGAGAGGGTATTCCCATCTGCTTGATCATTACCCAAATGTCTGCAACAATGGGGTCTGGGCTGGGGCCAAAACTAGGATCTGTAGACTCAATCCAGGTTTCCCCATAAGTGAAGGGCCCTCACCTACTTGAGCCATCACCTGCTGCCTTCTAGGATAGAGTAGCAGGAAGTTTGGGAGCTGGAACTGGAACAGGAACCATATGGGATGTAGGCATTTGAACTGGAGGCCACTACTAGTCCAAATGACCACCCCATAGCTAACATTTTTTTCTTATTTTAAATATTTATTTATTTATTTGAAGTCAGGGTTACACAAAGAGAGAGGAGAGGCAGAGAGAGAGAGAGGTCTCCTGTTGGATGGTTCACTCCCTTGATGGCTGCAATTGCCGGAGCTGCGCCAATCTGAAGCCAGGAGCCAGAAGCTTCTTCCACGTCTCCAATGTGGGTGCAGGGGCCCAAGCACTTGGGCCATCTTCTACTGCTATCCCAGGCCATAGCAGAGAGCTGGATCAGAAGAGCAGCAGCCAGGACTAGAACCGGCACCCATATGGGATGCTGGTGCTTCAAGCCAGGGCATTAACCCACTGCGCCACAGCTGTTTCTTAAAGTGTATGTAGTATTTTATACATCTGCCAGCAATGTTTAATAAATACTTGTTAAGTTATAAAGTATTACATACTTCATTAAAAATGAAAAAAAGGATTTGGAGCACTTCAATTATCCACAAACTAACCCTTTGTGAGAAGTTATTTCATTTCTTAACGGAGTAATAGAAGGTCATAGGAAATTCCTGTCTTAGTTCTCGCTGCTGTAATGCAGCATCAAAGAAAAACAGAAGTTTTTTTTTTTCTTGCATTTATTTTTACTGAAGTAAAATTCACATATCATACAATTTAACATTTTTAAAGTATAAAATTCCATGAAACTTAGTAAATTTTTCAGTGTTGCACAAATGCCACCTCTGTATAGTTTCAAAATATTTTCTTTCTTTCCTTCTATTCAAATACTTTAATTTTTTTATTAGCATGTAATAGTTGCGCATTTTAAGGGGTACAATGCAATATTTCTTTTTTAAATTTTTATTTATTTATTTATTTATTTTTTATTTAATGAATATAAATTTCCAATGTACAGCTTATGGATTATAATGGCTTCCCCCTCCCATAACTTCCCTCCCACCTGCAACCCTCCTCTCTCCCGCTCCCTCTCCACTTCCATTCACATAAAGATTGATTTTCAATGCTCTTTATATACAGAAGATCAATTCAGTATATATTAAGTAAAGATTTCAACAGTTTGCACCCACATAGAAACACAAAGTGAAACATACTGTTGGAGTACTAGTTATAGCATTAAATCACAATGTACAGCACATTAAGGACAGCGATCCCACATGAGGAGCAAGTGCACAGTGACTCCTGTTGTTGACCCAACAAATTGACACTCTAGTTTATGGTGCCAGTAACCACCCTAGGCTCTTGTCATGAGTTGCCAAGGCTATGGAAGCCTTCCAAGTTCACCGACTCTGATCATATTTAGACAAGGTCATAAAGGACAGGGTGAGGATAGTAACCAATGATCCTAAGAGTGGCATTAACCAGGTCTGAACAATTATACAGCATTAAGTGGGGAAGAGGACCATCAGTACACACAGGTTGGGAGTAGAGCCATTGGAGGTAGAGTAGAGGTTATGATTAAGAAGGAATGAGGCCCAAGTGCACTAGACAGGGTCTAGAAACAAAGGACAGAGTCATTATTAGAGGAGCTAAGAAAGGTGCTGTCTAAGCTACAATTAAGTTTTCTGATTGAGAGGCAAATAGAACCTGACAGAAGGGGCTTGATAATAATCTGTTGGGCTTTAGGCCTTGTAAGTAAAGAGGCCCAGACCTATCTCTTCACATGGGGTATATCCTAAGGGAGGAGTGAACCTCCTGGGGGAAGGCACTCTGTTGACTTTCATGACTTAGCTGGCCTGGGAGGAGAGCTGGCCAGGTAAAGGCAGGGGGCATCTCTAACAAGAAATTTACAGTTCTGCCTGCAATGTTGCTGACCCTACTTGGCCGTCCCCTCAGCTGCAGTGGTCACTTTGGAAGTTGGGCTGAGTGAAGGGCTTTTCAGCTTAGAGCCAATGAGATCTGTGGCTCTGACCTGGGCATCCTTCGACTCCAGGGCAGGTCCATTTCCAGTGATCCAACTCTTGGCAGAGCTGCCAGGGCTCTTCACAAGCTGAATTCTGCTGAAGCCCAGGCTTACCACATTGAAAGCCACTGCAGTGGACTGGCCTATTGGTTCTCCTTGAGGGCAGATCACTGTACAGATCAGCCATTAATAGGCCTGCCACCCATTGCTTCTGATGCCTAGCTTTCTTTCCCTCCTGGTTTTTGTCAAAGCAGACCAGAGGGTGCAAGTCAATGGAGTGCCCAAGTCCCATCTCTAATCTTCAGTGGCCTGAACTACAAGTCTATAGTCACAGGCATGTTCTGTAGTAGTTTTTCTAAGGTAGACAATGCCCATGAAGAAAATTATATTCTCACTTTGAAACTTTCTTTCCCTTTGGTCTGAAAGGGATGTTTTTTCTACTTACTGTATACTTCGCTGATGGCGAAGTGAATCTAGCTATGAGATTATTATTTAAGCTCTTATTTTGGCTATGCTATTACAGAAAAATGTTAGCCATCTCTTTTATAAGGTCTAAAGATTAAATTGTGCGTCCTACAGATTCCTTCATAATAGAATTAGTTTCCTACCTTGAAGAGAATAGAGAAATGAAGAACAAGTTGGGCTTAGAATAGAGAAATGAGGGAGCAAGTCCTAGATCGCTTGCTGACAATAGCAATATCACATGAATACTTAGCAAACAGTTTCAACCGTTAGATAACAACTTAAGAAAACATTTACCAGAAGGTCCAATGCCTTCTATAAATTTTAAGAATCATGTATTTGAAAATACCTCTTAAATATCTAACATGGTGTAGTTTGTTTAACCAGTAAACTTAAGCACAACCATATAAAATGTTTTTAGTTTCTTTCTGCCAACAAGTTTAAAACATATGATAAAGAGATTCAGGTCACACGAATTAAAATGTATCTTTGATTAATTTTAGCAGCTTAAATTTATGGACAATCTTATCTAGAAGCCAATTAAAATAAAATTCTTAATAAAATTTTCCCATGTGGACATACAATATGTACACACATATAACCTAACATAATAGACCAATATAGCAATTTTAATAATAGCTTTTAAAATCTTTAACTCTTTTTTTTGATTGTCAATTGATTTGAATTGCTTTTTGTTTTTAGTAACCTCAGTTAACTATACTTTCTCTCAGTTGGTACTGTTAATACATTATTGGCTTCATCTGTTTACAGAGCCATCCCAAAGTACTGAATACAATAGAAGTGGCTGGAAAAAGTCCTTAGAACCTATAGGAGGACAGCTAAACACAGAACCAACAACGCTTTAATTTTATGAGCAGCAAATCATATATAACTGTGGATGACAAAAGACTTTAAGTCGCCATGTTTAAAATTATAAACTCATCAATAGTGCCCAATAAGAGGCACTTGCTTACTTCACAGTATTTTTGAAAGCACCTGTAGGATTTTACAAGTATTTAACCCTTTAGGCCTCTTGGGCTTTCTCATTAATAGTAACACAAAATCATTAGACTTTTTATTTCTCAAACTTTTGTATTAATAGCATTTTCCATTATAGAAACTTAAAATTTAGTACCATGTCACATCTTGACAGTACTTCTAATATAATCCAAATAGCCTGATTAGTTGGTGTCTCTATAAGATGAGAGACATAGGTCCTTCGATTTTTTTAGTTGGGCCCAAACTGGAAAAACCAAAGTCCAAGATTTACTGGAAATTTTAGAGTCCAGATTGTTTGAAACTTTGATTTTTTGAATGCCTGTCAAGAATGCCAAGAAGGCTCAAAATCCAAAATATCTGCTTGAAATAAGATTCCTTAAAATCATGACATAACATAGACCAAATTTGATCATTGTTATAAGGTGATTATTCAAATCTTTGAAAATAAGCACATATTTAAATAACCCATAGCTCTTAATAGAAATTCAGCTGTTTTTGAACAATTAGAATTTAACAGACATCAAGAGAACATAATAGATTACTTTAACACATTGCTTTAACAGAGCATCAGAGTTTAATTCTATGTCAAAGAGAAATTGAGCTTCCTGTGAGCTTTTGCTGTGAGGTTTCCTTCCTTTACCTTCTTTCATATTGGTGACCATGTTTCTGTGTTTCTGTGTGTAACACATCTTTAAGCATCTTTTGCAGGGCAGGACGAGTGGCAACAAATTCTTTCAATTTCTGTTTGCTATGAAAAGTCTTTATTTCACCTTCATTCACAAATGAGAGCTTTGCAGGATATAATATTCTGGGCTGGCAGTTTTTCTCTCTTAGTACCTGGGCTATGTCTCGCCATTCCCTTCTAGCTTGTAGGGTTTCTGATGAGAAGTCTGCTGTGAGTCTAATTGGAGATCCTCTGAGAGTAATCTGACGTTTCTCTCTTGCACCTTTTAGAATCTTTTCTTTATGTTTCACTGTGGTGAGTTTGATTACAACGTGTCGTGGTGAGGATCTCTTTTGGTCATGTTTATTAGGGGTTCTATGAGCTTCCTGTACTAGGATGTCTCTGTCCTTCTCCAGACCCGGGAAGTTCTCTGCAAGTATCTCACTAAAAATGCCTTCTAATCGTTTCTCCCTCTCCATGCCTTCAGGAACCCCTAGAACCCGAATGTTAGGTTTTTTAATAGTATCCTGTAGATTCCCGACAATATTTTTTAGATTTCGAATTTCTTCTTCTTTTCTTTGGTTTGCCTGTTTCCTTTCCTGTTCTCTGTCTTCTAAGTCTCATATTCTCTCTTCTGCTTCACCCATTCTGTTTTTAAGGCTCTCTAATGTGTTTGTCATTTGATCTATTGAATTCTTCCTTTCATTATGATTTCTCATCCCCATCACAGTTTTTTGTTCTACTAGTTGTTTCATTTCATTTTGATTCCTCCTTAATATTTCATTTTCACGAGAGAGATTTTCTATCTTGTCCATTAAGGATTTCTGTAGTTCAAGAATTTGTTTTTGAGAACTTCTTAATGTTCTTAACAGTTTTTTGAGATCTGCTTCTTGCATTTCTTCTATCTCATCATCTTCATAATCTTGAATTGGGGTGTCTTTTTCATTTGGGGGCGTCATAGTGTCTTCCTTGTTCTTGTTACCTCGGTTTTTGCATTTGTTGTTTGGCATGTTGGAGATAATTGGTTTCTTCACTGTGGTGTTTTTTCTTGGTATACTGTGAGTATAGATTAAGTGGGCTGTCTGCTTTCAATGGAGCCTTAGAGGCTTGATATGAGTGTGGCCTGAGAGCTCTGTTTGGTTCCTCGGGGTTGAGGGTATGCCAAAGGTGACACTCCCAGGTTAGGCGTGGTAAATCTCTCTCTTTCTTTCTTTTTTTTTTTGATTCAAATGGGAAGTAATTCCACACAGCTGAAAGGAATTGGAGGTAGTTAGCAGGCGAATGATATACCCATAGGAGCCAAAGATCAGAAGCTCTTTTCCAAGGACCACACAGGGAATCTGTGCTGCCCTCAGCGTGGGCTCAAATTCTCCTGCAGTCTCCCACTGGGTTGCCAAGTTAGATGCTAATCTCCTGTTATTTCATCCCTCCCCCCAGAGTCAGGTTTTTCTGCTAGGCTCAGGGCTGGTGCAGACCTGAGGTCGCCCTGCTTATGACGTATGTCCAAAATGGCGCCTGCTCTTTGTCTTGCTCGCCTTTGAGAGGTGAGCGGATAGAGAGAAACTCGTGTCCGTATCAGTCACTCTCTCTCTCTCTCTCTCTCTCTCTCTCTCTTCTAGTTAGCCTGGTGAACTTTTCCCCACAGAGTATCAAGCCTTGTTCCCTCTAGTCTCCTCTTTCCGCTTGCCCGCTGGTGTCTCAGGCTATTGAGGTTCGGCTCACCTCGCGTTCCAGCGCTGGTGTGTTGAGTCTGCCGCTGGTGTCCCGAACTTGGGCTCCCACGCTCTCCATGCAGGTCCTCTGTGAATCACTAGTTCCGGAAGTGTTTCCTCTGCTGTTTCTTCCCCTGCTCTTCCTTGAACCTGCAGTATCTCCACTGTTATTAAACTGTCTCTTCCCAGACCATCAGTGTGCTCCCTTCCTATTCCACCATCTTGCCCACAGTCTCATAGCTAACATTTTTTATGTCTCAGGAAGTTATCCAAGTACTTTACAGTTATTGGTTGACTTAGTTATCAAAGCAAGCCCATGAAGTATTCTTATTAGTGTCTCCATTTTACAGATTGAAAAACTGTGGTAAAGAAAGGTCCAGAGAGACCATTAGAGAACCTGCCTCTGTAGCCCTGTCAGATGCATGGCTGTGAAGCAACTCTTTGGTCAAGCTAAGGCACTCATAAGTCTTCCATGAATATGAACTCTTTCTCACCTGAAACCTGAATCACTTCCTCTTCTTCCTGCCCTCCTCTACTTCCCACTTTCAATTGTTTCTCTCCTGAGACCCTGTGTCCATTCCCTTTACTTACTCTCCCCTTTGTGTTGCTCTACCTATCTCTCCTTAGTTTTCCATAAATTATCTTCTCTGCCTGATTCATTCTATAGCCCTCGCCCTTCTCCCCTTAGGTGACCTCAAAGGCCTGAAGGGGACCAGACAGATTCCCTGGGAATGGACTAAGGAACCAAGCATCAATCAGGTTCTCTAATTGTCTCTCTGGAGCACTCATGGGGCCTTACCCAAGTCATACATCCAACTTCCTTCCAGTCCTCAGCTTTTCAGGAAATATATCTTTTCCAGAGATATTAGAATGTTCTCCATATGACTGTGCGTGTGAGTTTATGTGTGTGGTGGTAGTGGGAGAAGGATGGGGTAGGATGTACTCTGAGTACACACACTCTTCATAGCTTGCCTTCAACTGACAAATACAATTTCAGTCTGTCATGAAGCTGACACTCCTGCGTGGTCAGCCCCAGGGGAGCCTCTGAGGGATTTGTCACCAAATTGAAGTTTTTAATAATGTCATAGCCCTGAGTCAAGAAGCAGGAAATGGCTGTTGAATCAATAACTCCATGGCCCCCTTGCTGTAGCAGCATGCTGACCTTTCATTCTCTACCACTCCTCCTCACTCCTAGTCATGGTTTCTGCTTATCCCCCCCCCCTTAGTGCTTGGACAAGTTTTCTTCTGCAGGTTACAGCTCTAGTTCCAATCTGTCAACTGATTTCCACCAATGTATTGATAATTAATGATGAAACTTAAGACAAAACCACTGAAAATGCCTTTGAAGTGTAACAGAGTAAACTGTGAGCTTTAGATAGGCTAGTGAGACTGAAGGGGCTTCCCTACCAAATAGAAAGGGAGGAATGGTGCATTCAGAATAAGAAAAGCTACCTTTCTACATTTACTGCCCCACATTTTCTGGAAGCGTAATTTTGGTCATCTCCCTTAGCCTCTCTGAGACTCCCCTTCCTCATTTAAATTAGTCCTCTCTGTCTCCTTATATGATATATTGTGTTGAGTAATGAGCTAGCAAAAGTAAAGGTAATTTGGAAACAGTAAAAGATTGCACATGTACTACAGTTATACTCAGTTCATAGTGGGGTGACTCAATATACTTGATATAGAGTGGGGTGACTATAGCTCATGAAAACTTATTATTATATGCTGAGAAAATAGAAGAAAGGAGCTCCAAGGTTCCAATCATAAAATAATGTCAAAGAGGGGAAATGTTGATTACCCTGCTTTGATTAATGCACATTGTATACATGTGCTGAAATGTCATACTGCAACCAACATATACATACAATTATTGTTAATGAAATTTTAAAATAACAGAAAAAGAAGATATAAAAGTGGCCAATAAGTATATGAAAAATATCATCTGTCATCTCAGAAATGCAAATAAAAAGCACAATGTGATAGCATCTATCACCAGTTGGGATGGAAATCATCAAAAAAAAAAAGATAATAATTGAGGGTATTTGGATAAAACTAAACTCTTTTACACTGTGGGTAGGAATGTAAATTAATAAGTAATTATGGATGACAGTATAGTGGTTACTGAGAAAATTAAAATTAGATCTATCTTATGATCCAGCTATGCAACTTCTTTATATTTTATATATATATATATATATAAGTATATATATATATATATATAAATCAGTATATCAGCGATATACATGCACTCCCATATTAATTGTTGCACTATTCAAGAAGGCTAGGATATGGGATCAACATAAATTTAAGCATATCAACAGATAAATGAATGAAGACAGTGTTTAGATATATACAATGGAATCTTATTCAACCACAAAAATAAAGAATGCTATGTTACTATTTGCAGCAAAATGGATGGAACTGGAAAGCATCACATTAGCAGTAATAAATCAGACTCAGAGAGGTAAATATCACATATTTTCTCTCATATGTGGAAGCTAAAAATCAATACAAATATAAAATAGTGATTACTAGGGATTGAGAAAGTGGAAAGGAGTATAGAAGCAGGTAAATAATGAGTACCAGGGGCTGGCGCTGTGGTATAGCTGGTGAGGCTGCTGCCTGCAATGCCGTCCTCCTATATGGGCGCCGGTGCGGGTCTCGGCTGCTCCATTTTCGGTCCAGCTCTCTGCTATGGTGTAAGAAAGTAGTAGAAGATGACACAAATCCTTGGGCCCCTACACCTGTGTGGGAGACCTGGAGGAGGCTCCTAGCTATTGGCTTCAAATTGGTGCAGCTCCAGCCATTGCAGTCATCTGGGGAGTGAACCACTGGATGGAAGATCTCTCTCTCTCTCTCCCTCTCTCTCTGCCTCTGCCTATCTGTAACTCTGCCTTTCAAGTAACTAAATCTTTAAAAAATTAATGGATATCAAAGCACATATAAAAGGAATAATTCTAGTATTCTACAGGATAGTCTGGTGACTGTAGCTTGCAATAATTTATTATACATTTTATGAATGGATGGAGAATTTTAAGGGTTACAAGCATAGAGTAATGACAGGTACAGGAAAACTTAATTGCTTTGATTTGATTGACACACTTTGTGTATATATGTTGAAATGTTACACTGTACCACATCAATATGTGCAATTTTGGCGTGTTAATCAAAACTTTTAAAGAATGTTTGAGAAGATGAAAATACTAACTAACCTGATTTGATGATCATCTATCAAGTTCAATTATCAAAGTAGCACACTCTACCCCATAAATATGTACAATTAAAATAATATTAGGAAAATCCCTTTCAGGATCTATAGGATATATTTTCTTTTATTTAAAAACTTACTCTATTTTTTTAGCACTTGAGCTATCTTCCTCTGCTTTCTCAAGCACATTAGCAGGGAGCTGGATGGGAAGTAGATCAACCAGGACTTGAACAGGTACCCATATGGATGCCAGTGTTGCAGACAGTAGCTTAACCTGCCGTACCACAGTGTTGGCTATACTTTCATAGGAAGGTTTTGAAAGTAATTTTCTACTAGAGACACATGTCTCATTTGTCTGAAGATCTGGTATATGTTGGAGAAGGGACAATGAGTAGGGGAAACTAGGTTTTATTTTTATTGTGGTTGTTACTAAAGTCAGATGGTGGGTAAATTCTGCCCTTCCTGTTGACCACTGTACACACTCTTATTTTCAAACTTTGTTCACTTTAGGTATCCTCAACCCTTCTTCAGTCCAAGAGGAGCAGGGGATATAGGGTGATACATTATCAATGGTCAGAATGTAAAGGACACATCAGGAGAGTTATGCATGAGTGGTGTGTGTGTGTGTGTGTGTTGTAGAGGATAGTCAACAAAGTTCAAGCTGTTCTCCAGATTCGTTTTTTTATGTCTCTTTGACTAACTAAACAGCTATCATTTCTGCTGGTGAGGATGTGGGGAAAAAGGGACACTAACCCACTGTTGGTGGGAATGCAAACTGGTAAAGCCACTATGGAAGTCAGTCTGGAGATTCCTCAGAAACCTGAACATAACCCTACCATACAACCCAGCCATCCCACCCCTTGGAATTTACCCAAAGGAAATTAAATTGGCAAACAAAAAAGTGGTCTGCACCTTAATGTTTACTGCAGCTCAATTCACAATAGCTAAGACCTGGAATCAACCTAAATGCCAATCAACAGTAGACTGGATAAAGAAATTATCGACATGTACTCTATAGAATACTATACAGCAGTAAAAAAATGAAATCTGGTCATTTGCAACAAAATGGAGGAATCATCATGCTGAGTGAAATAAGCCAGTCCCAAAGGGACAAATATCATCTGTTCTCCCTCATCAGTGACAACTAACTGAGCACCAAAAAGGAAACCTGTTGAAGTGAAATGGACACTATGAGAAACAGTGACTTGATCAGCCCTTGCCCTGACTGTTGATGAACAACTTAATACTTTATCCCTTTTAGTATTTTTTTTTGTTCTACTTATACTACTGGTTGAAATCTGTAATTAATACACAATTATTCTTAAGTGTTGAAACTTAACTAAAGAGTGATCCCTGTTAAATATAAGAGTGGGAATAAGAGAGGGAAGAGATGTACAGTTTGGGGCATGCTCAATTGGACTTGCCCCAAATGGTAGAGTTAGAAACATGCCAGGGGATTCCAATTCAATCCCATCAAGGTGGCATGTACCAATGCCACCTCGCTAGTCCAAGTGATCAATTTCTGTTCACAATTGATCATAATGATAGGACTAAAAGTCAAAGGGATCACACAAACAAGACTAGTGTCTGCAAATACTAACTGATAGAATAAAAAAGGGAGAGAATGATCCAATATGGGAAGTGGGATACACAGCAGACTCATAGAAGGGTAGATGTCCTAAACAGCACTCTGGCCTCAGAATCAGCCCTTAAGGCATTTAGATCCAGCTGAAAAGCCCTTGAGAATATTTTAGGCATAGAAAGCCAAGACACTCTGGCAAAAAAAAATGACCTAAATGAAAGATCTCTGCAAGTGAGATCCCAGTGGAAAGAACAGGTCATCAAAGAAGGAGGTACCTTTCTCTGAAGGGAGGAGAGAACTTCCACTTTGACTATGACCTTGTCTAAATAAGATCGGAGTTGGAGAACTCAAAAGGTCTCCATAGCCTTGGCAACTCATGAAAAGAGCCTAGGGTGATTACTGACGCCATAAACAAGAGTGTCAATTTGTTAAGTCAACAACAGGAGTCACTGTGCACTTACTCCCCATGTAGGATCTCTGTCCTTAATGTGCTGTACATTGTGATTTAATGCTATAACTAGTACTCAAACAGTATTTTACACTTTGTGTTTCTACGTGGGTGCAAACTGTTGAAAGCTTTACTTGATATATACTAAACTGATCTTCTGTATATAAAGATAATTGAAAATGAATCTTTATGTGAATGGAAGGGGAGAGGGAGTGGGAGAGGGGAGGGTTGCGGGTGGGAGGGAAGTTATGGGAGGGGAAAGCCATTGTAATCCATAAGCTGTACTTTGGAAATTTATATTCTTTAAATAAAAGTTCAAAAAAAAAACAGCTGTCATTTCCTAAATTTTAGCTGAATTCTGGCCACCTCTGGTAATCTGTCCCTTACTAGACTGCTTCTAAAAGTTTTTGAGTGCCTCTTATACATTACGTTCAGAAGCAAGTTACAAAAATAAATAAATATTCCAAAAATCAAGTTACTTGTGAAGCTTCTCTTACTTGCACACCATTTACTGGTTGCATGTTCACATACGTGCCCACATTTGTACAATAAAGGTGCATGCATATATATGGGGAGTTCTATGGCGCTCTCTAAGAAAACCACAGGTTTTGATTAGACAGACCTTGGTTTAAAACCTGATTCTGCCAGCAACTTGGAATTCGACCATGGACAAGCCAGTTAACCACTCTAATCTTCAGTTTTCTTGCCTGGGAAATAAAGATAATGCAAGCTACAAAAGTGGTCAGAATTCAGTAAGTGTTCTCAGGGCTTTTTTTAAAGGTTTGCTTATTTATTTGAAAGTCAAGAGTCATGGGGAGGAGGAGGAGGAGGAGGAGGAGAGAGAGAGAGAGAGAGAGAGAGAGAGAGAGAGAGAGAGAGAGAGAATGTTCCATTCTGTGGTTCACTCCCCAGATGGCCACAATGGTCAGGGCTGGATCAGGCTGAAGCCAGGAGCCAAGAGCTTCATCCAGGTCTCCCATGTGGGTGGCAGGGGCCCAAACACTTGGACAATCTTCTGCTACTTTTCCCAGGCCATTATCAAGGAGCTGGTTCAGAAGCAGAGCAGATAGGACATGAACCAGCACCCATATGGGAGGACAGCTTTACAGCAATCGGCTTTACCCACTATGTCACAATGTCAGCCCCACAATGTTTTCAGTTTTAAACAAGGAGAGGTTAATTGAGTATCAATTACTTTCTCTCCCCTTTATAGAATGATTTTGGCATTAGAATGTTCCGGATCCTGTAGAATATTACAGCTCTTGTCCAAGGATATTACACAAATTTGTGAAGTATTCTTTTTTACAAATAATTACATATTACATTTAAAACTTTGGCCTGAGAATGAGGAGACTCTAGTTTTGCCTTAACCTTCTTTGGTGTCTTTGGGAAATTCATTTCACATCTCTGGACTGCAGTCTCTTCATTTGTAAAATAGATAAATTGGACCAGATTACCCCTGAGGGCTACAATTGTATGCACATTATGTTATTCAGCTTTTCATTACGTTTCCCTAATGTATTAAGGCACATTTGTGCTTCAAATAGTTTCCTTCACCTAATAAGAATTACTGATTGTATTATTTGTTCTTTTGATATAATATTTTGTTCCTTTGGTTTACCAGTCTTTGCTTTTCATTAATATCTGTTCTGGAACTGTGCATAAATAGGGTTTTTAGAACAGCATCTTGTTTGAATTCGTGTTCCTTTTTTTAAAAAAAGATTTATTTATTTGTTTTAAAGTCAGAGTTACACACAGAGAGAAGGAAAGGCAGAGAGAGGTCTTCCATCCGTTGGTTCACTCCCCAATTGGCAGCAACGGCTGGAGCTGTGCCGATCTGAAGCCAGGAGCCAGGAGCTTCTTCTGGGTCTTCCACGCTGGTTCAGGGGCCCAAGGACTTGGGCCGTCTTATACTGCTTTCCCAGGCCATAGCAGAGAGGTGGATTGGAAGTGGAGCAGCCAGGACTTGAACTGGCACCCATATGGGATTCCGGCACTGCAGGCAGTGGCTTTACCCACTACGCCACAGTGCTGGCCCCTTGAATTTGTATTCTTAGTACCTCAAGTCTTTTCAGGTGAGGCAAATTGGTATGACTCTTGTCTAGGTTAGATAGGGAATACTAAAATGACTTTTACCCCTCTTAGAGTATGGCTACCTAATTTGGGCCTCTCTGAATGAAACAGAAAAATGTAAATATGGTGAAAAGGCTGATAAGAATGTGGAATTAGGCCCATGGAACATAAGGGCTAGACAGACCCTTAAAGAATATCTATTAAAATACCAAGTTACAGGAAGGTCTGAGACCAAGAGAGGAAAGGGATTTTCGAGGCCTTAGATCTTGATAGAAAGCAAGCATCCTCATGCCTTGTCTAGTACCTCCACCCTCAACAGAACACATTGTATCTGATTGAAGGGAGGGAAAAATTCTGTACCAGGATTTGAAAAGGATAAGTGACAGAGGGAGGGGATCTGTTTTCTATTTCTAGGGAACACAACCAAAGATAAGGATTTGGGTTATTGCTATAATGTACAACTGAAATGGCATATTAGCAACAAGTATGCTAAGGCCCAGGGCTCCATTCCACAGGTCTGGTCTTCCCTTCTTCCAAAGGCAGACAACCTGCAGTGGGCGTTGCGCCACAGTAAGTACTCTGCCCCCTTTGACACCTGTGTTCCTTATCAGAGTGCCTGGGATTGAATCTTGTCTCCACTTTAGATCTAGTTTCCTACTAATGCACTTGAAATGCAGAAGATGATGGGGTAAGTACTTGGATTCCTGCCACGCATGTGTGAGACCCAGGTGAAGTTCCTTGTACATGGTTTTGCCCTGGAACAAGCTCTGGCTGCTGTGGTATTTGGGGAGTAAATTAGTGGATGGAAGATGTTGATGTCTGTCTCTGTCACTCGGCCTTTCAAAAATAAAACTTGTAAAAAGACTTCTTAAAAAGCATGCAAACAGAGGGCTGGCATTGTGGTATAGTCGATTGAGCCACTGCCTGCCATGCTGGCACCCCATATGGTAATCAGTTCAAGTCCAAGCCGTTCCACTTGCAATCAAGTTCCCTGCTAATGTGCCTTGGAAAGCAGAAGATGACCCAAGTCATTCTACCCCTGCATCCACATGAGAGACTTAGATGGAATTCTGGCTCCTGGCTTTGGCTATTGCTGTCATTTGAGAAGTGAACCAGTGGATGGAAGGCCTCTCTCTCTCTCTCTCTCTCTCTCTGTGTGTGTGTGTGTGTGTGTGTGTCTCCATCTCTCTCTCTGTAACTTTGTCTTTCAAATAAACAAATTTTATTTTAAGAAGCATGCAGGCTGAACTTGTGCCAGGGGCATGCTAATGCAAGGATCTATGTTATTGAGACTTTGAAAGAATCCCAACATTTCCCAAAATTTAACTTGGGTGGCAGTAGGGAGAAGGGAGGGTAAATCATATCGGTGGCAGTGTAGCTTCCATGAAATGAACATCACTCAAACACATTCATTTCCCACTTGATAAACACTGGACACTCACTATGGCTTGGCACCAGATTATGCCATGCTGGATACGCAAACATGAGTCAGACACAGATGAGCTCTCAGAGTGTTCCTGGACAACACTCTGTTGTGTTAAGAGTTTAGGCCTATGGGTATACAGAATTGAATTCTGGGTCTTTTATCCAAGGGCACCTTGAGAATATCATTAGCCTTCTCTCTGGTCCTCAACTTTTCAGGGTTATTCAGGGTCTAATCTGCAACCTCCACTTGCATTTCGTTTTTTTTTTTTTAAACTGGGAGGACATATTTGCAAGAGGGGCCTCTTAATAGTAACTAATTCACATAGTTGTTTCTATTATGGATTTCTGGGTTTCTCGAAGGAGAAGGGAGTGGCTTCTTCAGGGATCTTGGACTACCTTTCAAGTTACTATCCTGAAGTATCATGTATTATTCTCCATTGTTCCAAGGAGGGAGAAATACAAGGTGGCTATGGAGAAGTTATGTTTCTTTCCAGGTCTCATTGTACTCATGGGTAAAATTGATTTTAGAGAACTTTAGAGATCATGTTTGTCTCTGATATTACTGATAATACCAATAACAAATAGAACTACAATATAATGATGAGTGCCTATTCAACTTATGTAAGTTATCTTTGGAAATTTCATAATAATAATAAAAGATATAAAGTTGTTGTTACATCATGTTAAAGATGAGGAAAAGGAAAGATAAGATGACTATCGTTGGTCACAGAACTAGTAGGTAAAAAAGTTGCATTTGATGTCCAGCTTGTCTGACCCCAAAACTTCTGGTTATAAACTAGCCCATTACACTGTCATGACAACAACTAATAGATTTGCTGGCCCATCAGGGAAGTGTGATGTGTTCTTGTGAAATTTATAATTTAAAATATAAAGAGATTTTTATTTGTTTTACATTATGTAAAGAGGAATCTTTTTTCTAATTGGGTTTAAGGAAAAAGGAACACTGAACTAAGAGTCAGTAAACACGAATTCAAGCCTTAGCTATGCTAGGCTTCACTATGTGAGCTTCAGCCAGATACTTGACTAAATGAATAAATATGAGTAAATAGTTCTGTTTCCTTCCAGAGAGAGGAAGGGGTTCAGATGAGATGACCATGAATGGCCTGTCTTTCTTGGAAGTTGTAAATTTTATAACTAGGATAATAAGATCTTTGCTTTAGCCAGTGATATAACATTAACATCATATAATGCTGGCAAGTCTCTTTCCTTCTCAAGGCCCCAGTTTTCTCATCTGTATAATGTATAAGTTGTTCTAGTTGATCTATTAGAAATGATCTATATAAATTGTCAGGAGAATAAAAATGTGTATAATAAATCATTAAAAGGTGGAATAGCAGGGGACCACTTTAACTCTGCCCCTCTAAAAAATCGAAAGCACTTGCAAAAATAGTCAAAATAAATTTTGTCAGAACTCTGGAAATTTATCAAAGGCTTGCAATGATTTCAAGAATATTTATTCAAGGAAAATTTCTGAATTGTGCTAAGAACAATGCGAGGGGGGCAATGTTGTAGAACAATGGGTTAAGCCGCTATTTGCAACAATAACGTCCCATATTTGAGTCCCAACTCAACTCGTGGCTGCTCTGCTTCCAATTCAGATTCCTGCTAATGTGCCTGGGAAAGTAGTGGATGATGGCCCAGATAATTGGGCCCCTGCCACCCATGTGGGAGACATGAGTGGAGTTCTGGGCTTCTGGCCTGGCCTGCTCCAGCCTTGGCCATTGCAGCCACTTGGGAGTGAACCAGTGGACAGAAGATTCTCTCTCTGTATCTCTCTCTTTATGTCACTCTGCCTTTCAAATAAATCTTTTCTTTAAAAATTGCCACTTATTTTGGTGGTGGTGTTTGTTTTTATAAAAAGTAACAATGTGTGTTGTAGCATGACTACTTGGATTAAGCCCATTCCCCTCTCCCCAGCTCCATGGTAGCCTTGTAAGCCAATAGCCTCCCAAACATGGTAGTAATAAAAACCAGCAGTTTTGCAGCCTCTAGAGATGGCAGATTGGCTTTGTGTTGCCGCAGAAAGTTTCATCCTTAAAGCATTACTACCACTTGAATTCTCCCATAGTTTACTGGTAAAATACCATTGTCATGATTTTCCCATTAAGCCTTCATTTTCTCATCTTTCAGAGGAAATTTAAAAGTTAACTGACTTATTTTCTGCATTCTAGTTACTCTTGCAATGCTATACCATGTATATTCTCATATCTGTATTATATCTAATTGTCTCTCTTGGTCCTTGCCTTTTGATGTACAAAAAAGCTCAAATATCTGCAATCTTAAAAACTATCTCAATGCCCTCTATCCTTCAAAACTTCTTCTCTGCTTTATAACATACACCTTGCTAGCAATGGTGGTCTATACATTATGTCTCCATTTCTTCCACGTCTAGTCAGTGTTTTTTTTTTTTTTTTTCAGATTTTATTTGAGAGGCAGTGTTATAGACAGAGAGAGGGAGGGACAGAGAGAAAAGTCTTCCATCTGCTGATTCATTCCCAAAATGGCCACCACAGCTGGAGCTGGACCACAACAAATCCAGGAGCCATGAGTTTCATCCAGGTCTCCCACGCAGGTGCAGCGGCCCAAGCACATGGGACATCCTCCACTGCTTTCCCAGGCCATAGCAGAGAGCTGGATCAGAAGTGGAGTAGTTGGAACTCTGACTGGTGCCCATATGGGATCTCAGTGCCATAGGTGGAGGTTTAGCCTACTACACCATAGTGCTGCCCCTCAGCTTTTTTTAAATATTTATTCATGAGAGAGAGAGAGAGAGAGAGAGAGAGAGAAATCAAGAGAGATCTTCCATCTGCTGGTTCACTTTTCAAGTGGCCTCAATGGCAGGGGCTGGGCCAGGTGGAATACAGGACCCTGGAACTTCATCCTGGTCTCCCACATGGGTGCCAGGGACCCAGCTACTTGGGCCATCTCCCATTGCCTTCAAGGTGCATTAGCAGAAAACTGGTTCAGAACGAGGGTGTCCAGGATTCAAACTGGTGCTCTGATTTGGAATGCTGGCATCACAGATGGAGGTTTAACCTGCCGCACAACAATGCTGGTTCCTCCATATAGTCTTTAATCCATTGCAATCTGAGTTCTGATCCTACCACTGCTTGGAACTTATTCTGGAAAAAGTCAATCAGTGACAGTATATATAGCACTATTTCTGATAGTATGTTTTTATCTTGTAGAATATTTGTCTCATTTAATACACCCTTCTCTTCTTTTTACTTCTACAATCCCTCTCTTCCCAGTTTTCTTTCATACCCCTAGGCTATCCTTGTCAATCTTCTTCATGAGACCCTCTTATTCTGCTTGTTTTTAAACACTTGCGATCCCAGGGCTTATATCCTTTGCCCTTTTCTATAATTTTAATGCATGCTGTTCATGGGTAGGCTTATCTATGTTTTATGTACCACAAATATAGCTTGGTAACATCTAAACATCTGTCTTCAGCCTAAAGCTCTCAGACGGAGCTTCACATAGACAATTCACAAATGTACTGAGTATAAACCAGAGCTGAAGAGCATACTCCAAAATCTACGTCTGTTCTACTCCTTAGCTAAGTTACCCAAGAGGTAATTTCTTTTTTAAGATTTACTTATTTATTTGACAGGCAGAGTTGCAGACAAAGAGAGGGACAGATAGAAAGTTCTTCTGTCCACTGGTTCACTCACCAAATGGCCACAATGGCTAGAGCTGGGTCAATCCAAATCCAGGAGCCAGGAGCTTCTTATGGGTCTCCCATGTGGGTGCAGGGGCCCAAGCACTTGGGCCATCTTCCACTGCTTTCCCAGGCCATAGCAGAGAGCTGGATCAGAAGCAGGGCAGACTGAACTCAAACTGGCTAACATTTGGGATGCTGGTACCAAAGGCAGAGGCTTAAACTAATACACTATAGCACAGGCCCACAGGGGTAGGCATTTAGCACAACAGCTAAGCTGCCACTTGGGACTCCCATATCCCATATCAGAATACCTATTTTTTAGTCACAACTCTGTTCTCCATTCCAGCTTCCTGTTAGAACACACCCTTGGAGGCAGTGGTGATGGTTGAAGTAATTGGGTCTCTGCTACAATATGAGAGAGCTGAATCGAGTTCCCAAATCCTTACTTTGGCCTGGCCTAGCTGTGGCCAGTTCAGGCATTTGAGGATGAGGAATGAACCAGCAGATGGGAGATATTTCTCTCTCTCTCTCTCTCATAAATAACTTAATAGTCATCCAAGTGAGGAATCTGAGAATTATCTTTAACCCTATTTTCCCATCATATCTAACCCCTCCCCATGGCCAACCCCTTACCACATTCTATAGAGTATATCTTAAACAATTTTATGAGAATCAATTTAAGATTCACCAATTGGAGCCAAAACACCTGATTTTGAATCCTGTTTGATCTTTTAAAGTTGCTTCAAATAGCGGTGTCTTACATATAATGGGAATAATATTTGTTCTTACCTCAAAGAGGTACTTAAAGAATTTATATATATATATATATATATATATGATAAATTAACATAAGTAAAAAAATCAGTACCATGTTAGTGATCATTCTAGTTTTTTTCAGCTATTTTTGTAACCTGTCAAATTCTGCTTCCTATGGTTACTACCTTAGTTCAAGCTGTCATCATGTTTGTGTATACTACAACAATCCCTTAATTTGTTTTCCTGCCAACAGTCTTGTCCCTATGTAATCCATATTCTTCACTGTTATAAGAGAAGTCTGAAATGAACACCCAATTATATTATTTCCCTGAAGAAATAACTCAAAATTTTTCTGTAAGAGTATCCAAGAACTTCTTATATGACAAAGAAAGTTCTCTATGCCTTTGTTTCTAGTTTCATTTCCTGTCTAGTTTAATTTCTTTTTTTTCAACTTTTATTTAATAAATATCAATTTTTGGCTGGTGCTGCGGCTCACTTGGCTAATCCTCAGCCTGTGGCACTGGCATCCCGGGTTCTAGTCCTGGTTGGGGTGCCGGATTCTGTCCCGGTTGCTCCTCTTCCAGTCCAGCTCTCTCCTGTGGCCCGGGAAGGCAATGGAGGATGGCCCAAGTGCTTGGGCCCTGCACCCGCATGGGAGACCAGGAGGAAGCACTGGTCTCCTGGCTTTGGATCGGCACAGTGCGCCAGCCGTAGTGGCTATTTGGGAGGTGAACCAAAGGAAAAAGGAAGACCTTTCTCTCTCTCTCTCTCTCACTGTCTAACTCTGCCTGTCAAATAAATAAATAAATAAATAAATAAATATTTCCAAAGTACAACTTTTGAATTGTAGCGGTTTTTCCCCCATAACCTCCCTCCCACCCATGACCATCCCATCTCCCACTCCCTCTCCCATCCCATTCTTCATCAAGGTTCATTTTCAATTATCTTTATATACAGAAGATCAACGTAGTATATACTAAGTAAAGATTTCAACAGACTGCACCCACACAGACACACAAAGTATAGAGTACTGTTTGAGCAGTAGTTTAATTTCTTGTCTAGTTTTATTTCTTTGCATTTGGCATATATATATATATATAATATACTATTATATCATACTATTCAAATGTCTAGCATCTACCTCAATGTTCTATGTTCTCTCACGTTTCCTTGTCTTTGTACATCTATTCCCTCCAAACTTCACCTGGGAAATTCCATCTTAACCCATAAGAACTAGATCAATTTCCCCTCAAAAATTATTTTCTAACATCTTTTCTCATCTGAGTTAGATGCCTATTTTCTGTGCTCCCATAGCATCCCAAAGCATCCATTATGAACGTCATTACACCTGCTACATGTCTGGCCTTCTCATAGGGCTACATGTTCCTGCAAGCAGAGATCTTTGTCCTATTCATCTTGCTAATTTTCATACTCATCACTAAGCTAGTAACAGAGTACATGCTCAAAAATATGTATAGAGGGCCCGGCGCCGTGGCTCACTTGGTTAATCCTCTGCCTGCAGCGCCGGCACCCATATGGGCGCCGGGTTCTAGTCCCGGCTGCTCCTCTTCCAGTCCAGCTCTCTGCTGTGGCCCGGGAGGGCAGTGGAGGCTGGCCCCTGCACCCGCGTGGGAGACCAGGAGAAGCACCTGGCTCCTGGCTTCAGATCGGCACAGCGCCGGCCGTAGCAGCCATTTGGGGGGTGAACCAACGGAAGGAAGACCTTTCTCTCTCTCTCTCTTGCTGTCTGTAACTCTACCTGTCAAATAAATGAATTTTTAAAATGTGTATAGATTAACTCAGTAAACTCTATTAGGTTTGGAGACTAGATTGGAAAGGAAATCAAGTGGCAGAAGGTCAGAAAGTAGGTACATGAAGGGAAGCCTGTGGTTACTACTGACTGATATTTGGTTCACTGTCTTAGACTGTAAGTTTAGGGAGTAAAATCATCTTGAGCTGGCTTAAGAAAATTGAGATGGAGAAAGGGAACACCAGGATTACCTCAACAACTTCATCCTGAGAAGCCATTGCCCAACTCCACAATAAAGTCATCCCTCTGTATATCTTGGCCGGTTTGGTTCCAGGACACTCTAGGTATATTACAGTCTGCAGATGTTCAAGTCATTTACATAAAATGGAATAGTATTTACATATAACCTACACAAACATCCTGTATGGTTTAAATTATATATTGATTATTCATAATACCTAATACAATGTGCTTGCTGCATAAATTATTTTTATTCTGTTTTGTCTGGGGAATAGAGACAAGAAAATTGTATACATGTTCACTATGCAGTTGTTTTTTCTGAGTATTTTTGGCTTTTAGTCAGTTCAATCCATAGATGTGAAACCCACAGACATGAAAGGCAGACTCTATTTTCCAAAACCTGTTCTGCTGACAGAATTCTTGGTTTCCCTTGCAGGTTTTTGGGTTTTTTTGTTTGTTTGTTTGTTTTTTTGTTTTTTGTTTTTTTTTTTTTTGATCCTCAATTTGGTGCTGGTTATTAGAACACACACACAATTCTGCTTTTCTATCAAGTTTTCAGAATATAGCCTATTTGCTGCACTTAAAGAGCTAATATCAATTGTATACCTAATAACTCACAAAAGGCACTTTTTTTCTCTTGGAAAGCCTCCATCAAATTACTATGTTTCTAAAGTTATATTTATGAAATGCATGAAAATAAATTTAAACATTGAATCATTGTTATAATCCTCCAGTTGGAAGCAAGCCTACGACGTATCAATGAGTCGAGCCAACTTGACTATTTAAAGGAAACATTTTACCATCAAGGAATCATTTTCAGAGTCTTGTAAATACTTAATGGCCCCCAAAAGGTGCACCTCTGGTTAGTAAACAAGGTAAATTTAAAGTAAAAACATATACAATACACATGCACATATGCCAATATAGGCACATTCACGTTTGCATATAAAACAGCGAACATTTTTCAGTAGATTGGATGCTAACATAAGAGAGCACAGGGATCACATCAGACAACTCTGTGCTGCTTACTATTTTTGGATCAACTCAATCATGGAGTGAGTCACCATCACTGATGGTTAAAATTTTACTGACGCATTCAACATAGACAGGTCAGAGAGGCATTTATGTAGTGTGATTTGAAGAGTGCATGGAGACTTCCTTGTACCTCCAAATATAATCTCTTGCAGTCTGCTAATGGCATTTGAAATTTGTACCTCCTAGTCACTCAAAGGATAAGTACATTGACCCATTATGCAATGATCACACTGTCAGCACACAGTGAGCTGGTCAGATCAGATAACTGTCAGCAAAGTTTGGAGAACCAGAGATGTTTCGATATAGGGAAGATGCAGAAACAAGTTGTTACTGGATCTTCCTTGAAGTGGAGAACTGTAGGATTTTTCACACTGAGTTTAAATAATAGCTGATTACAACAGGTTGTTGTATGCTGATTCAAGTATGACACTCATTCTAATAGGATGTACTCATTCTGATGTTACTTTCTATGTATGCCTATCAATTCTAATGGAATCACCATCTCCCCTTTCCCTCCCCCTCTTCTACCTAGTCTGAAAGTAGACACAGATGGTTTTCACCTTTCATTTTGTATTACTTTCTGTTGTCTTGCAGTGATGGCCATTTTTGTTGCTGTTTTCACAAACTGTGACACATTATGCTAGGCCAGAAATCTGGTTTTAGTCTCATCTTCTCCTGAGTCCAGTTTCTCCCTCACTATGATGCTCCTACTTCTCAGGAGTATGACCCTCACCATACTGATAAACCTTAAGCCTTTGGTCATCTTTGACTATCTTCAGTATTAACTCATGTAGTACGAATAGAAAACAGCACACTTATACATCGTGCCAGATAAAGTAGGACATGAGTATGTATTGGGCAAAACATTTTCCTCAATAAGTCTGTGGAAGCCAGAAGCTTCTTCCAGGTCTCCCACGTGGGCTCAAGGTCCCAAGGACTTGGGCGATCCTCCACTGCTTTCCCAGGCCATAGTAGAGAGCTGGTTCAGAAGTGGAGCAGCTGGGACTCGAACCAGTGTCCATATGGGATGCTGGTGCGACAGGTAGCAGCTTTACCTGCTACACCACAGCGCTGGCCACGAGGCAATGATTTTAAGAATGACAGAAAGAGGACCTCAGTGAATCCATTCTGCCACAAAAATAATGAAAATACCCACAAATAACTGAAATTAATTATTTCAAAACTCTTGTAATTAACCAAAGCGGAAGGATGAAATGAAAATCATATATCCCAGAAAAAGTAAACTTAGTAGGACAGCAAGATGACTAATTTTTAAAAGTCTGTTTTTAAAGTTGTGGTAAAATATATATCATATAAAATTTACCTCTTTAAACATTTTTAAGTATAGAGTTCAGTGGCTTAACTAAAATCATACTGTTATGCAACATGTACCACTACCCAATGTTTCCATTAAGTAAAAATTAAGACTCTATACTCATTAAACTGTAACTCCCAATTTCCTCTCCTGACAGCCCTTGACACACACTATTCTATTTCTGTCCTCATGAATTTGACTATTCCAAGTACTTCACATAAATGAAATCATACAATATGACAGTTCTCAAAATTTCTATGGAAAATGCACATTATGAAACACTATGCATGGATTTCAATTTTTTTGTACCGAAATAAGTGTATCTTTTAATTCCACTGTTCCACAAACTTTCTGAAGTACGTTAGCATTTGTTCTGCTGTTTCTAGCTTATTTCACTTTGCACGTCTTCAGTGATCATCCATGTTGCAGAATGTATCAGAGTTTCATTCTTTTTAAATACATACTCCTTTTATTTTTTCTTTCTTTATTAATAGAAAGAGAAAAGATTTTTTTATTTTAATTTTTGCAAAAGCATATCTTTAATTTAGTTTATAATCACAGGCTTAATCACTAGATAGTTCCACAGTAAAAAAGTAGAAAGACTATTACTCAGCAGGAATGCAGAAATGGCTATAAACAATAATCAGATCTAAAGATGTCAGTTCTACTCATATATATTCCTCCACTACATCAGCTCACAAGTAAAAAGTAGAAAGAACACCGTTCAACAGGAGTATAGACATTTTAATGCATGTATACTATGTGTACTGCTCAGATCAGAGCAATCAATTTTTTGTTTTCTATTACTTTATAATTGAAGGCTTATAGCTTCTTTCTTCTTCTTTTTCATAAAATACATAGTAGGTTATCATGAACTATAGTCACCAAACTAGGCTGTGTAGCACAAGGAACTTATTATTTGAACTATGATTTGACACCCATTACCCAACTCCCTCTATTTCCCTACCCCTCTAAGTCTCTTGTAGAAACCATTCTGTGTTCAGATTGAAACTTTTTAGCTTCTGCATATGAGGGAGACTATGTTGTATTTGTCTTTTTGTGTCTAGCTTACTTCACTTAACTTGATATCCTGCAGTTTGATCCCTTTTGCTGCAAACATCAATCTTTGGTATAGCAGAATAGCATTCCATTGTGCATATGTATACACAATTATCAGTTATTAGATGGATTGTCAATTCATCTGATGATAGACATCTCGGTTGACTCCATATCTTTTTTGGTGTGAATAGTGCAATAAGCATTGTAGCACAAATATCTTTTTGATACAATGATTTCCTGTACTTTGCAAATATATTTAGTAAGAGGATTGCTGGATCAAATGGCAATTCCATCTTTAGTTTTAAAGGAATCTCCATACCGTTTTCCATAGTGACTGTAATAATTTAAATTCATATAAAGATGCATGGATCCCACTTTCTCTATGTCCTCACTAGCATTTGTTACTCTCTGTATTTTTGATAATAGTCATTCTGACAGAGATGAGGTGGTGTCTAATTGTGGTTTTTATTTGAATTTCCATGATGACTAGTAGTATTAAGCATTTCTTATTATACATGTTGGTCACTTGCATTTCTTCTTTTAGAAATATCTATACTGGTCCTCTGCCTGTTCCTTAATCGGACTGGTGTTTTTTTTTTGTTCCCCAGTTTTTTGAGTTCCTGATATGTACTTGATATTAATTCTTTATCAGATTGGAAACTTGCAAATATTTTCTCCCATTCTGTCTAATGTCTCTTCATTATGTTAATTGTTTACTTTGTTGTACAGAAGCTTCTGAGTTTCAAATAATCCCACTTGTCTAGTTTTGCTTTTGTGGTCTGTGCCTTTGGGGTCTTTAAAAAAACATTGCTACCCTGATGGATTAAACTGTTTCCCCTAAGTTTTCTTCTGGTAATTTCAGAATATCAGGTCTTTTATTTAGATCTTTGATTCAGATTTAGTTAATTTTCACCTTCAGTTAATTTTTTATATTGTGAAAGATAAGAATCTAATTCTATTTTTCTGCATATATATATTCAGCTCACAAGTACCATTATTTCTCCTATGTATGTTCTTAGCAGCTTTCTCAAAATCAACTGATAGTATGTATGTAGATTAATTTTTGACTTCTCTATTCTGATTCATTGCTCTATGTGTCAGTTTTTATGCCAGGACTATGCTGTTTTAATCACCATAACTTTGTAGTATAGTTTGCAGTCAGGTATTGTGATGCCTCCAGTTCCCTTGTTCTGCTGAGGACCATGATGGCTATTCAGAGTCTTTTGTGGTTTCATATGAATTTTAGGATATTTTTTCTAATTCTGTAAAGAATGTAATTGGCATTTTGGAGGCAATTGCATTGAATCTCTAGATTGTTCTAGGAATTATGGATGCTTTAACAATACTGATTTTCCAATACACTTTCCACTTTGTTGTGTCATTTGTTTTCTCTAATCCATTTTTATAACTTTTCTATACAGATTTTTAACTTCTTCAATTAAATTTATTTCTGATTATTTAATATTTGTAGATATTTTAAATGAGATTGCTTTCTTGATTTCCCTTTCAGGGAGATAATTATTGCTGTATAAAATGTGGAGGATTAGCCTATTGAGCTGCAGCACTGGCCTTCTAGAGTTTTAATAGTGAAGAGATGTTGATTCTTTTCGAATGCTTTTTCCAGGTTTACTGAAATGATCATGTGATTTTTACTTTTATTCTGTTGATGTGATTTGTTATGTTTAATTATTTGTGATTGTTGAAACATTCTTTCATCTCTTAGGTAAATCTAACTTCATTGTGATATATGATGTTTTGGATTACTTCTATGTAATCTGATGATCAATTTTTTGAGTTCCGTTTCTTGCATTTTTTTCTATCTCCTCGAGTTCACAACCCAGTATTGAAGTGCCATGTTCTTTTGGGGGCATCAGGTTGTCTTCCTTTTTTTTTTTTTTTTTTTTTTTTTTTGTTTTTGAACAGGCAGAGTGGACAGAGAGAGAGAGAGACAGAGAGAAAGGTCTTTGGTTCACCCTCCAATGGCCACTGTGGCCTGCGTGCTGCGGCCAGCACACTGCGCTGATCTGAAGCCAGGAACCAAGTGTTTCTCCTGGTCTCCCATGCGGGTGCTGGGCCCAAGGACTTGGGCCATCCTCCACTGCACTCCTGGGCCACAGCAGAGAGCTGGCCTGGAAGAGGGGCAACCGGGACAGAACCCGGCGCCCCGACCCGGACTAGAACCCAGGGTGCCGGCGCTGCAGGTGGAGGATTAGCCTATTGAGCCATGGCACCAACCCAGGTTGTCTTCCCTATTCTTATTTTCTTGTTTCTTGCATTGGTGCGATTGTTGTTCGGAATTTGTGGAGATAACCCTTGGTTTCTTCCTCCTCCTCCTCCCCCTCCCCCTCCTCCTCCTTCCACCCTTTTCCTCCCCCTCTCCCTTCCCCTCCTCATTGATTTTGTCTTTGATTTTTCACTGTGGTGGCTTTCATCTTTGGACTATGTCTGACTGGATTTGTGGAGTGCCTGCTTTCAGGGAGTACCTAGAGGCATGTGGTGATAGTCGCCAGGGAGCTCTGTTCAGTGCTCCAGAGTAAAGGGCATGTCTGGGATGACACAGCTGGGTAAATCTCCTTTTTTTCCATCAGCGTGGAGGTTTCTTCTTGTCTGTTGGCACAGACTCAGCTGAGCTCCTCTCCTCAAAGGAGACCAGTGCCTTGCTAGCCCCAGTGGGTATATTATTCATCCACTCTGCCACAAGCACCAGATAAAGGATCTGTGCAGTCCTCAGTATAAACTCAGATTCCCCAGCCGTGTCTCTCACCAGGTAACCAGGGAGCTCTGAGTGTGTGGAGCCTCCCACGGTGACTGCCCAATGTCCCAGCCACACCTTGATTCCTCTCATGCAGCTTCAGTGTTTTCAGTCCCAGCACAGAAGCCTCTCATAGTCCCAGGCACCCAACCTCCTGTCTAATCTCTCCACCAGACTCACGTGGCTCCGCTTGGCTGGTTGCTGTGTGTGGACACAAACTGGCGCAGCTGTTATTTATGTCCAAAATGGCACCTGCTCTCTGTCAGCTTGTTACAGGACATCTTTGCAGGATGATCAAGGAGAGAGAAACGTGTCACCCCATTTGTTTTTTCTCCTCTAAGCCGAATTCCCTCTAGGCTCTTCCTGCAGCTTTTTCGCCAGTGGCTTGGGCTACTGCAGTCTGTTCTCTCCTTGCTTTCCAATGTTGGTGTGGAGGATCTCAGCTGGCAGGATCCCAAGTTGTGGACGTCATCACCCTCCATGTAGGTCCACTGTATTCCTCCAATTTACGCAAAGTTTCCTCTGCTATTTTTCTCCCTAACTCTTCCCTGAGACTGTACTCTTTCCACTTTTAAAAAAAAAAAAACAAAACTATCTTCTCCCAGACTTGAGCAGCAAACTCCCTGCCTGCTCCACCATCTTAATCCAATCTTTCTTGTATTTCTGTGCTATTATTTGTATTGTCTCCTTTTTAATATTTAATTTAATTTGTTTGAATTTGTTCTCTTTTCTTTGTTAGTCTAGCCAAAGCTTTTTCTGTTTCATATTTTCAAAAAATCAGCCATTTTATTGACACTTTGTATTTGTTTTAGTTTCAATTTAATTTATTTCTCCTCTGATCCTTATTATATCCTGCCTGCTGCTAATGTGGCATTTTGTTTTTTCTTATTTAAGTTCTTGAGGTACATTGATAGTTTGTTTATTTGAAATCTTTTTTTAATATGTGCAATTATTGCTCTAAACTTCTCTCTTAATACTCTTTTGGCTGTATCCCACAGATTTTGATACATTGTATTTTCCTTTTCATTTCTTTCAAGAAGTTTTTTCAATTTCCTTTTAATTTCTTCAATGATCAATTGGTTATTCAAGATAATGTAATTTTATTTTCATGTATTTGTCAATTTTTTTATTGTCTTTGTTGTTGATTTCTTGTTTTATTATGTGTTGTTTCCTCTTGCTGTATGGAAATATTTATCATTATATAGTGCCTTTTCTTGTCTCCTCTTAACTGATTTCAATTTAAAATCATTTGAAGTATGGTCACTTGGCCTAACAGTTACAATACCTGCATACCACCTCAGAGTACCTGAATCGGATTCCTGCCTCTCTCTTTTTCCCCTGATTCCAGCTTCATTTGTGGACCAATATTTGAATTCCTGCCATCTGTACTGGAGACCTGGGTAGAGTTTCTAGTCCCTGGTTTCAGTTCAAGTTCAGCTCCAGATGTTGTAGGCATTTTGAGATTGAACCAATAGATGTCATTTCTCTCATGCTCGCTCTTAATCAATCAATTAAAATCTATGTTGCTTGATATAAGTATAGGTATCCTTAACGTTTTTTGTGTCTAATTTGTGTGGAATATCTTATTTCAAACAGCACAGAGTTGAGCTTTGCTCTTTTCATCAGTTTGTCTTTTAAATAAATAATTACTTTCATTTACATTCAAGATAATTATTTATTTATTTATTTTAGGTCATACTCACACTGAGAGAGGGAGACATGCACACACACACAGGGATCTTGTATCTGCTGATCCTCTACCCATATGACTGCAATGGCCAGAACTGGGCCAGGCTGGATCCAGAAACCAGGAGCTTCATTCAAGTCTACCATTTAGGTGAAAGGGACTCAAATACTAGGGTCATCTTCTGCTGCTTTTCTCAGGCCATTAGGAAGTAGCTGGATTACAACTGGAGCAACTGGGACAAGAACTGGTGTCCACATGGGATGTCAGTTTCACAGGTGGTCACTTTACCTTCTATGCCATAACACTGATCCCCATTTAAGATAATTATTTATAAGTAAGATCTTACTACTGTCATTTTGATACTTGTTTTCAATTTTTTTTGGTAGTTCTCTCTTTTTCCTTTTGTTACATTATTTCATTTTGGTTAAGTGATTTTCTCTGGTATTGTACTTTGATTCCTTATCTGTTATAGCTTTTGCTTTGTGTTGACCACAAAGCTTACAAAAAGATATTTTGGTTATGACATCGACTATAAAAGTAAGTAAAGAATTTTAAAAAATCAAAGAAATGCATATAGAACTTTACATTGTGTTCCATTCTTTTTATAATCCGAATTTTGATATCCCAGCTTATGTTTTGTATAATACCTGTCTCTTAACATTAATGTAGTTATTTTTTAAAGATTTATTTATTTATTTGAAAGGCAGAGCCAGAGAGAGAGAGAGAAGTCTTCCATCCACTGGTTCACTCCTAAACCAGCTGCAATGGCCGGAGCTGAGCCGATCCGAAGCCAGGAGCCAGGAGCTTCTTCCAGGTCTCCTATGCGGGTGCAGGGGCCCAAGCACTTGGACCATCTTCTACTGCTATCCCAGGCCATAGCAGAGAGCTGGATTGGAAGTGGAGCAGCCGGGACTCGAACCGGAGCACATATAGAATATTGGCAGTGCAGGCGGTGGCCTTACCCGATATGCCACAGTGCTGGCCCCTGTAGTTATTAGTTTTAAATTATGTTGCTCTGCAGTCCTCATACTAACAATGTGATTGTTTTTTTGCATCATGTTTACCATGCAAGAGCATTTTGAATAAATCTGTGTAATTTGCTCAATCCTTATCAGTGACTTCTCTACCTTGTGATATTTCATCTTACTCATTAGTATTTCTTTCAGTCTGAGGAACTCCTCCTCAATTTTCTCATAAGACATATCCATTGGTGATAAATTCTCTCCACTTTTGTTTGTCTAGAAATGTCTATTTCTTCTTTATATCTAAAAGATCACTTTGTTAGATACAATATTGTTGGCTGGAAGAATTTTTTCTTCCTTCGGCATTGTAAAAATCTAATTCCACTCTCTGCTAGCCTGCAGGATTTCTGCTGAAATGTCTGTGGTAAGATCAATTGGGATCCCTTCATCTTTATCCTTGGAGAGCTTGATTATAACCTGTCTTGGGTTAGAGATATTTAGTTGAATTGAATCTGACAGTGACCTCTGCTCTTCCCCTACCTGAATAGGTGTATCTTCCTCTATAATTGAGAGGTTTTCTGTTATTATTGTTTGGAATATACTTAAATCTTTTTGACATTTTCAAGTCCCTCTTGAACTACGTTTACTCAGATGTGTACTTTTTTCAATCTGTCTCAAAGATCCTGTGAGCTTTCTTTATTCCTCTTGCTTCTTTTTTTTCCCTCTGTATTTATTTTCAAATAGTCTGTCTTCGGCCGGCACCTTGGCTCAATAGGCTAATCCTCTGCCTGCAGTGCTGGCACACCGGGTTTTAGTCCCGGTCAGGGCGCCGGATTCTGTCCCGGTCGCTCCTCTTCCAGTCCAGTTCTCTGCTGTGGCCCGGGAGTGCAGTGGAGGATGGCCCAAGTGCTTGGGCCCTGCACCCCATGGGAGAACAGGATAAGCACCTGGCTCCTGGCTTCAGATCAGCAAGGCCGCAGCAGCCATTGGAGGGTGAACCAACAGAAAAAGGAAGACCTTTCTCTCTGTCTCTCTCTCTCTCTCACTGTCCACTCTGCCTGTCAAAAAAAAAAAGTCTGTCTTCAAGCTTACTGATTCTCTCTTCTGTTTCAGCTGTACTGCTGTTAATATCTTCTTTCATATTTTTAATTTTGCTTAGTATACTTTTCAGTTGAAGGATTTGTTTGATTTTTTAACATACCTCCATTTCTTTGTTAATTCTCTCCATTAGAGCATTGAATTATTTGTTTTCTCTTTAAGTTCATTGAGTTTCCTCAAAATAACTATTTTAAATTCTTTGGTTATTTGATAATGTCAGATCTGAGATATCTGGTTAATGGAACTTTATTTTGTTCACTAGGGGAGGTCACGTTTCCATAAGAGTTCCTGACATTTGTTGGCATTTTATGTAATTTGCACATTGAAGTATTGTTACTTTTTGTCAGACTTTGTAGTCTAGGTTTGTTTGCAGTTGCTCTTCCTTGGTTTCTAGTCTGCTTGTTATGAGGCTGCGGACTCTTCTGCCACTAGGGCACTAGGTGGCACCCTAAGTTGAGATATCTTGCAAGTCACATGCCACTATTCCCTCACTGCCTCAGTGATGCCCTGAGATCAGATTTATCTATTCCTAAATATGTATATATGAATACATAGCATTTGTATACCTTACATAAAATTTTAAAAAATTAAAAATTTTTAAAAATTAACAAACAAAAAAAAAAGAATCTTCAGTTTGCATTTGCATGCTGCTTAGAATCAACCACAGAGGTTTTGAAAAGGAGGTATTCCATCCCTATAAGCCTCCCTCTGGAGCTGAGTCAGGCCCAGACACTTAGTCTGTGACCACCAATACAGCAATAAGAGATGACACCTGGAGCTCACAGTTCACCCAGAGTAGTACAGCACATGGATGGAACCAAAGCACACACTGTTACGATGCGTCTGTTGCTGATGCAGCTATCTATAAGTCATGCAGGTTATAGTGAGAACCAATCAACTGGATCCACAGGACTCACTAGGTACCTGGTTGGACCAGGGATTCCTCCCATGGGTTCTGGCCTGAGGTCTGCCTGATAGTCCCTGATAAAGATGTTTCTTCAAGCCCAACACTGAGTCTCAAGACACCACCCTATACATTTTTTCTTTCTGCCCAAAGATGGAGGAATCATGATAAAGGCAGTCCCTTGACTGTTCAGGCTGGCATAAGCTGTGTCATACCTGGGTATACAGTCACCAACGCCTAAAATGCTGCAGGGGTACACTGAAGACCCATACAAGTCTGACACTGATACATAGCAATACAAGTCTGTCCAACCAGGGCTCAGATTTCCCCCTGATGCTGGAACAAATCTGGAGCCTGCACCTGTAAGAACTAGCTTTGGAGTAGAGACCCTTAGGTCTTACCAGGTGCTGGATCTCATAGCAGAAGTGCAGATCTGAGCTCCAAGACAAAGTCCTAAGTTCCCTTTCTTGCCCTACTCCCCAGAATCTGGAGTCTTGACTGTGTGCCAGTGGTTGGAGGAGGAAGAGCAGAGGAAATCTCTTAGCTGTCTGGCTAAGCAGAGTCCAAAATTCAGTCTGCAGGTACAGTCCAAGGACAGGCACAGCAAGACCCTGTCAGGAAGTGTTTATTGTGGCAGAATTGGTGCTGGATTTCAACTATAAGTTCTGGATTTAATCTACTCTTCTCCTGAGCAAGAAGCAAGACACTTGTTTCCACTCTATGCTACTTGGAATTAGGAGGAAGAGTGATATACACACTTATGCCTTTTCTGCTCCTTTCAATGTATCTTTTCTTATTGTTACACTAAAGTTAGGCACTGTGATTTTCATCTGGCTTTAGTAGCTTCTGTGAAGGTGACTTGGCAAACCTGATATAACCCCAGTGTCTGGAGAGTTAGGTAAATCCAGAGAGATATATCAACCAAGACTTCTAACCTGGAGTAGAAGTCTTTGAAGCTATACTGGTGAGAACAATTTAATGGTAATTTTGATGAATTGCTGGAAGCTGAGTTGGGGTTAGCATGAAAGCAAGAAACTCTTGGGAGCAACAGTCTTGGAAATAGACACTTTCTTTTTTTTTTAAAGGTAGAGTTTAGTTTTTGCTTTTTATGTATTTAGTTAGAGTTACACACACATGCACGCACACACACACACAGAGAGAGAGAGAGAGAGAGAGAGAGAGAGAGAGGTCTTCCATCTGATGGTTCACTCCCCAGTTAGCCACAACGGCCGGAGCTGGGCAGATCCGAAGTCAAGAGTTTCTTCTGGGTCTCCCACGCGGGTGCAGGGGCCCAAGGACTTGGGCCATCTTCTACTGCTTTCCCAGGCCATAACAGAGAACTAGATGGGAAGTGGAGCAGCAGGGACTCGAACCAGCGCCCATATAGGATGCTGGCACTTCAGGCGGTGGCTTTACCCATTAAGCCATGGAAAGAAACACTTTCATAGTTTTTTTTTTTTCCCCAATCAGGTCCTCGTGATGAGGTTATAAAAATATTCCTTCTAGGAACTGATAAAGAGATTGGAAAAATATTCATTATGAAATGCACCCAGAATTTTTGTCATAAGTATGTACTACTCCACAGGAAAAATAACTTGCCAGATCTCTGTTTGGAAACATCTATTCATCCAGAAGAAAGGATTTTCTCAACACTCCAGCTCCTTATAGATTTTATGTATCATCTAATGGGAAATAACAACAAAATCCCCATAGACTATGACTGTTGATGCTTCAAGAAAATATATTGGGAAATGTATCAGTCATGATAGAGAATAAGGAATTATAATAAAGACCACAACACTCTAGAAATCATCTCTGATTTTATTTGAGTCTTTGCTCTTTTTTGTTAGTACAATGGCTTATCAATTTGGTTTATTTTTTTAAAAAGCTGGCGCTTCATTCTATTGATCTTTTTGTTTTTACTTTTCAAAAATTTATTTTATTTATCTGAATGACAGAGTTAAGAAAGGAAGAGACACAAACACAGAGAGATTCTCCATCCACAGACTTACTCCCTAAATGGCCACAATGGCCAGAATAGTCCAGACTGAAGCCAGGAGTCGGGAGTATTCTCTGGGTCTCCCATTGTGGGAGTAGGGGCCCAAGCACTTGGACCATCTTCTGCTGCCTTCCCAGGCAGATTAGCAGGGAGCTGGATCAGAAGTGGAGCAGCTGAGACTTGAATTGGTGCCCAAATGGGATGCTGATGTTGTAGCTAGCGGCTTTATTTGATGTGCCACAGTGCTGGTGCCGATCTTTTAATATTTTTAAACTTCTATTTTGTTTATTTCTTCTCAAATTATTCTTATTATTAATAATTCCTATTAACTTTGGGTTTGGTTTGTCCTTGTTTTCCTAGGTTCTTCAGGTACATTATTAGATTATTATTCTGATAACTTTCATTTTTTTATGTAAACACTTAAAACTATAACCTTTCCTCTTCACATTGCTTTTGCTCTGTCCCATAAATTTGGATATGTGTGCTTTCACTTTTATTAATTTCAAGTTGTTGTTTGATTTTCCTTTTAATTTCTTCTATAGTCCCCTGTTTATTCAGGAGCAGGTTGTTCAGTCTCTAAAATTTCTAGGGTTTCCTTTTTGTCGATTTCCAGTTTCATTCCACTGTGATCATAATAGATACATGATACGATTTCAAATTTTTTGAATTTGTTGAGATTTGTTTTATGGCTCAGTATATGGACTATTCTAGAGAATGTTCCATGTACTGATTAAAAATGTGTATTCTGCAGCTGTGGGATAGAATGTTATATAGATGTCTATTAGATCCATTTGGTCTACAGTGTAGATTAGCTCTGCAGTTTCTTTGTTGATATTTTGTCTGCTTGATCTATCCACAGATGAAAGTGGGATGTTGAAGTCCCCCATTAATATTGTATTAGAGCTTATGCCTTCCTTTAGATATAACATTTGTTTTATAAAACTGGGTACCCTAGTATTAGGTGCATATACATTTACAATAATACCTTTTGTTTAACTGATCCCTTGATCATTATAGAGTGACCTGCTTTGTCTGCTTTAATAGTTATTGTGTTAAATTTTATTTTTTTCTGGTGAGAGTATAGCTACTTCTGCTTACTTTTGACTTTCATTTGTGTGGAATATCTTTTTCTCTTTTCCATCCTTTCATTTTCAGTATGCGTCTGTTTTTACTAGTGAAGAGTATTTTTCGTAGGCAGCATATAGATGGGTCTTGTTTTTTGTCTCTCAAGTTACTCTGTGTCTTTTAACTGGGGAATTCAGTCCACTTTCATGAAAGTTTATTTTTGATAAAGCTGCCATTTATCCATAAAAATGCCTATCCTTTGCTTTTAGTATCCTTTGCTCTTATATTAGTAGATTTTCTACCTTCACATTTTTATGATGCTGAATGTGACACTTCTTAATGCCATTTCATTTGTAGTTAAGTTTTAATGTTAATTGTGTACACCATCATTTAAATCATAGAAATTGCCTTTCATTGTTTTTATAAGTAGATTCAAAATGTCTCATATAGTCTGGGAGCTTGCAAATAAAACAATAGAAACTTCCAAATCTGCAATACAAAAACAAAAACAATGATAGAAAAACATAACAGAGAATCTAAGAATCAATATCAAAATGTATAATCCTAGTGAAAGTGCTGTACCAAAAAGAGAAGACAGAAAGAACAGAGCATTATGTTATTTTTGGAGTAAAAATATATGAGAACTTTCTAAAATTAATGAGGGATACTAAATCACAAATCCGTGGAAGCTTAAGATGAATTACAAAATAACCACATTAGACATTTTACAGGAATACCTTGGAGATATTGCAGCTTTGTTTACAGACCACTACAATAAAGCAAATATTACAGCAAAAAATGTCACAAAAATGTTTGGCTTTCCTGGTGCATATAAAGATACATTTATCAGTCAGGAAAGTGAAGAGGCAACCGACAGAATGGGAAAAAATTGCAAACTATGCGACCAATAAAGGATTAATGACCAGAATCTACAAAGAGATCAAGAAACTCCACAACAACAAAACAAAAAACTCACTTAAGAGATGGGCCAAGGAGGCCAATAGACATATTTCAAAAGAGGAAATCCAAATGGCCAACAGGCACATGAAAAAATGTACAGGATCACTAGCAATCAGGGAAATGCAAATCAAAACCACAATGAGGTTTCACCTCACCCCCATTAGAATGGCTTACATACAGAAATCTACCAACAACAGATGCTGGCAAGGATGTGGGGAAAAAGGGACACTAACCCACTGTTGGTGGGAATGCAAACTGGTAAAGCCACTACAGAAGTCAGTCTGGAGATTCCTCAGAAACCTGAATATAATCCTACCATACAACCCAGTCATCCCACCCCTTGGAATTTACCCAAAGGAAATTAAGTTGGCAAACTAAAAAGCCATCTGCACATTAATGTTTATTGCAGCTCAATTCACAATAGCTAAGACCTGGAACCAACCCAAATGCCTATCAACAGTAGACTGGATAAAGAAATTATGGGATATGTACTCTATAGAATACTATACAGCAGTAAAAAAAATGAAATCTGGTCTTTTGCAACAAAATGGAGGAATCTGGAACACATCATGCTGAGTGAATTAAGCCAGTCCCAAAGGGATAAATATCATCTGTTCTCCCTGATCAGTGACAACTAACTGAGCAACTAAAAGGAAACCTTTTGAAGTAAAATGGACACTATGAGAAACAATGACTTAATCAGCCCTTGTTCTGACTGTCGAGGAACAAGTTACTACTTTATTCTTTTAGTATTTTTGTTTTACTTAATACTATTGGTTGAACTCTGTAATTAACACACAATTATTCTTAGGTATTTAAATTTAACTGAAAAGTGATCCCTGTTAAATATAAGAGTGGGAATAAGAGAGGGAGGAGATGTACAGTTCAGCACAGGCTCACTCGGACTTACCCCTAATGGTAGAGTTAGAAATGTGCCAGGGGATTCCAATACAATCCCATCAAGGTGGCATGTACCAATGCCATCTCACTTGTCAAAGTGATCAGTTTCAGTTCATAATTGATCATAATGATAGGATTAAGTGTCAAAGGGATCACATAAATAATACCAGTGTCTACTAATACTAACTGATATAATTAAAAAGGAGAGAACGATCCAACATGGGAAGCAGATACACAGCAGACTCATAGAATGGCAGATGTCCTAAACAGCACTCTGGCCTCAGAATCAGCCCTTAAGGAATTTGGATCTGGCTCAAGAGCCCATGAGTGTATTTTAGGCATGGAAAGCCAAGACACTCTGGAAAAAAAAATACCTAAATGAAAGATCTCTGCGAGTGAGATCCCAGTGGAAAGAACGGGCCATCAGAGAAGGAGGTACCTTTCTCTGAAGGGAGGAGAGAACTTCCACTTTGACTATGACCTTGTCTGAATAAGATCGGAGTTGGCAAACTCAAGAGGCTTCCATAGCCTTGGCAACTCATGACAAGAGCCTCGGGTGATTACTGACGTCATAAATAAGAGTGTCAATTGTTAAGTCAACAACAGGAGTCACTGTGCACTTACTCCCCATGTAGGATCTCTGTCCTTAATGAATTGTACTATGTGAATTGACGGTATAGCTAGTACTCAAACAATACTTTATACTTTGTGTTTCTGTGTGGGTGCAAACTGTTGAAATCTTTACTTAGTATATACTAAATTGATCTTCTGTGTATAAATATAATCGAAAATAAATCTTGATGGAGAATGGGATGGGAGAGGGAGTGAGAGATGGGATGATTGCAGGTGGGAGGGTGGTTATGGGGGGAAAGGCACTGTAATCCAAAAGTTGTACTTTGGAAATTTATATTTATTAAATAAATATTTAAAAAGATATGCTTATGCTATTCTGTAGTCTATAGAGTGTGAAATGATATTTTATCAAAAATGTAGATAAATTATTTAATATAGTTTATCCCATAGCAGACTCTCTCAGAAAGAACATTTCAGAGCAATCCATTCATAGTGATGAAAAAAATACCCTGGGGTAAATTTAACAAAGGATGTGAAATATTTATAAAATGAAAATTATAAAAACACTAATGATAGAGATGGAAGGGGTTGTAAAAAATGGAAAAAAAACTTCCACTTTCCATGTTCATAGGTTAGAATAAATAACATTAAAAAGTCCATACTATCACAAGTGGTGTACAGATTCAATTCAATCTCCATCAAAATACCAATGACATTCTTCACAGAACTACAAAGAACAATCCTAAAATTCATATGGGAACAAGAAAAACCTCGAAAAACCAAAATAATCTTGAACAAAAAGAAAAATATTGAAGGCATCACAATATCAGATTTTGGGGCTTACTGCAGTGCTATTTTAAACAAAACAGTGTGGTACTGGCATAAAACAGACATATAGATCAATGGAACAGAATAGAAGCTCCAGAAAATAATCCACACTTGTAAACCAGCTTATCTTTGACAAAGATGTCAAAAGCTTTCTTGATGAAAGAACAATCTCTTCTACAAATACTGATGAGAAAACTGGATTTTCTCATGGGGAAGTTTGAAACAAGACCCCTGCCACTCACCCTATACAAAAATTAACTCAAAATGCATCAAAGAATAGGCCAAACAGAAGGAATTTCTGATATTGAGGACAGAACTTTCAAAATAAACCAAACAAAAGAGAAAAACAATTAAAGGTATGAAGAAAGCCTCTGAGACATATGGATTATATTAAGCAAACAAATAATTGTATTATAAAAATACTGGAAGGAGAAGAAAAGGGGAAGGTCAGTGAGAATTTATTGAATAAAATAGTAGTTGAAAACTTCCCAAGTCTTTAAAGAGATATAGACACCTGAATAAAGGAAGTTCAAAGGACCCCAACCAGACTCAACAAAAAATGACCTACTCTAAGGCAAATTTTAGCCACATTGTAAAAGATAAGGACAAGGCGAGAATTCTAAAGAAAGTGAGAGAAAAATTATCATGTTACCTATAAGGCAAAACTCAATACTAGCAGCAGACTTCTCACAAAAGCCTTATAGGTTATAAGTGAACTGAGGGAAGAAAAAAACATTTCAAATGAAAGAAAAAAAAAACACTTACAACCAAGAATACCATAGCCAGAGAAGGTATCCTTAAGAATTGGAGGAAAAATAAAGTATTTCCCAGACAAACAAAAACTGAGAGCATTCATCACCACCAGAGCAGGCCCATAAGAAGTCTTGCATTAGAAGTAAAATAATCATAACAACCATCATAAAAACATATGACAGTATTAAGTTCACTAATCGAGAGGGTATATCAAAGAGAAAGATAAGAGAATCCAATCTCATTATGAGAGGAAACTATCAAAAACACAAAGATAAATAAGAGACATAAAGAACTGGAGAATATAGAAATCTGTAAGCAATCACAAAATGACAGGAGTTAGTTCTTAACAATCATCATTAACCTTAAATTTACCAGTGAAAATATATGTCAGCAGAATGAGTTTAAAAAATGTCATTGCTGTCATTGTTGTGCAGCAGATTGGGCAACCACCTGTAAGCCATATGAGCACTGGTTTGAGTCCTGGCAGCTCCACTTCCCATCCAGCTCCCTGCTAATGAACCTGGGAAAGAAGGGGAGGATGGCCTAAGTATTTGGGCCCATGTTACCCTTCTGAGAGATCTAGATGGAGTTCCAGGTTCCTGGCTTCAGCCTGACCCAGCTCTGGTTATTGTGGCCATTTGGGAAGTGAACCAGCAAATGGATTATCTTTCTCTCTGCTTCTCTCTGTCTCTGTAACTCTACATTTCAAATAAATAAGTAAATCTTAAAAAAAGACCCCATTATATTCTGCACGCCAGAAACTCAATTCAGAGGTAAAGATCCACATGACTGAAAATGAAAGGTTGGAATAAGCCGGTGCCGCGGCTCACTAGGCTAATCCTCCGCCTTGCGGCACCGGCACACCGGGTTCTAGTCCCGGTTGGGGCACCGATCCTGTCCTGGTTGCCCCTCTTCCAGGCCAGCTCTCTGCTGTGGCCAGGGAGTGCAGTGGAGGATGGCCCAAGTCCTTGGGTCCTGCACCCCATGGGAGACCAGGAGAAGCACCTGGCTCCTGCCATCGGATTGGCGCGGTGCGCCGGCCGCAGCGCGCCTACCGCGGCGGCCATTGGAGGGTGAACCAACGGCAAAAGGAAGACCTTTCTCTCTGTCTCTCTCTCACTGTCCACTCTGCCTGTCAAAAAAATAAAAAAATTAAAAAAAGGTTGGAGTAAAGTATACCAAGCATATAGAAATCAATATAAAATATATTTTTATATTTATATAAAATATAAATATATTATAATATATTATATATTAGCAAAATATTTGTCTATAAAATATAAAGATATATTTTTATAAAGTATAAAAATATAGCTATAATAATATGCGATAATTCAAAATTTAAAAAACTCATGAAGGTCAAATGAAAGAAAACTAATTATTAACCTGAAAATATATGGAAGTTTAGTAGTAATTAGTAAAAAAATAAAGTACATAGTCAAATTCAGTGTATTCCAATATTGTAATAGTGATTTATAAATCACTTAATTCTTTTTTTTTATTTAACAGATAGAGTTACACCGTGAGAGAGAGAGACAGAGAGAAAGGTCTTCCTTCCATTGGTTCACCCTCCAAATGGCCACTACGGCTGGAGCTACACCAATCCAAAGCCAGGATCCAGGTGCTTCCTCCTGGTCTCCCATGCGGGTGCAGGGCCTAAGCACTTGGGCCATCCTCCACTGCCTTCCTGGGCCACAGCAGAGAACTGGACTAGAAGAGGAGCAGCTGGGACTAGAACCTGGTGCCCATATGGGATGCTGGCCCCGCAGGTGGAGGAGTAACCAAGTGAGCCATGGCACCGGCCCCAATCACTTAATTCTAATATGAAGATTCAAAGACAAAAATGTTTAAGACAACCATAGTTACAATAATGTGTCCTCCATGATTAGTGGATACAGAATGTAAAATGTGTAAATTGAGAAAAAATAAAACAAATTTTGTGTGGCATAAGTGTAACAGTGTGTTTTTTTTTTTTTTTTTGCATGTTCTTGGAATTAAGTTGTTATCAGCTTCTAATGGACCAGTACAGCCATAAGGTGTTTGATGTGGTCTGTATGGAAACCTCAAAGAAAAAATATATATAGTAGGTACAAAGAAGACTCAGAAAAATGAATCAAAACATATCACTAAGGAAAATCATCAAATTACAAAGAAAAACAGCAAGAAAGGAACAAAGAATTGAAAAAAAAACTACAAAATAGCTAGAAAACAATGATTGAAATAGTGTACCTTAACTACAATAATTACTTTAATTATAAATGGATTGAATTCCAAGACAGACTGCAAGGGGAAGGGTTGGAGAGGTCCAGTTCGGCTCCAATGTCAGGTCTGGCAGCAGCTGGGATGTCCAGGCGAGGTGGACTCCAGCAGGGTGACGAGCAGAGCTTCAGTCAGTGAAGACTCGGGCAGAGTTTCACTTGCGCTGAGCCATGGTCCCCAAAGGGATGAAAAGCAGTTGTGAGACTTGTCTTTTTATCCCTGCTCTGGGGTAGGTGGGCGGTGAAGGTGCCTTAGTGTGTTGCCAATCAAAAGCTCATCTGATATTGGTGTCAGGGTGTGACCAATGGTGTTTTACGGGTCTTCTGGGTGTAGCCAATCGTGGTGCAATGGTGAGGGTGAAGTAATGCAGTAGCCAGCTGGTTGGCTTCTTCTTATGATGTAATGCCCCCCATTCCTTATCAGGCCTCACCACCTGTGTCTGTTCTGACAGATGGTCTGGGAAGCTCCTGGTGCTTAGTGGCCTTAGCTTAAATAATTTCATTTTGGTTTTGCTTTTTCTCTTTCTTTTTGGGTTAGCAGTGCTCTGTAACTCTTTTGGGGACTCTTGTGGGATTCCCCACAAAAGTCAGCATAGGGAGCAAATAACAAATAACTACAAATAAATGAAACAGAGTGTAGTAAAATGATAGAAAACATTAAAAAAATTAAAAGCCAATCTTTTGAAGATAAACCAATTTTCATACCTTGTACTGAACTAAGGTAAGAAAAAGAGAGATGACAAAAAAAAAAAAATAAGAAAAGAGAAAACATTACAACTGATACCATGGGAAAACAAGGGCTCATAATAGACCCATATGAACAATGACATATTTAAAAAGTAGATAACTGGCTGGGACTGTGGTGTAGTGAGTAAAGCATCTGCTGCCAATGCTGGCATCCCATATGGGCACTGGTTTGAGTCCCAGCTGCTCCACTTTCAATCCAGCTCTCTGCTATGTACTGAGAAAGCAGAAGATAGTCCAAGTGCTTGGGACCCTGCACTTGCGTGGGAGACCTGGAAGAAGCTCCTGGCTCCTGGTTTTGGATTGGCTCAGCTCTGGCCTTTGCAGCCACCTGAGAAGTGAACCAGCAGATGGAAGACATCTCTCTCTCTCTCTGCCTCTGCCTCTCTGTAACTCAGTCTTTCAAATAAATAAATAAATATTTTTCAAAAAAAGTAGATGATCTAGAATAAATGAATAAATTTCTAGAGATATAAAATCTATCAAGACTGAATCATAAATCAATATAAAATTGGAATAGTGAGAAAATTGACTCAATAATCAAAATCTTCCAAAAAAGGGAAGTCCAGTCAGATGGGTTCACAGGTGGATTCACTGAATTAAACCTCATTTCTTTAAAAGGTTAGCTTTCTTCAGGTATTTCATTTTAGAATTAAAAAGCTTATTCATACAGTATAAAATCACTAAATATATCATTAACAGAATGGAAGTCCAAAAGCATATTGACAGGGTCATCATTTAGATGCATAAAAAGCACTTGAAAATTGTTTTTCATAATGAAAACTCAATAAGTTAGTTATAATGGGAATGCACCATAACACAAAAAGCCAAATATGACAAGTCCATAGCTAACATCATACTTAAGGCTGAATGATTAAAAATTTTTGCTCTTAGATCAGGAACAAGATAAACATACTTACGCTCACCATTTATATTCAGCAAAGTACTGCCATTTCTGTCCAGAGTAATTGTGCAAGGAAAAGAAAAAAAAATCATCCAAACCAGAACATAAATGACATGACATTGTGTGGAGATTATGTGACCTTATATATATATAGGTAAACCCTGAATATTCTACCAAAAAAATCTATCAGAATTAATGCATCCAGTAAAGTTGTAGAATACAAAATCAACATGTAAAAACAAATGACATTTTTATATTATTAACAACAAACTAGAAAACAGAAACCGATTCAATTTATAGTAATGTGAAAAAATTAAAGTACTTAATGAATAAAATTAATCAAGTTTCAAAGTCTGTACTCTGAAAACAGAATACATTGATAAAACAATTTAGAGAAGACACACAAAAAATGGAAAGATAATTTGTGTTCTTGTATTGGAAAAATTTATGGGCAAGAATTTTCTGGGTCAGATCCCAAAAACACAGAACACAAAAGCAAAAGTAGACAAATGTGATTTAATGAGACTGAAGAGCTTCTGCAAAGCAAGTGATCAACAGAGTGAAGAGACCACATACAGAATGGTATAAAAGACTTGCAAGTTATACATCTGACAAGGGTTTATACCTAGAATCTGTAGGGAACATAAAAAAATTGATAGCAAAATACCAAATAATCTAATTAAAATAGGTGATAGATTTAAACAAATATTTCTCAAGGGAAGACATCTAAATAGCCAACAGATACATGAAAAAAATATTCAACATCAGTAATTATCAGGTAAATGTAGATCAAACGTATAATGAGATATCACTTCACTCCAGTTAGATTAACTATTATGAAAAATACAAAAGATAGCAAGTGTCTGTGGGGAAGTGAAGAAAAGGAAATATTTGCACACTGTTGGTGAGAAGGTAAATTAATACAAACATTATGGAAAAGACTATGGAGGTTCTACAAAAAAAATAAAAACAGAACTGCCATATGATCCAGCAATTTCCCTACTGGGCATATATTTAAGGAAAATAATGAGTCTGTCAAAGAGACATTTGCATTCCCATGTTTATTGCAGCATTACTGACAACAGACAATAAATGTAAACAATCTAAGTGTCTGTTCACTGATGAATGAAGAAATGTACATATACAAAATGTAATACTACTCACCCATAAAAATAGGATGAATCTTGTCATTTGCAACAACATAGATGGAGCTACAGATTATCATGTTAAGAGAAATAAATGAAGTACATGAAGGCAAGAAGTTGGGTGTCTGAACCATATGTGGAATATAAAAAATTGATCTCATAGCAGTTCAAAGTATAATGGCGGTTAATAGAGATCACGAAGCGTGGAGAGATGGAGTTACAGAGAAAGGTTAATTAATAGATGCTAAGTTATAGTTAGATACGAACAAGAAATTCTGGTGTTCTATTGCACAATAGAGTGACTATATATAATGTTGTTGTACTGCATATTTCTCTCTAAAAAACTAGAATGTAAGAGTTTTCATGTTTTCACCATGGAGAAATGTTCAATATTTGAGGAAACAGGTATATGTACTCTGATTTGACATTATACAATATATACATGTTTGAAAATGTCACATAGTACCCCATAATTATGTATAATTTTTGTGTCTGCTTCAAAATTAAAAAAATAGTGCTTTCAGCAAATAATTCTGGAACAAATATGTATCCATATGCAAAATAATGTGATTAAACCCCTACCTCATACTACATACAACATTTATTCAAAATAAGATATGGATACATAAGCATAAATATAAAACTCTTAGATAACAACATAAAAGTAAGTTGTTGTGACTTTATTTGGGGCAATGTTTTCTTAGACTTGACACCACAAAGAAAAGTGGCAACTATAAGAATAAATTAAACCTCATGAAAACTAAAAACTAAAGGAAGCTCTCAAGAAGCTGACAACCCACAGAAGGGGAGACAATACAATATTTGTATTGTATACAAGGTACATAAAAACCTCTTACAACTTAATTAAAAGACAACCTGATTTCTAAAATGTGCAAGGAACTCAAATAGGCATGCCTCCAAAAAAATTATATGGGTGGCTAATGAAATATACACCACCCAATTATTCATCAGTGTGCACTAGCACCTTTAATATATATTTGGTTATGTGACCTTGCTATGTCCAATATAATATGGTCAGGAAGTGACTATGTGATATTTCTATAATTTAAACTTTAAAAACCATTGTATACAGTTGTTTATTCCTCTTTTTCCTTCTCATGTCCATGACAAAAGTATCCATGGCTAAGTCACTGGGGCAATTTAGAGACTCATAGGGAGACCTTCTGCAAACTTCTGTCTTAGCTTAAATCAGCTGACACTGCCACCACAGCTAAACTACAATTGCATGAGAAATCAGTTATGACTTTGGTATGTTTGTCAATGAGATTTTGTGGTTGTTACAGCATACCTTCTTGCGTTAAGGTTTTTTCATTAATTTGATGGATAACAGAGGGCGTTTGACTAAACAGATGAGTGACCCTAGAACAGCAATTTAGATAATTATTGCTCCCTCCAACCTCAGCCTTCAATGGAAATTCACTCAATCCCAATTTTTTAATGACTCAAGAAAGCAGTTACCTTATAACTCTCAGTATAAAGACCCTGCCTCATTTTAGAGAAAATATGAGAGATTTTCTGCAGAGTTTGTGTGTGTGTGTGTATGTGTGGAGCCTAACAATGTTAGTTTTTTTGAAATACATCACATTTTAGGAATGAGTATTTCTTTTCCTAATGTCTCATCATTTCTTATGGAGTTAATAGGGAGGAATCGTGAAACCTTTGTAAAAAAATAAGCCTCTCTTATGAGTGTCTTTACTCAAAGTACTGTAGGCTAGTCAGGGAGTTAGTGAAGGACAAAGGAGCCGAGAGGTCCCTAGTAGTAGTCTCTGTGACACAGCCTTGCACCCAAATTCCATCCCCTTAAGTGCCAATTAAGCACACCCACTGTCCCATGATGCACACAAGCCTCCTCCACCATGAATATGTCATGATGAACACGTGTATGTGGAGCTCCATGTTGAGACACCACGAAAACTTTTCCAAAGATCATCACAGGTACTGAACCCCACCCAAACTCCACCCCATTTGTATATTCATTTAGGGTACCACCCCCTACCCAATAAATGGCAGCAGCCAAATTGAAGTGGGGTACATTTCTTTCCTCATGGGGCTGCCTGAATCCCCTTCTGCATGTGTACCATCTCTTTAATCTTTTAAATAAAGCCTGGGGGCCAGCACTGTGGCTTAGAGGGTAAAGCCACCGCCTGCAGTGCCAGCATCCCATATGGATGCCAGTTCGAGTCTGGGCTGCTCCACTTCCAATCCAGCTCTCTGCTATGGCCTGGGAAAGCAATGGAGGCTGGCCCAAGTCCTTGGGCCCCTGCACATGCGTGGGAAACCTGGAAGAAACTCCTAGCTCCTGGCTTCGCATCAGCCTAGCTCCGACTGTTGTGGTCATTTGGGGAGTGAACCAGTGGATGGAAGATCTCTCTCTCTCTCTCTCTCACTCACTCTGCCTTTCAAATAAATAAATAAATCTTTAAAAATAAATTAATAAAGCCTGTTATCATTCTTGTCTTTTATTTATTGTCTCTGTTTGGAATTTTCTCATGGGGGAGGCAAGAATATGGAATAAATACAGTTGAGCATCCTTCCCCATAATGAAAAAACTACTTTGAGAGTTTAGGGAAGATTTTGATCATGAAGCTGCATCAATTGCTCTTAGAAACAGGTCACATGCTGTTATACAGACTGCTCACTGTACAGCTCTAGAGTGTGTTATTCTCATCATAGTCTGTAGAGACTCTGTGATTGAAGAGTAAGGGGCAATAGTCATAGAAGGTGATATATGAGTGCAATAGAAGGCCAATTCAGTTCAGATCTTGGAGTTCATTAAGTAAAACCTAAAATACATGCATTGTGTCTAGCATAGAATATGTGTTCACTAAACCTGTCTGTGCATGGGTGTGTCTTATGGGAATTTAAACTTAATTCATCCATGTATAGTAGGTAAAATTGTCGGGAGACTTGGAGTGGAGTCTTATTTTGACTCAGTGTGGTACTGAAGTAGGCAGACATACAGGTTAAAACTGTTAGATTTGTGAACTGGAAGACCATGCCTTTGCCACGCCCCTGTGTGACCTCATGCCCCTACCTGATGCCTTTGCCACGCCCCTGTGTGGCCTCATTCCCCTACCTGGCCACACCTGGGTGCCCACCAGCCAATCAGGTTAATTAACCACTCCCCTTTGGAAGCAGGTTAAAAGCCAGGACACGCTGTGGTCCGGCCTGCTCTTCTTCCCTGGCCTCTTGTCAGGAGGGGGGTTGCTGTAGCCCCACGCCTCCAGGGCGCATGGCCTTCAGGCCATGTGCTCTAGGCTTCCTGGCTTAGATACAGGCCTAGATGCTCTTCCACTTGGTTGGTTCCTGGTGCTTGGTATGAACCCCTATTCACCTCTCTCTTAAATAAAGCTCTCACTCTCCTATACATTTTTCTCACTAAATAAAAGCTTAAAATGTACCATGCTGCCTCGTTTATCTGTGCCAGTATTTAGAATTCTTCTCTAAATATTAGGCAAGAACCCTCTTGGGCTTATTAATATCGGGGATTTAGTAATAAGCCCGTGGTGAAATTGTAAGGCTCCCCAAATTCCAGTAGCACATGTGGCACCCCAGATAGTATTCCTAGGGAAGTTAAAGGGGCCACATTTCAGTGTAAATTTTAGGGGGTCTTCTCCGATTTCAGTACTAGACAATTGTCCTGGCCTATATTACCTTCTATGTAAATAATGCAGGTTAACCTGTGATTTCTAATGACTGGTTTGTTTTTTTTTTTATTTCTGTGAAAATTTTCAATGGCTCTCAAGTGGGGGATGGGTTGTGGACAGGAGTTTGCAATGTAACGGATTTTTTTAAAGCACTGGAGAAAACATGGAGCAAAACAAACTAAAAATGTAAAAAAAAAAAAAAAAACAAACTCGGGAATAGAATTCTCCATGGTATCTGTGACAAAGAGGAAAAATGTAGTAGCCGGAGTCAGTTGCATCAGCACTAAGGAGCTGCTCCCAGAGCAGCAGGAAAAACCACAGGCTAGCAGACAGAGCAGGGAGAAACCTTATAAACCAATTAGTTCAACTCCTTCTATGAAAGAAGGGGGAAAGTGATGCCCAGAGAAGATAAGAGACTTTCCCAAAATAACATAGCACATCTGCGGTAGAAACAGAATTGGATTGAGGCTACCTGAACCCAAAGCCTGTGGTTCCTTGCTCTGTGCCCAAAACTCATTTTCTAAGGAGGGTGTGAGATTGCAAAGTAATAAGCAAAACACTTGAGAAGACCAAACAGATAGTTGGAGGAGGAAAGAGAACTTAGTCATCCAGAAAAAGGAAAAAAAAAAAATGAGACGAAATCAACTCTTACTTAGCTTGTGGCAACCAAGAAATTTTTAAAGTATGCACACTACCTTGAAAATGAGTCAAGAAGTAATCTCTGATTTATAGGAGACCTTGGAGAAAGTAAAAGGGAAAAGAAATAAAAATATTTAAAAAGTTTACTGCAACTTGTTCTTAAAATGAAGAGGTTTTATAAAAAGAAATTTTACTGAGAAGACTCTTTGAACAACTTTGGGAATAGAATTTGATAACTAAAGATAGCTTCAGATAAATCCTGGTTAAGCACTTGATCTATTGCCTAGCCACAGTATTGTATTCAGAGTGGGTACTAAATAAATAATTCTTGAGTGGAAGGCAATCATGAGTATTAGAGAGATGTAATGGCAATATGAGAAGTAAGAATGTTCTTTAGGTGTGGCACCATCCGTGCTTTTATTTATTTGCATTTAAAACTAACTTTTAAACAGAAAGAGCAGCTGCTTTACAAACAATTCGAATTGCAAACTTAAATCAGCTGGAACTCACAAGGTCTTTGAATTCTATTTAAATCAGGAATGCAGAAAGGGTGATTTACACATGTTCTCAGGACTGAGATGAAGAGGGAAAAAAAGAGGGAAAAAAGCTGATAATGGTGTGAGAAGAAATAGGGTCTCATATATTACTATCTCTGTAAAATGGTACTATCATCTGGAAAATACTTTGGCAACTGCTTAACCCTGTAATCTTTTTAAATGTGATATTATTAAGCCAAAATATAGGAAATGCTAAAGGAATACAGAGGTTTAAGTATTTGGGGCCAATGTTGTGATGTAGCAGGTAAAGCTGCTACCTGCATCCTGGAGGTCCAGGCTGCTCCACTTCTGACCCAGCTCCCTGCTATTAACTTGGGAAGCCAGCAGAGAATGGGCCAAGTATCTGGGCCCCTGCATGGGAGACCTAGAGGAAGCCTGATCAAGCCTTGACCTGTGGCCATCTGGGGAGTGAACCAGTGGATGGAAGACCTCTCTCTCTGTCTGTCTCTCCCTCTCTCTCTGTAACTCTGCCTTTAAAATAAATAGATAAACCTTTTTTTAAGTAAATATTCATCATAGAGGTTTGTTAATGCTATAGTTTCTAAACTCCACTTAAAAATTCAGGGGTGGGGCTGGGCACTTGGTTTAGCAGTGGAGTAGTGTTTTCATGGAGTACGTGAAGGATTTTTATATACTTTATTTTCTCAGATTGTGGTGTTTCAGCATTTTGTGATTAAAATATTGTTTATGGGGACTTGTAGCACCTTGGAAAAAAACTTAGTCTTTAAGGAAGAGTGAAAACATGAGACTAAAATATTGTGATTTCTATGATTACAGCATACAAAATATAGATAAAAAGATAAAAGGAACACACAACATGCTATCAGTTGTTATATTTCATTAAGGCGATAGAGTCATTTCACTCTTTAAAAATATTTTTAGATTTTCTGCTAAAGCTTATGAAGACTCCATAGAAACACAAGGACATGTGCAGTTTAAAAGGAGAATAAAATAGAAGTCGCAAATAAGTAAAACTGGAACTATGCACACGTATAAATAGGAAACAAATGAACCAAATAATGATAGCAATTGCTATATTAAGCTTAGGGGAGGAGTATTTTTTTGTATTTTTGCATCAAATTTGAGCATTACATAATCTTTTCAACCAAAATAACACTTTTACAGAGTAGGTAAATTCTCTTTCAATCACAAATAGCCTAAGGGCAGGGAAAACTTTATAAGCAATATACAAACATACATAAATACTAATATAATATATATTAATAGAAAAAAGGGCAAAACTGATAACAATGCCTATACTATGGTTTCCCAATTAAGAAAGATAATTTATTCTCTCCTTTATTTGCCAGACTATACTTAATAGTTATATTATCCTTATAATTACAAAAAGAAATGTATGTCTCAAAATAGAAAAGGAAAAACAAACTAGACCAGCATGCATAATCATAGATAAAATTATAATAATGAGAGGGAAGAAGAAATGAATTACTGACATTAGATTGTCTTGACAAATGGAAAGTATCAAAAGATATATAAGCCTTAAATGCGGCAGCTAACACATGCATTTTTATGACATAGGAAAGTATGAAATCATAGTGAAGGGAACATATATTTTCCTCCTTACCATGTGGTATTTTTTCTCAAATAGTTACATTAAGTGATGGGAATTTGGTGTATGAGCCTAAGTCACTGTTTGGGATGCCTGCATCCCATATCAAAGTGCCTAGTTCAAATCCGGCTTCTTGCAAATGTGCATCTTGGGAGACAGCAGGCGATGCCTCAAGCACTTGAGTCTCTGCCACCATGTGGTTAATCCAGATGGTGTTCCACGTTCCTGGCTTCAACCTGACCCAGAGTAGGCTGTTTTGGGCATTTAGGGAGTAATACAGCAGGTGGAAGATTCTCTGTTTGCCTCCCTGTCCTCTGTTTCACTGCCTTTGAACTATAATGAAAATATATAAATAAAAATCTTCAAAATTAAAATGCTTATCGTTAGAGGGAGAAGAAACCATTTCCCCTCTCTGATTGTACAGTAGTACTACAGACCATAAAATAATGGAGATTTAAGTTAAAATCAAGAAGTATGTGCTGAGTAATTCAGGCTGAGATGGATAAATAGGAGCTAAATACTCATCTCTCTAAGTGTTTACCTTCTAGTTCAGAATATGAAACACAGATTTGTAGAATAAAAAGAGTTAGGAATAGGTTTAGAGACTAGCTATTGCAAACTCTCACACTCCATACTTACAGATAAAGACATTAAGACCTGAAATGAAGAAAATACTTGCATAGTTAGTGGTAAATCCAGGACTCAAATATTGGATTCCTAGTTTATTTTCCCCCTTTTTCATCATATTTCGCTGCCTCACAAATGATGAGTTGCAATAAAAGTTTTAGTTGCAATAAAAGAATTAAACCTTGTTCAAGGCAATGATAGCAGAAATAGTTCAGGCAGTGCGTGGCTACTTCCCAGAGAGGTGATATAGATTTATAGATTGTAAATGCTGAAGAAGCAGAGATTAAGTAATGCTAAGGTTCCTGAGGAAAGCTATTCAGGGAAAACAGAATTTGGTAAAGCATGGCAAGGGGAAACAGCATTTAAGGCAACTAACGCTGGGAGGGGCAATGACATCTTTGGAGACATGATTAGAGTGGCACATTGAGTCTCCTTTTGACAAAATCATTGCTTATTAGAACTGAGAAGTATAAATAGAAGTTGGCACTTCGCAATCATTTAAGTCACCTTCCCCATTTGTACAGATGGGGAATTTGTAGCTTTTAAAGTGGAAGACATGCATTCAAATTATGCATAGAAAATGGCAAATCCAGCACCATAGCTTCAATCTTAATCTTGAGAACCTCCATTCAGTGCTACTTTCACTATGCTGTGAACAAATTGTTACCCAATTGCCTAAGAAACACAAATTACATAGATGAATAATCCAAATATTATTTAGAGATAGATGATTTGTTGGAGAGAAAAATCACACAGTCTCTGGGAAGTCGCCTGGGTTGTAATGAGAAAAAAATCATAACATTAAGTACATGTTTAACAAAGTAAAGGCTGGCGCCATGGCTCAATAGGCTAATCCTCCGCCTGTGGCACTGGCACACCGGGTTCTAGTCCCAGTCGGGGCACCGGATTCTGTCCCGGTTGCTCCTCTTCCAGGCCAGCTCTCTGCTGTGGCCAGGGAGTGCAGTGGAGGATGGCCCAGGTTATTGGGCCCTGCACCTGCATGGGAGACCAGGAGAAGCACCTGGCTCCTGACTTCGGATCAGCACGGTGCGGGCCGCGGCAGCCATTGGAGGGTGAACCAATGGCAAAGGAAGACCTTTCTCTCTGTCTCTCTCTCTCACTGTACACTCTGCCTGTCAAAAAAAAAAGTAAAAAAATTGATCATTCAGACTTAAAATTATTCTAAAAGTAACACTTGACTAATTATTATTACAATATTGGAATAAAATTATAACTAAGCAAAGATAAGTGAATTAGGCACAAAAGTAACTTGAACTGATAAAACTTCATTTGAGCTATTGTATTCTTTTCGACAACTTTCTATGTGCCAAACAACATGCTAAGTTGGCAAGGGAAGTGCAGGAAAAAAATGAGAGATGAATCATGCCAAATTAAAGTTTGCACTTTAATGGGGACATAAATGTGCCTGCCTAGTTAAAGACCCATTTTCTAGTTTCAAACGTGAACTAAGAGAAAAAAAATCATTCTTCAAAAATAGGAACCATCACAGAAAGATAACAAAGATATGGGTGAAACAAAAACATATTTTAAAATTATCTTTTATCCTTCTAAGATACAGTGTGAAAGAAAGAGGTCCTGTTCAAATACTTTAGGCTGACACACGTATGAAATAGTCATCTTTATTAATTACAAGATTGATCCCTTTGCTTTTCTTTTGTGACTACTTGTAAAATAGCCTAGCAAAAGGCTGTGGACATTTCTTACCTTTGGAGGCTGATGAGTGGGCATACTTTTGGTAGACAAGTAGGAGGGCATTATCCTGGCACCCTGAGGTTCCCTGAAGAATGAGTCTCTGTGAGGAAAGAAAAGGTACACATTCGGACCACAGGTCCAGGTGCTTGCCTAGGAGGAACGCCAGCAGTGAGGATGCAGAATTGTCTCTAATTGCCTTCGCTCTAGCTTAGGGAGCAGCTGGGTGTTGAGCTAACTTTTATTGAAAGCAGCTGGGCATTAGGAGCTGGCTAGTTTAGCCAGGCACAAGCAAGTCACCAATTTTTTTCCTCCTTTCATTGGTGTCTTTTGTGTGTATACAACTCTAAAAATTTGCTGTTCTCCATATTAGTTCCACTAGTTTTGTGGTTCCCCAATATCATTTCACTTATCTGTTTCAAATTTTCCGTCTCACTCTCCTCTCTTAACCTTGAGAACATTGTGCTAAATTATAGAAGACTGTCACAAAAGAATACACTGTCTCTTTCCACTTATGTAAGGTATTTAAAATGGTCAAACTCGTAGAAAAAGAAAACATAAGGGTTGTTGCCAGGGACTTGCTGGGAAAGTGGGGAAATGAAAGCGTTGCTCTTCAACAGGTGTAAAGTTTCAGTTAAATGAGATAATTAAGTTCTAGAGATAACCTATATAAAACTGTGCTTTTTTTAACCTATATAAAACTGTACACTGTATACTCAAAATGTGGTTAAGAAGGTAGATCTTGAGGTTGGCAATGTGACTCAGTTGGTCGCGGCTGCTCCACTTCCGATCCAGCTCTCTGCTATGGTCTGGGAAAGCAATAGAAGATGGTCCAAGTGCTTGGGCCCCTGCGCCCATGTGGGAGACCCAGAAGAAGCTCCTGACTCCTTAAATCATTAAACAAATAAGGAATAATGTTATGTCCTTACTGCGTATGTTTGTCTATGAAAAACTGACTGCTAATACCACACTTCATGTTGAAAAAATTGAATGTTTTGCTTGTTTTATCAGAATAAAGCAATGATGTCTTCTCTCCCAATTATTTCCAATGTTACACTGAAATTGTGATAAACTAAGACAGGAAATAAAGGACCACATGGATTACAAAGTAAATAAATTATCTGTGCTTATATTAACCAGTGACATTATCACGTATGTTGAAAATTCTAAGAAAGCAATTAAAATCCATTAGAACTAATAAGAGTTCAGATAGCTTGAGAAATACAAAATCAATATTCAATTGTTTTTTATACACACTTTGAATAAGCCAACTGAATAAGAAATAAAGAAAATAACTCCACTTTTTTAAAGAAAGAATAAAATACTCAGGATTAATTTCATCAACAAGTGCAAAATGTATACTCCGGACAATACAAAGCATGAGGTTGGCATTTGGTGCAACAATGAAGATGTTGTTTGGGATGACCACATTCCATCTCAAAATACCTGAGTTAAAGTTCCAGCTTTGCTTCCAATTCCACTTTCCTGCTAATGCCATCCTGAGAAGCAACAGTCAATGCAGGGGGGTTCCTTCCATTCACGTGGGCAAGTTCGTTAGCCAGGATTGATCAAGGCCTTGAGTGTTGGGGGCCCAACAATCACCCCAGTGTGCCCAGGATGCAAGACACAGAGTCAAAGAAAATTATTCTGGGCCAGCGCTGTGGCAAAGAGGGTAAAGCTGCCACCTTTGGTGCTGGCATCCCATATGGGTGCCGGTTCGAGACCTGGCTGCTCCACTTCCGATTCAGCTCTCTGCTATGACCTGGGAAGGCAGTGAAAGATGGCACAAGTCCTTGAGCTCCTGCATCATCGCGGGAGACCTGGAAGAAGTTCCTGGCTCCTGGCTTTGGACTGGCACAGCTCCAGCCAGTGCAGCCATCTGGGGAGTGAACCAGGGATTGAAGACCTCTCTCTCTCTCTCTCTCTCTCTCTCTCTCTCTCTCTCTTTCTCTATCTATCTCCTTCTCCTTCTCTCTGTGTAACTGTGACTTTCAAGTAAAATACCTAAATATTAAAAGAAAAGCAAAAAAAAAAATTATTCTCCAGCCCTACAACATGATGTTTTTCCTTTTGGGTTTCAGACTTACTATTCCTCTTTTCTTCCTTTATCTATCTAGTTGTATCTCTCCTTTTAGGAATAAAATATCTATCCTATGCCTGACTTTTATGGTATTCTGGAAGCAGATAATTTGTTTTAATTTCATAGGCTCATAGCTGGGAGGAATATGACTCAGGATAAATTGTGCCTTGCAGGGGCCGGTGCTGTGGTGTAGCAGGTAAAGCCGCCACTTGCAGTGCCAGTATCCCATATGGGAGCCGGTTCAAGTCTCAGCTGCTCCACTTCCAATTCAGCTCTCTGCTGTGGCCTGGGAAAGAAGCAGAGGATGGCCCAAGTCCTTAGGTCCCTGTACCCGCATGGGAGACCTGGAAGAAACTCCTGGCTCCTGGCTTCGGATGAGTCCAGCTCCAACCATTGTGGCCATCTTGGAAATGAACCAGTGCATGGAAGACCTCTCTCTGTCTCCTCTTTTTGTCTCTCTCTGTCTCTCTGTCTCTCTCTCTCTCCCTTTGCCTCTTTGTAACTCTGCCTTTCAAATAAATAAATAAATCTTTAAAAAATTGTGCCCTGCATTTCATCTATATCTTATTTATTTATTTTTGTTTTCAAAATGGCATAGTGCATAAAACCTCTGCCTGCAGTGCTGGCATCCCATATGGGTGCCAGTTCATGTCCTGGCTGCACCTCTTCTTATCCAGTTCTGTGCTATGGCCTGGAAAGACAGTAGAAGATGCACACATGTGGGATACGTGGAAGAAGATCCTGACTCCTGGCTTCGGATTGAGCCAGCTCTGGCTGTTGCAGCCATTTGAGAAGTGAACCATCAGATGGAAGATTCTTTCTTTCTCTCTCTCTCTCTCTCTCTCTCTCTCTCCCTCTGTAGCTCCACCTTTCAAATAAATAAATAATTCTTTTAAAAAATCAATTACGAAATTAAAAAAAAAATTGAGGGAAAGTGAGACAGACACCCAGAGATCTCAAATCTGTTGATGCAATGCCCAAATGCCTACAATAATTGGGGCTGGGTCAGAGAGAAGCTGGGAGCAGGGAACTCAATCCAGATCACACACATGGTTACAGGAACCCAACTACTTGAGTCAGTAATTGTTGCCTACCATGGTGCACACTACCAGGAAGTTGTAATTAGGAGTAGAACTGAGAATCAAACCCAAGCATTCTGATACGGGATCCACCCAGTCCTGGCCAAGCCCTGGCTGTAGCAGGCATTTGGGGAGTGAACCAGCAGATTGAAGAGTGGCCTCTCCCTCTCTCTCATAAATAAAATAAATTTGAAAGCATAAAAGGGAACTACCATGTGATCCAGAAAATGCCCCTTCTGGGTGTATGCCAAAAGGAAATTAACTAAGCACCTCATAGAGATATCTGCCTTTCCATGTTCATTGCAGTGTTATTCACAATAACAAAATATGGAAACAACTTCAGTGTCTATTGATGAATATCTATATAGGAAATTATATGTATATGTATACACACACACATGTATTTCAACCTTACAAAAGAGAATTACTGCTCTTTGCAACAAATGGATGAACCAACCTAGTGGATATTATGTGAAATGAAACAAACCAGGTACAGACAGAAAAACATAAGAGTTCTATTTCTTGAGGTACCTGACAAATAGTCAAATGCCTAGACACAGGCTAAACTGTGAGTCCAGAAGTGGCAGGGGAGGAGTGGGGAGATATAAATCAAAAGTTACAAGGCTGCAGTTCTGCTGGATGGATAAGTCCAGAAATCCAATGCACAATACGAGGACTATGGTTAATATTTTTTCTTTTTTTTTTCTTTTAGAGAGAGACAGAAAGAAAGGTCTTCCTTTCCATTGGTTCACTCCCCAAATGGCTGTTTCGGCCGGCGCGCTGCACCGATCCAAAGCCAGGAGCCAGGTGCTTCCTCCTGGTCTCCCATGAGGGTGCAGGTCCCAAGCGCTTGGGCCATCCTCCACTGCCTTCCTGGGCCACAGCAGAGAGCTGGACTGGAAAAGAATCCGGCTTCCCAACCGGGACTAGAACCCGGGGTGCAGGCGCCGCAGGCAGAGGATTAGTCAAGTGAGCTGCGGCGCCAGCCAATATTGTGTTATACACTAGAAATTTGATAAGGAAGTTTTCAGTGGTCTTATCACAAAATAATGGTGACTAAATATGGTGACTATATGAGATGATGGATATGCTAACTGGCTTTGGCTTGACTTTAGTAATCCCCTCACTATGTATTTGCATACCGATATATTATGGTGTGAACCTTAAATATATACCCTTTTAAAAAAGAAAGAAGGTCTTTGGTTGTCTGGGAAAGGAGGGAATTGTAGTCAGAAAGTAGTAAAAAAGGACATAAGGAAACTTTTGGACTTTTGAGAGTAATGTATATGCTCACTATCTCGATTCTCACAATAGATTCACAAGTGTATACATATATCTAAACTTAACCCATTTTACACATTAAATATGTGCTGTCTACTGTATGTTAAGTTGTATTCCAACAAGGTACTGTTTTTAAGTGTACACAAAAATAACCTGAAAGCCTGTGAAAACAACACAGATTGCTGTCCAAACCCCAAGAGTTTCAGATTGGGTATGTGATTATCTTTGATGGAACCTGAGATTAACCATTTAATTAATCTGTGTTGCTTATTTTTTAAGGTTGAATTATACTCCATTGCAAATATGTGTGGCACAGTTTCCGTATTCATTCATCTATCAATGGTCCTTCCATTTGTTTTCATGTCTGGTTACTATAAATAATGCTGCAATGATTGTGGGAGTCCAAATATCTCCTTGAGATTCTGCCTTCAGTTTTTTTTTGAAAATACACAGAAGTGGAACGGCTAGATTACATGCTAATACCAATTGTAATTTTTTGAAGAATCTTTACATTGTCTTCCATAGTGGCTGCACCATTTCACATCCCCACCAGTAGAGAAGGATTCCAATTTCTCTATATCCTTGTCAATCCTTGTTATTATTGGTGTAGTCATTTTATTGTTTATAATTGCCAATCTAACAAGTCTGAAGTGATTTTGATTTGCAGTTCCCTGATGATGATTGTTTTTTGTTTTGTTGACTTTTTTTCGTATACTAGTTTGCAGTTCTTTCGAAAATCATCTACTCAGCTACTTTGCATAATAGATCATCAGCTTATTTTCTTTTTTTTTTGCTATTAAGTTGTGTGAATCCATTATATATTATGGATATAAACTCCTTATAATATATATGGTTTAGAAATATTTCCCCTCATTTTTAAATTGCACTTTAACTCTGTATATTATTTTCTTTTCTCTGCCAAAGTTTTTTGATTTGATGTAGTCCCACTTGTTTATTTTTATTTGCTTGTGTTTTGAGGAACGTAAGCAAATAATTGTCAAGATCCCATGTCACGAAGATTGTTAACTATGTTCTTATAGGAGTTTTGCAAATTTATATTTTACATTTAAATCTTTTCTCATTTTCAGTTGATTTTTGTCCAGGGTATAAAATAAGGATCCAGTCGAGTTCTGTCATATGTAGATATTCAGTTTTCTCATCATTATTTGTAGAAGAGATTGCTTTTTCTGCACTGTGTATTCTTGGCACCTTTTTTGAAGATCAGTTGGTCATACATGTGTTGATTTATTTCCAGCTTCTCTATTTTACTCCATTAGTCTTTCATCAGTACCACACCATTTTGATTACTGTATATTTGTACTATGTTTTAAAATCAGCAAGTTTGATGCCTACAACTTTATGTTATTTTTTCAAAACTACCATTATTTCTATTGCCCCCACACTCAACTTAAAGCCCTGTTCTGTCTTGAAATATTTAGAATGTAAATGTTTTTTTTAAGATTTTTATTTATTTGAAAGAGTTACACAGAGAAGAGGAGAGACAGAGAGAGAGAGAATGATTTTCCATCTGATGGTTCACCCTCCAATTGGCCCCAGTGGCTGGAGCTGTGCTGATCCGAAGCCAGGAGTTAAGAGCTTCTTCCGGGTCTCCCATGTGGCTACATGGTCCAAGGACTTGGGCGATCTTCTATTGCTTTTCCAGGCCATAGCAGAGAGCTGGATGGGAAGTGGAGCAGCCGGGACTCGAACGGGTGCCCATATGGGATGTGCCACAGTGCCGGCCCCAAAACGTAAATGTTTAATTGACACATAATAATTGTAACCACCTTCCTACACTGTTTCTATGCATTTATTCTTTGTGATTCACCATGTAAATGAGATATTGTAGTATTTGTCTTTCTGTGTATGACTTATTTTACTTAACATAATTCCTTCAGGGTTCATCCATGTTGAAGGCAGGATCTTCTTTTTTGTTTGGCCTAAATAGTATTCCAGTAAACACATACACATACACACACACATACACACAAATGAAGAGTCTCCTAAAAGTTCTTGGACATGCATATTGTAAAAGAAAATTGTAGGTGATTTTCAAAATTATTTCGCACCAAGATAAATATATCTTCAAATTACATTTCCCATGAGTCATTTTAAGTATCTCCATAGATACAAATTTTATGTTTCAGTTTAAACTGAAAAAAAAACCACGCAAATTGTATTTATAATTAAATATAGAAAATGACTTAAAATGTTAGTGTCATGATGATGATAATAATATGAACCAACATTTCTATAGCACCTTAAGATTTATAAAGCATTTTTTAAAGATTTATTTTTAGGGGTTCACTTGGTTAATCCTCCACCTGCAGCGCCAGCATCCCATATGGGCACCAGTTCTAGTCCCGGCTGCTCCTCTTCCAGTCCAGCTCTCTGCTGTAGCCCGGGAGGGCAGTGGAGGATGGCCCAAGTGCTTGGGCCCTGCACCCACGTGGGAGACCAGGAGGAAGCAACTGGGTCCTGGCTTCAGATCGGTGTAGCTCCGGCCATAGCGGCCATTTGGGGAGTGAACCAACACAAGGACGACCTTTCTCTCTGTCTCTCTCTAATTGTCTAACTCTGTCAAATAAATAAATAAATACATAAATAAAAGATTTATTTTGTTATTTATTTAAAAGGCAGAATTGCAGGGAATGAGGCAGAGGCAGAGAGAGAGAGAGAGCTCGTCCATCCACTGCTTCACTCCCCAAATGGCTGCAACGTCTGGGCCTGGACCATACCGAAGCTAGGAGCCCGGGGCTTCTTCCAGGTCTCCCACATGAGTGCAGGGGCCCAAGCACTTGAGCCATCTTCTGCTGCTTTCCCAAGCGCATTAGCAGGGAGTGAGTCAGAAGCGGAGCAGCCAGATCTCAAACCGGTGCCCATATGGGATGATTGCACAGCAGGCAGAGGCTTAATGTACTGTCACAACACTGGCTCCTAAAGTATTTTTTTTGACAGGCAGAGTTAGACAGTGAGAGAGAGAGAGACAAAGAGAAAGGTCTTCCTTCCATTGGTTCACCCCCCAAATGGCCGCTATGGGCGGCGCTGGGCCGATCCGAAGCCAGGACCAGGTGCTTCTTCCTGGTCTCCCATGCGGGTGCAGGGCCCAAGCACTTGGGCCATCCTCCACTGCCTTCCTGGGCCACAGTAGAGAGCTGGACTGGAAGAGGAACAACTGGGACTAGAACCCGGTGTGCCAGCGCCACAGGTGGAGGATTAGCCAAATGAGCCGCAGCGTTGGCCCTAAAATATTTTCTATAGTTAGTATCTGTTGGATGATCACCAGCTTTTTGTCTTTCAAGACAAAGTAACTTTTGTGCAAGAACAAAAGGCCAGATTATTAATTATTAGAGAAAAGGGAGGTATAATAAAGTGAATATGTGCTTTTGAACAAGAACCTAGTAAATATTCATCAAATTCTGCTATGAAGGGAAGTTATGCCAGAGTCGTGGTATAACACCTGCAGCACCGGCATTCAATATGGGCATGGGTTCAAATCCCGGTTGCTCCACTTCCAATACAGCTCCTTGCTAATGTGCCTGCAAAAGCAGTGTAAGATGAACTGAGTACTTGGGCTCTGGCATCCATGTGGGAGACCTGGAAGAAGCTCCTGGTTTTTGCCTTTGACCTGGCCCAGCACCAGATATCATGAGCATTTGGGGAGAGATCCAGCTAATGGAAGATCTCTCTGTCTCTCCCTCCCTCCCTCTCTCTCTCTCTCTGTAACTGTACCTTTCGAATTAAGAAAATAAATCTTATTTTTTTTTAAAAAAAAACTGAGTATATTCTAAAAAAGTGAATGGCAAAACAAGGATAGAATGATGTGAAAGAACATGTTGCTTGAAAGACTACAAGTAGACTCTACTGTGTGAAAGGAATTTAATAAGGTAGTTTTACATTATATCATTTATTGTTCTTGCAATGTTCCTATGATAATTGGTATTAACCCGTTTCATAGATGAGAGCATTGTTGTTCAGAGCTGATCAAGACCAAATAGAGCCAGCGCCGCAGCTCAATAGGTTAATCCTCCGCCTGTGGCGCCGGCACACCTGGTTCTAGTCCGGATTCTCTCCCAGTTGCCCCTCTTCCAGGCCAGCTCTCTGCTATGGCCGGGGAGTGCAGTGGAGGATGGTCGAAGTCCTTGGGCCCTGCACCTGCATGGGAGACCAGGAGAAGCACCTGGCTCCTGGCTTCTGATCAGCGTGGTGCGCTGGCTGCAGCGCACCAGCCGCGGCGGCCATTGGAGGGTGAACCAACGGCAAAGGAAAACCTTTCTCTCTGTCTCTCTCACTGTCCACTCTGCCTGTCAAAAAAAAAAAAAAGACCAAAGAGAAAGTTCGTAGAACTTCAGTTCATCCTCATCTCTGTTTGATGCTAAACTCCTTATTTTGTTTGTATTGTTTTATGTCTGGAATGTCACTGTATGTCGCAGAGTGTTTTGGTAGGAATCAGGATATAGAGGACCTTGAATTGCTCAGAAGTTAGGTATGATTCTGTATGGTTTGAGTTAATATTGGGTAGGGGAGAGAAACGGATGTTATAATAAAAATTGTGTTTGAGAAAGGGTATCTGAGACGATGGATAGGGAGTGGGGAAAGTGTGGGTCTTAGGTAGCCTGCAGATAGGAAATTGGTTAGTAGGCTGTTTTCAATTGCCCATTCTTAGGGACTATGAGGGCCTGATCCAAGGCAGCAATGGTGAAGAGTATGCCTTGTGCTGTTATCTTTATGTCAGTATTAATTTTCTTTGTCCTATTGTTTGTGTTGGGTTGCAGAATAACTGACTAACATACTGCATCATAATGAGATATAGGTCAAATAAAAATAAACAGGAAGAACATTGGAAACAAAAGATCACACTATACTCTAAAAAATCCATTGATGTGATGTAGCAAATGTTAATATGACAGATGCAATGTACCCTGTGGCAGATGCTAATGATTATGTAAGTAATGTCCTGGTCATTTGTTTCAATAATAAGAAAGAAGTAATGACAGCATACGGAAACATATTAGTTGAAGAATTGATTTTTCTTCTGAGAGGTGATACATATTCATGGAATTTCTCACAGATATAAACATACATTAACCTGCAAAATATAAAGGATCAGAATGAACAAAGTGCTATTATACAGGAGTGTCTATTCAGATCCACAGATGAAAATAACAATTTTAGTATGGCATAATTAAAGTCAGAAAGGTTCTTTTACAGCTCAGCAGCATTCCCAACCTGTGTTTCTATAAAAATATTTTTTTTTCCTTTCTGAGTTCCACTTTTCTTCTAGGTACCTAGAGGAAGTTGAATTAGATAATCTCCCAGGACTCTTTGAGCATTGAATATTACAGGCAAAAAGATTCTATACTTTGGAGTAGCGGGGAATGGCACAAAGAGTAGGTTTATTAGGAAAAGATGGGGATGAGATATACCTCTGAATACATCAGCTTCTCACTGTCTTCCTTGAATCTATTCCTACAGACCAAAAGATGTTATTTTAAAACAAAAACTGTCAGCATTGTGACTTCTCTTTCACTGATTATAGTTATATTTCTCAAATTTGAGAAATGCGTGGATTCTTCCATACTCATAGGTTTCAGTTTGTTATTTTTGTAAACTGTTATTTGTATATGAACAAAAACCTATGAAAATCTGTAGAATGCTTATAATTTTAATACGAAGAGTTTGCAAATTTGATTCTTCATTGTGGCTTAGTGGGTAAAAACATTGCCTGTGACATCAGGCATCCCATATGGGTGCCAGTTCGCTACCTGGCTCCTCCGCTTCCAATCTAGCTCCCTCAAATGCACCTGGGAAAATGGTAGAAAATGGTCCAAGTATTGGGACCCCTACATCCATGTGGGAGACCCAAAAAAAGCTCCTGGCTCCTGATTTTGGCCTGGCCCAGCCCTGGCTGATGCAACCATTTGGTGAGTGAACCAGCAGCTAGAAGATCTCTCTCTGTCTCTGTATTTCTCTCTCTGTCTGTATCACTGCCTTTCAAATAAATCAAATATATAAAATAAATAAATCTTTTAAAAAATTTGCAAGTTAAATGTAAGCTCAGTTACAAGATCGATAAAATTTGAGTCAGAAACATGAATTTACTGTGATAATATTTTGCTGAAATAAATCACTGATACTGACTTTGAATATAAAGTTGTGTTCTCTTATTTTCCTCTGTTCTAACCTGATTATTCCATTTTGGAACATCATGAGCCATAATTTGAGTTATTACCATTCTTCTAGCTTTTTATTTTGAAATGATCTCAAGCATACATAGATACCTTTCAACAAGATTTTTCATTATTTGCCTTTTCATTTTGTGTTTCTTAAGTATTTCAGAGCAAGTTGCCAACATCATGCCCCTTTGCCTTTACCCAATTCACTATGCATTATGTAAGGACAGGAATCATAATGAAATTAATAAAATTTCATTATAATACTTGATATAATGTAATTACCTAATCCCAAATACATGTTGAAATTTCACCACTTGTCCCAATAATGTTCTTTATAGCTGCTTTCCCCTGGCACAACATCCTATCAGTATCATAAAATGATATTGTATTGCATTACCTTATATATTTCTTTTCTTTTGTCTTTTTGACATTTCCTTTAAAAATAATTTTAAATTTTAAAATAAAAGTTCTGAGGTAGTCATAACCCCATTTCCTCTATTAATGTATCAATATTTTTGTACAGTAAATGAACAATATCTAGCTTTCCCTAATTTTTTTTATCCAAATTGATTTTATCCTTTTCACTCCCATCCTCCCAGCCTCTAGTAACCAACAATCTGTGTTCAGATTAATGTTTTTGTTTTTAAATTTTAGTTCCCAAATATAAGGAAGGATCATGTGATATTTGTCATTCTATGTCTGGCTTATCTCATCCAAAATGGTGTCCTCCTGTTCCATCCTTTCTGCTACAAATGATGGGATTTCATTTTTCTTTTTAATACATGAATGATACTCCATCATGTATATATACCATGTTTTCTTTGTCCATGCATCCGATTTTGGATACCTGGGTTGATTCCATATTTTGGCAATTATGAACAGAGCTACTATAAACATATATAAACATACTACAAAAAGCGCTTCTGTAAACACCAGGTATCTCCTTGATACAATGAGTTCATGTCTTTTGGGTATACACACCATAGTGGGATTGCTGGATCATACAGCAGTTTCATTTCTAGTTTCTTCAGAAATCTTCATACTGTTTTCCAAAGCGGCTACACTAGTTTACATTCCCATGGACAGTGTAGGAGTTCCCCTTTCTAGACAAATTCTCCAGAATTTTTTACTCTGTCTTTCTGAAAGGGATGAGGTGATAACTCATCGAGGTTTTGATTTGCATTTCTCTAGTGGACAGTGATATTGAACATTGTTTATATATTTGTTGGTTATTTATATTTATTCTTTTGAAAACTATCCATTCATGTCTGCCCATTTCTTAACTGGATTGGTTGTTCTTTTGTTGTTGAGTTTTTTGAGTTGCTGATTTATTTTGAGTATTAATTCTTTGCATATGTAGCTTGCAAATAGTTTATGCAGTTCTGTCAGATGTCTCTTCACTCTATTGCTTTCTTTGCTGCACCGAAGCTTCTGAATTTTATATTATCCCACTTGTCTAGCTTTTCTTTTGTTGCCTGTGCTCTGGAGGTCTTATCCAAGAAGTCATCACCTACATCAGTATCTCAAAGAGTTTCCCCTATGCTTTCTTCTATGAAATAATTTCATAGCTTCCATTCCCACATTTAGATCTTAATGTATCTTGAGTTGATTTTTGTTTGTGGTGAGAGCTAGAGATCTAATTTCATTCTTCTGTATACACAAATTCAATTTTCTAAGCACTACTTATTGAAAAGACTATCCTTTCTCTAATGTATATTTTTGGCACCTCTGTCAAAATCAATTGACTGTATATGGACTAATTGCTAGGATCTCTCTTCTGTACCACCATTGGTCCATTTGTCAGCTTTGATGCTAATAATATATTGTTTTAGTTTTTAGTATGCTTTAAAATCAAATTGTGATGACTCCAGCTAGATATTGCTCAAGATCACACTGACTACTAGGTATTTTTTGATCCTATATGAATGTTAGTATTGTTTTTTTCCAATTCTGTAAAGAATTTCATTGTATTTTGATAGGGATAACATGAAATCTATAGATTGCTATAAATATTATAGATATTTTAATGATATTAATTTTTTTAAATTTTTGTGTCCTTGATATTTCTTTCATCAATATTGAATAATTTTCATTGTAGAGATCTTTCAGATCTTTGGTTAAAATTATCTTTATTTATTTGATTTTTTTAAAAGATTTTTATTTATTTGACAGGTTGAGTTACAGACAGTGAGAAAGAGAGACAGAGAGAAAGATCTTCCGTCCACTGGTTCACTCCCAAAATGGCCGCAAAACGGCAAGAGCTATGCTGATCTGAAGCCAGGAGCCAGTTGCTTACTCCTGGTCTCTCATTCAGGTACAGGGGCCCAAGCACTTGGGCTATCCTCCACTGCTTTCCCAGGCCACAGCAGAGCTGGACTGGAAGAGGGGCAACTGGGACAGAATCCGGCACCCCAACCGGGACTAGAACCCGGGGTGCCAGTGCTGCAGGCAGAGGATTAGCCAAGTGAGCTGTGGTGCCAGCCACATAGTAGCTTATTAATGATCATTTACATTTCTTTGGTGTTGGTAGTAATGTTTCTTTATAATCTCTAATTTTATTTATTTGAGTTTTTCTCTTTTTTTTACCTGGATAAATGTTTATCCATTTTGTTCATCTTTACAAAAACCCAACTTTTCATTTGACTTATCTTTTATAATAGGTTGTGTTTTTATTTTCATTAGTTTCCAGGAAGATTTTCATTTCCTTTTTAAATTCTTCAAATATTCTCACTCAATAGCATATTATTTAATTTCCATGTATTTTTTTTGACAGGCAGTTGGACAGTGAGAGAGAGAGACAGAGAGAAAGGTCTTCCTTTGCCGTTGGTTCACCCTCCAATGGCTGCTGCGGTCAGCGTGCTGCGGCCGGTGCACCGCGCTGATCTGAAGGCAGGAGCCAGGTGCTTCTCCTGGTCTCCCATGCGGGTGCAGGGCCCAAGCACTTGGGCTATCCTCCACTGCACTCCCGGGCCACAGCAGAGAGCTGCACTGGTAGAGGAGCAACCGGGACAGGATCCGGCACCCCGTGTGCGGGCACTGCAGGTGGAGCATTAGCCTATGGAGCCGCAGTGCCGGCCAATTTCCATATATTTGTAAATTTTCTACTTTTCTTGTTGATTTCTATTTTTTTTAACCTTTGTGGTCTGAAAAGTTATATGATGTGTGTTCAATCATTTTAAATCTACTGTGACCTGACTTGTGGACTAACATGATTTATTTTAGAAAATGTTATACATGCTGATGAAAATAATGTGTATTCTGTAACTGTTGGGTGAAATGTTTTATAAATATCTGCTAAGTCCATCTGTCAAATTTGATATATCTTTGTTGATTTTCTCTCTGGTGAACTGATCACTGGTAACAGTAGGGTGTTGTGGCTTCCCAATACTATGATATTGGGGTCTATCTCTCCCTTTAGGTATAATAATTTTAGTTATATGGATGTGAGTGATCTTCTGTTGGGGATATATATGATTTTTATATCTTCTCACTGACTAGATCTTTTAACAATACATGTTGGATTTTGTCTCTACTTTTAGTTTTTATCTAAACTCTGTTTTATCTGAGGTAAGTATAGCTACTTCCCCTTGTTTGTGGTTTACACTTGCATGGTATATCCTTTTCCAGCTCTTCACTTTCAGGCTATGTTTAAATGTGTATGTTTAAATGTGAAAATGTGAAGTGATTTTCTTATAGGCAGTATACATCAATATTTTGTGATTTTTGGTTTTTTGTTTCTTATGTGCTGAACAAATTTCATGTATTTCATATATACAGATTTTAAAAGCACAATAATAAATTCCACCCTACCCTCCCTCAAGCCCCCAAGCTCCCACTCTACCTTCTCATTTCTTTTTACTATTTCTTTTAATTTTTTAAAGATTTAGTTTATTTATTTGAAAGACAGAGAGAGGCAGAGACAGAGAAAGAGGTCTCCCATCTGCTGGTTCACTCCCCAGGTGACCGCAATGGCCAGAGCTGTGCTGATCCGAAGCCAGGAGCCAGGAGCTTCTTCCAGGTCTCCCACGAGGGTGCAGGGGCCCAACGATTTGGGCCATCTTCCACTGATTTCCCAGGCCACAGCAGAGAGCTGGATTGGAAGAGGAGCAGCCAAGACTAGAACCGGAGCCCATATGGGATGCCTGCACTTCAGGCCAGGGCTTTAACCCGCTGTGCCATAGTGTTGGCCCCTTCTTTTAATTTTTAGAATAACATACTTTCAGTTTATTTTATAATCACAAAATTAACCCTCCACTAAATAAACCACTAAATAAATTAAACAGGTAGTATGTAGAAAAATCATTGTTCCTCAACTGTATAGACAGTAGTCGAATCTCAAAATGTCAATTTCATTCATTTACAATACATTTTTAGTACTCTGTTATAATAGTTACCAAAAATCAGGGAAAACATATGATATTTGTCTTTCTGGGATCTCCAGTTGCATCCAGTTTATTGCAAAAGATAGGAATTCATTCTTTTTATGGCTTCATAGTATTCCATCGTGTGTCTATGTGTACACACACACACACACACATATATATATATATATATATATATATATAAACACACACATACATATCTTTATCCAGTCATCAGCTGATGGTCCTCTGGGTTGATTCCATATCTTAGCTATTGTGAGTTGAGCTGCTATATACAGGGGATTAGTGGCCGGTGCTGTGGTCTAGTGGGTCAAGTCACCACCTGCAGTGCCAGTAACCCATATCATCACTGGTTCAACTCCTAGCTGCTCCACTTCCAATCCAGCTCCCTTATATTGTGCCTGGGAAAGCAGCAGAAGATGGCCCACATCCTGGGGCCTCTGCACCCTTGTTGGAGACCCAGAAGAATCTCCTGTTGTGGCCATTTGGGGAGTTAACCAGCAGATGGTAGACCTTTTTTTTCTTTATCTCCCTCTCTCTGCCCTCACTCTCTTTCTGCAACTCTACCTTTCAAATAAATCAATATATCTTTTAAAAAGAAAAGGAACATGGGGGTACAGATCACTCTTTCATAGCTGATTTCATTTTTTAAAGAGATGTATTTATTTTATTTGAAAGGCAGAGTTACAGAGAGGCAGAGGCAAACGAGGTGGGGGTTCTTCCATCCGCTGATTCACTCACCAGATAGCCACAACAGCTGGAGCTATGCCAATCTGAAGCCAGGAGCCAGGAGCTTCTTCCTTGTCTCCCACGTGGGTGCAGGGGCCCAAGAACTTGGGCCATTTTCTGCTGCTTTACCAGGCCATAGCAGAGAGCTGGATCAGAAGTGGAGCAGCTGGGACTCAAACCAGTGTCCATGTGGGATGCCAGCACTGCAAGTGGCAGCTTTACCTGGTACGCCACAGTGACAGGTCCACTGATTTCATTTTGTTTGGGTAAATTCTCAGGAGTGAGATGACAAGCTCATATGGTGTATCTCTTTTCAGATTTCTAGGAGTCTCCAGACTGTCTTGTTGATGTTTTATTTTGGGATCCTAACCATTCTAACTGGGATGGAGTGAAAACTCATTGTGGTTTTGATTTACATTTCCCTGATGGTTAGTGATCCTGAGCATCTTTTAAAATGTCTCTTAGCTATTTGTATTTCATCCTTTGAAAAATTGCTGTCCATATCCTTAGCCCATTTTTAACTGGGTTTCTTATTTTGTTGTTGTTGAGTTTCTTATTTTGTTGTTGTTGAGTTTTTTGTGCTCATTATATATTCTAGATATTAATCCTTTATTAAATGTATAGCTTGCAAATATTTTCTCCCATTCTCTCAGTTTCTTCTTTGTTGAGTGTTACCTTTGTGTGCAGAACCTTCTTAGATTTATGTAATTCTATCTGTCTGTTTTTGCCTTTTTTGCCTGTGCTTCTGGGGTCTTATCCAAGAAGTCTTTTCCTATGTTAATGTCTTGCTGGTTTCAGGTCTTAGATTTAGATCCCTGATCCATTGTGAGTTTATATTTGTATAGGGTGTTATGTAGGGGTCTTGTGTCCTACTTCTGTTTATAAAGATACAATTTTCCTAATGTCATCTATTGAAGAGACTGTCCTTTCTCCAGGGATTGATTTTAATTTGTTTGTAAAATATTAGTTGGTTGTAAATGTGTGGGTAAATTTCTGGTGTCTCTAATCTGTCCCATTGTTCCATCTTCTACTGTTTTCCCAGGCCTTAGCAGAGAGTTGGATCAGAAGTGGAGCAGCTGGGACAGGTGTCCACATGGGATGCTGGCACTGCAGGAGGCAGCTTTACCTGCTACGCCACAGCGCCGGCCCCTCTGAGCTATTTAAATCTTATCTCTTCATTACTGAAGTGTTTTCTCTTGGTCAGTCTCCTCAGTTCCAATATCTTATATATAGAAGCCCTTTCCAGGTTAGATGGTGTTCCTTAGCCAATAAGTTGAGACAGGTGTGGTGGGCAGCAGCAACAGGCGCTGGCAGCAGTGGCAGCATGCTTTCTTTCTCTTGCTCTGCTCTTTGACATCTCTTTGCCATTGGCAGTTCTCACCATTTCTTTCTTGAAGTGTTCCTTCAGTCAATCTCCTCAGTTTTAATATTTTATGTATAGAACATTTTCCAAGCCTGATGGTGTCACCTGGACAGGCTACTGGGGTAGGAGCAGTAGCATCAGTGGCAGCAGGAGCATACACACTGCTTGTCTCTCTGCTGGTTTTTGGAATATTATTGCTGTTTGGATTTCCTCTAATATCTTTACTAAAGTTTTTTCTCAGATGATCTTTAAGGAATGTTGTTCTTCCCTGGTCGTTCTGAAACTTTTCCTGGATGAGGTGGATGCAAGTCCTCTCTATTCAGCCATCTTGATTTCCATCTATCTTATCTCTTTAGCTGTCTTTACTTTAGAAATGTTTTTAAACCTTTGCCCGTTCATTTACAATCATGCTTTCCACTTTTTAAAAATAATAAACCCATTTTAATAACTAAACAATTGTTGTGATGGGTTGATAACTAAAAGTAAATATTGAAAAAGAAATATAAATCATTTAATGACAGACTTCTCATTGGTTTTTGGTTATTATGCTTACCTTTATTGAACCAAACCAACTTATTTATGTACAAAGGTGAGGAATCAATTAGTATATCTTTTCTCCCTACTATAGCACAGCACATTATATTGAGTTAGAGCTGCTTTATGCAGTTAGTTGCTTCATGGTTCAACTTTCCCATAAAGTTTCTCTGTTTGAATTAGTGAAAAAGCCCTCATTGTTCCTATAGTGCTATGTTATGACTTTCATTTTGTCTTGGTACCAACATGATCCATCATAAGCACTAAAGCAAATAGGAGCACTGTAGTTGCAGAGATGTAACTAGTTGCAAGATGGAAAGCAGAATATGAATTTTTAAAGCTTATCTAACAAAAAATGTAAATGTTTAAATTTTTATAAAACTCACAATTTTAAGAATACACCTCTGATTCCCCAGTTCATTAAACTGGACACATTTCTTATTATGACATAGCTTAACATGACCTCCATGGCACCACCACTCCAGCTTCATAGCTTGTGGTGTTCCATTAACTTCACTTAATTAAACCTTTCTATCCCATGCTCAATCAGAGCTGAATAGCTTACAGTTTTATTTTAGAACATAATTGACAATTCCACATGTCCCTTCTTTTACTTATGTAACAAATTCTTATAATTTTATATTGCCTTGGCATCCATTCCGAATCTAGTTTTTCTTTTACTTAGTCATCATTGGCATGGTTTTTGTTTTCTGACTCTCCTTAGTTCCTAGATATTTACTTGTATGCAACTGTCTTGTGGTGACCACCTCTCTCTGAGACACATAAATACAACTTGCTTGATTTGTCCCAGTGACCCCCTACATCCTGCAAGGTCTGCACAATTTTTGTTTTTCAGTGACCACACTCTTAGTCACAGTGTGACCCCACAGAACTTGTGTTTTGCTCTTAACCCATCAACTAGACCTCCCTATGAAAAACCTGGTTCTGTAATGCACTGGACCCGATGTAGGCCTCATCCCATAGGTTTACCTCTTTCTGGCTCCCCACTTGCTAACTGAGTATATTATCCCTGAAGTTTTCCCATCACTCTCACTGATAACCCTCTTCTTTCATGGGTCAGTGAGTAGCAAGCTGTTTCTGTGTTTTTGTTGTGTTGTCCTTAATGTGTTGTCCAATGTGAAGTGATGCTATAACTAGTACTAAAACAGTATTTTTACACTTTGTGTCTCTGTGTGGGTGCAAACTGATGAAATCTTTTCTTAGCATATACTGAATCGATCTTCTGTATATAAAGATAATTGAAAATGAAAGAAAAGAAACCTGGTGTTAAATTGGAAATTGCATACAAAATTAATCAATTCTTTAAAAAAAAATCATGTAGGATCTCTGTCTTCAATGTGCTGTACACTGTTATTTAATGCTATAACTAGTACTCCAACAGTATTTTTTCACTTTGTGTTGCTATGTGGGGGCAAACTGTTGAAATTTTTACTTAATATATACTAAACTGATCTTCTGTATATAAAGAGAATTGAAAATGAATCTTGATGTGAATGGAAGGGGAGAGGGAGCAGGAAAGGGGAGGGTTGCAGGTGGGAGGGAAGTTACGGGGGGGAGGGGGAAGCCATTGTAATCCATAAGCTGTACTTTGGAAATTTATATTCATTAAATAAAAGTTAAAAAAATTTTTTGAAACACACACACACACACAAAAAAAACAGTATGGAGATTTTTTTAAAAGCTAGAAATAGAACTACCATATTATTCAGCAGTCCCATTGTTGGATATATATCCAAAAGACATTAACTTGTTGTATCAAAGAGATACCTGCTCCACCATGTCTATGGCAACATAGTTCACTGTAGCCAAAATATGGAATCAACCAATATGTCCATTGCCAAATGAGTGAATATAGAAAATGTGGTTTATATACAAGATGGAAAACAAGTCAGCCACAAAAAGGATGAAAAACCATCATTTGTAGTAAAATAGATGGAACTAGAGGACATTCTGCTAAGTAAAGTAAGTCAGACACAGAAGCACAGGTACCACATGTTCTTACCTGTATGTTGGAGCTAAAAAAAAAAATCTAAATACAGAATGTGGATTACTAGAGTCTGGTAGTAGTGGGAGGTATGAAGAGGATTTGAATTAAAAAATAGGGGAAGTCAGATGTGGTTCATTATGAAAAATGTATTATACTACTATGGGATGTTAATAATAGGGGAAGTTGTGTGTGGTTTATAGAGTGTGACAAATATATCATAGCAATATAAGATGTTAACAATAGGGAAAGCCAAGTCTAGGATACATGGAAACTCTTTGAACAATTTCACAATTTTTGTTTTGTAAATTTAAAACTATTCTCAAATAAAAAGTAAAACAAAAATGTATAATTGGTTTTGGCACTGGGTTTTGGGTTGAAGAAGGAATAAATCTGAAATACATTTTAGAAGAAATTGAGATTATTGTGAAGGAAGACTTAAATGGAATGCTGGTGAAAGGTTACAAAGGAAAGAGGAGCGCTATAGAGAATGTGTAAAACTTTTTAAAGGCCACATAAATAATTATGTACAATACTGGTAAAAATGTAAATAATAAAGAAGTTATAGACCTTAAAAGTAAATGAGGAACATGTTATTGGACATTGCAAAAAATGATCCTTGTTATGAAGTGGTAAATAACTTGGCTAAATTGAGTTCTTGTTCTAGGGTTTCATGGAAGGCAAAATGTGAAAGTAATAAAATTGGATATTTAGCTGAAGATATTTCTAAGAAAATCATTGAAGAATCAGCTTGATTCATCCTTCATATTTATAGTAAAATCTGAGCAGAGAAGAAAAGCATGGAGATACAAATGTTAGCAAAAATGATTTTAATTTAAAGAACTAAAATAATTTCCAGTTTATTCATATTCTAAAAATTAGAAAACATGTTCAGAAGGGAACAATAAAGGTGTGTTTGAGGGACTGTTTGATAGGAAGATTAGCATGAACACAACCACAAACTTAATTATCCAGCCCAGCAGGTAAACTACCAGTGTGACCTGAAAGAAGAGGAGACAAGGATTGAAAGAAAGATGAAGGAATAATGACCCCAAAGAAAATTCAGGGATCATCAGGGCTACAACTTCAGTTTCAAAAGGGAGACTATTGCCTTGCCTTGCTTTCAACCAGCTGGATAGCATCCAACCAAAGGTGTGACTGAACTATGAGAGTTCCATTCTGGTATAGAAGAACCCTGAGCAGCAGCACCCTTGCCTGGCACAGCTTACAGAGGACCTGAAATGTAGAGTATGAAGCCAAAGATGATTTGTCTCAAGGCTTAAGATCTCATGGAATTTGCTTTGCTAGGTTTTCTTAGGTTTTGGATTTGCTTAGGCTCTTTCAGCTCTAACTTTTTCCCTATTGATCCTTTTTTTTTTTTTTTTTGAATGGGGTTTTCTATCTTATGACTGTCTCACCACTGCATTTTGGATTGACATAGTTGTTTGCTTGTTTTGGATTCATGTGTTGACTGCAATTTTGCCTCAGGATGAATCTTACTGCAAATCTCATTCATATCTGATTTAGAAGATATTTACATAAGACTTTGGGATTTAAAGATTTCAGAGTTGCTATTGAATAAGTTAAGACTTTGGGGCCGGCGCCGTGGCTCAACAGGCTAATCCTCCGCCTTGCGGCGCCGGCACACCGGGTTCTAGTCCCGGTCAGGGCACCGATCCTGTCCCGGTTGCCCCTCTTCCAGGCCAGCTCTCTGCTGTGGCTAGGGAGTGCAGTGGAGGATGGCCCAAGTCCTTGGGTCCTGCACCCCATGGGAGACCAGGAGAACCACCTGGCTCCTGCCATCGGAACAGCGCGGTGCGCCGGCCTCAGCGCGCTACCGCAGCGGCCATTGGAGGGTGAACCAATGGCAAAAGGAAGACCTTTCTCTCTGTCTCTCTCTCTCTCACTGTCCACTCTGCCTGTCAAAAAAAAAAAAAGACTTTGGAGGTCTTGGAATGGAATGGAGGTATTTTGCATGTGAGAAGGATACAAACTGTGAAGCCAAGAGTGGAATGTTTTGAGTTCCAATGCTTGTGCCCTGGGCCTATTGAAGTTCTTTGGAGACTTAATCTCCAATCTGATGCTACTTGGTGGTGTGGAGGTCTTTGTGAAGTAATAAATTAAGCCATTAGGGTGGTCCTTTCACATAGGCAATGAGTGCCCTTGTACAAAGAGGACAGAGAGGTATCTTGCCTCCTTTCCCACGTGTGAGGACACAATGAGAAGTCAGCAGTCTGCAATCAAGAAGAGGTTATCGCACTAAAACCTAATGATGTTATTACCCTAATCTTAGACTTCCCAACCTCCAAGATTGTGAGAAATAAATTTCTGTTTTTATATAACCACCCAGTTTATGGTATTTTGCTATAGTAGGCTGAACATATTAAAACAAACTTACAATTGCCACTCCCTCATTCACTATTTAGTTGTCAACTATATCCAACTTCCATCCCAAACCTCTACTGAAAAAGCTCTTAATAAGAGCATCCTCTCATTCCCACATCCATACAATACTTTTTATACTTGTTGTTAAGAGAATCAGTCTAAAGATGAAGAGAAAGGGCAATGTTGTGGTGTAGCTGTTTAAGCTGCTGCTTCTGTGAGACCTGAGCCTGGATCAAGGTGTAACTATTTTTAAGTAGGCCTCCATCTTGTAACTTGGGCCTGACCAGGCCCTAAACTCTGAGCCAGAAGCTCCTAAAAGTAAATAAATAAACTCCCCTTGCAATAAACTCTCCTAGCAACAGCCGATTAACAGATAACAGAGAAATACCTAGAGTTCCTGGTGTCTTCTCAGGGCAGATAAATCTGGTCATTAATAGCTACCTGAGACCCTGCAGTTCGGCACGTACACCCCAGCAGTTTGGACACTATGTTTCGGACAATCAATTCAAAAGGCATCAACCCCAAAGCCATCCAACCACCTTTAGCAGGTCTGTTCCCACTACTGGATGCACTAATCAATTCTAAGAGATGTCCTTTGAATTTCCCGTGGGATGAGATGATTTGCTAAATGGTACCATAATGTATAGAATGTCTCTAAAAACCCTGTTAACTGAAGGGTTGGGACTCTCAACTCAGACCCGCTGTGTCGGTGTTGATTGAGAGTCCAGGCCCGGACCTGCAATAAAACTCTCGTGTGCTTTACAGCCATATCGGCTCCTTGGTGGTCTTTGGGGACAACTGAGCTGGGCATAACACTTCCAACACTGGCATCTCATATTGTAGCATCAGTTTGAGTCCCAGATTCTCCATTTCCAATTCAGATTCCTGCTAATGTGCCTGGGAAATCAGCAGATGATGGCCCAAATAACTTGGGCTCTGTCACTGAGGTGGGAGACTAGGATGGAGTTCTAGGCTCTGACTTTGGCCTGACCCATCCCTGGCAGTCATTTGGGGAGTGAACTTTGGATGAAAGATTCTCTCTCTCTCTCTCTCTCTCTCTCTCTCTCTCTCTATTTTAAATCAACCCATCAATACATACATAAATAAATAAATCTTGTAAAAAGGTAAAGTGAAGTCTCTACTATCGTTGTGACTGTGCTATGAGATAGGAACCACTCTGCCTCCCTCCAGCATCAGTACCATTGAAGTTTTTCCATTCACAGTGGGCTTGATTCAGAATGCAAAGCTGCTTCTGCAGTTTCTAGCAGTTGAGCATCTTCAGATCACTGAGGTGGGTAACTGTACTCAAATTTGACATGTATATTCCAATTATAACCTTGCAACATCACCATGCTGTCAATTGTGTCATCTTGGTCTTGGCCAAAAGAAACAAGACACTTTCTCTAATCTCACACTCTTCTGTTCTCTCATCTCCATTCTGCCACTTCAACACATGTAATCATTTCTCTGGTAACCTTTTTTATGATAAACAATTATCTTACAGTTGATTTTTTTTTCAGAACAGCACATTCCCTTAACTGAAAACCAGATGTCCCTAAAACTTTCTCCTATAGAAATCACTCTCAGTCCCCTACATGTGATATAGACCTGAATTGGGAGACTTCCAACTTTACCAATTTTTTTTCTATTTAGTCCTCGACTTACAATGAGGTCCAGCTCATCTGAAAAACTGTCCTAAGTCATCTGCAGCACTATATTTCATGAGTTGTCTGATAATACATTCACATTACTGAAGGAAATTGGTACTATAAATACAGTGTTTCCCTCTACAACATGCCCTGCTGCCATAATGTATTTTCAATGTGCACATGAATGACCCCTCCAACCACAAATCTCAGAAGTCCTTGACTTCCTGCGAAAAACTCTCTGCTTCAGTGATCTCTGACTCCTTTCTTTTTTAGCTATTTATTATTATATTTAAACTTTTTCTTCATGTAAAAACATTCTACTTCTGGAATCTTCAGATCATATACAATATTTTTTGATGGCAATAATGTGTCCCACAAACTCTCTCATTCTCATGATTGCATGTTCTATATGCATTCTTATATGTCTTTAAGAAGTCTGGTTCCTTAATCTCTGCATTGTTCTGACAGATTAGAAAGCTTCTATACTCAGGCTAGACCAAATGCTAGACCAGATAAACACTTTCACACCACCACCACATTTTCTTTTTTTTTTTCTTTTCTTTTTTCTTTTTGACAGGCAGAGTGGACAGTGAGAGAGAGAGACAGAGAGGAAGGTCTTCCTTTACCATTGGTTCACCCTCCAATGGCTGCTGCAGCCGGCGCACCATGCTAATCCGAAGCCAGGAGCCAGGTGCTTCTCCTGGTCTCCCATGCAGGTGCAGGGCCCAAGCATTAGGGCCATCCTCCACTGCACTCCCAGGCCACAACAGAGAGCTGGCCTGGAAGAGGAGCAACCAGGACAGAATCCGGCGCCCCGACCGGGACTAGAACCCGGTGTGCCGGCACCGCAAGGCGGAGGATTAGCGTATTGAGCCATGGCGCCGGCTACAACATTTTCAATTTCTTCACATTCACTAACAAGGCTACATTAGTCCATACAGCATCTTTTCACCAATTAGAAAAGTTGCCCCATACCGAGTGTCAGCCATTTAAGCACATAGCTTATTAGATAAGCAAATTCTATGGAAAAAATTGATAAATTTTGTCAGGCAAACATATCTCAGTTTATTATAATATCAAGGTGACTGAACAGGGAAGACCTTCACTTACTTCAACCACAGAAAAATACCAGACAACAAAGGAAGAATATTTCCAAGAGATTGAATTAAGGAAAACTTTGGCAAAGAAATGGCAAGAACTTCAACAGCACAGAAAGAAACAAAGCACACCATAGATCCTACATAAGTGTCCCTGCTTGGGGTATGCCATCTTGCTGGGGAAAAGGATACCCGAAGGAGAAGAGGGGAAAAAGTTATTGAGTACCTACTGAATGAAATAATATTTGAAATATTCTAAGTCATGAAAGGGATATGGGCATCCAGATAAAAGAATTTCAAAGAGATCCAATAACCTTCTCTTAGGTGACCTTCTCCTAGGTACACTATAGGCAAATTGCCAAAATGTAAGGAAAAGGAGAGAATCCTAAAGAAAATAAGAGAAAAATATAAGTATACATATGAAGAAAAACCTGTTAGACTAACAGCAAATGTCTCAGCAGAAGCCCTACAGCCCAGAAAAGAGTGTATTGATATCTTCAATGTCTTGAAAGAAATACACTTCCAATGAAGAATATTACAACCAGTGAAGCAACCTTTTAAAAATGAAAGAGAAATAAACTATTTCCCAGACAAGCAAAAAAATTGAGAGAATTCATTACCACCAGAAAAACCTTATAAGAAATCCTGAAGGAAGTTCCATAATAGAAATAAGCATCATGAAAACATGTAACAGCATGAAATTCACTACCACAGCTGACACAATTAAAAACCAATCAACTAAATGATAGTTAATATACCAAGATTAACCTTGAATGTAATTAGATTAAGTTTATTGGATTAAATTTCCCAGACAATGGATATAGGCTGTAAAATGTATTTAAAAAACAAGACCTGGGGCCAGCACTGTGGCATAGCAGGTAAAACTGCCATTTGCAGTGCCGGCATCCCAAATGGGTGCCAGTTCGAATCCTGGCTGCTCTACTTCTGATCCAGCTCTCTTCTATGGCATGGGAAAGCAGTAGAAGATGGCCCAAGTCCTTGGACCCCTGCACTTGTGTGGGAAGACCCAGAGGAAGTTCCTGATTCCTGGCTTTGAATCAGTCCAGCTCCGGCCATTGCGGCCAGTTGGGGAATGAACCAGCTGATGGAAGACCTCTCTCTCTCTCTCTCTCTCTCTCTCTCTGTGCCTCTCCTTCTCTCTCTGTGTAACTCTGACTTTCAAATAAATAAAGAAATCTTAAAAATAAAAAAACGAGACCCAACTGTATGGTCCTTACAATAAACTCACTTCAAAGATAATCATACAGGGGGCCGGCGCCTTGGCTCACTTGGTCAATCCTCCGCCTGTGGCACCAGCATCCCATATGGGTGCTGGTTCTATTCCCAGCTGCTCCTCTTCCAGTCCAGCTCTCTGCTGTGGCCCGGGAGGGCAGTGGAGGATGGCCCAAGTGCTTGGGGCCCTGCACCCGCATGGGAGACCAAGAAGAAGCACCTGGCTCCTGGCTTTGGATCAGCACAGTGCCGGCTGGAGCAGCCATGTGGGGGGTGAACCAACGGAAGGAAGACCTTTCTCTCTGTCTCTCTCTCACTGTCAACAACTCTACCTGTCAAATAAATAAATAAAAATTTAAAAATATTTTTAAAAAGTTAATCATAAGCCGGCGCCGCAGCTCACTAGGCTAATCCTCCGCCTTGCGGTGCCGGCACACCGGGTTCTAGTCCCGGTCGGGGCACCGATCCTGTCCCGGTTGCCCCTCTTCCAGGCCAGCTCTCTGCTGTGGCCAGGGAGTGCAGTGAAGGATGGCCCAAGTGGTTGGGCCCTGCACCCATGGGAGACCAGGATAAGCACCTGGCTCCTGCCATCGGATCAGCACGGTGCGCCGGCCGCAGCGCGCCTACTGCAGCAGCCATTGGAGGGTGAACCAACGGGGCAAAAGGATTACCTTTCTCTCTGTCTCTCTCTCTCACTGTCCACTCTGCCTGTCAAAAAAAAAATTTAAAAAAAAGTTAATCATACAGTTAGATGGAAAGTTAAATGTTGGATAATGACATAACATACAAAAGGAAACCAAAAACATGCAGGAATAGCTAGACTCACAGCTGAAAAATTGGTCAATATCACTAGGCATCAGGAAAATGCAACTCAAAACTACAATGAGATATCACCTCACCCCTGGCAGAATGGCTGTTATCTAAAAGATAGCAACAAAGGCTGGAGAGGATGTGTAAAAAAGGGAACTCTTGTACAGTGTTGGTAGGAATGTAAATTAGTGCAGCCATTGTGGAAAACAGTAAGGAAACTGCTAAAAACTGGAAATAGTCTTGCTATATGATCCAGCAGTCTCACTGCTGCTATATACTGAGAAGACATAAACACATTGTACCAGAGATACCGGCAGCAGCATGTTTATAGGAGCACTGTTCACAATAGTCAAAATATGGAATCAAATAAGGCGTCCATATTAAAGTGAATAGATAAAAAATGAGATGCAGCAGGTTAAGTAACTGTTCGCAATGCTAGCATCCCACATGGGTGCCCGTTTAAGCCCTAGCTGCTCCACTTCCAATCCAGGTCCCTCTAATGGAAGATCTATTTCTTTATGTGTTTCTCTCTGTCTCTCTGCCTTTCAAATAAATAAACAATAAAAGAAAACTTGATGTGTATATATGTATATATTTAAATATATGCACATATGCATACAATGGAATATTATTCAGCTATAAAAAGAATGAAATTTTATCATTTGCATCAAAATGGTTGTCACTGAGAGACATCATGTTGAGAGAAATAAGCTGGACACAGAAAGACAAATACCACATGTTCTCCCTTATATATGAGAGCTAAAGTTAAAAATAAAAATAAAAAAGCCTGTGTATATCAGTTTTGCTGCAAGCAGAGTGTTTTGTCAACAGGGCCATAACTAGTAAAGGCTCTTAAATAGTAATTAAGATTTTTCTTCAAAGAAAAGTCCAGGACCTGATGACTTTATATTTAATTTTTACAAATATTTAAAGATGTGTTAACTCTAGTACCCTTTAAACATTTCCAAAATATTGAAAGTGATGACACTCTGCTGGGGACAGGAGAAAGTGGAAGTCACTGTTTAATGAATGTGGAGTTTCCTTTTGGATGTTGATCATGATTATAAAACACAATAAATATATTAAACATCACAAATAATAAACTTTATGCTGTGTATTTTATCAGAGTAAAAGGTAGTAATAAAAAATGTAAGTGAAGGAAAACATATAGTGATGAAGCTATGCGTGGTAAACTAAATTAATAAAAACGCATGGAACATTACCTTTGCTTGCAAGGATGGATGAGAATTAAGTACTAGGAGAAAATAGATAAGTTAGAAGTAGTTAAAGTGATCATATTAAGTGTTAAAATGAACATATAGATAGGATTAACTGTTAAAATGACCATATAAATAGGATCAAGTGTGAGATAATTATAGTAGATAGAATTACAAAGCAGAGAATGTTCTAACATGGGAAGCAGTCCACACAGCAGGCTCATAGAATGACAACTGCTTTAAGTAACACTGTGACCTCAGAATCAGCACTTAAGTCTTCCTGATCTGGCTGAAAAGCCCATGAGAGCATTTTAGGCATGGAAAGCCAAGACACTGTGGCAAAAAAAAATATTCTACATGAAGGATCTCTGTGAGATCCTCCAGGGAAAGAAGTGGCCATCATAGAAGGATATACTTTTCTCCAAAGGGAGGAAAGAACTTCCACTTTGCTTATGGCTTTGTCTAAATACTGACAGAGTTTGTGGACTCAAAAGGCTTCCATAGCCTAGGCAGCTAATGTCAAGAGCCTCCGGTGGACACTGATGTCATACATAAGAGTGTTAATTGTTAACAACAGGAATCACTGTGCACTAACTCCCCATGCAGGACCTCTGTCCTCAATGAGCTGTATTATGAGTGTTAAATGTGATACTTGTTCTCAAACAGCTTTTTTGTGTGTGTGCGTGTTTGCATGTGTGTGCAAATTGTTGAAATCTTTACTTAGTATAGAGTTGGTCTTCTGAGTACAAAGTTAATTGAAAATGAACCTTAATGAAAAATGGGACTGGATATAGGAGAGGGAGGAGGAGGAGGGGTGGGAGTGTCGGTGGGAGGGCAGGTATGATGGGAAGACTAGTTATATTCCTAAAGTTGTACATAAGAAATTTGTATTCCTTAAAATTAATTAATTAATTAAAAAAGAAGTAGTTAAATTAAATACAATCTACTGAAATATCTATGATTATTTCCACTGACTATTCTTACATTGGAAGAATAAAGCACAGAAATCCAGAGATTAAGCAGGGATAAAAAAGAAAAAGAAAAAAAATAAGGAGGAGCAGCATTGTGGCATAGTACATTAAACCTCCTCTTGCGGCGCCAGCATTCCATATGGGCATCAGTTCATGTCCTGACTGTTCCTCTTCCAATCCAGCTCTTTGCTAATGGCCTGAGAAAGCAGTGGAAGATGGCCCAAGTGCTTGGGCCCCTGCACTCGCATGAAAAGAATCTCCTGGCTCTTGCTTTGGCTTGGACTGACTCCAGCCATAGCGGCCACTTTGGGAGTGAACTAGTGGGTGGAAGACCTCTCTCTCTCTCTCTCTCTCTCTCTCTCTCTCTCTGTATAACTCTGCCTCTCTAATGAATAAAATAAATTAAAAAAAACATAAAGGAGAGTGGACAAAAATCAGATTCTTGTGTAAGATTATGGAAGGCTCAAATCCCAGATTTTTGACTTACTAAATGTGTAACTCTAAGCAACTTAGTTAAGTTGGACCTCTCTGGTCTTACTGATCTTATCTGTTAAATGGGGCTACTTACCTATCTCATAAGAGTAGTGAAAAGATTAAATGAGAGTTCATCACAACACCAGGTACATAGTAAATGTTCACTGCAAGTTAGACATTATTTTGGGAGAAGGTTCAGCCACAGTTTCAGACACTAAATGCAGAAAGTCTAAGAACCATGTAGGTAACATAGCTGTGATCAAAACCGAAATTACTTTTGAACTTTTTCTGCAATTTAAAAAAATCTTCTAAAGGTGTTCACCTTTAGAACTTGGAAACATCTTGTAAATGCTAGTCTTACTCCACCATGTTAGAAATAAATGTGTGGTATATTTTTGTCTATATTTAAGAGAGATGATAAAAGACAAAACACTCTCTTCCAAGGACTTGGGGTACTCTATGCTTCAATTGAAGCAGAAATCAAGTAAATAGAATATTGATGAGCTAAATAAAACTCAGAGGGCTGGAGTCAAGGATCTTGATTAGCTAAATCACCAGCTAGGAAATTTCACCACCTTAACTGTTCTCTTCATATCTGAGAGCCACAGGGTTTTATTTATTTCATTATCAAAGTCATTATTTGATACATTCAGGTCGCTATAATTAAAATAAACATTAACTGAGTGGATTATAAAAAACAAACACCCATTTATCAAAGTTTTAGAAGTTTGGGATTCCAGGATCAAGGTGGCAAAACATTCAGTGTCTGATGGGGATTTGTTCCTCATAGACAGTGCCTTTTTTTTTTTTTTTTAGGTGTTAAGATGGTGGAAGGTACTAAGAAGTTGTCTGAAGTTTCTTTTATAAAAGCATTAATTTCAGTCATGAGAATTTCACCCTCATGACCTAATCACTTCCCAAAAAGATTCATGTCTTAATAATATCATCTTGGGCTTTAGGATGTCAACATAAGAGTTTTTAAGGAATACAAACAGTCAGACCACAGCAATTCTGGAAAAGTGTGGTTGTTGGGGCCCATTTGCCTATAGTGTTTTGTTGTTTTTATTTTTTGCTTATTTTTCTGTAAAGATTTTAATAGATATGTAATTTTACATATCTATAGGGTACCATATGATGTTTTGATACATGCATACATTGTGTAATGTCCAGTCATGGTAAATATATCTCCTTAAACATTTAACATTTATTTATTGTGAAAACATACAAAAATCTTATGTTGTAGTGTTTTTAGTAGGATGACTATATATAATGTTAAGGTTGTTTTTAACTTAGACTATAGACTTATAGCTCAAATTTGAATCCAGTCCCTAAATTCCCAAGCTGCACGATCTTCAAAAATATACATAATCTTTCTATGCCTTTGTTTTTATCTTTAAAATGGGGATTATAACATGTACTCACACAGTTGTGAATTAAGAGTTAATTCATGTGCATGTAAAACCTTTAGAGAGGTTACTGTCATATAATAAGCACTCAATAAGCATTAAACCATTTTTAATTCAGTTAACATGTGTCTTGTCAATTAGTGTTTGTTACCTGTAAATTCCTATGTCTAACCAGTGTCTGTACTACAGTAAACACATAAGAAATAATTTTGTTAAGTCAAATAATGACCACTGATATGTAATACGTACTACAGTAGAGGTTGTATACAAGGCACTTTACAGGACAGAGGGGTGGATAATTAATATTGTTTGAATAAATCAGGAAACTTTTCACTGAGAAGGGCCATTCCATTTAAGAACTTGCACAGAACAATTAGAACTATCATAACAAGCTCCGGATCCAGGCTAAACAGTAAAGTGATGCTGGGTAGACACCAGGTGGCAATATTGCAGAGGATATTCCAGCCGCAGAGGAAAACACTAGAATAGGCCAGCTCATTTTAGCCCAGAGATAATGTTTCCGTGTTTTCTCTCTCCTCGTCTCAGAACACGAAGTTATGATTTCTTTCCTTTTCTTTCCCCTGGTGTCAGAGCATTGACATTGCTAGCCCAGGCTCCTCAGGGAGCTGTCTGGCACTCCAGCCACTTTGTCATTACCAGGCAGAGGAAGGAAATTGTGTTGCGTATGCTTCCAGTTCTCCAGGTGATGAGTTTCTAATTTCGATCCCACTGATCTGATGTTTACTTTAATATGCCCCCCATCCATGAAGGCACAACAGGATGAGGAACAAGCATTTTTGGAGCAAATAAGTGTCAGGTCAGGCATTTTATATAATCATTCCATTTAATTGCCATAGCAACACTATGACATATGCAACGTCATTTCAAAAATCTATCACCAAGATTCAGTAATTATTAACACATGCATGGATAATCTTTTTCAGTTATATCCTCACTTCCAGTACCCTACCACTATTGGAATTTTTTGAGAAAAATTCATCATATCATGTGAATTTTTTATATCATATCATGTGACTTTTTTTACGTATCTCTAAGAAATAAGAACTTTTCAATATATAATGAATCTTATAAATAAAACTTGAATAAAAGCACTATTATCACATTTGTAAACATTATACTAACCACTTACATCAGCAATTCTGTGAGTGTTCAAATTTCTCTGCTTGTCTTACAAAAACAATTTCCAATTAGTATATTCAAACTTGAGTGCAAAGTAAAGTCCATATATTAAATTTGTCTGATATGTGATAAAGAAGTTTTCATCTTTTTGGCAAATGGGATCAGAGAGGAGCATCTGTTCAGTGTTTTAATTCTACAATTTGTATCAGATGTTGTGACAAGGGTATTGGATACAAAGACTAGGAAATCACAGCCCCATTCTCAATAGACCCAGTCTCATGATTCTGTAAAGCTCTGTGAATATTTCTATAATAAGGCTTACTGTGTCATCACATGTAGGAAATAACTGCAGGAATTCAAGACAGAGAGGATGAAGAGAAGAACCAGGGAAGAGGCAGTGAGACTAGAAATATGGGAAGCGGGGCCTCTGCAAGGGCTTATTGCAGACTTTTCCCTCCACAACTGGAAGAATTCATAGTGAAGGCATAAAAGTTTTCAGGGAACCTGTATTTATTTAAAGCAAGGTAAGCATGCAGGCAACCTTGAGAGAGAAAGAACAAAAGTCACAGTGGGGGGCGGAGCCAAGATGGCGGATAGTGAGGACGTGCACCGTAGTTTGGGAAAATAAAGTTTCATAAAAGTGGAATTACTGTAGCCTCAGGAAAAGATTCAAGAAAAAAACTGCAGAGGAAACGCTTCCGGATCTAGTGAATGTGACACAGAGGACCTACAGGGAGCCCACCGCGTGGAAACCCAACCGCGGGAGACCAGCCTCAGAATCTCCCCAGCGCAGGAACCAACGGGAGCCTCAGGAAAAGATTCAAGAAAAAAACTGCAGAGGAAACGCTTCCGGATCTAGTGGATGTGACACAGAGGACCTACAAGGAACCCACCATGTGGAAATCCAACCGTGGGACCCGAGCTGCAGAATCTCCCCAGCGCGGGAACCAACGGGAGGTAAGACAAAAGCCTCAGAAACGCAAGACATTAGTGGGGAAAGGCAGAGGCCCCTCCCTTCACCTGAGCAAAACAAAGAGCAGGCACCATTTTACATATGTAAAGCGGCAATGAGTACACAAACACAGTAACTTTGGGTCTAAGGTGAAACTTGAGAACACATTGAGGGCTGCATAAACTCTGTGTGTGGTCCCAGGGGTAGTTCAAACGAATACTCACAGAGGCCAGATTTCAACTACCCTCCATTCCACTCAGCCATTCGGAATTAATCCCAACTGAGTCAAAAAAAAAAAGAGAGAGAGAGAGAGAGAGAGAGAGAGAGAGAGAGAGCAATCCAGCAAGGAGCAAGGTGAGTCACTTTTTGCACAGCCTTAAACCTGAAGAATCAAGCAGAGCTCTCTGGCCACACACATCACAGCCTCTAAGGATCCATCAAAGCAGACAGCCCAGTTAGAGGCATAGTATAACAAGAAAAAATCAACACAGCAAAAAAAATAAATAAATAAATAAATTATCTCCAACATGCCAAACAACAAACGCAAAAACCGAGGTAACAAGAGCAAGGAAGACACTATGATGCTCCCAAATGAACAAGACACCCCAATCCAAGACTATGAAGATGAAGAGATAGAGGAAATGCAAGAAGCAGATCTCAAAAAACTGATAAGAACATTAAGAAGTTCTCAAAAACAAATTCTTGAACTACAGAAATCCTTAATGGACAAGATAGAAAATCTCTCCCGTGAAAATGAAATATTAAGGAGGAATCAAAATGAAATGAAACAACTAGTAGAACATGAAACTGTGATAGTGACAAGAAACCATAATGAAATGAAGAACTCAATAGATCAAATGACAAACACATTAGAAAGCCTCAAAAACAGAATGGGTGAAGCAGAAGAGAGAATATCGGAATTAGAAGACAGAGAACAGGAAAGGAAACAATCAAATCAAAGAAAAGAAGAAGAAATCAGAAATCTAAAAAATACTGTCAGGAATCTACAGGATACTATTAAAAAACCCACCATTCAGGTTCTAGGAGTTCCTGAAGGCATGGAGAGGGAGAAAGGATTAGAAGGCCTTTTTAGTGAGATACTAGCAGAAAATTTCCCAGGTTTGGAGAAAGACAGAGACATCCTAGTACAGGAAGCTCATAGAACCCCTAATAAACATGACCAAAAGAGATCCTCACCACGACACGTCGTAATCAAACTCACCACAGTGAAACATAAAGAAAAGATCCTAAAAGGTGCAAGAGAGAAATGTCAGATTACTCTCAGAGGATCTCCAATTAGACTCACAGCTGACTTCTCATCAGAAACCCTACAAGTTAGGAGAGGATGGTGAGATATAGCCAAGGTACTAAGAGAGAAAAACTGCCAGCCCAGAAAATTATATCCTGCAAAGCTCTCATTTATGAATGAAGGTGAAATAAAGACCTTTCACAGCAAACAGAAACTGAAAGAATTTGTTGCCACTCGTCCAGCCCTGCAAAAGATGCTTAAAGATGTGTTACATACAGAAACACAGAAAACGGTCACCAATATGAAAGAAGGTAAAGGAAGGAAACCTCACAGCAAAAGATCACAGGAATCTCAAACCAGATATTAGAAAATATCTTTGGCAAATGGCAGGGCAAAGTTACTCCTTCTCAATAGTCACATTGAATGTTAATGGCTTGAATTGTCCAGTTAAAAGACACCGCTTGGCTGATTGGGTTAAGGAACAAAACCCATGTTTTTGCTGCTTACAAGAAACTCATCTTTCCAACAATGATGCATACAGGCTGAAAGTGAAAGGCTGGAAAAATATATACCATGCCAACAGAAATGAAAAAAGAGCGGGCGTAGCCATCTTAATATCGGACAACATAAACTTTACCACAAAAACTGTCAGGAGAGACAAAGTGGGGCACTATTTAATGATTAAGGGATCCATTCAACAGGTAGATATAACGATTATCAATGTATATGCACCTAATCACAGGGCACCAGCTTATTTAAAAGACTTGTTAAGGGACTTAAAGGGAGACTTAGACCCCAATACAATAGTACTGGGGGACTTCAATACTCCACTCTCAGAGATAGACAGATCAACAGGACAGAAGATCAACAAGGAGACAGTAGATTTAAATGACACTATAGCCCAAATGGATCTAACAGATATCTACAGAACATTTCATCCTACATCTAAAGACTTTACATTCTTCTCAGCAGTACATGGAACCTTCTCTAGGATTGACCACATACTAGGCCATAAAGCAAGTCTCAGCAAATTCAAAAGAATTAGAATCATACCATGCAGCTTCTCAGACCATAAAGGAATGAAGTTGGAAATTAGCAACTCGGAAATCCCTACAGCACGTGCAAACACATGGAGATTGAACAACATGCTCCTGAATGAACAATGGGTCATAGAAGAAACTAAAAGAGAAATCAAAAATTTTCTGGAAGTAAATGAGGATAACAGCACAACATACCAAAACCTATGGAATACAACAAAAGCAGTGTTAAGAGGAAAGTTTATATCAATAGGTGCCTACATAAAGAAATTGCAGAGGCACCAAATAGATGAGCTTTCAAGTCATCTCAAGGATCTAGAAAATCTGCAGCAAACCAAACCCAAACCCAGTAGGAGAAGAGAAACAATTAAAATCAGAGAAGAAATCAACAGGATTGAATCCAAAAAAAAACATTACAAAAAATCAGCCAAACGAGGAGCTGGTTTTTTGAAAAAATAAACAAAATTGACACCCCATTGGCCCAACTAACTAAAAAAAGAATAGAAAAGACCCAAATCAATAGGATCAGAGATGAAAAAGGAAACATAACAACAGACACCACAGAAATAAAAAGAATCATCAGAAATTACTACAAGGACTTGTATGCCAGCAAACAGGGAAATCTATCAGAAATGGACAGATTCTTGGACACATACAACCTACCTAAATTGAGCCAGGAAGACATAGAAAACCTAAACAGACCAATAACTGACACAGAAATTGAAACAGTAATAAAGGCCCTCCCAACAAAGAAAAGCCCAGGGCCAGATGGATTCACTGCTGAGTTCTACCAGACATTTAGAGAAGAACTAACTCCAATTCTTCTCAAACTATTCAGAGCAATCGAAAAAGAGGGAATCCTCCCAAATTCTTTCTATGAAGCCACCATCACCTTAATTCCTAAGCCAGAAAAAGATGCAACATTGAAAGACAATTACAGACCAATATCCCTGATGAACATAGATGCAAAAATCCTCAATAAAATTCTGGCAAATAGAATGCAACAACACATCAGAAAGATCATCCACCAAGACCAAGTGGGATTTATCCCTGGTATGCAGGGATGGTTCAACATTCGCAAAACAATCAACGTAATACACTACATTAACAGACTGCAGAAGAAAAACCATATGATTCTCTCAATAAACGCAGAGAAAGCATTTGATAAAATACAACACCCTTTCATGATGAAAACTCTAAGCAAACTGGGTATGGAAGGAACATTCCTCAATACAATCAAAGCAATATATGAAAAGCCCACGGCCAACATCCTATTGAATGGGGAAAAGTTGGAAGCATTTCCGCTGAGATCTGGTACCAGACAGGGATGCCCACTCTCACCACTGCTATTCAATATAGTTCTGGAAGTTTTGGCCAGAGCTATTAGGCAAGAAAAAGAAATTAAAGGGATACAAATCGGGAAGGAAGAACTCAAACTATCCCTCTTTGCAGATGATGTGATTCTTTATTTACGGGACCCAAAGAACTCTACTAAGAGACTGCTGGAACTCATCGAAGAGTTTGGCAAAGTAGCAGGATATAAAATCAATGCACAAAAATCAACACCCTTTGTATACACAGGCAATGCCACAGCTGAGGAAGAACTTCTAAGATCAATCCCATTCACAATAGCTACAAAAACAATCAAATACCTTGGAATAAACTTAACCAAAGACGTTAAAGATCTCTACGTTGAAAACTACAAAACCTTAAAGAAAGAAATAGAAGAGGATACCAAAAAATGGAGAAATCTTCCATGCTCATGGATTGGAAGAATCAATATCATCAAAATGTCTATTCTCCCAAAAGCAATTTATACATTCAATGCAATACCAATCAAGATACCAAAGACAATCTTCTCAGATCTGGAAAAAATGATGCTGAAATTCATATGGAGACACAGAAGACCTCGAATAGCCAAAGCAATCTTGTACAACAAAAACAAAGCCGATGGCATCACAATACCAGATTTCATGGCATACTACAGGGCAGTTGTTATCAAAACAGCATGGTACTGGTACAGAAACAGATGGATAGGCCAATGGAACAGAATAGAAACACCAGAAATCAATCCAAACATCTACAGCCAACTTATATTTGACCAAAGATCCAAATCCAATCACTGGAATAAGGACAGTCTATTCAATAAATGGTGCTGGGAAAATTGGATTTCCACGTGCAGAAGCTTGAAGTAAGACCCATACCTATCACCTTACAAAAAAAATTCACTCAACATGGATTAAAGACTTAAATATACGACCTGAAACCATCAAATTATTAGAGAGCATTGGAGAAACCCTGCAAGATATAGTTACAGGCAAAGACTTCTTGGAAAAGACTCCAGCAGCACAGGCAGTCAAAACCAAAATTAACATTTGGGATTGCATCAAATTGAGAAGTTTCTGTACTTCAAAAGAAACAGTCAGGAAAGTGAAGAGGCAACCGACAGAATGGGAAAAAATATTTGCAAACTATACTACAGATAAAGGGTTGATAACCAGAATCTACAAAGAAATCAAGAAAACCCACAACAACAAAACAAACAACCCACTTAAGAGATGGGCCAAGGACCTCAATAGACATTTTTCGAAAGAAGAAATCCAAATGGCCAACAGGCACATGAAAAATTGTTCAAGATCACTAGCAATCAGAGAAATGCAAATCAAAACCACAATGAGGTTTCACCTCACCCCGGTGAGAATGGCTCACATTCAGAAATCTACCAACAACAGATGCTGGAGAGGATGTGGGGAAAAAGGGACACTAACCCACTGTTGGTGGGAATGCAAACTGGTTAAGCTGCTATGGAAGTCAGTCTGGAGATTCCTCAGAAACCTGAACATAACCCTACCATACAACCCAGCCATCCCACTCCTTGGAATTTACCCAAAGGAAATTAATTTGGCTAATAAAAAAGCCATCTGCACATTAATGTTTATTGCAGCCCAATTCACAATAGCTAAGACCTGGAACCAACCCAAATGCCCATCAACAGTAAACTGGATAAAGAAATTATGGGACATGTACTCCTTAGAATACTATACAGCAGTAAGAAACAATGAAACCCAGTCGTTTGCAACAAGATGGAGGAATCTGGAAAATAACATGCTGAGTGAATTAAGCCAGTCCCAAAGAGACAAATATCATTTGTTTTCCCTGATCGGCGACAACTGAGCACCAAAGGGGAAACCTGTTGAAGTGAAATGGACACTATAAGAAACAATGACCTGATCAGCTCTTGTCCTGACTCTAGATGTACAATGTAATACTTTATCCTTTTAGTATTTGTACAATGTACAATGTAATACTTTATCCTTTTAGTATTTGTTGCTGTTGTTGTTGTTGTTCTAGTACTAGTGGTTGACCTCTGTAATTAACACACAATTTTTCTTAGGTGTTTAAATTTTAACTGAAAGGTGATCCCTGTTAAATTTAAGAGTGGAAAAAGAGAGGGAGGAGATGTACAATTTGGGACATGCACAATCAGACTTGCCGCAAATGGTGGAGTTAGAAATGTGCCAGGGGATTCCAATACAATCCCATCAAGGTGGCATGTACCAATGCCATCGCACTAGTCCAAGTGATCAATTTCAGTTCACAACCGATGGCTCTGATAGTCTAAGAATCAAAGGGATCACACAAACAAGACTAGTGTCTGCTAATACTAACTGATAGAATCAAAAGGGGAGAGAAAGATCCAACATGGGAAGTGGGATACACAGCAGACTCATAGAATGGCAGATGTCCTAAACAACACTCTGGCCTCAGAATCAGCCCTTAAGGCATTCGGATCTGGCTGAAGAGCCCATGAGAGTATTGTAGGCATGGAATGCCAAGAAACCATGGAAAAGAAAAAAAGAAGAAGACCTAAATGAAAGATCTCTGGGAGTGAGATCCCAGTGGAAAGAACAGGGCCATCAAAGAAGGAGGTACCTTTCTCTGAAGGGAGGAGAGAACTTCCACTTTGACTATGACCCTATCGGAATAAGATCAAAGTCAGCAAACTCTAAAGGCTTCCATAGCCCTGGCAACTCATGACTAGAGCCTAGGGAGATTACTGATGCCACGAACAGGAGTGTCAAATTGTTAAGTCAGCAACAGGAGTCACTGTGTACTTACATCCCATGTGGGATCTGTCCCTAATGTGTTGTCTAATGTGCAGTGATGCTATAACTAGTACTGAAACAGTATTTTTACACTTTGTGTTTCTGTGTGGGTACAAACTGATGAGATCTTTACTAATTATATACTGAATCGATCTTCTGTATATAAAGATAATTGGAAATGAAAAAAGGAAAAACCTGGTGTTAAATTGGAAATGGCATAGAAAATTAATTAATTTTTTAAAAAGAATATATTATATAAGATCTCTGTCTTTAATGTACTGTTCACTCTTATTTAATGCTATAAATAGTACTCCAACAGTATTTTTTTTCACTTTGTGTTACTATATGGGGGCAAACTGTTGAAATCATTACCTAATATATACTAAACTGATCTTCTGTATATAAAGAGAATTGAAAATGAATCATGATGTGATTGGAAGGGGAGAGGGAGCGGGAAAGGGGAGGGTTGTGGGTGGGAGGGAAATTTTGGAAGGGGGAAGCCATTGTAACCCATAAGCTGTACTTTGGAAATTTATATTCATTAAATAAAAGTTTAATTAAAAAAAAAGAAAGAACAAAAGTCAAACACAAAAAGCCACCTCCTTAACAAGGTTTGGACTGTCCTTTTATATTTTCAAGGGTCATCGGGATGATGTCTGGGGTGGGACTTCATTGAATATTTAAGGGCAGAGTTTGGCACAGGATTTGAGTGCTGCCCATTCCAACGCCCATTTTTGGAAACATCAGAAGTATCAAGGTGCATAATGGGAGTGGAAGTTTCCTCCATGATAATTTTATTATAATGCCATGAAAGTGACCTAAAGGTCATCACAGGGACACACCCTATAGCCATATTCAATATTTCAAGGTGGCTCTGATTCTGTGTTTGCAATATTGTGGAACTTGCAGTTTCTACTACATGGAAGAGGTGTTCTTGGCAGTACTTGGGAGGCAAGTTTGGGTGGTACACAGAAAGAGTTTAAGTGGTGGACACAAAGGGAATTTGGATGGTACAGATTAGGTTGTCACATGATGCGGTTGGATTGTCATTATGGAGGCCAACTACAGTTACTGTACTAGCCAACCAGGGTTTCTGTACAGGCCATTCAAAGCTGTCCCACAGCAGGCTGAACCACTGGAGCCATCCCACAGTAAGTCAACTGTGGCTGTCAAACTTCAGTTCCTGTCTCTTGCTACCAACCTTCCCACATTGGAAAGGAGGTGTTCAAATGGAGACTTATTGAGGAAGTAAATTTGCCAGTACTTTTGAGTAATTTCTTAGATGTGGGTAGCAAGAGAGATTGAAGAATTTCACATTTCTGACTTGAGCAGTAATGTTGATGATGATGGTACAACAGCAAATTTGGGGGGGGGAAGCACATTTAGGATGTGGATGACAAGTTCAATCTTGAACACGCTGACATTGAAGTATCTGTGTGATGTTTAAGCAGCATTATCCAGTAGGATATGTGAAAGCAAAGCTCCTGATATAGGTCATAAGTGAAAGTATGGATCTCTTAATTATGAGAATGTTAGGTTCTGTTTAACAGTCCAATGGTAGATACCACTACTCAAGGGGAGTGTGTTATCTAAAAGTTTTTAATAACAGGCTAAGGAACCACTGCTTCATTACATAGGTGATGAGGAGCCCTCCAAAGCATTGAAATATGAAAGGCTTCGTCATCCTGGAATGTTTCAGAAATATTAGGCTTAGGAAATGGAGATATTGTGAGGGAAGCAGAACTGGAGCTGCAAAAGCTCTTGGAGTAAAATGAATTGGCAGTAGAGCTGTGGAGAAAGGGAAAGAATTCCAAGCTGTTAAATAGATAAAACTGGCAATAGTTAACATTTATTGGTCATTTACTACGTGCTTATGTGTATGATCTTCTTTAATCCTCACTTTATATGACATATAAGATTATAGTATACATTTTATTAGTGAAGAAACAGATGCAAAGAGATAAAGCACTTGCTGAAGATCCTAAAGTTCATAAATGGAAGAGTTTAGATTCAATACTAGGTGTGTGTTTGGCTCAACTCATGCTTAATATCATTGTTTTGTCTTGATTAGATATGGGGAGCAAGGGGTTCATCAGTTAGGGTTAAGTCCAGCTGTGAGTTAGCAGTGATCCAAACTAACAGTGTAAAAACTTATTTCTTTTTCATAAGAAAACCTGAGAGTGGAGTCTTTCTAGCTTAAAACTGAAGATGATATCTTCAATTTGTATACTTCAACTTGGTACAGTTGGTACAAGAAAGAGTTCCAACAATCATATTTGTGTTTCAAGAAGAAAAAAAATGTGAAATAAGGATAAGGATATGATAGATACTGGGGGACAAGTACAGTCAAAACTGTAAGAGGAAATGCATGATTCTGCTCTGGATGGTTTAATGGAGGATGATCATGTTATCAACAAGAACAGAGAGCATGGGAAATCTGTTAAAGGAAGCATTTACTGTTTTGATTGGGGTATGTGTGCATCTCCTCCTTTTTCTGAAAACCACATCATCTGCTTTGAAGGAGAAATTTTCCTCCTTCATTCAACCATACAGTTGTAGTGGGAGATTACAATCATAGTATTCTCTCTCCATTACTTGAGGTAAGGAGATGTGATTTAGATCAGGAAGTTGTATTTATTCCTTAAAGTTTTTCTGATTGAATCTTGGTAAAAATATTCTGACCTGTTTTCCAGCAAAAAGCTTGGATATGTGTAGCTCAGGAATTTCTAATGTTATATTTACAGCTATGGGAGAGAAACTAAACTAAGAGAATGAACTTAGCAAGCAGGGATAAGGGATGGAAAGAAATAATTCTAACTGTGTTCATGTCTCTGGTCTACATATACTTTAGACCCATTTACATTCTTCCTCTTCCTACATTTATGTGTCTTCCAATAAATTCACTCATTTGCTTAAAGCTCTTTTTTCTGTAATTTGAAATCAATAATAGTCTGATGAAAATTGTATTCTAAAAGGTCATTCTGCAATCAATAAAAAGATACACTTATGATATGGGTGTGCAGCAGGTGACTGCCAAGGGTAGGTCATAAGAAGCCAAGTTTCTGTACTCATCTGTCTTTTGGAACACTAAGCTGCTACAGAAGAAGTCCCACCTATCTACTGCAGAAACCCCATTTAATTGGACCCTGACATAATATTAAAAAAGGGAGAAGCTGCCAAGCCCTGCTTTCCAAATATTCCCACTAAGAAACTAAGCACATGAGTAAAATTTTTACTGTGGATTCACCACACCAGATCAGTCACCAGATAAATACCACTAAGTGATCCCAGTGGATACCATGTGGAACAGAATTCTCCTGTGAAACTTAATTTCAGAAACATACAATAATAAGTATAATATAATAATTTTTTATTTCATCCCATTAAATTTTGGAGGCAGTTTACTCTGTAGGAATATACAACTGTAACTATGGGATTGAGATAGCAGGACATGGAGCAATGAGGTAGTAGAAGATAAAAATGAAATAAGCATGGAAAGGAAAAGACCGAACAGTAGCTGAAGATGCACATGAGATGTTGGGAAGACTTTTTGATGACAGAGTCTTGGGAATGTTTAGGAGCATATGCAGGAGGGAAGGCAGGGTGAGAAGAATCATTCTAAATCTGTATGTATCAAATATATGAAATTTGTGTTCACCTTATATAAATAAAAAATGAAAAAAGAAGAGAGAGATGAAGTTCAAGAGAGCAGATATGATGAATGCACTGAGTTTTCCAAGAAGAAAGAAAATATTGAGATCCAATCTTGCAGTGGATGACTGGCTTTGGACACAAGGGAGAGGACATTACAGTCTGTAAAGTGGTAGGTATCTGGCCTCTTCAGAATCTTCAGTAATCTAGTTTCCCTGCACCTCTAGTTTCTAGAAGAGCAGTGATGACTCTCACAAGAAATATGTGGGCAGATGGTAGATTATTAAAATTTATTGTATAAATGGAAAATAATCTCAGGTTATAATATATGCAAGATAGGATCATCATGAAAGATAACTGACAATAAGGAACATAGACAAGGGAGTTCAGAGTAGTGGACAAGTGAAAAATCTAGAACTCAAAGAAAATGACAAAACTTGGAGTAGGGAAGCTAATTCAAATGTCAAACTCCTCAGTGAATGTAAGAGAATGAAAAAGAGATTGGTGGATGACACTGTTATAGATTCATAAGAAGAAATCTATGTATTAAGGAGGAAAGGAGCACTGGGGAGCACGTGGAGCATGGGCTCCATTTCTATAGTCTGAGTGAAGAACATCCCCACTGTAGAGAGCCTCAGAGCATGTGGCATCCACAGGGAAGGTTTCACTTAAGGAGGAAGAAAGGTCATGGGTGATTTTATTATATATTATTTTTAAACTTTAAATTTGCTGTTATTTTTGAAGATTATGTATTCAAAAAAAGAGAGAACAAGGTAACTTCCATCTGCTGGTTTTCACTCCAAATGCCTACAGTGGCCAGTGCTGGTCCAGCTGAAGCTGAAGATGGGAGCTGGGAACACAATCCAGGTCTCCTGTGTGAGTGGCAGTAACTTGATTACTTGAGCCATCATCACCTCAGTGTACCAGGATTCGTATTAGTAAATTCAGAACCTGAGGTAGGGAATCAAACCCAAGTACTCCTCTCTGGAAAGTGAGCCATCTTCACTACTAGGCTAAATGCCTGATCCTGCCTTTAAATATATTGGAGTTAAATTGAGATTACAAAACCAATCATTTCGAAGGGAACAACTCAATACTATGTTGTTGCTGTTGATTTCTCAACAATGTTGCAGTGGGTTCATTTCTGAGAGGAGGAGCCTGGTGGGGGCAAGAGGCGGGGAGTCACCACGAAGACCCCGGGAGTTGGGTGAAAGCAGGCCTGAGGCAAGCAGCCCGCAGTCTAGTTTATTTGAGTTAGTACAACAGCTTATACAGCCAAACCAGCCAATCCAGTCAAGGGGCGGTCTATGCCCCAACCAATCACAGCCTGTTGCCAGGCAGTTTCCAAAGCCATCCAATCACAGCCTGTTGCCAGTCAGGCTCTTGTTGCCAGGCAGTTTCTGAAACCATCCAATCATGGCCTGCCGTCAGTCATGCTCTGTTGTCATGTGGTTTCCTCTGTTGTCATGTGGTTTCTGAAGCCATCCAATCACGGCCTGTTGCCAGGCAGTTTCTATTGTCAGCGGCCATCTTAGCATGACCTTTTCACCTCAGTGGCCATCTTGGCATGAACTTTTCACCTCAGCAGCCATCTTGATATGACCTTTTCACTTCATTCCACCACACTATGTGGTACATTTATAATATTGTTAAATTGCCAACTCTAGTTCTAAAATATTTTTCTTATTTCAAGATAAAACCCTATACCCATTAAACAATTTCTCCCCTGTGGCCCCTCTATTCTGGCTCTTGGCAACCATCAATCTGTGTTCTGACCCTATGGATTTACCTATTCTGAATATTTCACAGAAATGGAGAAACAAAATATGTGAACTTTCATATCTGGCTTCTTTCAGAGTTTAATGTTTTCAAAATTCATCCATAAAGTGGAATATGTCAACACTGCATTCCTTGCCGGTGCCGTGGCTCAATAGGCTAATCCTCCACCTAGTGGTGCTGGCACACCAGGTTCTAGTCCCGGTCGGAGCGCCGGATTCTGTCCCGGTTGCCCCTCTTCCAGGCCAGCTCTCTGCTGTGGCCAGGGAGTGCAGTGGAGGATGGCCCAAGTCCTTGGGACCTGCACCCCATGGAAGACCAGGAAAAGCACCTGGTTCCTGCCTTCGGATCAGCGTGGTGCACCGGCCGCAGCGCGCCGGCCGTGGCAGCCATTGGAGGGTGAACCAACGGCAAAAAGAAGACCTTTCTCTCTGTGTCTCTCTCTCACTATCCATTCTGCCTGTCAAAAATAAAAATAAATAAATAAATAAATAAAACACTGCATTCCTTTTTCTCACTAATATTCCATTGTATGGATATAACATAATTTATCTGCTTCTTTGTTGATGGACATTTGGGCTATTTCCAACTTTTGACTATTGTATATTGTGCTGCTGTGAACCTGAGCATAAATTTGTTTGAGTATTTGATTTTTATTCTCTTGGGTAAATACTTGGAAGTAGAATTTCTGAGTCATATGGTAATTTTATGTTTAGCTTTTTGAAGAACTGCCACACTGGTTTTTACAGTACCTAAAGCATTTTACATTTCTATAAGCAATATGCAAAGGTTCCAATTTCTTTATATCCTGTTCAATATTTACTTTCCATATTAAAAATAGCCATAATACTGGATAAGAAATAGCACATCATTGCAGTTTTTGCATGTATGTAAAACCAATAACGTTGAGAATTTTCTCAAGTGCTCATTCGCCATTTGTATATCTTCTCTGGAGGAATGTCTAAATAGTTATTTGTTTTCAAATGTTTCTAATTTTACATTTTATTTGAAGGTGAGAGAGAGGGAGAGAGAGAGATCTCCCCTCCACTGGTTCTTTCCTTAAGTGCCCACAATTGCTAGGGTAAGGCCATGTTGAAGCCAGGAGCCCAAAACTCAATCCGCATCTCCCACATGGGTGGCAGAGACCCAAGTACTTGAGTCATTATCGTCTGTCTCTCAGAGTACATATTAGCAAGAGGCTAGAATAGAAAGCAGAGCCAGCATTCAAACAAACAAGGCACTCCAATATGAGATGTGGACATCCCAAGAGATGTCTTAATTGTACCAAACCTCTACCTGCTTGCTAATTTTAATTGGATTATTTATCTTTTTGTTCTTGAATTGCCAAGTATTTGTTATATATTCTATTAAACCCTTGTCAGATATGAGGCTTTTAAATATTTGCCCCATTCAGTAAGTTGTTTTTTGAATTTCATGATAATATTTTTTGCTGCACAAAATGTTATAACTTTGATAATTCATCTATATTTTGTTTCTGTGCTTTTGATGTCATAGTTAAGGAACCAATGTGAAATCCAAGATCATGGAGAATTCCCCCTATGTTTTCTCTGACATTTTTAAAATGATTTTTAGCTCTTATTATTATGTTTTGATGCATTTGAGTTCTTTTTAATATGTGATATTAGGTAGAGGTCTAACTTCATTCATTTGCCTGTAGATGGATATCCAGCTGTTTCAATATTGTTTATTGAAGAGACTATTCTTTTTTCGTTGAATGGCCTTCTCATCTTTATCAACAACCAACTGTCCATGAAATTATGAATTTATTTCTAAACTCTCAATTTTATTAAATTGCTCTGTATGTCTATTCTCATGCAAATATTATAATATTTGGATCATTGATTTGTTTTGAAATCAACAAAAATGTGAACACTCCAGCTCTGTTACACATTGTCAGAATTATTTTGGTTATTCTCAGCTCCTTGAAATACCATATGAAATTGAGAATTAGTTTTCTTATTTGTGCAAAGATCATTAGAACTTTGATAGCCTTTTATTGTTATTTATTTGAAAGGCAGAGTTACAGAGGGAGAAGGAGATACAGAGAAAGACATCTTCCATTCCCTGTTCACTCTTCAAATGGCTTTCAAATGCTGGAGCTGGGCCAGGCTGGAGCCAACAGCCAGGAACTCCATTCAGGATTCCCACATGAGTGGCAGGAGCTCTAGCACTTGAGCATCTTCCATTGCTTTCCCAGACACATTAGCAGGAAGCTGTATCAGAAACAGAGCACTTGGGACTCAAAACAACATTCATATTGGATGCTGGCATAACAAACAGTGGCTTAACACACTGACCATAATGCCAGCCCCAGCAACAACATAAGAATCTGTAGATCACCTTGAATAGCACCGAGATTTTAAGGATTTTAAGTATTTGAATCCAGGGACAGGGGTGTCTTTCCATTATATAGGCATTTTAAAACTTATTTCTGTATTGTTTTGAAGTTTTCAGTGAATGGGTCTTTCATATCCTTGGTTACATTTATTCCTATTGCAAGATATTGTAAATGGAAATGTTTTAATTTTCTCTTTGAGTTGTTCATTGCTGAATTGCTGATTTATGAAAAAAGCACGACTTTTTAGTACAGATTCTGTACCCTTCGACTATGATGTATTTCTTAGCTCTAGTAGCTTTTAATTAGTTCTTTTAGAATATGTAAAGAATGCTATCTAGGAATACAGATAGTTTTACTTTACTTCTTTCATTACAATTTGAACTGCTTGTCTTTTTCTTTCCTAATTGCTCTAGCTAAAACTTCCACTATAATGTATAAGAGTAGAGGTGAAAAGGATAATTCTTTTTTTTTTCAAGGGCAAAAACAAGTCAATTTTATTTTGTGCAAAAAATCAAATTAAACCATAAAGATCTAGAGCAAATTGGGAAAAACCACACATGAACAAAATGAGAATGTCTTCAAAGAAACAAATTTTAAACGGAAGCAAACAAATTCTAGAGCTGCAAAACATAACTGAAATGAAAAAAAAGTCACAATAAATGCTTAAAAGTAGATTTGAGTGTGATGAAGAATAGTGAGCCTGAATGCCAGATAACTGAGATTTCCCAGTGCAAGGAACACAGAGGAAAAATAATGAAGAACAGAGTTTAAAAACAGTGAAACTGTATCAAATGTACCATGTCTTGTACAAGATAAGCTGCATAAGAAAAGGAGACTTTAAGAAGTAGAAACAATAATGACATAAACACTATCTGAAAAAAATTACAGATGGAGGAAAAACTTGAGCCTACACCTCCAAGATGCACAACAAATCCATGGCAGAATAAACCTCAAAGACATCCAAATTGAGATATTTTATACTCAAATTGTAAAAAAAAAAAAAAAAAAAAAAGGTTTGGGAAACATATCTGCCCACACCCACACACCCACCCACATCCCACATCAGAGTATGTCTTCAGCCCTAAAACTTAGTCTTTGACCTTGATGCTTCTAGGTAGATTTCTGGAATTCACAAATGTTGACATTCTTGATTGGGAGCAATTGAGAACGTCAACGTGAAGTAGGGGAGAGAGTAATTTCCTTACATGCTTTGTTTTATCCAGGAATAAACAAACAGAATCATCAAACACTAGGAAGTACTCCAGATGACACCCCTGAAGAAATCTGCCTTCCAGCAGGGACCTTAGATCAACACTCAGAAGAATGCCCTTCTGGGCCGGTGCCCTGGCTCGCTTGGCTAACCCTCTGCCTGCGGCTCCGGAATCCCATATGGGCCCCGGGTTCTAGTCCTGGTTGCTCCTCCCCCAGTCCAGCTTTCTGCTATGGCCCGGGAAGGCAGCGGAGGATGGCCCAAGTGCTTGGGCCCCTGCACCCACATGGGAGACCAGGAAGAAGCACCCGGCTCCTGGCCTCGGATGGGCGCAGCTCTGGCCACGGCGGCCATTCGGGGGCTAACCAACGGAAGGAAGACCTCTCTCTCTGTCTCTCCCTCTACCGTGGATGGCCCTGCATTTGTTGACTGATGCTTCATAAACTCGTCGGTGTGATAAACAACCTCACTCATCCAGTCAAGCGATGGGTTCAGGAAGTGCACGCACCAAAATCGATACTTGATTAACAATCTTGCCAGATTTCCAGCTTGGTAGGTCAGCATACTCAGGAATGCACACACACTCAGCATGGATGGCCCTGCCTTTGTCGACTGTTGATTTTTAAGGCGCCTCTGTGTGAGTAACAGCCTTACCCATCCAGTCAAGCAACGGAATCAGGAAGTGCACCAAAATCGAGACTTGATTATCAATCTTTAAGACTTCATGCTTGGTAGGCCAGCATGCCAAAAAAGATAATTCTTTATTCTTTCTGAACTTAGAGGTAAAGCTATAAGATTTCACCACTGAGCATGTACTATTAGCTGTCAATTTTTGTAAGTGCCTTTGATCAAGTTCAGCAAGTTCTCTTCTGGTCTTAGTTTGCTCAGTAATTCTTTTTTTTTATTTTTATTTTTTTATTATTTTTTTTGACAGGCAGAGTGGACAGTGAGAGAGAGAGAGACAGAGAGAAAGGTCTTCCTTTGCCATTGGTTCACCCTCCAATGGCCGCCACGGCCAGCGCACTGCGGCTGGCACACCACGCTGATCTGAAGGCAGGAGCCAGGTGCTTATCCTGGTCTCCCCTGGGGTACAGGGCCCAAGCTCTTGGGCCATCCTCCACTGCACTCCCGGGCCACAGCAGAGAGCTAGCCTGGAAGAGGGGCAACCAGGACAGAATCCGGCGCCCCGACCGGGACTAGAACCCGGTGTGCCGGTGCCGCAAAGTAATTCTAAATTAATTAACTCTAAAAAGGAAGTCTTGACTCCATTTCCACTCTTCTAACGATGTTCATATTTTTTTGTTTCATTCTATTAATGTTGACCCACTCTTACATTCCTGCAATAAGTCCAGCTCGGTCCTGATGGGCATAGTCAGTGTACTTTTAATAAAATTTTTAGGGTTTGTTTTCCATATTTACTTGAGAACTGGAGTATTTTTTATCTCTTGAAATGAGTGTTTGAGAGCCAGTGGAAAGAGTTTAGAGAAGAGGCAATGATGGGAGGGTGTGCCACTACAGAACAGCATGGAGTTATAAGCATAGAATAACAAACAGAAGAACTTTTAATTTGGGAATTGTCACTTTCCTTTGGTTAAGTGGAAGGACTGGCACTATAATTTAGGCTGCCTTCTATTAATTCCATGCATGCTTCATTACATCACATTGCCAAGAAGCATTGATATGAACTTTTTTTAAATTAGATTTTTTAAAGATTTATATTATTATAAATTTGAAAGAGAGAGCTAGAGACAGAGAGAGGTCTTTCATCCATTGGTTCACTCCCCAGATGGCCGCAACGGCTAGAGCTGCACCGATCCGTAGCCAGGAGCCAGGAGCTTCTTCTGGGTCTCTCACATGGGTGCAGGGGCCCAAGGACTTGGGCCATCTTCTGCTTTCCTAGGCTATAGCAGAGAGCTGGATCAGAAGAGGAGCATCTGGGACTAGAATCGGTGCCCATATGGGATGCCGGCACTTCAGGCCAGGGCTTTAACCCACTGCGCCACAGCACCGGCCCCAGATATGAACTTGATAGGCTCTCAAACTAATACATGATTTAGTTATTGTCTCAAGGTGATTTCTCAGAAATTCTCTAAGAAAATTCTCTCTGTTATTATACCTTCTTTAGACAATAAATAAAGGCAAAATGGGATGAGAGATTGATATGTGGATAGGTGGTTAAGACACCACATCTGGTGTGGGTACAACAGATTTGATTCCTGGCTCCAGCTCCTGACACCAACCTTCTGTTCATGCTGACTCTTGGGAGCAACAAGTGATAGCTCAAGCAACTGGGTTCCTGACACCAGATGGGAGATCTGGATTGAATTACCAGCTCCAGGCCTCTGCTTCAGGCATGGCCATGGATGTTGTGGGCACTTCGAGGGTGACCCAGGCTTGGGAGCTCTGTCTGTCTGTCTCTGTCTCTCAAATAAATGAACAAGCAATTTAAAAACTCTTCTTGGGGCCAGCATTGTCATACAGCAGGTTCAGCCATGGCCTGCTATCCGGGCATTCCAGATAAGTGCCAGTTTGAGTGTTGTCTGCTCCACTTCTAATATGCTAACACCCCTGGGAAGGCCGCAGAAAATGACCCAAGTGCTTGGGCCTCTTTACCCCTGTGGGACACCCAGGTAAGTTTCCAGACTCCTGGCTTTGACCTGGTCCAGCCCCAGACATTGCAGCCATTTGGAGAGTGAACAAACTGATGGAAGGTCTCTCTCTATCACTCCCTCTCCCTCTATAACTCTTCCTTTCACATAAAGTAAATGTTTAAAAAAAATCAACTCCCTAAAAATGATAAGAATGTATGGTGCATGGGAAAGGTGAATGGATATTTGAACTAACTTCACCTTTGAAATCTTTAGCTCCAAATGCTTATCAGGAAAAAGCTAAATCACAGAGTAAGTATAAATTCATCCCAGTTCAACAATAGACAATTGTTGAACTTTGTATGTGGAAAATAACAAGTAAATACATAATTCCATATATGAACAGACTACTATATATCCACCATCTGGCTTGAGCAATTAATAATTGCATGCCCATTGTGTTTTATCTATAAAGATGTGCTCCTTGAAAATCAAATTTTAGGCATCATAAAATGTCATGTGAGTAGTGTTTCTCAAATTGTGGTCTAAAGATTCCTATAGATACTTGAAACATTTCCAAATTTAAAGTATCAGGCATTATAGAAGAGATAGTGAATAAATGATTCAAAATTTATAACTTTCAAGATTATAAAGTTCAAGGTATTTTCCTAGGAGGAAGGAGGAATGTAGAAAGTGAACTGTGCAGAGTCAAAACCTTGGTTGGAATTTCCACTTCCAACCCTGACTGAGGAAAAGGGGGTAGATTTTGCATCTTACCATAAACAACTAGCAAACTGCAACAACTATGATAAACAACTGTTAACAAGATATTTAACAACAGGCAGTGTACAACCACGATCTCTGAGACAAGAGAAAGAAATTAGGTGAGTCTTATAATTTTCATAGCTTACTGTATGAAGCAGGTTCTGGACTAAACCACTAGAAGGAAAAACACAAACAGCTCAGTGGATCCCCATGAATTGAGGTGAAAGAAAATGGAATTCCAACAGAGCTGGCTCAGTTAGCAGTACATGGAAAGGCACCACCTTTGGGGGCCAAATTCGGGGTTGGTAAGCACAGTTACAAAAATGAAACTTATTGGAAATGGCATAGAAAATTAATTAATTTTTAAAAAAAATATTATGTAGGATCTCTGTCTTTAATGTGCTGTACACTCTTATTTAATGCTATAACTAGTACTCCAACAGTATTTTTTTTTCACTTTGTGTTGCTATATGGGGGCAAACTGTTGAAATCGTTACCTAATATATACTAAACTGATCTTCTGTATATAAAGAGAATTGAAAATGAATCATGATGTGATTGGAAGGGGAGAGGGAGCGGGAAAGGGGAGGGTTGTGGGTGGGAGGGAAGTTTTGGGAGGGGGAAGCCATTGTAACCCATAAGCTGTACTTTGGAAATTTATATTCATTAAATAAAAGTTAAATTAAAAAAAAAAGAAACTTTGTATATGGAGGATGGAAATGCTTATATATTTATTGAAACATCCTTTTATTTGAAGTTAAAATTATTTGGTGAATAATGGTTTGATATTTGGGGAGGGTTTGGAGGGGAGATGATACTGTTGATAAATTTAAAGCCTGTTGACTCAGCAGAAAGGTACTATTCGTGACTGGGAGGACGACTTTGTTTTGTACATGACCCAGATGTCTGTTCTACATTTCTTTTATCTCAAATATTTAGGCATCTGATATTTTCAACCAAAATTTTAATTATATACTGTGGTTTTTATTTGTTGCATTACAATAAAATTTAAGAGGTACTTTGGCATTCAAAAGCTAGGATTTCTAAGTATTTGCATTTCATATAAGAAAGCTGTGAATGCTGAGCAAAGTATTATAATTAGATTTTTCCACATCTGTATAGTATATCATATGTATTTTGTGGTATTGAGATTATAGAAAGTTTAGAGTGTCAAACATGAATTTAATGTATATTTTTAAACAAATTTATGGCAATTAAAATATTTAGACACAAGGGTTAAAAAAAAAGAAAATGGAATTCCAGGAGAGTGAGGAAGCTAGAATTTATGAAACAGAATACTAGAGAGGAGGGAGCTTTTAGAGAATGCATTCCACAAAGCTGCAGAATTTTCAACTAAGTCATGACTAGTAAATATATATGAGAAAACCTGTGAAAGCCTGAGGGGGAAAACACACAAAAGGATTAGAGGAAACAATCCTTAGAACATCACATGAGCTGGGAGAAATTCCTATTCCCACCAGTCAGATTTATAACAATGTAGCATACTCAGAAGAGTTTTGTCTCAGTAGTATAGAGAAAGGAGCCATAGACTAACTGCTGTAATAATTCTATTTAACAAAGCTTAAATGCAATATCTGAGAGAATCTAGCAGCTTCCATTGTCCCAGAGCAAGTCTCAAAAATACTTATATGAATATAAAAATAAGCAGCATGAGCCATAAAAATGAATACATTGAACTTCATCAAAATTAACAATTTTTGCTTTTTCAAAGCCACTGCTAAGACAATGAAAAAATAAGTTACAGACTGGGAGAAAATATTTGCAAATCACATACTTGATAAAAGATATGAATCCAGGATATATGAAGAAATCCTACAACTCAATCAGAAGAAGAAAAAAGAACAACACAAATATATAACTGATTTTGACAGACATATCACTAAAGACTATATGTGAATGATGAATTAAAACATGAAAAATTGTGCAACAATTTCAGTTATTAAGGAAATGCAAATTAGGATTGCATTGAGATATCAGTATATATCTGCTAGAATGGCTGGAATTAAAGACTGCAGAACACCTTTTTTTAAAGATTTATTTTATTTGTTATATAGGCAGAGTTACAGAGAGAAAGGATGTTGCAGTTGATTTCTCAACAATGTTGCAGTGGATTCATTTCTGAGAGGAGGAGCATGGTGGGGGCAAGAGGCGGGGAGTCACCACACAGACCCCGGGAGTCGGGTGAAAGCAGGCCTGAGGCAAGCAGCCCGCAGACTAGTTTATTTGAGTTAGTACAACAGCTTATACAGTCAAGACCAGCCAATCCAGTCAAGGGGCGGTCTATGCCCCAACCAATCACAGCCTGTTGCCAGGCAGTTTCCAAAGCCATCCAATCACAGCCTGTTGCCAGTCAGGCTCTTGTTGCCAGGCAGTTTCTGAAACCATCCAATCGTGGCCTGCCGTCAGTCAGGCTCTGTTGTCATGTGGTTTCCTCTGTTGTCATGTGGTTTCTGAAGCCATCCAATCACGGCCTGTTGCCAGGCAGTTTCTGTTGTCAGTGGCCATCTTGGCATGACCTTTTCACCTCAGTGGCCATCTTGGCATGAACTTTTCACCTCATTCCACCACAAAAGGGAGAGACAGAGAAAGTCTTCCATGCACAGGTTCATTCCCCAAATTGTTGCAATGGCCAGAGCTGGGATGGTCTGAAGCCAGGAGCCAGGAGCTTCTTCTGAGTCTCACAGATAGGTGCAGGGGCCCAAGCACATGGGCTGCATTCCTAGGCACATTAGCAGGGAGCTGGATCAGAAATGAAACAGCCAGGACTCAAACTGTGCCCATAGAGGATGCCAGCACCACAGTTGGTGACTTAACCCATTATACCACAACACTGGCCCCAGAACACCCAGTTTTTGTGAAGATGTTGTACATTGTATGGGATATCTACTTTAGAATCTAATTTGGTTATTTCTTATAAACTTAAGTAGGCACTTACTACATGACTTACCAATTCCACTCCTAGGTATTTATCCAACACTTTTATACCATGTATTCACCCAAAGCCTTGAATATAAATATATTTATGAGCTTTGGTCATAATATCCTCAAATTCAAAAAGCTGAAATATCTAATAACTGGTGAATACATATACAAATTGATATACATTCATGCAATGGAATGCTACTCAGCAATAGAAATGAACTACTGGCAATTAAATGTTATGGATTAATCTTAGAAGTATTGTTAATGGAATGAAGCTAGACATAGAAGACTACATATTGTATAATTTCTTATGTGATATTCCCAAGAAGGTTTACCTATGGTGGTTCTTAAAAAAGAAAGCTGTTTCAGAAAAAGAAGCATTGTTCACAGCCACACTCTTGTAATGACTTTCTCCATAATCTTAAAGGCCCTTTACCTTATATGCCTTCACATTGTCTTTCTGTAGCCTTATGAGTTGGAAGTGATCTCTATTTCTCAAAGTATGGCTCTTTGATTACGTATTTATGTGAATAACCTGAGTTTCTGCCTAAAACTGTAGACCCCTCGACACACCCTATACTCCAGAATCTCTGAAGGTGGGGCTTAGGAATGTACATTTATATCAACTCTCTGAGGAGATTTATGTGTATACTACAAGTTTAGAAACACAGAGCTAATTGGTCGTCTAGTGTCACACCATCTCTACTATGTTCAAATAGAAATATCTCTAATTGGAGTTAGAAAAATGAATTAGATATTCTCTTGGGGGAGCCTTTTAATTTATATGCATTTATGATTGGATTAGATGATTGTTCCCATCTCATTCCTGATTCATTCTTGGACCATATTAATGATGTCAATGACTATACATTATGCATCTTGTGATCATGGAGAGATTTTCTTCTCCTGAGCAGTGAATTCAACTGTTATCCAAAATCTTGCATTTCAGCTTTTTTTTTTTCAGCTTTTTTTGTTTGTTTGTTTTTTGTTTATTGACAGGCAGAGTGGATAGTGAGAGAGAGAGACAGAGAGAAAGTTGCATCTCAATTACATATACCAGTTGAATTAATTCAATCCAATGTTTTGGTATCTGTGATTTCTACATTTGTATGTCTAATCAACCACTGATTGGAAATAATATTGTTGACTTGTACTATACATTTAGGCCTATGATGGTTTTATGCATACTACACATGTGCGGCTATTTTTTTTCTCATCATTCTCTAAAAGTGATAATATAATAAGAATTTGAACTTGCATAACATTTACATTTTTATTAGGTATTACAAGAAATGTAGAGATGACTTTAAGTATATGGAAGGATGTGCATTGGTTATATACAAATACTAGGTCATTTTATATAAAGAACTTGAGCATCTTCAAATTTTTGCATCCTGGAAGAGTCTTGGAGCCAATCTATTGCAAATATGGAGGAACAACAGTATTTGAAGAAATGAAAATGAACGGCCTACTTTATGATTCGCCTCATGGTTCAGACACTAGGTTGTCAATCCAATCATTGAACAATGCTTGGAGTCCAGACAGATTTAAGAAAACATTAGTGAATTTGTGACTTTTCCACCCTCTTAACAGATGTAAATGCACTTAGGTTCTTAAGGCCCACATTTCATCCTCCATTGTTCACTCTTACTGGTAGCTTACCACCTGCCTCAGACCATTGGAGGAAATGTAAACATTGCATTTGCAGCACTATGAAAAGAATTTCCATTTAACTACCATTTTGTAAGTACCTGCTACTCCAGGAAAACTTTATACTAGATTTTGGAGCCATAGAATTTATAAACTACAACCTATCAGGAGAGACAGTTGATCATATAAACATAATCATAGTGATAAAATTGTCTTTTAAAGTATTTTAATGTGACATATGCATATACTTTATGTAAGAAATATAAAGTGAAAAACCTCTTGTAGCTAGCACCCAAATCAACAATGAGAACATTGCCAGTACATCAGAAGCCACTTTCCTAGAGGTAACCTCTATCCTAACTTTTATTATAACAGATTACTTTGCTTGCTTTATAATCCAATCAAATATGCATGCACTACTAAGGAATAAAGTTTAGTTGTTGAGTTTTATACAAATTTAGCCCTAATAACTTGCTTCTTTCATGTAATATTTCATGTAATATTTTTTGTGCAGTTGATTTACATTATTGTCAAAGTTGTAGCCTGTTATCATTACTCTGCAGTGCTCTGTTCTATGAATACAATATATTTTTTTTCATTTCACTGCTGACAGACATTGTGTTATTTCAAGATCTTTGCTTTTATGAAAAATATTGCGCCGGCGCCGCGGCTCACTAGGCTAATCCTCCACCTGCGGTGCCAGCACCCTGGGTTCTAGTCCCGGTCAGGGCGCCGGATTCTGTCCCAGATGCTCCTCTTCGAGGCCAGCTCTCCGCTGTGGCCCAGGAGTGTGTGGAGGATGGCCCAAGTGCTTGGGCCCTGCACCTGCATGGGAGACCAGGAGAAGTGCCTGGCTCCTGGCTTCGGATCAGCGCGGTGCGCTGGCCGCAGCAAGCCGGCCACGGTGGCCATTGGAGGGTGAACCAACGGCAAAGGAAGACCTTTCTCTCTGTCTCTCTCTCTCTTACTGTCCACTCTGCCTGTAAAAAAAAAAAAAAAAGAAAGAAAAAGAAAAATATTGCAATAACAAAACTATACACATTTCCTGTTTTAATTGCTGAGTCCAGGACTATGTGCATCAGCTTTACCAACCATAGGCAAACTGTTTTATAAATTAACTAATATTAATTTATACTCCCATAAGAAATATATGAGTTGGGGGCTGGCGCTGTGGTGTAGCAGGTTAAGCCTCTGCTTGCAGTGCCAGCATCCCATATGGGTGCCAGTTCGAGACCTGGCTGCTCTACTTCTTATCCAGCTCTCTGCTATGGCCTGGGAAAGCAGTGGAAGATGGCCCAAGTCCTTGGGTCTCTGCACCCACATGGGAGACCCAGAAGAAGCTCTTGGCTCCTGGCTTCAGATGGGCTCAACTCTGGCTGTTGCTGTCATTTGGGGAGTGAACCAGCAGGTGGAAGACCTTTCTCTCTCTCTCTCTCTCTCTCTCTCTCTCTCTCTGCCTCACTGTAAGGCTTTCTTTCAAATCAAATAAATAAATCTTAAAAGATAAAGCACACACGATTGTCTCTGACCTCAGAGATCTGAGAGGTCTGATCACCATGACTAAAAAGTAAAGCAAAACGCAGTCAGGCAATGTACTATATTTCCTTAGGAATCCAACACTGAGCAGCACAACTAGTCCTAGTTTTGGCTCTACTGTTGATTGCGTCTTTGACATTGTGGAGAAAACTCTGTGCACCTTGTTTTTCCTAACTGATAAATTAACGGAGTGAACTACATGAATTTTGAGGTCCCTTCTCATTCTTGTCTTGGATTATTACTTTGTTCTCTTTGCCTTCTACTTCCTTTCTCTGTTCCTCCAATCTATTATAATTCAACAATTCAGTATTGCGACCTATTTTTATTCTCCATTTTGCTCCACTATATTTTTTGAATATATATTTTTGAACATTTATGTGTTCAAACATTTATTTGTACACTCATCAGATTGCTGCAACAGCCAGAGCTCGACCAGGCAGAAGCCAGGAGCCAGGAGCATCATCTCCCATGTGGGTGGCAGGGGCCTATGCATCTGGGCCATCTTCCACTGCTTTTTGCAAGCAATAAGAAGGGAGTTGGATCTGGAAGTGGAGTAACCAGGACACAAATAGGAGCCCATATGGAATGCCAGTGTCGCAGGTGGTGGCTTTACATACTATGCCTCAATGCCAGTCACTTGCTCCACCATCTTGATCTTGAGTCTCAAGGTTGCCTGATATGCCATACTGAACTATTCTGTATCAGCTTGTTGTTTTAAGTTCATATTGCTATCTGATATCTGTAAACAATGGCAAACAGCTAATTTTCCCCCTTTTAATCAGGGTAGGCTATTCAAGATTCTGGATAGCCTGAATAAGATTCCACAAACTTGATTTAGATATCAATGTTTGGAATGCCTCCCTCCACCAAGGGGCAAAATATAAAGAACCCTGGAATCAGTGTTTTGGGAGAAACCAGCCTCAGGAAGCAAGAAACACATAAAGAGTCATGTTCAAGGTAGTAGACAGAAACAAACAAAAATGATACAAGCTAAGTATCTGAATTCAGAGTTGGTGGGAAAGATCTAGTAATCCAATTAAAGGAGGATCTTGGAGTGATTAATATTTTTCTTTAGATAATTTTATTCTTCCATAATTTTCAACATTTCAATTTTAAGGATTTATTTATTTATTTGAAAGACTTACAGAGAGAAGGAAAGATACACACAGAGAGAAAGAGAGGTCTTCTGTTTGCTGGTTCACTCCCCATGTGGCCACAAGGACCAGGGCTGAGCCAGGCTGAAGCTAGAAGCTTTATCTGGGTCTCCCACATGGATGTCAGTAGCACAAGTACTTGAGCCATCTTCTGCTGCTTTACATAGGCCACCAGCAGGGAGTTGGATTGGAAGTGTAGCAGCTGGGTCCCGAACCCACGCCCATATGGGATTGTAGCATTGCAGGTTGCAGCTTTACCCACTACATCACAACACAGGCCCCAACATTTCAATTTTTAAAAAATATTTATTTTATTTATCTGAAAGGCAGAGTGACAAAAAGAGAGGGAGAAACAGAAAGAGGAGAGGGAGAGGGAGAAGAAGAGGAAGAGAGAGAGAGAAAGAGACATTGGCAGAGAGACATATGCTGGGTTCACTCCCCCAAATGGCCACAACATCTGGAGCTGTGCCAAGCCAAAGCCAAGAGCCTGGAACTCCATCTCGGTCTCCCATGTGAAGTGGCATGAGCCCAAGTACTTTGGCCATCTTCAGCTGCTTTCCCAGCTGCATTAGCAGGGGCTGGACTCGAAGTGAAACAGCCAGAACTCACAGTGCTCTGATAAAGGATGCAAGCTGTGGCTTAACTTGCTGCTCCACAATTCTGGCCTTCAAGTGGCTTCCTAAACATCCTCTCTGTCAACTAATTCCTATATCTGCTTCCCCTAATGCATTCCATCATTTAGCAAGTGCAACTACCACCAATCCAGTCCCCCAAGTTTGAAACCTGTGACAGGATTAAAAACAACTGTTTGTTCCTCAACCACTACCTGATCACTCATCAAGTCCTGCTAATATTATATGAAGAAACTCTCAAACTTTCTGTTTCTCTCCATCTCACTTTATGGTCTCAGAGCAAATCCTCCCATTTCATATTTGAACAATAACCTTTAAACTCTTCCTGATTCCACTTTTGGTTATCTCTTCTCCTTTCTCCATAATGCCACCAGTTTGGCCTTTAAAACAATTATTGTAATCTTTTCCTACCCCTAATTTAGACCTCCAGTGGCTTAAACGGCTGTTGATTCTTATTTTGATTATTGTTTCTTTTCTCAACTTCTACCAGATTAACTTAAAAAATCCTATCCACTTTTCAGCTTCATTTTGCTTCTCCAACTGAATCAAATGTAAATGTCAGTGTTCTCTAGTAGTCTGTCTTGTACCCTCCCATGCCAGTTGCTTGACAGAAGTACAACCTATTATCTGTTGTTATGTTTTCATTGCCATCTGCCAGGCTGTTGGACCATTGCAGATGATAGCAGATTCTGACGCTGTTAAACAATGTAGAATCGGACAGAATATTTCTCCATGTGAAAGAATAATATATTAAAATATCAAATAAAAAGTTAAAATGAGATATTAAAAAGGGAAACACACAGATTTGTAAGAAGAAGGCAAGACAGGAGAAAGCAGAGACAAAAAAAAAAAGTTTTCTTGGTTTCTTACTATCTAATTCTCAGCTCCAGTTCAAATTAATCCTAGATTTCCTTGCTTTCCCGTTCTTGTGCTAATTTAAGTGAGATTTTGTTTCTTGCAACACAATCATTCAGCAAATTGTCTCCCTTCCCTTTGAAATAGCCAAGAAGCTCCATCACTACCACTAGGAACTCTGTCTTCATGTTGCCAAGTACCTTGTAGTCCTCTAGAGGTCATCATTGTGTTATAAACCCTGATCACTTAGCCAACTGTTATGATTTCTCCAATTTATCTCATATCCTCTACTATTAAACTATAAATGCTGTTGTGATTCAAGAATTTTTAAATGAATTATTGGGGCAGGCGCTGCATAGTGGGTTAATCTGCCACCTGCAGCACCGGCATCCCATATGGGCACCAGTTTGAGTCCTGGCAACACTACTTCAAATCAAACTCTCTGTTAATGCACCTGGGAAAGCAGCAGAGGATGGCCCAAGCACTTGGGGCCCTGCACTCACAAAGGAGACCTGGAGGAAGCTCCTGGTTCCTGGCTTTGGACCAGCTCAGCTCCAGTCGTTGCAACCATTGGTCTTCCCAGAAGTTTCCACCCCCTGCCCTTCCCACCAGGAACATTGATGACTGTTGGACTTGGTCAAACAGAAAAGGTCTTCTATTTCCAAAATGTAAAATGTGCAGAGAGAAGACTTACACTGGGTAAGGGCAGGGCCAATACCAGAATCCAGAAACACTAGCTGTGGTGCTGGGGAATAAACCTGAAAGACCTCTCTCTCTTCCTCTCTCTCTTTCTGCTTTCCAAATAAATAAATCTTTTTAAAAAATAAGTGTTATTATGAGTCTTTTCTTAGATCCTTTCCTATAAAATGCAAAAATTTCCAGTCCTTATTGAACACCTTGCCAGCTCACCCCGGATTAGAAGACATGAAAATCTGGTATCAGTTATATTAAGGGAACTTCGTATGTGATGTCACTACTGTTTTCCATACCCATGACAAACATTAGTGAAAGAATCTTAAGCTCTGAAAGTATTAAGGTCTGAGGCATCCTACAAATCTTCTCAACACAGCACTCAGGTAACCAAAAATAATCAGTCAGAATTGACCCATGGAATAAAACATATTTAGCATATTTATCTACTCAGTCCTTCAGAAATTGATCTATGCTTGAATATTTGGAGTTCACTTCTGGATGAGGATGTGAGGGAATTAAGTGGTATCTCATGGTTTAGGCATATCAAATTCTGGAACCACAGAAAGGATATCCTCTTCATAGCCCTGAAATCTAGGACTAGCCTTCTGTTTATATACCTTAAATAGACCAATACTCCTCTTTTCTTACTCATGGCAAACCTACTTGGTTCTGGTATCAGAACTTCTTAGGAAGTCTTTACCTTTAGAGAATAATCCTGAAGCTGTCTTGATATCCCCATATCCACAAAGCAACCCTCTCAGGGGTACTCTACAATAAAGAAATAGGCCTTATTTCACTGCAAGCTCCATTGCATTTCTCTGGTTGAACCTATTTGAGTCACACCATTCCAGCCTATTTCTGTGACCTTCTGGAATTTCAGTGATCTGCTGGAATCCCAGAGGATAACCCAAAATAAGTCACGTAGAGTAGAGGAGAGTTAGCCTGAGTTCTTTAAAAAAACATTCTCCACTTTGTAAGAATATCAAGACTTGCTATGAGGGCCCCTAATCTGGGTAAATTTGACTTTGGCTCATCAAGTTTACCATATTCTACTTGTGCCCAGAAAGGGCTCTGGATGTTCTGAATAATGCAGACTGTTTGCTTTAAACTGGAATTCAGAAGTCCGTGGCAGAAGCCTTAGGAATATCCTTAGACTTTGGGTAGATCTTGGTCTCATTTATTTTCTGAAACGCACTGCTTCTCAACAGCCTTAAGACTGAAAGAGAGAGAGAGAGAGAGAGAGAGAGAGAGAGAGAGAGATGCTTCTTCTGAAAGTTCTTGACCCACCTCTCTAGGCCTGGCTGATCATGATCATTGAAACCTTTGCTTTGATTAATTGAAGAGTTTACTGCTTACCTAAACTTGCTGCTCCTGGACCTCCCCACAGCATGCCATGATTCACCCCTGTAGTGAAAACTGCTTCCCTACATTTCTTCTGCTAAGTATCTTTTCCTTTTGAGAGTTGAACCTGCTGCATTTGAAGTGACTGTCAGTCACAAGTCTGTTGGTGGCACTGTGACACTGGTGGCTCAATCAGAGCAACCCTCTGAACCCAGTGATTGGTTTTCAAATGGGCATATGACTCAAGTTGGAGCAATCTGTCTTTTCTGGGGTATTATCTGGAATAATTAGAAGACATTTATTTTTTCTCTATGATCCAAAACAATTTTCAGTTACACATTTTTATTTAGAGATAATGGTAGATTCACATGCATTTGTAAGAAATAATACAGTATGATACCTTGTACATTTTGCCCAGTTTCCCTTGCATTATTACAACCAAGATATCAACACTGATGCAGTCAGGATGTAGAGTAGTAACTTAAAAAAGATGACTCATGTTGTCCTTTGATAGCCACAGATAGTAACCCCACCAACCTCAATTCCACTCTTCTTTGTTTTTTAAGATTTTATTTATTTATTTGAGAGAGAGAGAGTTACAGAAAATGAGAAGGAGGGACAGAGAGAGAGAGATCTTCCATGATCTGGTTCATTCCCAAAATGGTTGCAATCGTTGGAGCTGGACTGATCCAAAGCCAGGAGCCAGGAGTTTCTTCTGGGTCTCCCATGTGGGTGCAGGGCCCCAAGCACTTAGACTGTCTTCCACTGCTTTCCCAGGCCATAGCAGAGAGCTGGATCAGAAGAGTAGCAGCCAGGACTAGAATCGGCCCCATCTGCGATGCCAACCCCCTAGGTGGAGGATTAACCTACTATACCACAGCGCCAACCCTTCACTTCCACTATTCTTTTTTTTTTATTAAACTTTTATTTAATGAATATAAATTTCCAAAGTATAGCTTATGGGTTACAATGGCTTCCCCCCTCCCATAACTTCCCTCCCGCCCGCAACCCTCCCCTTTTCCGCTCCCTTTCCCCTTCCATTCATGTAAAGATTCATTTTCAATTCTCTTTGTATACAGAAGATCAGTTTAGTGTATATTAGGTAAAGATTTCAACATTTTGCCCATATAGCAACATCAAGTGAAAAAACTACCATTGGATTACTAATTATAGCATTAAATAGCAATGTACAGCACATTAAAGACAGAGATCCTACATAATTTTTTTTTCAAATTAATTAATTTTCTATGCCATTTCTATGCCTGCCACTAATCTGTTCTCCATTCATAAAAGTTTATCATTTATACAGTATGTCATCTTTTGGGAATGGCTGGCTTTATTTTTTCAGTCAGCATAATTTGTTGTAGATTTATCTATAGTTTTGGGTTTAACAGTTCATTTCTTTTTATTATTAAGTAGAATTACAAGGTATGCTTATACCATGTCTTGGTGTATTTAATCGTTCATGGGCACTTAAGTTTCATTTGATTTTTTTTCCCAGATTTTTCCTATTAGAAATAAAACTGTGGTGCACATTCACATGCAGGTTTTTGTGTGGATATATGATCTTTTTCTCTAGGATAAATGCCCAAGTGTTAAGTAGCTGAGTCAAATGGTAATGCTATGTGTAGAATTTTTTAAAAACTATCAAGCTGTCCTTAGGAGTGTTTGTATCACTTTAACATTCTCACCAGCTATGTATTAAGGGTTCCCTCGCTTCACATTCTCACTGGTACTTGGTGTTGTCACTTTTTTTTACCCATCCTGACGATTGTGTAATAATATCACTTTGGTTTTAATTTGAATTACCCTAACAGCTGATGATGAACATTTTTTCACTTGCTTATTTTCCACCTTCAGGGAAAGCCTGTCCTCTTCAGTGAAATGTCTTTTGCTCATTTTCTAATTTAGTTGGTTGATTTTACTATAGAGTTTTAAGAGTAATTTATACATTTAGATATTAATCGTTTTTCAGATATAAGGTCGGCATGTATTTTCTCACAGACTATAATTTGTCTTTTCATGCTCTCACATGGTCTTTCACAGAATAATTTTCTTTTTTATTATTTAGGTGTAGTTCAATTTATTGTTTTCCTTTTATAGATAAAGCTCTTGATATCAAGCCTGTAAACTCATTGTCTATCCCTTCCTCCAATGAGATATTCCTATTTTTAGTAATTTTACTTGTATAATGTGTTAATTTGTGTTAATTTTTTATTTTTCAGCATTCAGATCCTGTACATATTGTTAAACTTAAGCATAGGGCGGAGCCAAGATGGCGGAATAGTGAGGGCATGCACTGATAGTCCGGGAAAAGATAGTTTAATAAAAGTGGAGTTACTATAGTTTCAGGGAAAGGGTCAGGGAAAAACTGCACAGGAAACTCTTCCAGATCTAGTGGATGTGAAGCGGAGGACCCACGTGGAGGGCAAGAATGCCCACGGCTCGGGAGCCCAGTCTACGCACCAGCACTGGAAAGGGAGGTGAGGCAAAACCTCAGCAGCCCGAGACATTGGTGGGGAAATGGCAGAAAGATCCTAGAGGGAACGAGACTTGAAACCCCACTGGGGAAAGTTCACCAGGCTAACTAGAGGAGAGAAATATATAAATAAATAAAAGGGACTGGATTGGACATGAGTCTCTCTCTCTCCACTCAGCTTACAAAGGCAAGCAAGACAAAAGAGCAGGCGCCATTTTGGACATATGTAAAGCGGCACTCGACATCAGCCAAGCAGAAAAACCTGACTCTGGTGGGGAGAAATAACACAATAACCACAATAACAAAATAGCCAAAAACAATCAAATACCTTGGAATAAATGTAACCAAGGACATTAAAGATCTCTTCGAAGAAAATTACAAAATCTTAACGAAAGAAATAGAAGAGGATACCAAATATGGAAAAATCTTCCATGCTTATGGATTGGAAGAATCAAGATCATCAAAATGTCCATTCTCCCAAAAGCAATTTAGAGATTCAATGCGATACCAATCAAAATACCAAAAACATTCTTCTCAGATCTAGAAAAAATGATGTTGAAATTCATATGGAGACACAGGAAACCTCAAATAGCTAAAACAATCTTGTACAACAAAAACAAAGCCAGAGGCATCACAATACAAGATTTCAGGACATACTACAGAGCAGCTATAATCAAAACAGCATGGTCAACAGGCTAATCCTCCACCTGCGGTGCCAGCACCCTGGGTTCTAGTCCCGGTCAGGGCGCCGGATTCTGTCCCGGTTGCCCCTCTTCCAGGCCAGCTCTGTGCTATGGCCCGGGAGTGCAGTGAAGGATGGCCCAAGTGCTTGGGCCCTGCACCTGCATGGGAGACCAGGATAAGCACCTGGCTCCTGGCTTCAGATCAGCATGGTGCACTGGCTGTGGCAGCCATTGGCGGGTGAACCAATGGCAAAGGAAGACCTTTCTCTCTGTCTCTCTCTCACTGTCCACTCTGCCTATCAAAAAAAAAGAGAAATTATCAGAAATGTACTCTATAGAATACTATACATCAATAAAAAAATGAAATCTGGTCTTTTGCAACAAAATGGAGGAATCTGGAAAACATCATGATGAGTGAAATAAGCCAGTCCCAAAGGGATAAATATCATGTGTTCTCCCTCATCAGTGACAACTAACCAAGCAACTAAAAGGAAACCTGTTGAAGTGAAATGGACACTTTGAGAAACAATGACTTGATCAGCCCTTGTCCTGACTGTTGATGAACAACTTAATACTTTATCCCTTTTAGTATTTTTTGTCCTGCTTAATACTATTGGTTGAACTCTGTAATTAATACACAATTATTCTTAAGTGTTGAAATTTAACTGAAAAGTGATCCCTGTTAAATATAAGAGTAGGAATAAGAGAGGGAGGAGATGCACAATTTTGGACATGCTCAAGCTGACTTGCCCCAAATGGTAGAGTTAGAAATGTGCCAAGGGATTCCAACTCAATCCTATCAAGGTGGTATGTAGCAACGCCATCTCACTAGTCCAAGTGATCAATTTCTGCCCACAATTGATCATAATGATAGGACTAAGAGTCAAAGGGATCACACAAACAAGACTAGTGTCTGCAAATACTAACTGATAGAATAAAAAAGGGAGAGAAGGATCCAACATGGGAAGTGGGAGACACAGCAGACTCATAGAATGGCAGATGTCCTAAATATCACTCTGGCCTCAGAATCAGCCCTTAAGGCATTCGGATCTGGCTGAAGAGCCCATGAGAGTATTTCAGGCATGGAAAGCCAAGACACCCTGGAAAAAAAGAAGAAGAAGATCTAACTGAAAGATCTCTGCGAGTGAGATCCCAGTGGAAAGAACGGGGCCATCAAAGAAGGAGGTACCTTTCTCTGAAGGGAGGAGAGAACTTCCACTTTGACTATGACCCTATCGGAATAAGATCAAAGTCAGCGAACTCTAAAGGCTTCCATAGCCTTGGCAACTCATGACTAGAGCCTAGGGAGATTACTGATGCCATAAACAAGAGTGTCAAATTGTTAAGTCAGCAACAGGAGTCACTGTGTACTTACATCTCATGTGGGATCTGTCCTTAATGTGTTGTCTAATGTACAGTGATGCTATAACTAGTATTGAAACAGTATTTTTACACTTTGTGTTTCTGTGTGGGTGCAAACTGATGAAATCTTTACTAAGTATATGCAGAATCAATCTTCTGTATATAAAGTTAATTGGAAATGAAAAAAAAAACCTGGTGTTAAATTGGAAGTGGCATAGAAAATTAATTAATTTTTAAAAAATATCATGTAGGATCTCTATCTTTAATATGCTGTACACTGTTATTTAATGCTATAACTAGTACTCCAACAGTATTTTTTTTTCACTTTGTGTTGCTATGTGGGGGCAAACTGTTGAAATCTTTACTTAATATATACTAAACTGATCTTCTGTATATAAAGAGAATTGAAAATGAATCTTGATGTGAATGGAAGGGGAGAGGGAGCGGGAAAGGGGAGGGTTGCGGGTGGGAGGGAAGTTATGGGGGGGGGGAAGCCATTGTAATCCATAAACTGTACTTTGGAAATTTATATTCATTAAATAAAAATTTTAAAAAAAGAAGATGGCCCAAGTCCTTGGGCCCTTGCACCCGCTTGGGAGACCCATAAGAAGCTCCTGGCTCCTGGTTTCAGATCAGTGCAGCTCTGGCCTTTGCGGTCAATTGGGGAGTGAACCAGTGGATGGAAGACCTCTCTCTCTCTCTGTCTCTGCAACTCTCTGTAACTCTGCCTTTCAAGTAAATAAATCTTAAAAAAAGGAAATGAGGGAGAGGAATATAGAAGAATAAATGCAACAAAGGAAAAGGAGTCACTAGGCCAAATGAGACAGTAAGAATAATAATATTGAAAGAGTAATAGACAATGCAAAGGAGGACAAGAACGAGCAAGAAATGTATAGATAGCCAGACAAAGGGATAAAGAAAGGAAATGAAGACACACAGTGAGAATGAGGCAGGACACAAACAAAGAGAAAAATAAGATAGTAAAGTTGTTGAGTGAAATAAAGGAAGGAATAGAGGAGATGACAGAGAGAAGATGAAATAAGAGAACATGAAAAAGAATGGAGGGGCCAGTGCTTTGGCGTAGTGTGCTAAGCCTCCCTCTGAGGTGTCAGCATCCCATATGGGCGCTGGTTCTTGTCCTGGATGCCCCACTTCCAATTCAGCTCTCTACTATGGAATAGGAAAGCAATAGAAGATACACTCATGTGGAAGACCCAAAAAAAGCTCCTGGATTCTGGCTTTGGTCTGGCTCTGCCTTTCAAATAAATAAATAAAATCTTAAAAAAAAAAAAAGAATGAGACAGACGGACTGAAATGGGAAAAGAGTGATAGAAATAAAACTGCTCTTATTTGCAAATGATATGATTACCTTTTTAGAAAATCCTAATAAATCTACCATCAAAAGTATCACCTAGAGTTAATAACATAGTTCAAGCTTGTAGGAAACAAAAATCAATGACATTTCTATGTACTAGGAAAAACATTTTGAAAATTAAATTGAAAACACAATGTCATTTATGATCACTTGAGTTTTGTACTTAAGTTTTTTATTATTTTATTTATTTAAACTTTTATTTAATGAATATAAATTTCCAAAGTACAGCTTATGGATTACAATGGCTTTTTCCCCCATAACTTCCCTCCCCGCCATGACCCCCCCTTTTACTCCCTCTCCCCTTCCATTCACATCAAGATTCATTTTCAATTATCTTTACATACAGAAGATCAATTTGGCATATATTAAGTAAAGATTTCAACAGTTTGCACCCACATAGCAACACAAGTGAAAAATACTATTTGAGTACTAGTTATAGCATTAAATCACAATGTACAGCACAATTAGGACAGAGATCCTACATGAGGAGTAAGTACACAATGACTCCTGTTGTTGACTTAACAAATTGACACTCTTGTTGATGGCATCAGTAATCTCCCTAGGCTCTTGTCATGAGTTGCCAAGGCTATGGAGGCCTTTTGAGTCCACCGACTCTGATCTTATTTAGACAAGGTCATAGTCAAAGTGGAAGTTCTCTCCTCCCTTCAGAGAAAGGTACCTCCTTCTTTGATGACCTGTCAGAGTCATCAATTGTGAACTGAAATTGATCACTTGGACTAGTGAAATGGCATTGGTAAATGTTGGGCCATCTTCTACTGCTTTCCCAGGCCATAGCAGACAGCTAGATTGGAAGTGGAGCAGCCGGTGCTTGCACCGGCACCCACATGGGATGCTGCCACTGCAGGTGGTGGCTTTACCCACTATTCCACAGTGCCCATCTCCATATATACAGTTTTAGAATATAATGATACTTCCTACCCTAACCTCCTTTCCTTCTTCACTCCCATCCTTCCTCCCCCTTCCTTTCTAATTTTTCCTTTTAATTTTTACAATGACATACTTTCAATTTACTACATAATCACAAGCTTAAACATCCACTAAATAAAGAATTCAACAAGTAGTAAGTAGAAAAATCACTGTTAACTCAAAAGTATTGACAAGGGCTATAAGCAATCAGATCTCAAATCATTTTCTTCTTCTAATTTCCATGCTTGTTGCCTTTGTTACATGATTTCTGTATATTCTGATCATCTACTCTCTTTTACCCCTCTATTCTTTCTCTTCTTCCTTCCTCTTGTTTTTCCTTTCCCTCTTCCTCCTCCTCCTGCTCATACTTCATTTTTGACTCAGTGCAACTAAGACTGATAAGAGCTGAAATGCTTCCTTTTTTGTGAATCTTTGGAGGTGTAAGCATATTTAGAAAAATGCTAAGTGTAATAATAACCGCAGATTTTTGTTAGGTGCCAATGTTGTGATACAGTGGGTTAAGCCCCAACCTGGGACTCAAGCTTCCCATATCAGAACGCTATCTCAAGCACTGCCTGTCCTGCTTCTGATCCAGTTCCCTGCCAATGTCCCTGATAATGCAGCAGAAGATGGGCCTAGGACTTGATTCCCTGCCATCCATGTGGAAAATCCTCATGGACTTCTAGGCTCCTGGTCTTGGCCTGGCCCAACCCTGGCTTTTGCAGCCATTTGAAGAGTGAACCAGTGGATGGAAGATACCTTTCTTTCTGAGTCTCTATTTCTCTCTCTTTCATTCTGCCTCTTAAATAAATAAAAATAACTCTTTAACTGTAAATCGTCTTGGTGGATATGTTTAATTAAGTTGAGGAATTTTCTTCTGATTCCTTGTTTTCTGAGACACCTATAAATCATAAATGGGATCTTATATTTTGCTAAATGGTTTAATATACCAACTGATTGGATTATATTTTCTTTTTCTTTTAATGGCATGGTGAATAACATTGAAGAAAATTTAAATGCTGGGCTAGACTTTCATTCCCAGAATAAATAGCCTTTGGGTATGTTATATCATTCTTTTGTAAACATTTCTGGATTTTGCTAAAGATTTCTGGATTTTTAAATATTTATTTATTTGAGAGTTAGAGTTACAGATTAAGGGTGGGAGACAGAGAGAAAGGTCTTCCATCCAGTGGTGGAAGCCAGGAGCCTCCTGAAGCCAGGAGCCATGATTCATTTGAATTTCTTTAGCTTTTTTTTTCATTTTTAAAAAATAGTTTTATTTATTTGAGAAGTAGAGTTACAGACAGAGAGAGGGAGAGACAGAGAGAAAGTCTATCACTTGTTGGTTAACTCCCCAGATGGCTGCAAAAGCTGGAGCTGGGCCAATCCGAAGCCAGGAGCTAGGAGCTTCCTCCTGGTCTCCCACGTGGGTGCAGGGGCCCAAGCACTTGGGCCATCTTCTACTGCTTTCTCAAGCCATCAGCAGAGAGATGGATCAGAAGAGGAGAAGCTGGGACTCTAATGGCCCGTATGGGATGCCAGCACTGCAGGAGGAGGCTTAGCCTACTACGCCACAGCACCGGCTGCTGAAGTTTAATTTAATTTCATTTATTTATGGAAAGAGCTGTGGAAAATTAATGCATTAGTATCATTTCTAATACTAACTCCATATCCAACATCACGTAAGCCATTTTCCTTCTCTGTATCTCAGTAATCTCACTTGTAAAATAAGGGAGAGTTAGGATTACTTTTTCTTTTATTTTCTTTGAGGGCTCTGATATTGTGTGATTCTGATTCATGGAGGTAAATATATTTCAGTAAGAGTTTGAAATAGTTGCCTGGTTATTTATTGTATTTTTCTTCTTTATAAGGATTTATTTATTTATTTGAAAGAGTTACAGAGAGAGAGAGAGAGAGATGTCTTCCATCTATTGGTTCACTCCCCAGTTGGCCACAACTGCCGGAGCTGTGCTGATCGAAGCCAGGAGCCAGGAGTTCCGGGTCTCCCACATGGGTGCAGGGGCCCAAGCACTTGGGGCTTCTTCTACTGCATTCCCAGGCCATAGCAGAGAGCTGGATCAGAAGTGGAGCAGCCGGGACTCGAACTGGCGCCCATACAGGACGCTGGCACTGCAAGTGGCAGTTTTACCCCTATGCCACAGTGCCAGCCCCAGTGTATTTTTCAAGATTATTTATTTGACAGGCAGAGTGACAGAGACAGAGGGGGAGGGAGAGAGAGAAAGAGAAGGGGAAAGGGAATGTGAGAGAAAGAGAGAAAGATAGAAGAGAGAGAAAAAAATCCACTAGTTCATTTACCAAATGGCCACATGGCCACAATGGCCAGGGTTAATCCAGGTTGAATCCAGGATCCTGGAATTCCATACAGGCCTCCCATGTGGGTAGTAGGGGCCCAAGCACTTGGGCCATCTTCCACTGCTTTCACGAGCACATTTACAGGGAGTTGGATTAGGAGTGCAGCAGGCAGGATATGTCAGCATTGCAAGCAGTAGCTTAACCCACTGTACCACAATACCAGCCCCTATTTCTTGTAGTTTTAAGAAAAATTACTAAAATATGGGTGCATGCATTTCTTTGGGTAATTCATACATGACTTATCATAACAGATTTCAATATTCTCTTAAGTAAAGCAAATTAGGGAAAGAAAGTCTGAAACTTTGTTCAGTAGCAAAAACAGGTAAGGCACTTACTCTTGTTCTTTAATATGACTAATAATTACAGACATTTTTTGAGAAATTCTTCACTGTAAGAGTTACCAAAGTAGGCAAGGAATTTCAAAGAAAGGGAGGACAGACAGCTATTCATGCAACCAAGAAAGATCATTGGCTTTCAAGATGATATATAGAGGTTAAGTCCACATTTTCCCGAATTTCAGATATAAAACCTTCTTTGCTCTGTTCAATATAAATGGTATGGGGTTGGAATACAGTCTTTTAAACTCTTTGTGTATGCCAGATTCTATTTGGTCCATACATTCATTGACAAAATTCTTCACACATAGAGACACATGAACACAGCATTATTTCTTCTAGGCTTTGGAAGAAGGCAGCAACTTCTCTTCAACCAATAACAGAGCATCACTCACTGGGTAACACATACACAGGGACTCCAGTGGTTGGAACACAGAAAAACTTGGATATTGGCCCTGGCTCTGCCCCTTACTCTGTATGGCCTTGCCAACTCACTTCCCATCTGTGAGCTTCAGAGGCCTCATTTGTAAATGATAATAGTAATTATACGCACCACACAATCATACAGATGATTGTCTAGATTAACTGAGCTCACTTGTACAGTACTGCTTGTGATAGTTCCTGCTACATATATGCACTTGAAAACATCAGTCTCTTCCTTCCTCCTGGTTAGACTGACATTCTAGCCTCTAATGTGCTTTCGTGCCCTTGAAGTATCTTTACTCTAGCCAGAAATGGCAAAATAGTCAACCTGCACATGGTAAATAATCAACGGTTACCCAGATATTTACTTTTTGTTATTGAAAATATTAATAACTATTTCCTTGAATCAATGTTAATCCTTTCTCAAAGGCAATTGACTTGGATCTACTTGTTTCAGACATACCCTTGACATCTCCCACCTTGAAAAGTCAGAAGTAAACCTGCATGGGCATCACCTTCCTGTGGAGCTCACACATATCTCAATTTCAGCGAGAACAGATGGAATACTTTTCCTGAATGGTAACTCCTCTATTCTGTGAGTGTTTTTGTAGGAAATTTATCAACTGGCTATATACTATATTTTCAATGGCACAAACACAAAACTAAGAAAGAACGTGAACAACACAGTCACCCTTAATTTTACCCCCTCAGAACTAAGTACTGCTAAAGTGTTGATGTATTCCTTTTTCTTTTTTTATGAATTGATATGTATTATGCATAGCTGTGCTCATCTTCTCAATTTAATTTGTGCCTTACTCTTAATATTATCTATAATGCCATGGCAGACTGACTCTTAATCACTTTGCTTTTCAAAAAGGTGAAACGAACCTTGGCTTCACCTTGGCCTCAGCTTCTACACGATTCTTGCTCTCTGTCTCCTACCCATTCTCCTTTTCTACCCATACTTCAACTTTATATGTTAGACAAAAGAGAAAACTGCCCTTTCTCTGCCTTCCTGTTTAAAGCATGGAGGACTCTCACACAAGTCGTAGGCTGATCTATTTTCCTACATGTGAGCACTAATTCTCCATCATTGCTAATTAACAGATATTTTATGTAAACTTGATGTCAGTTAAACTGATATTTCTTGAAGAAAACAAATATGGGATGAAAAAAAGAAAAAGAAAGAAAACTACCAAACACTATTGCGAGAGTTTGTGTTAGGGAGAACCAATTTGATGTAACCAAGAGTGTTCTGGAAGCATTTAAAATCTTCCATTTAGGGGTTGTGTTACTTGTATTGATGGCTGGAAGGAACACATTCTACTCTGGCATCCTCTTGACCCTTATGAACTGCACCTGTCCTGCTTTTGCAATGACTCTTAATAAATCACAAGGGATGCCAATGGAATGACTTGAATGGCTGCTATTGCTGCCCACTGAATGTTCTTATTATTGGCTTCTTCCAAGAGTGCTTCTAGCCTGGTAGAGCCAAATGGAACTGGTGTTCTTACGGAAAGTGTTTGAAGGCAGGGAACCTAGTTGTGTACCACTTATGCTGAAAAAAAGTAAATAACACCTAGCCAGATACTGCAAATAAGGAGTACAGCCAGAATCTCACATAAGGTGCTCATAAGCCTAGTAGGATGACTTAGGAGGACCTGCACAGTGGGAATGAAGGAGTTAGTAAACTCAGCCCAGAAGTTTGTTAGCAGAACAAGAAAGCAGACAGAGGAACAAAAGAACAAATATTCAGAATATCCAGAAGTGATGGAATAGAGAAAGTATGCAAAACAATTAAAAGGGAAGAACAAGAAAGAAAAAGAGGGAGGAGGAATATAAGAGAATAGAAATAGGAAAGGAAAAGGATTGAAGAGATCAAAGAGGTAGAAAAGAGAAGAAAAATTGGAGAAAGTAATTTGCAGAGAAGGCAACGGAGGAAAAGAAAAGGGAAAAGAAGAGACAAATGGAGAGAGAACAAACAGGACTGGATCAAAGGAAGGGAATAAAGAGACAGAATGAAAGTAAAGATGTGGGGAAGACAAGAGATAAGGATGCAAGGAGATGAGACAATGAAGCTATTGAGTTAAAGAAAGGAAAGAACAGAGGGGTATGACAGAGAAAAGACAAAATCAGAGGAAATATAATAGAATGCAGAGATACACTGAAAGGGGACAGAAGAGAACACAGTGATACGATGGTGGTTAGGGTTAAGAGAGTGTTTTAGATAGACACGTGAAAAAACTCAAGAGGAGACAAAGAGAAAAAAGGACAGCAACACAGGCAAGCACCCAAACACCCAGAGACAGAATGTCACATATAATTACCAGCAGAAAGATTGAGAGACCCCCATATAAAAGTACACAGAGAGAAAGCTACATGCTGAAACATGAACACAGATGTGAGGATACTGTAGAGAGACTCTGAAGGAAACAGAAACATATTAGTTCATAAAAGTAATGATGTACAGACACAGAGACAGTCAGACAGAGAGGGATTGAAAGATATACTCACAGAGAAATACAAGAAGGTACGTACTCAGAGAATCAGAGGAATGGGGAACAGGCCAAGAGAAAGGTGCATGATGGAATGCCAGTAAATTAAAGAGAGAAAGGCAAGAGTTCTGGGAAGTGGTGAATTAGTGGGAGGAAAAGGAAGTATGCTATATTCAGTCTTCCATAGCTCCATCCAGCCTGTCAAGGCCCAGCGGAAGAAATAAATTGAACACATGGCAGACTAACTCTTAGTGTCTTTCAGTGTTTGGATGGGTATTTTTTAAAATTAGAAATAAATTTCTTCAGTGTAATTGATTACATTCAGTTCCATTGATTATGAGCTTATCATTTTGTAAAGATAAGCCATGATATGGTTCATGTTTTAGAAAAGCAGTCTAAGTTCCACTTTTTGGTTTACAAATGAATTAAATATCTGATGGGTATAATCCCAAAGTTACCTTTCCTTAGTTTTGAAAACTAGTAACAATCTATTTTCTTCTTAGAGACTCAAGTTCTGAGCAAGAACGTTTTAAAGATGAATCTTCTTTCAAGGTACTATAATTGAAATATCTAAATAATACAATATTATGAACTGGCTTCAAGATTACTATTGCTGGTCTTACACTGTGTGTTCCCCTAATTCTCTTCTCTTTTTTTTGTTTTGAAAAGAGTTATTTATTTATTTATTTGAAAGTCAGAGTTGAGAGAGAGAGAGAGAGAGTTCTTTCATCTGTTGGTTCACTTCTCAAATGCCGACAAAAGCTGGGACTGGACTACACCAATGCCAGGAGCCAGGAACAATATCTCATTTTCCCACATGGGTGGCAGGGATACAAGTAATTGAGCCATCATCTGCTACCTCCCAGGATGCAGATCAGCAGGAGTTTGGATTGGAAATGGAGCTGGAACTTGAACTAAGCACTCTGCTATGGGATGTGGGCATCCCAAGCCATGACTTAATCTTGTGCATTACAACATCAACTCCTATTATATACTAATGTATTACACAGCAGATCATCAATACATTGAACATTTTGTATGTGGTTGCCAATATGCTGAACACCTTACAAAGATGGACTCAGTTAATTCTCACAAAATGCTTTGTGTTGAAAGTATTATTGTCCTCTTCACTGCAAATGAGAAATTAAGGCACGGAGTTTTAAGTAACTTACCAAAGGTCAAAAGTCTAATTGAAAGCTAATATAGAATTTGGACCAGACAATCTGGCTAAAGGAAAAATGTATTTTAATAACTTTGCTCTACATTGTCTCAGTGTACCTCTTTAACTCTCTGTTGTGAACTGGATGGAATTTCCCAAAATATATGTCCTCATCCTAAGACTCAGAACCTGAGAATATTACCGTATTTAGAAAAAATCTTTATAAATGGAATTGACTTAATGATTTTGAGATGAGGAGATCATCCTCATTATCCAGGTAGGTCCTAAATCAAATAGAAACTATCCTTATGAAAGATAGAGAGAGAGTGATGTTAGGTAAAAGGAGAGGAGGTAATGTGACTATGGAGGCAGAGATCAAGTGATGTGGCCACAAGTGAAGGAATTGGGACAGTCATCAGAAGCTGAAAGAAAAAGGGAATAGATTCTCCCCTAGAATCCCTAGGTGAAGTATAATCCTGCTGACACCTTGATTTCAAGGTTATGGCTTCCAGAAATATAAAACAATAATTGTATATATTGTTTTAAGCTATGAAGTTTATGGTAGTTTGTTATGGCAGCCCTAGGAAACTAACACATCCATACAAATTCATTGTGAGGTAAATGATATATATTATTTTCATTTCACAGATGGAAAAACTGAGACCCAGAGTCTAAGATCACCCTTCTAGGGTGTAGCAGAGTCAAAATTTACATGCAGATCTGGTTTATGCCAAATATCATGCTCTTTTTCTAGGACACCAGTTTTCCTGAGGACATATATTTTATGCAGGAAGGTTGGGAGGCTTGTGAATAATACAGGCCATTGAAGTGCTGGATGGTAGAACAGCAGGAAAGGAACAGATTGGATATCCTTTGTATCTGGCAGTCATTTCGAGGTACTCACGCATGTGCTCTCTGAAAACACCTCTAGTAAGCTCTGAATTAAAAATTCTATTTCCCCTGCAGCTGTTTGTACTGATGTCTCATTTACATTACCCAGATGAGTATGGTGAGAACCATGCCACATAATTTCTGTCCTCTGTCAGCAGCTCAGTAAAAAGGGTGTTTTCTAGGTGATTCTCATAGGAGAGTTGTCTGGACATGAACAGGGACACTCTCTGTAGAAAGTTGAGAATGACAGGGAGAAACGGGGCTTTGGGAAGAACTTGACTCTGTCTGCCTTCAAACTGTACACCCATATGAATGGCACAGGCTATCTTACATGGTCTTCCTTCTTTGTCCAGAACACCTTAGAAAATTATTTTCTTTTAATTGCTTAATGTTTACTTTGTATCTGATATCACTGGTCCTTTATAAAAATAAATCTTATCCACCCCCCCACAAAAAATTAAGTTACCCCAGAACATAAAACTCCTCATGGCTCCTTGCCACCTTGCCAGCCATCATCTTCCACCAACGACCTCTACTAATTCCCAGCTCTAGCACAATTGAGCTATTTGTTCTTAAATTGATAAAACATATTAGATGAGTCCTATTACTTTTCATAGCAATTCCCTTGGAGTATCCTCACTTTGTTTTCTGCATGGCTAAACCCTATTCATCCATCAAGTCTCACTTTAAGCATCTTCAGAGAAGCCTCACCTTCAATGTGGTTGATGTCAACCTCCTCTGTGATCCAAGGTCCCATGCTTACTTGCAATTCTAGCACATGTAGATAACTTGTACCCCCTCATGGATGCTATGAGTTCCATGAAGCAAAGACAGTGACATAACAAGCATCTGACACACTCAGAAAATGGCAACAATTTTATTTGTAAAATCTTAGAAGGCTTTTTAGAATACATTTCAAGTTTATCATATACTAAAATCACCTCAAAATCTTGCAATGTGTGGATTCAGACTCAGTAGGTCTATAGCAAGAGGCTTGAGATACTCAGAAATTTGTTGAGGAATGTGATACATTTGTGGAATCTTAGTAACTGCAGAATTTTTAGAGGGAACATCTAGCAAAGGTGGCAAAGAGATTTAATGTACAAGGCAATTTCTATCAATTTGTAATGCTTGTCTGGACTGCAGATTTGGAAGATTCCGATACACCACTGGAAAAATAGGAAAAACGCTGTGATTGATTAGTGGCATCTACTGAGGCTAAATGGGACAGAGGTGGCAATTAAACCACATATAAGAGGGCATTAACAACTTAATAGAAAATGAAATTAAACAATAAATTTTTGACCCCCATGCATAGTTTTCAGGGAAGATGCATTTTATGACCTTCTTTAAGTTTTCTCACATACCTACATTTCAGGTTTTTGGTTTTTTTGGCACCAATATTAACTTTTAAAATTCATTTTTCTCAAATTTTTGAAGCACCCTCATATTTGCAGCCCAGGAGCTAGTCCAATGCTGTATTGTTTACGTAGAGAATTAAAGCCTATTTTGAGAAGGTGATATTTGCATGATCATATTGCAGGCCCCGGGTGCTTTATAGAAATCATTCAGACATCTTAAAAGATATAGTAGCATGATAATAACTCATCACCCACTCAAGGGGAAGCATTACAATCCTACTATAATATGTAGTTCCCTGCACAGTTTAGTGTTTTGCTTCAGCCCCAGAATTAAACAGGAACTTGAAAATTACTTTATCTTCTTATTACATATATCTTTTTGACATTACTTTTTGATTAGAGCTTCTTATTAAATTTTGTTATTAAAATGTTTGTCTCTATGCCTTTACTACATAGAATATATATAATTTTATATATTCATGCTATATCACTCTGCACATTTAAAAACTACATTAAAAGTCATATCACCCTTTTCATATTGTTTTGAATTTGTCTTTTCATGGAAATAGTATTTGCTAATTTAATGGGGATGTCTTTTTGTTATGCAAGCATTTCAAAATATTCATGTATTCTGGATATTATTATGCTCTCTTTTATGTTTTGCAAATATATTCTTCCAGTTTGTGACTTATCTTTACAATTATTTAATAGTATCTTTTAACTAATGCAAATTTTAGCTTTTAATGGAGTAAAATTCATCATTCTTGTAAGACCTCCTGTACTTACATATATACATTTAAGTATTTTAATTTTTAATTAGTTTTTAACAGATTCAATGTGTTTTGTGGATACAATTATAAGAATATAATGAGGGGCCACTGCTGTGGTGTAGTGGGTGGGGCTGTCGCCTGCAGAGCTGGCATCCCAAGTGGGCACTGGTTCAAGTCCTGGCTGCTCCACTTCCTATCCAGCTCTCTGCTGTGGCCTGGTAAAGCAGTAGAAGATGGCCCACCCAGATCCTTGGGCCCAAGCACCCACGTGGGAGACCCAGAAGAAGCTCCTGGCTCCTAGCTTAGGGTCAGCGCAGCTCCGGCCATTGCTGCCAGGTGGGGAGTGAACCAGCGAATGGTGAACCTCTCTCACTCTGCCTCTCCTTTCTTTGTGTAACTCTGACTTTCAAATACGTAAATACATCTTTAAAAAATATATAATGATATTCCCTTCTTCCCTCCACCCTCTCTCTCCCATCCTACATTCTTCTCCCTTTCTGTCTTTTTTTTTAGCTCTTGAGAGAACATATTTTATATTTATTTTATAGGAAAAAAGAGTTAATAATTCACTGAATAGGAAGTTTAATAAGTAAAAAGCAAAAAGCTTTTAGTTAGTGGTAATAACGGCTGTAAACAAAAATGAAGGGAAAAGTGACTATTTCATCCATATACAGTAAAATTTTAAAGTAATCACAGATCATTTAAAATTATAGTAGCATAATTTTTTAAAAGATTTATTTATTTATTTGAAAGTCAGAGTTACACAAAGAGAGGAGAGGCAGAGAGAGAGTCTTTATTTGCTGGTTCACTCTCCAATTGGCCGCAATGGCCAGAGCTGTGCTGATGTGAAGCCAGGAGCTGGGAGCTTCTTCTGGATCTCCCACGTGGGTGCAGGGGCCCAAGGACTTGAGCCATCTTATTCTGCTTTCCCAGGCCACAGCAGAGAGCTAGATCGGAAGTGGAGCAGCCAGGACTCCAACCAGCCCCTGTATGGGATGCTGGCACTGCAGGAAGTGGCTTTACCTGCTAAGCAACAGCACCAGCCCCATATAACATTCTTAACCATTGGTTTCTTTCTTTAAAAAAAAAAAGATTTATTTATTTATTTATTTGAAAGGCAGAGTTATAGTGAGGCAGAGGCCGAGAGATAGAGAGAGAGAGAGAAAGAGAGAGAGAGAAAAGTCTACAATCCACTGGTTCACTCCTCAAGTGGCCACAGTGCCCAGGGCTGTGCCAATACAAAGCCAGGGGCCAATGTGTTTTCTTCTGGGTCTCCCACGTGGGTGCAGGGGCCCAAGGACTTGGACCCTTCTACTACTTTCTTCTACTGCTTCTTGTTCTTCTACTACTTCTATTGCTTTCCCACGCCACAGCAGAGAGCTGGATCAGAAGTGGAGCAGCTGGGGCGCTTGAACCGGCACCCATATTGGATGCTGGCACTGCAGGAAGCATCTTTACCTGCTACGCAATAGCGCAGGCCCCAACCATTGGTTTCACAAGGTATAAAACAACTTTTTACAAAACCATATTTGCAGAAATACTGATACATATAGATGTTTCTTTCTTTTGTACTTTTTGTTTCATTTTTAAATTTTAGCTCCTACATATAAAGGAGAGCATGCAGTATGTGTCTTTTTGGGTCTAATGTATTTCACTCAACATGATGTGCTGCAGTTAGATCTGTTTTGCTGCAAATAGTATAATTTCATTCGTTCTTATATCTATAATATTCCATTGTAGGTGCATACTACATTTTCTTTATTCATTCATCTGTTGATGAACATTTGGGTTGATTCAATATTTTGACTGTTGTGCACAGTTCTGCTATAAACATGGTGGTGCAGGTATCTCTTTGATACATTGTGTTCAAGACATTTGGGCATATACTCTGAATTGGGATTGCTGGATCACATGGCAAGTTTTGTTGCCCACGCTTTGGGGGTGTTGCACAAGAATTTTTACCCTACAGCAATGTCTTAGAGAGTTTTGCCTACGTTTTCTTCCTGCAACTTCATAGTCACTGATCTTTAATTTAGATCTTTGATCCATCTTGAGTTGACCTTTGTATATGGTGCAAGGTATGGATCTAATTTTATTCTTCTACATATATACACCTGGTTTTGCCATCACCATTTGTTGAAGAGACTATCCTTACTCCACTGAATGATCTGAGCACTTTTGTCAAAAATCACTTGGCTGTGTGTATGTGGATTAATTTCTGAGCTCTCTGTCTTTTCATTTATGTATGGGTTTTTATGTCAGTATCATGCTGTTTTTATTACTGTAGTTTTGTAGTATGCTTTGAAGTCAAGTATTGTGATACCTCCATCTTGATTTTTCTTGTTCAGGAATACTTTGGCTACTCTAGGTCTTTTGTGATTTACTGTGAACTTTAGGATTGCCTTTTCCAATTCTGTAAATAATGTCATTGGTATTTTTATAGGGATTGTACTGAATCTGTAGATTGCTTTAGGTAATATAGATATTTCAATGATATTGATTCTTCTAATCCATGAAAATGAAATATATTTCCATTTTTTGTGTTGTTAATAATTTCTTGCATTGATGTTTGATAATTTTCATTGTAGAGATCTTTCACTTCTTTGGTTAAAATTATACATAAATATGTGATTTTTTTGTGTGGCTAATGTGAATGGGATTTTTTTCTTGATTTCTCTTTCTGTGAGTCCATCATTAGTATAAAATAAAGACTGTTTTTTGTACGTTTATTTTACAACCTCAACTTTACTGAATTTGTTTATCAATTCTAACAACTTTTTGGAGGAGTGTTTAGGTCATCTGAAAATATGGATAATTTGACTTCCTCTTTTCCAATTTTGATTCCCTTTATTTCTTCCTCCTCCCTAATTGCTCTTGCTAAAATTTCCAGTATTATATTGAATAGGAGTGGTGAAAGTGGACATCCTCATTTTGTTCTAGATCTGAGGGGAAATGCTTTCAGTTTTTCACCTGCTTCTCATTCACCTCACTACGTCCCCTATTTTCATCAGTTTTTATAAAGGCATAATTTTATTCCACTCTATATTTATAGGTTTAATTCATCACTAACCATAATGTGCAGCAAGTAAATGGTAGAAAGACCACAATTCCACAGGAGCAAAACAAGAACTGAAAAGGAAAATCATATCCCAAAGTGACCATTTTATTCCTAGACATTTTTGATATTTTATATTAACTACCAAATGTCAGAGAAAACATGAAATTTGTCTTTTTGGAGCTGGCTTATTTCACTAAGCATAATGATTTTCAGTTGTACCCATATTGTTGTAAAATATAGGACTTCATTGTCTATGGTTGAGTAGTATTCCATAGTGTATATATACCATATTTTCTTTATCCAGTCATCAGTTAATGGACATCTGTATTGATTCTATATCTCAGTGCTTGTGAATTGAGCTGCAATTAACATGGGAGTACAAATAACTCTTTCATATGCTGATTCCATTTTGTTCGAGTAAATTTTCAGGAGTGGGATGACTGGATCATTTGGAAGATCTGTATTCAGACCTCTGAAGAATAGCCATCCTGTCTCCCATAATGGTTGTACTAGTTTACATTCCCACAAACTGTGGATTAGGGTACTCTTTTCCCCATATTCTCACAAGAATTTATTCTGTTTTTATTTTTGGATGATAGCCATTCTATCTGGAGTGAGATGAAACCTCATTGTGGTTTTATTTGCATTTGTGTACTGCCTTGTGATCCTAAGCATTTTTTGATGTACCTGTTGGCTCCTTGTATTTCATCCTTTGCAAATTACATGTTCATATGTTTTCCCGTTTCTTAACTGTGTTGTTTGTTTTGTTGTTGAGTTTCTTCAGCTCTTTATAGAACCTGTATATTACTCCTTTATCAGTTGCATAGTTTGCAAATATTTGAGTTGATTTTTGTATAAGGTGTTAGGTAGGGGTCTTGTTTCATATTTCTGCACGTGTAGATCCATGTTTCCCAGAACCACTTGTTGAAGAGATTGCCCTTTCTCCAAGGATTTATTTTAGATCCTTTGTCAAAGATTACTTGGCTGTAGATGCATGGATTGATTTCTGGGGTTTCTTTCTGTTACATTGATCTACATGTCTCTTTCTGTGCCAGTACCAGGTTGTTTTGATTATAACTGCCCTGTAGTATGTCTAAATGTAGTATTGTGATGCCTCCAACTTTATGTTCTTTGAAAGTATTTTAGGTATTTGGGGTATTGTTTTTTCTAAACCTGATGAGAATATCATTGGTATTTTGATTGGGATCACATTGAATCTGTAAAGTGCTTTTGGTAGTATCGTCATTTTGATGGTAGTTTTTCCAATCCATGAACATGGGAGATTTTTCCATTTTTTGAGTCTTCTTCTGTTTCTTTCTTTAATGTTTTGTGATTTTCATCATAGAGATCTTTCCGCCTCTTGGTTCACTTCATTCCATGGTATTTAATTTTTTGTAGCTATTATGAATGGGACTGCTCTTGCAGGTTTTTTCTCAGCCATAACATTGACTGTGTATACAAAGGTTATTAATTTTTCTGTGTTAATTTCATATTGTGCCACTTTACAAAACTCTTTTATGAGTTGCAATAGTCTCTCAGTGAAGTCTGTTGGATCCTGTATATATAGAGTCATGTCATTTGCAAGTAGGAATAGTTTGACTTCCTCCTCATTAACTTGTATCCCTTTGATTTCTTTTTCTTGCCTAATGAGTCTGGCTAAAACTTCCAGGACTATATTAAATAGCAATGATGAGAGTGGGCATCTTATTTCAAAGTTCTGTATGTGGAAATCCAGTTTTCCCAGCAGCATTTTTTTTTATACTTTTTGACAGGCAGAGTGGACAGTGAGAGAGAGAGACAGAGAGAAAGGTCTTCCTTTTGCCATTGGTTCACCCTCCAATGGCCGCCACGGCTGGCGCGCTGCGGCCGGCGCACCATGCTGTTCCGAAGGCAGGAGCCAGTTGCTTATCCTGGTCTCCCATGGGGTGCAGGACCCAAGCACTTGGGCCATCCTCCACTGCACTCCCTGGCCACAGCAGAGAGCTGGCCTGGAAGAGGGGAAACTGGGACAGAATCCGGCGCCCCGACCGGGACTAGAACCCAGTGTGCCAGCGCCGCTTGGCGGAGGATTAGCCTGTTGCGCCACAGCGCCGGCCAACCCAGCAGCATTTGTTAAAAAAAAAAACTATTCTTTCTCCAGGGAAAGTTTTTGGCATTTTTGTCAAAGATCACCTGACTGTAGATGTTTGGATGCATTTCAGGGATCTCTATTCTGTACCAATTACCTATGTGTTTGTTTTGATTTCAGTACCACATTGTGTGGTTATAATTGTACTATAGTATGCTTTAAAAACTGATACCATGATGCCCCGATCTTTGTTCTTATTTTTCAAATTTTCTTTAGCTATTCAGAGGCTTTTGTGCTTCCTTGTGAATTTCAGAATTGTTTTTTGTAGTTCTCTGAATAATTTCACTGATATTTTGACGGAGATTCATTGAATCTGTAAATCCTTTCGTGTAGTATCAACATGCAAATAATATTAATTCTTCCAATCCATTAAGATGGGAGCTCTTTAATCTTTTTTGTATCTTATCTAGTTTCTTTCATTAGTGTTTTGTAATTTTCAACATAGAGGTCTTTCAAATCATTAATTTATTACAGAGTGCTTTTTTGGTAGCTGTGTGAATAAGATTCTCCTATAATCATTTATTGGTTTATAAAATGCTACTGATTTTGAGTGTTGATTTAATATCCTAAAATTTTGCTGAATTTATCAGTTCTAACAATCTTTTGATGGAGTTGTTATGTTTCTTTCTATATAAAAAGTGCCATGAGCAAACAGGAATAATTTGACTTCCTTCTTTCCTGTTTGTATGTCATTCATTTCTATCTTTTGGGAAATACCTCTGGCTAAAGCATATAGAACTATGTTGGAAAACAATAGTGAAAGTGGCCATATCTGCCTGGTCTCAGATTTTAGAGAAAATGCTTTAAAATTTTTCTCATTCAATATTATGTTGGCGGGTTTGTTGTATATACCCTTTATTGTACTGGGGAATGTTTCTTCTATGCCATGTTTTTTGAGGTGTTTTTTTTTAATCATGAATATGTGTGAATTTTATCAAATGGCCCTTTTACATCTATTGGGATAATCATATAATTGTCATTCTTCATTCTGTTGATGTGGTATATTAAATTTACTGATTTGTGGATGTTGAATCATTCTCACATCCCTGGGAAAAATCACACTGGATCATAACTAATAATCTTTTTGATGTGTTGTTGGATTTGACTTTTGTTAATAATTTTTGTGTCTATGTTCATCAGTGATATTGGTCTATTCCTCCCTTCTTTCCTTCTTTCCTTCCTTCCTTCCTTCTTTCCTTCCCTTCCTCCCTTCCTCCCTCCCTCCCTCCCTCCCTCCTTCCCTCCCTTCCTCCCTTCCTCCCTTCCTCCATTCCTTCCTTTTCTTTCTTTCTCTTTCTTTTTTGTCCTTGTCTGGCTTTGGAATTAAGATAATACTGTCATCATAGAACGAGATTTTAACGGTTCTCTCTTTCAGTTTTTGGGTCTAGTTTGAGAAGAATTTATGTTAAATATTTTTCTTAAAACTTTACTAGAACTAGGGGCCTGTGCTGTGGCTCAGCAGGTTAACGCCCTGGCCTGAAGTGCCAGCACCCCATATGGGTGCTGGTTCTAGTCCCGGCTGCTGCTCTTCCGATCCAGCTCTCTGCTGTGGCCTGGGAAAGCAGCAGAAGGTGGCCAAATTCCTTGGGCCCCTGCATGCATGTGGGAGACCGGGAAGAAGCTCCTGGCTCCTGGCTTCAGATTAGCGCAGCTCCAGCCGTTGCAGCCATCTGGGGAGTGAGCCATCAGATGGAAGACCTCTCTTTCTCTCTGCCTCTCCTTTCTTTGTATAACTGTGACTTTCAAATAAATAAATAAAAATCTTTAAAAAAAAACTTTACCAGAACTCATCAGTGAAGCAGTCTGGTCCTGGGCTTTTCTTTGCTGGTAGATTACATCTCATTACTCATTGCTTATGCAGGTGTTTGATATTTTTAGGATTCAACTTTTGTAAGTTATATACATTCAAAAATTTATCTATTTCTTCTAGGTTTGTAATTTGTTTATAGAAAGTTATTCATAGTAGTTGTTAATTCTTTATCTTTCTTTTTATCAGCTGTAATATTTCTTTTTTGATCTCTAATTTTGAGTATTCTCTTTCTTAGTCTAGCCAAAATTTTGACTTTATATTTTTAAAAACATTTAATTGAGCTTTTTGAAAAATATTTTAAGATTCTATTTCATCTGTTTCTCATCTGTACTTTGTTATTACTTTTTTTCTATTGATTGTGTAGCTTTGTATGTTCTTTTTTAGGTCCTTGAGATGTATTGTTATGTTGCTTTTTTGATATATTCCTGTTTTTTAAGATGTTTTTATTGTTATAAATGTCCTATAAGTTTTTATGTATTGTATTTCTATTTTAATTAGCTTCAAAGAATTTTGAAATTTCCCTACTGATTTTTTTTCAATTTTGTTCATGCAAGCATGTTCAGTCTCCTAATTCTATCCTCTCTTTATATTTTCATCTCTTTAACTCTTTTCTGGTAATGTAAGCATCTCATCATTAAAAATAACATTTATTTTATTTGAGAAGTGGAAGTGGGGAGAGGGAGAGGGAGAAGGAGAGAGAGAGAGGAAGAGGAAGAGGGAGAAAGAACATCTATTTTCTGGTTCATCCCCTAGATGCTCAGGACTTAGGGACTCAATCAAAGTTTCTGAGGTGGGTGGCAGATGCTCAATAACTTGAGCCAGCACCTGCTGAATTCCAGGGTTCACATTAGAAGGTAGTTGTAATCACAGTTGGAGCCAAGACTTGAATCCAGTCATTATGAGCCCATAATTTTCCCTTTTTGTCTTTTCCTGCTTGGTAGTTTTCCACTCTCTTTCATCAGGGCAGCCTTAACCATATATATGTGTGCATATTATTTGATATTATATATACATATATATTTACAAATGTCATTTGATTGTGTCATTAAATATGATTTTATATATTTATGGAGGTACAATGAACTATTACATATGTATAATAAAAATGATAAAATAAAGCTAATTCTCATGTCCATCATCTCATAAACATTATTTTTGGTGGTGAGAATATTGGAATTCATTGTTAGTAATTTTAAAATATACAATACACCATTATTAACAATAGTCATCATATTGTGTAATAACTTTTTAAAAAAATATTTACTTGAGGCTGGCACCATGTCGCAATAGGCTAATCCTCCACCTGTGGTGCCAGCATCCCATATGGGTGCCGGTTCTAGTCCCGGCTTCTCCTCTTCCAGTCCAGCTCTCTGCTGTGGCCTGGGAAAGCAGTAGAAGATGGCCCAAGTCCTTGGGCCCCTGCACCAGCATGGCAGACCGGGAAGAAGCACCACCTGGCCTGGCTTCTGATTGGCCCAGCTCTAGCTGTTGTGGCCATTTGGGGAGTGAACCACTCAATGGATGGAAGATCTTTCTCTCTGTCTCTCCCTCTCTCTGTCTGTAACTCTACCTCTCAAATAAATAAATAAAATCTTTTAAAAAATTTACTTGAAAGTCAGAGTTCTGGAGAGAGAAAGAGAGAGAGAAGGAGACACATACACACACACATGAGAGAGAGAGAGAGAGAGAGAGAGAGACTTTCCGTCCGCTAGTACGCTCCCCAGGTGGCCACAATGGCCAATGGCCAGAACTGGGTCAGGACAAAGCCAGGATCCAGGAATTTCATCCAGGTCTCCCATGTGGGTGGTAGGGGCCCAAACATTTGGGCCATCATCTGCTTCTTTCCCCAGACCATTAGATGGGTTTTGGATCAGAAGTGGAGCAGCTGGGACACAAACTGAAGCCTATATGGAATGCCAATGTTGTATGTGGCAGCTTTACCCACTACTCCAAAACACTGGCCCCAGTTTAATAGATCTTTACAAAATTATTCCTCTTGTCCATTGGAAATTTTGTACCATTAAACCAACACCTTCCCTTTCACCTCACTCTGAGGCCTATGGAAACCACTACTGTACTTCTGCTTTTCTGAGGTTAGTTGCTTTAGATTCAACACATAAGTGGGAACATATGGCATTTGTCTTTCTTTGTCTGGCTTATTTCACTTAACACAATGCCCTTCAGGTTCATCCATGTTGTTGCAATTTACAGGATTTTCTTCTTTTTTAAAGACTGAATATCATTCCACAGTGTATCCATACCACATAGTCTATTCTTTCACCCATCTGTTCAATCTCAAGCTAATATCACTTTAGCTAGTAATAACTGTTCTCAAAGATTATCATTTCAAAATGCTTGATATAATACTCCCTAGTTTTGCTTTTAAAAACTTCCTTTTGCCTCAACTTCCTTGAATACACGTGTAGTTTTCTATGGTTTTGTATTATCAGTACAATCCTCTATTCCAAAATAAATATCACCATTATTTGGAGAATCTCTCTTTGCTTGTGTTATTTAGGTTTAAAATGTGTAGTCCCTGTCTGGGAGGTAGCATTATTTCAGAACCCAAGAGCAGACAGATTTATTTCTTGGGACAGACAGAGCCAGAGGGCAATGCCTGATAGAAACACACAGTTGAAGATAACTTCCCTGCCTTACCTGTATCTAGAGTGGTCTTTGATTCTGGTCCAAGCCAATGTTTGGATGCCCATGTATTAAAAGTCTAGTCTACTGTGGTGTTTTTGTTTGTTTGTTTGTTTGTTTGTTTTTATGGGCTTAGTGTTGGGTCTGGAGATGGACCAATTCACTGTTTGGACTAATCTTGAGCTTTGCTGAAATTCACTGTTTCTGGTATTTCCCTACTTGAATGGGCCTTGTGGTCGCACTTGAGTCTTAGATGAACAGCTGTTTAGACTTCTGGTTGTGTATGTCTAGCTTCTGCTCTTTGCCTAACTGCTATGGTAGGTATCTACCTTACTGGCCAGGGCTTTCTAGAGGGCTCTGGATTTGGGTGTGGGGGCTTGGCATTAGGGATTCTGTAAGATGGAGGTTTGCTGTGCTTCTGAATGTGACAACCTAGGCCGTGATGGTTGACTATGCTGTTGGCTAATTAACTCTGATCGTGCACCATAAGTGGCAGAAACACAGAGCTATCAGCAATATCTACATTCTGGTGACTGTGAGCTCTATCTCCTTTCTGTATTTCTACCTGACTCCAACCTACCAATCCAGCTGTGCTGTTATCCACAGTGTTCTCCATTAGCTGAGACCAGAATGGGGTTTCTGGTAAGTGTCTCGAAGTGGTAGGCAATCTGCATGTCTGTCTCCTCTTCTATTTTCACTAGGTAGAGAGCAGGAGAACAGAGGAATCATTTTTTGTATAGTGCTGTATTGACTTGGGGGAGAAAGAGTGGAGAGGTGGTCAGAATGAGGTTATTCTTTTTACCCTTCTAAATGAGATTTTTATTTGATTATGTGATCCATGTGGTATCTTAGGTTTATTCTCAAGTCTGGAGGTTTTTATAAACATATTCTTTTCTGTGAATAAAGCCTAGTATGAATCCAACTATTCCACCATTTTACTTTCATCTCTTTCATATATATTATACATATGTGTATATAATATGAATATATGTTTATTTATATATTGAATACTGTATTTTGTGGACTTTGGCTAATTCAGATCTTCCAATGATATCACAGATATGCAAATTAACATAAAAAATAGAACAGAACTATTAAGTTCTCCAGTGTGAGACTTAACACACTTATCACCTCCCTCTTCTCACTTTTTCTCATTTCTACCCTACACCTTTCCCCATCAAGATTTGCTAGGACCTCCTGGGAATTATGTATATTTTCATGCAAGATTTGTTTTTCACATTTACATTCCATTTAATATCATGTTAACAAAACTGTCCCAGGGATTACTTCTAAGTTTTGACAATTCCATTGCATTCTACTCTATAGTTTATGAAATGTTTCCTTATACTTGAATCTTCATTTTCATTGGTTTTCTCCTGACTGGAAAAGTAGTATCCAACCTGTCAGGTAGTAGCATTAGCCAGAGATTTCATAATAGATTATCAGACTCCACCTCAAACTAAATAAGTATAAATGTTAAATGTATGCTCTTTCAGTCTTTTCCAGGTGATTCTGAAATAGCTTGTCGAAGGAACAGCATTTTGGAACAACTTAACTAAAATCTTTCTTTGAGTAATGTTTTCAGAGAAGTCACATGGATACATATGTACTTTTGTAGTACTTGTATGATGAAGTAAGTCTCTCTGATGATTTCATAAATAAAATAATAATAATAATAATAACAATAATAATAACAGTAACAATAATAATAAATTAGATCAGGATAGATTTATCTACTCATAGTATTTTCTCCTTGATAATCTTTGTATACTTTGTCATGTGATATTTAGAGTCATGGAAAAGAAATATTATTCCATACCCCCACCATTTTGTAGATAACTGTTCATTTCTTAGAGATTATTTCTGAATTTTGATAATTTCATTGCTTTCTACTCCATATTTTATTAATTTTTTATACTTAAATCTTTAGTTTGGTTAACTTTTATCCTGGCTATAAAAGTGGACTGCATACTTGCAGGATTTTTTTCTTTATTCTTAACCAAAAAGAATTTAAAAGGCTTTATGTATTTATCAATTAGCTTTTATTAACTTTGTTTCTTTCCAATTCATCTCTGATTTAGTCAGCTATTCATTACTGGAATTAAATGCTTGAATAAAATATGTTTTTAATGTGTTAAAGCTTTTTTAAAAAGATTTATTTGAAAGGTACATTGACAGAGAGAAAAAGAGACAGAGAACTATCTCCATCTGTTGATTCATTTTCCAAATGGCTACAACATTCGAGGCTGAGCCAGGCTGAAACCAGGAGCCCAGAACTCCATCCAGGACTCCCATATGGGTGGAAGGGGACCAAGGACTTGGGCCATCTTCCACTGCTTTCCCCAGGTGCATTAGATGGGAGCTGGTTCAGAAGCAGATTATCCAAGACTTGAAGCAGTACTCCAATGTGGAATACTGGTATTGCAGACAGTGACTTAAGCCATTGTACTATGATGTCAACACTGGGAAATTATCTGTCTAATGAGAAAAAATTAACCTAGCTTACAGTTTTAGAAGTCCAAATCCAAGATTGGGTATCCCCATTGATTTGGCTTCTGGCAAGGATGGTTGATGGAAATTGTGGAAAGTGAACAGAAAGAGAACCACACAGTAATCAGGAAGAAGAGAGAAGCAGAGAGAGTCTGGACCCACCCAGGATTATAACAAACCCTCTCATGAGAATTACCTTCCAAGGATATGCCTCTAGTAACATAAAGATTTCCCACTAGGTCTACCCTTTGAACATAATAATTGGTCTAAATTTTCAACTAATTACAAGCATAATTCTTGTGATCTGTGACTTTTGGATTTAAACATCTACAAGAGTTTTGGAGCAAAATCATGCTTAAGCCACAACAACATCTTTCCCTTTTTAAATAAATAAATTATTTATTTATTTATTTATTTATTTTTATTTTATTAGAGAGAAAGAGAGAGATTCTTCCATCTGCTGGTTCATTCCCAAAATGTTCATATCAGCCAGGGCTGTGTGCCAGTCTGAAGCCAGGAATCCTTCCAGAATAAACATTAGCAGGAATCTGGAATCAGAAGAGAAGATAGGACTAAAATTCAGGTGTTCCCATAGCGGATGTGAGTATTCTAAGTGGTATCTTAAATGCTGTGCCAATGCCTTCCCCAGTAACAGTCTTTCAATAGGCAAACTCAGCAAAGTTTTCTTCCATTTATACATGAGACTACTAAATGATATTACATTTGTTTCCATAACTTTCCTTATTTTTCTTGTTCCTGTATACCATTAATATACTTACCTCAGAATGTTTGTTATTTTGTTTTTATTTTTTAACCTGCTTTTTTATATTTATTAAGAACACAAAACAGTGTTTCTGGAAGTAAACCTTTTTTGAGTGTATATTTCTTTCTTTCTGACATCTTAAATACTTTCCTTATAATGCAGAATATTTTAATATAACCCCAGGACATTTGTTTTTCATCTACAACGAAAAAGAAGTTAACTCAGACTAGATGGCTGTCTAAAAATAAGACCGGAGAATTCCCCTTTGTTTAATTCATGATTTTCTTGTATATTAAGCAATAATGCTGGTTGATGTGAATTTATGTAACCATTTCACTGATTTGACAGCCATAGGAGAGCAGAGAAGGAGATAGAATGCTAGGTAATCTCAGCAGGAAAACATCATTTTCTGTGACAGTTCCATTACATGTTTCGTGAAGTCACTGAACAGGTGGACAGTTTCTTACTGACATTCAGTTTGACTGGGCTCCCGCACTGGGTCCTAGATTAGGCTGTTTCCTGCCTCTCCTCTACTTTTTTTTGCCATTGCCTTTATGACATGACAATCTTATAGGGTCTTAGAGGAAATGGAATCTAACTGATATGTTTTTCTTCATTCTTTTGTTTTTCTCACTTCTCTTACTGTTGATTTTCCTTTATTTTTTTTTCTTTTCTCTTGCCCTTCATTCTCCATTCTCTTCACACTCCCTACACTAACCCTCTGACTTTCTCCTTGTTTTGTTGTCACCATACTTAATAAGCACTACCTAACTTACTGCTCAGCCTCCAAGTTGAAGTTGACCAAAATAATCAGCCTCATTATCAGTATCATTATTTCCTCCACAAACCACCATACACACAATCTGAGCATAACATGCTGGGTTATAAAATACATATTAAGCCCATATACTTCTGTAGCTTGTGTACATTTTTCATTTTTTCTGTAATGTCCTGTGCTTTTTTGAAGGTTATATAATGTAGTGATTATGTTGGTCACATGTAAAGACTCAGAAGTATAATTATTAGAGTTAAAACTTCAGGTTTCCACCACGCACCCAGCTATAGCACTTTGGACAAATTACTTAGTTCCTCATGGTGTTCTCGTCTCATCATTTGTGAAATTTGTGTAATAATAATAACACCTAAATAAACAGAATTGTTATAGAAAGACAACAATATAACATATTTAAAAATAACTTAGAGTGACTGGTACTGTTGTGAAGCAGGTTAAACTGCTGTCTGCAGCACTGGCATCCCATATGGGCACCGGTTTGCATCCCATCTGCTCCACTTCCCATCCTGCTCCCTGCTAATGCATCTGGGAAGGGAGCAGAGGATGGTCCAAGTGCTTGGGCCCCTGCACCCATATGGAAGACCAGGAAGAAGCTCCTGGCTCCTGGCTTTGGATTGGCCCAGCTCCAGCCATTGTGGCCATTTGGGAGGATGAACCAGCAGATGGAAGATCAATGTCTCTCTCTGTCTCTCCCTCTCTCTCTATAACTCTGCCTTTCAAATAAATAAATAATTCTTTAAAATAAAATAAAATAAAAATAACAGAATAATGTCAATCACATATTAAGCATTCAGCAAGATATAGTTATCTCTATTATGCATCAGAAAAGCTATTACTCTTCCTTTAAGATCCTGCTCAGGTTTTGATAACTCCATAAAGCCTGCTTCTCCTAGTCGATCATCATCTTCACATATGAATACAAAAGAATCAATCATTGCTTTCTGTCTCCTGCCACTGTATCTCTGTTAGAAAGACTTCCTTCAGATTGACATTATGTCATGGCGGGTTACGCCACTGCCTGTAAGGCCAGCATCTCACATTGTAGCAGTGGTTGGAGTCCCATCTGCTTCAATTCTGACCCAGCTCTCTGCTGGAGCTCCTGGGAATTCAGCAGAATGTGGCCCAAGTGCTTGGGCTCCTGCTACCTGTGTGGGAAATCTGTCTGAAGTTCCAGGCTCCTAGCTTCAACTTGGCCTAAGCCCAGACAAACACAGACAAAATGAATAGTCTGAGTGCCTAGACCACAGTAAATACTATGGAAGGCTATTTTTATTTCTTCTATAATTCTCATGTAGAGACAGATTTAAAGCCAGAAAGAAAAATGGAATCAATGCAACATGAGAAAGCTGATCAATAGAAACTCTGTCTTAAAAACAGTGTTGCATTTGTAAGGTTCCTCTTGTGTAGAAGAGCAGTTATTGACTGAGCCAGACTATTATCAAGATAACATCAATGTACTGACAGGTATGCTTTCAACTGTGACACATCAATATTTTCACTAATAGCTACATGAAAACAACAGAGGATGGAGCATAAAGGGATGTCTATGAGGGAATGTTATTGATATCACTTGGGAAGCTATGTTCTGAATCCCAAATACTTCCTAATAGTTTTTCCGAATGCAGTACTGCGTGTTCTGATGATACAATCAGGCTCCATGTTCTGAAATGTCGAACCTAAGAAATTAAGCTTTAGTGAATAAACACCATGTGTTAGGGAACATGGTAAGTATTCTGTATAGCTTTGCACATCTTAATTATCATAATGAGCATGCAGGGTAGATAATACACATTTTGTGGGTAAGTATAACACAGTTTATAAAAGTTAGGTCTAATTCCTTTAGCTAAAAAGTGACCAACCCAAGAGAAAGTTGCAGAACTGCTATTGTCAGTAACTCTCTGGCAATGTCCAGCCATTTCAGGGTAATAACTTCTAAAAATTGGTCAAAGTATTTGGGATTTATTTTATAGTTATGGGTAGCAGTAGAAATATTATAAGTAGGGAGTGATATAGTCAGTGTTGTGTTTGTAATAAATAGCCTGTTTGCATTGAGGAGCATGAATTCAAGGTCAAGAAACTCTGTACACAATAGAACACTCATAAGGAAATTAAACAACATGCTACTGAATGATGAATGGATCATTAAAAATTAAATGGAAATTAAAAATATTCTTGAAATAAATGAAAATGAAAACAACATATCTGAATCTATGAGATACAGCAAAAGCAATATTAAGAGGGAAGTTTATAGCACTAAGTGCTTACAACAACAAAAGAGAAATGTTTCAAATTAAAGATCTAATGATGCATTTTAAAGTCTTAGAAAAATAAGAACAAACTCAAAATCGTATGAGATGAGAAATAATAAGGATCAGAGCAAAAAATTAGATTGAAGTAAAAAATACAAAAGATCAACAAAGCAAAATGTTCTTTTTTGAGAAGATACACAAAATAGGTAAGCCTTTAGTCAGAATAACAAAGAAAACAGAAAAATTCAAATAAAAGAAACGAAAAAGGAGGCATTACAACTGACAGCACTGAAATACAGAGGATTAAAAGAAATTAATTTAAAGAATTAGATACTAATAAATTGGAAAACCTCAAAGCAATGCATAAATCCCTGTATTCATATAACTTACCAACAATCTAAACAGAGCCATCCATAACAAGTTAAATTGAAGCAGTAATCAAAAAACCAGGGCCTGATAGCTTTACTACTGAATTCTACAAAGCATTCAAAGAGGAAGTAACTCCTGTACTCTTCAAACTATTCCAAAAATGTAGAACAGGATGTAACTCTGTCAAACTCTTTATGAGGTCAGCATAACTTTTATACCAAAACCAAACAAAAACACAACACAAAAAGAAAACTACAGACCTAAAACCTTAATAAATATAGATGCAAAGATTCTCAACAACATATTAGCAAATGAATCCAAAATCACATCAAAGAGATCACACATAACAGTCCAGTGGAATTTATCCCAAAATGCAATGTATTTTAACATTTGCAAATCAATGTCATAAATCACATAAAGAAAATGAAGAACAACTGCCCTGTAGTATGCCCTGAAATCTGGGATTGTGATGCCTCCGGCTTTGTTTTTGTTGCTTCTGATGCCTAGCTTTCTTTTCCTCCTGGTTTGTGTTCAAGCAGACCAGAGGATGCAAGTCAAGGGAGTGCCCAAGTCCCATCTCTAATCTTCAGTGGCCTGAACTACAAGTCTATAGTCACAGGCATGTTCTGTAGTAGTTTTTCTAAGGTAGACAATGCCCATGAGCAAAATTACATTCTCACTTTAAAACTTTCTTTCCCTTTGGTCTGAAAGGGAGGTTTTTTCTACTTACTGTTTACTTTGCTGATGGCGAAGTAAATCTAGCTATGAGATTATAATTTATGCTCTTATTTTGGCTATGCTATTACAGAAAAATGTTAACCATCTCTTTTATAAGGTCTAAAGATTAAATTGTGCGTTCTACAGATTCCTTCATAATAGAATTAGTTTCCTACCTTGAGGAGAATAGAGAAATCTTCTTTATGTCTTTTTACAGTTTTTGATTTAAAGTCTGATTTTTCAGGATAGCTACAACTGCTCACTTTTGGTTTCAATTTACCTGGTATATCTTTTTCCAACCTTTCACTTTCAGTTTGTGTCTATCTTTGTTTGCAAGGTAATTTTTGTATAGGCAGCATATAGTTGCATCATGGTTTTTTATCCATTCAGCCAGCCTAAGTTTTGGTTGATGGATGTAATGTATTTATATTTAAGGTTAGTATTGGTATATAAGAACTTAAGACCCATCATTTTGTTGATTGGATAATGATTCCACTCCCTCTATTAGTGAATTTTGTGGTGTCCTGTGTTTTATGATATTTACTTCTAGTACAGGACACCCTTCATATTTCTTGTAGGGCTGGACTGATGGTGGTAAGTTTTTTCAGTTTTTGTTTATCTGTAAAATACTTTATTTCTCTTTCATTTATTTTAAAAGATTTATTTATTTGAGAGGTAGAGTTACTGATAGACAGTCAGAGAGAAAGGTCTTCCATCTGCCTGCTTACTCTCCAAAGGGCTGCCACAGCCTGAGCTGAGCTGATTCAAAGCCAGGAACCAGGAGTTTCTTCCAGGTCTCCCACACAGGTGCAGTGCCCCAAGTTCAAACCATCTTCTACTGCATTCCCAGCCCATCAGCAGGGAGCTCGATCAAAAGTGAAGCAGCCAGGATTGAAACTTGATGGAGGCTTAACCTATTATGCCACAGTGCCAGCTCCTCTCCTTCACTTTTTTTAAAGGTTTTATTTATTTATCTGAGAGGTAGAGCTACAGACAGTGAGAGGGAAAGGCAGAGAGAAAGGTCTTCCTTCCTTTGGTTCACTCCCCAAATGACTGCAACGGCCGGAGCTGCGCTAATCCTAAGCCAGGAGCCAGGTGCTTCTTCCTAGTCTCCCATGCGGGTGCAGGGGCCCAAGCACTTGGGCCATCTTCTACTGCTTTCCCAGGCCACAGCAGAGAGCTGGACTGGAAGAGGAGCAGCTGGACAGGAGCAGGCATTAATATAGGGTGCCAGCGCCACAGGTGTACAATTAACCTACTGCGCAATGGCACCGGACCCGCCCCTCCTCCACTTTTAAAGAATATCTTCACATGATATAATCTTCTTGGTTGGAAATTTTGTTTCTTTTAAAACTTTGAATCTGTCATCCCACTCTCTTCTGGCCTGTAGGGTTTCTGCTGAGAAGTCTGATTTTAATCTAATTGGTTTTCCTTTATATGTAACTTGGCACTTTTACTGCCTTTAAGATTCTCTCCTTGTCTTATCCACCCCATAAAAAAGAAGGAATGAGTACACCAGATAGCAGACATCATCATGGAGACACAGGAGACATGAAGAAGCAAGGTAGCACGACACCTACAAAAGAACACAATACTTCTGTAGAATTAGATCATGAACTGAAGGAAACCTATGAAATGACAAATACAGAATTCAAAATAATGATCGTAAGGAAATTCAACAAGATGTTGGAGAATACAGATAGATTAAAGAAATGAGGAAATCAATGAGTGTCATGAGTGGCATTATTACTAAGGAGATAGAACTCATTAAAAGAAACAAATAGAAATTTGGGAAATTAAATATTCAATCTGTGAAATAAAAAATATGGTTGAGAGCTGTAATACCAGAATAGACCAAGCAGAGGAAAGAATATCTGACCTTGAGGACAAGAATTTTAGAATAACCCAATCAGACAAAACTAAAGAGAAAAGAATTAAAGAGCATGAAGAAAGTCTTCATGAAATATGGGATACCATTAAATGACCAAATATTTATATTATAGGTGTTCCTGAAGGAAAATAAAGGGAAAAAGGCATTGAGAACCTGCTAAATGAAAACATAGTTGAAAATTTCCCAGGTCTCAAAAGAAACATAGTCATCCAGATACAAGAAGCTCAAAGAACCCCAAGCAGACTCAACCAAAAAAGATCTTCCCTAAGCCTTTTTATTTGTAATATTTACTTATTTATTTATTTATTTGAAAAGCAGAGGGACACAGGGAAAGGGAGAGACAGATCTTCCATATGATAGTTCACTCTCCAAATGGTTAAACCAGACCAGAACTGCAGGCACATTAGCATGGAAAGAAGCAGAGCACTTTAATCTGTGTTATGCCTTTGCGACTAGTGGTGACTTAACCTGCTGTGCCACAGCACTAGCCCCTCTTCTTGTCTACTCATGCCATCTGTTTATTCTTTGCAAATAATGATTATATTTTTATTTCTATAATTTACATTTGTTTTGAGAGAGGTCCTCCATCCACTGGTTCACTCCCCAAATGGCTGCAACAGCTGAAGATGTGCCAATCTGAAGCCAGGAACCAGGAGTCTTTTCCGGGTCTCCCATGCTTGTGCAGGGGCCCAAGGACTTGGGCCATCCTCCACTGCTTTCCACACTTGATCTTAGCCAAAAAGCCTCCACTGCTTTCCCAGGCCATAGTAGAGAGCTGGATCGGAAGTGGAGCAGCCGGGACTTGAACCGGCGCCCTTATGGGATGCCAGCACTGCAGGAGCCAGCTTTACCTACTACACCACAGCGCTGGCCCCTTTCCTTTATCTCTTTAGCCATCTAAAACATACATTAAATTTTTTGAATAAATTTTTGTGATCTATAATTCTTTTTTTGGGAATTCTCCCATTTAAGATTTTCAACTTTCATAGAAGTTCTTTTCCTTATGTGATGTTTAACTTTTCATCAAGAAGTGGTGGTTATTTTCTATAGGAGTTTTCTGTAGCAGTTCAGAACTCTGTGTTATAAAGTTATGCTTGCATAGTTTGGAGTTTGCCTCTGCCAAAGCGTTGCCAGTTGCACTGGTCAAGGACAAGTTTTTGGAGACAATTTTCTACATTGACGTCCCCCTGCATTATAAGTAATGGGACGTCAGACCCCAGCTTTCTCTTGCAACTTGAAGACCTGCTGGTTCCAATATATTTATGCTTGATTTTTTTCCCATCTGTGCTCATTCAATAGTGATTAAAGTTCATCTAGTTTACTTTTTTTTTTTTTTGCTGAGACAGGCCTTCAACATTAATTCAAAGGATTCATTAGCAATTCTCTATGTCCAATAGACCTTAATCCTTACCCTCTGCCTCCTACATTTGGCCACTAAATTATTAGCTCCTATCTGGACCCTATATCACAGATTCTATCTTTCTTAATATTCTCCTATTAGCTCTGGCTCTGAATTAATTCTACATCTGAGGCACATAGAATTTTTTCATTTTTGCTTTCAAAATTATAGAAATAGGCCGGCACCGCGGCTCACTAGGCTAATCCTCCACCTTGCGGCGCCAGCACACCTGGTTCTAGTCCCAGTCGGGGCACCGGATTCTGTCCCGGTTGCCCCTCTTCCAGGCCAGCTCTCTACTGTGGCCCGGGAGTGCAGTGGAGGATGGCCCAAGTGCTTGGGCCCTGCACCCCATGGGAGACCAGGAGAAGCACCTGGTTCCTGCCATCGGATCAGCGCGGTGCGCCGGCCGCAGCGCGCCAACCGCGGTGGCCATTGGAGGGTGAACCAACGGCAAAAGGAAGACCTTCCTCTCTGTCTCTCTCTCTCACTGTCCACTCTGCCTGTCAAAAATAAATAAATAAATAAATAAAATTTTAAAAATTATAGAAATAATTTGAATTTTTTGTGTTTCATACATCATTTTAATGTGTTTAGAACTGGTGAGTTGGGATGGAAATGAGTGGTGCTTCCACATTAGAAAGTGCAACCATATTTACTATTTCCACCACAAAGTCTTTATATATGATGTTACTTCTACCTTGAATTCTTTATTTTTCCTATTTTGCCAAGATGACTTCTTTTTTTTTTTCACATTTTATCTCAAATCCAATCATTTCATGAAAAATTTCCCATAATAGATCAGGTATCCCCATTATAGATGCTTGTAGTAGCAGATTTATATTTCTTCAACAATACTTATAGTAAAAGCAACATTATAATAACCAGTGGGAATATTTTATGAATGTTTTCTCTCTACCAGTAGACTATAAACTTTATGAGGGCAAGTACCATGTATTTTGTTCATAATAGCATTCTTAGAACTGTGAATAACACTCAGAGACTATTCCATAAGCTCACTGAAAAAAGAACTTAAATTAATGTAGTGTGCATACAGATGACGTATTCAATATCTCTACATCTCATTTTATCCAATTTTCAGTCTCCTTTAATTTTTAGAATGATTTGGATAAAGGTAGAAGTGGCTTTTCCTTCATTACTTAATACTAGGTAAGCAATTTAAGGGAGATTATCATTACAACTACATTTCTTTCTCTTTTTTTGTATTTAAAAGCAAGATTTATTTAAGTCAGAGATCTCCAGCCAGAGTGGTGGTTGGGGAGGGGGGGGTGCTCAAAAGAGTAGGGTTTTTAAGCACAATTTTGAAAGAAAAAAAGAACAACTGATAATCACTATTTAAGGTGAGGACAAAGCCATCAAAAGACCTGATTTGTAATTTTATTTGCCCTGTAGGGCCTGCACATAAAACAAAAGCCCTGGGAAGTGAGGGATAGGTAACTTGTTTTCATAATAATCTGTGAGCTCAGGAGGATGGAATTGCCACTCTCTTGCTATTCTCAATAAGATTGGCAGCTCCCAAACAGTGAGGCAGGCACTTTTGACCTTGCTAAAAATAACTTTTGGGGAAGCAAGCATTTTGTACCCTTAACTTCCACTGGGACCAACCTGACTGTTTATTAATCTATCTGACCTCATTTCTATCATTATTTTAAAGATTCTATTGAACTTGAGGAGCACATAGATATTTTTAATTTGTTTTGTTTCATCTGGTTTAACAACAATACTGAAGTAAAAAATCCATCACAATCAAGAATTTAAAATAAACTGAAAGTATGTCATTGTAAAAATTAAAGGAAAAATAAGAAAGGGAGAAGGAGGGAGGGTGGGCATATGGACAGGAGAGAGAATAAGGTGGGAAGTATCATTATGCTCTTACATCTGTTTACATGAAATACATGGGATTTTTCACCTTATACAAATAAAAAATTAAAATATACTATGGGTTTCTGGTCAAGATGGACAGTTTTACCTTCTTTCCAGAAACAGCTAAATTTAGAAGATAGATATATATGACACTGAATTTTTGTAAAAATTTTATAATCAAGCAATAGACTAAGAAAAGGAAATATAAAAAGTAAGTCCTAGGAGTGCCTCCATCTTAGTTCTTGGAGAGCAATTATAGAAGTGATGTAAGGAAGTGGTTGAACTCAGATGGAGCTTATCAGTTTCCCAAAGTTGAGGATACAGTTATCAGAGTCTGAGGAGAACAAGGGGAATAAAATTCACAGTGCAGAGTGCTGAAGGAAAGACAATTTCCCATCAAGAGAATCTCAGGAATATACAGAGGTATACCTCCACTAAAATTTCAGCTCAATATTCACCAGAACATGCTTGTGAGGAAATCGCCGGAACATAAAAGCAATTAAAAAACAAACAGAGAGAAGAGTTTCTGGTGCTTATGTTGCATAAAATGCTTGTGTACACAGAGTTAGGAAAAAGTGCCTGTTCCCACGAGTCAGTCTGGAAAAACCTCAAGATTTGTGATACTTTGTATTGACCACCTAGAGGTGCCTTGCCCCAGTTGTAGGGAATAATTAGATCTAGACTGAGAACTCTTCTACTTTTAGTAAATCTTTAAAACAAGGACCAAAACAATAAAAGTTATCTTCCAAGCAAGTTAACTGTGTCATAGAACAATACTCAAGAATAACTATAGGAATTCAAAAATATTCAATACCCAACAAGGTTAAATAAACAAATTCTGAAATCTAATAAAAGCACTTGGCATAAAAATAGCATAAAAACAAAATATGAGGTCAGGTGCAGCATTGCAACACAGTGGGTTAAACTGTCACTTGTGATGCCTACATGCAATATCAGAGTGTCTGTTCATTTCCTGGCCTCTCTGTTTTCAACCCAGCTCTCTGTTAAAGCACCTAGGAAAGCAATGGAAGCTGGCCCAAGTACTTGAACCCCTGCCACCCATATGGGACACTGGATGGAGTTCTGGGCTCCTGACTTTGTGCTGGCCTGGTTCTGGCTGTTGCAGCAATTTGGGAAGTAAACCAGCAGATGGAAGATATTTCTACCCCTTCCTCTCTGTCTCATTCTGACGTTCAAATAAATAAATCCTTAAAAATCTTTATCTTCTCTCTGCGAGTGAGATCCCAGTGGAAAGAACGGGGCCATCAAAGAAGGAGGTACCATTCTCTGAAGGGAGGAGAGAACTTCCACTTTGACTATGACCCTGTTGGAATAAGATCGAAGTCGGCGAACCCTAAAGGCGTCCATAACCTTGGCAACTCATGACTAGAGCCTAGAGAGATTACTGACGCCATAAACAAGAGTGTCAAATTGTTAAGTCAACAACAGGAGTCACTGTGTACTTACATCCCATGTGGGATCTGTCCTTAATGTGTTGTCTAATGTGAAGTGATGCTATAACTAGTACTGAAACAGTATTTTTACACTTTGTGTTTCTGTGTGGGTGCAAACTGATGAAATATTTACTTAGTATATACTGAATTGATCTTCTGTATATAAAGATAATTGAAAATGAAAAAAAAACCTGGTGTTAAATTGGAAATTGCATAAAAAATTAATTAATTTTTTAAAAAATCTCATGTAGGATCTCTGTCTTTAATGTGCTGTACACTGTTATTTAATGCTATAACTAGTACTCCAACAGTATTTTTCACTTTGTGTAGCTATGTGGGAGCAAACTGTTGAAATCTTTGCTTAATATATACTGAACTGATCTTCTGTATATAAAGAGAATTGAAAATGAATCTTGATGTGAATGGAAGGGGAGAGGGAGCGGGAAAGGGGAGGGTTGCAGGTGGGAGGGAAGTTATGGGGGGGAAGCCATTGTAATCCATAAGCTGTACTTTGGAAATTTATATTCATTAAATAAAAGTTTTAAAAAAATCTTTATCTTCTGTTCAAATAAAATAAATATATAAATAAAATTCTAGAATAGTATAAAAGTTGAAAATTTGAAAAAGTACTAAATAAGTGAAAATTAATTCATGTTCATGGATCTGAAGACTTAATAAAATATCAATATCACCTGTGGAGGGGGGGAGAGGGAGAGTGGGAGAGAGGAGGAGGGGGAGGCAGGCGAGGGGGAGAGGAGAGAATATCTTCCATCCACTGATTCATTCCCCATATGGCCACAACAGTCAGAGCTGAACCAGGCTAAAGCCAGGAGACAGGAACTCCATCTTGGTCTCCCACTTGGGTAGCAGGGACCTAAGTACACTGGCCATCCTCGACTGCCTTCCCAGGAGAATTAGAGGAAAGCTGAACTAGAAACGATGTAGCTGGTACTCAAAATGGCACTCTGATATGTGATGTCAGTGTGGCAAGTGGTGGCTTAATTTGCTGTGTGACAACATTGCCCACTTACTCCCTAATATTAAGATGTTCTTTCGTAGGTGAGAATGGTGACATGAATCTGGGTGGAGTTTCGGCAATGTTTGTTATTCTCCCGCAGCATCAGCTGGAACGGAGTATTTTTAGTAGTTTCCCTGATATTCATCATGATTGCATGGTCTAAGCCCTGTAGGAAAAGCCTACAAGAAGGTATTAACCCTCATGGTCAGCCTTCAGGGACTTCACACTATCATGGGTGTCCACTCTCTAGCCCTCTAAAAATTAGTGAAAACTTTTCTAGCTGCATCTTCTTACCAAGTTGTTTGCTCTCATAGAAGTCTGCACCAGGTGAGAAAATGCTCTGGTTCTAATCCTCCTTACAGCCACCTAAGTCTTCATGTATATTAAGCTTTTATTTTTCCCCTGTGATTTCAGTTCTTTCCTAATGGGGTAAAAAGCATTTTACATATATATATATATATATATATATATATATATGTGTGTGTGTGTGTGTGTGTGTGTGTGTGTGTGTATTTTCTTATAATATGAGACTGAGATTCAGTCTTGCTAGTCCAATATGAAACCAGAACTCTGGCTGTCTTGGATTGTGGCAAAATAAAGGAAACTAGAGAGGAGAGGATGGATAATGGGAGGAAGGATAAAGGCTGTGTGGACTCGAATGATGGTAAAATTAAGTGGCTGGCAAGAGAAAGAGTGACTGAGTCTCTAACTTTTGTCTAATTTAACTCAAGATAAATTTGATTGGGTTTCTGTTTCTGGCAGTAGAATTTACCTTAGCTAATACACCTGCTTTACCATTTCTGGGTTCTACTTTTCGGTGCCATAATGAGTGTTTAGGGAGGGACCGGCCCCTCTCTGTGTCTCTATCCAGTGACTGGTTCCCATTCATCTTGCTATCCCAGCAGTGACTCATGTCGCACATTCTTTAACTTTTTCAACAGCCTGGATTTGGGCTACTTGCACAATTATTTATTGTTTGCTGAAATCTTTTAAGAAAGTTATCACCTTTAATAGAATGGAAGCTATTATTTTATATGAAAAATTTTTCCCATTTGTGTTATGAATGATAATAACTATCTCCTCAACAGCTATTATATGCTGAGTGCGGGGTAATAAACAGAAACATATTATAGTGTTTAACTGGATGAGTGGAGGATGTTAAACTTAATCAGAAGGGAAAATTTAAGAGAAAATTTTATCTGGTTCCCAGATACTCTTGATATTTCTACACCTCTGTGTAGAAATGCAGTTAGTAATTGGAATTCCCTCATAAAGCATCATAACTCTTCCAAGTGATAACTTATAGGGATTGGAATCACATGAAAAAACAGTGATTTGCGGCCGGTGCCGCGGCTCACTAGACTAATCCTCTGCCTGCAGCGGGTTCTAGTCCCAGTTGGGGCACCGGATTCTGTCCCGGTTGCTCCTCTTCTAGTCCAGCTCTCTGCTGTGGCCCGGGAAGGCACCGGATTCTGTCCCGGTTGCTCCTCTTCTAGTCCAGCTCTCTGCTGTGGCCCGGGAAGGCAGTGGAGGATGGCCCAGGTCCTTGGACCCTGCACCAGCATGGGAGACCAGGAGAAGCACCTGGCTCCTGGCTTCAGATCGGCACAGCGCACTGGCTGCAGTGCACCAGCCGTAGCGGCCACTTGCTGGGTGAACCAACGGAAAAAGGAAGACCTTTCTCTCTGTCTCTCTCTCTCTCACTAACTCTGCCTGTCCAAAAAAAAAAGGAGCTGTTCCTTATTTTTTCTTAGAGCTTTTTCAGTTTCAGGTCTTATGTTTAAGTCTTTAACCCATTATGAGTTAATTATGAATTACTTTTCATGTACGATGTAAAGTAATGATCAAAATCCAATTTTTTGCATGTACACTATTTACTAAAGACTATGCTTTCTGTATTTCATATTCTTGGCAGACTTTGTCAAAGATTAGTTGGTTATATATATATAAAATTTTTATGTGCTCCATCTCTCTCTCTCTCTCTATATATATATATATATGGACATAGATATGCATAAATCTATATCTATATATATTCTATATATATATATAATCCATACATTCTCTATATCCTTATATATAGAGAGAGACAGATATTGATACATATATTCTATAGATACACACATATCTATATATATTCCATTACTATATCTTTTTGGTTAATGTAACTACCTGATGCCTCTAGCCATGTTCTTTCTGAAGATTAATTTTATTTTCAGGGCAACATCGTGGTGCAGCAGGTAAAGCCACCACCTGCGATGTTAGCACGCCATATGTGTGCCAGTTCATGTTCCAGCTGATCCACTTTTGATCCAGCTCTTTGCTAATGTCCTGGGAAAAGCAGCAAAAGATGTCCCAAGTGCATGGGCCCCAGCCACCCATGTGGGAGACCCGATAAAGCTCCTGGCTTCTGGCTTTGACCCCTGGCTGTTGCAGCCATCTTGGGAGTAAGCCAGCATATGGAAGATTCTCTCTCTCTCAGTCTCTCTCTCTCTCATTATGACTTTCAAATAAATAAATAAATCTTTAAAATATTACTTTCATTTTCGTTATTTGGGTTACTTTATGACTCTATATGAATTATATATCACTGTGCTTTCTATTTCTGTGAAAATTGCATTTGGAATTTTGATACAAATGGAATTTTATCTATAAATTGATTTGAGTAATATTTTCATTTTACCAAAGTTAATTCTTCCAACCCATGGTCATAAATTGTTGTTCTACAAGAGACTCATTTTAGATCTAAGGTCACAAATATAGGTTACAAGCAAAACGCTGGAAAAGTTGTTCTGTGAAAATAGCAACCGGACTAGATCTAGAATACTTATACCATCAGACAAAATAGACATAATGTAAAAACGTTGCAAGATCAGCATGTGATCACAATCTGCCAGTGAGAGTACCAAGAAAGCTGTGACTGGTGCCTGGCCACAGTAGTTGGTTCTCATGTGGGCATACAACTCACCTTAAAATATTCACACCTTTTTTTTTTTTTTTTTTTTTTTTTTTTTTTTTTTTTGACAGGCAGAGTGGATAGTGAGAGAGAGAGACAGAGAGAGAGACAGAGAGAAAGGTCTTCCTTTTTGCCGTTGGTTCACCCTCCAATGGCCTGCTGCGGCCAGCACATCTCGCTGATCCGAAGCCAGGAGCCAGGTGCTTCTCCTGGTCTCCCATGCGGGTGCAGGGCCCAAGCACTTGGGCCATCCTCCACTGCCTTCCCGGGCCATAGCAGAGAGCTGGCCTGGAAGAGGGGCAACCGGGATAGAGTCCGGCATCCCAACCGGGACTAGAACCCGGTGTGCCGGCGCCGCAAGGTGGAGGATTAGCCTGTTAAGCCACAGCGCCGGCCAAAATATTCACAACTTTTTTAAGAACAATTGCTGGAGTTATTGAGAAAGAGTTTTTAAACCGGCATGATGCATTCCTGCATGATGCATTCCACACTGGCAAAAACTTACCTGAAAAGACAGCCAAAATAGTAACAGAAGTACTATAAAATAGAAATGAAACAAAGGAGAGATAGAGGTAGTGATTTAGAGACAGGGCTAGAGATACAGATGGAGAGGAAGAGAGGTGATAAGCAAACTGAAGATTTTGTACAAAATGTTGGATGGAAACAGTTCTACAGCTTAAAATTTTGTGTTTGTACATTTCAATTATATCAACCAATAAATACCCCTCCTCCTATTCCCCATTGACTAATTTAAAAGTTGATTTTCATCACTTGCAACTTACAGAATACAGACTAACACAACTTGCCAAAAGAATTTGTTCACACTTTCTTGTCAGTACATTTGCAGTAGACTTCAACATTTTCAAAATTTCTGGAGGGTGAGAATTACATAACCTGAGATTTAGTTTCCTTTCCCTAAGACTCTTATTCTTCTTAATTATCATAAAAGTGAACTGAATGGTTTTGTAACTCTTCTGCACTTGACCATTCTGTTTCTACCATTTTACATGAAATTTCTTTGGAAGGTGTAATTTGTTGTGCATAATTATTATAAGGGAGACCAATCTTTGAACTTGGTGATCCCCCCCCCAAACCATTCATGTGTTATATACAATTCATTTTATACTTTATAGAGAAAAAATATGAGGATCAGAGAGGAAAGTCACTTGTCTATATACTCACTTAGGTTCAATTTCCCATGTCCTACCTCTTAGTTCCAGAACATTCTCTTTCTACATTGCCCTGAGTTTGCAATTGTCATTATTCTTTCTCTCTGATTCTTGCCAGGTCCCATGAAAATAAGCTTCAAGGAAAACTCTTTATGGTAGCTTTATGGTTGGTGTTTAGCCATAAAAGGGAAAGCACAAGGCCACTCCTCAAAGACAAGTGAGAACTGGTCTTAGAAAAAGGTATTGTACTCTCCTTGCGTTGGGATTGCAAGCCACTTAAATGAATTTGTATGGTTTTATTGATTCGTACTCTTGCTTCTCTGATAAGTTCCCTCGTCCCCATTTCTGCTACTCTTAATTTTAGTTTAGACTTTCATCATGTCTTGTTGGTATTACTGCAAAAGCCTCTTCACTGATCTCCCTTTCTGTTACATCTTATTCTCTGATCAATCTCTGCACTGGACTAAAGTGATTTTTCTTCAGTACAATATGACCTTATCACTCCCATGTTTTAATGAGCCTATGGTTATCCATAACATATGTGAGAAAGCCTAAACTCTTCTTATAAATATTGAGGGTTTCTTTAGTTTTGTCCCAGACTGTCTTTCCAGAATAATTCTTTTTTTTAAAGAGATTTATTTATATTTTTTATTTTAAAGGTAGATTTTGGGAGAGAAAGGGGGAGAGGGAGAGAGAAAGATCTTCTATCTGCTGATTCATTCCCCAAATGGCCACAATGGCTGGAGCTGGACTGATCTGAAACCAAGAGCCAGGAGCTTCTTGCAGGTCTCCCAGATGGCTGCAGGGGCCCAAGGACTTGGGCTATCCTCTGCTGCTTTCTCAGGAGCATTAGCAGGGAGCTGGACCGGAAATAGCACATTCAGGACTTGAAATCAGTGTCCATATGGGATGCCAGCATTGCAGGTCACAGCTTTACCCAGTACACGGCAGTGCAGGCCCCCAGAAAAATTCTTTATTTTTTTAAAAAAGGATTTATTTATTTATTTATTTGAAAGGCAGAGGCACAGAGAGAGGAAGGGAAAGGTCTTCCATACACTGGTTCAGTCTCCAGGTGGCCACAATGGCCGGAGTTGAGCCAATCCGAAGCCAGGAGCCAGGAGCTTCTTCCAGGTCTCCCATGCTGGTGCACGGGCCCAAGGACTTGGGCCATCTTCTACTGCTTTCCCAGGCCATAGAAGAAAGCTGGAACGGAAGTGGAGCAGCCAGGTCTCAAACTGGAACCCATATGGGATCCTGGCACTGCAGGTGGCAGCTTTAGCCGCAACGCCACAGCACCAGGTCCTGAGAATAATTCTTAAAACTACTATATACTGCAGTCAAATAGCATCGTACATGATGTGGCTCATGTACTCAATCTTTCTTATATTCATAACTAGAATGCAGTTCTTCCACTGCTTTTGTTGCTTGACAAGCTCTTTTTTAGCCTTCAAGTTCCAGTTCAATTCTTACACATTTCTGAACATTTTACTCTTGAAAATGTCTCTTAATTCTTTCTCTCTTTCTCATTGACACTCCCATACCACAAACTCTCATCAGTCCTCACCTGTAACAGTTTCCTAATACTCTAACTCCATACTCTGCTCCAAAGTAACTAATCTAAATCACAACTGAATCTAAATTTCATTTACTTTCTAAATCACAAGTGTATCTTCTTTAAAATCCTTTCAGTGCTTGTCTCATTGCATAGAGAAAAATCCAGACATCTTTAACTGTAACTGAAGCAGATACAATTTTATCTGCTTAAATGTTAGAAATTAACACAAAATGTAGTTAATTCATTAGTTCATTTATTCAATAATTGAATCCTATGTGTATAAAACAATATTCTTTCAATTGGTAGTCCAAATTAGAAAAGTCTCTACTTTTCAGTAACTTACATTCTGAGGTATAGAAATGGAGGGAGAGTGGTAGTAGGCAGACAAATCAATATATAGTATATCCAGTTCTGATGAGTGACAAATATAAACACAAATAAGGATATAGGGCATAGGGACTCCATCCTTATCAACTGACCAGAGAAAGATTATCCAAAGAGGAATCACTTGAAAGTGAAAGGAGTGAGAGATCAGGTCATCTGAATATACATGGAAGAACATTTCAGGCAAAGGGAATTACATGTTGAAAGTTCCAGAGTTGTTAGGGCGCATGGTATATTCAAGAAGCATTAAAGAAGTCAGTTTACTAGAAAGGAGAAAGAGCAGAAAGGAACAGTGCAAATGAAGAGACACGGAGGTGGGGGTGGGGAGGAACCCAGATCATTCAGGATGTTATACGCCATGGTGATACCTTTGGACCTTATTGCAAGAACATGTAGAAAAGATTGGAGATTTTTTGTCTTAGAAATGAGGTGATCTATCTCGTTTTGCAGATATCTGCCATGGGAGCAATGTGTTATAGTGAAGCAGGAGTGGAAGCTGGGCGAGGTGGCAGTGGGGAAGAGGGGTCATGAAGGGTGTACTTAGATAGTCCAGATTTAATTTGTGGTAAAAAAGGCTCCAGTGGGAAAAAAAAGTGAAAATCACAGCTATACCTAGACAAAAATCTCATCTTCTCTTTTTATGATATTTTATAGATCTCCTTTAAATATACATTTATATCTATAATTACATATAAATTATATATATATATATATATATATATATATATACACACACACATAATGTTCATTTAATCTTAAAAACCTCTCTGTTGGCCGGTGCCGTGGCTCACTTGGCCAATCCTCCACCTGCGGCACTGGTACCCCAGGTTCTAGTCCCAGTTGGGGCACCAGGTTCTATCCCAGTTGCTCCTCTTCCAGTCCAACTCTCTGCTGTGGCCCGGGAAGGCAGTGGAGGATGGCCCAAAGTGTTTGGGCCCTGCACCCGCATGGGAGACCAGGAGGAAGCACCTGGCTCCTGGCTTTGTAGTGGTACAGTGCCAGCCGTATTGGCCATTTTGGGGTGAACCAATGGAAGGACTCTTTCTCTCTGTCTCTCTATCTCACTGTCTAAATCTGCCTGTCAAAAAAAATTCTCTGTGAGGCAGACATTCCAAAAATACTCCATTACATACATGACAAAATTGGGTTCCAGAGAGATGACATGACTTCCTCAAGGTCATAAAGCATTGTCAGTATCAGAGCTGGTATCCAAACTCTTTCCCTGACACCTCAACTGCCTCCTATCCTAATGAGTAGGATAAAGCAACACCAGTCATCAATGAGATGGCAGATATATTTAGGAGATCATTCTCAGGAGGATATTTGGAACCCTCCTTCAAAAGATAGGCATTAGGAGATACAAAATAAAATGGGGACACAGGACTCTCCAGCAACTCCCTCCCCAAAGAAATATCAATAAGCACAACTTTCAATGCTTGGGAATATACTAACAAAACCCAAAACTAGCTGAAAGATGATAGCATCAGGTTGTAGAACTAGAATAAGAAAAGAGATTCTGGGGCAGGTACTGTGATAGACTAAGCCTGCAGTGCCAGCATCCAACACAGGTGCTGGTTCAAGTCATCTCTGCCCTTCTTCCGCTCCAGCTCTCTGCATAACCTGGGAAAGCAGTACAAGATGGCCCAAGTCCTTGGGCCCCTGCACCCATGTGGGAGACCTGGAAGAAGCTCCTGGCTCCTGGCTTCAGATTGGCCCAGCTCCGGCCATTGCGGCCATTTGGGGAGTGAACCAGCAGATGGAAGACCTCTCTCTCTATCTCTCCCTCTCTCTCTTACTCTACTTCTCAAATAAACAAATAAAATCCTTAAAAGGAGAGACTTTGAAGAAGATAGTAACAATAGTTTTATATCACCTATGTCACCCCTTCCCCAAACAAAGACAGCATAGTGGACAGAGAGATTTTGTCCATTTGGGAAAAAAAGAAGAATATGATTATAAGACATTTCTTTGGACCCTCCACAGTAAAACCCAGCACCAAAAAGCCCCCCAGAGCCCCAGGCTATATAGGCTGATACCTGTTTAATGAACCTCCAGATATAACCCAGCACCAGGAAGGATCTTACAGTCTCAGGCTTTCAAGCATGGGAGAAAGATTCAATTTCTAGTCTTTCCCAGTATCATACTGACTGCAATATATCTGGAATTTGGGCCCACTCCTGAACTACCTGTCAGCTATAATGGCCCCGGGCTTCAACATTACACCAGTTCCTATGACCTTAGGCTTTTGGCTTGTCTCAACCAGCCGCTGAAGCCCCTGGTCTCAGACTCATGCCATATGGCTTTCCCAGAATCTGAATAGTTCTGATCATTGACGGGATTTGTCAAGCAAAGACAGTCTATGAAGACTGGAATAAGTGTCTGCTGCTTAAATTGAATAGATATTGATGTAGAATCACAAAATTCAAGAACAATCAGGGACAAATGACATTACCAAAGGGACAAAATAAAATGTTAATAAAATGGACAAGCGAAAACTCCCTGGTGAAAAATTTCAAAATAGATGTTTTACAAAAGCTTAGTGAGCTTTAAGAAGATACAGAAAAACTCAACAGAGAGATTGAAATATTTTGACAAATCTTGAGACTTATGAGCCAGCATCCAAAGGACAAATATTCAGGTTCTGGAAGCTCAGGGAGAAGAGAACCAATAGGGTATAAACATTTAAAAATTAATTGATATGCATGTAATATTTGAATTTATTTATGCATTACAGTAGTATTACTTGATACATGTATAAAATGTGATATGATCACATCATTTCTATGTGGTGAAAAATTTCAGTCTTCTGTTCTATTTCTTTTGAAATGTGTACTTAATCGCCACATACTATAATTGCCCTGCAGAGTTATAGACTGTCAGAATTAATTGTGACCCTCTAACTATATTTGGTTATTATTATCCACTTTTCTATCCGCCTTAATCTTCCCAGTCTCTATGAACTCTATTTTACTCTACGTTTGTGTTATAGAAATTAGTTAGAAAATGTGGTATTTTTCTTTCAGTGTCTGACTTATTTCACTTAATAGAATGACTTCTAATTGTATCCATGTTCACACAAAAATAGGATTTTATCCTTTTTTATAACCAAATAATATATTTGTGTATGTATATAAACACACTATTAATCCATTCATCTCTTGATGGACATCATAATTGATTCAATATCTCTGTTATGAATAGTACTATAATACACGTGGAACTTCAGGTATTTCTTTGAATATACACACAGGAGCAGGATTTCTGGATCACATGCTAGTTGTATTTTCAGTGTTTTGAGAAGCATCATACTGTTTTCAATAATGGTCATATAATTTGCATACTCACCAACAGTATATAAGACTTTCCCTTAAATCAAAAAATTCCTGGAAATGAATGGAGATAACAACACAACATATCCAAAATTATGGGATATAGCAAAAGCAGTGTTAAAAGAAAAGTTTATAGCAATTGGTGCCTGCATCAAGAAATTGGATAGGCATCACATAAATGAGCTATCAGTTCATCTCAAGTACCTAGAAAAATAACAACAAACCAAACCCAAAATTAGTAGGAGGAAAGAAATAATTTGTGGGGAAATTAGGCACACGTGGCAATTCAAAGATGGCGCCCAAAGGAAGTAAGGTGGGCAGTACCCAAAGTCGTTTACCACCAAAGCTGATTGGCCGCATAGCATCAGGGGAGGTGACGACAACTGATGACGAGTGTACAGACATATGGCTGGTCCTGTAAAAAGTCGCCCTGTAAAATGACCTTTTAAGTAATTGGTTGGTCCTTAAGCCCTGCCCCAGTAATCATGTGGTCTTGTGCTTTAAAAGGCTTTGCTACATGCCAATAAACCGAGTTCTTGCTTGTTTGACTTGACTCCCCACTGCGTCTGACTGTCTCCCAGATCAGGAGGCTGGGGAACGGGCAAGCGGCGCACTTACCTTTCTTCGGACCCAATCCATCCTCGTTCAGGTGGACTAAGACCCTGCAATAATTAAATGAAAGAATAAACAAAACAGAAACAAAAAATACAAAAGATTAGTGAAATGAAGAGCTGTTTTTTGAAAACTAATCAAAAAAGAGGGAGAAGACCCAAATTAATAAAATCAGGTAAAAAAGGAGATGAAAAATGGATATCATAGAAATAAAAAGAATCATTTGGAATTACTACAAACAGCTATATGCCACAAACTAGAAAATCTAGAAGAAATGGAAAAATTCCTATACACATATAATCTACCAAAATTGAATCATAAAGACATAAAAAACCTAAATAGACCGATAACCAAGACAGAGATTGAATCATTAATAAAGACCCTAACAACAAAGAAAATCCAAGGACAAGATGACTTCACTGCTAAATTCTACCATTCTTCCCCTTTTCATTTTTAATTTTAAAAGATTCAATATGATTTGTAGGTACAAATCCAAGACCATAATAACATCTCTCCTTTCTTTCCTCCCTTCTTTCTTCTACAATGCTAAAATACATATGGAAACACATGAGACCTCAAACAGCTAAAGCAATCTTAACATAAAGCTGGAGGCATCACAATACCACATTTTGAGATATACTACAAGGTAGTTATAATCAAAAACACCCTGGTCCTGGAACATAAATAGACATGTAGATCAATAGAACAGAATAGAAACTCCAGAAATCAATGCATGTGTCTACAACCAATTAATCTTTGACAGAGGATCCAGAAACAATCCCAGGAGAAAGGACAGTCTCCTCAAAAAATGATGCTAGAAAAAATGGATCTCTGAGTGCAGAAGTATGAAACAAGACCTCTACCTTACATCTTATACAAAAATCAACCCAAAATGAATCAAAAATCTAAATCTATGCCCTGATATCATCAAATTACTAGTGGAGAATATTGGAGAAACTCTGCAAGACATTGGCATAACAACTTTTTGGAAAAAACTCCAGAAGCACAGACAATAAAGGCAAAAATAGATAAATGGGATTATATGAAGCTGAGAAGCTTCTACATGGCAAAGGAAACAGCAAAGTGAAAATGCAGCTGACAGAATGGGATAAAATAGTTGCAAACTATACAACTGATAAAAAATTAATATACAGAATACACATATATACATATATATATATAGAGAGAGAGAGAGAGAGCTCAAGAAACTCAACAACAAAACAATCCATTTAAGAAAGAGGCAAAGGACTGCAACAGGAATTTTTCTTTTTTTAATTTTTTTAAAATTATTTACTTGAGAGGTATAGTTATAGACAGGGAGAGGGAGAAACAGGGAGAAAGGTCCTCCATCTGCTGGCTCACCCCTCAAATGGCTGCAATGGCCAGAGCTGGACCAACCCGAAACCAGGAGCCTGGAGACCCTTCCTGGCCCCCGTGTGTGCAGGGAACTAAGAACTTGGGCCATCTTCCATTGATTTCCCAAGCCAATAACAGAGAGCTGGATTGGAAGAGAGCCAGCTGGGACACAAAGTGGCACCCACATGGGATGTTGGTGCTGCAGGCAGAAGCCAAGCCTGCTGTACCACAGTGCCAGCCCCTAAAAATGGGCGAAGTGCCTGAAGAGGTATTTTTCAATAAAGGAAATTCAATTGGCAAGCAGACACATGAGAAAAATGCTCAGGATCACTAGCCATGAGGGAAATGCGAATCAAAACCACAATGAGGTTTTACCTCACCCCTGTTAGAATGGCTTTCATACAAAAAATAATAAACAATAAATGCTGGCAGTGATGGGGAGGGTGGGAAAAGGCATCCTAATCTACTGTTGGTGGAAATGTAAACTATTACAGCTATTGTATATTGGAGATATCTCAGACATGACCCAGCCATCGCACTCCTGGGAATTTATCCAAAGGAAATGAAATCAGTATACGAAAGAGTTATCTTTACCCACATGTTTATTGCAGCTCAATTCACAATAGCTAAGATATGGAATTAACACAGATGTCCATTAAGTGATGACTGGATAAAGAAATTATGGTGTATATATACTATGAGATACTGCTCAGCTGTAAAAATAAATAAAATAAAATGTTGTCTTTTGCAACGAAATGGATGCGACAGGAAACCATTATACTTATGAAATAAGCCAGTCCCAAAAATATGCATACCATATATTTTCCCTGATCTGTGATAACGAGTAGAGAACCTGAAATGTAATGTATAGGAGTGAAATTCACATTTTGAGATTCGGTGATTCTTTACAGTCCTTGTCTCTACTGCTTAGGAACAGTGTTTTGTTTTGTTTTGTTTTTTTAATTTATTTGACAGGTAGAGTTACAGACAGTGAGAGAGAGAGATAGAGAGAAAGGTCTTCCTTCCACTGATTCACTCCCCAAATGGCTGCTACGGACAGCGCTGCGCCGATCCGAAGCCAGGAGCCAGGTGCTTCCTCCCAGTCTCCCATACGAGTGCAGGGGCCCAAGCACTTGAGCCATCCTCCACTGCCCTCCCGCGCCACAGCAGAAAGCTGGACTGGAAGAGGAGCAACCGGGACTAGAATCCGGCACCCATAAGGGATGCCAGTGCCACAGGTGGAGGATTAACCAAGTGAGCCACGGTGCCGGTCCAGGAACAGTGTTTTTTCTTCTTACAATTTGTTATACTCTTTACTTAGTGTAGAGTTAATCACATGAGAATAAAGTAAAATAAAAAAAAAAGTAGATTGGGGCTGGTGCTGTGGCGTAGCTGGTAAAGCCCCCGCCTGCGGTGCCAACATCCCATATGGGCACCAGTTCGAGTCCCGATGCTCCACTTCCTATACAGCTCTCTGCTATGGCCTGGGAAAGCAGCAGAAGATGGCTCAAGTCCTTGGGCCTCTGCACCCACATGGGAAACCTGGAAGAGGATCTCGGTTTCAAATCAGCACAGCTCTGGCCATTGCAACCAATTGGGGAGTGAACCAGAGGATGGGAGACCTCTCTCTTTCTCTTCCTCTCCTTCTCTCTCTGTGTAACTCTTTCAAATAAATAAATAAATAAATTTTTAAAAGTTAAAAAAGAAAGTAGATGATTATGAAAATTGAAAGGGAATAAGAGAAGAAAGAGGAGGAAGAGTGGGCGGGAGGGAGGGTGTGGTGGGAAATATCACTATTTTACTAAATCTGTATATATGAATTACATGAAATTTGTTTACCTTAAATTAATCTATTGGTGGAACAGTGGTAGGAGAGCACTTCATATCTCTTTAGGGATGTAAGAAGAGGTTAGTCATCCTCTTAAAAGAAATATAGTAGAGGAAATTCAGATACTGGATATGTGTTGGTAAACAGCCTGTAAGTACCCTTAAACTTTATAATTCTATTTATTCACCTAACTGTCTTCCAATAGTAATTTGGTTTTCTAAGTAGACAGCCCTTTAGGCGACAAAGCTGAACCATCAATGTGTATACTCTGAATGTTTTGATAGCTATATTTCTCACTATAAACTAATAAAGATCACTAATGTCCTCTGAGTTTAATCCATGTGAGTCAGTTGCCTCAAACCTTTTCACCTTTGTTTGATCTGCAAAAAACATAATCATTGCAACTTTCTAGTTAGAACACTAGTACTGGAGCATATGGGAAATTCCCCTCACAAACCTGTGCATTTTTGTGTTTGTGTGCATGCCCACAAGCATATGTTAGCATGCACACACACACACATGCACACACTATAGCCACCAGAGTGTTCCACTTAAGCAACTACTATGGGACTTGGGATTAGGGTCAATTGAGGTCCAAATAAGGAGATTTGTGGGCTTCCCATTCCCCTGCTGTGACTCAAGTATGCTGTATCTTGCTCTGTATTTCTTTTTCTAGGTTGTTTTAGCTATTTTTGATATGAATACAAAGTACATACTGAAAACTTCTTTAGGCTCTATCTCATGAATCAGGCCACACTACAGGTTGACAGATAAGTATAGCAAGATCTCTGTCTTTAAAAAATTCACAGTGGTTTGGGAGATGACTCAGAAGGGTTCTTGCAATGTGTGAAAAGTGCATTAACAGAGGCATGCCCAGGATTCTGTGGGAACGTGAAAAGGTAAGGCCTATACAGTGGCACAGAAGAAATGGGTGAATGCTTCTTAAAAGAGGTAGAATTGGAAGATCTTGACTTATGGGGGATTCTGACTTCGGAGTAATTCTTTCCATAATTCACTTGTCCACTCAAATCTTCAATATGATTGACTTTATGATCTTTATCATTTTATTCTAAAATGAGAAAACTGGACTAAAATATTATTAAGGTTTCTTGCAGTTCTGACATACTTACTTCTTAAGTAACTAAAGAGAGCATTAGCCAAGAGAATAACGGTGAGTCATCAATGGATGTGGCAGTTCCCAAAGCTAATGTAACTGCTCAATGGCATCACTAGAAAGCTAAAACATCACGAATCAGGTGAAAATCCTATTCTGTGGGTTGGTCAGAATTCAACCCTTTGGACTCTGCACATTGAGAAAGCCACAAGCCCTCTGCAATGTGTCCTGAGAAGAATACAAAAGTTTGGGATGGACTTGGGGTACAAATACTATGAGAAAAATTCTAAGGACCAGGAACAGTTTGGCCTACAGAAATCTCAGGGAACATGGTTACTGTCTTCATACTTCTGAGGACTATCACAGAGCAAGGAAATCAGATAAGGGGCTTTGTGAAGTCAACTGGATTCCTCTTGCCATTGGAACTCACTCTGCCCATACACATGATAGGCTACAACTCTTCCCAGATCAACATCTTTTAGTGCAGCCCTCAGCTAATGATCGGAACTGGTAGATGTATACCCCATCATTCTCCATCCCACAATAGGACAACTCTTAGGTATGTGCTTAACATGCCTTCTCAAATTTCCCCTGTGGAATTAAGCTCCATTGTTCCACAGTGATAATACTTTGTGGTGGCTTTCTTCCCTTTTCTATCTCATTTACCTGTTTCTCTCACTGTGCTTTCTAGGGATCATGTCCCAAATAAACTGCTTGTGTTCTACTACTTGTAGTATATGCTTCTAGTTAATACCAAAATAAGATACTGAAATTCCAATTCTTCATGATACAATCTGTTCCCTTTTAAACTTTCCCATCTCATTTTCTCAGTTCACATTCCTATGTGAATGGTCTCTAACCATTCATCATTTTCTGGATAATTCACATTTACTTCCTTACATATTTGTTGTCCACCCTTTTCCTTGTGTGTGAAATTCCCTCTTACCAATGTCTTACCTATGTTTACCACAACAACTTGTAGTCAGTTATTAAAGCTAACTTAAATATCTCCTTCTCTATGAAGGTTGCCCAGAAGAGTAGTTGTTTCTGTCGGAGCATTGTGTTTTCCCTCTTATGGTTAGGGCAATATTTTATCACATACTATCACATATTATGAATATCTACATCTATTCTCTCCTACTATTTGAACGTTTTAAAAGTAAAGATCGTACATTAATAATCTCTGTAACCATAGAAGACATAGCTTAGTACTTGAATATTTGGAATTACCAAATAAGCAAGGATACCAGAGTGTACGGTTCATAATAAATGCTATATGAATGTTTCAACAAGAAAAAATATATATACTGTACAACCACTTAGTAGGTTGGAAACACTTATTTGAGGGTTCTTCTCCTCTTAGCCACATCCAGGAGGCACTCTAAGGCAGCATGCTTTACAAAGGAGTGCTCCAATCGGAATTTAAGGAAACCTTAATTTTGATATAGGTTATTCTATTTGATAAGTTCTGGGTCTGTTTCCCTATGTGTTCAATAAGAATATAAGCCCTAAGGCCCAAAAATCTCAACATATAGTTTTCTGATCCAAAATTTCAAACTGAGATATTTATACATTGTCTCAATCCTGAGACTCTGACTGTTGGAGTCAGTTGGTTGTTGGAAATAGGATGTTTTCATTTTCTTTGTTGGAGAGTTGGGAGTGGGAGGGGGCTGAAGGCAAGGACATTTAAGACATCTACCTCCTTGCAACCTTCTTGATCTGAGAAATTGATCTACTTTTCCAGATCAATTCTCACAATATTGCAAACATATTTTTTCACACTTCTATGTGTGTGAAACGCCCTCTCTAGTGTTCAGGTTTTCTCACTTTCTTTCTCCTCCTAAGAAGTGATGTGGTTTAAAGGTATTCTCCCCAGTTTCCCTGCATTCAGAGCAAGATCAAAAAGCTCAACCTAAGCAAAGAGTGATTCATTCACCATAGAGAAAAATAAGTGCAATTCAGAACTAGATTTTATCACATTCATAATATCTGAAGAGTAAAAATTTCCTTGCCTCTATGTTCCGCATCAGACCTAGCATTTCCTCCCTTCTTTCATCTACTGTATTAAAGTTAGATCACTTTGAGCTTTTTCTCTTGCACAATTTCATGGAAATAAGAAAAACAATTAAAAAAAACACAAAAATCCCAGTATTCTATTTCCCTCTGCGAGGGATTAAAAAAGATCAAAAAGAGAGGGACTGTTGCATGGATTTCATTTATATTATAAGGGGCCAGGGGTTGCCAAGATGGACTGGATTGTTGGGGACTATTTGGGAGTCCAAGGTAGAATAAATATTTTTATAAATCCTATCTATACCACTTTTGCAACAACCCCATCACATGATGTCTCACGAAAAGGGAAAGCGCAAATGACTCTGCTAAAATGAATGAACAAGTAAGTAAAAGGGAAGAAAGAATAGTTTTCTTGTGCTGAAGTTTTCATTTGTAAAACAACTTATCTGTTGACCCCTCAGAGACATCATAATTTTGACTTTGTAGATGGGAAAACTAAGGTGCACATGGCTTTCACAAAGTTATCATGGGAAGTGGAAGCAAAAATATCATGGGGGTGCTCTGGCAGATTTATGGAGATACATTTTCTAAGCATTATTTACTGTGTATTTGGCAGTATGGCAGATATAGTAGGTAAAGGACTTGACTAGTTTCTTCAGCAACATCAGTAGTACTGCCTGAATCAAGGCTTTAGTTGCATTCTGCTTTTGCATATGGGTAAGTTGATATGTAACATGAACACTAGTACAAAGGCTTATACTTCTTGGAATATCTATGCTGGAGAGGACTATGGAGTTCTTAGGAACTGATAGTAGAAGTGACTCCCCCTACCCAACATCCTATCTGCTAGTTCACTCCCCAAATGTCCACAACTGCCAGAGCTGTGCTGACCCGAAGCAAGGAGCTTCTTCTAGGTCTCCAACAGTGGTGCAGGGGCACAAGGACTTGGGCCATCTTCTACTCTTTCCCAGCCCATAGCAGAGAGCTGGATAGGAAGTGGAGCAGCCGGGACTAGAGCTGGCACACTTATGGGATGCCAGCACTGCAGGCTTTATCTGCTATGCCACAGCACTGGCCCCAAAGATATGTAGTTTTAATATAAATTAAATAATTTTTGAAATGTATTTCCTTTTTCTGTGAAAGCTTGCATTGGAATTTTAATGGATACTGCATTGAATCTATGTATTGGTTTGGGTAGTAGTAACATTAATTTTTCACCTTCATAAATATGGATATCTTTTGATTTACTGGTGTCTTCTTCATTTCTTTCACAAATAGTTTATAATTGTCAGTGTATACCTCATTGGCTAAACATATTCTTCAGATTTAAATTTATTCACCCTTCAGTGCTTTATATTTTTGATACTATCATCAGTGGAATTGATATCTTGATTTCTTTTTCAGATAGATGGTTATTGCTGCCAAGAAATGCAACTGATTTTTATATGTTGACATTGTATTCTACAATACTGCTAAGATCATTTATTAGTTCTGATGCTTTTCCTGTACAATATTTAGGATTTTCTTCATATATAACCATGCTATCTACAAACAGGTATAATATTACTACTTCTTTTCCAATTTAGATTCCTTTTAGTTCTTTTTCTGAATGATCTTGCTAGTACTTGCAGCGCTATGTTGGATAGAAGTACTGAGAGTTGGCATCTTTATCCTACTTCCAATTTTACAGGAAAAGTATTGATTGTTTTACCACTCAATATAATGTTGACTATAGAACTACATTGATTGGCCTTAGTTCTGTTAAAGTATAATTTGTCCTACACTTAATTTATTAGCAATTTTATCAAAAAATGATGCTAAATTTTGTCAAATAATTTTTCTGTCTCTATTGCAATGATTATGGGTTTCTATTTTTCGTTCTACTAATGTGGACTATCACATGGATTTATTTGTGTATGTTAACCCAACTTTGTACCCCAGGGAGAAATTTCGCTTGGTCATTTTGTATAATCTATTTTCTGTGCTATTGAACTTGGTTTGTTAATGTTTTATTGACAAGTTTTGTATCTATGATTATTGCCACTATTAGACTATGGTTTTCTTTTCTTTTGGTATTTTTGTCTCACTTTAGCATCAGGGTGATGGTGCCACCACAGAATGAGTTTGGAAGTATACAATCGCCTTTGAATTTTAGAAATATTTAACCATTATTCTTATTAATTGCTCTTTGAATGTTTGCTAGAATTTAGCCATGCAGGCACCTGGTTCTGATTATTACCTCAATTTTTGATTATCGGTTTGATCAGGTTTTCTGTTTCTTCTTGATTCAATTTTGGTGGGTAGTGCTTTTCGATCAGTTAGTCCATTTCTTTTGGATTGTTAGATTTGTTGACATATAATTTGTTGTGAAATTAGACATGCTCAATTTATTGTTCATGGTATTCCCAGATGATCCTTATTTTTGAAGCATTATTAAAAGGCCTTCTCTATAATTTCTGTGTTTATGTTTTTCTTCTCTTTTTTTTTTCTTAGTGTGGCTTTTGTTGGCTTTTAATAGCTTTTTTCTGGCCTGAATTTCATTTATTTCTGCTCTTGTTTTTATTATTTCCTTCATTCTACCAGCCAGAGTTCAATTTGCTCTTCTTTATCAGTTTCCTTGATATATAAATTTAGCATGTTTATTTGAGGTTTTTCTTCTTTGTAGAATGTAGGCATTTCTAGTCTGCCATGTTGGCACTGTTTCTACCACATCCAATATACTTTTTCTAAGTTAAGTTTCATTTTAGTGCTTTTCAAAATATTTTCTAAATTTCTTTTTATCCAGTTGGTTCTCAAGACTGTGTTATTTAGTTACCATATAAGTGTAAAGTTTCCCAATTTCTTGCTGTTATGATATCTAATTTTATTCCATTATTGTCAGTGAAGATACTTGCTATGTTTTCAATGTTCTTGATTTGTTAAGACTCATATTGTGACCTGAAACAAAACAATACTAGATAATGTTGACTGTGCACTTGAGAAAAATCTGAATTCTTTTGATATTGGGTGAAACATTCTGCTTAAGTTAGGTCCATTTGGTCTACAACGCTGCTCAAGTCCTACTTTCCTTACTGATTTTCTGTATGGATTGTCCACCTGTCCTTGAAAATGGAGTATAGAAGCTCCCTACTATTGTTGTATTATTGTCTATGTCTCTCTTCAGCTATTTTAATATTGGAGTTATGCATTTATTGCTTCTAATTTGAGATGGATATACAAGGGGTCATCAAACAGTCCACGGAAAATTCATGTTACAAAAATGTATGAATGGGCCAGCGCCGTGGCTCAACAGGCTAATCCTCTACCCGGCACACCGGGTTCTAGTCCTGGTCGGGGTGCCGGATTCTGTTCCAGTTGCCCCTCTCTGCTATGGCCCGGGAGGGCAGAGGAGGATGGCCCAAGTGCTTGGGCCCTACACCCTATGGGAGACCAGGAGAAACACCTGGCTCCTGGCTTCGAATCAGCACGGTGTGCCGGCTGCAGCCCGCCTGCCGTGGCGGCCATTGTAGGGTGAACCAATGGCAAAAGGAAGACCTTTCTCTCTGTCTCTCTCTCTCTCACTGTCCACCATGCCTGTCAAAAAAAAAATGTATGAATGGTTTTCAAAAATTTTTGCACCCAAAATTTATCTTTTTTTTTATTTAATGAATATAAATTTCCAAAGTACAGCTTATGGGTTACAATGGCTTCCCCCCTCCCATAACTTCCCTCCCACCCGCAACCCTCCCCTTTCCCGCTCCCTCTCCCCTTCCATTCACATCAAGATTCATTTTCAATTCTCTTTATATACAGAAGATCAGTTTAGTATATATTAGGTAAAGATTTCAACAGTTTGCCCCCATATAGCAACACAAAGTGAAAAAAATACTGTTGGAGTACTAGTTATAGCATTAAATAACAGTGTACAGCACATTAAAGACAGAGATCCTACATAATATTTTTTAAATTAATTTTCTATGCCATTTCCAATTTAACACCAGGTTTTTTTTTTTTCATTTCCAATTATCTTTAAATACAGAAGATCGATTCAGTATATAATTAGTAAAGATAGAATACTATACAGCAGTAAGAAACAACGAAACCCAGTCATTTGCAACAAGATGGAGGAATCTGGAAAACATCATGCTGAGTGAATTGAGCCAGTCCCAAAGAGACAAATATCATTTGTTTTCCCTGATCGGTGACAACTGAGCACCAAAGGGGAAACCTGTTAAGTGAAATGGACACTATAAGAAACAATGACCTGATCAGCTCTTGTCCTGACTCTAGATGTACAATGTAATACTTTATCCTTTTTAATATTTTTTGTTGTTGTTGTTGTTGTTGTTCTAGTACTAGTGGTTGAACTCTGTAATTAACACACAATTATTCTTAGGTGTTTAAATTTTAACTGAAAAGTGATCCCTGTTAAATTTAAGAGTGGAAAAAGAGAGGGAGGAGATGTACAATTTGGGACATGCTCAATCGGACTTGCCCCAATTGGTGGAGTTAGAAATGTGCCAGGGCATTCCTATACAATCCCATCAAGGTGGCATGTACCAATGCCATCTCACTAGTCCAAGTGATCAATTTCAGTTCACAATTGATGGCTCTGATAGGTCTAAGAGTCAAAGGGATCACACAAACAAGACAAGTGTCTGCTAATACTAACTGATAGAATCAAAAAGGGAGAGAAGGATCCAACATGGGAAGCGGGATACACAGCAGACTCATAGAATGGCAGACGTCCTAAACAACACTCTGGCCTCAGAATCAGCCCTTTAAGGCATTCGGATCTGGCTGAAGAGCCCATGAGAGTATTGTAGGCATGGAAAGCCAAGATACCATGGAAAAGAAAAAAAAAAGAAGAAGACCTAAATGAAAGATCTCTGTGAGTGAGATCCCAGTGGAAAGAACGGGGCCATCAAAGAAGGAGGTACCTTTCTCTGAAGGGAGGAGAGAACTTCCACTTTGACTATGACCCTATCGGAATAAGATCAAAAAGTCAGCGAACTCTAAAGGCTTCCATAGCCCTGGCAACTCATGACTAGAGCCTAGGGAGATTACTGACGCCATGAACAAGAGTGTCAAATTGTTAAGTCAGCAACAGGAGTCACTGTGTACTTACATCCCATGTGGGATCTGTCCTTAATGTGTTGTCTAATGTGCAGTGATGCTATAACTAGTACTGAAACAGTATTTTTACAGTTTGTGTTTCTGTGTGGGTACAAAATTTATCTTTTAACAGTATTTTTTATGAATTTTTAAGAATCCTGCATATTTACAATTGTTATATATTTTTTGTAAAAAAAGTTTTATTTATTTGCTTATTTATTTATTCATTTGAAAAACATAGCATATTACTGGGGCTATTCTCTGTTTCTTATCAGGCACATTAGCAGGAAGATAAATTGTAAGCAGAGCAGTTGAGATTCAAAATAGTACTTTGGCAGTGGCTTAATCTGCTGCACCACGACATTGGTCCCACAACTGTTGTATATTCTTGATGAATTCAGTACGTTTTCATTGCTTAACATTCTTCTTTTTCTTTTGGTGCAATTTTTACTTGAAGTCCACTTTGTCTGATATAGGTATAGCCATCTCATTTTCAGCCTTTTTTGTACTTGAACGTAAAGCAAGTTTCTTTTACACCACATACAGTTGTATCTTTTGTAAAAGTCCGTTCAGATAGTCTATAACTTTTTATTGCAGAATTCAATCCATTTTCATTTATACTAATTATTTATAAGGATTGATAAGGAAGGATTTATAATTGTCATTTTTTTAACTTCTTCTTTTTGCCTGTGGCTCTTCTGTCCTTTTTATTTTGTTTCTTGGCTTACTTTGTGTTTTGTTGTTTCTTTGCCCTGGCAGGTTATGATTCACTCTCTTTTTCGTGTCTAATTTCTGTAGACCTTTTTTGTGGTTGTCAGGGAGTTTTTATAAAACATAACACTCCGTTTTCAGTTGACATTCACTTAACTTCCCATGTATCCACTTCTCCATTCCCATATTATATGCATTGATATAACAATTTACAGGTGTATATTATGTATACATTACTATAATTTAGTTGTAGGTATTTTTAATACTTTTGCCTTCGTTAAAATAGTATAATTTTCATTGTTTTACTCACCACTGTTAACAGTAATATGATATTATGCATTTGTTCAGAAATTTTCCTTTGTCCAATGAATTCCATATGTCTTTATTCTCATGTACTGCTTATTAGCATTTTCTCATTTCAACCTGAAGAAGTTCCATTAATGATTCTTATAAAGTAGGTCTATCAGTTATAAACTCTCTTAATTTTTAGTCATATTACAAAATCTTTACCTCCCTTTTCAGTGTTGAGGGACATATTTTACGTGTATAGTATTGTTAGTTGACAGGGTTTTTTTCTTAGAGCAGATTAAATATATCATCCTATTCCTTATGGGTCTACAAGTTTTCTGCCAAAAATCCACTTGTAATTTTATAAATGTTCCTTTGTCTGAAACAAGTAACTTTCCTTTTACTGATTTCAAACTACTATTATTTCTCACTTTGTACTATTTGATTGCTTTTTTATGGAACTCATCATGTTTGGTGTTCTTTGGACCTCTTACAACTGAATTTCTATTTATTTCCCTGGGTTGGAATTTATCATTCATTATTTCTTTGAATAAACTTCTTTTTTCTTTTTCTTTTATCCATCCATCTGTACCTTATATAATGTGTATATATGTTGCTATATGGTGCCCCATATGTGTCTTAAACTATCTTCATCTGTTTTCAGTGTTTTGTATTTTCATTCAACTGATTGGGTGATTGCAATGCTGTTTTCATGATCTTGATCCTTTTCTCTGTTTGATCTAGTTTTGCAGTTTAACTCCTGTATTGGAATATAAATATACATTTACACATATTAGAGTGAAAATACATTATTTGTCTTTCTGTGTTGGGATTACTTTGTTTAATACAATGATGTTCATTTCCATTCATTTTGGGACACATATCAGGATTTCATTCTTTTATAGCAGAATATGGGATAAATACTACTTATTCAGGATGAATAATTTTTGATATGCTGTTGGATTCAATTTACTAGTATTTTGTTGGAAATTTTTACATCTATATTCATCAAGGATATTGGTCTACAATTCTCTTTTTTGTCCATATCTTTATGAAAGTTAGGGAGTTTTTCAGCTGTTATTTCACTGAACAGATTTTCTAACCCCATCCTCTTTTCTTTTCCTTGTGAAATACCAAAACTTAAATAATGGTTTCTTTAATGGTATCCAAAATCATGTAGGCTGTTATTATTTTTCTCATTTTTATATCTATCTTCAAGTTCAGAAATTCTTGTTTCTGCTTAATTTAGTGTTTTTTGAGGTTATAACTTGTATTTTTATTTTATTTAGTTAGTTAATACCTAATACTTCAATGTGGTTAGCTTTCAAAATCTCTATCTCATTGATGAATTTCACATTCACATTGTGAATTGCTTTCCTGATACCCTGTGATCATTCATTTACAATCTTTGCTTTGCAGTCCCTCAGTTGCCTACCAAGGCAAAGAGCGAGCTGAGGAACTGTGCTAATTCTGGTAGCAGACCCCACTCAACCTGCAAGTGGCCCAGGTGTGAAATGAAGACTTCTAGACACAACCCAAGTCAGAAACTGGGACTACAAGAACAGTACTTTTTCTAGGGCAATCTGAGCTTGCACTGGGAAAAGGCTGTGCAAATGGATCATACAACTGCCTGACTCTGGAGCCCCCAGAAGAGCCCTGGCAAGGGGTGACGTGTGAACCCTCCTATCACTTCCTGAGGAAGTTACTAGAGTCCCAAGAGTGAACTTGACCAAGATGGGCAGGGTATGCACATTCTAAGCTGCTTGTCATAGCATGGTCTGGAGCCATGAGCACAACTGTACTGTCAGAATGGACAGGGTTCAGAAACCCCAGTCACTGTTTATGGGAGGTTCTGGAGGCCTCAGTAGCATCCTGGAATGAGCAAGGAATGGAAACCCTGCACTGTTCCTTGGAGGGGCTAGAGTCCCAAGTGAGTGGCATGTTGGACAGGATGGGGTATGGGAACTCCCACAGCTGTTTGTGAAATGGCCCAGAACCCTAAGCAGTATACTAGGCTGGGCAGGTTTCACAAACCCTGGTTATTGTCCCTGGGAGGGGCTAGTGCCATGAGTGGTGCTGGATCCCAGGTTGCAGGTCCTTTGTATTAGTAGTGATATTGACGTGTGAACAGTCCCAAACAAGCACACAGTTCCTAGTGTGCTCACAGTCTCAAGCAAATACACAGTCTTGAGCATGTACACCATTCTAAGTAGCTGTGGGGCCATGGAAACCCTAATCTAGAGTTCCAGTGTACATAGATCCCAGGAGAAATGTGCGACTCCCTGAATGGTCAGAGATGGGGGTGGGGGGAGATTATCCCTAGGTCACACAAAGGGAGCAAGTGTAACCCCAGGGCTTTTGCCTAGAACTATTACAGCTGCAGGAGTCACTGGGGGGCAACTCTTTGCCCTGCAAAGTGCTCCTACTGTTTCTGGAGGCTTCTCGTAGAGACTGGTGCTATGTCTTGCCCTCTAAGGCAAATGGCGTTTAGCAGCTTCTCAGCAGCTACACAGGTCTGGTGTTTTAGGGGTGGAAGAAGGCAATACGCATTCTTTTATTGGAGCAAAGTTGCCACCTAGACCCCAGCCAGCTCTGTGTGATTTGACTTAAAGTTGGTGAGGATGAAGGAATTCTGTAGTTAGGGCTGCCTATCTGCATCAGCAGCACTTTCTGCTTCCCTCCTCCCGGCAAAATGGCATCTCCTAACAGGGGAGCTGTGGGAGGTGTGGGGGGCAGATAATAGGTTCTGGTGGCAGCTGTGTTGTGCTGTTTTCCTCTCTCTCTCTCTTTCCCTCTCTCTCTCTCTCTCTGCTGGCCTTCATAGTCTCTGTGCTGTTTGCATATTTCATCACTTCCTTACTGAAGCTTGTCTCTCAGTCTCCCCAGTTCTAATATTTTATATAGAACGCTTTCCCCAGCAAGATGGCATTCCCTGCCGGGAAGCCAGAATAGGGGTGACGAGTTGCAGCAGTAGGCAATGGTGGCAGCGTGCTTTGTTCCTGTCTCTACAAGCTTTAAGAGTTTCTGTGCTATTTGCAGTTCTGCTTACTTCTTTCCTAAAGTGTTCCTTCAGCCAGTCTCCTCAGTTCTAATATTTTATATATAGAATCTTTTTCCCAGCAACATGGTATCCCCAGCTGGGGTGCCAGCTTGGGAGCCACAGCAGCAGTAGCAGCAGCAGTGGGGTGCTCTGTTCCTCTCTGATGGTGTTCAGTCTCCATGCTGTTTGCAGTCCTCCAGCACTATTTTTTTAACTGAAATTTTCCCTCTGTCGAAATTTTGGAGATGCTGTTCTTCCTTATTGTTGGGAAATTTTCTGGATGAGGTGGATGCAGATACTCTCTCTTCACCTGTCTTCAAACTGAAACAGCACACACGGGTCAGGACACACCAATACAGAAACCACGTGGTGTTTTCACTTACTTTGCTAACCACTGCTTCCAGACAGTTTATTGTCCCCATGCTCCATTCTTGTCTGACCCAGGCATCCTCTTTCTCCCTTTTCTCTTCCTTTCTAGCATGTTCTGTTTACTCTGAGCATGCCCTAGTGCCCAGTAGTTACAGCACTCTTTGCCCTTGCAGGGGTCTGGGAACTGTAATCAGGGTCTGGGGAGCCTCTCTTATGGCATCACAGTATGGGAAGGGAACTTAGGGCTGTCTAAGCCTGTCTATAGGGTCTTCCTCCTCTTGCAATATGCCAGTCATCTATTTATGAGATAAACTGCCACTGGAAAGGCTCCCATAGAAAAGTGCCCCACTTCCCCTCTATAGTGATTTTGGAAGTTAAGCCCTTCTCCGTATTCCCCTTACCTTGTATCTTATGTTCCCATTACCCTTATATCTTCAGGAACCATCTTGCCAGAGCTACTGCCAACAAGAAAAATCTGAGACAAAGCATAAGCACTCAGGGATTTTGGTGTAAACACTAAATGTACAAATTAATCCCAAGGCAGATTAAATTTGGATTTAGAGTTTGGCCTCCTGGTGTATTACCCCCTATTACTATGACAGAGCCAGGAATTTTCTCCAGTTGCTTTGTTTCAGTTTCATTACCCATTTTGGACTACTGATGAGAAACTTGAAAAATCATTTTGACAAATCTTTTGTCTTTTTATAGTTTTCTCTGGCAGACAGACCCAGATTTTCAGCCATTGTATTATAAAAAACAGAGGTTCTCACAGTGGTTTTCAAACTTTTCTGTACGTAAAAAAAATCTTCTGTGAAGCTTGCAAAACACATACAACTAGGCCTCACTTCTAGAAGTTTTAAATGGAGCAAATCTCAAGTAGTTCTTGATATTATGCATTTCCATAAACATGAAGGGCACTGCTGAAGACACCAGTTCACAATTTAGCAACGACTGATTTAGACAGTTTTACAAGTAAATTCTCATAAATATTTAAAGAAAAACAGATGTCAATCCTTCTTAAACTATTCACAAAAATTTAAGACCATAGAACATTTCAAGAATCATTTTAGAAGGCCATAGTTACCCTCATCCTAAAGCCTGCTAAAATCCTAGAAGAAAATATTTATAAATTTTGTAGATAGATAGATAGATATAGTAAGAGATTAGCATCCATAATATATATGGAACTCAAAATCTCAATAGCAGAAAAAAATAATAACAAAAAGCAAGGAAAAATAAAATCAAATAACCCAAATAAAAATGAGCAAAATACCAGAATAAATATTTCTTAAAAAAAGAAATTTAAATGGTTAACATGTATATGAAAAGGTGATCAACATCACTGCATATCAAACGATGCAAATCAAAACCACAGTGAGATATTCCCTCACTCCTGTTAGTATGGGTGCTATCAAAAAAACAAACAAGTGTTTGAGGCAAAGGAAACACTTGTGCCTTGCTAGTGGCAATGTAAGTTGGTACAGTCACATGGAAAACAGTATGGAAGTGCTTCAAAAATTACAAATACAATTACCACATAATTCACAAATCTCACTTTCATGCATTTATCCAAAGGGCGTGAAGTCAGTATCTCCAAGACACATCTACACCCCTATGTTCATTGCAGCATTAGTCATCAATTGTCAATTAATAAAGTGCGGAATCAACCTTAATATCCACTGATAAATGAATGTGTAAGAAAAATGTGATTATATACATATGTATATATATATATACACACAAACACACACATATGTATCCTGGAGCTATAACACGCAAAATGCACAGTATGATGACCATAGTTAAAAACAAAGTATTTTTTACTTGAAATTTGGTAGGAAATTTAATTTTTAAATTTCTCACCACATACACACAAACTCAATTGTAACTGGGTGTTGATGTATGCATTAGTTACTTTAACTGTAGTAATAATTATGCAATGTCTATGGACATCATATGATCACTGTCTTTACTGTGAATATATGCAGTTTTTATTATCAATTAAATATTTTGAAATGAAAAGGAAACACTAGTCTAGGAATTCCTTCTCTCTTCCTGCAGCCTGAGCACTTGATTCCACCAGTTACAGAGAGGATTTTTTTTTTTTTGACAGGCAGAGTGGACAGTGAGAGAGAGAGACAGAGAAAAAGGTCTTCCTTTACCGTTGGTTCACCCTCCAATGGCCGCTGTGGCCGGCGCACCATGCTGATCCGATGGCAGGAGCCAGGTGCTTCTCCTGGTCTCCCATGGGGTGCAGGGTCCAAGGACTTGGGCCATCCTCCACTGCCCTCACAGGCCACAGCAGAGAGCTGGCCTGGAAGAGGGGCAACTGGGACAGAATCCGGAACCCCGACCGGGACTAGAACCCAGTGTGCTGGTGCCGCAAGGCGGAGGATTAGCCTAGTGAGCCACAGCACCGGCCCACAGAGAGGATTAACATAGACTCCATCTTGAACCTTTTGATCCCTCTAATTATATGATCAGCATTGCCTTCAGCTCTATGTCCAATCTTGATCAGAGAAAATAACATTGAAGAAGTTACTCGCATTGTATGGTCAGGATATTATTGAGAGGGGACCAATTGAATATCTGGGAATGGAATTTGGATGTTCAACATTTTGTATCAGAATTTGAATTAAGGCTTTCCTGAAGCTTGTGCACTAGATAAAGCAACAGCAAATGTGATCATTGTAAAAATTAAAAGAATAAGACAGGAAGAAAAAAAGTAAAAAAAAGAAAGGAAAAAGAAGGGAGAGTAGAAGCATGGGCAGAAGAGAGGATAGGGTGGCAAGTCTCACTATGCTCCTAAATCTGTATATGAAATTTGTTCACCTTAAAAGAATAAATAAAAAAAACCACAAAGCAACCGGATTTATACCTCTATCTGAGGAAGAGTGATGAATCCCACAATTTTTGAAGAATAAGGCTGATTACTGAGCAAGTGGGTAGGGAACAGGTGTTATATATTAATGTTAGCCGTGGCAAAACACACCGAACACTGGAGTAAGGGAAAGGGTTTATTGGGGAACACCCAACAGACCGGAGTGAAGGGGCGAAGAAGGAAGAAGAGAAAAGGAGACTGTAAGAGAGAGAGACAGAGAGGAGAGAGGAGGAGAGGAGCCAAGAGAGCAGAAAGAAGCCAAGAGAGAAGAACCAAGAGAGAGGAGCCAAGAGAGCACATGTTCAGGAACAGGCCCTTTTAAAACTTCGCCCGAGGGTGGGCAGGGAAGCAGGAGCAGTGAATCCCATTAGGATGGGGGTGGAGCCTGGCTCAGGTAGCTGGGCCATGTTGCCACCTGGCTAAAACTGCCCCAGTTTCCTAACAACAGGTAAGCAGGAGGATTTCTGAAGCTGACGAATATATAAAAGCATAATAAATATGTGTAATTGAAGAAAAAATTAAAAAGAGTTGTAGTTATTAAAAGGTAGTAAAATTCAGAGTATATTTTGAAAATAAAACAGACAAATTTTTTGGAGGAAAAGGTGTGATATAATGATTTAATGCTATAACTAGTACTCAAACAGTATGTTTCACTTTGTGTTTCTATGTGGGTGCAAACTGTTGAAGTATTTATACTAAATTGATCTTCTGTATATAAATAGAATTGAAAATGAATCTTGATGTGAATGGAAAGGGAGAGGGAGCGGGAGAGGGGAGGGTTGCGGGTGGGAGGGAAATTATGGGAAGGGGAAGCCATTGTAATCCATAAGCTGTATACTGGAAATTTATATTCATTAAATAAAAGTTAAAAAAAAAGAATTAGAAAGCTAAGGAAGATGGATATCTACAAGTTTTTTGTCTAAGCAGTTAGAAGGAAGTGGTTACCATTCATTTGTATGTGAAATGATGAAGAAATGATAGTTTTGTTTTTGTATTAGGGGTACACATGCTCAGTTTTAGAAATGATACAGTATAAATTATTCTTAGATATGTAAGTGGAGATGTTTTGTAGGTACTCTCGGGTTTGTATGAGAAGTTTGGGCTGAATATATAAATATGGTATTTGTAAGTATATGGTCAGCATTTAAGCCATGAGACTAAATGTGATCACCAAGAGAAGGTATATGGATAAAGAAAAGATTCAAAGACTGAGCTCATGATCACTGAACATTTATAGCAAAGAGAGACCAGCACAGGAGAATGAGTATGAGCAGCCAGACATACAAGGAATATTAGAGAATGGAAAGGAATAATTAAAATGTTTTTTAAAAAAGAGTGATCTGCTGTTAAACACCATGTTTACATCAAGTATTATGAGAAATACAAACTGATGTAGCAAGAAACAGGTCTCTAGAATTTTGAAAAGAACAATTTAAATGGAAGAGTGGGGGAAAAACAAATTTTTGTATTTTCGAGGAAAAATTGGAGAAAATTATTGTAGGCAATTCTTATTACAGAGTTTCACTATAAAGTAAAGGAGAAAAATGGACTAGAAGTTGGAAGAAGAAATGAGGCTAAGAAAGGGCTTTTAGGGTAAGAGAAGTGGATGAAAATTACATGTAGTAGAGATATAAAAGAACTGCTGGGGCGATGTCCTTGAGCTAGCAAGAGGGAACTATTATAGTCAACAAGTCAAAGAGTAAGAATAGATTCTTATCTTGGATTACAGAGAGCCCATTCACAGCAAGATAGAAAGGAGGTTATCTGGGCATACATAAAGGTGGACAAGGCAAGGTGGTAGGGCTTTACAAAAGTTGTTTTTGAATTATTGTAATATCCTCAATAAAATATAAGGTGTTGGAAATGGAAAGATGGAAAGATCTGAAGATAGAAAGATGAAGAAGATGGAAACTGAGATGAGATAACAGCAGTAAAAAGGTGAGGAGTGGCAAGATTCTGGTTATATTTAGAATATAAATTTTGTGCATTTCCTAGCAGATTGAATGTAGCTTTGGCCTAAGAAACTGAGTTAATAGAGTCCCATCTACTGGGATAAACAGCATCAAAAGTGGACTAAATTTATGTTTTTTTGGTGAACATTTTACATTTGAGATGCCCATTGGACATTCTAATGGAGATGCTACGTAGATAATTGTATTTATGTTATATATTATAGGGTGGTATTATAGCTGAAAATATTCAATTAAGAGGAAAACTACCCATGAAGCAAAAACACTGTTAAGAACTAGTAGGTCCAGAAAAATGTACAAAAGTGGGCTGTGTAGATAGAACCATGTATAAATTCAGTTGTTATCTTTAGGTAGAATGAACTATCCATTATTGAAGCCAGACTAGTGTAAACTCACTGTATGTCAAGAATAGTGACGTAGAAATTATCCTCTTCTATGCTCTGATCAGATAATTTCCTCAAGAGGACCGTGTACACTTCTGGCTCTCATACATAAAGAGGACAAAACAAAAACTAGAGCATTCCAGAGGCAGATTGATCAGGCTGGAAAGAGGATTGGAATCCAGCTCCTGTGTATATTTGAACCTATTCAGCCTGGCAATGACTCAGACCTGTTCTGTACATGTCTAGAAGTTGGAGCCTGAGAGCAGTGAGTGGACGCTTCAGGAAAACAGATATCAGCTAAACGTAGAAAGAAGAGTTTTCTAACAGTAAGATGAGTAATGGGTACTTAGTCAAGGTTAGACCAAAGTAATAAGTTCCTAGTGTTGCACAGCATAGTGGGATGACTTGTTCACAATAATCTAGTACTCTATGAACAAATAGAAGAAAGGAGATCCACATCTCCAGTCATAATGTAATGTGAAAGAAGGAGAGATATCAATTACTCTGCTTTCATAAGTATGCATTGTATACATGTATTAAAATGTTACACTATAGCAAATGTATACATATTATTATTGTTAACAAAAATTTAAAAATAAAACCTCAAAAAAGATCTTTTATAGTTCTCTGTCTTTCCATCTGAAAATTATCCTTCTCTGAGGGTGTTTAAACAGAAATTGTATGATATTTTGGAGTAGGTAATTTCCATGGCTTCTTTTTTAAAGAAAAAAAAAAGAGTCATTTATTTATTTGAAAGTCAGAGTTACATAGAAAGAGTAGGAGAAGGAGAGGGAGAGGGAGAGGGAGAGGGAGAAGGAGAGGTCTTCCAATCCACTGGTTCACTCCCCGGAGCTGCACCAATCCAAAACCAGGAGCCAGGATCTTCTTCTGGGTCTCCCACATGGGTGCAGGGGCCCAAGGACTTGGACCATCTTCCACTGCTTTCTCAGGCCATAGCAGAGAGCTGGATTGGAAGCAAAGCAGCTGGGACTCTAACTGGCACCCATATGGGATGCAGGCACTGCAGGTGCTGGCTTTACCCACTATGCCACAGTGCCGGCCCCCCATGGTTTCTTTCATCTCTCAAATTCTAGATTTTCAACTAGGTCTGGAACTTAGGGCTGGTTTTGAAATACTTATTGTGTGAAATTGAGAAGATTCCTTGCCTAGCCTTTCTGTATCATAATTTTAAAAATGTGTTTACAATTCAATGTTCCTGATTGCAAATAGAAACTGATTTTAAGAGTTGGCATAATGGCTTAGCAGGGTAAGCCACCACCTGTGATGCCTGCATCCCAAGTGGGTGCTAGTTCAAGTCCTGGTTGCTCCACTTCTGATCCAGTTCTCTGCTAATGTGCCTGGGAAAGCAGTAGAAGGATGCCCTAAGTTTTTGGGCCCTTGCACCCATGTGGGAGACCCGGAAGAAGATCCTGGCTCCTGACTTTGGCCTGGCCCAGCCTCAGCTGTTGCAGCCATTTAGCGAGTGAAACAGAGAATAAGAGACTTCTCTCTAGTTCCCTTTCACTCTTTCTCTCCCTCCCTCTGTAACTCTGCCTTACAAATAAATATATAAGTCTTTTAATAAACCTGACTTTAGTCATATTCAAAAGGGGAACTTGATGAATGAATTTTGAGCAGTTTAATGGTCAGACAGGAGTTAAGGGAATAAAGACATAGTCAACACCATACAAAACTGGGTCAACACTGTGGCATAGCGGTTAAAGCCGCCGCCTGCAGTGCTGGCATCGCATATGGGTGCTGGTTTGAGTCCCAGCTGCTCCACTTCCAATCTGGCTCTGCTGTGGCCTAGGAAAGCAGTAGATGATGGCCCAAGGCCTTGGTCCCCTGCATCTGTGTGGAAATCCCGGAAGAAGCTCCTGGCTCCTGGCTTCAGATCATCACAGCTCTGGTCATTACTCTCTCTCTCTCGTCCTCTTCTTCTCTCTGTGTATAACTCTGAGTTTCAAATAAATAAATCTCTAAACACACACACACACACACCACACCACACTTAGACACATCAGCCAACTGCTGAAAGTAAGTCAAAGAAAGGCCGGCGCCGCGGCTCACTAGGCTAATCCTCCGCCTAGCGGCGCCGGCACACCGGGTTCTAGTCCCGGTCGGGGCACCGATCCTGTCCCGGTTGCCCCTCTTCCAGGCCAGCTCTCTGCTGTGGCCAGGGAGTGCAGTGGAGGATGGCCCAAGTCCTTGGGCCCTGCACCCCATGGGAGACCAGGAGAAGCACCTGGCTCCTGCCATCGGATCAGTGGAGGATGGCCCAAGTCCTTGGGCCCTGCACCCCATGGGAGACCAGGAGAAGCACCTGGCTCCTGCCATCGGATCAGTGCGGTGCGCCGGCCACAGCGCGCTACCGCGGCGGCCATTGGAGGGTGAACCAACGGCAAAAGGAAGACCTTCCTCTCTGTCTCTCTCTCACTGTCCACTCTGCCTGTCAAAAAAAAAAAAAAAAAGAAAGTAAGTCAAAGAAAAAGATATATTGAAAAGAGCAATAGTAAACAGGTTAAGCATATATAAGAGAGAAGTAATATGATTATGGACTAAGTTACCAGAAATTTTGGAGTCAAGAAGGCAGCAGAATGACATATTCAAAATATTGAAAAAAATTTTTTTTGCCGGTGCCAGAATGCATTTTATTTTTTAATAAGGATTTTCATTGAACATGAGCCCATAGAGATTGCTCTTGAATCAGATCATGCTATGGACAAGCCTTATCTGGGCATTTCAGCTTCCCCTGGGGCAGCCTGGTATGTGTGCACACATATGAGCGTTGTGCATGTAAAAGCTCACAGTTCTGCTGAGGAGCCCACCTCCCACACTCGCCCAAAGAAGCAAGGAAGAGCTGCTGCCAGCCTTGAGGCATGCCAGCGGCATGGGTGGGGCTCCAGCAACTTCTGCCCGGTGCTGTGCAGCCTGGAGCCTCAGGGACCAGTAACCGACACAAGACAGCAGAGGGAAAGGGGCCATTTGACTCCAAGTAGCTCAAACCACACTGTCCACAGATGCAGTGTAGATGGCAGAAGCCAGCTATGGGCCACCCGGCGAGCTCCAGGACCCAGGAACGGGGTCACGGCTCCTGACAACCCTGAAAACTACCAGCAGGGTCCCAGGAGACAGCCGGACTCTCACCAAGGCTGGAAAAGGCAGGGCCCTGGGGTCCCCTCGCTCCCCACCCTCCATGGCCACAAGGCCCTCATTGTTCTGAGAAAGGAAACTGGAGACGCTTGCTGGGGAAGCTTTCGGAACTGGCCGAAGGGAACGAGTGGGGCAGGAAACTCATCTCGGAGAAAAAACAGTCTTGTGCCGGTCTTCATTCAAGTGTCGGGGGAAAAAACAATCAAACGGGCCAGAAGTGCCAACACGCTGCACAGTCTCTTCACCGAGGGCTCTGCTTTGAAATGACCCGTGCTCCTGGAACACGGCAGCACCACAGAACGCCAGCCCGGCTCCTGGGACACGTCTGTCACACACATAGCACACCCGACGCACCGAAGCAAAGGAAACGCCAACCGTGTCCAGGATGGCACACGGCTTCCTCTGAGCCTCTGCCTCCTGGTCCCTGCCTCTGAACATCTGGCACTTCTCGGTTCTGGGCTCTGGAGGCTGCCCACGAGGCCCAGAGCCGAGGGCCAGCTCCGGCGGTCTGAGACCCAAGCTAAGAGGTGAGTCCCCGAGTCAGTTAGAACACAGAGCAGCCTGGGAGTGCGGGAGGCCAGGTGGCACAGAGGCCAGGCCCTGGCAGCAGGGGCAGGGAGGGTGCCTCTCCCCTCTGCTGCCCTCACCTGGCTGTAACCACAGCTGCTGGAGGGCCACAACCTGCTGAGACTCAGTGTCCGGGTGGAGCCATGGCCTGCCTGTGTCCACTCCGTTCCCAGCTTGCCAGGTCTGTGCCAGGCAGAGCAGATTCCGCACGCTTCTTCTCTAGGGCTGGGTCGGGCCAAAGCCAAGAAAAAAATATTTTAAGCAATAATTCTGTATCCAATGAAACTGTTCTTCAGCAGTGAGGCTAGACAGACAAACGAAGAGAAGACATAAATAGCCCAATCCAGGAATTCAGAGGGGCCATCACTATTGACACTATAGGAAAAATAAAAGACTAAAATATAATAATGTGAATAGTTTTGTGACAACAAATTTGGTGATGTAGATGCAAGGGACAATTGCTAGAATTACCTAAATGGTCAATATTTCAGTTTCAGGCAATGAAGAACAGTATATTCCACTTTGTCCACACTGCTAATGCAAATATACAAATCCTAGACATAATACATGGATTAGATCTTGAAAATTATTAAATGATACAACAATTTAAATTGGCAGTAAACCATCCAAGAGCTTTTCATTTTCGCCTACAGTACAAACTGACTTAGACTTGAAGGAAATCCAAATCTTGGAAAGGTATATTGCAGGCAGAAAGAGCTCAAAAAGAAACCTGTGTTTTCTAACCAAGATGTAAAAAAAAGGACAGAAGTAGTTTAGCTGAAAAAGATATTCTATGTAGCCAAAATAAGAGGCACTGTCTTTAGAAAGAAAGTAACTTATCATCTCTGTGACAGTTTTATTATGGGTCACTGTAATTATGAAGCAAGTTAGTGCAAGGGCATTTTAAAATGGAATCAAAAGGAAAGTTTATTCGGGGGCAATACTCTTTTTGAAATCCATGCTATATGAGGAGTCTTAAAATTATAAATTTCAAATTTTGCACCAAAGTAAACTTGTCTTTACCTTACATTTAACCATAAACATTTTAAAATACCCTTACATATTCAAAATGATGTAGGCAGGCAGATAGGATAAATTGATTACATTTGTGAGCTGGAAGACACCCCCTGTTGTGGGGGACACTGGATCCAGAGAGGCCTAGAGGAACTTCCTGAACCTGCCTCGAATTTGAAAACCTAAGTTTCAATTCCCTGGTAGCAAACACCCCAGCCCCAGGGTGCTTCTGCCTAAGGATCATTAAGGTGGTATAATAGGAGTGGCTAAGACCCTTTTGCATCACAACACCCCACCCCTTGCCAGCATCAGCTCATCCACTCTGTACCATCCACTCTGTACCTCAGCTATATATACACCTCCCTTTTACAATAAAGTGAGACCCTGGGCTCCACACCGCACCTGATTGTCTCCCGGTTTTGGGGAAGGCTGAGTGGCGGGTGGTGCACTTTCCCCTCCTCGGTTAAGGCAAGCTGCGGGCAGCCTGCCTAATTCTCTGGCGGTGGCGAGGAACAGTCACCGCAGCTGGCGCCCAACGTGGGGCACACGGGGCACGACCAGAACGTCTGGCCGAGGCCAAGCGGTTTGTCGGGGTAAGTGAAACCCTAAAAATATGGGTAATGCAACTTCAGCAAGAAACGACCCAACCTTGAAAGCCCTAAGGCTTATGCTCAGGTCCAGAGGCTTGGAACTCTTTTCCTGGACCACATGGGCAAGGGTTGAGAAAATAGCCATAGATAGAGAAAAACGTTTGGGGATCGCCCCTCCACTGGGGTTCTTCCCTACCATCTCGGCTCTCAAAGCCTCATTTCACCCGGAGGGCCTGCTTCCCCCTGTAAGGGAACCAGGTGGTGAAGCCTCCGCCCTAGCCTGCAGTAACACTGATAAGGCATTCTCCAGACAACAGGGAGATGATGAGGGCCTTCTGTTGGGAGCCTTAGGGCCTGTTCGGCCTTCCCGGGGGTTGGAGAAGGGCTCACCCCTTTGTTGCCAGGAGGGTGGGCTGGATCGGCCACAGAGGAAGAGTGCAGGGAGGAGGAAGCCTGGGCTGACTTTAGCAGACAGCAAGCCGTTCTGAGTCTGAGGAAGGCAGGGGCTGGGGAGGCAGGTGTAGATGTGCCTACAGCCACAGCTCCCCCTCCTTCTGAAAGGGCTCAGGGACGAATGGAACTTCCTGCCTCCTACGTTCCGCAAGTGGCGGCTGAGGTGGGGATGGGCGACCTCAAGTCATGGCGCCATCCTGGAGGGGATTGGGCGTGTGCATTGGATCGCCCCCCTCCTTCTCTTCGGGCGAGAGGGGGTGATTCACGACTGGCACCAGCTAAAATCCAGGCCTTCCCGATCAACTTAGAGCCTGGGGGAGCCAGGCCGCAAGCTTGGTACCCCTGGGAGTCCAAAGACCTCAAGGAGCTCTGCCAGGCGCTCCGCAAGGCGGTTGCTGAGAACGGCCCCAATTCACCATGGGCGCTTACTCTCCTTCAGGACATAGCATATCACCCCTGCGTGCCTAAGGATTGGCTTGACAGTGCAACAGCTACTCTCAGTGGCCCACAATTCATTAAATGGGTGGTGTATTACAAGGAGAAATACAGGAATAGGCCGAAGCTAATAGGCAGGCAAGGCCAGATGTCTCTAGGGAGAGCACTTGTTAGGGCTGCTTTTTTCCTCCCCATTTACAATTCAATACCACTCCTCTCTAGGAGGGGGAAGAAAAAAATGCCTTTGGCTACCTCTGGCCTTGCCTAAAGAAACAAGAACCTCAATCCATTAACCCTTTCCAACTTAATGGGTCTTTCTCTTTGCAGTTAATGAAACTTCCTCCAGCACTACAGAAGCCTCTCATTCCCTGCCGCTTTGTTTCAGATGTGTTTCCCTGTCCTAAGCAACGGGCTCCTATGCTGATGACCAGCTCTTTTCTGTGCTGCTGTAGTTAACTTATCTGAGAGTTTGCAGTGTCTTGAAGGTTTCGCGTTTTATTGGATTTGTCTGTCTTTAATGTTTGAGTCATTACCTAACCCTAATCAGATCTAGCCCACAGCCTTGGTTAAAATACTCAGGTTATGTGTACTAGTTTTTGGCTGAGTGGTTTGACTCTCTAACAGTTTAAATTCTCAAATGGAGTCTAACAACTTTGGGACTTCCAGTAGGATCCCTGGAACTCTCAAAGGATGGGACTCTAAACTTGTTAAAGTAACAACTGTTTGAGTCAATTCAAATTATGCAAAGTGTATTAAAATGTTGTAAATGATGTCAGACCTATGTTGTATTCATGTTTTTGCTTTCCAGCTAAAGTGGTCTTATATTCTGTGTATACAAGTCTTTACATGTCCTTAAGATGCTTTAAACTTGTTTCTTTTACAGATCTGTTCTTTGCAAAAACTATAGTGTCTCTTTTTAATAGTGTCTACTTAATCGGTTACTCTGCCATCTCTAAAGTTAGGTCATGTAAGCTCTTTTTGGCTCTGTTAAATAGTTTTGAGTTATGTGAGGATTTTGTGTGCTAACTCTTATGTTCAAGGTTTTTATTTCTGATTTATTCAATAACAAAAAACATAAAATTCATGTTCTGTCAAGGTAATCTATTGTGTGCTCTACTGTCTCTGTTAAGTTCAGATTGATGAAAAGCATTGCTAAATATCATTATGATTAGATCTAGTCTAAAAGTGTTAAGATCATCCTGTCTAATGAAGGGCTATCATTTCAGGATGTTAAAAAATTCTATTCTAACCAGATACTCTAAGTTCTCTTGGCACCTTTAACAAACTTTCTAAAAATCAAAGTTCTAAATTCTCTAAACTTTTGGTATCTCCAAAAGGGCCCCTGGAGATGTCAAAAGATATATCACTCATATTACAGAAATAATAACTAATTGGGATATTTAAATCAAAAGTACTGCCAAGATGTAAAATGATTCAACACTCTACTAAAATTCCTCACAACCCACAGGAACAGGCTATGGTGGAAAAAAACCATCAATGCCTCAAAAAACAGTTATTAAAACAAAAAGGGGGAGTGGCTACCCCCCATCTACAGTTACATAAGGCCTTGTTTACCATCAATATTAAATTTTTCGAAAGGGTCAAGGGAGTCAAGGTTCCAAAAACATTGGGGACATTTAACCCTAAACCACAGATACTCGTTAGGTGGAGAGACCCTCTCACCAGACTCTGGAGAGGGCCTAACCTGCTAATTCAGTTGGGAAGAGGGTTTGGCTGCGTGTTCCCCATAGGGGAGTTGACTCCGATTTGGATACCGGCCAGAAATATCAGGCCTATGCCTGATACAAGTAACAACCCGCGCAGGGAGCGGTTTTCCCCTGAGGGAGATCCCCTTGTCTTCCCTCTTCCAGAAATGGATGGAGATCGAGATTGAGAGGCAGGCGATGACGCAGACGCTACTCTTCACTGTGATCCTGACAAGAAGTGCCCGGCCCAGTGACGGGGGATTCGATGACCCAAACGTGATCATCAAAACACTTCAGGAAGACCTGAAAAAGATGAAGAGAACTCCAAGAAAGCCCCTTTTGGATGGGCCTTAATGGACTCTTGCCCTACCTCTTCCCTCTTCTTGGACTGCTTCTTGCCCTGCTTTTAATCCTTGCTATTGGCCCATGCATAATGAATAGGCTTATACAGGTTATACAACAGCGCATAGAGGCAACAAGGGTGAGACAGGTTGAGGTTCATTACCAGAGGCTGGTAGCCACAGAGGGCTACGATCCCCCAAACTGGGGAAGTGCCCCCGGTACTCTCCACATTGCCAATGATGGGTAAGATTCTGGATGGACCGGAACAACCTAAGACAGGCAGTGGAGAAGGCTCACCACACTCCCATAATTACAAGTCACGCGACACCCCAAGACGGGTAAAGCACCCAGCATCCTGTACCAACCTAAGACAGGGCTCATGGCCAAGCTGCCTGGGTTACCAATGACGGGTAAGGGCAAGGACTACTGGGGGCAACCTAAGACAGGGACCCTGTGTTAAAACAAAAAGGGGGAGTTGTGGGGGACACTGAATCCGGAGAGGCCTAGAGGAACTTCCTGAGCCTGCCTCGAATTTGAAAACCTAAGTTTCAATTCCCTGGTAGCAAACACCCCAGCCCAGGGCACTTCTGCCTAAGGATCATTAAGGTGGTATAATAGGAGTGGCTAAAACCCTTTTGCATCACAACACCCCACCCCTTGCCCTCATCTGCTTCTCCACTCTGTACCATCAGCTCTGTACCTCAGCTATATATACACCTCCCTTTTACAATAAAGTGAGACCCCGCTTCGACTGGGCTCCACACCACACCTGATTGTCCCCTGGGTTTGGGGAAGGCTGAGTGGCAGGTGGCGCACTTTCCCCTCCTCGGTTAAGGCAAGCTGCGGGCAGCCTGCCTAATTCTCTGGCGGTGGCGAGGAACAGTCACTGCACCCTGTGTGAGCTCCGCCCCTACTTGACCCCACCTATAGGCCTAACTGCCAGACTAATTAACCACTCTCATTTGGAAGTGGATAAAAGGGCTAGAACAAGGTGGGCCGTCCCTTTTTGTTGCCATTATTGACCTTTGTTGCCCTTGCTGCCTGTGCCTTTGGGGTGTGTGGCCTTCGTCCACTGGCTCCCTGCTTTCCTGCCTGGATGCCTGCTCTCGGCTTGGTATGGACCCCAACTTAGTCTCTAGACTTTTCTTTCTCCACTAGATGAAGCCCTCACTTTCCTATGCATTTCTCTCACTGAATAAAAAGCTTAAAAACTTACCATGTTTTCTGGTATATTTGAGCCAGTATTCAGAATTCTCTGACTGCAGGGCAAGAACCCTCACAGCTTATTAATTTTAGGAAATAGAAATATTTTTTTGATATGAGGAAGTTGAAACTTTATTTATGTTTCTTATTTTGCTGTAGAGCTGCTGCTTCATTGCATAAAACAGCACCAGCAAATGCAGTATATTGCAAAAATTAAGATAGTATTGTTCTTTCTCTGTCACTGTACAACTAACAAAAACTGTTGTGTATTCCCAGTTACTTCCAATGGAAAGATCATTACATATTTTGATCCCAATCCAGGGATGAGTATAAGCAAGTTACAATATTACATAAGGCTTAAGATAACAATGTTATCCTTGAATTACATTATTTGTAAAACTAGTTTTTACCACAGATAACTTCATGCATTCTGAATACCAGTGCCTAGGGCCTAGTATAAAAATCACAAGGTACTGTGAAAAAGATGCATATTGAGTTTTTCTGCAATCATTACAAAGGTAGGGTATATTTTCTTCCAGTAGCAGAGTTGAAAGTAGTATTTCTTCCATCAAGATTGCTAAGTTACTATTTTAAGTCCTGTCCGCCACTAATTTAAGGGAAAACTGTGCTGGATTAAGTTATTCCATACTAGTTCATGTAAGGGTTCCACTTTCATTCCTCAATAGATTTTATGTATTTCTCATAGGCTTCTTCACTCATTAGTTCATCTAGTTCTGAAGGGTTACTCAGTGTCATCTTGATCAGCCAACCATCTTCATAACAAGATTTGTTGACGAGTCCTGGGTTTCCTGCAAGGGCTTCATTAATTTCAGTTACTTCTCCTGATAGAGGAGAATAGAGTTCACTAGCAGCTTTGCTTCCTGTGCAGAATTGCTGATTCCCACTGTTCCAATACCATTTTCTGTTGTTATTCATTCATGTTTCTCTGAATTTACGCACTGAGAGCAGAGCGGGTCCAGTGCGCAGCGTCCGGACGGCGCCTGCCCACAGCCACCAGGGCAGAGGCGAGCAGGGTGCAGCAGGCACCGAGGCCACCAGCAGGCTGTAGGCCGCGGCCCACACACTCCGCACCACTCGCAGCCAGGAAATAGAAATATTAATAAGTAATACGGTTTCAAAAACACGTGTAAGGATATCTTGCACATAGTAAGCACTAGGTAAATTTAAGCTGTTGCTTCATTATTAATTGCTATTTAATCTTAACTGGGTCAATCAGTTCCTTATATTAATTTTTTCATTTGAAACCAGAGAATGAATGAATCTAGTTTCACTTCAGTGGCTGAAGCTGTAAGATGCATAACTTGAGAACTGTCAGCACCCATGTTTCCCAAGAGTCAAGGAAGAATCATCATGTTACGAAAGTTGTAATTATGCCATGTATGAAGTTTCTATTCCTTAAATAAAAGATTTCTGGGGGAAAAAGAGCCTATATGGAAGGAAAATGGAGCCAGCATTAATGCAACAAATATTTTAGTGACCCCAATAATTCTGATACAATTTTAAGGACTTAGAATACATTAGTGAACAAGATAGACAAAAGGACCTCTGCACTGTTGAATTTATAATCTAAAGTTTTTTGTGTTTACCCAGAGCAGAGACTGGAAAGCAGCAACCTGAAACGAACATAGCTAGCCCTCCTTTTGGTTGTTCTTAATAAACTAAGATGGAAGAAAATGGTTTTATAAATCTTAAATGATTATGCTAAATATCAACATAATATCCTTGATTTTGGTTTTTGGTTCTTGAAGACTAAATAATTTACTCTATGTGATGAAACCAAGACATAAGCCTCAGCCATTCTTGCTCACTACCCAAAAGATAGATAAACATTGGAATTTATTCCTTGGCATTGAATCTCAATTGAGTCTCATATCCTATTGCCTTCATACTCCACCCTGCATTCTTTTCCAGGCCACATTTAGTTCCAGGAATTCATCTCTTCCTGCTACCCCCTTCCCCCAATCCCATCCCTATCCCTTCTAAATATAAACAGGCCCTGGCCGGTGCCGTGGCTCAACAGGCTAATCCTCCACCTTGAGGCCCCAGCGCACCGGGTTCTAGTCCCGGTCGGGGTGCCGGATTCTATCCCGGTTGCCCCTCTTCCAGGCCAGCTCTCTGCTATGGCCCGGGAAGGCAGTGGAGGATGGCCCAAGTCCTTGGGCCCTGCACCCCATGGGAGACCAGGAGAAGCACCTGGCTCCTGGCTTCAGATCAGCGAGATGTGCCGGCCGCAGCGGCCATTGGAGGGTGAACCAACGGCAAAAAGGAAGACCTTTCTCTCTGTCTCTCTCTCTCTCACTATCCACTCTGCCTGTCAAAATATATATATATATATATATATATATAAACAGGCCCAGCCCCTGGGAGTCAGGGTCTTCTGCCACATGCTCCATCATTTCCACACAGGCAGTTTGGTCAGCCACCTCTGTGAATATATTTCCTCTGAATAAATTTGGTCTGGCTGTAAATTCATACATTGCCTCCTTTCTATTCCACGCCTTTTCTAACATTTATGGTGCTCCATGTGAGGAGGCGATAGGGTGGGAGGAAGAGGTGAGGTGGGAGGGGGTAGGGTAGTGAGAGGAGCCTGGGTGGGAGGGAATGGAGTGGTGGGAGGAGGCAGGGTGAGATGGGATGGAGGGTTAGATGGGTCAGTCAGAGAGGAGTCCGGAAGCTGAGGCCTAACACTATGGTCCTTTCAGGAAAAAAAAAAATTGTCAACTTCTGATCTAAGCTCCACAATCCCTGCCCCCGTTCAACATGAGGGCTAGGCACCAACCACCTCAACATCATCTTGGAACTTCTTAGTAATCCACATCTGCATTTTACAAAGACTCCAAAAAAAAGCTACAATAAAGAAATTAAGTTCTGATGGCCTAGGCTCTGATTCTGACTGAAAATCACCTGCATTTCCCACATCCCCATGATTAGAATTCCATATTTTGCCTTACCTGAGCCAAGAAATCTCCCTCTTTGTGTTAAACTAATTTAACTGTGGTTTCTTTCACATATAACCAAAAATGTCTCAATTGTATCAGTTGATATATTTTAAGTTTCAATTATTAGAAACCTTAAATGAAACTAGACTAATGCATAAAGGAAAATTAATGGCTCATGTAACTAAAATGCTCAGAAATAGAAGGAATATTGAGTTCAGAAGTAGAAAGGATATTGACCTCAAATTTCTCTAAGCTCTACTTCCATTTTTTTAAACTAGTCTGGGACAGCAATGGTAGAAGGCCCAAGTGCATGGGCCCTTGCAGTCAAGGGGAGTCCTGGAAGAAGCTCCAGGATCCAAGCATTGGCTTGGCCCTGTCCCAGGCATTGCAGCCATTTGGGGAGTGAACCAGCTGATAGAACATCTCTCTCTCCCTCTCTCCCTCTCTCCCTCTCTCTCCCTCTCTCCCTCTCTCTCCCTCTCTCCCTCTCTCCCTCTCTCTCCCTATCTCTGCCTTTCCAATAAATAAATAAATATTTTAAAAAAAGATGGGGCCAGCACTGTGGTGCAGTAGGTTAATCCTCCACCTATGGTGCTGGTATCCCATATGGGTGCTGGTTCGAGTCCAGGCTGCTCCTCTTCCCATCCAGCTCTCTGCAATGGCCTGGGAAAGCAGTAGATGATGGCCCAAGTCCTTGGGCCCCTACACCCACGTGGGAGACCCAGAAGAAGCTCCTGGCTCCTGGCTTCAGATCTGCTCATCTTCAGCTATTGTGGCCATTTGGGGAGTGAACCAGCAGATGGAATCCCTTTCTCTTTGTCTCTCCCTCTCACTCTCTGTAACTCAACCTCTCAAATGAATAAATAAAATCTTTAAAAATTTTTAAAAAAACAAAAAATAAAAACGTTTTGGTTCTATGAATCCTTGGATTTTCATTAAAAGATCTCAGAATGTATTCACCACAATGTCTCCAAATTGATTCGGTCTAGAGTTACTCAGGACTTTTAAGAGCACTGGATAAGGAGTCCAGATTTGAATCCTACGTTGCATACTTACTAGCTGTGTGACCTTGGCATAACCTTTGGTATTTTGTTTCTTCATGTATTACTATAAATTGATACATTTGGGAATGGGAACACCTAGCTTTGAAAACTAACTCTCTATTTCTTGGAGTGAGACTGTAAATAATTCTCTTTTGGAATGTCAGGTTTCCATCTATGCAATGAGAAGAGGACAGTATCAGTGCATCATAAATATTTTCAAAAATATGATTACTAAAAGCTAAAGACAACACTAATAATTAACTGATAAATTCAGTAAAGCTGTAGCATACAAAATTAACACAAAATAAGTTGTTTTTCTAACATCATTAAAAATCCTACTGAGAAAAAATTCATGAACGCTAGTTTTTCTACTTACTACTTGTTGAATTTTTTTTAGTAGGGTGTTAAGCTTGTGATTATAAAGAAAATTGAAAGTATTTCAAGGAAGGGACATTTAGGAAAGAGGTGACCACTAAGATATTACTGGACTGTTTCCTTCTCTGGGAAGTAACTCCTTTCAAGTTTTCTTTCCAATTAAGTCAAGAGAGGCATTCAACAAGATCTGATGTACTGCGAAATGTAACTTTTCCTCATGAGACAGTTTTGGAGGTCAAAAGAGAGATGACAGGTATCCTGTAAAGTGTATAGGCTTTGGACCCAGATATTCTTCAGTCTCAATCTCAGTCCAACTACTTCCTCTCTCTGTGAGGTTAGACAAACATCTCTACCTGACGGAGCCTCTATTTTTATGTTTTAATAATGTGAATAATTACACTGTATAACTTGTGAGGTTAAATTCATCTGAGTTTCCGTCTCATCTACATGTCTTGGCCTCCCTGGAGTAACTTCACAGCAGAGCGTATGTTCCTTTTGAAGTCCTTTTATCATTAAGTCCTCACTGCTGTTGTGCTCGTTTCAAATCAGTCTCATATCTCTTTAAATAAAAATTAAACCTTGGAATGTCAACCCATGAGTCTGAACTCATATTTCCGTTCTTTTCAAATTCTTATTAACTCCAGATTCCAAGTTCCTAGAAGAAACATACAGTAGCAGAGGTGGGAGCATGGGAAGGGGGCAGTTGGTGGAGGAAAACTGTAATCAGATCTAGAGAAACTGTTTTTGTAATACCTTTTGCATGCTCTTGACACCTATAACCTTATGGTGAGGTATTTTCCCCTTCACTGAGAGCAATGCACAGAGCCCATGCTCAGTCTATCCTCTAATATCAATCTTTCCCATGTGGCAGACTGTGGTCACCAGAATTGCTGGTCTAAGTCATCTAGTACTTTCCTGATAAACAAACAAAGCCAGAGAAACTTTGCATGTATGTACTCTGCTACAGTGAAATTTAAAAAATGGGTGGAATTGAATAAGAGGCTGATCTGATTAATGCACACAGGACAGTGCCTGTAAATTGGTTTGGGTTAAGTCATGTAATGGATGGCATTAGGTGAGTCCCTTAACCTCCGTGGGACCCAGGTGCCTTAACTGTAATACCAGAGAAATAAGTTGAAGGGCTTTCCTTTGTGATGGAAACAGCAAAGAAGGCAACTAAGATTATCTGCTAAATAATAAGAGGAGGGTAAGATCTCTCTGAATGAGATTATAGGATAGTGAACATTTGCTCATTTATTTAACCACCATCTGAGTAACACCTATGTGCTATCACAAAAATACGCATTGTACTTGGCATAGCTGTTAAGATGCTAGTTGGGACCCCCACATCCCGTAGTGGAATGCCTCAGTTAGAGTCCTGTATCCATTCCTGATTCCAGATTCCTGTTAACACACATCCTGGGAGTTAATCATCATGGCTCAAGTAGTTGGATACATGCCATCGATAGGTGAACAAAATGGAAAAAATCCCTTATCTGTATAATCATGGATAGAAAGAAGTGAAAATAATAGTCAAGGAAAAATATTGAGTTTATTAGATAGCACTGCATATTATAGAAAAATGAAGTGGGGTAATGGAATGCTGAGAGATATGACCCACTATAATTTTAAATTCGGAAGATTTCACCAAGAAGGTATCTCAAATTGAATACCATATGCACTGTTCCAATCACTGGACATACATTAACTCATTGACATTCCTAGTCATTATAATCCCATTTTTTTTAATATTGAGAAAATAGTATTGAATGCTTATACAGCTAAATACATTAAGCATCTATGGGGTAGTAGAAAAGTCATTTTATTTGGATTCTCATAATTGCAAGCTTGATTTCTGGTTCTATCACTTAGTAGCTATCTAACTAAGGCAACTCACTTGAACTCTCTATGCCTCAGTTTCCTAATTTGCAAAATAAGGATAAGACCAAATTTATGGATATTTTGCTATGATTAAATGAGCTATCATGTGCTTATCCATTCCTTCATTCAAAAATACTAAATTCTTACTCCAGAGGCAGTATAAAAAGCCATTAAATGCTTAGAATATGAACAAGATGGCCTTGTTTCTAGTCCTATGGCCTTGAGAAAATCATTTAATCTGTCTTCACCAATAGAAAAATGGGTCAGTAACAGCAGCTGTTATTCATATGAACTCCCTACAGAAATATGATTAATAGAAAAACAAATTCCCAGTTTCTGACTTAAGTGTGTGCTTAAAAAAACCCTTGTATTGGGGTGACCATTTGGCTTAATATTTAAAGGTGCTGTTTGGGACTCCACGTCTCTATTGGAGTGCCTCGTTTCAAGTCCTGGGTCTGTTCCTGATTTTACCTCCCTACTAATGCTAAACACATCTTAGGATGCACTGGTCATGGTGTCCCTGCCACCCACGTGGGAGAACTGCATTGAGTGAGCTCATGACTTTAGTCTGGCCCAGGGTTGGCTCTTTCAGGCATTGGAAGAGTAAACCAGCAGATGGGAGATCTCTCTCTCTCTCTCTCTCTCTCTCTCACACACACACACACACACACACATGTATATATAATTTCTTCCCAGGTCTCATTTATTTAAGAAATTGTTATATATTACCATGTACCATATTTTGTTGTAATCACTTTAAAATATTAATCCAAAAATCTTTAATTTGATCTCAAACCAAACACTATCATTACTGTAACTTTTCAAAGATTTATTTATTTGAAGGAGTTACAAAGAGAGAGGGAAAGACAGAGAGAGATAGAGATCTTCCATCCACTGGTTCACAGCCCAAATGGCTGCAATGGCCAGGGCTGGGCCAGGTCAAAGTTTGGAAGTGCATCCTAGTCTCCCATGTGGGTAGCAGGGGCGTAAGTACTTGGACCATCTTCTGTTGCTTTCCCAGGCATGTCAACAGGGAGCTGGATGGGAAGTGGAGCAGTCAGAACTTGAATGGGCACTCATATGAGATGCTGGCATCACAGCTGGTGGGTAAACCCACTGTGCCATAATGCCCATCCCTTCTACAGTCATTTGACAGAAAGCTAAATTGAGATATAAAGAAGTTAAATGTCTTGACCAAGGCCTTGTAATCAGTAAGACACAATACCATGATACAAATCAAGGCAGCTTATGCCAACGGTTATTAGCCACAACCTAATGCTGCCTCTCCATACAAAGAATTAAACTAAAAATCATCTAAAATCCCACCAATAAAATAAAATCTATTTCTTCCATTTTAGTATGGCTATCTCTATTTATTTTTCTTCTCTTTCTTTTTCTTCTCTACATAGAAGTACCAAAATCATGATGAACAGCAATCATGCCAATATATATCCTTACAGGCAGAGTGGATAGTGAGAGAGAGACAGAGAGAAAGGTCATCCTTTTTGCCGTTGGTTCACCCTCCAATCGCTGCTGTGGCCGGTGCACTGTGCTGATCCGAAGCCAGGAGCCAGGCGCTTCTCCCGGTCTCCCATGGGGTGCAGGGCCCAAGGACTTGGGCCATCCTCCACTGCCTTCCCGGGCCATAGCAGAGAGCTGGCCTGGAAGAGGGGCAACCGGGATAGAATCTGGCGCCCCGACCAGGACTAGAACCCGGTGTGCTGGTGCCGCAAGGCGGAGGATTAGCCTGTTAAGCCACGGCGCCAGCTTAATGTGTGGTTTTTGAGAAGTTTGTCTTTCTCGTCTGTTACTAACTTAATGAAAGAATATTACCAGTAAGATATTTTAAAAAATTAATGTGAGGCCATTGTACTGGATTACATTCATGCACTAGGACCAAGAGACCAGATCAAAGCACAATAGAAATCACTTGCACTAGGTGTCAAGTAATCAAACTGAATTTAACAAGTTGATTTTCCAAAACCACAACATTCACAGCTATCAATTCTAAGAGGGTTCCATTAACCCCAATCTGTGTGTTAAAATAAATGTGCTCTTTATCCCTTCAAGGAAAGAAACTTTGAAATGACCAATTGTGTTCTTTTTTTCTACTATATTCATTCTTTCTCTACCTATGAAGCCTATCACCTTTACTCAGGTCATTAGAGCATACTTCTTTTCCATAAATGGTATGCTTCCGCACTCATGGAATGCGGGGAGGCACAGGCTCCAATTGAATAATAACGGGGGACTTCAACACCTCAGTTTCATCAAGGGACAGGTCAAATAGTCAAAAAATCAACAAAGAAACAACAGAGATAACCTACAATATGGACCAAACGGACCTGATATCTGCAGAACTTTTCATGCCACAGCTACAGAATACACATTCTTATCATCAGTGCGTGCAACTTTCTCTAGGACAGACCATCTGGTAGGTTGCAAAGCAAGTCTCAACAAAGTAAAAAAAAATTAAATTAAAATTATATCATGTATCGTTCTGATCAAGATGGGATGAAGGTGGAAATTAACAACTTAAGAAAAAGACATACCATATGTTTTCCCTAATCCGAGGTAACAAACAACATACCTAAAATGTAATGTATTGATGTGAAATGGACATTTTTGAGATTCAATGATTGTTTACAGCTATTGTCTCTTCTGTTGAGTAACAGTGTTTGTTTTTTCTTCACACTATTTGTTGATTTTGTTTTACTTAGTGTAGGGTTAACTTTATGATCATTAAGTAAACTGAAAATAGATATTTGTAAAAATTAACAATGGGAATGGGAGAGTGAGAGAGAGGAGGAAGAGAGTTGGAACATGTGTGAGAAAGAGCATAATGTGAAAAGTATCACAGTGTTCTTAAATCTGTATACATGAAATACATGAGACTTGCATAACAAATAATTGTAAAATAAGAAACTGAATGACTTAAAAATGAAAAAAAAAGAAGAAAAATATAGAAAATCTAGGGGCTGGTGCTGTAGTGTAGTAGGATAAGACTCTACCTGCAGAACCAGCATCCCAAATGGGCACCAGTTTGAGTCTTGGCTGCTCCTCGTCCAATCAAGCTCTCTGTTTATGGCCTGGGAAAGCATTGAAAGATTTCCCAAGTGCTTGAGCCCCTACATCCACTGGGAGACCCAAAAGAAACTCCTGTCACCTGGCTTTGGACTGGTCCAGCTCCTGCCAATACTGCCAATTTGGAGAGTGAACCTGCGGATGGAAGACCTTTCTCTCTGTCTCTCCCTCTCTGTCTTTAGCACTACCTCTCAAATAAATATATTATTAAAAAAGAAAATCTAGAAAACATGCAAAGACATAAAGGACAACATGTTCCTGAATGAACAGTGAGTGGGTCATAGAAGAAATAAGAAGGGGATCACTTCTCGGCCTTTGGCTAAGATCAAGTGTAGAAGAAATAAGATAAATACTAGAAATGAATGAAAATTACTACAAAACATATCAAAACTTACAGGATAATGTAAAAGCAGTGTTAAGAGGAAAGTTTATAGCAATTAGTGACTACATCAATAAATTGGAAAGGCATCAAATAAATTATCTAACAAGTGCATCTCAAGGACCTAGAACAAGAACAAACCAAATGTGAAATTAGTAGAAGGAAATTAATATTTTAAATTAGAGAAGAATTAAAATTGAAACAAAAAAACAACACAAAAGATCAGTGAAATGAAGAATTGGGTTTTTGAGAAAATAAACAAAATTTACATACCGTTGGCCTAATTAACAAAAAAAAGACAGAGGAGAAGATTAAAATTAATAAAATCAGGAGATTTTACAAAAGATATCACAGAAATAAAAAGAATTATCATGAAATACTACAAACAACAAAATGCCAATAAACTAGAAAATCTAGAGAAATGAATAGATTCCTGGACACATTTGCAAAAATTGAGTCCTGAAGACAGGAAACCTAAAAAAGACCAATAACCAAGATGGAGACTGAATCAGTAACAAAGAACCTCCTAACAAAGAAAAGCCCAAGATCTGATGTCTTCACTGCTTAATTCTCCCAGACATTTAAAGAACTAACTTCAATTCTCAAACTATTCAAAACAATCAAAAGGAAGGCAATCCTCCAAAACTCCTTCTCTGAGGCCAGCATCACCTTAATTCCAAAATCAGAAAAAGATACAGCAAAGAAAGACAACTATATGCCAATATCCTCAATGAACATAGATCCAATAATCCTCAACACAATATTAGTAGAATCCAACAATACATTAGAAAAATCATTCATCCAGACTAAGTGGGATTTTTCCCTGGTCTGCAGGGATGGTTCAACCTATGCAAATCAAATTAATGTGTGATATAGCACATTAATAAATTGAGGAATAAAAACCACATTAGTATCTCAATAGATGCAAAGAAAGCATTTGATAAAAATACAATATCCTGGGGCCAGCGCTTGGCGCAGTGGGTTAACACCCTGGCCTGAAGCACGGGCATCCCATATGGGTGCCGGTTCTAGTCCCAGCTGCTCCTCTTCCAATCCAGCTCTCTGCTATGGCCTGGGAAAGCAGTAGAAGATGGCCCAAGTGCTTGGGCCCCTGCACCCAAGTGGAAGACCAGGAAGAAGCTCCTGGCTCCTGGCTTCAGATCAGCGCAGCCCTGGCTGTTGCAGCCAACTGGGGAGTGAACCATCGGATGGAAGGTTGGAAGACCTATTTCTCTCTGCCTCTCCTCTCTCTGTGTAACTCTGACTTTCAAATAAATAAATAAATCTTTAAAAAATACAATATCCTTTCATGATAAAAGCCTTAACTAAATTGGGTATGAAAGGAATATTCTTCAATACAATCAAGGCAATATATGACAAATGGACAGCCAACATATATTGCATGGAAAAATTGGAAGCATTTGCTCTGAGATCCAGAACCTGACAAAGATGTTCACTTTCAGGATTGCTATTCAATATAATTTTTGAAGATTTAACCATAGCCATTAGGCAAGAAAAAGAAACCATTGGAATACAAACTGAAAAGGAGGAAGTCAAATTATCTATGTTGCATATGACATGATCATATATAGGTGAACCAAAAGACTCCCTAAGGGACCATTGGAATTCATAAAAGAGTTTTGTAAAGTTGCAAGAGATAAAACCAACACACAAAAAGCAATAGCCCTTGTATACACAAACAATGCCATGGCCAAGAAAGAACTTGTAAGAGCAGTACTATTCTCAATCACAACAAAACATTTTGATACCTTGGAATAAATTTAACCAAGGAGGTGAAAGATCACTACCATGAAAATTATAAAACATAAATTAAAAAAATAGAAAACACACAAAAAAATAAAGAATCTCCCATGAAAAACAATTTATAGATTCAATGTGATCCCAATCAAAACACCAACAACATTCTTCTCATATTTAGAAAAAAAAGATGTTGAAATTCATATGGAACATAAGAGAGCTTGAAGAGTGGAAACAGTCTTAAACAACAAAAAGAAAGAAGGAGGTACTACAATATTGGATTTCAAGAATACTACAGAACAGTCATAATCAAAACAGCCTGGTATTGGCTCAAAAAATAGACATGTAGATCAATGGAACAGAATAGAAACTCCAGAAATTAATAGATGCAGCTACAGCCAGCTAATCTTTGACAAATGAGCTGAAATGAATCCCTAAATAAAAGACAGTCTCTTCAACAAATGGTACTGGAAACATCAAATCTATGCATGCAGAAGTATGAAACAAGACCCCTATCTTTTTTTTTTTTTTTTTTTTTGGACAGGCAGAGTGGACAGTGAGAGAGAGAGACAGAGAGAAAGGTCTTCCTTTGCTGTTGGTTCACCCCCCAGTGGCCGCTGCGGCCGGCACACCGCACTGATCTGAAGGCAGGAGCCAGGTGCTTCTTCTGGACTCCCATGCGGGTGCAGGGCCCAAGGACTTGGGCCATCCTCCACTGCACTCCCGAGCCACAGCAGAGAGCTGGACTGGAAGAGGGGCAACTGGGACAGAATCTGGTGCCCTGACCGGGACTAGAACCCAGTGTGCCAGCGCCGTAGGTGGAGGATTAGCCTATTGAGCTGCAGCACTGGCCTAGACCCCTATCTTACACCTTACACACAAATCAACTCACAATGAATAAGGATCTAAATCTACAACGTGATACCATCAAATGACTAGAGAAAATCATCGGGGGAACTTTGCAAGACATTTACATAGGCAAATAATTCTTGGAAAAGACCCAGAAGCACAGGCAATTAAAGCCAAAATTGACAAATGGGATTACATTAAGCCAAAAAGCTTCTGCACTGCCAAAGAACCACTCAACATAGTAGAGGCAAACAATGGAATGAAAGAAAATATTTGCAAATTATGAAATTGATGAAGGATTAATATCCAGAATCTATAAGGAGCTCAAGAAACTCAAGAGCAACAAAACAAATAATCCAGTTAAGAAATTAGCAAAGGACATGAACAGACATTTTTCAAAGGATGAAATTCACATGGCCAGCAAATACATGAAAAACTGCTCAACGCCAGTGCTGCGGCTTACTAAGCTAATCCTCCGCCTGTGGTGCCGGCACACCAGGTTCTAGTCCTGGTCAGGGTGCCAGATTCTGTCCCGGTTGCCCCTCTTCCAGTCCAGCTCTCTGCTGTGGCCCGGGAGTGCAGTGGAGGATGGCCCAAGTCTTTGGGCCCTACACCCGCATGGGAGACCAGAAGAAGCACCTGGCTCCTGCCTTCGGATCGGCGTGGTGTGCCGGCTGCAGCGCGTCAGCCGCAGCGGCCATTGGAGGGTGAACCAACGGTAAAGGAAGACCTTTCTCCCTGTCTCTCTCTCTCACTGTCCACTCTGCCTGTAAAAAAAAGAATTAAAAGAAAAACTGCTTTGAATCTTAGCCATCACCTCAGCCCAGTTAGAACAGATGTCATCCAAATATATATATTAAAAAAAAAAACAGTAAATGCTGGTGAGTATGTAGGGAAAAAGCATACCCTAATCTACTATTGGTGGGAATGTACACAGGTACAACCATTATGGAAGACAGTATGGAGATTCCTTAGGAATTTGAAAACAGATCTACCACATGACCCAGCTATCCCACTTCTGGGTATTTACCCAAATAAAATGAAATCAGTATATAAAAGAGTTATCTGCACCACCATGTTTACTGCAGCTCAATTCACTATAGATAAGATATGGAATCAGCACAGATGTCCATCAACTGATGACTAGATAAAGAAAATGGTGTATATACACTATGGAATACTACTCAGCCACAAAATATAATGAAATCCTGTCTTTTGCAGCAAAATGGATGCAACTGGAAACCATAGTGCTTAGTGAAATAAGCCAGTCCCCAAAAGACAAGTATGTTTTCTCTGGTGTGTAGTCATTAATATAGAAACAGAAAAATGCATAAAAATGAAACAGACACCTTGAGATTTGATTGTTGTTTTAGCCCTTGTTTATACTCCTATGGAACTTTGGGTCTTTCTGTTATTGTACTTGTTGAATATTATGGTTACTGACTCAGTAAGCCTATGGTTATAGAGTGGACTGAAATTATGTTCTTTAAAACTTAAAATAAATAAGGAAAAGAAGGAGAGTGATTGAGGGAAGGAAAGAGGAAAGGAGGGAAGTATGGTTATCAGAATTGTATCCATGAAATGCATGAAATCTGTTCTCTTTATATTAATTTTAATCAAAATTTAAAATAAATAAAGCACAAAAAGCCAATTAGATCTTTAAGCCTAATTTTTAAAAATTTTGTTTACATATTTTCTCTATTATTCTGTTAATGACTGAAGAGCTTGCTTCATTCATGATATTGATGTTTTGTGTCTTCTCTATCTTTTCTTTCTCAGTATTCCTAAAGGCTTGTCAAATTTATTGTTTTTTTTTTCAAAGATCAATGCAATACAATTTTCTTTAGTTAATATTCTCTTTCCTATTTTCAATTCCACTGATTTCTGCACATAATTTTATTATTTTCTTTCACATACTTGCATTCACTTTATCTTATTCATTCCTTTCTAGTTTTCTGAAGTGAGATACTAGCTTATTGATTTGAGACCTTTCTTTTGTTCTAAAGAAAGCATTTGGTGAAATAAATTTCCCTCTCAGCACTATCATATTTAAATCCTACAGATTTTGATGTGTTATGATTCCATTTTCATTGTGTTCTCTGCATTTTAAATATTTGTGTAAAGAATCTTTGCTTGAACCATGCTACTGAGTAATGTGGTGTTTACTTATTTGAATTAAAAAATTTGCCTGTTGTCTTCATGTTTCTGAAACCTAATCTGATTCAGTTATTCTCAGATAGCATATTTCATATAATTTCAGTCACTTTAAATTTCTTCGTGCTATTTCATGGTACAAGATATGATCTAACTTAATATGTTGATTGTGTGCCTTGATGTAACACTTCAAGGTTTGTTTTTTTTTTTTGATAATCAAGATGTTTATTGATTTAACTGTAATGGCAACCATTGGAAAAAATTTCACTTTCACCCTAATTTCCAAACATGTGCTTGTTTAGAAGGTCAATTTAAAAACACAGATTGGACATGAAGTCACACAGGACTGCCTCAAGGACAGCATACTGCCCTCAGTTCTCCATCCACAACAATGAAATGGATGGGAGGGAGTGAGGGGGCCATACACCAAGGAAGAAAGGGGGGTGAGAAGGACCAAAGGAAGTGCTGGCAGTTTCTGCTTCCCACGAAGATAGAGAAGACATTTTTTAAAATAAAATATTTTAAAGATGCTTAAAATGGACACCTCAAAATGTGAGTGTTCTCTGGGCTCTTCAAGACACCTACATTAAGGTTCACCCCTGGGGCGGCAGAAGGTCTCGGCACCCAGACCGTAAGAAATGGGCTCCACGTGCAGGTGAAGGCAAGGCACTGGTGCAGACTCAGTGACTGGGGTGCAGACACCAGGAAGGAACCATAGCACCACACGAATGTTCCTCCCCACCCCCCTGTTTTCCTGGACAAGTGCCCAAGGCCTGGGCTTCATTTCTTAAGTTGAAAATGGAGAGGATGGGGTACACTGGGGCAAGAACTGCTATTCTCTGCTAGATTCACAGACTTCTGTAAGTTAAGCGTGCATGAAGTTTGGTTTTAAGCACTGACAGGAACTCCCTTTGGGTGGCCATGTGATTATCAAGCACGGGAGCTTCTCTGTCAGCGCTCCATAAATGGACAGGTGGCAGGGTGGGAGTAAAGTTCCCTGGAAGTATGTGGGTTTTTAAGATTTTTATTTATTTATTTGAAAGTCAGAGTTACACAGAGAGAAGGAGAGGCAGAGAGAGGGAGAGAGAGAGGTCTTCCATCCACTGGTTCACTCTCCAATTGGCCACAATGGCCTGAGCTGCGCCGATCCGAAGCCAGGAGCCAGGAGCTTCTTCCAGGTCTCCTATGTGGGTGCAGGGGCCCAAGGACTTGGGCCATCTTCTACTGCTTTCCCAGGCCAAAGCAGAGAGCTGGATTGGAAGTGGATCAACTGGGACTTGAAACGGCACCCATATGGGATGCCAGCACTGCAGGCGGCGGCTTTATCTGCTACGCTACAGGGCTGGCCTAGGAAGTGTGTTTTATCTCAACGGTATTTTCCATCAGGCATCCATGCCATACAGTATGGTCTGCCAGGACTGCTACCAGAGATTAACAAGCAAAGAGAAGACACAGATGGTCTGCAGACTCAGAATTCTAAGTCTAAATTTCACCAAAATGTATCCACTTCCAGGACCAGCCTAGAGGAAGTTGGAAAAGGTGTCATGTGTGATTAATTGAAAAAAAAAAAAAAACTGTTATGTATCAGCAGTCTTTGTATCTTCAGTTAGTAACTTCTATGGGCTAGCCTCAAGGAGACTCCTACACAGGAAAACCTGTTTCTAGAATGGGAAGTGCCACTGTGGTATGGCACTCTGCAGAATTACAACCCACTTTGCATAAAGTTCTGATTCAAGAAGAACTGGGCTGTTTGTGTGACCATGTTTCCTTTGAAGAATAAATTGTCCTCCTAAGGCAGTAATGTTTCCTTTCAAGCAAATCCAACCCTCTCCCAGGCAGGGGTACCTAACTGACTGGGTCTCACTGGCTGTATGTGTGCAGTCCAGACAGTGGGTCTTCTCAAAATAGAAATGCAAATGGCTAAGGGCCCTGACTTCAAGCAGCTGGTATCCAAGACAGGGACGCGGAGAGGGATCTCACTTGGACACTGCTGCCCACATGCTGAGCCCTTTACACCAGTGGCCTTGAGTCAAAGATAAAGCAGGCACTCTAGCTGGATGAGGGGCTTGGCAGCGAACCCGCAGATCTCACAGGCTGTGTTCTAATGAAAATGTGGGGCTGTGATGGCATTTGAACTGGGAAGGCAAGGTCCGAAACTCCCAAACAGCTAGTAACCCAAATAGGAAAAGGAAAAACAAAGTCCATCTGAAGGTGCTTTAAAGATGAGGCTCTTACTTCGAGAATAAGTACCTTTTTCTAATACTGCCTCAGCAGCAATGCTTCTTATGCAAGTATATTTGAAAGCAAGAATGGACACCAGTAAGAAAATGCCAGGAAAAGGGGTACAGATAGCAAAAACCCCAGGGAGAGCCTGACTCTTACGGTACTGGTACTGCTGAGGACGTGGTGGGAATGGGTGACCCCCAACCCCCCCACACACATCAGGTACTATCTAAGCACCTGCTGAGCTGACAAGCCTCTTTTAGCTCTCTATGGAGGGTGATGACAAGATGGGTTCTCTTTAAAGACACATATTCCTGAAGATGCCCAGGACAAGATGGGTAGTTTCCTTATATACTGGATCTAAAGAATTATCGAGCAGACATTTGTAAATCTCAGACGCTGCCTATTTCATTGAGAGGCTGCTTCCTGGTGACAGACTTGACCTGACACTGCTGCTTCAGCTGGTGCGCCGGATGAGAGCAGGCAGACATGAAGCACCGACTGGACCTGGCATCTAGATCCTGTATTCTATTTCACCCTGAATCCAGATGGTTGTCCTCTCTTCAGCTCAGTACCTAACATCTAATTCATCTGTGCTCCCCTTGATCGACAATCCCCACTCTAATTCAGACAGCTCAGGTGGCTCAGTCAGGAGGCTCCAACCCCTTTCCCTGGCTAAAGGAAAATGTAATTAATGAATCTTAGCGAAACCCAGTTTAAGACTTACAGATGAGCAGTCCTGGCCTGCAGCCAGTCAGGCAGATGTACACTCCATTTCTCACCATGGCCCTCAAAATCAGCAGGTGGCTTTGGGGAAAGAGAAGCAGTCTATCTGGTGTCCCACTTTGGTGATGTGCATCTTAAGAGAACTGTTTTAAGTTTTGATATGGTACAATTGACCTATGTTTCTTTTGTTCCTTGTGCTTTTGATGTCATATCCAAAAAATTATTGTTGTATCCAATGTTATGACATATTCCCCCTGTGTTTTATTCTAAGAAATGTGTGGTTTTGATTTCACGTTTTGATCTTTGATTCGTTTTGAAATGCGTGTGTGTGTGTGTGTGTGAGAGAGAGATTGAGAGAGAGAGAGAGAGAGAGAGAGAAAGAGAGAGAGACAGAAAGAGAGAGAGAGAAGGCAACCTATGGTAACATAGAGAGGGACAAAATACTTAATGTATATGAATGAAATTGGCATCTTATTTAGTGGAGCCTTAAGCCTAAGATTATAAAATGAATAGAAAGCATGTAATCACAAAAATGAAAACAGAAAAGAAGGAAGGAAGGAGGGAAGTATCATCATATTCTTAGAGTTGTATTTATGAAATAATGAAGTGTTTTCTCTTTATATTAATAAAAATAAATAAATAAAAAGACAACTGTGGAATATTAGACAAATATTTGCAAACGATAATATCTAATAAAATCTTAGTATCCAGAATATAAAGCCTAACAACAAGAACAGAAAAATATACAACTTGGTTTTGAAAATTTGGCAAAGGACTTGAATAGACATTTTTACAAAGAGGACATATACATGGCTAAAAGAAAATAAAAGATGATAAACAAAACTAATACTTAAGGAAATGAAAATCAACACATCAATAATGAAATATCGTCTCACACCCTTATTATTGTTACTACAGATAAATTCATAAAATCTAGTTTGGGGGATGATATGGAGAAACTGGGATCCTTAGATTAGCAACACAGTACATTGTAGAGTTTTGGTCTTCTTCCCATTGTGGTTGCTTGTTTTTTGTTTTTTTTTTTGTTTTTTCTTTTTTTTTCTGTTGCTGCCCAGCATCATGAAAGAGTACTATACTGCATATCACAAGCCTAGGAAAAGCTAAAATTCACAATTTGAATTGTGAGTTCTACTGAGTATGTACTACTTTCACACCATAAAAAGTTGAAAAATTGGAATTTGAATCATCATAAACTGAATATTGTCTGAAATCATCTTAAGGAAGCTAATTGAACACAAGAAAGTTAATGAAAGTAGTGAAGCAAAATGTGAACCAAATTAAGAATTTAACAGAGATATGAAGTATAAAAATGATAAAAACTGATTCTAAAGCTGAAGAGTATGTTGAATAAACTGAATAACTCAATCAGAGCTTCAACTGCAGACTCAAGTAAAGAATAAAGAAACAGAAAGAATCAGTTAACTAGAAGACAAATCATTTGAAATTACCCAGCCAGAGGAACCAAAGGAGTGAGGAAACATAAAGAGCAAAGGAACCCTAGGGAACTGTGGTACATCAGCAAGAAAAACAGCATATACATTATTGAATTATTATAAAGGGCAGAAAATATCTTTAAAACAATGACAGAACACTTCACAAATCTGGAGAAGGGATCCTTGATGCACAAATATCCTAATAGACTAAAGAGGGAAACTTTTTACCATGATACATTGTAATCTAATTGTCGAAAGAAAAATGAGAGGGATTTGAAAGCAAGAAAAGAAAAACAGTTCATAACAAGTAAGGGAGCCTTAATTGTCAGAGGACATCTCAGCAGAAATGTTTCAGGCCACGAGAGACATGAAACTCTTTCTCATCTACTACCACAAATATGCATTGCTTTTGATTTTATTCTGGTTGTAATTCTGTGTCAAACATGGAAGTTAACATTAGCAACTTTTGATATGTTAAAACATTGTGTTCAGACTGTATATAAAGAATCCAAAAGAATTACATAATAGCTTTTGAATTGTTTAAAACCAAGATCTTCTGAAATTAAATATTACATCATCTAATTATTTATTTCTAATAGAAATGCTAAACAGAACATATATCAGTCTATTTCCTTCAGCTATGTACTATTTTCATAGTGCTTTTAGACAAATACAGTAGGTCTAGGAGTTAATATTAAATCCATCAGGGATTAATTGTAACCTTTTGGGGGAGATTATTTTATTTTATTTGGAAAGCAGAGTGGCAGAGAGAGAGGGAGAGAGGTGGGGTGCAGCTCTTCCATCCACTGGTTCACTCTCTAAATGGCCACCGTAGTCGGGACTGGGCCAGACTAAAGCCAGCAGCCAGGAACTCTATCTGGGTCTCTCATGGAGGTGGCAGGGGTCCAAGTACTTAAGCCATCTTCCACTAGTGGGAAGTTGGATTGGAGAACAGCAGGTGCCCTAACGTAGGATGCTGGTGTCACACAAGGTAGCTTGACCTGCTAAAACACATTTTTACATTTTCAAGTTGGTAGATAGGTATAATTAACATTAATTAGGGTAAAATTTAAGAAAAAGGGGGACATTAAAAGATGCTACCACAGAAAGTAATTTTATTTTCAAATCATGGAACTAGAATTAAAATAAACCTTAGAAACTAAAAGCTTACTTTCTGATTTTGGTTAGAGAGCTGAGGGTGTGATTTGGGAGCACAGTGACCTAGAAATCTGGCTCTCTTCATTTCCATTCTGGTATTCATTTCTACAACACGGGAACACATTGACTTAGAAGTATAAGAACAAAATAGATTTGATCGAGGCTTCACCTTACTTAAACATTAGGAAATAGTGTATGTACATTGCTTTGGGAATAGAAAAACAGATTGTGGGGTCCAATGTTGTGGTGCAGTGGAGTGTATGTTCCAGTCTGACTGCTTCACTTCTGATCCAGCTTCCTACTAATGCTCCTGGGAAAAGCAGCAGAAGATAGCCCAAGGGCTTGGGTCTCTGCTACACACATGGGAGATCTTAAAGGAGTTCCAGGCTCCTGGCTCTGGCTTGGCCCAGCTCTAGACGTTGTGGCCATTTGGAGAGTGAATCAGCAGATAGAAGAGTCTCTCTCTCTCCCCCTCTGTGTGCGTGCGTGTGCGTGTGTGTGTGTGTGTTACTCTTACAAATAAATGAATAAATATTTAAAAATAAGAAAAAAGAAAAAAACAGGCTGTGAACATATATACTCTTCAAGCACAATTAATATTGTTTTTTTTAAAAGATTTTATGTATTTGCTTGAGAGGTAGAGTTACAGAGAGAGAGACAGAGACAGAGAGAGAGGTCTTCCATCCACTGCTTCACACCCCAAATGGACGCAATGGCCAGAGCTGGGCTGATCTGAAGCCAGGAGCCAGGAGCTTGTTCTGATTCTCCTACAAGGGTGCAGGGGCCCAGCACTTGAGACATCTTACACTGCTTCCCCAGGCCATAAAAAAGAGAGCTAGATAGGAAGAGGAGCAGCCACAACAGGAACCAAGTACCCTTATGGGATACCAATGCTGCAGGAGGAAGCTTAGCCAAGTACACCACAGTGCAGGCCCCAGTTAATATTGTTTAATAACTTGTGTTGCTATATAACATAGTCCTATAGAAAACAAATCAGAATGTTACCTCATTATGAATAGAATATACTTTAGTGATAAATGTTTTAATTTCTAAATTACTTTTACAATTACTGTTACATTAATATTTGGGGGAAATATCACTTTCACAAGCAATCCTAAGAAAAATGTTATTTCTTAGATTATATGTATATAAATATTTCCAGACTATAATTGTAGTTAGTAAAACAAAAACTACTCTTATAATCTTGCTCTTTACTAATAGTTGAAATTTTTAGACATTCCATTTTTAAAACTGTTACATTATTTATTTTAGTAGTTGTTTTATAAAAATGTTATTGACACAATATGCTAGTGAATGGAATTCAGTGTTATCCCTTTGTAACTGCTTTTGCTTTCTCTAACTTACTGAGTGATCCTATATAATCAAATTGACCTATGTAACTCTATTTTGCTGTCCTCGAAAAGTAACAAATCTGGTGCTTGGATCATATAAGAAGCAACAATTTAATATTCATATAAAAACTAAGAAGGCTTACAAGTTAGAATTCTTTAATTAAATGCATTCTTCTTAATATAATATATTTTGAAAGATAAAATGTTTTAGAAAAGTAGCTCAACTGGCCAAACAATTTTTTAAAACATTCCTATTCAGAATGGGAAAATGTAGAAGAAAAATTTTCAGAGTTTAAGTATTGAATAAGAAGTGACTATATGGGGCTGGCACTGTGGTATAGCAGGTAAGGCCACCACCTGCAGTGCCGGCATCCCATATGGGCACCGGTTCTAGTCCTGGTTGCTCCACTTCTGATCCAGCTCTCTGCTATGGCACTGGGAAAGCAGTGGAAGATGGCCCAAGTCCTTGGCGCTCTACACCCACGTGGGAGACCCAGAAGAAGCTCGTTGCTCCTGGCTTCGAATTGGCGCAGCTCTGACTGTTGTGGCCATCTGGAGAGTGAGCCAGTAGATGGAAGACCTCTCTCTCTCTGCCTCTCCTTCTTTCTCTGTGTAACTCTGACTTTCAAATAAATAAATAAGTAAATCTTTTTTAAAAAGTGACTATACATCAATAAAGAGAAGAAATACATTCTAGGTCTAACATCCTCTTGGATAAACCTAGAAAATCTCATACTCTGTGAGATGCTAGCAAAATATTAGTTTGATTTTTAACATAGCTAATAGATCAACAAATGTAAGTAGACAAATAAATCTGAAACCATGTATAAGATTTTTTCCCATTTCCAATATTTTGCCATAATATGAAATCATTTTGGAAAGGCAGAATTCAATAAATTTGAAGGTCTTAGGTAAGTGAGAAATATCTTTAAAATCACAATAAAACTACATCTAAACAATAATTAAAGGCTAAATAATTGTAATCTCTTTTTGGACTTATTGTAAATTGACCTAAATATGTTATTGGCACAAATACAAAGTTTTTTCATAAGAGATACCCTAATAAGATGATAGTTAAAAATAAAAAATCTAGACTTTTATACATCTATATTTTGTTAAGATACTCTCTAAAGAAATTCCATATGCCTATAGCCTCAATATAAATATACACAAGGAAGAATTAGAAAAAAAGTGACAGTGTAAGCTACAAAAATCAGTATTTACTATACAGATTTTATTTAGTGTTTCCCTGATATATTGATATATGCTTCCTAATCTCTTTTTTTTGTGGTAGCTTTTTATGCCAATTTTTTTCTTTTTTAAATTATTTCCAACATTTTTGTCCTCTCTTTTGGCAGTTTTGACCTTCCTGCATAATAAGGGAATGACAGGGAAATCACCCACTTTTAGATTTAGAATGAAATTTTTCTAGTTTTTGTCTCATATGGTTATAAGGTCATTTTTTTCCAAATTAATAATAGGCAGGCTTCTTGCAACAATAATTGGGTTGATATAATCTCTCCCCAAATTGCATTGTATTTCATACCTTTTCTAGTAGATACTTGCAGAAATTTTGTGGCCTTTCAGTAAGATCAATTATTCAGCCTTTAAATGTATGTAGCTACAGAGAAGTGCTCTACTCTTAGGGAAATAATTAACTGAAAACTCTTTCAGAAAGTAGTTCATTTAAATTTCTGGAGATTTGATAGTTTTTATTTTGATAATTTTTCTAACCTTCTTGTTGCTTTAACAGAGGACAGAAATTTTGCACATCTGATTTCACCTCTCTCACTTCCATCACCACTGGATGAGTGTCTTATCTTCCCTTGTGCCTTCATTTTTATTTGTCTCATCTTTGAGATATGAACAATAATAGAACTTGTGTAATAGTGTTATTAGGAGAAGGAAGGAAGTTAAAATCTATAAAGTGCTTAGTATTTTTTGACACATATAGTAAACATTCCATAAATATCAGGAAGTTGATAGCAAGAGAAATAGATTTCTTTATTCATCCAGTACCGGGCATGACAGTACCCATGTCAGTCTCTGTTCTAGCCACTGGAGATATCGCAGTGAGTAAATAAAGAAGATATATTTGGGGGCCAGTGTTGTGGTTCAGTAGGTTAATCCTCCACCTGTGGTGCCAGCATCCCATATAGGTGCTGATTCTAGTCCCAGCTGCTCCTCTTCAGATCCAATTCTCTGCTATGGCCTGGGAAAGCAGTGCAAGATGGCCCAAGTGCTTGGGGCCCTGCACCCACATGGGAGACCTGAAAGAAGCTCCTGGCTCCTGGCTTCAGATCAGCTCAGCTCCAGCCATTGCAGCTATCTGGGGAAAGAACCAGCGGATTGAAGACCTCTCTTTCTGTCTCTCCCTCTCACTGTCTGTAACTCTCTCTCTCAAATAAATAAATAAAATCTTTAAAAAAGAAAATATATTTCTGCCTTCATGGACCTTATATTCTAGTGACATATTTGTTCACTCACTAAATAATTTTTGAGTATGAGATCAATGCCAAGTATCCTCTATATTGGACAATAACAATGGAAACAAAATACAAAGCTCTGACTTTCACAACCAATAAATAAGAAAAGTGAGTAACAATGCTGTAGTTTAGATACTTATATGTGGAATGGAAAATAACAAACAGGAATGGGAGACAGAAAGCACAAAAATATTTCTGTGTTGGAGAGTGAGAGGCATAAATACTGACCTCAGACCTACGAACAAATGTGAAGCTGCAGATGGGAGTTCAAACACCTCTGTCTGTTAGGTGAGATGGACTGCTCATGCAGAGAGAACTTACAGGTTGTTAGAATAGGGAAGACAGTCAAGGTTTTAAATGACTCACTCTAATCTCAGCAGACAAGTGTTGTACCAGGATAAAATACTTACTGAAGAGAACAGTGGGGCCAGTGTAGTCTCCTCATAAAAGAAGGACAGCATGTCGGTAATTGCCCTTCTTCTGTGTTCTCTTATTACACTCTGTACATGTCTCAAAGAAATGATTTATCAAGATTCATTTTTGATCTTGCCTGCCAATGAATTTTTCCCTTTCACCAGAGCCTAAGCCAGTGGTCTTGTACTATTAATCTTTACAGTCTTAATGCCCACTCCAGTATTGAGCACATAGTAGGCCATCTGTCATATTTGTTGACTACATGAATGCATGCCACTTCATTGTTTGCTTCTTTGGTTTTAAAAACACCTGTTGTTGCATTTTTATTTGCTTTTATCTGGTTTCATTTCATTAAGCCTGTAAGTGTCTAGAAATGGAGCACAGCGTATCTGTTATCAAAGTCACCTGGGCAGCATCTTCTAGTGACCCTCTGCCCCCTGCTTGGTGTCTATGTATAGAAGATTAAAGAAGGGAAATAGAAGAAAAAGAAAATTTCTGTGTTTGGGTAATTAGATTATGATAGATTTTCTTATAAAAATGCCCTTTGGTATCCCTCTAATGTGATTATTGTGAGAAAAAAAGCTGTGAAGAAACAGTAATGTATTTAGCTCTTTGGAAAATAAAAACCTGGCAACATGTTGTACTTGGAAAGAAAAATAGAAATCTTTTCTGAGAAGAAATCAAATTTTCAGACTTGGATGCCAAACATGATGGTGGAACCACTGTACTAAATAGCAGGGACCAATGAAATTGGCTTAATATAACTCTAGGTACCATTGTAGAGAGAAGCAGGTTGATTCAGGACAAGGACAGCCACTAGTGGAAGACAAATAGCTGTTTTCTGAGTCAGAAGTCTGCTTCTAAGGCTCAGAGATCTTGTTAGAAGTTAATGTTATAGCCCTAGCTCCAGGGAGAGAATGTTGGAGGCAACACAGCATAGTAGTTACGAATACAGGCTGTGAAGTTTAACTGTTTAGTTTGAAGCATTTGCTATGTCATTTCCTGGCTGGGCTACTTTGGGCACATGACTTAAATCTTCTATGCCCCAGTTTCCCTGTATGTACAAAGGGGATACCATGGATATCTACCTCAAAGAAGTATTGTGAGTTTTCAATGAGACAATGCAAGTGAAGTGACTATAACAGATATGGCTGCATTTTGCTAGCAAGGAGCCAATGTAGAAAACTATTTCGGAATACTTGGGTCCATAATGGCAATGACGACAATAAAAGCTGTGATCTCTATCACAAGAGTAGTGGCTCATTCTGGAGGTAGTGATCCAAAAGGAATCCTTTTGACATTGCCAGAGGACTGTGGAGGCTGTTCAAGAACCTCCTGCCTTAGTCTTGAGGAGCTCAGAAACAGAGCTCATGGCAGAGACTGTAAATAACCCATCTATCAACTGATTAAGTACTCTAAATTTTATTTTAACTACCTCCACTGTAGCTTCTGTGTGAAGATTTAGGTCATTCCTTATGAGAAGGTGGAGCTAAACTTCATCTCATCCCCACCTTGGTCATTTTCAGAATACATTCCAATTTGTTTGAATTGTAATTAAGGTACAGTCCCTGGCCATGAGAATGTGCTGCAGTCTCCATCCACAGTCACATGACAAAGCAATCTACAATCGGATAATTACTTGAGGAGACCTCATTCCGATTTGTGCCAAGGATATTTTCAGGTAGTCAATCACCACAATGGTTAACTGCACCTCTCCTGACATAGCTTCTACGCAAAACCCTTTACTCACCACCCCTTTCCAACTACAAGTTGGGAACTACATTGATCCTTCATAACCTTTGCCACAATGTGTAACACTATATTTATTTGTGTTCAATGTACTTCTTTCTCCTCAATTGAAAAAAAGCTTAATAAAGACACATTGTCTTCCTCAGTCATATCAGTAGTAACTAATGCCTGGCTTAAAATAGAATTTCAGTACTTATATACAGTGTTAATGAATGTTTACCTGGAACAGAGAAAACTCAGCAAGATACGGACTTTACATTTAGAGTTATGGAACTACGTCATGGGCAAAGGAAGCAGATAGAGTCAGAGTAGTCCCAGGTAGGAGCACAGCTTGGAAATCCTAGGTCTAATTCTTTCATATATTGATTTACAATATTTAAAAGTTCCACTAAAATAGAAATATGTTAGCATGAGAGGCAGGAATCTCTTAAGAATAAAGTGATTCAAGTAAAGTCAAAATGACTATTTAACAAGGAATTTGTGGAGTGTGTTCATGCAATGGCTAGACTTTCACATATTTTGACAGAATTGTAAATTTTACAGCCTTCCTAGAGAGAGACTTGCCAATACTAATCAAAATTACAAAAGCATATATCCTTTATCCCATAGCAAACTCAAATTTATGTAAAGTTATATATGGAAAATATTATCCCCTGAATAACTCTTTGTAATAACATGGTAAAAATGTAAATAACCATCAATAACAGGCTCATTAAATAATTTATGGCACATCCATACAGTATTGATGATACAGACAGCTATGCACTGATGTTCTGGAATTATCCATAGGATATATTGATATAAGTAAAAAAAAAAATCAAAGTGAAGCACAATGTGTATAGTCTACTATCTAGATGCATTTAAAAATAGATATATGTATGTGTGTGTGTGTGTGTTTATCTATGTATACATAAAGTATCTTCAGAAGCATATGGAAGAAATTGATAATGTATGTACCTCCAATGGAGCAGGGTGATTGAGGAACACATTTGGGGGATAGAAGTGTACTATTTGGATTTTGAACTGTGTGAATTAATATTATAATAATTATTCTAAACAAGGCATTAATTTAACCTCTGCTTCCAAAAACTTTTCCTTATTTATTCACTAAGTATAGCTAAAATTTTCTGGATATTGTATGCAAAACAAATGTTAGAAGATTCTGAAACATGAAGGGAAAAAAGGTATGCCAGTTAGAGACCTCAAGACACATGTAATGACAAAGTGAAGATTTTTCTAGGTTTATTTTTCCCCATATATGCCAGACATAGGGCTAAAGAATGTGACAAACCAGAAACCTCAAAAGGAACATAAAAATATCCCTCCCTCAAAAAGCCTGCTCTCTTTAGGTAATGGAATATGTGAGATGAGATCTAAGACATAAATCTTTTGGATAATATGTACGTATTCAATAAAACACAACAAAAAGATTATTCTCACCTGCATTCCAGTTACAAAAGGAAAAGGAGGAAACCTAGATTTCCATGTTCTCCAGTGGTAATGAGATGTCCCAATCCCTTTGTCATGGTGGTATCAGAAAGACAGAGCAGAGCTAAGGTTTTCATTCCTACCAGGCCTTTATAAGAACATTTGCTTCCATATGGCTCAGTGGAAATAATTTTGGAATTCTGTTCTTCCACTTTTACATAGGAGTGTTGAGGAGAACTGCTTTCATGTGTCAACAGAGGCAAAGAGGAAAAGCTGGAATTCCACTTGAACTTCACAATAGCAAAACAACACCCCCTCTTTCCATACTAGATAGGGATGAGAAGAGGTCTATTATAAAAGAAGATTTGAGTAATTCCAAAGTCTCAAAAAATCAATGGCACAAGTTTCAATTAAAAAAAAAATCACTCATCATACAAAGAACCAAGAAAATCACATGAATAACAGTGAACAAAGACAACAATTGAGGTGTGACACATAAATCTAGCAAAATAATTATCAGAGACAGAGAAGAATATTATATAATAAGAGGATCAACCCATCAAGAAACATCACAATCTAAATGTGAACGTAGCAAATAGTTATAAAATAGATGTAGTAAAAATTGAAAATGACACAATTGCAAACTCTACAATTATAGACTACAACACCCCTCTTTAAAAATTAATAGAACAACTATAGCTAGAAAATCTTTGGAGACCCCAATGTTGTGGTGCAGCAGGTAAAGTTGCTTCTACAAATGCCAGCATCTAATATTCAAGTGTCAATTTAAATCCCAGCTGCTCTGCTTCTAATGTAACTTCCTACTAATTGCCAGGGAAAGCAGCCAAAGATGGTCCAAGCGTTTGGGCCCCTGACACTCATGTGGAAGGCCAGGATGAAGTTCCTGGCTTCTGAATTCTGGCTTCAGCCTATCTGGGTCTCAGCTGTTGAGGCTATTTGGATAATGAACCAGTGGATGAACAACCTCTCTATATCTCTCTGTGTCACTCAGTCTTTCAAATAAACAAATAAATAAAAACTTACAAAAGAAAATCAGGGGTTGGTGCTGTGGTGTAGTAGACTAAGCCTCCTGCTGCAATGCCATCATCCCATAAGAGTGCTCCACTTCTGATCCAGCTCTCTGCTAATGCACCTGAGAAAGCAGTGGACAATGGTCCAAGTGCTTGAGCCCCTGAACTCATGTGGGAGACCTAGATGAAGCACTTGGCTCCTGGCTTTGGACTGGTCTAAATCCAGCCATTGTGGTCATTTGGGGGAGTGAACCAGCAAATGGAAGACCTTTCTCCCTGTCTCTCCGTTTCTCTCTCTACTCTGCCTTGCAAATAAAATAAACTTAAAAAAAAAAGAAAATCATTGGAGATACGTTTAAATTTTCTTTGCTCTCCTATGGTTCCACTTTCTCCTTTTTGATTTGCCTCTGCATATGTTTTTAGAATGACTCACCTTGGGGCTGACACTGTGGCACAGTAAGTTAAAGCCCTGGCCTGCAGTTCCAGCATCCCATAGGGCCAATGGTTCGAGCCCCAGCTTCTCCACTTGATCCAGCTCCCTGCTGATCCACCTGGGAAAACATTGGAGGATGGCCCAAGTCCTTGGGGCCCTGCACCCACATGGGAGACTCAGAAGAAGTCCCTGGCTCCTGGCTTCAGATCAGCTCAACTCCGGCCATTGTCTGTCTCTACCTCTCTCTATCTGTAACTCCATCTTTCAAAAAATAAAATAAATTAAAAACCTGCTCTCCTCCTCTCTATCTCCATTGTCTATTCCTGAGGCTGACCTTGTGTTACTGCTTTAAGTGTTACTCCACTACATTCTAAACAGCCTCAGTAACTGCCCCCAACACACACAAATCCTCAGCATGCCTAATACACCTCAATCACAATTTACCAATGGATCCCCAATTCTTTTAACACAAATCCCTAAATCTTCAGCATGATATGGAAGATTCTCAGCAATCTCAGCGAACAGGGCCAGTGTGGGAAGAAGAATCAATGTAAAAGTATTTGGAAATATGGCCGAAAATAAAACTGTATCTCACATTCCCCCAGGATTTCCCCTATAATCTCTCACCATCATTCCTTTATTCAATCAGTTCTGTCACTATGGAATGTTCTTAGTATATATTATCTAACCTGTCCATATCTCTGCCTATCTATCTTACCATCTAATCCCTGAGAATGGCTCCATAGTTGGTTCAGTAATATATCATGCCATCTTCTTCTGCTTCCATAGCTGGTTACTTAGGATAACATCTATTTTTCTGAGCTTGCTTTGTACCCAATGGTGTTTGCCACATTTTCTGCCTCTGCATTGCTCGCTAGTGAAATACAAATATTAGTGTTGATTCATTCAGCCTGTCAATGCTAAGAAGGGATATTTTCCTATGACAGATTGCCAATAATTATTTTCTAGAATGAGATGAAGTGATATTATTTGGAGGAGATTATTTCGTCCAGAAAAGTCATTATCATCTGAATGACCTTGGACAAGTCCCTTAATCCATGTGGATTTCAAATTTGTCACTGTTGACATAACCAGATAATCTTAGAAAATTTACAGCTCTGAAATGTTACAGTAGAGAATGTTTGGCCTAGCAGTTAAGATGCAAGTTGGAACACTTGCCTCCCATATAGAATTGCCAACATACTCTGGAGAAAATCATCATCATGATGGCTCAAAAAGTTGGTGACAAATCCCCCCCCCCAACATGGGAAACATGGATTGAAGCTCTTGGCTTCAACCTGGCACACTTCTGGCCACTGTAGGTATCTGAGAAGTGAACCAGCAGATGTTTCTCACCATCTTTTAACCTTTCATGTTAAAGAAATAAAATTTTTCTATAAAACAATGAAATATAGTTGATATTATCTTATAATAGACTGTTAAAAATATAATTTGTTTAGGTAGACCACATGTAATCACAGAAAGAAAACCTATAGAAGATACACAAAAGAAAAACATAAATTGAAGAATATTGATACAAAAAAGTGGTTAAAATCAAACAAAGAGAGCAGGAGGAAAAAGTGGACCAAAAGAACTATAAGAAAAATAGAAAACAATAAACAATATGGCAGTAGTAATTATTTTTCCCACAGTGTTTCACTCATATTTTATTTAATTAAATAAATTCATACATTACATTAAATTTACAAAACAAGTTGTAAAAATTAAGATTGATCTCCAAAATATCTAGAAAAACATAATAGTCACAATCCAAGTATTCACCTCTCAATGTTAACATACTTGAAGTATAAAAGCTTCATGTATTTTATAAATACAACTTTAAGAACATAATGATAGTGATTCTTCCTACTCTACCCACCCTCTCACCCACATTCCCACCCTTCTTCCTTCTTCATCTCCTGTTCTCATTCTCACTTTTTACTAAGATCTATTTTCAACTAACTTTGTATACAGAATAGTAGCTCTATACTAAGAGTTCAACAACTAGTATAAAAAACTGTTCCTCAACAGTTTTTTGGTTTCTCTTTTGATTTCTTCTATGACCTACTGTTCATTCAGGAGCATATTGTTCAGTCTCCATGTGTCTGCATATGTTCTAGAGATTCTTGAGTTGTTGATTTCCGGCCTCATTCCATTGTGGTCAGAAAAGATGCATGGTGTGATTTTGATTTTTTTGAATTTGCTGAGACTTGCTTTATGGCCTAGTATGTGGTCAATCCTAGAGAAAGTTCCATGCACTGCTGAGAAGAATATACATTCCTCAACTGTAGGATGAGAAGTTCTGTAGATATCCATTAGGTCCATTTGGTCTATAGTGTCGATTAACTATTGTTTCCTTGCTGATTTTTGTCTGGTTGATCTGTTCATTGTTGAAAGTGGGGAATTGAAGTCCCTCATTACTGTTGCATGAGGGACTATGTCTCATTCTTTTAAATTCCTAGGTGCCCTGTAATTGGGTACATATACATTAGATTTATTATAGTCACATCTTGCTGTTGAATTAATCCATTAATCTTTGCATAGCACCTTTCTTTGTCTCTTTGACCAGTTTTTGTGTCTGATATTATGATGTTTACACCAGCTCTTTTTTGGTTTCTGTTAGCATGGACTATCTTTTTCCATCCTTTCACTTTCAGTCTGTGTGTATCTTTATTGGTGAGATGTGTTTTCTTGTAGGCAGCAAATAGATGGGGTTTTATTTTTCCATTCAGCCTGTCTGTATCTTTTAACTGAAGGGTTGAGGCCATTTGCATTCAAGGTACTATTGATAAGTAACAATGTGACCCTGCAATTTTTCCATAAATATTCCTATTGTTTACTTTGGATTTCCTTTGTACTTTTTAATTAGCCTTTTTTTTTAAAAAAAAAAGACTTATTTATTTACTTGAAAGTCAGAGTTACACACAGAGAGAAGGAGAGGCAGAGAGTGAGAGAGTTCGTTAATCCACTGGTCACTCCCCAATTGGCCGCAATGGCCATAGCTGCTCCAATCCGAAGCCAGGAGCCAGGAGCTTCCTCCAGGTCTTCCTACACAGGTGCAGGGACCCAAGGGCTTGGGCCATCCTGTACTGCTTTCCCAGGCCATAGCAGAGAGCTGGATCAGAAGTGGAGCAGCCAGGACTCGAACCAGCGCCTATATGGTGATGCTGGCACTGCAGGCAGCAGCTTTACCTGCTATGCCACAGCACTGGCTTTTACTAAGAGATTTTTTGTCTTCAGCTTATTTCATAGTGATGACCATGTTTCTGGGTGTAGCACATCCTTAAGCATCTTTTGTAAGGTTGGAGGAGTGGTGAAATATTCTTTCAATTTCTGTTTGTTATGGAAGGTCTTTATTTCACTTTCATTCATAAATGAGAGCTTTTCAGGGTACAGTATTCTGGGTTGACAGTTTTTTTTTCTCTTAAGATTTGGAATATATCTCGTCATTCTTCCCTAGCCTATAGGATTTCTGATGAGAAGTCTGCTATGAATCTAATTGGAGATCCTCTGAAAGTAATCTGGCATTTTTCTCCTGCACATTTTAGTATATTTTCTTTATGTGTTAATGTGGAGAGTTTGACTACAATGTGTCATGGTGAAGATCTTTTCTGGTCATGTCTATTAAAAGTCCTATGTGCTTCCCATACTTGGACGTCCCTTTCTTTCTCCAAACTGGGGAAGTTTTCTGTAATTATTTCACTAAAAATGACTTCTAATCTATTCTTAATCTATCAGTAACTACTTAAATGTAAATGTATTAAATTCATCCATTGCAGAGTGGATAAAAAAAAGACCCAAAAACATTCTGTCTACAAGAGGTATACATAAGACACGTACACATCAGCTGACTGATACAAGGGAAAAAGATATTCCATTCAAATTATAACTAAAAGAAATCAGTAGCAGCCACACTTACATCAGAGAAAATTGACTTTCAGTAAAAAAATCAAAAGTGATAGAAAATGAAATTACAGAATTATAAATGGTCAATTTATCAAAAATAATTACATATATATGTACATACACACACACATACACCATTTGAGCACAAAAATATATAAAACAAACATTGGCAGAAGGGAAGGAAGTAATAGACAGAAATACAATAGTAGTAGGACAGTTATGGGGGCAGACATTTAACCTAGCAACTAAGATACTGGTTATGATGAAAGCATGCACGATTATATTCTTAGAATTGTATCTATGGAAAGAACAGTGAAGACTCTCGGACAGAAGGTGGGAAGACAGGGACACCACTGCAACCAGGTGCATAGAAGAGCCAGCTGCTGGCTCTGAGCAGCAATTAGACAGTGACAAGGTAGGAAGAAATCACTGTGCGCCCCGACCGACACTCGCAGTGTTTGCTGAGAGGGAGTTCCACAGGCACTCACTGGCTTTTAATTCAGTCAGGGGAGCAGCCTGGGATCTACGCAACTGCCAGGCGGGCAGCAGGGAAGCGGAGCCACTTCTTCTCCTCTCCCACTCCTGCAGAGCACCATACCTGGCAGCGAAGAGTCGGGCAGTGCTCCTCTGTTCCACTTCTAGGAGGAGACGCCATCTCTGTAAAGAGAAATGAGAGGAGACTGCAGCAGCCTGTGACACTGGGGATATTGCCTGGGTGAGAACCTTGCACTCCACACAGACTGAGTGCAGCCTGCAGCGCTAGTGAGGGGCAGGGTGCCCACCTAAATGTGTGAAATGAGAGCATATTGCCTGCTTCCCATCTCCCCTGATGCACACCAAGGACTCCCATCAAATAGTAGAGAAGAAGAACCATCTTAAAAGATGATTACAGGGAATGGCACTGTGGCGTAGCAGGTGAAGCCACCGCCTGCAGCGCCAGCATCCCATTTGGGCACCAGTTCAAGTTTCGGCTGCTTCACTTCCAATCTATCTTTCTGCTATGGCCTGGGAAAGCAGTAGAAGATGGCCCAAGTCCTTGGGCCCCTGCACCTGTGTGGGAGACTGGGAGGAAGCTCCTGGCTCCTGGCTTCGGATCAGCGCAGCTCAGGCTGTTGTGCCCAGTTGGGGAGCGAACCGGTGGATAGAAGACATTTCTCTCTCTCTCTCTCTCCCTCTCTCCCTCTCTCCCTCTCTATGGAACAAATGGATCTAAAACTCATATGGAGAACATTCCACTGAACAACAGAATACCCTTTCTTCTAAAGTACACGCAGAACATTTTCCAAGATTGATCAGACATTAAAACACATAACAAGTCTAAGAAATTTACTAGCATTGAGATGATATCAAGTATCTTTTCTAGACACAATGAAATAAAGTAGAAACAAATAGCAAATAAAAATGGGAAAATTCACAAATATATTGTATTTAAACTCTTGAGAAATAGGCTGAAGAAAAAATCTAAAGGTGAATTAGAGTATCTTGAGACAAACGAAACTGAGAAGTGGTTCATAAATGCTAACAGGATGCAGCAAAAACAGAGAGAAGAAGGAAATTTATATCCATAGATATTTAAGTAAATAAATAAAATAAAACAATCGTGGGTATGGCATTTTGGCAGAGTAGGTTGAGCCTGTGCTTGGAATGCCAGCATTCCATATTGGAGTGCCAGTTCAAGTTCCACCTGCTCTGCTTCAAACCTTGCTCTCTACTAATGCACTTGCAAATGTAGCAGAATATGGCCCAAGTGCTTAGGTTCCACCACCCTTGTGAGAGACCCAGCTGGAGCTCCTGCATGCTGGCTTCTGCCTGCACCAGCCTGGCTGTTGTGGCCATTTAGGCAGTGAACCAGCAGATGGGAGCACTCTCTCTGCCTTTCAAATCAATACACAAACTATATATATATATATATATATATATATATGTGTGTGTGTGTGTGTGTGTAAGTAAATCTCAAACAAATTTACTCCTCAAAGACCTGAAAGAAGAACAAACTAAACCCAAAGTTAACAGATAAATAGTAAAGCATAAAGAATAAATAAATGAAAAAGGGGATAGGAAAACAATAGACAAATTAACAAACTGCTGTTTTGAGAGCATAAACCAAATTAAGAAACAGATTAGTAGGCAAACTAATTAAGAAAAAAAGTGAGACGACAAAAGCCAAAGCAGAAATGAAAGAGATATACAACTGTTGTCACTGAAATGAAGGCATCACGAGACTACTATGAGCAATTCTATGCAAATAACCTAGAATAGGGTCATGCATTTATGGCACACAGGGTTGGTAGACCACCTCCACTGCCTCCGACACCTTCATATTGCCTAAAGCATGGGTTCAAGTATGGACTGAACTGCTTCTAATGCAGTTCTATGCTAATGCCCCTGGAAAAGCAGCTGAAGTTGGCCCAAATACTTGAGCCCTTGCCGTGAACATGGGAGACCCAGATGGAGTTCCTGGCTGTGGCATGTCCCAGCGGCAGCCAATGTGGCCATTTGGGGAGTGAACCAGTACATGAAAAACTATCTCTCTCTATTTCTCTCCCTCTCTCTCTGTCACCCAGCCTTTCACATACATAAAAATAAACCTTAAAAAACATCTGTAATAACCTAGGTAAGCTAATAAATTTGTAGAGGCATACAAGTTAACAAGACTGGTTTATGAAGAAATAGAAAATATTAACTATCCTATAATTCGTGGAGAGATCTAATCAGTAAGCAAAAATCTCCCCAAAACATGTTAAGCCACTGCCTGTGATGCCAGCATATCATGAGCCTGGTTCAAGTCCCAGCTACTTCACTTCTGAGCTAGCTCCCTGCCAATGTGCCTGGAAAAGTTGTGGAAGAGGGCCCAAGTGCTGGTGCTTTGAACCCTGCCTCCCATGTTGGAGAACAGGAGAGAGTTCCAGGCTCGTGGCTTCAGTTTTACCCAGGCCCAGCTATTGCAGTCATTCGGGAGTGAATCAGCAGATGAAAGATTCATTCTCAGGGCCGGCGCTGTGGCATAGCAGGTGAAGCCACTGCCTGCAGTGCCAGCATCCCATATGGGTGCCGGTTCGAGTCTCGGCTGCTCCACTTCCGATCCAGCTCTCTGCTATGGCCTGGGAAATCAGTAGAAGATGGCTCAAGTCCTTGGGCCCCTGCACCACGTGGGAGACCCAGAAGAAGCTCCTGGCTCAGGCCATTGCAGCCAATTAGGGAGTGAACCAGCGGATGGAAGACTCTCTCTCTCTCTCTCTCTCTCTCTCTCTCTCTCTCTCTGCCTCTCCTCTCTCTGAGTAACTCTGCCTTTCAAATAAATAAATAAATCTTAAAAAAGTCTCCCAGAAACAAACCCAATAGGAGCCCAGAACCAGACTTTACTGAAGCATTCTACCAAACATTTTGCATTAGTCTATATGCTGTTGTTGTAACAAAATGCCCAAGGTTAGGTGCTTTATAAAGAAAACAGGCTTATTTAGTGCAGGATTGGTAAGTTGAGAATCGAAGCTCAGGTGTTTCTATATTTAGCCTCTGGCAAAGTCATCCTTAATTGTGTCACAACATTGCTGAGAAGTGGAAAGTGAACTGGCTGTGCACATAAGCACAAAAACTGTGGTGTGGCCTTGTGATGTTGCACATTCTTGGGAAAAGCAATTACTCCTATCACTTCTGTGATAAATAATTTAATCCCTTCTGGTATTATTTGCTGCTTCCCAGGGCACACGGTAACAGGAAACAGGAATCACAAGTTCATCCAGGACTTGAACCTAGACATTCTGATATGGGATATGGGCATCTCAATGATGTCTTTTTAAAATGTTTTTTTTTATTAGGCCGGCGCCGTGGCTTAACAGGCTAATCCTCCGCCTTGCGGCGCCGGCACACCAGGTTCTAGTCCCGGTTGGGGCGCCGGATTCTATCCCGGTTGCCCCTCTTTCAGGACAGCTCTCTGCTATGGCCTGGGAAGGCAGTGGAGGATGGCCCAAGTGCTTGGGCCCTGCACCCGCATGGGAGACCAGGAGAAGCACCTGGCTCCAAGCTTCGGATCAGCGCGATGCGCTGGCCGCAGCGGCCATTAGAGGGTGAACCAACGGCAAAGGAAGACCTTTCTCTCTGTCTCTCTCTCTCACTATCCACTCTGCCTGTCAAAAAAATGTTTTTTATTAGTAATTTTCATTTTATTTGTAGAGAGAGAGTTAGAGAAACAGGGACAGTAGATCTTCCATCTAATAGGTCACTCCCTAATTGCCCACAACAGCAGAGCTGGGCCAGGCCATAGCTAGGAGCTTAGAAATGCATCTGGGTCTCTCACATAGGTAACAGGAACCCAAGTACTAGGGTCATCACTTCACAGGGTGCACATAAGTAGAAAGCTGGATCAGAAGCATAAGACAGAAATTGAATCCGGCACTCCAATAAGGGAAGTGGGAGTGGATATCCCAAGTAACAATGTACCTGCTGCAACAAATGACCACCTCCCCAAACTTGTATCTTGATACATCAGATCCTGCTCTACCACTAAAATTCCATCTGTTAGAGGTTCCATTACCTCTCAGTGTCATCACAGTGAGGACTAAGCCTCCAGCCCATGAACCTTTAAGGGACACACTCAAACCATATCCAAATGCTAGAATGAATACAGCATAATTAATGTCAGTCTTTCTTAATCTCGTCTCACAAACTGAAGGGTAGGGGGCATTTCCAAATTCACTTTACAAGGAGAGCATTACCCTGGTATCAGAGACAGTCAAAAATGCAAGAAACAGCACAGGGCAATATTCCTGCAGGACACAGATATAAAAATTCTCAACAAAATACTAATGATAAAAATTCAATAGCACATTAAAAGGATCATACATCACAAGCAAGTGAGATTTACCCTTGGGTTGGAAGAATGTTTTGCCATATAAAAATCATTAAATGTGATATAACACACTAACAGTGTAAAGGACAAAAAAATCATCATCTCAGTAAATGCCCAAAAAATGTTAACAAAATTTAAGTAACAACAAGAATTAGAGCGGTTCTTGTGGGGAAAAGGCTGTCTCACTACATAGCAAGCATCCCATTGCTTGGCAGTTTTTAAGCAGGATCAGGGAGTTGAAACTCATTTTTAGTGGAATACAGGGCAAGGCTACCTCTAAATTTGCTTCTAATCTGAAGTCATAGAGGACACTAATATCACGTTCTCTTTTTGCAAATCAGGTCCCTATTCTCATGGCTGGATGAGTAGACTAATCAATCAAAGCACTCATAAAGTGCAAAGCACTTTCCGCTCATTAAGTCGTATTAACTAAAGGGTCAGAAGGTTAGTCTTGCCTGCCATAAGTTTCTCTATTTAGAAGCTAAATACTATTCAGTCTCAATTGATTCCCAATTATTCATTTTTCTCATGAGTAAAAATGAATGATTTTCTGTTTAATCCTGTCTCCATTAAGAGTCTGCCTGAGTTGATACCCTGTGTTAAACAGTATCGCTCTCTCAAGGCCCCTTCCTGTCACTCTAGGATCTCCATTAGTTTAAAATGTGGAATTATTAGGAATTGGTAATTATTTTTTGAGGGAGGAGGACAGTCTTGTGAATTATAAGCAGTTCAGTTTCACAAACTTAGAGGCTTAGAGAGTTGCTAAGCCTTTCTGCACCAAATAAGACAATCCCAATTTTTAATTTGTGACATCTGAGACAAATTACACAGTAAGAAATGTGAAAAGAAAGAATAAAAATGCAACCGATTCATGTACAAATGTTTGATGAGGGCCTAGTATGTGTTATCATAATTCATTTCTCTTAAGTCCCCCATTCAGTCTCAGAGTTAGAAGAGTCTTGGTCCTGAGATAGACCTGAAAATTTGTTTAACTAAATTAATGTTTTCATTTTCTTTGAGTGTTTAAAAAAAACTTTGCAGTAAAAATTGTATGTGATAAATATAGATACATTATATGTGATAAATATAGTAATATTATGTATACTGAATAGCATCTAGTATACAATTCTAGATTCACAGAAAGATGCAAAGATAGTGCACAGTCACTTGTTCCAGTTTCTGCCAATTATTTCACCTTCGATAACTATATGTAAAAAATAAGAAATTCACATTGATATCATGTCAGTTTTGTCATGTGTGTCGATGCATATAACAACCATAATCATTAAGACACAGAACTATTCCATCGCTAGTGATTTCCCTAGTGCTATTTCATTATAGTTACCTCTAAACATGCCTAAGCCATGGCAACCACTAATTTTTTTCTTCATCTCCATGAATTTGTCCTTTAAAAAGTGTTACATAAATGGGTTCCTATGATATGTGGCATGCTGCATTGTTATTTTAATTATATTTTAAAACATTTTAGTGAAACCTAAATGAAAGATCTCTGCGAGTGAGAACCCAGTGGAAAGAATGGGCCATCAAAGAAGGAGGTACCTTTCTCTAAAGGAAGGAGAGAATTTCCACTTTGACCATGACCTTGTCTAAATAAGATCGGAGTTGGCAACTCAAAAGGCTTCCATAGCCTTGGCAACCCATGACAAGAACCTAGGGTGATTACTGATGCCAGAAACAAGAGTGTCAATTGTTAAGTCAACAACAGGAGTCACTGTGCACTTACTCCTCATGTAGGATCTCTGTCCTTAATGTGTTGTACAATGTAAATTAATGCTATAACTAGTACTCAAATAGTACTTTACACTTTGTGTTTCTATGTGGGTGCAAACTGTTGAAATCCTTACTTAATATATACTAAACTGATCTTCTGTATATAAAGATAATTGAAAATGAATCTTGATGTGAATGGAATGGGAGAGGGAGCGGGAGATGCGAGGGTTGTGGGTGGGAGGGAAATTATGGGGGGGGGGGAGCCACTGCAATCCAAAAACTATACTTTGGAAATTTATATTTATTAAATAAAAGTTAAAAAAAAACATTTTAGTGAAGGGCAAGTGTGGTGCAGCAAGTTAAACTGCCACTTGGGATGCCCATATCCCATATGGGAGTACCTAGTTCAAGTCCTGGCTACACTATTTTCTATGCAGCTTTCTGCTAATGCAACTGGGAGACAGACAATGATGACTCAGGTACTGAGTCCCTACTACCCTTGTGGGAGACCCAGAGTTCCTGGCTCCTGGCTTCAGCAGGACCCAGCCCCACAAGCTGTTGTAGAAATTTGGGGAACCAAGCAGCAGACGAAAGACTTTCTCTTTCTCTCTCTCTCTCTCTCCCTCCCTCCCTCCCTCTCTCCCTCTCTCCCTACTTCCATCCCTTGCAGCCTTTCAAATAAATAAGTAAGTAAGTCTTTAAAAAATTAAGTTAGTTTTTCATGTTTAAGGAATAATACAGGGAGATAGATCCCTTGTACCCTTCTCCTAGTTTCCCCTAATGTAACATCTTGGAAAACTATACCACAGTATCTTTACTAGCATGCTGCCCTGAATTCAACCCACAAATATTATTTCAGTTTCCTTAGTTTTACTTATGTGTGTGTTTGTGTGTGTGTGTTTAGTTCTAGGAAACGTTATCACATGTATAAGTTCATAAATCAGCAACTATGGTAAAGACACAGAATCCTTCCATGGCCATAAGGATTCCTTGTATTATTATTTTATAATCACATCAACCTCTTTCCCACCACCACTATCAGTATGTCCCTAATGCCTGGGAACCACTAATCTGTTCTGTATTTTAATAATTTTTTCATTTGAAGAATGTTACATAAATAGAATCACACACTATTAACCTTTGGGATTGGATTTTTTTCACTTAATGTAATTCTCCAAAGACTATATGTATATAATTCTATACCTTTTCATAGCCTTTTATTGTGTAGTAGTTCGTGTTATGGGCATAATACAGATTTTTTCACCATTTGCTGTTGAAGGCAATATTTACAGTCTGAAAAAATTATGAATAAAGCTCCTATGAACATTTATTTAGGAATTTTATGTGATTATAACTAATCATTTTGCTGGGATAAAATGCCCAAGAGTACAGATACTGGGTTTTATGACAATTACTTGTTTAGCTTTTTTAAGAAGAATGCCAAAATGATTATCAGAGTGACTGTGCCACTTTACATTCCTATCAGCAATGTAGAAGTCATCCAGTTTCTCTGTAATTGAAACTAATTTTTGCTACTTGTTATTATATCTAGTGTGATATGTATTTAATGATAGCTCATTGTTGTTTAGATTGGCATTTCACTCATAGCTAGTGAGGCTGAATATCATTTCATGTGCTTGTTTGCCATCTGTGCATCCTCTTTGATGAAATATCTGTTCCTGTCTTTTGACCATTTTCTAATTGGATTATGCTTTATAAATTCTTGGTATGAGTCCTTTGTCTGACATGTGGTTTGGAATACGTTAATCTAGTTTGTAGCCTTCTGTTAATCCTCATATCAGAGTCTTTAATGAAGTTCAATTTATTACTTTATTTTGAATAATTTTTGCTTTGGGTGTCATGTGTAAGTACTCTTCACCTAACCAGGCCCTCATAATTTTCTCCTATTTTTGCTAAAAGTTAATGCTTCACATATAATGTGAAGTTTAGGTTGAGGTTCATTCTTGCAATATCTAGTTGTTTCAGCAATATTTATTTAAAGTTTATTCTCTTCTTTCTCCATGAATTGCTTTTGTACCTCTGTCAAAAATGAGTTTTCCATGCTTATGTAGACGAGTTCTGGGCTCTGTTTACTGATGTATGTGTTTATCCAAATGATACAGATTCTTGGACACAACAATTGTATAAAAAACTTTGTTTGGGGCCAGCACTGTGGCATAGTAGGTTAAGCCTCGACCTGCAGTGCCTACATCCCATATGGGGACAGATTCAAGTCCCAGCTGCTTTACTTCTGATCCAGCTCCCTGCTAGTGGCCTGGGAAAGCAATGAAAGATGGTCCAAGTCCTTGGACTCATGTACTCATGTGGGAGACCCAGAAGAAGCACCTGGTTCCTGGCTTCAGATCAGTCCAGTTCCAGCCATTGCAGCCATTTCAGGAGTGAAACAGTGGATAGAAGACTTCTTTCTCTCTCCCTCTCCCTCTCCCTCTCTCTCTCTCTCTCTCTCTCTCTCTGGATCTGTAACTCTGTCTCTCAAATAAACTAATTTTAAAAAAACCTTTGATTTAGAACATTATGAAATTATGAAAATGTTCTGAAACTAAATAGATGTGGTAATTGCCCAACACTGTGAATGTACTAAATGCTAACCATTGAATTGTTCATTTAAAATCATTGGTTTTTGTTGTGTGAATTTAATCTCATTAAAAAGGGAAAATATTATTTAAAGTCTTGAGATAAAATATAATCACTCTTCCTGGTTTTTAAGCTTTTTATTCTTATTTACAGTAACTGTATGTTATGGACTACAAATAAACATTTTAATACACTTATACAATGTGTACATTGAATACAATGTCAAACCAGGGTAATCATCATTTGCCCTTCTTTCTATTTATCCATTTTATTTTAAAGGCAAAGAGATGGATAGACAAAGAGAAACAGAGATAGAAAGGTAGGGAAACATCTTCTATTTGTTATAATATTCCCCAAATGCCTACAGCAGCCAATACTTGCCTGGCTGCAGCCAACAACCAAGAACTTCATCCCAGTCTACAATGTGGGTAGCATGGACCTAAGCACGTAGTTCATCATCTGCTTTCCCAGGGTGCACATTAGCAGGAAGCCAGGTCTGAAGCAGACTTAGAACTCAAACCCAGGCACTCTGACTTGGGGTGCAGGCATCACCAGTAGTATCTTGCTAAACCACTACAGCAAATTATCTTCACTCTTGTTGTTTTTGGTTTTCTTTTTCAAAGTTGTCTTAGCTATTCCAGATATTTTGCTTTTCCATATAAATTTTAGAATAATCTTTTTTGTATCTACAGAAACCACTTTTGGATTTTGATGGGAATTACATTAAATCTGTATCTGAATATAATGTTTGAGTCTCCCAATCCCTGAACTCAAATGTCTGCACTTGTGTTGATCTTACTTGATTTATTCATCATTTTTTTGAGTTTTCAGTAAACAAGTCTTGTACATGTTTTATTAGATTTACACCTATTTAAATTCTCTCATATTTTCTAAATTTCTTTTTTAATTTATTTTTATTTATAAAAAGGAACAAATGTCATGTATTTCATATATACAGTTTTAAGTATTAAAGAAAGGTAGGCAACAATCTTCTTTGGAGAATCTCAAAGATAACATGAATAACACTTCCACGTTTATTTTAAAGCATTAACAAAAAACAGCTCAAAATGGGTTAAAACACCAAAGAAAGCAAAAATAGATAAATGAGACAAAATGAAACCTTAAAATTCTTGTGCATCAAATAATACTTTTAACAGAGTGATGAAGCAACCTACAGAATGGAAAGCATATTTGAAAATCATTCTCATATAGCTTATAAGGGGTTAATATTCAGAATATGAGGACATTTCAAAAGTTCATGGAAAAAGACATTTATTTGGAGGTAAAAATTTATAATTCATGCATAGTTTTTTTTTCACAATATGTATTTTCATGAACTTTTAAAAAATTCCCCATAAAGAAATCATGAGTCAACAAAAAAATCAAATAACCTGATTTTAATATAGGCTAAGGAGGCCAACATAGTGTGCCAACACACAACATAGTGTGCCAAGTCACCACTTGCAATGCCAATATCCCATATCAGAATGCTGGTTCAACTCCCATTTGCTCTGTATCTTATCCAGCTTCTTGTTAATGTGCCTGAAGAAGGTCCAAGTACTTGAGTCCCTGCCACCCACATGGGAGACCAGAAAGGCATTTCTACCTCCTGGTCCAGCCCTGACTATTGAGGGTGTTTGGGGAGTGAACCAATAGTTGGATGATCTCTGTCTCTCCATCTCTGTCACTGTGCCTTTAAACTTAGTGAAATAAGCCAGTCCCCAAAGAACAAATATCATATGTTTTCCCTGATATGTTGTAACAGAGTTTAAAAAAATGTATCGTATAGGGGCTGACACTGTGGCATAGTGGGTAAAGCCGTCGCCTGCAGTGCCAGCATCCCATATGGGCATTGGTTCGAGTCCTGGCTGCTCCACTTTCTACCCAGCTCTCTGCTATGGCCTGGGAAAGCAATAGAAGATGGCCCAAGCCCTTGAGCCCCTGCACCCGCAAAGCTCCTGGCTCCTGGCTCCAGATCAGCCCAGATCCGGCTGTCGTGGCCATCTGGGGAGTGAATCAGCAGATGGAAGAACTCTCTCTCTCTCTCTCTCTCTCTCTCTCTCTCTCTCTCTGTGTGTGTGTGTGTGTGTAACTGTGACTTTCAAGTAAAATACATAAATCTTTAAAAAAATATATAACGTATATGAGCAAAATTGATATATTGAGATTTGATTATGTTTATAGCCCTTGTCTCTACTATTGAGGTACAGTGTTTTTTTCCCTCATACAATTTGTTGAATTCTTTACTTAGTGAAGTGTTAAGTTGATGATTACAAAATAAACTGAAAATTTGTCACTGTAAAAATTAAAAGAATAAGAAAGGAAGGAGGAGGAAGGATGGGAGTGTGGGCTGGTGGGAGGGTTGGGTAGGAGGTATCGCTATGCTCCTAAATATGCATATATATAATTATATATATATATAATTATGAAATATTTTCAACTTATATAAATAAAAATATAAACAACAAAAAACAAAATAAATAACCCTTTAAAAATATGCAAAGGAAATGAACAGATGTTTCTCCAATAATGATATACTAATAACAAACAGGCCTAGGAATATATGTTCAATATCAGTAATCCTAGAGAGGTAAATCAAAACCACAGATTTATCACCTCACATTAATTAATATAACTATTATAAAAACAAATAAACATAAAATGCAAGCATGGTGAGGATGTGGAGAAACTGGAATCTTCATGAATTATTTTTAGGCATTGTGAAATGGTGCAGCTTCTTAGGAAGATAATACGAAAATTCCTCAAAAACTTAAACTTATAACCATATAATCCAACAATCTTGCTTCTTTCAATATCCCTAAAGAATTGTACATAGGGTAATGAAGAGGTACTTGTACACCAATGTTCACGGCAGCAATATTCACTAAGAGCCAAGAAGCAGAAGTGACTCAAATGTCCATGGATAAATGAATGGATAAAAATGTGTATAATTGATTCCCTAATATGACCAAATAGAAATGCCCAGTGCTCCTCTCCTCCTACACAGAAAAGAACTGAAATAACAAGTATATAAGTGCATTTTAAGGTGAGTTCCCATGGAAGAACTTTGGAACTCTGCAAGGGAGACACAGGAATACCACAGGGTGCAGAAAGCTGGGATCGCAGTGGACAGAGAAAAAAAAATTGCATCAGCAGCACAACCTCAGCCCCATGGCTGGGGTAGCCCACTTTGCAGAGAATTGCAGCAGACTTCATCTTCAGGTATGCTGAATGTTGTCCGTATGAGTTACAGAAGAGGACCACAGTTGTCACACACTTGCAGCCCAGAAAAAAAGAAACTACCCAGAATACACCTGGTAGCTTTGCTTCAGAGAGGAAATTTCCATTGTCTATCTCCCTCCCCACCCTCATAGTACAGGCTGAAGCAGTTGCTGGCAGAATTAATACAGCCCTACAAGACAGAAACCCTTGCTTATTCTCATTTCTGAGGCACCACCGTCATTCCAACACACTGGAAAAAAGGGTTGCAGCCTTACAAACTCAATTAGACACAGTAGCAACACTAGCCTTACCACCCTAGTACAAACAGTGTCCTGTCCTATGTGAAATAGGTTGTTCAATTCAGCAGGGCAGGTTCTACTCCAAGGAACTTAGAAACAGGGCCACTTACCTATGCAGACTTGGGGCCATGTCCCACACTCCTTGCTTCCTTCCAGGGCAGGGCACACAACTTCAATCTCGGATGTGGCCCAGTCAGCTTTGGTGAGCACAGACACTGAGACACACCAGTCCTGGACAGAAGCCCAACCTCATCACAGCTCCTTCTGTGAGCCTGCCCTGGGTTTGGTGGGCACATGCTGCTGTGCACAGCCATCCCAGACTTCTGGTAATGCAATAACCAAAGCTACTGCTACTGATTCACAGAGGAAGAAGATATAGGGAAACTACTAAAACCAAAATAGTTTACTAATTATGTAACTAAAGAAAAAATCACCAGAAAAAAATCCTTCCATCCAAAAGTCATCCTTTAAGAACAATAGAGAGGTGGGCAATTTGGCACAGCATATAAGACACTGATTTGGATACCCACATCCCATGTCAGGGTGCTTGGGTTTGAGTCCCAGATTTGCTTCCAATCTAAAAAAAAATTTTGAAGCTATCAAAAGTAGAAACTCAATATAACAATAATGATCAGATATAGCAAAAGTAATATTAAGAGTAAATTATAACTGTTCCTATATCAGAAAAATAGATATCAAATAAACAACTTAACAGTACATCTGAAGGACCAAGAAGGACAAGAACATATAAAATTCAAAGTCAATCAGTAGAAGAAAAGGAATAATAAAGATCAGAGAAAAAATAAATGAAACAGAAACTAAACAAACATGAAATATCGTTGATTTTATAAAAATACAAACAAAATCTATAAATCTTTAGCTAGATCAACAAAGGAAAAAAGAAAATATTCAAATAAATAAAATCCAGTGTGTAAAAGGGGATGTTACAAAAATAGATGATACTTAAGAAATGCAAAAGATCATTAGGAACTATTATGAATAATTACATGGCACCAAATTGGAAAACTTAGAAGAAATGAGTTAATGTCTGGATACACACAACTTACAAAAATTAGTAATGAAAGAGAATCAGTAATCAGGAGTTTTCCAACAAAGGAAACACCAGGACCAGATGGCTTGACTGCTTAATTCTAGCAAACCTTTAGGGAATAACTAATACAATATTTCTTAAACTATTCAAAAAATTGAAAAGTAAGGAACCCTTCCAAACTCATTCATGAGACCAACATTTTCTTGATTCCCAAATCATACATGACAATCAATAAATCTACAGATGTTTATTAATGTTGAATGTAGTATAAAAATTCTCAACCAAGTAGTTGCAGATCAAATCCAGTAACATATCAAAAATATTAATCATGGTCAAAGAGGATTTATCCCAGTGATGAAAGGCTAGCTTAACATTCTCAAATCAATAAATGTAAAGTTACACTTCAATAGAATAAAGAATAAAAATCCTGTAATAATCACAATAGATGAAGAAAAATCATTCATTAACTTCAAATCCATTCTCAATAAACACCCTGAACAAATTAGGTGTAAAAGGAATATTCCTTTGCATAATAACAGCCATATATGACAAACCTGCAGTCAATATAGCATTCAATGCATTAAAGCTGGAAACATATCCTCCATTATTTCCAATGAAACAAAGATATCCACTTCCACAATTCTTATTCATAGTACTGGAAGTTTTAGTCAGAGTCCTTAAGCATGAGAATAAATAAAAGGCATAATAGTAAAGGGGAATCAAATCAAGCCTAGATGGCAGAGTAGGGAGGGAGCATACTGTTCCAATCTAGAAGATAGTTTCAAAAAAGTGGGAGAGAGCAGTCTTGGGAAGAGTTAAGGAGAAAATAACAAAGGAAACTATGTAAATCAGAGGGACACAGTGGGCCTATCTATAGTTGCAGAATACACAGTGTTCTCAGCAGTTGCATGGAACTTTCTCTAGGACTGACCATATGCTAGGCCATAAAGTAAGTTTCAGCAAATCCAAAAGAATCAAAATCATACCACGCATCTTCTTGGACCAACATGGAATGAAAATGGAGATCAGCAACTCAGGAATCTCTAGAACATATGTAAACACATGGAGACTGAACAGCATGCTCCTGAATGAACAGTGGGTCATAGAGAAATCAAAACATTTCTGGAAACAAATGAAAACAACAATACAACATATAAAAACTTTGGGACATAGCAAAAGCAGTGTTAAGAGGAAAGTTTATAGCAATTGGTGCCTACATTAAGAAACTGGAAAGGCGCCAAATGAATCAGCTATAAATGCATCTAAAGGATCTAGAAAAACAACAGCAAACCAACTCCAAAACTAGTAAGAGAAAAGAAATAATTAAAATTAGAGAACAAGGTCATAGTCAAAGTGGAAGTTCTCTCCTCCCTTCAGAGAAAGGTACCTCCTTCTTTGATCGCCCCGTTCTTTCTACTGGGATCTCACTTGCAGAGATCTTTCATTTAGGTCCTCTTTTTTTTTGCCAGAGTGTCTTGGCTTTCCATGCCTAAAATACTCTCATAGGCTCTTCAGCCAAATCCAAATGCCTTAAGGGCTGATTCTGAGGCCAGAGAGTTGTTTAGGACATCTGCCATTCTATGAGTCTGCTGTGTCTCCCACTTCCCATGTTGGATCGTTCTCTCCCTTTTTGATTCTATCAGTTAGTATTAGCAGACATTAGTCTTGTTTGTGTGATCCCTTTGACTCTTAGACCTATCAGTGTGATCAATTGTGAACTGAAATTGATCACTTGGACTAGTGAGATGGCATTGGTACATGCCACCTTGATGGGATTGTATTGGAATCCCCTGGCACATTTCTAACTCCACCATTTGGGGCAAGTCCAATTGAGCATGTCCCAAATTGTACATCTCCTCCCTCTCTTATTCCCACTCTTATATTTAACAGGGATCACTTTTCAGTTAAACACCTAAGAATAATTGTGTGTTAATTACAGAGTTCAACCAATAGTATTAACTAGAACAAAAAAAATACTTAAAGGGATAAAGTATTAAATTGTACATCAACAGTCAGGACAAGGGCTGATCAAGTCACTAACTAGAGCTTAGGAAGATTACTGACGCCATAAACAAGAGTGTCAAATTGTTAAGTCAGCAACAGGAGTCACTGTGTACATACTCCTCATGTGGGATCTCTGTCCTTAATGTGCTGTCCAATGTGAATTAATGCTATAACTAGTACTGAAACAGTATTTTACATTTTATGTTCTGTGTGTGCAAACTGATGAAATCTTTACTTAAGATATACTAAATCGATCTTCTGTATATGAAGATAATTGAAAATGAATCTTGATGTGAATGGAATGGGAGAGGGAGTGGGAGATGGGAGGGGTGCAAGTGGGAGGGAAGTTATGGGGGGAAAGCTATTGTAATCCATAAACTGTACTTTGGAAATTTATATTTACTAAATAAAAGTTAAAAAAATTAGAGAAGAAATCAACAAAATTGAAACAAAAAACTAATACAAAAGATCAGCAAAATAAAGAGCTGGGGTTTTTTTGAAAAATTAAACAAAATTGGCATACCATTGGCCTAACTAACTAACTAAAGGAGAGAGGACACCCAAATAAATGAAATTACAGATAAAAAAGGAAATAAAACAACAGATACCACAGAAATAAAAATAATCATCAGAAATTACTACCGTTTTATGCCAACAATGAGGGAAACCTAGAAAAATAGATTCCTGGACACATACAATCTACCTAAATTGAGCCATTAAACACAGAAAACCTAAACAGACCCATAACCAAGACAGATATTAAATCAGTACTGAAAACCCACCCAACAAAGAAAAGCCCAGGACAGGATGGCTTCACTGCTGAATTCTACCAGATTGAAAGAACTAACTCTAATTCTTCTGAAGTTAGAACAATTGAAAGGGAGAGAATCCTGCTGAATTCTTTCTATGAAGCTAGCATCATTTCAATTCCTAAACCTGAAGAGATGCAACAGAGAAAGAGAACTACAGACCAATCTCTCTGATGAATACAGATGCAAAAATCCTCAACAAAATTCTAGCCAATCAGATCCAACAACACATCAGAAAGATCATCCACCCAGACCAAGTGGGTGGTTCAACATTCACAAATCAATCAATGTGATACATTACATTAACATACTGCAGAAAAATAATCATATGATTATCTCAATAGATTTGCAGAGAAAGCATTTGATAAAATACAGCATCCTCTCATGATGAAAGCTTTAAGCAAATTGGGTATAGAAGGAAAATTTCTCAACACAATCAAGGCAACTTATGACAAACCCACGGCCAGCATCCTATTGAATGGGAAAGAGTTGGAAGCATTCCCACCTAGATCCAGTACCAGACAAGGATGCCCACTCTCACCATTGCTATTCAATATAGTCCTGGAAGTTTTAGCCAGAGCTAAGCATTTATAACCAACTTATATTTTGTCAAGGAGCTAAAACCAATTCCTGGTGCAAGGACAGTCTCTTCAACAAATGGTGCTGGGAAATCAGGATTTCTAAACGTATGAAGCAAAAGTATGAAGCAAGACCACTACCTTACACCTTAAACAAAATCCATTCAAAATGGATTAAAAATCTAAATCTAAGACCCGACACCATCAAATCATTAGAGAACATTGGGGAAGCCATGCAAGACATAGGCATAGGCAAAGAGCTCTTGCAAAAGACCCCAGAGGCACAGGCTGTCAAAGGCAACATTAACAAAGGGATTACATCAAATTGAGAAGCTTCTGTAATGCAAAAGAAACACTCAGGAAAGTGAAGAGGCAACCAATAGAATGGGAAAAATTATTTGCAAAATATGCAACTGATAAAGGATTAATAACTAGAATATACAAAGAGATCAAGAAACTCCACAACAACAAAACAAACAATCCAGTTAAGACATGGGCAAAGGACTTAAACAGACGTTTTTCAATAGAGGAAATCCAAATGGCCCATGGACACACAAAAAATATTCATCATCACTAGCCATTAGGGAAATGCAAATCAAAACCAAAATGAGGTTTCCCCTCACCTCGGTGAGTGAGACCCCACCAGAAAGAAGTGGCCATCAAAGAAGGATGTACTTTTATCTAAAGGGAGGAAAGAACTTTTACTCTTCTTATGGCCTTGCTTAAATACTGATGGAGTTTGTGTATTCAAAATGCTTGCATAACCTAGGCCGCTCATGTCAAGAGCCTCTGGTGGTCCCTGATGTCATACATAAGTGTTAATTGTTAAATTAACAACAAGACTCACTGTGCACTAACTTCCCACGCAGGACCTCTGTCATCAATGAGTTGTATTATGAGAGTTAATTGTAAAACTTGTTCTCAAGCAGTTTTGTGTGTGTGTTTGCATGTGTGTGCTAATTATTGAAATCTTTACATAGTACAAAGTTGTTTTTTTGTGTATAAAGTTAATTGAAAATGAAACTTAATGGAGAATGGGACTGGATATGGGAGAGGGAGGAGGAGGTGGGGTGGGAGTGTGGGTGGGAGGGAGGATATGGTAGGAAGAATTACTATATTCCTAAAGTTGTACTTAGGAAATTTGTATTCCTTAAATAAAAGTTTCTTTTGAAAAAAGAGTAAAGGAGGAACTCAAGTGATCCCTGTTTGCAGAAGACATGCTGCTATATAGATAGAAACCTATAGATTCAACCAAGACATTATTCAAACTGATAAATGAATCCAGTAAATTTGAAGGATACAAAATTAGCACTAAAAAGCAGTAGCCAATGAACTCACTGAGATAATGAACTCACTGAGCAATAAATAATAAAAACAACCCCATTAACAGTTGTTACAGAAAAATAAACTGCCTTGGGATAAATTTAACCAAGGATGTGAAAGATCTCCACAAGAAAACTACAAAACACTAATGAAAGAAATTAGATACAAAAAAAAATGTCTTCTATATTAATTATTTGGAACTATTATTACTACCCAAAATGATGTACAGGTTCAAAACATTCTCCATCATAATACCAATGATACTCTTTAGAATAATAGGAAAAATCTTGAAATTCATAAAAAAGTACAAAATCTCATGAATAGTCATGAAATATTGTACAAAGTGAACAAAGCTGGAAGTATCATATCAGATTTCAAGACATAATATGGGGCTATTGTAACCCAAACAGCAGGATACTTGAATAAAAATGCCATATACATTAATGAACAGAGTAGAAATGCTGAAAATAAATCCACACATCTATAGTTAACTGGTCTTTGTAAACGTCTAAAAATGTACACTGCAGAAAGGACAATCTCTTTAATAAAGCTGTTGAGGAAGATTGGATTTTAACATGCAGAAAATTGAAACTTGATCCCTACTTGTTACCCTATATAAAAAATCAATTCAAAATGAATCAAAAATCTAAATTTAAAAGGTGAGACTATGAAAAAAGTAGATGCACTGCAAGACATTGAAAAACACAGTAATTTTTTAAAAAGATGAAATCACAGACAACAAAGCAAAAACAGGCAAACAGGACCAAACTAACAATATCTGTACAGTGAAGAAAATCTACAGAGTGAAGAAGAAGCCAACAGAATGGACAAATATTTTCAAACTCTTCATCTGACAAAAGATTAATGTCCACAGTTTTTAAGGAGTTAAAAACATTAAGGAACATGGGACCAGCATTATGTTGCAGCCAGTTAAGCTTCCATTTGTGATACTAGCATCACATATAAGAACGGTTTTTCAAGTCTCACAGCTACTCCTCTTCTGATGGGTCCCTGCCATTCATGTGGAAGACACATATGGAGTTCTTGGCTCCTGGCTATGGCCTGGCCCAGTCCTGGTTGTTATGATCACTTGGACCAAGAGAATAGAGAGAGAATAGAGGATCTCTCTCTCTCTCTCTCACTCTGTGTGTGTGTGTGTGTTTATACTTCTGTCTCTGATGCTCTGCCTTTAAAATAAGTAAATGAATAAATTTTTAAAAAATTCAGTAACAAAAACCAAACAATGCCGTTAAGAAATAGACATTCTTAAAAGAAGAAATACAAATGGACAGCAAATACATTAAAAAATCAGAATATCATCAGCCATTAGGGAAATGAAAATCAAAATCACAATGAAATATCATCTCACTTCAATGAAAAAAAAAGTTTTAAATAATAATGCTAATGAGGATGCAGAGGAAAAAGAACCCCCATACACCGGACAGTGTGCATACAAGTTAATACAACCGTTATGGAGAACAATATGGCATTTTCTCAAACACTAAAAATGTATCTGCCACTTGACTCAGTTATCCCACTTTTGAGCACATATCTGAAGGAAATATAATCAATATATGAATGTGATATCTGAACTAACATATTTATTGCAACCTGAATGTATCATGTACATAGACTGGAATATTATTCAGCCATAAAAGGAAATAAATTATGCCACATGCTACAACATGTATATACCTTGAGGATATTATGCTAAGCGAAATGAATAGTCACAAAAACACAAATATTGTGGGATTTTACTTATATGAGGTATATGAAATAGTTGAATTCACAGACACAGAAAGTAGAATGGTGGTTATCAGTGGCTAGGGAAGAGGAAATAGAATGAGTTGTTGTTTAAATGGTAACAAGTTTCCTATTTAGAAGATGAAAGTTCTGGAGTATTTTTTTAAAAAAATTATACTTAACACTAATGAACTACATACTTAAATAGTTAAGATGGTACATTTGATACTATATGCTTTTATCATATCAGCAAACAAGATATCAGTTCAGAGAATTGCAGAAGATAAAAGGAAATCACATCTGATTGAATTCAACTCCTTCATTTTCTACACGCAGAAAACTGATGACGTGAGAGGAAATGGGATTTGTCTACAGTCTCACAGTGAATTGATTCCACATCCCAGACGATTCCTTCGATCAGCATCTAGTTCTGTGTCCTTTCCACTGTACTAGATTTTGAACCATCTATTGAAATGAATAGGACAGAGCATAGAAGCTATCCAGCTGAGTGTATTCTGAACTTTTGCCAATCAAATGGTCACATTTTGCTTATTCTCTGACCCACTGATATTTCAAAAACTCAGATATTTTAATGCATAAATAAAGTTTCTTAAACATTGATCGGAATTAGAGATCTGGGTAGAGTTCATTTTAAAAACTACTGTTGGGCCGGCGCTGCAGCTCAATAGGCTAATCCTCTGCCTGTGGCGCCAGCACCCCGGGTTCTAGTTCCAGTCAGAGCACTGGATTCTGTCCCAGTTGCTCCTCTTTCAGTCCAGCTCTCTGCTATGGCCCAGGAAGGCAGTGAAGGATGGCCCAAGTGCTTGGGCCCTGCACCCTCATAGGAGACCAGGAGGAAGCACCTGGCTCCTGGCTTTGGATCAGCGCGGTGCGCCGGCCGCAGCGGCCACTGGGGGGTGAACCAACTGAAAAGGAAGACCTTTCTCTCTCTCTCTCTCTCTCTCTCTCTCTCTCTCACTGTTCACTCTGCCTGTCAAAAAATAAATAAATAAAAATTAAAAAATATTCTGTTAGTACTATAGAACAGACTATCTCCCCTCCACTTTTATTTTTTTAGAACTTAGAATTTTAAGATAGAGAAAAGAAGCTTTCAAGATTAAATTTAAGGATATCTCCTCTTTCATATGAGAGTAATAGAGCACATGGTTTTCCAGTATCTTTTTCAATGCGTCCAGTCAAGGAACTCATATTCTCTCAAAGCAGATCATATCCTCTTTGAGCTGTTCTAAGCATAAGAGAGAGAAAATATATTTTCATATTCAGCAGAATTCTGCATCCATATAACCTCTACCCAGTGACATTCAAAGGGGAAAATACCTTTATGACCTCAGTCAAGTATCTGATCAAGATCACTGAAATTGCTCTATATTAGATCTAAGCAGAAGAAAGACGGGCTCGCAATTTTTCTCATGTACTCACATTGTCAATTCCCATAAACTAAAACCTTTCTCAACTGAAAAATGTAATCATTCTACAGCTTTCAAAAATGTTGCACAGAAGGTCATTTTATCTTTCTATTACACTGGAATTGGTGAAAGCCCATTTCAGACTCTTAGGCTTACCTAAGGATAACAAAGTAGCGTATTGCCAGATATCCTAGTAGCTCACCCTGAGCAAATTCAGTCCTCATTTGAATATATTTTACTAGCTTTTTGTTATACAGTATTTGCTCACTGATTCATATTATCTACCAGAATCTTTTTCTAAAGTATCTCAATATGTATATTATCTCAGTCCTTTATGTGAAATCAGAGCAGCCATACTATCAGAGCAAGTAGAAAACTGTCCTGTTATGGCAGTGAGCCCATTTCTATGTTTACCCTCCAATCTCTTCTCTGCAACATTCTTGTATGGTTGGGTTCTCTTACTCCTTTGGGTTTATCCATGTTTTAGCTCTTGCCAGTCAGCTCACCCTCTCCCTTCTTGAATGCTTCATTTGCACCAACTTTCACAGCTTTAGGACCTCAGCCTCATGTTCATCTGTAGAATTTTCCCAGATTCTAGTTTTGACACATATAGATCTCCCACCTTTACCTTGCTGCATTCCTATGAGCCCATACTGGCCCAGCCCAGAACCCCATTCTCTGTTCTATCATTTCCTCACAAAGTAGGAGTGAAATATCACAAAACTCTGTCCTGTAAATGACTCATTTTGCATGTATACCTCACAAAATTATTATTAAATGCATACTATTTACAAAGCTATGCTTTAGGGATTGTGGGTGGCATCCAAAAAAATGAGTCCGCATCTCTTTCTTCAGGGGCTAAAAGTCCAGTGTTATTTCTATAGCATTTTATTGAACTTAGCTCTGTCTCACTCCAAGCTTCAGTTCAAAGAGTCACTTCCTTTCTCTGCGTCTCAGTTTAAGAATATAAGTCATGTACTGTGGAATCAGACATATTTGAACTCAAATTCTACCTCTAACATGTACAGATTTTATGACTGCATCTATTTCATGGGATATAGAGAGCACATTTATAAAACTATGACAAGATTCATATGTAGTAATCAATTTAGAAAGCTTAACACAGTGCTTGAAGCATAGTACACATTCAATAAATGCTAGCAAATTTGGTGAGTGCCCTATGTGAGAAGCCTATGGTAAAATTTAGGTGAACATGTAGTTAAGAGATTTTTATATCAGAAAGTACCCTACTGGTATGAGTTACTATTGTACGCACAAATAACTATAATGCAAATGAACATATAAAGTTTACTGGAAGAGAGGTACAACAAAACTCTTATAGTAGTTCTAAAGAAAGAGAGATTGCATTCAATTGAAGATATCAGGGACTATATTCATGAATTCTGATAACCAGGATTGGTTAAGGATCTACAAAAGTATCAGGCACTGTGGTAGGTCTTGGGAATATGGTGATCAATAAAACTCTAACCCAGAGAAGCTGACATTCTATTGAGAATGAGGCTTGCAAATTGGCAAATAAGTAGACAGTATACCTAATGAAGTTAAGCATTATAAAAAGAAATCAAGCAAGATAAAGAAATATAAAAAGCAGAGTGCACATACTATTTTAAACTGCATACTCCAGGCAAGCCTAAGAGAAAGTAATATTTGAGCAGAAACCATAATGAAGTGAAGAAGTGAACCATGCAGATTTTCAGATTGAAAGATAAACAAATTCAAAGGGTCTCAGATAGGTATAAACTCAATCCACAATCTTCAAAACATCCCTTGAATTGGGCAGGGAAGAGTTCATGTCCCACCATTTTATATAAAGGAAAGTTAAGGCTTTGGCAGCTTAAAGCATTTGCCCAATGTCATACAGCTAGTCAGCAGCTCTACTAAGATTGGATCATTTGTGTTTGCCTTATACTCAAATGCACTTTACTCTGCATTGTTTTGCCCAGGAAAATTCGAAACCAGCCATGTTGTCATGTAGGCGAGCATTTTGAAGTACTTTCCATCTCAATATAATTAAAAATGCGACTGTGAATATTGCTCATGCTTAGATTCAATCCAAGTCAACCATATAAAGGAGGAATGTGAGGAATTGTGGGATGGTGTCAGACAGCAGAAGTATTTAGGTTCTCCGGAGAATAATGGATGACTTTGTGCCAGCCCTCCCCATGCAGCTGAGCACAAGTTCCTGAAATGGGAGGCAGGTGGCTTCTCCTTCATACCCTATGTGTAAACAGTGTAAATGAGATGAAGGAGAGAGGTTTGACAAGGAGACTGTGGACCACTGGATTACCGATGCAGAAATGTTTGAAAATGCTTTAATTCTGTGAGACAAATGAAAGAAAGGGGAAAATAATAGTAGGAAAGACGATTTTTCTCCAGGGCAAGAAAGTCACTTGGTGGAGGGCTGCTTTGGCCTCTGATCTTTGAATTGTGCAGAAAGACAACAATGTTTCCATGCCCAAAAGGGCACTTAGCGGCCCATCTGTCACTAAGCTTTTATGAAGGAGAGATACAGGATAAAAACACAAACTGCTATTACTAACTTTATTCAGGGAGAAAGTCCTGGGGCACTGTTAGATGGCCAGGCAATGGGAGGGAATATCTTATAATAGGAGAACATTGGAAGGCAGGCCCTAGTCCTGTTTTGACCCATGAGGAAATTGAACTCAGGAAGGTAACCAGCAGTCACAGTTAATAAAATAATACAGCTGCAGCATTGGATGGCTACCAGACAATGCACTATATTTAATTCAATTCAACAGATACTGAGATTATTACAATATCCAAGTTATATATTATGGTTCCTCCCGAGCTCTTTGGTCTATATGTCCTCTCTTCTATGAACTTCTCTCACCATTTGCCTGCTTCTTCCTCCTCTTACCTTTTCCTTCCTCATCTGTGTTACATTGTCTCTACCTCTCATTTTTGTCTCACTGTAGGCACAGAAGCATCGGGGCAGTGGGGGAAACATGAGAGTGAGGAAACTTCCAAAGTTTCCCACAATGCCGCCATCACCAATCACAGATGAAACCTTTATCTCCTGTACTTTCTACTCTACATGTTCACACCACCTGGTTTGAGAGCACTGGTGTTACTGACAGCTCTTTATTAATAAACAATGCCTCTTTTGAAAACTGGCTAGTGTCAAAATATGCATATGGTTCACTAATAAATCTTTCACTCATATGTAACTTGTGCTATATTTTCCCATCCATGTTCTCATAGAATACTCAATTAATTAGTGCATGACTGGAGCTAGAAGGGTATATATGCATTTAAGAGTGACTAGAAGAGCCAGAGTTGTGGTATACCAGGTAAATCTGTCACCTGTGAAGGCAGCATCATATATGGGCACTGGTTCAAATTCTGCTTGCTCCAATTCTCATTTAGTTCCCTGCTAATGGACTAGGAAAAGCAGTGGAAGATGGCCCAAATGCTTGGATCCCTGCCAGCCATGTGAGAGGCCCAGATGAAGCTCCTGGCTCTTGGCTTTAGTCACCTAGGGAGTGAACTAGTGAGTGGAAGATTCTCTCTCTCTCTCTCTCTCTCTCTCTCTCTCTCTCTCTCTCAAATAAAGAAAATTCTTAAAAAACATTGTGTGTGTGTGTGTGTGTCAGAGAGAGAGAGACAGAGAGAGAGAGAGAGAGAGAAGGAATTGAACAAATTTAATGGACAAGGAAAGTGAACTGCAGAAACACACTTCTCAAGTTTACATAGCTAGAAAGTGGTGAAGCTAGCTCAAAGTTTTATATATCAAATTTGTATGGCTTATGTACATTTAACCAAGCCTAGAACTGTCTCCGGTTCTTCAATCTATACATCTAATTGCTTTAAAAACTCTAGAAATTATGGGATATATACTATATAGAATACTATACAGCAGTAAAAAAAAATGAAATCCGGTCATTTGCAACAAAATAGAGGAATCTGGAAAACATGCTGAGTGAAATAAGCCAGTCCCAAAGGGACAAATATCATGTGTTCTCCCTGATCATTGACAACTAACTGAGCACCAAAAAGGAAACCTGTTGAAGTGAAATGGACACCATGAGAAACAATGACTTGGTCAGCCCTTGTCCTGACTGTTGAGGAACAACTTACTATTTTATTCCTTTTAGTGCTTTTTGTTGTTGTTGTTCTACTTAATACCATTGGTTGAACACACAATTATTCTTAGGTGTTTAAATTTAACTGAAAAGTGATCCCTGTTAAATATAAGAGTGAAAATAAGAGAGGGAGGAGATGTACAGTTCGGCACATGCTCACTCGGACTTACCCCTAATGGTAGAGCTAGAAATGTGCCAGGGGATTCCAATTCAATCCCATCAAGGTGACATGTACCAATGTCATCTTACTTGTTAAAGTGATCAGTTTAAGTTCATAATTGATCAAAAAGATAGGATTAAGTGTCAAAGGGATTACATAAATAAGACCAGTGTCTGCAAATAATTGATAGAATTAAAAAGGAGAGAATGATCCTAGGTGGGAAGCAGGATACACAGCAGACTCAGAATGGCAAAAGCCCTAAACAGCACCCTGGCCTCAGAATCAACCCTTAAGGCATTCAGACCTGGCTAAAAAGCCCGGGAGAGTTTCACAGGCATGGAAAGCCAAGATATTGTGGCAAAAAAATGACCTAAATGGAAGATCTCTGTGAGTAAGATCCCAGTGGAAAGAATGAGCCATCAAAGAAGGCAGCACCTTTCCCTGAAGAGAGGAGAAAACTTCCACTTTGAATATGGCCTTGTCAAAATAACATTGGAGTTGGCGAACCCAAGAGGCTTCCATAGCCTTGGCAGCTCATGACAAGAGCCTAGGGTGGGCCGGCGCTGTGGCTTAATAGGCTAATCCTCCACCTTGCGGCGCCGGCACACCGGGTTCTAGCACACTGGGTTCTAGTCCCGGTTGGGTCGCTGGATCCTATCCCGGTTGCCCCTCTTCCAGGCCAGCTCTCTGCTATGGCTCGGGAAGGCAGGGAAGGATGGCCCAGGTCCTTGGGCCCTGCACCCGCATGGGAGACCAGGAGAAACACCTGGCTCCTGGCTTCGGATCAGCGCGATGCGCCAGCCGCAGTGGCCATTGGAGGGTGAACCAATGGCAAAAAGGAAGACCTTTCTCTCTGTCTCTCTCTCACTATCCACTCTGCCTGTCAAAAAAAAAAAAGAGCCTAGGGTGATTAGTGATGTCATAAATAAGAGTGTCAATTGTTAAATCAACAATGGGAGTCACCATGCACCTTCTCCCCACGTAGGATCTCTGTCCTTAATGTGTTGTACTATGTGAATTAATGGTAAAACTACTACTCAAACAGTATTCTATACTTTGTGTCTTTGTGGGTGCAGTCTGTTGAAATCTTTACTTAGTATATATTAAGTTGATCTTCTGTATATAAAGATAATTGAAAATGAATCATGATGAAGAATGGGATGGGAGAGTGGGAGATGGGATGGTTGCGGGTAGGAGGGAGGTTATGCGGGGAAAAGCTGCTATAATTTAAAAGTTGTACTTTGGAAATTTTTATATATTAAATAAAAGTTGAAAAGAAAAAAAAATTAAAAAACCAAAAAAAAGTACCCTAGAGGTGAAGTGCAATTAGAATGCTTTCCTCATGTAGGCCATGGAGAATCTTTTTTCTCAGCAGGATCTACCTGGCCTTCTCTGCACAAAAGACTTTTCAGACATTTGAACCCACACTCTCATTTTTATGACGTTGCTTCCCCCACCCCAACCTCATCATGAAAGAGACTAGGAAGCATTAAAATAAGGCTTCAGTTCAAGTACTTCTCTTACTGTCCTGTCCCTTAGGGTACAATTGAATTAAATCATCATCAATTCTTGTCTAACATAAGGTACACTGAATTGAATCATAATGGGCCAAGCCTAGAACCAAAATTCTATGTGCTGTCACCTCAGTGCAGCAAGGAGCACTATCAAGGATGTTTCTGCAATTACTTAAAAACATTTTTATTTCCCTGGGAAATGGAAATCTCCAGCTTTATTCAGTAATGCTTTTCTACAGGTACACTGTTTCAGGGTGTTGCTGTGCACAGCAGAAGAGCATCAGTGATTTGATTTGAGTTTTGTTTTTATTTCCATTCATGTAAGAGACAGTTTCAAGACTGTGTTCAGGCTGTCAAGAGTGACATGGATATTGTCTTCAGTGAGTTTTCTTATGTGTTCTTGTCAACAAATGGTCCAGGAAGCAGCAAACTCTTCAGCGAGACCTAAAAATTAAACCCTATAGCCAATAGTTGCGTGAGTCCCTGAGCACCTCTATCTAGTCTAACTATTGAATATTCAATCAATGAGTGATTATATATGGATCACCATAATCCAGGCTTTGTGCTGGAATGGTGAAATTAAACTAGGGCATTTAATCTAACCGTCTGGACAGAGGTTGCCAAGAGTTTTTATACATATGATCTTAAATAAGAAAGCTGTGAAGGAAAGTATTAGCAAGAAGAGCTGCTATTTATAGAGTGCTTACTACACACAGTAAGCCCTCTAGTAAGCATTCTACATATATTAGTCTATTTATTCATTATGGTTTTGAGAGATGAAATAACTTTCTTAATTTCATACATCTATTAAGTCTCAGACAAAGAAATCAAATTGAAATATGCCCAGTGTTCTCAACCACTAAGGAAAACTGCCTCTCCATTTAATGGTTGAAGAAAGAATATTCAGTTCAAAGAGTTTAGCAAATTGTTTAAAGTCACAAAGGAGATATAGCTGAAGCTCAAGATAAGTTTTGAAATGTGTGATCGCAGTTTGCTTTCTTTTGGGTGACTTTGGATACTAGTGGATTTGATTACCTAAAGTAGTCACTACTCACATGCTCCTCAAGTAACAAATTTCTTTTTTTTTAACTTTTATTTAATGAATATAAATTTCCAGTGTACAGCTTATGGATTACAATGGCTTCCCCCTTCCATAACTTCCCTCCCACCCGCAACCCTCCCCTCTCCCGCTCCCTCTCCCCTTCCATTTGCATCAAGATTCATTTTCAATTCTCTTTATATACAGAAGATCAATTTAGTATAAAGATTTCAACAGTTTGCACCCACATAGCAACACAAAGTGAAACATACTGTTTGAGTACTAGTTATAGCATTAAATCACAATGTACAGTACATTAAGGACAGAGATCCCACATGAGGAGCAAGTGCACAGTGGCTCCTGTTGTTGACCCAACAAATTGACACTCTAGTTTATGGCGCCAGTAACCATCCTAGGCTGTCGTCATGAGTTGCCAAGGCTATGGAAGCCTTCCAAGTTTACCGACTCTGATCATATTTAGACAAGTTCATAAAAGACAGAGTGAGGATAGTAACCAATGATCCTAAGAGTGGCATTTACCAGGTTTGAACAATTATACAGCATTAAGTGGGGAAGAGGACCATCAGTACACACAGGTTGAGAGTAGAGCCATTGGTGGTAGAATAGAGGTTATGATTACAAAGGAATGAGGCCCAAGTGCACTAGACAGGGTCTAGAACAAAGGACAGAGTCATTATTAGAGGAGCTAAGAAAGGTGCTGTCTAAGCTACAAGTAATTTTTCTGATTGAGAGGCAAATAGAACCTGATAGAAGGGGCTTGATAATAATCTGGTGGGCTTTAGGCCTTGTAAGTACAGAGGCCCAGACCTATCTATCTCTTCACATGGGGTATATCCTAAGGGAGGTGTGAACCTCCTAGGGGAAGGCACTCTGTTGACTTTCATTACTTGGCTGGCCTGGGAGGAGAGCTGGCCAGGTAAAGGCAGGGGGCATCTCTAACAAGAAATTTACAGTTCTGCCTGCAATGTTGCTGACCCTACTTGACCTTACCCTCAGCTGCAGTGGTCACTTTGGAAGTTGGGCTGAGTGAAGGGCTTTTCAGCTTGGAGCCAATAAGATCTGTGGCTCTGACCTGGGCATCCTTCGACACCAGGGCAGGTCCATTTCCAGTGATCCAACTCTTGGCAGAGCTGCCAGGGCTCTTCACAAGCTGACTTCTGCTGAAGCCCAGGCTTACCACATTGAAAGCCACTGCAGTGGACTGGCCTGTTGGGTCTCCTTGAGGGCAGATCACTGTATAGATCTGCCATTAATAGGCCTGCCACCCATTGCTTCTGATGCCTAGCTTTCTTTTCCTCCTGGTTTGTGTTAAAGCAGACCAGAGGATGCAAGTCAAGGGAGCGCCCAAGTCCCATCTCTAAACTTCGGTGGCCTGAACTACAAGTCTATAGTCACAGGCATGTTCTGTAGTAGTTTTTCTAAGGTAGACAATGCCCATGAGGAAAATTATATTCTCCCTTAAAAACTTTCTTTCCCTTTGGTCTGAAAGGGAGGTTTTTTCTACTTACTGTATACTTCGCTGATGGCGAAGTGAATCTAAATATGAGATTATTATTTAAGTTCTTATTTTGGCTATGCTATTATACAAAAATGTTAGCCATCTCTTTTGTAAGGTCTAAAGATTAAATTGTGCATCCTACAGATTCCTTCATAATAGAATTAGTTTCCTACCTTGAAGAGAATAGAGAAATGAAAGAACAAGTTGGGCTTAGAATAGAGAAATGAGGGAGCAAGTCCTAGATCGCTTGCTGACAATAGCAATATCACATGAATACTTAGCAAACCGTTTCAACCATTAGATAACAACTTAAGAAAACATTTACCAGAAGGTCCAATGCCTTCTATAAATTTTAAGAATCATGTATTTGAAAACACCTCTTAAATATCTAACATGGTGTAGTTTGTTTAGCCAGTAAACTTAAGCACAACCATCTAAAATGTTTTTAGTTTCTTTCTACCAACAAGTCTAAAACATATAATACACAGATTCAGGTCACACAAATTAAAATGTATCTTTGACTGATTTTAGCAGCTTAAATTTATGGACAATCTTATCTATAAGCCATTTAAAATAAAACTCTTAATAAAATTTCGCCATGTGGACATACATTATGTACACACATACAATATAGCATAATAGACCAATATAGCAATTTTAATTATAGCTTTTAAAATCTTTAACTCTTTTTGTAGATTGCCAATTGATTTGAATTGCTTTTTCTTTTTAGTAACCTCAGTTAACCATACTTTCTCTCAGATGGTACTGTTAATACATTCTTGGCTTCATCTGTTTACAGAGCCATCCCAAAGTACTGAATACAATAGAAGTGGCTGGAAAAAGTCCATAGGACAAATTTCTTTATATAAGTAGTCTCAAGCCATAGAAAGAAGATGCCTCTTGCTAACATTCATTTTAGTATATAATATGATTTTTTATATTATTGATGTTCAGATTTGCTATCAAATAGGCTGACTCCATGAAGAAGTTTCATGAAGTGCAAAATAATGTGGCTCCATTCACTCAGTAAAAATGGGCCTTTTAGACAATTAGGGCTAACTTATGGAGGATACAGGAAAATGCAGATTCATGACATTACAGACATCAGGAAAAATAGAAAGAAAGTTGAAGTAAAAAGGGGAAAGCAACAAACTGCATGTTCAGGTTGTCTACCGAGGGAAACCAGAAAACATAAACCAAACTGAGAATTTTGTAAAACTAGGCAATATGTTTTCCTTCCTGAGAAGTAGCTAGGACTCAACAATATTGTAATTAGCACTTGCCCCCTAATGTGTGAAAATTACCTGGAAGAAATAGAGCTGCAGGTAATCAAGAAGGCTGGACACCACAGAATAAAGGAATTCAAAAATAAGCTGTTAAACTAGAATCCTGGTAGGCATCCCTCCTCCCATTAAATCCTATTTTGTTCTTTGGCTGCTTTTTTTCTCCTTAACTTGCTGCTTTTGGTACTATATGGTTTATAACATACTTCAGAGATTTGCTTTATAATCACAGTTTTTCACATGTATATTTTTGTCATTTCCTTTCTTTTTTCATATATCCCAAAGAAGTATCAAAACTTATCTGCAATATGTCAGGCATATTACAAGAGTGATTTTATTGAATGCTCACTGCTAGCCTTGTAGATAATGATTTTTAGTTATCAAGCACCTTCTGTGGGCCATTTTACTAGACACTTGATATTCATTTATTTATTAAGTGAATAAATATTTTATACTTAATGTGTCACTGCTTTTTAATTTATTTTTATTTGTAAAACAGAAATAAACTTCATATATTTCATATATATATATATATATATATATATATATAGTTTTAAGAGTATAATGCTGCTTCCCACCCTAACCTCTTTCACTCCCACTTTCCTTTCTCCTTCCTCTCACATTTTTCTTTTAATTTTTACAATGACATACTTTCAGTTTATTTTATAATTACAAGCTTAACCCACCACTAAATAAAGAATTCAATAAATAGGAAATTGAAAAACCACTGTTATGGGGCCATTGCTATGGTGTAGCTGGTGAAGGCACTGTCTGCATTGCCGGGATCCCACATGGGTTCCAGTTCACATCTCGGCTGCTCTACTATGATTCAGCTCTCTGCTGTAGCCTGAGAAAGCAGTGGAAGATTGCCCAAGTACTCAGGCTCCTGAACCTGCGTGGGAGACCTGGAATTGGCAAACAAAAAAAGCTGTCTGCACCTTAATGTTTTTTGCTGCTCAATTCACAATAGCTAAGACCTGGAATCAACCCAAATGCCCATCAACAGTAGACTGGATAAAGAAATAATGGGACATGTACTCTATAGAATACTATACAGCAGTAAAAAACAATGAAACCCGGTCACTGGCAACAAGATGGAGGAATCTGGAAAACATTATGCTGAGTGAAATAATCCAGTCCCAAAGAGACAAATATCATATGTTCTCCCTGATCAGTGACAACTAACCGAGCACCAAAAAGGAAACCTGTTAAAGTGAAATGGGCACTATGAGAAACGATGACTTGATCAGCCCTTGCCCTGACTGTTGATGAACAACTTAATACGTTATCCCTCTTAGTAATTTTTTTGTCTGCCTTTCAAATAAATAAATACATCTTTGAAAAAGCAGTTCCTCAAGAGTATAGACAAGGGCTATAAGCAATAATAAAGCCTTAAAATGGCAATTTTGCTTATATACATTATATTTTGTACCCTGTGTAATTAATTATGACAAATCAGGGAAAAATTGTTTTTTGGGGACTGGCTTATTTCACTAAGCATAATGGTCTCCAAGTACATCCATCTTGTTGCAAAAGACAGCATTTCATTCTTTTTTACAGCTAAGCTATATGCTGCTGTGTATGTACACCATAATTTCCTTATCCTGTCATCAGTTGATGGACATCTGGGTTGATTCCATATCCTAGCTATTGTGAGTTGAGCTGCTATAAATGTGGGGCTACAGATAGCTCTTTAATATGCTGATTTCATTTCCTTTGAGTAAATTCCCAGAAATGGAGTGACTGAGTCATATGATAGATCTATTTTCAGATTTTTTCCACTATTTATTTATTTATTCATTTGTTGTTTTAAGGTGAACAGATTTCATGTATTCATATGCACAGATTTAGGAACATAGTGATATTTCTCGCCCTGCCCTCCCTTCCACCCACTCACCCACACTTCTTCTTCCTTTTCCCTTCTCCCTCTCAATTTTTAAAATGATCTACTTTCAGTTATTTTATACTTGTAAGAATAACCCTACACTAAGCAAAGAGCTCAACAAGAAGGAAAATTATTTAAAAAAATCATTGTTCCTCAACAGTAAAGACAAGGGCTGTAACTGATCATTGAGTCTCAAAATATCAATTTCACTCCTATACATTACATTTTTGGTACTCTATTTACCATAGTCAGGGAAAATAGGTGGTATTTGTCTTTTTGGGACTAGCTTATTTCATTAAGTATAATGGTTTCCAGTTGCATCCATGTTGTTGCAAAAGACAGGATTTCATTCTTTTTTATGGCTGAGTACTATTCCATAATATATATATATATATATATATATATATATATATATATGTTTATGTGTGTGTGTGTATCACAATTTCTTCATCCAATCATCAGTTAATGGCCATCTGGTTGATTTCACATCTTATCTCTTGTGAATTAAAATGCTAAAAACATGGGGGTACAGGTAACTCTTTCATATGCTAATTTCATTTCCTTTGGTCAAATTCCCAGGACTAGGATTCCTGGATCATACAGTAGGTCTGTTTTCAGCTTTCTGAGGTATCTCCATACTTTCTTCCACAGTGGCTGTACTAGTTTATACTCCCACCAACAGTGCATTAGGGTACCTTTTCCCCCACATCCTCTCCAGAATTTGTTAATTTCTGTATGAGAGCCATTCTCACTGGGGTGAGAATATGGTTCATATTTTCAGATTTCTGAGGAATCTCCATACTGTCTTCTATAATAGCTGTACTAGTTTATTACATTCCCACCAACAGTGTTTTAAAGTAACTTTTCCCCCATATCCTCACCTGCATTTGTTATTTATTGATTTTCGAATAATAGCCATTTAACTGGGGTTAGGTGAAGCCTCATTTTGGTTTTTATTTGCATTTCCCTGATGGCTAGTGTCACTTGGCCATTTGTATTTTATCCTTTGAAAAATATTTGGGGGCTGGCACTGTGGCACAGTAGGTTAAGCATCTGCCTCCAGTGCCAGCATCCTATATGGGTGCAGGTTCAATACCTGGCTGCTCCACTTCCAATCCAGCTCCCTGCTGATGGCCTGGGAAAGCAGTAGACGATGGCCTGAGTGCTTGGGCCCCTGCACCCACAGGGGAAACCAATAAAAAGAAGCTCCTGATTCCTGCCTTCGGATTGGCCCAGCTCCAGCCATTACAGCCATTTGGGGAGTGAAGCAGCAGATGGAAGCCCTCGCTCTCTCTCTCTGTCTCTCCCTCTCTCTGTCTGTAAGTCTACTTCTCAAGTAAATAAATAAATCTTTTTTTAAAAAAATTAAAAGTCCGTTCATTTATAACTCTACACTCTTTTTTTTTAAGGGAAAGGGTTTATATGGGGAAATTGACAGAACAGAGGAAAGGGGCAAAGAAGGAAAGAGAGAGAAGGAGAGTGTAAGAGAGAGAGCGAGAGAGAAAGATCAAGAGACAGAGAGAGATCAGGAGATGGAGAAAAAGAAAGCTATGTGTTCAGGAACAGGTTCTTTTAAGACTTTGCCAGGGGAGGAGGGGAGGCAGGGAAGTAGGAGCAGCAAATCTCATTAGGATGGGGGTGGGGCTGACACCGGCAGTTGGGCCATGTGGCCAATGGGCTTCCAGTAATGGTAGCGGGGGCTAGAGCCTAGGATGTAGATCAGGATATAGATAGTGCCATAGATAAGACTGAGCCATTCCACCATTCTCCACTTTTGTCTTCTAAAAAGCAGGAGCTGCCAGCGCCGCGGCTCACTAGGCTAATCCTCCACCTTGCGGCGCCGGCACACCGGGTTCTAGTCCCGGTCGGGGCACCGATCCTGTCCCGGTTGCTCCTCTTCCAGGCCAGCTCTCTGCTGTGGCCAGGGAGTGCAGTGGAGGATGGCACAAGTGCTTGGGCCCTGCACCCCATGGGAGACCAGGATAAGTACCTGGCTCCTGCCACCGGATCAGCGCGGTGCGCCGGCCGCAGCGCGCCTACCGCGGCGGCCATTGGAGGGTGAACCAACGGCAAAGGAAGACCTTTCTCTCTGTCTCTCTCTCACTGTCCACTCTGCCTATAAAAAAAAAAAAAAAAAAAAAAAAAAAAGCAGGAGCTGTATGGGATTACATCAGCCCTAAAAGTCCAGAAGGAGTAAAGGGATGATGAGCTGTCTTTAGAGCTACTTCCTGCCGACATGGGGTGACGAGGTACTCTTTGCTGGCACGGGGCAATGTCTCAAGCCGCGGTCTCCTGGGTGGGGAGCTGAACATATCCCTGCAGCAGCATTTGGTTGATTGCCTGGCTGGTGAAAGCCTTACTTCATTCCATTATCACCTCCTGTAATCACTCAGACATGGTAGTATAAAAGACAGGGTGAGAACAGCAACTGATGATCCTAAGAGTGTCATTAACCAAGTAATGAGAGGACTTCATAGAGAAGAGGAAATGAGGAGGGTCTCTGGACCCTTGTGAAGACTGATGGACATGGTTTAAAGTTGATCCCAACCAAGTCACGGAGAAAGGCCACTCAACTTTTTGCAGGTAGAGAGGTTTGTCTGTAGAGAAATTCTGAGCAATCATACAACATTAAGTGGGGGACAGGACCATCAATACATGCAGTCTGGAGTAGAGTCATTGATGTTAGAGTAGAGGCTATGATTATAAAGGAATGAGGCTCCAAGTGGGCTAGACAGGGTCCAGAACAAAGGGCAGAGTCATTACTAGAGGACTTAAGAGAGGTGCCGTCAAAGCCACAAATAAGTTCTCCGATTGAGAGGCAAATAGAAACTGACAAAAGGGACCTGACAAAAATCTGGCGGGCCTCAAGGCCTTGTCAATTATGAAGCCCAGACCCACCCATCCCCACATATGGGGCACATTATAAGGGATGTGTGAACCTCCCTGGGAAGGCACAAATGCCGACCTCCATCACCCCATCACCCAGCTGGCCTGGGAGGAGAGCTGGCCAGGCAAAGCAGGTGGCATCTTGAACAGGAAATTCACAGTTCCACCTGCAATGTTACAGACCCCATCTGGCTCAGCAGCAATGGCCACTCTGGAAGCTGGGCCAAGTGAAGGGCACTTCAGCCAGGAGCAAGCAAGATCTGTGGCTCTGACCTGGGTGTCCTTTGATTCCAGGGCAGCTCCATTTCCAGTGATCCAACACTTGGCAGGCAGAGCTGCCAGGGCCCTTCATAAGCTGACCTCTGCTGAAGCCCTGGTTTTCCACATTGAAGGCCACTGCAATGGACTGGCCTGCCAGATCTCTTAGAGGGCAGATCACTGTACAGAGCAGCCTTCAATAGGCCTGCCACCCATCCTTACATTGCCTCTGATGTCCACCTTTCTCTTCCTCCTGGTAACTCTATACTCTTATAATCCTTACATGTTGCTATCCGTTCTATAGGTAGAGAAATTAAGACTGTAAGCAATAAAAATAACTTTCTCAAGATTATAAATTTAAATTTGCAGACCCAGGATCTGGTCATTTTGAAATCACATTTTATCATTGTGTCCTCCCTGAAATCTTCATGAGAGTAGAGATGGGTAACAAAGATGAGGAAAAGAGAAGTTTTGCTCCAGCTTCTCTGCTTCTAGATTAGACAGTCAGCCAAGGAACCACATTATATACAAAATGCCTACTATGCACAAAGACCTGAATTATGGGCTTTGAGACCTACTGCAGACTTTATGACATGCATCATTTCATTTCACAGCAACCTTATTTTTTTAAAACTTTTATTTAATGAATATAAATTTCCAATGTACAGCTTATGGATTAAAATGGCTTCCCCTCCATAACTTCCCTCCCACCCACAACCCTCCCCTCTCCCGCTCCCTCTCCCCTTCCATTCACATCAAGATTCATTTTCAATTCTCTTTATATACAGAAGATCAATTTAGTATATATTAAGTAAAGATTTCAACAGTTTGTACCCACATAGAAACACAAAGTGAAACATACTGTTGGAGTACTAGTTATAGCATTAAATCAAAATGTACAGTACATTAAGGACAGAGATCCCACATGAGGAGCAAGTGCACAGTGACTCCTGTTGTTGACCCAACAAATTGACACTCTAGTTTATGGCGCCAGTAACCACCCTAGGCTCTCATCATGATTGCCAAGGCTATGGAAGCCTTCAAAGTTCACCAACTCTGATCATATTTAGACAAGGTCATAAAAGACAGGATGAGGATAGTAACCAATGATCCTAAGAGTGGCATTAACCAGGTCTGAACAATTATACAGCATTAAGTGGGGAAGAGGACCATCAGTACACACAGGTTGGGAGTAGAGCCATTGGTGGTAGAGTAGAGGTTATGATTACGAAGGAATGAGGCCCAAGTGCGCTAGACAGAGTCAAGAACAAAGGACAGAGTCATTATTAGAGGAGCTAAGAAAGGTGCTGTCTAAGCTACAATTAAGTTTTCTGATTGAGAGGCTAATAGAACCTGATAGAAGGGGCTTGATAATAATCTGGTGGGCTTTAGGCCTTGTAAGTACAGAGGCCCAGACCTATCTATCTCTTCACATGGGGTACATCCTAAGGGACGTGTGAACCTCCTAGGGGAAGGCACTCTGTTGACTTTCATTACTTGGCTGGCCTGGGAGGAGAGCTGGCCAGGTAAAGGCAGGTGGCATCTCTAACAAGAAATTTACAGTTCTGCCTGCAATGTTGCTGACCCTACTTGGCTGTCCCCTCAGCTGCAGTGGTCACTTTGAAAGTTGGGCTGAGTGAAGGGCTTTTCAGCTTAGAGCCAATAAGATCTGTGGCTCTGACCTGGGCATCCTTCGACTCCAGGGCAGGTCCATTTCCAGTGATCCAACTCTTGGCAGAGCTGCCAGGGCTCTTCACAAGTTGACTTCTGCTGAAGCCCAGGCTTACCACATTGAAAGCCACTGCAGTGGACTGGCCTGTTGGGTCTCCTTGAGGGCAGATCACTGTACAGATCAGCCATTTTTAGGCCTGCCACCCATTGCTTCTGATGCCGAGCTTTCTTTTCCTCCTGGTTTGTGTTAAAGCAGACCAGAGGATGTGAGTCAAGGGAGTGCCCAAGTCCCATCTCTAATCTTCGGTGGCCTGAACTACAAGTCTATAGTCACAGGCATGTTCTGTAGTAGTTTTTCTAAGGTAGACAATGCCCATGAGGAAAATTATATTCTCACTTTAAAACTTTCTTTCCCTTTGGTCTGAAAGGGAGGTTTTTTCTACTTACTGTTTACTTCGCTGATGGCAAAGTAAATCTAGCTATGCGATTATAATTTAAGCTCTTATTTTGGCTATGCTATTACAGAAAAATGTTAGCTATCTCTTTTATAAGGTCTAAAGATTAAATTGTGCATCCTACAGATTCCTTTATAATAGAATTAGTTTCCTACCTTGAAGATAATAGAGAAATGAAAGAACAAGTTGGGCTTAGAATAGAAATAATAAATAGAAATAATAAAAAATAATAAATAGAAATAATAAAATAGAAATAACTTACAAGGCCTAAAGCCCACCAGATTATTATCAAGCCCCTTCTATCAGGTTCTATTTGCCTCTCAATCAGAAAACTTAATTGTAGCTTAGACAGCACCTTTCTTAGCTCCTCTAATAATGACTCTGTCCTTTGTTCTAGACCCTGTCTAGTGCACTTGGGCCTCATTCCTTTGTAATCATAACCTCTACTCTACCACCAATGGCTCTACTCCCAACCTGTGTATACTGATGGTCCTCTTCCCCACTTAATGCTGTATAATTGTTCAGACCTGGTTAATGCCACTCTTAGGATCATTGGTTACTATCCTCACCCTGTCTTTTATGACCTTGTCTAAATATGATCAGAGTCGGGGAACTTGGAAGGCTTCCATAGCCTTGGCAACTCATGACGACAGCCTAGGGTGGTTACTGGTGCCATAAACTAGAGTGTCAATTTGTTGGGTCAACAACAGGAGCCACTGTGCGCTTGCTCCTGATGTGGGATCTCTGTCCTTAATGTACTGTACATTTTGATTTAATGCTATAACTAGTACTCAAACAATATGTTTCAGTTTGTGTTTCTATGTGGGTGCAAACTGTTGAAATCTTTACTTAATGTATACTAAATTGATCTTCTGTATATAAAGAGAATTGAAAATGAATCTTAATGTGAATGGAAGGGGAGAGGGAGCGGGAGAGGGGAGGGTTGCGGGTGGGAGGGAAATTATGGGAAGGGGAAGCCATTGTAATCCATAAGCTGTATACTGGAAATTTATATTCATTAAATAAAAGTTAAAAAAAAAAGAATAGAAATGAGGGAGCAAGTCCTAGATCGCTTGCTGACAATAGCAATATCACATAAATACTTAGCAAATAGTTTCAACCATTAGATAATAACTTAAGAAAACATTTACCAGAAGGTCCAATGCCTTCTATAAATTTTAAGAATTATGTATTTGGAAAACCCCTCTTAAATATCTAACATGGTGTGTTTGTCTAACCAGTAAACTTAAGCACAACCATCTAAAATGTTTTTAGTTTCTTTCTACCAACAAGTATAAAACATATGATGCAGAGATTCAGGTCACACGAATTAAAATGTATCTTTGATTAATTTTAGCAGCTTAAATTGATGGACAATCTTATCTATAAGCCAATTAAAATAAAACTCTTAATAAAAGTTTCCTATGTGGTCATACAATATGTACACATATATAACATAACATAATAGACCAATATAGCAATTTTAATAATAGCTTTTAAACTCTTTAACTCTTTTTGTAGATTGCCAATTGATTTGAATTGCTTTTTGTTAACCATACTTTCTCTCAGTTGGTACTGTTAATACATTATTGGCTTCATCTGTTTACAGAACCATCCCAAAGTACTGAATACAATAGAAGTGGCTGGAAAAAGTCCATAGGAACCTATAGGAGGACAGCTAAACACAGAACCAACAACACTTTAGTTTTATGAGCAGCAAATCATATATAACTGTGGATGACAAAAGACTTTAAGTTCCCATGTTTAAAAGTATAAACTCATCAACCAACAAGAGGCACTTGCTTACTTCACAGTATTTTTGAAAGCACCTGTAGGATTTTATAAGTATTTAACCCTTTAGGCCACTGGGGCTTTCTGATTAATATAACTATCATGTCTAGTAACACAAGATCATTAGACTTTTTAATTCTCAAACATTTGTATTAATAGCATTTCCCATTATAGAAACTTAAAATTTGGTACCACGTCACATCTTGACAGTACTTCTAATATAATGCAAATAGCCTGATTAGTTGGTGTCTCTATAAGATGAGAGACATAGGTCCTTCGATTTTTTTCAGTTGGGCCAAAACTGGAAAAACCAAAGTCCAGGATTTACTGGAAATTTTAGAGTCCAGATTGTTTGAAACTTTGATTTTTTGAATGCCTGTCAAGAATGCCAAGAAGGCTCAAAATCCAAAATATCTGGTTGAAATAAGATTCCTTAAAATCATGTCATAACATAGACCAAATTTGATCATTGTTACAAGGTGATTATTCAAATCTTTGAAAATAAGCACATATTTAAATAACCCATAGCTCTTAATAGAAATTCAGCTGTTTTTGAACAATTAGAATTTAACAGACATCAAGAGAACATAATAGATTACTTTAACACATTGCTTTAACAGAGCATCAGAGTTTAATTCTATGTCAAAGAGAAATTGAGCTTCCTGTGATCTTTTGCTGTGAGGTTTCCTTCCTTTACCTTCTTTCATATTGATGACCATGTTTCTGTGTTTCTGTGTGTAACACATCTTTAAGCATCTTTTGTAGGGCATGACGAGTAGCAACAAATTCTTTCAATTTCTGTTTGCTATGAAAAGTCTTAATTTCACCTTCATTCACAAATGAGAGCTTTGCCGGATATAGTATTCTGGGCTGGCAGTTTTTCTCTCTTAGTACCTGGGCTATGTCTCGCCATTCCCTTCTAGCTTGTAGGGTTTCTGATGAGAAGTCTGCTGTGAGTCTAATTGGAGATCCTCTAAGAGTAATCTGACGTTTCTCTCTTGCACATTTTAGAATCCTTTCTTTATGTTTCACTGTGGTGAGTTTGATTACATGTCGTGGTGAGGATATCTTTTGGTCATGTTTATTAGGGGTTCTATAAGCTTCCTGTATTAAAATGCCTCTGTCCTCCAAACCTGGGAAATTTTCTGCTAGTATCTCACTGAAAATGCCTTCTAATCCTTTCTCTCTCTCCATGCCTTCAGGAACTCCTAGAACCCGAATGTTAGGTTTTTTAATAGCATGCTGTAGATTCCCGACAATATTTTTTAGATTTCTAATTTCCTCTTCTTTTCTTTGGTTTGACTCTATACTTTCCTGTTCTCTGTCTTCTAAGTCCGATATTCTCTCTTCTGCTTCACCCATTCTGTTTTTAAGGCTCTCTAATGTGTTTGTCATTTGATCTATTGAATTCTTCATTTCATTATGATTTCTCATCACTATCACTGTTTTTTTTTCTTCAGGATATCAAACTATATTTACTGTGTACAGTAGGAAAGGACAACAGTTATGTACAAATTGGCGAGTAAACACAAGAGAGCCAACAAACATCCCACTGAACCCGAACAGTGAAACAGGAGATGAGAACATCTTCAGCAAGATTTCAAGCAAGTCAGAGATGCGGACTCCTTCAGCTGACTATAAAAACGGCAGAGATGGCCACCAGCAGCAGTGGTCCTTCTAGGAGGACAAAGGCAGAACTATGAACATTTTAATTGGTACACATCCCAAAATACATTCACAGAACTGAAACTCCTACTAATGCATAAATTCAGTACGTGTTTGGAAAGCAGCATAGCACAGATCCATAGAGGTCCTCTTTCCATGGGTTACAGAGGTCACCACCCACGGAAGTTGCTCTCTACACAAGAACAAACTAGAAAGTCAGCAATACTTAACCTTACTTTTTCATATAGAGACCGTAACTGTTCATCAGAGCAAATACTAGAAAAAATCTGAGACCACAATACTATTAACAAAGGAGAAAGGTGGTAGTGACTTTCTTCTATGTTAATAAAAGGAAAAAAGCCAATTTTTCGTGTGCCAGGCTCTGCCCATGTACAAATCACTAGGTGCTGAGCTGAGCTGGGGCTGCTGGGCCTTGGACCCAAGGGGCCACACTCAACAGGGCAGAGAGCACTTGGGCCATTTTACTAAAGGACTTTTTTTTTTTTTTACGTTTTTACTTTTTAAGAAGCATTCCAGATTTCCCCTTCCACATTACCAAACTTGACAAGGCTTAAATTTCCAATATCCAGCATTTCAACATCCTGTGCCTACAAGTGGTAAGTGAGGTCCTGTCTTCCACCCCGCCAACCGCGAGTTATGGACAGGATCAAGGCGAGCCTGGCACAGGGGAGCCAAGGCCCGTCCTCGAGAACCTACACTCAAGCCACAGGTTTGGGGAGCAAAGGAGGGGGCAAATAAAAATGAAACCCTCCCAAAACTCATTTTACCTAAACAAAGATAACAATTCTGATTGGCCCCATTTCAGTTGTGGATTCGTCCCTGCAGAGAGAGTTTGAGCCAGAGAGGAAGTCACTTCGCTGCATGTCCTTGAGTTTCTGCAGACTCCTTTGTGACTGCATGGTCTCACTATTCAACAGCAAATGCAAGGATGGAAAACAGGCCACGCCCTGGCAAGGGGCTGGTTACACAGCCTGGCCCCGTCTGCTGCTGGAACACGTCGATGGTGTCCTTGTCGTCCATCTCCAGCTGCGCAGGTGTGTGCGCTTCTTTAATTGGTTGCCCATGGCACCTGAATCTAATCTGCCTCATTGACAAGCCCTGCTGCTCCCAGTAGGCCTTCATCAGCTTGCTCAGCGGGGTGTGCCTCTTGATCTTGAACTGCACCACGGAGCCGTCCTGCCCGGCCACCTTCAGGTTGATGTGGTCATTCTCAGTCTTCACGCCCTCCTTGGGCTTCTCCTCGGACATGGCTGTGCGTGGTCGCGGCGGCGGCAGCAGCAGCAGCAGCAGCAGCGTGAGCCTATCACAGTTTCTTGTTCTGCTAGTTGTTTCATTTCATTTTGATTCCTCCTTAATATTTCATTTTCACGAGAGATTTTCTATCTTGTCCATTAAGGATTTCTGTAGTTCAAAAATTTGTTTTTGAGAACTTCTTAATGTTCTTATCAATTTTTTGAGATCCGCTTCTTGCATTTCTTCTATCTCATCATCTTCATAATCTTGAATTGGGGTGTCTTTTTCATTTGGGGGCTTCATAGTGTCTTCCTTGTTCTTGTTACCACGGTTTTTGTGTTTGTTGTTTGGCATGTTGGAGATATTTGGTTTCTTCACTGTGGTGTTTTTTCTTGTTATACTGTGGCTCTAGGTTAAGTGGACTGTCTGCTTTCGGTGGAGCCTTAGAGGCTTGAGATGAGTGTGGCCTGAGAGCTGTGTTTGGTTCCTCAGGGTTGAGGGTGTGTCAAAGATGACACTCCCAGGTTAGGCATGGTAAATCTCTCTTTCTTTCATTCTTATTTTTTTTTATTCAAAAGGGAAGTAATTCCACACAGCTGAACGTAATTGGAGGTAGTTGGCAGGCAAATGATATACCCACAGGAGCCAGAGATCGGAAGCTCTTTCCCAAGGACCACACAGGGAATCTCTACTGCCCTCGGTGTGGGCTCCAATTCTCCTGCAGTCTCCCACTGGGTTGCCAAGTTAGATCTAATCTCCTGTTATTTCACCACCACCACCACCACCCCCCCCAGAGTCAGGTTTTTCTGCTAGGCTCAGGGCCGGTGCAGACCTGAGGTCGCCCTGCTTATGACGTATGTCCAAAATGGCGCCTGCTCTTTGTCTTGCTCGCCTTTGACGGGTGAGTGGAGAGAGAGAAACTCGTGTCCGTATTGGTCACTTTTTTTTCCCTCTCTTCTAGTTAGCCTGGTGAACTTTTCCCCACGGAGTTTCAAGCCTCGTTCCCTCTAGTCTCCTCTTTCCGCTTATTTTTAAAAAGCATTATTAACTCTGTTATACACATAAGGTAAATGAACCTCAGGGAATTAAAGGGATCTGCTTAAGATCATCTAGCTTAAATGGTCAATGCCTCACAGTTTCAGATGAGCATAGGTGCTACCTGTCCTCCTTGAAGAAGCCTGAACACACACAATGACATACACATTCACTCACACACACACACACACACACACACACCGGGAACTTAACTTTAAGGCAACATGTGGATATTTTCATACAAAGTAAGAAGCCTAAACAATTTATTTGTTGCTTCTATATGTTTATGAATGAGAGCTTATAAATGAGAGTTGGCATCACATTAGTATCAGAGGAAAATAAATCACCTAAGCATTTCCAAAGTGTCTACTAATTTAAACACAAAGCCAAAAGTTACCAGTGCTAAAATAGATAGGGCATCCAAGAGGGAAGAATGGTTACTTCTGATTGATGAGGTGAGGGAAATAGAAACACACATAAAGCTTCTTATAGGAAGTATCATAAGAATTGGACTCTGCATGGTGAGAAGCACTGAACATAAAGATGGGGTAGGAGGACAATCAAAGTAAATGAATTTAAATGAGAAAAGATGTGGTGATATGAACATACATGGCTTATTCCTAGAATATCAAGTACTCCATTGTAGTTGGAGTCTAGAGAGCATGGGAGATCATAGAGAGAGAAAAAAGAGGAGCTATATTCGCAACCAATTTGTGAAGGACCCTTCATGATCTTCTAAGATACTTAGATGGAATTATCCTATGGAATAGATAACGAGAAACCATTGCTGTTTATTTTTTTAATTAACAAAGTTTCAGAAAAGACTTAAATTTATATAAAGATTGAACAGAAAAGCACCAAGAGTGCTCGTATACCTCCTCTCCTTGTCTCCCAACACAATTTTTCCTGTTATTAACATTTTGTATTAGTATAATACAATTGCTACTATGACTAATATTGACATCATTATTAACTAAAGTACATAATTTACTTTTCTTTCTGTTGCATAGTTCTACATATTTTGATGAACATGTAGTATCATTTATCTGCCATTACAATATCATACAGAATAGTTTCACTGCTCTAAAACTCCCTGTCTTCTTCCTATTCATCTTTCCATTCCTCTGTCTCCCAGAACCCCCAGAAACCAGTGAATTTTTTGAAGATTTGCTTATTTATTTATTTGAAAGCCAGAGGGGAACAGAGAGAGGGAGACATAAACACACAGCCACACACACATACACACACAGAGCAGAGAGCAGAGAGCAGAGAGAAGAGAGAATCAGTCTTTCATCCATTTGTTCACTCCCCAAATGGCTGCAACAGGCAGGCTGAATCCAGGAGCCAGGGTATTTATCCAGGGGGTCTCCCACATGGGTGGCAGGGGCCCAAGCACTTGATCCATCATTTTCTGTCCTCCAAGGCAAAGAGCAGGGGGCTGGATCAGAAGATCTGAATCTCTAACTGGCATTCCACCAGGATGCCAGAATCTCAAGCAGCACTTCAACCCACTGCATCAGTGCATTGGCCCACAAACACATAACTTTAAATTGAACATCTTAAATATTTTAAATGTATGATTCAGTAGTGTTAATTATATCCACATTGTTATGTAGCAGATCTCTAAAATGTTTTTATCTTACAAAACTGAAAGTCTGTGCCCATTAAACACTAATCACCCCTCCTTTCTTCTAGCAGCTCTGTATCAACCACTTTAATACAGCCTATCTCTATTATTTTAACTACTTCAGATACTTTATATAAATAATATCATGCAGTATTTGTCCTTTTTGTGACTGTCTTATTTCATTTAGCATAATGCACAAAAATTTTATTCCTATTGTGAGAATACTGGGCCTGAACGCCCAGGCCTGATGAAACTGGGTATAGGTAGATAACTTAAAGGCTAATGCAATGCTTATTGCTCAGGAAAGCCCCTCACCTTGGAACATTCCAAACTGCTAAGACAGGGGCCGGTGCTGTGGCATAGCAGGTGGGGCACTGTCTGCAGTGACTGCATCCCATATGGGCGCCAGTTCAAGTCCCAGCTGCTCTATTCAGATCCAGCTTTCTGCTATGGCCTGGGAAAGAATAGAAGATGGCCCATGGCCTTGGGCCCCTGCACCCACGTGGGACACCAACGGGAAGCTCCTGGCTCCTGGCTTCAGATTGGCATGCTCCAGCCATCGCGGCCAACTGGGGAGTGAACCAGCGGATGGAAGACCTCTCTCTCTCTCTCTCTGCCTCTCCTTCTCTCTGTGTAACTCTGACTTTTAAATAAATAAGTAAATCGTTAAAAACAAAACAAAACAAAAAAAAACCCAAACTGCTCAGTTTGCCTTCTGCATGCACCCCACCCACTTTATCAGGGCCCACATGGTGCTCTACACCTCCTGCAACAAGCAGCTTAAGAAGGGACTCAGCCCACTGCTCAAACAGAATGAAGCCTGGTTTCAAACCCTCTGCCCTCTGTCAGGGTAGGCTCAACCTCTACTCTCTCTTTACCACCCTAATCTGTTTCCCCTAAAAAAGAGTCTTCTCTGCTTTAACTACCTGCCTTGTCTACTTCCTCGAACTTTAAAATCCTAAAACCTAACATAATGGTGCCAAAACCATGGGTGAAGTCAGACTCTAGGCCAGGAGTGCACACTGACTTCCCTCTTTCTGTCATTTATGACTAAGTGCCTCTCCCTTCGAGTACCCTCCTTGGAGTAACTCGGGGACATGAGAGACACCTCTCCAGAACTCTGCAGATGTTGGAAAGGGGGTGGCACGGCATCTGTTTAGCAACAAAGTCCCACCACCTGGTCCCAGGCAACCCCCACTACTAAAGGATGCCAAGTGTCTCCTTTTCCCTACCTCCTTAATCACCATTTTGAAAGACACTGACAAGTACTGATTATAACAGGGTTCATCTTAAACTGCAGTTTTTACTACTGACCAGACTCCCTACAGGGCCATGTTTTCCAATCTCTCTCTTAAGTGTTTTCCTAGATTGGCTGTTGTGACCCAGAGTTCACATTTTCTCACTTACTAAACTATGGAAGTTTCTTTGTCAACCAATTTGAGATATTTTTGTTCTCCACTCATCAGTATATATCTTGTTAAGTTATGGAACTCTCCAATCAGCACTGCTGAAAAGTACAAAGATCCGTGAAATTCTGCTATATCTCCTAAGATGCTATGAACTGCTGAGTTGTTATTATAATCACGACTAGTTTAATTTTTTGTCATTCACAGTGTGATTCACGAAAGTGTTGTTGCTACTGTTCTTCAATGTCTTGTTTTCTAGGCTAAATGTTTTCCTGAGACTACTATGGTTTGCAACACCTTGGTAAAGTAACTTAATTTCCCAATGTCAGAAAAAAACTGCTTAATAGCTAAGATATGGAATTAACTCAAATGTCGATCAACTGATGACTAGATAAGGAAATTATGGCATATATACACTATGTAATACTACTCAGTGGTAAAAAATAAAATGAAGTGGTTTTTTGCAACAAAATGGATGCAACTAGAAACCATTATACTTAGTGAAATAAGCCACTCCCAAAAAGATAATACCACATATTTTCCTTGACTATGGTAATGGATAGAGTACCTAAAATGTAGTGTATAGGAGTGAAATTGACATTTTGAGATTCAATGATCATTTACAGCTCTTGTTTCGACTATTCAGGGCAGTGTATTTTTTCTTCATACTATTTGTTTAACTCTTTACTTACTGTAGGGTTAATCCTATTAGTATAAAATAAACTGAAAATAGATTTTTTTTAAAAAATTAAGAGTTGGAATAGGAGAGGGAGGAGGAAGAAGGGTGGGAGTATGGGCAGGAGGGAGGATAGGTTAGGAAGTTATCACTATGTTCCTAAATCTGTATATATGAAATACATGAAATTTGTTCACCTTATATAAATAAAAAAACAATTAAATCTTAAAAAACTGCTTTAATGTTTTCAAACTTCAAAAACATTTTTAAAAGTTACTATGGGCTAAAATTCTGGTTGTTCTTTGAAAATATTTTTTCTGTTAATTTATAGGCATTTGAGATTGCTCAGGATACAAACGGAATGGAACTGGTAGGTTAGAAAGAAAGTTGAGGAGAATGTTGTTAAGTCTGACAATGCATTCTTGGTGATGGAAGGTTAAAAGAATGTTTTGATAGAATTTTTTGATACAAAGGAACTGAAGGAATAAGCACATTGTAGAAAGTTTGTAGAAGTTGAAGACTGTGCAAGATTAGTTTGGATGAGATTAGAAGGAAATTATCTTAAAATTTAGCTCTTCTAAAAGACAGCAGGATTACCTGATTATCTGTTTGTAACATGATGTGTTTAATTGTCCTGAGTGATGGGCTCATATGCTGGTATCATGTGCTAACCCTTTGCAATCAAGGTTTTTCTGTTTTGTAATTTCCCTAGGTGACAAATGCTATGCATCTCGGGTAAGTTTCATGTGTTTTGTTGCCTTTTTTGAGTTCAATTGCTTTAAAATTCTGAGTCTTCAAGGAGTTAACTTTATCCATCTTAACTCTATGATGTAGGCAGGCAGATAGGATAAATGGATTAGATTTGTGATCTGGAAGACCACGCCTTTCCCACGCCCATGTGTGATCTCATGCCCCTACCTGACCACACCTGTATGCCCACCTGCCAATCAGGCTACAAAACCACTCCCCTTTGGAAGTGGATAATAGGCCTGGAACACAGTGGGTCAGGCCCTTTTCTTCTCCCTCAACCTTGTTGCCCTTTGTTGCCCCTGCTGCCTGCCCCTTCAGGGTGCATGGACTTTGGGCCACCCTCACTCTCTGCCCTAGCTTCGATGCCTGTGATAAGCTACTAGTAGCTGCTCATAGCAAAACGCTTGCTGCACTTCGCCCTTAACCTACTCTCTGCTTGGTATGGATCTAGATTTCACTTTCTCTCTTATATATAGCCCTCACTCTCCCATGTATTTCTCTCATTGAAAAAAAGCTTAAAAGAAAATTTACCATGTCATCTGGTCTAGTTGAGCCAATATTCAGAATTCTTTTCTGAATTCATGGCAAGAGCCCACACAGTTTATTAATTTCAGAAATATTAATAAGCAAATCAGTTTCAATTACACCTGGTCCACAACTTTGGTTAAAATGCTCAGATTTAACTTTTACTTTGACCAAATTTTTTAAACCTCTGACAATTCTTAGACATCTAAAAGCTCCAAAATTGAGTCTTTGAACTTGAGGCTTCCAGCTTGATCCCTGAAACTCTCTATGAGGCTCTCAATTGGTACAGACAATAACTCTCTAAGTTAATTTAAATTGTGTAAAATACATTGTAAAATTAAATTAATTGTAAAATTAAAATTGTGTAAAATACAATGATGCTAAACTTACCCTATGCTTATATAAAGTTCTGATATTTTACACACTGTGATCAATCACTTTTAATGGGACACAATTACAGAGTGGATCCAACCTCCATGGCTGTATTTAGACAAAGCTTGTTCTATATGTTGTGTTCATTGTGTGATGGTGAGAGGTAATGGAGTCACTCTCTCCCTCATCCCCAGCTTCTGACTGTGGTGAGGTCAGCACTGGGATAGGGAGCTGGCTAAACCTCTCCAACCAGATTTCCATGTATACTGGTAACCCTGCCCCCTCCTCTCTTTGGACAGTCAAAGCCAGTAAAGGGAAAAAAAAAAGCTTATATGGACATTTTTTTGGTCCTGCCCAAAAGTTCCAGCCACTTTTCCTGCTTAAAACATGAGCCCTCTGCCCCAAACATAAAACCAGTACCCTAATAAGTAGATGATACAAAGTGATCGACATGTTTTATCTGATCTAAAAGGATTAACAGCTGTTTTATGTGATGATCTGTCATCAAGGAGACCCAACTAGGCCAGTCCATTTCCAAAGTAGCACCTGTTTTTGGTGCAAAAAGCCAGGGCATCCAAGTCCCACCCACTTTGCCAAAAACCTGGCCACTGGAAGTGAGACTGTTGTAGGCAGAGCTGGAAGACCATGACTTCACCATGCCCCTGTATGACCTCATACCCCTACCTGGCCACACCTGTGCACCCACTGGCCAATCATGTTAATTAACCACTCCCCTTTGGAAGTGGATTAAAAGCCTGGGGCGCTGTGTGCGTGCTCTTTCCTTGGCTCTTTGCCAATGCAGGGCTGACTGCAGCCCTGCACCTCCAGGTTGTGTGGCCTTCGGGCCACCCCTCCCCATGCTTCCTGGCCTAGCTGCTCCTCCACATTGCTGGTTCCTGGTATTTGGTATGAAACCAGATTTACCTCTCTCCTATAGATAGGGGCCTCACTCTCCTATGCATTTCTCTCACTAAATAAAAGCTTTAAAATGTACCATGCTGCCTCATTCATTTATGCCAGTATTCAGAATTCTTCTCTGAATATTAGGCAAGAACCCGTGTGGTCTTATTACTATTGAGACTTTATTAATAAACAGTGATATTTCATATGGTACCCTGGGTGGGACATTTGGGGAACTTTCAGGGGGCCATATTCCAGTATCATATTTTAGGGGGCCACATTCCAAAATCAAGACTGCCCAGAGAGTTGAAGAAGCTCTAGAAAAGAATCACAAAGCCTATTGGCCTTTCACTAAAGAATCTCTGCACTCAGCCTGGCATCACCACTAAGGGGACAGCCCACATTCCTTGTTGGTGTTATAGGTAGAACTGTAAATTTCTATACTGCCTGTTATTAGCTTGGTAGACATTAGCCTATGTGATCAACAGTGACTGAAGGAAAAACGGGAATTCTGTGTGGCTAAATCTCAAAAGTTTTGCCCTTGTTCATAACCCTGTTGAGGTGTTAGGAAAAGAGTTGCAGATTGGTGCCTCCTCACACAGGACACCAAAATATCAGGAAAAGAGGCACAGAATAGAGAGGAGGCAGTGTATGAATTTACAGCCAGACCGAATTTATTCAGAGAAAATAAATTCCATAGAGGTGGTTATCAAGTGCCCACCTGGGCATTGAAGGCACACTTGGCAGAAGTCCCCCTCCCCCAGGGGCCAGGCCTTTTTATGTTTTAGGAGGGCTAGGGATGGTGGTGAGGGTCAGCAGGAGCAGGTGGAGGGGAATTCCTGGAACTGGTCTTTCAGGTGGCCTTGGCGGGTGGGGTATGAAGGCAGTAGGGTGTGAGACCCAACTGAGATTCAAGGGCAAGGAAGACATTCCAATGTTTATCTATCTTTTGGGCAATGAGCAAGAATGGCTGAGGCTTATGTCTTTGTTCCTCTCCCTGAGGGAAACCTAGTAGAAAATCTTCCCTCCCTGCATCATGAGGACTGTTAACTCCATTCTAAAGTCCTGGGAAGAATTTCAGGAATCCCACACCCAGGAAGCCCTCTTTCCAATATTGTTCCACACAGAGAGTGGAAAGAAAATTGAAGGGCCTCCTCCAAAGGCAACATAACCCTGAGAGAGAGATCTCTCTGGAACTGTGTGTAATAATGATCAAGGTTACTGGCCCTTTAAACCAGCAGGCTAGCCTGGTTAATTACTATGTGTCCCCCCAGGCTAATGGCAAATTCACACAACCTGTCTTGTTCTCCAGCTCTCACACCCTCCCTGTACCTGAATCTGTGCCAAACTCCCAGTTCTGGGTAGGCCATCCTTCTATAAATCATCAGGAGCAAGGCAAATTGTCCATAACAGTCCCTTACAGCCTCTCACAGGTGCCATACTGGCAGACACAATCAACATCTGGGAGAATGAACCAAAAGCAGAATGTTGCATTTATGTGAATCAATCGGGTCTTGATCGCTGTGCTGCTCACAAACTGACAGAGCCCCCAGAATTCAGTAATGGATGTCTAATTCTTGAACCAATTCATTCCAAAAGCCCTTCTGGCTACCTCGGCTTGTATTTCTTCTTACCTCTCATAAGGATTTTTTCTTCTTGTTTATCTTTGACCATGCACCCTTCAGCTGTTGAAATGGTTCATTCATTCTTTGGTCTAGAACATCACTCAGACTCTGCTAAAAGGTGCTCAATTCCAGCTATCACTCCAGTGATGCCTACACTGAGAGAGGCAGAAACCACTCCGACCCTGCTCAGCAGGAAGTAGCCATGGAGACAGTCAGCATCTCCATTCCTATTTCTCCATCCCCCAGGGCTCTTGTCTATGTAACATCAAAGGGCTTTTTTTTCTTCTTCTTACAGATGTATTAAAGTGCTGGATTTGTGAGAACACTGGGCCTGAATGCCCAGGCCTGATGAAACTGAGCGCAGGTAGATAATGTAAAGGCTAGTGGAATGTTTATTGCTCAGGAAAGCCGCTCCCCCTGCCCCAGTCTGGGATCATTTTTAACTGCTAAGACAATGCATTGTAAGAGCCTTTCTGCAGCCCCCTACCCACTCCCCATCCCCGACCTTATCAGGGCCCACGTGGTGCTCTGCACCTCCCCCAACAAGCAGCTTAAGAAGGGACTCTACCTGCTGCCGCTCAAACAGAATGAAGCCTGGTTTCTAATCCCCTGCCCTCCATCAGAGCAGTCTCAACCCCTACTCTCTCTTTCCTCCTCTCATTCTGTCCCCCCTAAAATAAAACCTTCTCTGACTGGTTGCCTCTCCTCCTTCTTCAAACCTTTAAATCCTAAACCTGACACCTATTATGGCATGTGTCACAATCTTCTTAAGGCTGACTAATTTTCCTTTGTATGTACATACTACATTTTTGTATCCACTCATCCATTCATAGATATTTGTTGTTTCCACCTCTCAACTCTTGATATTAATGTTGCAATGAATATAAGTGTATTAATATCTCTTCAAGATCTTGTTTTGAATCCTTTTGGATATATAGCCAGAGGTAGAATTGCTAGATTACAGGAAGATTCTATGTTTATTATTTGAAGAAATTGTTATTGTTTTCCATAGCAACTGCATCAAAGTTATTTTCCATTGTGCTTGGGAACCAAAGCAGCAGAACAAAAAGAGGTAGATGGGAACAAATGAGGTTAAATAGAGCTTCCATTCCGAGATATTTGTTAGCTACTCTGAAGTATCTGGAATTCAGGCCTCTCGAGTGAAAAGAAGTTCTGGAGAGGAACCATGCTGGACTAGGCCTCATTTTTTCAGAAAAAAGAGTTCCTTTTAGGAATTATCTGTCCTCTTAATTTGAGAAGAACCAGGGCCTAAGAATAAAAAGAAGAGGCCCCATTCTGTTCTTGTTGCTAAACATGTTCCTTTGTGAGGCCATAAGTGTCATCTAGGATAGTCATGTTTAAAATTCCGTTATTGCACAATCTTTGTACTGGTAGCACCTTAGAATTGAAAACCATTTGTTCCTACCTACTGATAATATTACAAATGTATCATGCTCATAGAAGAGAAATGATTTATCCCAAGTCACTAACCAGAGCCAGGAACAGAAGACAACCATTCTGATTTAAATCCAGCACCCTTATCCACATAGCATACTGACCACAGAAAAAAACAGATAAGTCTTTTAGAATTACCTAATTTAATCTCCACTTCCAGGTGAAGAAACAAATTTAGGGTTGAGAAGTGGTGTTTCCAAATCCAATCAGTAATCTAATAATGTAAATGTTTAAAAAAAATAGTAATAGAACCCCAATTTGGGACTGATTCCTTGTTTTTTTTTGTAATCCCTCTTCCTTTTTCCTTCTATCCTTGGCTACACTACAGCAAGGTATTTCATCAGCCAATCCCAACACTTCTTTTCCTGAAGATAGATTTGCACCCCATCTAGTAGACACAGCTTCATCCAAATCCCAGCGTTTGAAAGCTTTTTCTTTCCACAAGACCCTCAACTTTTTCAGAAAAGAACAGGTAAAGTTTTCAATCCAGGACCTAGGTATGGGCATCTGTAGAGGGAACTTGTTGTTGAAGTGGTAGGTTCATCAAATGAGAAAAGACATCGCTTTTCAGGAAATTATTCACAGTGAATAGGTATGTTTGGAAAATAAATGCCTCCACAGAAGGTGATGATTCATGTATTTGAATCCCTGCCACCAATTGGGAGATCTGGATTAAGTTCTGAACTCCTGGCTTTAGCCAGGGCCAGTTCTAGCTATTTTAGCTATTTGAGGAGTAAATCCACAGATGGAAGATCTTGCTCTGTCTGCCTTTCAAATAAATGAAAATAAATAAGTAGATAAACGAATAACTGAAAAGAAAGAAACAGTTGCCTCCAGAGATGGAAGTGAGTCTGATAAATATCATAAACAAGTTATTATTTCTACTGAGTTGATCACTTGCCTCTATATATCCCTTCAATTTTCCTTCCTCTCTTCTCCCTCTGTATCTTTATCTTCCCTACTTTCATATATAGAGATTTGCATGTTTCACAGGGAAACACAAAGAGTGTTCCATCATCTATGACAAATTGCCATTGTGCTTTTCATGTTAAACATAATAAAAATACATATTCCTGAATGTTTCCTACTTATATGTCTGTCTTGTTCTTCATGGATAATTTGGCAATCTCTAAAGCCAAGCACATGATAAAATAAACAAAATAAGGAAAATGGAGAAAAGGAAAAAAAGAGAAGAAACAAGATTAAATCACTGATCAGGTTAATAAACAAAATGCATGTAAATCTGAGCAAAGATCTAGCCCTGCACTTCCTAGTAGATAATAGGAAAAGGAAAACATAAATAATTACATAATTTTTACCATCCATAATATAAAAGTGAATCAGTAACTCAGAAAAATGGGTCTCCTGACTGCTGAGGTCTGAGAAAAGATTCCCTGGCCTGTATTTCTCAATAAATCTAATTTAAGGTTCAGTTCACTTCCATAGTATGAAGAGATGGAATCTGTGTTTGTTTCTGTAAGTTCACAGCCCATGTAGACGACAAAACATAATTATCACTGTGGAGAATATCGGGTAACAGGTGAGTCTGTCTTGATAACATAAAATATCACAAATAATGACTAAACCTAACCATGACAATTTCTCTACATTATACATAAATTCTCCAATTAAATCAATTTGTAAAATGTGAAATGCATCCATATTAGAACCATATCCTATTAGAACCATTTATATCATTGTCTAGTTGTCTAATTTATACCCCATCATTTTAAAATTGGAAATCTGTAACTTTTTTATTATTGTTGAAATATCCCCATTCATTGTTACTCCTGTACCAGCAGGCACCATGAGTCAGGCCAGCTACCACATTCTCTTCTCTTATTCAGGAAGAAGTTCTTGCCCTTGGCATTTTGATAATCAAGCTGACTTTAGCCCAACCCCCAATGAAAAATCAAAGCAGCTGTACTCAATTAGTTTTAACCTTTCAGTTTGAAGGAAGGAAACAATGCTTTCAGCTTGTAAGTTTAAAATGGGAGCTCTGCTTTTCTCAACTATTGCAGGCTTAATTAATGTTTCCACCTTCCTGCAAACCTTCCTCTAGCCTCCACACCCACTGTGACCCATATTGGACAGATGGAGGGTGGAAATGAGGAGGAGATATGTATTTTTATACTTTTTTCTTATTCTACTCAGCATTACAGATACATCTCTCTGATGGTTGCCTGATTTGGTTATCTTTTTCACAGTTCTTTGGCTTATCTGTGACCAAACTTCCTGTTTACTCCTCTCTATGCCCAGCAAATTGGTAAAAAAGCAGTTCTACAGTATGCTCTTTCTGCCAAACATATTATCCCCTGTACTGCACACCTATGCACAGAATGTTGCAAGTGGAAATAGCTGTATAATCCAGTGGCATTTACTCAACTGTTTCCTATTCCAAACATAGGCCAGGTGCCTTATTACCCCAACTCACAGAGTCAAAAACAGTGTCTAGCAATAGAAAGCGCTCAATAAAAATTTCCTAAACAGAAGGATATATGTATATGTGTAACTCTGGAAGCTACATACTATTAATATCCTCATTTCATAAATGAAGAAACTGAGTCCTAGAGAGAGTGGTGTTATTTGAATGAAAATGTACCCCCCCCATATCTGCCACATCCCACTTCCCCCAAAGAAATGACCATTTTCTTTCTTTTTTAAAATTATTTGACAGATAGAGTTAGACAGTGAGAGAGAGAGACAGAGAGAAAGGTCTTCCTTCCGTTGGTTCACTCCCCGAAATGGCTGCTATGGCCAGCGAGCTGTGCCAATCCGAAGCCAGGAGCCAGGTGCTTCCTCCTGGTCTCCCATGCAGGTGCAGGGGCCCAAGCACTTGGGCCATCCTCCACTGCCCTTCTGGGCCACAGCAGAGAGCTGGACTGGAAGAGGAGCAGCTGGGACTAGAACCCGGTGCCCATATGGGATGCCAGCACCGCAGGCAGAGGATTAACCAAGTGAGCCACGACACCGGCCTTGAGCATTTTCTTATATTTGCCTTTCCTATTTGATTTCTAAACAGTTGCCAGTGTCTGTGTGTGTGTCTGTGTGTGTGTATTTTAATACGTGTTATTTGGACATCTTCACTAAATCTCTCAGAGTCTAATTAGGATAACATGACTTAACAACATCATCATGGGCCATGCATTTTATTGTGTTTTGATGCATGCCATTTTATTAAAATAGTCATAATTCTGTGACGCAGGTGACATTTTCTTCATTTTAAAGATGAGGAAATCAAGTCTTGAAGATTATACAATTTGCCAGAGGTTACACAGTAGGATTTCAACTGAAGTCACAGGGAGCTGGACTAGCAGATCATACAGAGACTTACAAAGGGAAGTATCCAAAATAAAACAGCAAAAATTGGCCACAGAGTAGTCAATGTTGATTTCTTTGAAATTATTTTTTTCTACCAATATACATTATCTCCTGAAATAGACCCCTAGACTAGTGAGGAAGAAAACCAAAGCCAAAGTCAGTTACGATATTAGGCAAGACATGTTACATCAGACTTGGGAACAGAGTTGGGAACTCTGGATTGGAAGCAGGTGACAGGAGAATGTCACAAACACTTTCCTAGAGCACTGGATTGGATGCTCTCATGACCTCCTGTGGTATTCATGACTAGTGTCAAATACATACAGCTTTTTTTTCCTTCTGGAAACATGGTAGGATTATACTTCCTTCCCTTCCCTATTCCTTGACGTTAGTGTGGCATGTGACTTTCTTTAACAGCAAATATGAAGTTTTGCCACAACTCTTTTTCCAACCTAGATGATCATAGAAGATTGTGTTGAGGTGGAGTAGCCATTATCCTGGCTTCTTAAGTGATTACAAGGAATCAGATCCTCCATCAACTTGCACTGAACATAGACCATAAAAGTGAAAAATAAGCTTTATATTAGGCTACTAAATTTGGAAGGTGTTTGTTCTAAGAAAGCTATCTTGTTGATTATATTAGCATACCTGCTTCACTATGAGATTGTGAGATTTTAGGCTGGCTCCATGGCTCAATAAGCTAATCCTCCGCCTGCGGCGCCAGCACACTGAATTCTAGTCCTGGTCAGGGCACCGGATTCTGTCCTGGTTGCCCTCTTCCAGGCCAGCTCTCTGCTCTGGCCCGGGAGTGCAGTGGAGGATGGCCCAAGTCCTTGGGCCCTGCACCCCATGGGAGACCAGGAGAAGCACCTGGCTCCTGACTTCGGATCAACGCGGTGCACCGGCGGCAGCATGCCGGCCGCAGTGGCCATTGGAGGGTGAACCAGCAGTAAAGGAAGACCTTTCTCTCTCTCTCTCTCTCTGTCCACTCTGCCTGTCAAAAAAAAAAAAAAAAAAGATTGTGAAATTGTGTCCATGTTCCTCTCTAGTACTAACAACTCGACCAAAATTCATACAGATAGGAAATGGCATAATATGTTCTAACTCAGACTGATTCCAAAATCCACAAACCATTCTATTGCCTCTGTTCAAGAAATTCTTTTGCAACAGGCTAATTTTCAATCATCATGGAAATATACAAGAAAGATACATTTTTGTTGTAAAATCTGCATTATGTAAAATTTATTACTTTAGCTAGTCTTAAATGTACAATTTGGGGGCATTAGCTAATTCATAGTCTTTACATTAATGCCTAGCCATCCCCAACATCTGTCCTAAAACTTTCTCATCTCCCCCTAATGAAACTCCAGGCCAATTAAACATTAATTCCCTATTCTCCCTTCTCCCTAGCCCTTTGTAACAATCATTTTACTTTATATCACTATGAATTTGATTATTCTATATATAAGTGAAATATTATTCTCATAAAAGTGAAATCAAAATTGTTTGTCCTTTTTATCACTGGTTAATTTCACTCAGCATAAAGTATTGAAAGAGAGAGAGAGAGAGAGAGAGAGAGAGAGAGAGAGAGAGAGAGAGAATGCTTCCATCCACTGGTTGTTGACTCCTCAAATTGTCCACAACAGCTGAGACTGGTGAGGCCAAAGCCAAGATCCACAGACTCCATCCAGATCTCCCACTTGGGTGGCAGGAACCCAAGTATTTGTGTTATCCTCTTCTGCCTCCCATGCACATTAGGAGGAGGCCGAATCAAAATCAAGGGCAGGAGTCTATTTCAGGCACTCCAATATGGGATGCAGTTATCCCAAACAGTGGTTTAACCTGCTGTAGTAAACAACACTTGCCCCTAGCATAAATTTGTAAGGTACATCTACGTTGACTTTCCTTCCTTTTCTGCCTGAATAATATTTCATCGTATGTATAGATTACATTTTGCTTGTCCATTGATGGTTTGCTTCTTCTTTTGGCTATAGTGAATAACTCTGCTATGAACAAGGGTGTATTAATATCAGCTTGATTCCCTGCTTCATTTCTTTTGGGTACACACCAAGAAGTGAAATTGTACATTTAATTTTTTTGAGGGGTCACTATACTGTTTTCCACAGAGTTACCATGATTTTACAATTCTACAGTTTTCTGACTTTAGGGAAATATATTTTTTAAGAAGAATGCTTTTCAGATCCACAGCAGAAGAATACTGTATTTGTAATGAATTTTAACATAGAAGCCAGACTGAGCCCAGAAAGGAGAGACAGTGTAACATTGGTATCGTGTTATCTACTTTAAGTATTATCTATACTCCCTATTTTTCTCAGACAAATATATTTATTGTTGACTATCTACCTCCAGTAATTCCATGGACATTATAAATGAGTTTAAGGTCATGGGGAAAGACAATGACAGTAACATCTAACACTTATTGAATACTTACATGCATAGCCACTGATGTTTTAAATGCATTTTTGCATTTAATTTTCAAAACAACCCGGGAAGTCAGATTCTACTTATTGCCTATTTTTTTAAACAGATTTCTTTATTGATTTGAAAGGCAGAGTGACAGAGAGAGGGAGAGACGAGAGAGAAAGAGATCTTCCATTTTCTGTTTCACTCCCCAAATGGCAACAGCATTCAGTTCTGGGGCAGGCCAAGGCAAAGAGCCAGGAACTCCATCCAGGTCTCCAACATGGGTGACAGGGATCCAAGTATCATCCTCCATTTCTTTCCCAGGCACATTATCAGGAAACAGGACCAGAAGCAGATAATCTGGGACTTGAAATGGGACTTGAACCTTGCTCTCCAATATGGGATAATCTGGACTCTGATATGAGGTATATGGGGCCCTGGTGTATCAGGCAGCAGTTTAACCAACTGTGTCACAATGCTGGCCTAGAAATCTTGTTCTTAATTGGTAAGCTATACTATCTTCCTATTTCCACTAAATGAAATGAAAAATTTATTTAGCTACTCTGTCACAGAGATTTTTTTCCTAAGTATTAGAATTTCCTTGTTAGGAAAACAAGCAAAATTATCTGCCTTCATGAAGTTTTCATTCTTGTGGATGCTGAATTTTTTCTATTTAATAATATTAGCGATCCAGTAAGGGAGCCAAGTCTCACAGAACATGCTCAATATAATGCACTTTCAAAGCAGCATTGCAATTGAGATTTTTTTCCTCTCCCACCTCTAGTCTCCTCCTGGTCAAGCCATCCAAGGGCTCTCTTTTGCTCAGCATAAGCTACCCCTATACCAGAAAAGCAGCTAAAATTCCATTACTGAAGATCTCTTTGGGTGCTTAGGAAAAGAAGGAATTGATTTCTATAAAGTGCTTATGATACTGAGATATGAGGTAACTCATATTTTTTCCTGTGGGCCCCAAGCCTGCAGCTTAGCTCCTCATGTTAAGTGGCATGACCCTCCAATTGCCTCATAAAATAACTACAGAATATCATTTTCTGCTTTAGGTCACTATGTCACTAATTTCAGTCAGCAATTTTCAATCATGAACTTATTTGATGCCTCAACAGCTGTTGAGAACTCTCTTGAAATACTTTGTCCTAAGGCCTCCATGACCCCACTCTTTCTACCCTTTTCTGTTTCTTCTTAGTCTGTTTTTGCTGGCTCTTACTTCCTCTGGACATTTTTGAATTTCAACCCTGGATCCAACTCATACTGCTTAAATTATCTGTGCACAGATTTTTATGGGAGAACTTCAAAAAGTTCATGGAAAATTAAATTGAAAGATAAGCTTATTTTGGTGCAAAAATATTTTGGAATACAAGCATATGAGAGGTTTTCAAAGAATTCATAAAAATTTATACTATGAAAAACCTGTGAATGCATTTCATAGAATTTTGTATCAAAATAAGCTTATCTTTAATGCCAGTTTCTGTGACCTTTTGAAGTATCCATGTACCTCCAGCGCTGAACTCTCTTTTGAACATCCATTGGTCATATCCACTGGATATCCAATAAGACATCAAACTCCATGCATTTGAAATAAAATCATCTCATTTCTACTTCTGCTATTCTATTCTTCAATATTTCCTATATAGACAAATAGTTGCCCTCACTGAGTACTCAAGTCGGGAGCCTGGTTCAAGTCAGAAACCCTGAGATTATAAATTGAATCTCTCCCTCCACATCCAATCAATAATCAAGTAATCATTAGTTTCATCTCCTAAACATATTCCTAATTCTTCCATTTATTTACATTTCAATTGCTATCAATACTCCCCATCCTGGCCAACACTGTCTGCAGCCTACTGAATACAAATACCCATTAAAGTTTTACTTTTTCTTTTTAACCTGATAGTGTAACCCACAATAGTCACTTGATAGGAATCTTACTCCTGTTCCAATCTAGTCTCAATTTTGTTGTCACGATGATCTTCAAAAATACTTCAATAATTGCCCATCATCCTTTGGTTAAAACATCAAAGTCTTGAGATGATCTATAGAGCTCTGCATATTCTAGGCACTGGTTCCATTTTCAGCCTGACTTCTTGCCACTCGCTTCCTTGCTCAGGCTCCTGCACATCAAATTTGTTTCAACGTTGGGGCCTTTGCATTTGTTATTCCCTCTGCATGAAACACTCAGATGATTAATTGGTTCTCTTCTTTTAGATTTGCTTATATACTGCTTCTTCAGGTAAACTTCCCCTGAAACATAGAGAACAGGTCAGACATTCCCTTGAATGTGATCCCATAGCACTCTTCATTTAATACATTTTACCACAAGTAAAATAATTTGTTTTTAGTCTGCTTACCCTAGTAGTCTATGTTTTCTGAGGACAAACAAATGTTTATCTTGTTTCCCACTTCATTTCCAGCATCAAACACTGTGCTCTGAACACATTATAGGTACACAGCTAACATCTGTAGAATGAATAAATGTTCACTTTGCCCCTACAGTGGCATCAGCAATACTTATTGATTGTTTGATTCTGAGGTGCCTCCTCTCTTGCACTACGGTGAAATTTTAAAACAAGCTGATCCCCAGAATGGCTTCTGTTCACTGACCCTGTAGTATCAGCCCATGTGGCATCATTATCCTTATTATAGCATTTTTCCCTTGGCTCAGGAAAGCACTACAATATAATGTTTAAAAATGAATATACTCGGCCGGCGCCGTGGCTTAACAGGCTAATCCTCCACCTTGCGGCGCCGGCACACCGGGTTCTAGTCCCGGTTGGGGCGCCGGATTCTATCCCGGTTGCCCCTCTTCCAGGCCAGCTCTCTGCTATGGCCCGGGAAGGCAGTGGAGGATGGCCCAAGTCCTTGGGCCCTGCACCTGCATGGGAGACCAGAAGAAGCACCTGGCTCTTGGCTTCGGATCAGCGAGATGTGCCGGCCGCAGTGGCCATTGGAGGGTGAACCAACGGCAAAAAGGAAGACCTTTCTCTCTGTCTCTCTCTCTCACTATCCACTCTACCTGTCAAAAAGGAAAAAAAAATTGAAAATAAAATAAAAATGAATATACTTGAGCCAGAGTTCTTTGGGTTTGAATCCTAGCCCTGTTACTTACAAAGCCTTTCTGTGGCTCATGGAGTTGTTATAAACAGATAATGCATTTGATACACTAAATGAAGTTCTGAGCACATACTAAATACTCAGAAATATTTGCAACTTTCATCTAACAGATCCACAATTTCTTTTCAGAAATATTCTAGGAAATGGGCTCTATGGTTGTCCAAATGATAAGGTCCTAGGTATCCACATAGGTCCAGCCAATAACCCTGACTCTCCAGGGTTCTGATTGTCACCTATGATGCAAGATAATCATTTCGTATTTTCCAAGAAATCTGCACAAAAACTGGACTTAGAAGCAGGTGCTCTTCCCTGGGCTATAGAAATCCCTCTTCTCTCAATAATTCATCATCATATTCTATTCACTCAGTGAATATTTCTTTCTTTCTTTCTTTTTTTTTTTTTTTGGACAGGCAGAGTTAGACAGTGAGAGAGACAGAGAGAGAGTTATAGACAGTGAGAGAGAGAGAGAGAGAGAGAGAGAGAGAGACAGAGAGAAAGGTCTTCCTTCCGTTGGTTCACTCCCCTAATGGCCCCTATGGCCAGTGCTGCACCGATCCGAAGCCAGGAGCCGGGTGCTTCCTCCTGGTCTCCTATGCGGGTGCAGGGATCCAAGCACTTGGGCCATCCTCCGCTGTCCTCCCAGGCCACAGCAGAGAGCTGGACTGGAAGAGGAGCAGCCGGGACTAGTATCCGGCACCCCAACCGGGACTAGAACCCGGTGTGCTGGCGCCGCAAGGCGGAGGATTAGCCAAGGAGCCATGGCGCCGGCCGAATATTTATTTCTTGTTTACAATATGCCAAGCATTATACTAGGCCCATGTGCTATGGACATATCCCTATTATGAAGTCTTATTCTTGGGAGAAAAACACCATAATAAGCTTGTAAAAAAGGAAGTAAAGCATGAAGGATATGATAACTGGTACAAAGAAAACAAAATGGAACAAATGAATAAAGGGACAGTAAATAGCAAGTATAACTTAGGGGAGGTGGCCAAAGAGGGTTCTCTCTGAGGAAGTAATATTTCAGCTGATGCTTAAAGCGTGGAAAGAGTGACTCACAGACAGAGCTAGCATCTTAGACACAGTACAGAGCAAGTGAAAAGTCTTTACATACCACTTTGGGGGAATTTAAGGGAAAGAAGGCGAGTGTGGCTGGAGCAGACACACACACACACACACGCAGTGAGAGAGTGTGTGTGTAAGGAGCTGAGACTGGGTGTAGACAGGAGTTAAATCATATTGGACATGATATGCCATGAATTTACCTTAGTTCTTCATTGTCCCATTAGCAAACCCTAGTCACAGTTGCTGCTGAGCTCTCGATATGTCGCTAATTCAAATTGAGATACATTTAGTATGAAAGGCAGAATGTAAAATATTCAGAATTTTAAATATTGATGACGTTTAAATTATATGTTAAATATTCTGCACTATACTAAGTATATTATTAAAAATCATTTTATCTCATGTTGGCTATCAATGTGTTATGGAAACTTTAAAACTTTCCTGAGTCTATAAATACAACTATTTTACTATAAATTCCTTCTATGAATTAAGTCTTTTTTAATAATTTTGTGTTTACCACAATGTTAAAATACTGCTTTAACATTTAGATTAAAATATGACACTTAAATTCTTAAATGGAGGGCCAAGCTCATAACAGTGGGTTAAGCTGCTGCCTGTGAGGCTGACACCCCATATCAAAGTGATGATTCAAATCTGCTCTGTTTTCAATCCAGCTCCCTGCTAAGGAACATGGGAAAGCAGCAGTTGATGGCCCAAGCACTCAGGCCCCTGTCACTCATGTGGGAGACACATACAAAGTTCCAAGCTGCTGGCTTCACTCTGGCCCTGCCTCAGATTTTGCAGCCATTTGGGGAGTGGATGAAAGATCTCTTTGTTTCTCCCTCTCTCTCTGTCACTCTGCCTTTCAAATAAATAAAAATAATAAATCTTTAAAAAATGTAATCCCATCCTTTTTGAAAAATATTTTTAAAGTATTTATTTCAAAGGCAGAATGGCAGAGAAAGAGAGCAGACCTTTCTATTCTCTGATTCACTCTCCAAATGGCTACACGACAAGGGCTGGGCTGGACTGGGCTGAAGCTAGGAGACTAGAGCTTCAGCCATTTCTCCCAGCATTCTGATATGGAATGCCACACTGTGAGTTGTGGCTTAACCTGCTGTGCTGCAACCCTGTTTCTCTTTTTGCATCCTTAAATGTGACTACTAGAACAGCAGTAATTTATATATGTGACATTTAGTTGTGGATCACATAGTTTTATTGAGGAGTGCTATTCTAAGTGAAATTAGAAAACATTGGAGGATGTTAAGAAGGGAGTGGGGCTGGCCTTGTGGCATAGTAGGCTGAGCCTCTGCCTGCAGTGCCAGTATGCCATGTGGGCACTGGTTCGAGTCTCAGCTGCTCCACTTCCAATACATCTCTCTGCTATGCCTAAGAAAGCAGTGGAGGATGGCCCAAGTCCTTGGGCTCCTGCATCCGCCTGGGAGACCCAGAAAAAGCTCCTAGCTTGTGACTTTGGATCTGCACAACTCCAGCCATTGCGGCCATGTGGGGAGTGAACCAGTGGATGGAAGGCCTCACTCACTGCCTCTCTGTAACTCTGCCTTTCAAACAAATAAATGAATCTTTTTTAAAAAGGAATGATATTTTATGATTTGTGTTTTTGAAAAGATCACTCTCTATTCTGATGAGGTAATTCCAGGCACAGAAATATAAATTTCTTATTGACCTTACTACAGCAATGAGATGATGATGTCTTCAACCACAGAGGGGGCCGTAGACATGAAGGAAAGTAGTGAAGATCTAGAACATTTTCTAGATTAAAAAAAAAAAAGACTACCAATAAATTGGATAGAGAGATAGAAGAGAAATAATTAAAATATCTTTCATTTACTTAGCAGTTACTATATTTTATGGGGGAGAAAACTGAAATTCAGAGAAATATAGCAAAAGCTAGTAAGGAATCCAGAAAATCGCATAGAATTTATCTAGCTAGATAAAAAAAAATCAGAATTCTTACCTAATATGATATATACCAATTCACACTTCCATTTACTCCTCCCAAACTGCTGTCATTGCCATACACAAATGTCAGGGATCTGAACCTATATTCTCCCTTGCCTTCTTCCCCTCTTTGTTCATTCCTGATGGCTCTGGTTTCACACATAAGCAAGCCCTTTGTATCATCCCTGATATGTCTGGCACCACAATTCTGCAACCCTGGAGCCCTGGAACAGTCTTTTTTAAGTGGAAATAAACACTCAGGTGCATCTCATTGATAATGTAAATCAAACAAAGACAAAATAGCCATACCCATTTCAGAAAAAGTTGATTTTAAGGTAGAAAGCATTTTCGAGACAGAAAAAAAATAGTAATAAGAGATCTAATCTGTCAGGGTTATATAAAATTATAAATTTCTGTATTTCTCCCAGCTTGGACTTATCATATATGAAATGATAAAGTATGGGAGCATGCAAGTTATAGTGGAAGACAGTTACCTCTCTCCAATGATTCAGAAAGCAAGTGGGGCAAATAATTAAAGCTAAGACACAAAGAAAACAAATGTAGCAAGTGGACATTGAAACTTTTCAATTATTAGCTTAGAAGCATTCAAAAAGGAACCTCCCTTTTACTGACTCACCATTATCTCACAATGAAGTTGAATTCTGAGCTGCAGGAGCACATGGAAACTTGTTAGAGTTCAAGCTCTGTACATCCCAGAAGAGTTTCAGAGCCCACCCAGCCTCCAGACCTACTACTGAGCTCACTCTTGAGCTTTGCAACAGAGAAGCATAATCAAAGTTACGTTAAACCCTTCATTGCATTTAGTCTCCTTTAGGCAGAAAGTGGGAGACCCAATCCCCATGGGAGAGAAGAGTGATTGTAAAGAGAGGTGTCACAAAGGAAAGTGTCACCACACAGTGTCCTTCTGAGCCCTAGTCTGCAAATCTCAAAAATGAGATCGGGGGATGGGAGTAGTGATTGGGGATGATAGTATCCACTGTGTAAACAGTTTGCAATGTGTGAGGGCACAGCTTAGGCCTGATATATATTGCCCAGATTTTGAGTCTGATCTGTGCCATGGTACAGAGTTGTTTCAATTTTTGATTACCTCAAAAGCCGTGGGTAGGAGCTATCTTTTATGCTTGCTGTGGTGTATAAAGCTGTTCATGAGGCTGGCTGGTGTCATGAGTTCCTTGCCTCCCTTACTCACCAATTACGCAGCTTCCATCTGGACCCTTTGTGTTATCCCTGGGTCTCTAGAAAAGAGATGGAGGTAATTTTGCTGATGAGAGTAACACAATCTTTTTGTCTCTAGCCCAGAGCTCAAATATTTTGCTAGCACTTATTACGTTAAATAGGCTCCCTGTCTGCTTGCAAGTGAGGCATGGTTGACAATCTGGAAGCTTCCTCACCCAGCCAGTCCAACAAGAGTGGCATGATGTGTGTGGTCATAGCAGCTGGGAGATGAATCCTGGCATGGTACTCCCCTGTGGTTAGTGCAGAGTGTCTATGCACATCATGGACAGCATGGCTGCCTCAGAGGCACCCAGAGCAGGAGTACAAGTGAGGAAGGTGCAGTAGGGGCCACAAAAGATCCTGTGGGATATGACTGTGCAGTTTGTGGGTATTTTTAAAGTTTGTGCTTATATAAAGAGGACAAATTTCATGTATATATGCAGTGCTGGCATCCCATATAGGCACTGGTTCTAATCTTGGCTGCTCCTCTTCCAATCCAGCTCTCTGTTATGGCCTGGGAAAGCAGTGGAAGATGGCTCAAGTCCTTGGGCCCCTGCACCCATGTGGGAGACCCAGAGGAAGCTCCTGGCTCCTGGCTTCAGATCAGCACAGCTCCGGCTGTTGCGGCCAACTGGGGAATGAACCAATGGACAGAAGAACTTTCTGTCTCTCCTTTTCACTGTCTGTAACTCTACATCTCAAATAAATAAATAAAATCTTAAAAAAAGAAAAACTACTGTTCCCCAAGAGTATAGACAAGGGCTATAAACAATAATGAAATATCATAATGTCAATTTTTATATACATCACATCATTAAATACTCTATATTAATTATCACAAATCACGGAAAACATATGATCTTTGTCTTATGTTGACTGACTTATTTCACTAAGCATAATGGTTTCCAATTGAATCCATTTTGCTGCAAAAGACAGAATTGCATTGCTTTTTGTGACAGAGTAGTTATTCCATCACACACACACACACACATATACACCACAATATCTTTATTGAGTCATCAGTTCATAGACATCTGGGATAATTTCATAGTGTAGCTATTGTGAGTTGAACTGCTATAAACATGGGAATACAGATAACTCTTTCATATGCTGATTTCATTTCCTTTGGGTAAATTCCCAGGAGTGGGATGACTGGGCCATACCTTAGATATATTTTCATATTTTTGAGGAATTCTCCATAATGGTTGTGCCAGTTTACGTTACCACCTACAGTGTGTTATGGCAACTTTCTCCCCACATCCCTGCCAGCATTTGTTATATTTGATTTTTAGATGATAGCCATTTTAACTGGGGTTGGGTGAAACCTTATTGTGTTTTTTTTTTAAGTTTTTAACTGATTTTGAGTTGATTTTTGTGTATGATCATTTATCTTTTTTATTTATTTAAAAAGATTTATTTTATTTATTTGGAAAACAGAGAGAAATAGAGTCAGAGAGAGAGAGGGAAGTCTTCCATTCCTCTGGTTCACTCTCCAAATGACTGCAATGGCCAGAGCTGAGCTGATCCGAAGCCAGGAGCCAAGATATTCTTCCGGGACTCCCACACAGGTACAGGGACCCAAGGACTTGGGCCATCTTCTACTGCTTTCCAAGGCCATAGCAGAGAGCTGGATTGGAAGAGAAGCAGCCAAGGCTAAAACCAGCAGGCGCTGCAGGCTGGGGCTTTAACCTGCTGCGCCACAGTGCTGGCCCCCTTATTATGTTTTTCATTTGCATTTCCCTGATGGCTAGTGATCCTGAACATCTTTTCACGTGCCTGTTGGGCATTTGTATTTCATACTTTGAAAACGTCTGTTCATATGCTTAGCCCAGTCTGGTTTTTAACTGTGTTGCTTGTTTTGTTGTTGTTGAGTTTCTTGAGCTCCTTTACATATATCCTAGATATTAATCCTTTATCAGTTACATAGTTTGCAAATACTTTCTCCCATTCTGTCAGTTGCTCTTTACTTGGTTGAGTGTTTCCTTTGCTGTACAGAAACTCTTAATGTAATCCCCTATGTCTATTTTTGCCTTTATCCCCTATGCTTCTAGGGTCTTATCTAAGAAGTCTCTACCTATGCCGATGTCTTGCAGTGTTTCCCCCATGTTTTCCTCTAGAAGTATGATGGTTTCAGGTCTTAGATTTAGATCCATGATCCGTTGTTAGTTGATTTTTGTATAAGGTGTAAGGTAGGGAGGGGCCTTATTTCATCCTTCTGCTTGTAGACCTACAATTTTCCCAACACCATTTGTTGAAGAGGTTGTCCTTACTCCATGGAGTGATTTTGGCTCGTTTCTCAAATATTAGTTGCTTGTTGGTATGTGGATTAATTTATGAAGTCTCTAATATCTAGGAACAATATTTAACCCTGACTTAAGACTTACCTAATAAGACATGGAATATATAGATCTGGGTACCTAGCATTATAATTACTGCTTCCCTAAACAGCCAACACTGAAAGATCAAGGAAAAAAAGATCTGGAGCTTTATTTCTTGCTAGAATTTTCATTCAGTTCAACAGTTCAACACACAGTTCTCTAATGTCTAAAGTCTGATGTCTCTGACCTAAAAAAAAAACCACTCACTGAAAGAATGGGTAGATACACACAAACAGAAATGAGAGCAGTGTGGTCAATTTTGAACTTGACAAAGATCTTCCTGGAAGTCCATTACTTATTAAGCTCATGGCTTATTATAGAATAGTATCAACCTGAGAAAAGGCTCCCAAGAGTTTATTTATTTATTTATTTTTTGACAGGCAGAGTGTATAGTGAGAGAGAGAGAGAGACAGAGAGAAAGGTCTTCCTTTTTGCCGTTGGTTCACCCTCCAATGGCCGCTGTGGCCAGTGCATCGTGCTGATCCGAAGCCAGGAGCCAAGTGCCTCTCCTGGTCTCCCATGTGGGTGCAGGGCCCATGGACTTGGGCCATCCTCCACTGCCTTCCCGGGCCATAGCAGAGAGCTGGCCTGGAAGAGGGGCAACCGGGATAGACCCGGTGCCCCAACTGGGACTAGAACCCGGTGTGCCGGCGCCGCAAGGAAGAGGATTAGCCTGTTAAGCCACGGCGCCGGCCAAAGAGTTTACTTTAAATAACTGAATCCATAACACATCGATCAAGGTGTGAATCCTGAAGAGATTGTAATTAATTTCTCCACTTCATCTGATGTAAGGAAGGTTGAAACATCTCCAGTCCCATAAGGGGGACGTAACTATTATGTTCTCCCTTTGATAGATGAACTACATTTTTAATCACTGACCCCTGCCATATTACCTAAGCAGATGGCATCTTAATGAACTTCATGGAAGTCTCAGTTCCATAGGACAATTTATGCCCGATTCTCATTTCAGACTTGGAACCTTATTTCCTTGTGGTGATGTGTGTAATTACTTCTTGACTTGTTTACTCTGCCCAATTCTTAGGAACTTCATTGCTTTACTTTGAGTTTCCCAGCACTTCATGCCACCTCTCTCATCTCCACTTGCATGCTGATTTTTTGCATTCTAAGAAACCAAATTTCTTCCCTGAACCAAAAGCTAGATGAGTCTTGATGTCAGTAACCAATTGCTAAAGGCCCAAAATACAGAAAAATAAATTTGAAAGTTTCATGAATTTGATGAATAAGCATTGGTTTTAATGAATGTTTGAAAAACAAAATATTAATAACTTTTTCAGGCTAAGATCCTTGACTGCACGAATCATGTCTTAGGTGCCTTAGTATTCTACCACACTCACCACAATCCATCTAGTCTTGTACCATGGTCTATTTTCCACTGTGTAAGCCAGCAATGCATTTCTGGAATGACTTTCTTTTGTCCTCTTAATCTCTGGAGAGATGTAGGGAGATTATTTGGGTGACTCAGTTATCCCTAATAAACTGTTCCAAAATAATCATAGATATGCTCAAAGATGTATATGTAAGCTATGTTCATCTCATTAGTAAGTATGATAATAAAAATTGAAAAACAACTTAAATGGCAAACATTACAAAACTGGTTACATAAAATATGTTTTCATTCAATGGAATAATTTTAACAGTGAAAAGTAATGTCATATTGAAAAGAGTTAATAGCACAGTTCAATTTTATATTATTAAATGACAAAGTTTTATCACAAAATAGTGTCTACACACATTTCTTAATGGAAAAAACATGCATTTGCTGAATGACTGTATTTATACATATGCATGGCATATAACACCATTTTAAAGAATTAATGGAGATTCTTGCATTTAAAATAATACTGAGGATATTCACTAAATGTTAAGAGGTTTTTGTAGATACATGATGAATGATTTTAACTTTATTCTTATGGCTTTTAGTTCCCAATGTTTGTAAAGTTATAACACCTTACTTTTGTAATCATATAAAATGACAACATTTGAACAAATGTTTATTTTTGCACCTTGATAAACATTGCTGTGTCAAGCATAAAAACTCAGACTTGGAGCTGGCATTGCGGCACAGCAGGTCAAGCTGCTGCCTGTAGTGCTGGCATCCCATATGGGTACCAGTTTGAATCCTGGCTGCTCCACTTTCAATCCTACACCCCACTAATCCTACACCCTACTAATGCCTCTGGGAAAGCCTCTGGAAAATGGCCCAGGTGCTTGGGACACTTCCAACCCACATGAGAGACAAGGATAATACTCTTAGCTCCTGGCTTCGGTCTGGCCCAGACTGACATTGCAGCCATTTGGGAGGGTGAACCAGTGAATGGAAGATTTCTCTCTCTCTCTCTTTCTTTCCCTCTGTCTATAACTCTGCATTTCAAGTGCATAAAAATAAATCTTTTTAAAAAGTTATTTATTTATTTATTTGAAAAGCAGAATTACAGAGAGGCAGAGGCAGAAAGAGAGGTCTTCCATTCACTGATTCACTCCACAAATGACCGAAATGGCTGGAACTGGGCCAATCCGAAGCCAGGAGCCAGGAGCCAGGAGCTTCTTCTAGGTCTCCCACATGGGTGCAAGGTCCCAAGGACTTGGATCATCTTCTATTGTTTCCCTAGGCCATAGAAGAGAGCTGAATCAGAAGTGGAGCAGCCAGGACTCGAACTGGCACCCATATGGAATGCTGGCACTGCAGGCAATGGCTTTACCCACTACACCACAGCGCAAGCCCCTAAAAATAAATCTTGAAAAAATCCAGACTAATTCCATTGACCTTAAAGCTGAACTCATGACTGTAGATTTAGGTTGTTCATCGGGGCCATCAAAGAAGGAGGCACCTTTCTCTGAAGGGAGGAGAGAACTTCCACTTTGACTATGACCCTATTGGAATAAGATCAAAGTCAGCGAACTCTAAAGGCTTCCATAGCCCTGGCAACTCATGACTAGAGCCTAGGGAGATTACTGACGCCATAAACAAGAGTGTCAAATTGTTAAGTCAGCAACAGGAGTCACTGTGTACTTACATCCCATGTGGGATCTGTCCTTAATGTGTTGTCTAATGTGCAGTGATGCTATAACTAGTACTGAAACAGTATTTTTACACTTTGTGTTTCTGCGTGGGTACAAACTGATGAGATCTTTACTAATTATATACTGAATCGATCTTCTGTATATAAAGATAATTGGAAATGAAAAAAAACCCTGGTGTTAAATTGGAAATGGCATAGAAAATTAATTAATTTTTTTAAAAAAATTATGTAGGATCTCTGTCTTTAATGTGCTGTACACTCTTATTTAATGCTATAACTAGTACTCCAACAGTATTTTTTTCATTTCGTGTTGCTATATGGAGGCAAACTGTTGAAATCTTTACCTAATATATACTAAACTGATCTTCTGTATATAAAGAGAATTGAAAATGAATCATGATGTGATTGGAAGGGGAGAGGGAGCAGGAAAGGGGAGGGTTGTGGGTCGGAGGGAAGTTTTGGGAGGGGGGAAGCCATTGTAATCCATAAGCTGTACTTTGGAAATTTATATTCATTAAATAAAAGTTTAATAAAAAATAAAAAAAAGATTTAGGTTGTTCATGATGATGTTTCTCTATCTGACACGTATTTTACAAAATGAACGATTACCCATAATTTCCCCCCCTTCACCTTTTCTTATCTCCTTGGTTTATTGAAGGGTCTATTCAGTACGAACTCATACAAAGACATCAAGAAGTAGTATGTGATTGCTATCAGACCATTTTGCACATGCCTGGGAAGCCATAAATGTAATTATAGGATTATTATCAACTTTTGTAAAGAACTTCAAAATACCAAGAAGCGTGATCTGAATTCTCAGCATATGCTCCAAGATTTTCAAATGCGAAATGACAAGGACAGAAAGTAAAAGTAGATAAAGATAGGGGTAATGAAAATCTAAAATTTGAATAGAAATTAGTCTTGATCTCACAGGGCAAGCTGGAAGACCACCAATATTTATTAAGGCACACAAAGGAGAAAGGGTGGCTTGGAGACTTCTAGGCAGGACATAATTTGTCTTTCCTGATCAAGCCTCCTAAGGTCAGCCATAAGTCAAATATTCTACACTAGAAGTAAATTTGAGTCTGGCATCCTGGTGTGCCTCTCATTGCACTTGCTAACCAATTTATAAACTCAGAGCTCATGTATCACTGATCTATTTAATAAACATTGATTGAGAACTTACTATGTGAAAAGTACACTACTCACTTTGTCCCTCCCTTCTGACTTAATGTGTATACCTCTTCTCTGACTTTAGCATTTCACTTCCTCCTTCAATTACAGTTAAGAAATTCTTTTCCTCATGACCATGAAGCCCTAAGTCAAGGAAACATCTGTTCCACTCCATTCACGAGACTCAAGAGGTGATGTCCCAACCAGGTTTTTCCTAGAACAATGAGGAGTATCAAATAACCTGAAAAGGAGTGAGTAGTAGGAGGATCCAGAAAGCAGTCTTATTCTGGAATAAGTGAAGATATTCTTTAAACTATGGTGTCTCATAAGTCCTTTTTCTAAAAGAGATGATTTTGATGATTCTAAGTTGGCAATGAGAAAGATGAATTGTATATACATATATACATTTTTTTAAATCACTGCTGCTTCTTCCATTTTTTTAAACGATTTATATATTTGAAAATCAGAGTTTTCAGAGAGAGAGGGGTAGAGACACACAGAAAGAGACCTTTCATCTGCTGGTTCACTCCTCAGATGGCTGCAATGGCCAGGGCTGAGCCTGGCCAAAGTCAGGATGCAGGAGACAGGAGCTTCATTTTGGTCTCCCACATAGCTGGCAGGGGTCTCCCCTGCTTCTCCCAGGCCATTAGCAGGGAGCTGGATCTGAAGTAGAGCAACCAGGACATGAATCAGCACCCTCATGGGATGCCAGCATTGTAAGCAATAGTGTAACCGACTGTACCACTAAACTGGCCCCCAACACACACACACACATTTTAGATCACAAATGAGATGTTGCAGAGATCCTGAAATCACACATATTTATGTATGTTTCATTTCATTTAAAGTAACAGTAACATCTATAATGTGGAGCAGAAAATTGCCTCTTGAATATGTATATAAGTATGTGTTTATTCTTCAGGAAAATGTAATGAAATAAATGTATGAGTTAAAAGTGAAAATGTCAGTAGTCTCAAGAGCCTCTAACTCAAGTACTAAGATAGTGTCTGGGCCGGCACCGGGGCTCAATAGGCTAATCCTACCCCCCGCGGCGCCAGCACACCGAGTTCTAGTCCCGGTCGGGGCGCTGGAGTCTGTCCCGGTTGCTCCTCTTCCAGGCCAGCTCTCTGCTGTGGCCAGGGAGTGCAGTGGAGGATGGCCCAAGTCCTTGGGTCCTGCGCCTGCATGGGAGACCAGGAGAAGCACCTGACTCCTGCCTTCGGATCAGTGCGGTGCGGGCCGCGGCAGCCATTGGAAGGTGAACCAATGGCAAAAGGAAGACCTTTCTCTCTCTCTCTCTCTCTCTCACTGTCCACTCTGCCTGTCAAAAAAAAAAAAAAGATAGCATCTGACACAAGAACATGGTAAGGATTTGGTGGAACTTAAATGTTCTAAGCTATGAACACGTTGCATATGGTGAGCTCCAAATCACTGACTAGGTTATTCAGATTTGGGCAACAAAATGAACCACATCACCACATCTCAACAAGCATGTTAGGCCAAGGTGAAAGTCTAGGAATTGGGTGGACTAAATCAGAGCACTGAACATTAGAGGAGAAATATCATGAGGATCCACTGGCATTAGCAAGTTGTGGTCTGTGTAACAGGCACTAAGAGAAGGCAGAAAGTTGCTGCTATAAGCATGGAGTGCTGCTGCTGGAATGAATGGAATGTTTTCTTTTCATTGCCCTTTGAAAGTGATATTAGTGATGTTTACACATTGCCAGCAACATCTGGAAGTCTTTGGTCCCTATTCTTTGTCTCCTACATTTTTTAATGTTTATTTATTTATTTATTTATTTTTGACAGGCTGAGTGGACAGTGAGAGAGAGACAGAGAAAGGTCTTCCTTTTACCGTTGGTTCACCCTCCAAGTGGCCACTACGGCCAGGGCGTTGCGGTCAGTGTGTTGCACTGATCCGAAGCCAGGAACCAGGTGCTTCCTCCTGGTCTCCCATGCGGGTGCAGGGCCCAAGGACTTGGGCCATCCTTCACTGCACTCCTGGGCCACAGCAGAGAGCTGGACTGGAAGAGGGGCAACCGGGACAGAATCCAGCGCCCCGACCGGGACTAGAACCCGGGGTGCCAGTGCCATAGGCGGAAGATTAGCCTAATGAGCTGCAGCGCCATTCTTAAATGTTTTATTTCAGAAGAGTTTTAAATTTATAAAGCAAATATATATATATATATAAAGCAAATATATATGTATATATATACCTTACCCTATTTACCCTACTAACATCTCATATTGGTATCTTTGCCCCTGTATTTAACCAAAAAACCCTCAGATTCATATAATTATTTTCTTCCAACACCCAATCCCAGCAAGGCTGCTGATAACTTTTTTTTCACATACTACATTAAATTTTTAAAAATTTACATACCTATTCAGTTTTTTAAAAAAAATTATTAATATAAAGAAAATAGATTTCATGTATTTCACAGGTACAGTTCAAAGAATATAGTCATATTTCCCCCTCTCGTTCTCTCCCTCCCTAAATCCCCTCTTTCCTTACTTTCTTTTGACAACTTTTATGAAATCCCTGACTTGTATGTAGGGATAAGTACAGATTAATTGCCATCAGCCTTATCTGGACTCTAGGCACTATTCAGAAGTACTTTCTATTTTCTCCTTACCAGTTAACCAGTTAACCCCCATTTTCACATAGAAAATGGAGATCATTGGCAAAAATTTCTGCTTCTATCCACACTAAAGTTATTTCTTGCTTCTGTATTTACCCTTTTCTCTCCTAGTTCATTGAAACAGATGATCATCCTTCTGCCTGAGAAAACTGTAACTTTTCCTTCATAGCACCTACAATGACTGAAATTATTTGTGAAAATCATTTTTATGTTACTTCAGCTTACTAGTAAATTCTTTGAGAAGACAGACAGTGTCTATTTTCATCATACTATCTTTGACAGTTACCACAATAATATATTTTTGATAAATTTTTTAAAGAATGTGAGTCTATTAGAGCTTTTATTTGCAAACATCAAAATCTGCTTCTGGCTTACTTAAATAAATTGGAAATTATCTGAACTCTTTTAAGAGTGGGGTAGAGGCCTGAGAGAATTTACCAAAATTTGAAATGGGTAATCACTGAGTGAATTATAGAGAGCCAAAGCAGCTCAAAAACATTCTAGTGTTCCAATTTAATTGAATCAACATTTATTGCCAACAAATCTGTCATTATGATTATGAATGGTAACCAACCATTTTCTGTCTTTTCCTGTATTGTTAAATATTGAACATCTCAGAAGAGAGCATTCGGTTAACAGAGCTTGAATTAATATTATACATCGTAGTTAACTAGGAATAGAAATAGGAAAATTTCTCCTCCCTGTTGATTCCATAACTGGAGACAGGTCATGAAATAATACTCCTGTCAAAACTATGATGACTCATTTATGTTGACTTGATTGAGATACAAGGTGCCCAGATATTTGGTTAAACATTACATTACTTGTGTCAGAGTGTTTTTTGAATAATATTAACATTTAAACTGATAGTTGAAGTAAAACAGATTACCCCCCCACACACACACACACAACGTGGGGTGGCCTCATTTTACCTACTATAGGCCTGACTACAATAAAAGTTAAGGCAAAGGAGAATTCTCTTCTTGTGCTTCAAATTTTTCAAGCTAAGACATTGCTCTTTTCCTTGTTTGTCTAACCTTTTAAGTTAAACTGAACTGAAACTATACACTGCAACATGTCCAAAGTTTCCAGCTTTCCAATGGAAGATTCTAGGACTTAGCCTACATAATCATAATCATGTGAGCCAGTTCTTTATAGTCTCCTCTCCCCTCCTCTCCTTTCCTTCTATCTCCTCTCCTTTCCTTCTCTCTCCTCTCCTCTCCTCTCCCCTCCTCTACCCTCCCCTCCCCTCTCCTCTCCTCTCTCTCCCTTCCTCTCTTCACCCTCTCCTCTCTCTCTCTCTTTCTCCCTCTCTTTCTCTCTCTCTCTGTTGGTTTGTTTGGACCCAAAGATAGTATACTTCCTAGCTCGTACATATATACTATTTTGGTTTTCCCAGGGCAGACCAGGATTACAATTTCTATCTGAGAATTGAGATATGGAATAGAAATCAGAGACAGATGGCCAATTGTCTATATATGCCCAACATGATAGGCATCAAACAAAGAACTGACCTGATCAGAATGTAGGTCCCCAGGGTTTACTACAAACCACAACAAAAAATGTTTTATCAAAACAAATAATTCCATAACCTGTTAGAAACTGTATTAGAGTCCACTAATGTCCTGCCATCCTAGGTCTGAATTGACTCAAAACTTGGCAAAATCAAACTTTCATATAAAAGGCATCATCACTTTTGTCTTACTCTGCCTAGCACAACCAACTGAGTTTATGAACATGGAATTAATTTTGCTATTCAAATATCTCACATGTCTGGAGAAAGTCATCGCAGGACTTCTAGACCTTGAGATTTACATTGTCAAACTCCATAGGAAGTTATCAGTTTATTATTAAATAAGATGATCAAGTAAATGCTATAATTATTGCATAGTATTAAGATATGGCTATGTGTTATATGCCTATTAAGGATATACGGCTATCTCCCTGCACTATGGGAACATGTACTATTTCAGTCACCCGGAGAAGGGAACAAAGGGGAAATCAGGACCCCTGAACTTTAAGGGGATCACAGGAATTGAAAGCTTTGGAATGGGGCAATGAATAGGCTGATGCATGTATTTAGTAGAACATTGCTAGCACACAAATGAAATTGTGCCTAAATGCCTAAATGGAATTCCATTGTAGGATAGACTTTATAAAAAATTTGTTAACAATCATATGTGTGTGTGTGTGTGTGTGTGTGACTGGGCCTTCTCAACAATTAAGTAGTTGTTTGAATATATATATATATATATATATATATATATATTCCTATATTCCACTGGCCTATGGAACAATGAATCATTCACTCAGCTACTCAGGTTAATGCCTTGTTCTCTTAACCCTTAGTTGCTTATATAGAATAAAAAACAAGTTATAGGAGCAAGCTTCGTGGCTTAGCAGGTTTAGCCACACCCTGTGAAGCCAGCACCCCATATGTGTAGCAGTTCAATTCCCAACCATGTCATTTCCAATCCATCTCCTGCTAATGCACCTGGGAAAGCAGTGGAGGACTGCCCAAGTGGTTGGGACCCTGCACCCACATAAGAGGCATAGAAGAAGCTCCTGGCACCTGGCTTCAGTCTGGCTCAGCCACAGACATTGCAACCATTTGGGGAGCAAACCAGCAGATGGAAGATCTCTCTCCTTCTCTCTCTGTAACTCTGCCTTTCAAATAAATAAATAAGTGAACCTTAAATAAATTACAAAGGTCTGGAACAAAACCTGTAAGTGTGTCTAGTATCATAACTGAACATGTTTTAGTCAAATTTACCTTGTACAATTCAGATATTTTCCGATTTACCTCCAAAGGACCTCAGATGTTATTATTTTGCAGATACTTTGTAAAATGTATAGCTCAGTTGATTTATCATACTATACAGAGATGCACATATTTGTGCTGCTGCATTGAGAACTCATTTAAAAATCTTTTGCTCTTCAATTAGCAATGACAGAGACAAATAACAGTGGTAGTATTTAATAGCCATTTGAGAGTTGGCTGTGTGTGATACAAAGTGATGAAGAGATTCTTGTTAGTATAGACTAGAAAAAAAATCCATTGTTTCTGGGACTAAGTAAAAACTGACATTAAAAAGACAGGAAAAATTAAACTATGATGATAGAAACCAAAATATTGGTTACCTCTAGGGGAATACAGGCAGGGGAGAACATGAAGGAACTTTCTAGAGTAATGTAAATTTTCTACATATTGATTTATGTAGTGGTTTATATAAGGATATGCATGTGTAAAAAGTGATTTTGCTGTGCTGGTAATATTTGTGTACTTTATTATATTTAAATTATATCTCGATAAAATGTTTTTAGAATATAAAATACATATGGGGCAAAATTTCATGTTTTCTCTACTTAAAGAAATCACATGTACTACAATTTTGCTGTATAATCTCTAATATATATAAGAGAACTACATTTATCCAAATAAATGGTAATTTAAAAAACTATTTAAAGTGTTGTTTGGATCAAAAAATTTTAGCGAACTTACTAGCATACAGCATAGAATTACAAAGAGCTGGAATAAAAAGAAGCTGCAGAACATACTGGTGATTTTGCTAATGCCAAATCATGCCAAAAAGTCATAGTGTGCTAAAGTTTCAAATATATTTGCATTGGTAGAATATTGTCACTGTCTAGTGCATTGTTTTATTTTGATTTAGACTCAAGGCTTTAAGTTTATTTATATCCAAGTGTGTTTTAAATATAATATTGGGTTATTAAAAAAATATATGTACCTTTGATTAGCAGACTAATTTCTTTTTTAAAAAAGATTTATCTTATTTATTTGAAAGATTGTTACAGAGATAGATAGAGACAGAGAGAGAGAGGTCTTCTATCTGCTGGTTCACTCCCCAGATGGCCGCAATGGCAGGAGATGCGCCTATCCAAAGCCAGGAGCCAGGAGCTTCTTCCCAGTCTCCCATGTGGGTGCAGGGGCCCAAGGACTTGGGCCATCTTCTACTGCTATCCCAGGCCATAGCAGAGAGCTGGATTGGAAGAGGAGCAGCCGGGACTTGAACTGGCACCCATATGGGATGCTGGCGCTTCAGGTCAGGGTTTTAACCGGCTGTGCCAGAGCACTGGCCCTAGCAGACTTCCTTCTTGATATATAAGTTTGTGGGAGCACTTATAGTGAAACTGTTTATAAAAAAGGGATGTGTCCATGCCCACAAGGGAATTTTTATATAGCTCATATTAACATGACTGTCCTCAAGCAAAAATGAGCCAGAGGTTAAGAAATAGAGAATTTATGTAAGATAACTATAAATAGGATCAGTCTTGGCCTTTGATGGTAGCCATTTCTGATATTATATGAGACAGAATACAACTAGACATTGTAGGATTGGGTGAGGTAGAAACTGGAAAAATTGAGAGTGGAGATTTGTTACCTCGTGTTTATGCTTTTTGGATCCAACAATTGTTTTTTCCAGTTTTTCTCCTTTAACACATCTGAGACAGAGTGGACCTTTCCAAAAATATTAAAGGGTCAGATCGTCCAAACGGGTAACTGAGCAACCAATGTGATGATTGCAGTGATAATTGAAGTAAGAAATGTTTTCAGTAGTAAATTCAGTCTGAATTTTCCTGTTTGAGACACTCTAGCATTGACCCACCGCCTCTATAAATCTACTCCTCTCATTTATTCCCACTGAGGCTCCAGCATGCTTTTCCAATTACAAGGACAGAAGGCATATCTTGACTCTCCAAGTGTTCTAACTAACCAACTCTTTGTCCCTGTTGCTCATTCATAAGTTTTTAGAAGGGAAATATCATAGGATTTGTTTTTATCTTATACACCCATCTACTTATACTTCAATATCCACATGTTGAGCATATAAGAAGTTTTTAATCTTGCGTTTAGCTTTGGATAGCCACTGTGGATCATAAACCCCCACTATGTAAGCTGCACCTTCACCCTCCTCTTCCGCTCCCCCATCCAGATCCATTCATATAACAAGAGTTTGTAAGTGCTTTGAATACTTTTATTTATAATGTGTGCTGAATACATATATGTCTTAATCCCATTTCCCATATGCCCACCCCCCATTCCCTACTCTGTTATCCCTCCCTTCCCCAAACCAAAATCCACAAGCAAACACTAAATTAGGGTACAGAGAAATAGCAATATCGGGAAAGCATACTTAAAGTAACAAGTAAATAAGCAGCACATGCATGCCTGCTGGGACTCCAGAATGATGTCCATTTTCATGTTGTAACACAGTGAGACTCCTCACCTTCCCCTTTGTCAGAATGTCTCATTATAATTCTTCAGTATCTCCACAGGGAGGTTTGTTTCCTATGTCATTTAAATGCAGCATCTGAAGCTTTCACACAGAGAATTTGGCAATCTCATAGGCTTCTTTCCTGGGAGCTTTCAAGCCCAAGCAGCCTATGCTATCACTAAGCTTAACCAAGTAGGTAGTGTTTGATGTGCCTGCCTACACATGCCTAGTATATTTCCCGTCAATCCACAGAGCTGTAGAGCAAAGACAGAACAATGGTAGAAGCTGAAAAGTTGAAAGTCATTAAGGTATCATCAAGTTCAGTTCCAGTGTTTAGAATTGCAATTTTCAGAGACTATTTCCATTCACCAACATATCTGAAAATAAAATCCACTGTCCTATCTAGATTACCTGGCAGTATCTAGTTTTCCAATATGGCAAAGAATGCTGACAATAAACACTTGTTACAAAATACCTCAGGATCTTAATTTGGAAATGAGAAAGTCATCACAAACAGAATATTTCTATTGTCATTTTAAGGGAAGAGAGCTTGAACTAGATATATGGGCATCTTTTACCAGGAATTACCACAATAAACAACTTCATGTCCAGACTGGGTCCATCTTCTTTACTCCCTTGTGTGACCCAGAGGACAACAGATTTTCCTTCAGTGAGAATTTGTGTCATAGTCTAGAGATGATGACAACCTTCAGCAATGATAGAGTAGCAAGTAGATGATACAAATGTGTAATTATGTTTCCAGGTAGGCACTTGCTGATATTAAGGCATGTACCTCTCCTGGTGCAAAACTGCCTATTAAACCAGGTCATGGAGAAACAAACATATACGAGATTAGAAAACTCCTCACAAGATAGGCAAAATCATTTTAGCTCTCTGTTCTCATTTCTACTCCACATGTGTTAATGGGGGGACCAAGCTCACAAATCTCACTGTCTTTATGAATTTCCAGTGGCTTACCACCTTCATGTATAATCTTTTAAATAGGTATTTAACCTTCTGTTTTCTAGCATGGGCCAACAAGATCTTTTTTTTTTTTCTTTCATTAAGGGCCTCTTCAACATGTGTGTCTTTTGTGTCTGTGTATATGTGTATGTTCATCTGTATATACTTGTGTGAATTATCTGTGTGTGAATTTATTTATATTCATGTGTCCTTTCTGCCATTGCTGCAACTTACTTAGATCAAATATACATTTCATAAGTGATGTCCTTTGGATAAGAAGGTGACACTACTAATGTATCATTAGGAGGGAGTGCACTTCGTTTCCTCAGAAGTGAAAAATGTGTTTTGCAGGGCTATTTATTTATACAACAGTTTTTCTGGATCTTCCAGGTGGCTGATAACCCATGATCAGGAAAATGCTGGCTAGGGTGAGTGGTGCAGTCTGTGTAAACAGACATACATGGGGTTTTGAAACCACATGACCATAGTTCTTTAGCACCGTGCTCGAACCCACAGGGCTAAATGGCCGCACATGGGTTAGAGCCTAGGACCTAGAGCTCATTAGCACCATGTTCCAACCAAATGAGCCCCCCAGCCAGAGGTTACTTACAATCATAGCACCCTCAGACTTGGCTGGGTGCTGAGTTCAGATTAGTTGCTGTTGACAAAAATAACTACTAAACAAAACCCCGCTTCAAACTCAGACTATCCAGAGGCCTAGTTCTTTAAACACTGCATACATCACCAAAGCTCACGGAAAAACGAAGTTCTGTGAGTGTGGAGTTCACAGCCAAGGCAGCAACAGACATCAAAGCATGGAACATTCCATATTCCCAACCTTACTGAAAGTAGAAAAAGTCTGATTCTTTGTAGAGAGTAAGGATGAGAACAGCGAGGGGATTTCCTGGGAATGAAAGAACATTAGGTGAAAATACAATAGCACAATAATCATTTAAATTACAATGATAGCCCTTTCATCCAAATTTCTCCTAGGTCTAAAAAGGAGAAGGAGGATATCAGAGCAAGAGATGATCCTTCCAAGAAGCACTGGGTTCCCAGGGGCAATTCCACTCTGCCCTCTCCTTGTGGGGTAGCAGGGTCCTAGACAGTCAGCCGATGTCCTGGGTTGTATCCATCTGCCAAAAGGAGAAAGCGAAGAATATCTCAATGTCCTTAGTTCAGAGAATGAGAAAGATTTACAGAAGGAGGGGGGAAAAGTACCAGCAGAGCTCACCACTCACAAAGACTACTTAATCTGAAAAACAGCCGAAGCCACAGGGGGCGATAAACAAATGTGCAGGTTATAAAGTTGACAACAACAAGTGTAGTCATGTAGTCAGCCTAGGACTTCTCCAAACATCTAGTCACGTATTAAAGTGACAAAAGTTCAATTTTTGTTGAAAGGAATTGAATGTTGAAAATAACAAGATAGGAGGTAACGGATTTATTTATGAAAGTGAAATGTTAAGGAGTGTTCAAAGTACAAATGAGCTCTTTCCCAGCAATTTCTCTTTGATCTAAAACAGGGATGCAACACTATACCAAGTATGGAAATCTATCAGAGATACTTGAGGTTCTAGCTCCAACAATCCAAACCTGTCCCATCAGGGTGGTATAAGACTATCTAGACTCTACTTTAACATCACACTTGACTCATGTACACTTATGCTGTCTGGTTTTCCATTTCTGGAGAAAGGAAAAGTATAATGTGCTCACTATTGTTTTAACTGTAACCATATCTTTAACCTTGAGGATTTCAACTCAGCAGGAGAGATGAGGAGGAAGTAATAGCTCATCATTCTACTCTCAGTGCATTGGCTCCAGCTCCCTCACGTGGCTGTTCCATGAACTGTTGGACAGAGGTGTCATATGAAGCAGTTATACCAAGGAGACAGGATCATTGGTAACTGCCTTGAAGACTGCCTGCCAAATATGGTTAGTTTCAATGCTTTAAAAAAACTTGTTTGTAATACAGTTTATTAAAACAGAAGACTTGTAAAAATATGAGGATACTGTGTAACACACTTGGAGGAATGGTGCTGCAAAAGGGAGAGATTCGGCAGTAATGAGGAAGAGGGCAGAGGAGGGAAGAAGGGCAAGAAGAGGAGAAAAGATAAAAGAAGAGAACTAGAAAGGGGGGACTAGACTGGAGAGGAAAGGAAAGGTTAGGCAGGTAAGAACAGGGAGGAAGAAGGGAACAAAGAGGAGTAGGAGATAGAGGATGAGAAGACAAGAGAAGAGGAGGAATACGAGGAGAAAAGGAAATCCCACTCTCATTCTGGCATCATTTTGACATGCAAAATAGACAATATTCTTCAAAGGGCCGATAACATTGTCTCCAGGAAAGACCATGGAAGCAGAAGAACCTGCATTCTTTCTCTTCATCTCTCCAGCTGAATTGAAATTCTCATAGGCTAAAGCGATTGGATCAATTAAATCAAGAGTGGGTGCATTATACTTTTTCTTTTTCCAGAAAAGGAACGGCAAAACTATACAGGAAAAAATTGTAGAGACAGGTCTGCTGTTAAATGTAGAATCAAGAATCATGGAGAATTTTTTGGATTTTATGGTGCTAACTTGGGTACTTTCATTTTCATTGCATTCAAAGGGAAGCTAACAACAGATTATTGTATAGCAACCTGTAGAAATAACACAGGTGACATGGGGTGAACCGTTTAACTGCTTTGTCTTTTCCTCTGAATCTGTAAGATTTCTCATTCTCACTTTGCCACAGGAGATAAGCTATGACTAACAACTTCCACTTACAAGAGGCTTTGAGTTCCCAGAGCACTAAATAAATTTTCAGGAACTATGTCTTTCTCTCCTGGTATTTCCCTCTGAATATGATAAGGAGATTGGCCTCTTATCCGTCTAAATAAAACACAAGTAAGAATCTCTAGGGGTTCTTGCAGCTCCTGAGACAACCTCTGGGATATCAGAGGACAAGTGCCATGGCCAGGTGGCACACAAAAATCAAGAAGGTGACCAGGATCAGAATTATAATTCAGGAGACCCCATACCAGAGTAGGGCTTTCCTTTGAGTGAACATCAGAAAATCTCTGATGACCCTGGAGATCTAATATCTTCAGTGTAATCACTTTTGAAAGAGAGTAAAAAATAGGAAAGTGAAACAGGAAAAATGACAGGGAGAAGGAAATTAAAGAGTGAGCACGTATGGTGGTTCAAATGACCCCTGTCCCTCAAATACAGGCCCCTCCCCCCACTATGAAAAAAGTGAATGAATCATAATTATTTTGGTCCCACCCTATCTCAAAAATTTTGAGGATGGATAACCTATCGCGGTCTGGGCAGCTTAAACTCTAGGCACTCGTGGATAGAGAAAGGAGATTTCCACCCCTGGGGAGGGAGGGGGACTGGGTAGCTCATCAAAATCTTTGAATGTCGGGAATTTGGGAACTCCTGGATTGGGATCCACCCAGGCAGAGCGGTGAGTGGGTGAGACAGAGCTCAGCCTGCGGTGCTCCCCCCTCAGGCGACTGATTCCATCTATCAGCATCTTCTGGATTTCCATGATGACCTTCTGAACTTCAATCCGGAAGCTATCACTGAGCCAGCAATAGATGTAGGGATTGTAGCAGGAGCTGCTAACTGCCAGCCAATGGAGGAAGAAGTAGAGACTATTGTGGCTTGAAATGGATTCACTGGATAGCAGCACCAAGTAGAGATTGAGGGGGAGCCAGCTGATTGTGTAGACAAGCACCACTATCATCAGCATCTTTAGGGTCTGCTTCTTCTTCCCACGCTGGCAGATGTAGGTGTGGATGTTGATATCATCAACAGCATTATGGATCCACAGCTTCTTGGCCACATGACCATACACCACCACCAGCACCATCAATGGCAGGATGAAGAAAAGCAAAAAGGTGCTCAGATCAAGGTATTTCCACGTGGATTTTGAAGTATATGGGAAACTAGGAAGGCAGGCAGTTTCTTCAGTTATGTTTCTAGGTTATAAAATAAACAGAGAAGGAGAAATATCATTTTTACTTGTCGTTTCCTGCAGGATCTCAGCCAGCTACTATATTGCAGTTTGTCTTTGAGGGAAAGATACATTTTAAGCCTAAGACTTTGAATTATAAAAATTGGGAAGCTCTAGGGTTCACCTAATACAGACTTTTCATGTGACAAGTAAGGAAACCACAGCCCCCAAACAGGAAAGAATATTTCTAGTAACCTGTTGCCATGAGAGCACTGGAGAATTCATGAACACTTAAAATTTAGAGAGGTTTATTTTTGTGCCCACATTTTGAAATATACTATCCCAGCCCCTGCTTCACAATGTATTCTGTGTGGCTTGCAAAATCGCAGGTTTCTTTAGTGAAAACACTAGCCATCCTGTGTTCTGCTTACCCAATCTCCACTTGGTAAAGCTTCTGGTAAATGGCATGTGGCAAAGCAGCACAGGTGCTCACAATCCAGATGAGAATAATGCACACATTGCCTTGCATTGGAGTAATTCGGGCCTTCAGAGGATATAACATCACCTGTAAGAAAAAGGACCCCCGCTCAGTTCAACAACTTAAATTAGAATTACTTATTAACCATTTATCAACTAACATTTTGGTGTAAGGACTTGATAGATGAGTGAATCATATACTTTGACTACTAATTTAGTTGATGGATGGCTAACATTTTGCTTTATGAAGAGCAGCATTAGCCAACACCAAAGGAAGCATTTCAAGGGGAAGTCAGCAATCCAAGTTAACTGACCTTAAAGCTTCTGTCTCTGAGTAGAAAATTCTGTGAGGAAGGGTGGAAGTCTGAAAGCATGATTTATTTCATCTTTATTATATAGGGACAGGTAAGCAGTCCACACAACTTCACCCTTCCCCCACCCTGGCCCCTTCACACCCACTTGCCTTTTCACTGCATCCCTTCCTGTCTTAATCCCTCCATGACCACTCCTTCCTCTCTTCCTCCCACTTTCCATACCCCTTCCCATCTCCTCTCATCTCCTATCACATAAATCCCTCCCATCTGGCTCCAGCCACAATCCTTTTATGCTCCTTTTACATCCTTCTCACCTCACTGATTTCCTGGCTCCCTCCCAACTGATCAACTATGTAACTCCTCCCCATTTCTCATCTCCTGCCTACTTCTCCTCTTTTGGATCACTTCCAGCTGCCCTCCCAACTCTTTTCTCCTAACATCTCTTCATCGCCACCCCCCCCCCGCCCACTTCAGGACTTCAGCCCTCACTCACAGACCTTACCCCCACCTCCCAGTCAATCCACCACCAGCCTGGAAGCCACACCCACTTCTGACTCATGTCTTCCCTCTTTTTTCTCTCAGCTGGTCCTGCAATGCAGTAAATTTGGACCCTTGTATCATTTGCTCATTGCTACCCTTCAGTTTTGTTAAATACAATTTGATTTGGTAAAGGTCTGTGTTTCACCATCTTGCAACCTCCTAAAGTACACAAATGCATTCACATACATTGTCTCAAGAAACTCAAAAGAACTTTTATAGATTATGTGTGATCTTTGCTGTCTCCATCTATCTAGAAGAAGAATCTACCCTTTACATGATCTGAAGAGCCCTAGAAGACATACCCGATGCCGGTCCAGGGAAATAGCAGCCATGGTCATCACAGTTACATAGGCACAAGAATACTGGGCAAAGCGACTGAGGTGACATGTCATCTTCCCAAACACCAAGGAATTACATAGGTAGCGCACCTGTGAGAAAGAGGGCATGATGAGGCACAGGGACTCAGCCCCAGGTCCTCTCCCCTTACAGTCCTCCAAAACACAATGAACAGACTCTTTGCTTCACCAAACTCCTGGCATTGCTGTGTCACCAAGCAAAGAAACATTGCCACACTGCAGCTTTCACACTCTCCTTATCTTCTCCCACACAGATAATCCAGCTTGAAGACCTGAACAACACACCCCCAAAGCTATTTGCCACCTTTGAGACCAAGCACTGTGTATGAAAGATGGGGAAACTGAGGCTGTATCAATGTGACAAAGCTTAAACTCACATAGCAGCCCAAAGCTCACCTGCAACAGGTCCTGGCTGCCTCCCTGGGCAACCTGTCTCTCTCTGTCTCTGCCAAAGCAGGAAATTAGTTCAGCAATGCAACCACAATCATTCCTGCGATCGTTTGTCTTTTTTCTTCTGATTTTCAAATCCTTCGCAAACTCTCACAGCCATTCCGTCTGTATGCAAACATTCTCCATATCAGCCCAACAGGTTCCAACACTCCCTCCCACCAAACAACGCTCTCACGAGTGCAGAGTTATACCTTAGTTCCTGCCCTGCATCCCAGGCCGCCCTGCCAACACCCGGCTTACCATGGTGAAAGGGGAGCTGAGAAGAGCCAGCATCATGTTGGTCACAGAGATGTTGACGACGAAGAGGCCGGTAGCGGTGTGCACCCTCTTGTATTTCATAATGACATGATTTAAGACCCAGTTGCCTAGGATGGCAGCAAAGACCACTATGGTGTACCCTATCACTAGCCAGAACTGCACCTGCTCATCTTGGGACACCATCTCCGAAGATATGGGACCTGACACGTCGGCCAGGTCTCCCGTGTTTGCCATGCTGTCTGGCAGTTTATTAATGGGAAGCACGCCTTCGCGGCCAGCTTGGCCAACGGCAGATGCGGCTTTGGACAAGGCCTGCAGCACCTGGGAAGTGGTGGAGGTGATCAGGTCATCAAAACCGCTGGGCACACTCAGAGCTTCGGGGGTCAGCTCGTCCCCATAGCTCATGGTGCCTGGGTTCAGGAAAGCCCCGTGGGGCGGTTCTGTGGTCGGGGCGTCCAGCTTGACGCCTTTATAGGACCGCGAGGTCCTTAAACTACTGGGTCTGAGAGCGCCAGGGGGAGGGCGTCCTCCACTGAGCTCTGGGAGGGCTGCGCTCTGCACGCAGGAGCTCTGTGAGCAGAGGGAGTTCTCCAAAGTGTGTGAGGCCAGGAGGGGAAGGAGCGCCGGGATGGTTCCCTTCCTGACTCAGAGTGGGCAAGTGCGCAGAGCTGAACCAGGCAGACCAGCGCAGGGCGGGCGACCGCTGCTGGTTCCAGATGGTCTGCCGCCTGGCTATGGCGCAGGCAGCTCCTGTTCCGAACTGGGGATAGCGTCCGGCGTTGCCCCAGCACCGCTCCTCCTCGGCCAGTCCGAGATCGTTCCGACTCACTGTCTGTTGCCTTCAATCTGTCCGGAAGTCTGTCTGTCCGATGCTGGCGGGCGCTGTGGGCTGAGCGGAGGCAGCCACTGGCACTAGCGCTCCAAGCCAGTGCCCGCCGCGCCTTCTGCAGCCGCGCTTTATAGAAAGTCCAGGGGCCCGCGCGGGAGCCAATAGAGAGCTGCGGCTGTACCTCCGCCCAGTCTGTCCGGGCTGGGGCGCTGGAGGGGTTGGCAAAGTCTTCACCGCTGCTGTTTCAGACCCCTCCTTTCCGTGCTTCTCTTTGGCTCTCCCTCCTCGTCTATCCTGCAGCAGCTGGAAGCCCGGAGTTTATTCCACCACCCTCCACAATCTGCTTTCTTCTCGTCTCCTTTCCCTAGTCTCCACTTTTCTGCACCAGCGCCCAAAGCACTGATTGGGAGCTGTGGCGCAGAGAACTGAAAGGGGGCTGCCGAGACTGCAGTGGCAACTGGACAGAGACAGACCCACGGTCTGACTGCCAAACTGGATATCTCTCTTGGTACCAGCAACCCAGGCAGCCGTCTGGGGAGAGCAGTCTCCAGGAAAGGCCTGCACAAGTTGGGGTTTTGCAGGGAGAAAGAGGCAAGGGGCAGCCGAGGTGGTAAGGGACACTAGAGTCTCTGGGAGCACAAGGAAGAGTCGCCTGGAAGGGGGTGAGCTCAGCACGATGCACTGCTTTCTTCAGCATCAACCTTGCACGAAGTGCCCCAGAGTTCTCTTCTCAGCCTCGGGAGACGCTGCCGTCTCTTCCAATGCCCAGGAAGTGTCGCTTTGGGAGCTGGACTATGGCAGGTTAGTCAGCAGGCTGACGCCGAGTCCCCACAGGTCGCTGACAATTTGGGAAGCATCTGCAAGTGGATACTGCCAGAGTTGGGGATGGAGCTCAGAGAGAAGGGGATGGAGCTTAATCTTTGGGGTGACTGTGGGAAAGAGGCGAGGGCTGCTGGTCACAAGACTGCATTTCTGTTGGGAATATTAAGCTACTGCTTAGAGAAAGAGGCCGGAGATATTTGAGCCACAACTAGAGCAACTGTGCTGTCTTCCCAGAGGTCCTGGGACAGGGAACACACAACAGTGCCCTGAGCCTTTCAGAGAAGATCCTGTCCTTTCCTTATCATCTCCCACCCCTCCCCCACTATTTTACAGATACAGAAACTGAGCTTTGGGTGGGAATGAATTTAAGGAAAATCACACACACACACACACACAGAGAGAGATTAGCCTAAGTACCAAAACTAGAAATGAGTTTGAGGAGAATAACTGTTTAGAGTGTTTTGTTTTGCAGCAAGCTGTCTATACAGAGTTTGTTTCCACCACACACTCGTGATTTCTTAGCCATCCTCTACTGCCCATGGTCTGAGAGGATGCCAACAGCTGCATTCCTCTTCTCCCTGAGGATCCAGAAGGGGAGACATCTACTGTCAATAATGTCAATAACTACTTATTAAAGCATAGCCAGGCATTCATTATTGCCATTGTCATCATCATCGTGACTTTGAATATCACCCAGTGGCCATGAAGGAGACAAGCCAATGGGTGTAAGCATGTGTGTGTGTGTGTGTGTGTATGCACCCACATGTGCATGCACGCATGAAGTAGCCACATCTTGCTGTTCATAAATTAAGGAACTAAGGCAAGGTTAAGGCAGATATATGAAGGTCTTGCAACCTTTCTGGAATGCCTCAGATGTGGGGAAAGGGTGGCTGACAGATTAATACAAAATGGCTAATCAGAAAATCTGTCTAAAACTTGATTTTCTTTTCTGAATGAGAGTTAAACCTTCTGAATGAAGTTCTAGGCTTGGAGGAGTTACATGGTTACCAGATAATCTCTTTGGGGAAAAAATAAAGAAAAAAAGAGGAAAGAAGCAAGAGGAGACAAAGCTGTCTCTCTTAGTAGTCCACAAAGGTAAAACACAAAAAGAAACACATTTGAGGGAGTTTATAAATGCTGACTCTACCTCATATACCCACCCTAGAACAGGCACTGAATTAGGAGCTGGGGATCATTGATCTACAGTGGGGGTACCTCTGCAGCAATTTCCACTGCCAGGATGTATCAACGGAAAATTCATAGGTCACCTTTCCTGTGCCTTAACCTGAGCTGGCTTCCCAAGGGACCAATTGGTTTAAGATTTGGTGAGGAGTGAAGGGTGTGTTGACAGATAATTGAAGATAAGACTTTTCTAAAATGGAAATGGAGAAGTACAAAGGAGCAGTGACAAGGGGCAAATGTGGGAGGACCAGACAGATAGAGAAACACCACAGTTTCTAAGCCTGTTAACTATGGTCCTCACCCTCTGGCCTCTCTGAGGCAGAATTCCTACTTCTATCAAAAAGGATTTAGAAATACTTCTCTCCTAGAGGGGAAGTGAGGGCTTCATGTAACAGTGTTGCCAGATTGGATTCAGCAGAGAGATAAATCATACACATTGTATCATACAAGTAACCCCAAAGCTTTGAAACCACTGCCATCTCACTCTTCCATCATCTCAGATGCTGGTACATATATTAGCTTCTTGATCAACTGATCATTAGCTACCTGAGACCTTATAAGATATCTTTATGCAGTCAAGATATAAAGGAAGTTCCAGTACCAGTGAATCCATCATATCCCCAGTACATCAATGAGAAAGAAGGCCAGGAATTGGAAGGCAAAGAACTCAACAGTCTCTGTTCTTGAGGTGCTTATGATTGTACTAAGAAAAAGAACCCACACAAGGAAATGCTTAATTACAGGCAGCTATAAGATGTGCAGACAGTCAGTGCTATAGAGGCAAGCAGTACAGGCTGTAGTAGAGGAGCTTTTGCAGAGGAGCTAGAATTTGAGCTGGGGGTTGGTGAACCAAAGGATAGAGATGGGCAGAGTGGATAGAGGGTGAAACTTCAGGCTCCATTTCAGGAACAAAGACATAAGGAGGGGAAATGCTCCTGGCTTGCTCAAGAAATAGAAGAGATGGTTTTGAAAGGAGAGTTTAGCATCTGTTGGTGTGGTGAATTTCTCTAGTACTGCAGGCTTTTCTGAGTATTTCCATGGAGATGATGTAGTTGAGAGTTGAGGGGAATGGTTACATTGGATTGTCGGTTCCTTCACAATGTAGAAGTCGGAATAAGTATGTTAGCTCACATGATCTTTTCAAGTAGTCTGTCCACCCAGCTCCTGAAAAAACTTCCCCTCACACCTCTCCCCTCCCCTTCTTTCTTCCTTCTCCATTCTTCCTCCTAGAATCAGACACTTGATGCTGGAAAAGAAGAATTCAACAATTCTCAGGTGAGTTCAACATTGTCTCCAGGACTTGAGACTGAGATACAGTAACCAAACCAAATTGCTGTTCAAATTGTTTTGAGGAAGAGAGTCCACCCTGCCACATGACCCCCATGCCATCTTTGAATCGTTTTGTCCATTTAGAAACATCCATAACAACTACAGCCTAGATACATATCCTTCATGTCTAAAATCCGTTCTAATCCTACAAACACAAAAAAGTCTCATTTCATGCAAAATTGTTTCCAATTCTCATGATCATTCCCCTCTGGAGGTCTCAATCTTGGTCTTACCAGCCATTTACTTTCTGCCCAGCTACATTTTCACATTGAGTTTCCTCTTTCTAAAATAACCACCACTTCCCTCAACTATCTTCTAAGCTATACTCATAGACATAATCAGCTAATCAAACAAAACCCACACATGCAACAGGCATAAAGTCCTTACATCTTTCATTGGACTTCATACCACAGCTCCTACCTTGGGAGGGCCTGCTGGGCTGACTTCGGTCTCAGTAGACTTGTGGATGGCCCAGTTCCTACTTTAATCCTGGGAAAGAAAATGTCATACCTGCTACAGTCCTCCTTAGCATTCAGTGAATTCTGGGTGATATTTTCCTTCCAAACTTAAGGCCCAGGGAAGCCAAGAAGAGCTACACATCTCCCTATGGGTACCAACATCCACTTGATCCCACACATTGCTCCTTAGCACGTTTTCCTGATTTTGATATGACTTTGAATTCACGTTCTTATTTTTTTTTTCAGTTATACTGTTGGCGCTGAATTATATTCAAGCCTGGTGCTTAAAATTCTTAATTTGTGTCTAAGTTCCTGTTACCTATAGAAAGAGTTGCTAGTGATAGTCAGCCCGTGCTTTCCCTGAGATTGCCAAAATTGGGTTGACCACCAGATTGATCCCTCTGTTACAGAGAGACTTTATGGGTTTCTGACAAAAACAAAATGCCATTTGGATACTGTGCCATGCTCATGAACCTGTAGTACCAGAGTCATCAACCTGTACCAGAGATAGTACCCTCAGCTGCATGTTCTCCCGTGATATAAGGACAGAATCTGATTTTATTCCTCTACTTTCTGTGGCCATAAGCAATCCATGAGGCCGCACACCCAATTTCAAAATGCTCTAAGTTCAAAGACTGCCTATGCAATACACCCTATTATCATAGCTTCCTGACTGAAAGCAATAGCTAAGTGTGTCTCTGGTTAGGGTGTCATAGAACTGTGCAAGTTGTAGTCAACGTGGCTGTGGACCATGCAGCTCTAGATGGTTATCATAGCAGGATCACATGAAATAATGTGCTATGACTGGCTGGGAAATGCCATCTAGTTCCAGAGGAGGAATAGCAATCCCACTGCCAGGAAGATCCCATGGTAACATTTCAATGAGAACAGTGATTACCTTACCTAGGGGTGGCAAAGCTCTTTGAGAAAAGTAAAGGTGAATTCTTTATAAATAATGAGCTCCATGACTGTCATTTATGTCATCTCTTCACAGAGTAAAGGCATCCATTTCCAAGAGGTAGCCCAGTCTTGGTTTGAACACTTCCAGAGAGAGGAGTTGGCACCCCAAGCTTACTTGTTCTACTACCAAGTAGAGGTGGTCCAACTTTCCACTAGGCCAAAACTTGTCCAAACCCCACTTTATCTCTTGGAGGCCGCACATGATTGGTATAATCACTCTTCCACATGCCAAGCCTTCAGATACTTAAAACTATGTTCATGTGTCCCTGGAGTCTCATCCTGTCAAAGCTTTGAGGTGCATGGAAACCCCCTTTCTAAAATTTATTTTATTTATTTGAAAAGCATAGTTACTGAGAGGGAGAGACAAAGAGGCCTTCCTTTTGCTGGCTCACCCCCCCAAATGGCTGCAATAATTGGGGCTGGGCCAAGCTGAAGCCAAAAAACAGGAGCTTCATCTGGGTCTTCCATGTGGGTGACAGAGGCCCAAGCACTTCAGCCATCTTCTGCTGCTTTCCCAGGTGCATTAACAGGGAGCTGGATTGGAAGTGGAACAGCCAAGAGTTGAACCGGCATCCATATGGGATGTTGGTGTCACAGGTTGCTTTACCCACTATGCCACAATGCCCGCCCCAGATGCAGTCTCTTAATGAGAAAATGAAAGAGAGGGAGAGATACAGGGAGGGAGGGAAGGAGACTGTGTGTGTGTGAAAGAGAGAGAGAGGGAGAAAGGGGAGGGGGAACATCCCCCTGAGAACTCCAAGAGGAAGTAATGGAGTAGGTAGAAGGCAAGACGACCATCACCAGAGTGTCTACTTGGAAAAGACTTTTTTTGTGTGTATTTTTCTGGGCTGCCTTTTCCTTAGGACATACTTTATTGCGATGAAGGCAGAAAAAAAAAAACAGGAAGGGGAAAGAGTAAAGATAATTGATCTTGGAGGAGGTGTTCAGAGCCGGCCAGGTCTTTTGTTTACTCATTCCTACATACATCAGGTGGGTACAATGTTAGGGAGGGCCAGGGAAAGGCCACTGTCTGTAATTCTCTGATTAGATTCCAGTAGCATACTCAAGGTCTTTAAACCCAGTCCAGAGGTTTTGTACAGCCTTTAGAGAGTCTATAAAACTGAAATTGTGAGTGTGTGCTTATGTGTGTGTCTATGGGAATGTATTTATCCGAGGAAAGGGTTAAGAGCTTTCGAAATGAGCACTGCAAGCATTCTTACCAAAGTTAAGGAACTCATGAACTCTACTCTAATCCAATTTTCTCACCCTCAGGTATCTCTATTCACAGCTCGAATGGCCTCTCCTTTCATAGTTCCAGTGATGAGGAGCTCCTTAACCGTGGAGCCATCGCAATCTCTGCTAGGATAACTCTGTATGTTAGCAAATGCAGCCTCCTAAGAAAATGAGGTCTACCTTTCTCCAACTTCAGATCATGGTCACAATTGTTCTCCAGAGTTCACTACAATCAGCACGATTTATTTTCCACATCACATTCTTTCAACTATTTGAAGAGTACAAATTGATTCCCACCTAAGTCCCTGGCCCCTTCTTCTAGGTTAATCCTGGCCACTTTCTCAAGCAGCTGTGGTCACAGCACAATGATAGAATCCTGAGAAAGTCTGAGCAACAGGTAAGCGGGCATTTCTCCGAGACTAGTCATCCAACCTCCTCAGTCTGCAGAGCAGGGAACTGAGGTTCGAAGAGGGCTGCTGACTGGAGCTAGTGAGCTCAGGCTTCTGCTGTTCTCCTGAACTGCTCTTTTCCCCACAGCTCCCCACCTCCATTAAATTAGACTTCAGGAAATGATCATTTAACATGTTAGTATTCTTCAAGGTAATTATTCTTGTGCCCCTACAGGATTTCAATCACAAAGTCCAAAGGCAATTGAGCTGACAGAGAACAAGGAGTTCTAAGCCCACCTTCTCATGCATGGAGACACTAAGATCAAGACAGGGAAAAGCTGTAGCCAAAAGAGATGAGTCAGCCCTAGAATCCAGGTCTCCTAACTGCTATTTTCTCTTTCTTCAGCTTCCCCATTTTTCCATGTCTGTGAATATGGGCTCTATTTCATCGTTATACCTTAGCTCTCTCTCTCTCTGGAAAGACAAAAGAATATGCTAGTAGGCATTATGTTGTCTTCCTTTGCACAGAATAGGCCTTTAATAAACATAAGCTGAATGAATACATCAAATGAATACTTGTTTTATCTTGGAATCTCCAAGCTGGAACGTTCCTAAGAGAAATCTAATCAATCCATTCATTTCTTTCATTTCTTTGGGTTCAGAGAACTGTGTCTTCCAAATTACACTTTTTTTATAATTGAGAGTTATGAACAGGGATCTCTGAATTCTGTTTTCCCTTAACTTGCAATGTTATCTAGGCTGGGCATTTAGTTATTTCTGGGACTCAGTTTCCCTATCTGTAAAACTGGGAGATTTGCTTCTATGTCCAAAGGGCCCTTTCAGCTCAAATGTGTTATGATAGGCATCATGGTCATTATACACAACAATAAAGCTCTTTTTGACTTTTGTATTTCAAACTGCAGCCATGGAGTAGAATTAACCAATGATGTGGCAGATTATCATCATTACTTTTATCCTCCGTAAATGCACCTGAACTTGAGAGGAGAATGTCTTTTACAGGTATGTTGTACCTGATGACAATACAATAGTAACTGAAATAATGATAATAGTAATTAGAATTAGCTTCCCCCATCTTCTCTCTAATTTATCCCTGGAAATAAGCCACTTTTGTAAGGAGTACATAGAAAGGTAGAAATATAAGAAAATTGGGTGAGGTTCAGGAACTTTGCAAATATGTTACCTCCACTTTCTCCTTAACAGTGAAAAGTCCATCAGTTGCCAAACTTCTCACTACACATGTATCCAGATGTGACAGAAACTATTCAAGTAATGTGTGTAAAACAATGAGTAAGACAAGGTTTCTGTGCTCGTGGAACTCACATCTCAATGAAAGAAGTCTGAAAACAGGTAAGCGAGCAGATAAGCAAGATAACTCATCACAGCAAATGTAATGAAAAAAACCATAATAAAGTCATAGGAAGAATCTTGTGTGTACGTGGCTCATGCATTGCATGAACTAGTCCATCATGGGAAGGTGATATTTTGACTGAGACCTAAATGATGAGGAGGAAACAATCTACCAAAAACTTTGGAGTAGAGAAGCTGGCATTGTAGGTTAAACTGCCACTTGTGACATCAGCATCCAATATTGGAGTGCCAATTTGTGTCCTGGCTACTCTACTTCCAAACTAGCTCCCTGTTAATATGCCTGGAAAAGCACAGGAAGATAGTTTAAGTGCTTGGGCCCCTGCCACCCATGTGGGAGACTTGGATGGAATTCTGTGCTCCTGGTTTCAGCCTGGTCCAGACCTGGCTGTTGCAGTCATTTGGAGAGTGAACCAGTGGAAGCAAGATCTGTGTATCTCCCCTTCCCTCTCTGTCACTCTGCCTTTTAGATAAACAAATACATATTTTTAAAAACGTGGATTTGGGTAGAAGCACCCTAGGCAGAAGGAACAGAAAATGCAAAGACCCTGAGGTGTGAACAAGCTTGGGGCAATTAAGAAACAGGAAGAGGGTCTGGGCATTGTTGCACATTGGATTAAGCTGCCATTTGTGATACCTGCACCCCTTAGCATAGTGCTGGGATCAAGTCCTACTGCCATTTCCTATCCAGCTTTCCACTAATGCTCCTAGGAGACAGCAGATGATGGCTCAAGTACTTGGATTCCTGCCACCCACATGAGTAACCTGGATGGAGTTCCTGGCTCTTGGCTTCAGCCTGGCAGTTGTGACCATTTCGGGGGGGGTGGTGTGAATAAATAAGCAGATGGGAGATTCTCTCTCTCTCACTCCCTCCTCAATGCCACTCTTTCAAATAAATAAAAATAAATGTAAAAACGTTAAGGAATAAACAGAAAGAATGCAGCGTAGGAGCAGAAGATACAAAGACAAAGTAATTTCAGAGACTTCTTATCTTTAAAGAGCAAAAGGTATCATCATAATAGATGTTTACCAGTGCAGAGTGTCTTATAGTCCTTCAAGTACTTTATCAATCATCATTTCACCTGATGATAACAGTACTTTACAGCCATGTAAAGTTAGCTTCATTTTACTTACAAGACAAATTGAGACAGAGAAAACATAAACTGACATGAACTTGTTCAAACAGTCAGGATTTACCAAAACACAGCTTTTGTTTAGCTTTCTGCTCTCTCTCTCTCTCTCTCTCTCTCTTTTTTACTATATTCTGCTGTACCTCGCTTCTCCCCAGCCAACTGTAATGTTGCAACATTTTTCTCCCTAAGCCTGAACAACTGACAGGCAGACAGGTCTGGGAGGTTGAAAAGATCAGCAAATCATGAATCACAGCCACATATTTGTGCATTGGCTGTGCAGGTTTATTGTGTATGCTATTGGGGTTCAACCTCTGTTGGAATCAGTGGTCCTTAACACTGCAGGTAAGACATTGGCCACCAAGACAAGTGAAGGAAATTGGGTTGAAAAACTGTGGTTATGGATTCAGGCAGCATCCAGAGATGCTGTCCAGAGAAGGCAGTGTGCTTGGCAGAGATCATTTCCCATTGAAAGCATATTATTTCAAATAACTTTAAAGACATAATTCATATTCCTCTCACAAGAGATCACCAAACAGCCATCTGCCCATCATCTTTTTTCAGCTGATGAATGGAGATTTAAGCAAGTTATTATTGTTTTGTATTTCTGCATTTTTAAAAGGCAATGTTTACCAAATTTATTCAGATTGGGAACACTCTCCCTCCCTCTTCCACACTGCTGATCTTGACGTCTTTTTTTTTTTTTTAATGAAAAGAACATTAGTCTTTGCTGCCAGGAAATCAGGGGTTTTGATTCCCTCTCAGTTTCTTTCTCCCTGCATAAACTCAGACAAGTCACCAAACATTTCAGAGTCTTGATTTCCTGAGCAGTAAAATTAGCATAATAATCTCTGCCCTGTTACTTTCAAAGGATGGCTGTGAGGCTCATGTGTTTATATGCAAGGGAACACTATATGTAAAGTATTGTTTTCATTGTGTATTTATACCATCACTTGACAAATCTCTAATTCTTGTACCACTCTCTGTCAGACTTATCTGTTAGACATTATCATGGCTTATCTCCCTGCCATGAGTATTTCAACTTTTGAACTCAGAAAATATTTTCCAATTATTTTGCAACCACTCTGGAAAGGAGGTAAGAGATGCTGATCATGGAGATGACTTTGTCCTGAACTGAAGAGTAGGATTAACTCAAGCTCTTGTACCTGGGCTCCACAAAGAAGAGAATAAAATAAGGATGACTGACATGGGAAGACAAATAGATAAATATTTTAAAATGATTCCTTCTTTCATCACTTTATCTCAGGGCACCAGCATTTTGGATAACCACTAGCCCCTTGAAACTCAAAGTCGTATCCCAGGGCCAGTGGCATGGTAATACCCAGAAGTTCATCAGAAATGCAGTCTCAGGTCACACCATAAGACTTGTAGAATCAGACTCTGCATTTTATTTTTTTTTAATTAAACTTTTATTTAATGAATATAAATTTCCAAAGCACAGCTCATGGGTTACAATGGCTTCCCCCTCCCAAAACTTCCCTCCCATCCACAACCCTCACCCCCCCCGGCTCCCTCTCCCCTTCCAATCACATCATGATTCATTTTCAATTCTCTTTATATACAGAAGATCAGTTTAGTATATATTAGGTAAAGATTTCAGCAGTTTGCCCCCATATAGCAACACAAAGTGAAAAAAAAATACTGCCGGAGTACTAGTTATAGCATTAAATAAGAGTGTACAGCACATTAAAGACAGAGATCCTACATAATATTTTTTTAAAAAATTAATTAATTTTCTACGCCATTTCTGATTTAACACCAGGTTTTTTTTTTTTTAATTTCCAATTATCTTTATATACAGAAGATCGATTCAGCACATAATTAGTAAAGATCTCATCAGTTTGCACCCACACAGAAACACAAAGTGCAAAAATACTGTTTCAGTACCAGTCATAGTATCACTGCACATTAGACAACACATTAAGGACAGATCCCACATGGGATGTAAGTACACAGTGACTCCTGTTGCTGACTTAACAATTTGACACTCCTGTTCATGGCGTCAGTAATCTCCCTAGGCTCTAGTCATGAGTTGCCAGGGCCATGGAAGCCTTTAGAGTTCGCTGATTTTGATCTTATTCCAATAGGGTCATAGTCAAAGTGGAAGTTCTCTCCTCCCTTCAGAGAAAGGTACCTCCTTCTTTGATGGCCCCGTTCTTTCCACTGGGATCTCACTCACAGAGATCTTTCATTTAGGTCTTCTTCTTTTTTTTTTCTTTTCTTTTCCATGGTATCTTGGCTTTCCATGCCTACAATACTCTCATGGGCTCTTCAGCCAGATCCGAATGCCTTAAGGGCTGATTCTGAGGCCAGAGTGTTGTTTAGGACATCTGCCATCCTATGAGTCTGCTGTGTATCCCACTTCCCATGTTGATCTTTCTCTCCTTTTTGATTCTATCAGTTAGTATTAGCAGACACTTGTCTTGTTTGTGTGATCCCTTTGATTCTTAGACCTATCAGAGCCATCGATTGTGAACTGAAATTGATCACTTGGACTAGTGAGATGGCATTGGTACATGCCACCTTGATGGGATTGTATTGGAATCCCCTGGCACATTTCTAACTCCATCATTTGGAGCAAGAATCTGCATTTTAACAAGCTCTTCCAGCAATTGGTATGCACATAAACCTTGAGAAGCATTGCAGTAGCCCACAAGCCCACATGTGGTACTCGCGATTTTTAAAAGATGCCTGTTTTAATTTGAATCAATGGAAATTTAACCAGCTTCTCAAATAAAAACTAGCCTACTGGTTTTCAGACTTGACCACATATTAGAATTACCTTATTAGCTTTAAGTAATACTGATGCCTGAGATTTTTATGTAATTGGTCTTTTGGAGGTCTGGGTGTTGGAGAATTTAGAAAGCCTCTGAAAGGATTCTAATGTGCATCAAAGTTTGTGAGACTTGGCAATAATGTGTAAATAATTGCAACTTTGCAATAAATGTGTAAAAATGGCTCATGTGGGTATAAAAAGATACTTGTTTTAATTAGAATAATTAGTCTTTTATTTATTACTATGGCTTAGATGTGTTTTGCCCCTATCCGAAAGCTTTATGTGTTGGGATCTTGATCCTCAGTGTACTGATGTTGAGGCATGGGACATTTAATGAGAAGCCAGAGCCTAATACTTGAATCACTCTGTTTCTTGCCTTACCATGAGATCACTTCACCCTGAAAGAGCTCCTGCCATTTGCCGTGGGCACCACTTAAGAGTCTGTGAGCCTATAACATGCTATTTGCACTTTTAGCCTTTAAAACTGTGAACTAAATAAACCTTTCCCTTATAAAGTTAAACTGTTCCAGATATTTTCATTAGAGCAACAAAAAGATGAGCAATACAGTTGAAATAAATGGGAATTAAGAATCATTAAGATTAGAAAATACGTAGAGAAATCTGGATTCCAAGAAAAAGGGCATTCTGCCTAGGGAGTAGAGGTGGTGTCCAGGCCTTCTTGCTTCATCCTGGTATTTTGCTCTGATCACCATGCCTCATCACGCTAAGAAATTCCTTATGCATAAAAAAACATGGCTTTCTATTTTTCTTCTATATCAGTGATGGCACATTTTATGCTCTGCATACTCTGGTTGTGCTAAATGGACAACAGACAGAGTTTTACCTGTGGCTTAAAGGCAGAGAGTAGTCACTTCTTTCATGTAGTTGCAACACAATTCCAATCCTTACACCTGAAGCATTCCAGTACTAACATAGGTAGGCCCTTTTAAACATTACTATCACAGAGCCACCACAGCAATCTACCACTTGCAATGCCAATATGCCACATTCAAGTTCTGGCTGCTCCACTTCCTATCTTGTTTCCTGTTGATACACCTGAGAAGGCAGCTGTTGATGGCCCAGGTACATAAGCCCCTGCCACTCATGTGGCAGGTCAGATGGAGTTCCTGGCTCCTGGCTTCATTCCGTCTCACACATGGCTGTTGCTGTCATTTGGGGAAGTGAACCGGAGGATGGAAGATCTCCCTCTCTCACTGCCTCTCCCTCTCTGTTGCTCTTTCAGACAAATATATATTTTAAAAAATAAAACCACTATCTCAAAGCTTTACAACCCAGTAAAGTAGGCAGGGTAGGATTTATTGGTTCCACTTTACAATCCCAAGAACTGAGACTCACAGGTTAATGTGACTTGCCTAAAATCATAAGGCTGCTAAGTGACAAAGAAGGTATTAAACCTAGGCAAATCTTCTGATAAGCTATATAGATCTCTTTTTCCCAAAAGCAAAGCACTCACTCCAGATAGAGTCATTTTGAAAAGTTTACTACAGAGAAAAAATTAAGTGGAATAACTTTGCAATAGGCACATTTCATTCATTCACCCATTCATTTAATCTACAAGTACTTAGTAGGCTTTTACTTTTTCCAAGCCCCATCTGCAGCCCTGGGGTACTGCAAAGAATGAAATATGACCCTTGCCTTTGAGAAATTCATTGTCCAATAATGTGACAGCCATGTCTAGAGTGATTGCTGCCATGGAGTATAACAAAGGCAAATCCAAGACAGAGAAGAGGTGTTGGTGATCTGGGGTGGCTTAATGGAAGATAGTTAATGCCTCAACTAATCTAGTCACACATCTGCTTCTAAATTACATTGCATTGTAAAAGCCTTTCCTCCATCTTTTCAGGATAGGTTGAACTAGACAACCTCTAAGGAAACATGTTAGTATATGTCCAGGCCAAGATTCCCAATTGTGCCTCTTTCTTGTATTACTGCCTTTGTAATTTGGAACCACATGACATGAGATGCAGTGATGACATAGCCCAAGATATCTTGAATTGCCACAAGCGCTGTCTGAATATTCAGGAATGTTTTGGATTCCCAATAAGTTATTTCTGACTACTTTCTTTTTCCTTGTTCTCACTGGTGTAACTCTACAATGAATAATTTCACCTATCCCTCTCATCTTCCAAAACTACCTTGAACACCTTAGTCCTTAAGAAGCTCTGTCTTCTTCAGGACTTTATTTTATTTACCAAAATATTTTGAATACCTACTGTATTCCAGGTGTGGTGCTAGTTTCTAGAGATGCAATCATGAACCAAAACATACTTGGCACCTTATTTAACTGAATTTATAGTTTAGTACAGGAGAGACAAATTTATTTTTAAAATCATTCACAAAAAAGTAAAAAAAAATCAGAAGGAATAAGAGCTAGGAAGGAGAAATACTTGCACCTTTGAAAATTTAAAAAAAAAGTGGGACTTGATTTAGTCAACAATGACAGGGAAAGCTTCCCTGAAAAAGGCATTTGAATTATTATTTGAATAAAGGGCAGAAACAAATCAGGTAAAATATGAGTGTATAAGGGTGGATGAAGATGTTCCAGATACAATGGCATATGCAGAGTCTTTGTGGCAGGAGAGAAAACAATGCATTCAAGGTACTGAAACAAGGACAATGATGTCAGAGTTCAGGAAATGAAGGAATATGTGGCAAAAGAAGAGCTGGAGAGGTAGGCCAGAGCAAACAAAGCAAGCCTTTCAGCCATAGTAAGTATTTTGGTCTTCATTCTAAAAGTAATATAACAAAGCCATTAAAGTGTTTCTAAGAAAGGGCAGAGGTGGGTGAGATGATCAGATGCGTGTTTGGGGAAAATAAATTTGGCTCTAGTGTGAAAAACAGATTTAAAAGAGCATTAGCTCAGGTATACCTTATGAGAAATCATTTTAATAGTCCAAATGAGGCCGGCGCTGTGGCTCAACAGGCTAATCCTCTGCCTAGTGGCGCCAGCACACCGGGTTCTAGTCCCAGTCGGGGCACCGGATTCTGTCCTGGTTGCCCCTCTTCCAGGCCAGACCTCTGCTATGGCCCGGGAGTGCAGTGGAGGATGGCCCAAGTCCTTGGGCCCTGTACCCGCATGGGAGACCAGGGGAAGCACCTGGCTCCTGGCTTCGGATCAGCGCGATGCGCTGGCCGCAACACGCTGGCTGCGGCGGCCATTGGAGGGTGAATCAACGGCAAAGGAAGACCTTTCTCTCTGTCTCTCTCTCTCACTATCCACTCTGCCTGTCAAAAATTAAAAAAAAAATAGTCCAAATGAGAGTATAGGTTTATGGCAGTGGTATTGGAAATAACAGTATTAGAAATAATAACAACAGTCAAGAGATATTTAGATGTTGGGTATCATTGACAGGGAGTGGTGATAAATTGGACATGTTGGTGAGTGAGAGGAAATGTAAAGAATGAATTCCAGAAGACTGAATAGAAAGGAGAGCCATTCACTATGCAAAGCCCTGGAAAAGAATCATTTGGGGAGAAAGACTATGTTGTTGACATCCAAGTGGAAAACTAAGTTAGTTGGATGTAAAGATCTGCTGTTCAGAAAGGAGGACTTGGCTAGACACAGAATTCAGGAGTTTTCAACATGCAAGTATACTTCAAGTTAATGGAAAATGGAATAAAATAAAGTTGATTTTGATTCAAAAATCCTTTGAAATTTGTTCGCAGTTTTTACTTAGTGTGCATTTTCCATGAAAATATTGAAGATCCTACATATTAACTATAATCAAAACTAAGATGATCTAAATAAGATCATCTATGGAGAGAGTAGATAGACAGAGAATGAAGTACAATAGCTGACTGAGGACTCAAGAGGAGGTCTCTGTCCTATAAAAGAAACACATGAATTCCGTGAGGCACCAGAATGGGAGATAAGGAACACTTTCCAATACTTTGAGCCCTCCTGATATAGAATTGGATAACTTGGGAGATCATGCTTTTGTCATATAAGAACTGAATGACTTTCCACCAGAAATGCTACAATAAGTCATTAAAAATCAAATGAAGGAGATGGCACTAGATACCCTCCAAGATCCCACTCCATCTTTAACCTGGTTCTAATGCTACAAAATTATACCTTTCAATATAAAAAGAAGCAATACATCTTTCTTTGCAGAAGAAAAGCTTGGGCCAAATATCTCAAATTGACACTTTGTCCTGTGTTGCCAATACCTGAAATGCAAAACTGATTTATTATTCTCTTCATCTTCAGGGGTACCTGATGTATGAAAGAGTTGCAAGACTGTTAAAGTTTTGCCTGAGTTCCTCTCCTGAGAAACCCAAGCTCAACTAACAAATTTAGTGCTCTGAATGACATTTTCTTTTTGAAATGCTGGAATGTTTCAGAAAAGAAACAAATACTGAGCACTCACCATGTTCCAAGTACTTTAATCTGAATGCAGCCAGAGTAGTAACTTTTACTATCTTCATTTAACAGCTTAATAAACTAAAGTATCTAGAGGTCAAGTGACTTGTCTAAGATTGTATAAACAGAAAATAGCAGAGCAGGTATTTCTAGACAGATATTTCTAGACCACAAGTCCAGTGGACTGCATCTTAGCTCCAGGACATACACAACTGCTTTATAAGCAAAATCTCCAGTATCTTTCACCCTTAGCATCTTGTTCATTAGCTAATTCTTAATATTTGCATTTTGAAATGATTTTATACTCATAAGAAGTTCTAAGAATGTTAAAGAATTTTCATGTACCTTCACCTGGTTTCCTCCAATGTTAATACTTTGCATATCCATAATACCTTATTTTTTTTGACAGGCAGAGTTAGACAGTGAGAGAGAGACAGAGAGAAAGATCTTCCTTTTCCATTGGTTCACCCCCCAAATGGCTGCTACGGCAGGCATAATACGTTATTAATATATTATAAAAGTCAGGACATTAGCATTGCAATAAATCAAGTATTATTAACAAAATTATGGCCATTATAAAATGTTATACTTTTTAAAAAGATTTATTTATTTATTTGAAAGGCAAAGTTACAGAGAGGCAGAGGCAGAGAGAGGGAGAAAAGTCTTCCATTTGCTGGTTCACTCCCCAAATGGCCGCAATAGCCAGAGCTGGGCTGATCCAAAGCCAGGAGCCAAGAACTTCTTCCAGGTCTCCCACATGGGTGCAGAGGCTCAAGCACTTGGGCCATCTTCCACTGCTTTCCCAGGCCATAGCAGAGAGCTAGATGGGAAGTGGGACAGCCTGGTCTTGAACTGGCACCCATATGGGATGCTGGCACTGCAGGAAGCAGCTTTATCCACTACACCACAGCACTGGCTCCCTCATACATTTTTACATGCAACTTGTGTGTGTGTGTGGTTCCATGGCATTTCATCTTGTATATAGATTTATGTAGCCATAACCACAGCCAGAATACAGAAATGTTCCATCCTTACAAAGAAATTCCTTTATGCTACTCCTTTATAATCACATACTTTCCTATCTATAGCTAATGGTAACCACTGATCTGTTATCTATCACTATAAATTTGTCATTTTGAGGATGCTACATATGAAATCATATATGAAGTAACATTTTGGGATGGCTCTTTTCACTCAGGATAATTGCTTTTGAGGTCCATCCAAGTTTTGTTTTTTTTCATAACAATAGTTCATTCCCTTTCATTGCTGAATAATATTCCACAGCACAGCTGTTTAAGCATTCACCTATTTAAGGATATTTAGATTGTTCCCATTTTTTGCTATTACAAACAAAGCTGCTATGTACATTTGCATACCGGATTTCAAGTGAATATACATTTTTCATTTCTCTGAGAAGGATACCTAAAGTCATTGCTAGGTAGTATTACAGTTTAAAAACATGTTTTCTGCAGTGACTATAACACTTCACATTCCCACCAGAAATGTATGGGTGAGCCAGTTTCTCTGCATCCTTGCCATCATGCAAATTAAGACAACTGACTTTTTTTTTCCTGTAAAGGTAGTTTAGGTTTAGGTTTGGGAATCAAATAACTATAAACTGCCTTGAAAAAATTCAATATTGGTGAAATATGTTGTTCTTTTTTGATGGTGACACGGTACATTTCAAGCCAGTTGTCTGCATTGCTGCTAGGTCAGTTGGGGTTAATATCTCTGGAGTAATATCTATTCAACTTTTGCTGAGCCACAGAGTCACAAAGTATCAGAGCTGAAATAGCTCTTTCAAACACAGAACAAGACCCAGAGAGGAAATGGAGTTACCCACAGTCACATCACAGGTCAATAGGACTAAAGCTCAGAACAGGCCTTCTGGTTCCCAGAACAGAGAGGAAGAAGAGTTATAAAATGCCATCTATAGCTAAATGCTATTGAGAGTATCAAATGTCTATCAGATAAAACTTTTTCTCAGAAATGACAATAAAGAGGCACTTGTCATGCTTCAAGCATGTGGTCCTGACTCCATTAGCTCAAACAATGGTCTCTACTTGTGCAACCTCGCTAGGAAATTTAAAGGATTGCTTATTGTCCTTTGATTTTGCTTTCTACTCCAGGCTCCCTAAAATTTGATGTTTTAGTCCCTGGTCACCAGGATCAGATTTGAGTTGTATACTATGCAACATTTGATATCTAAGAAGTATTTTCCTAAGCTCTATATGCTGGAATCTGCTGTACAGTAGACAAGATAAGTTCATGGGCACTTAGGTAGAACCCAGGAAATCCGTGCCTCATCTCTGGCCATATTCAAGTGAATTATGAGTTAATAGGCAGCAAAGGGGGTGGTCTTATGTCTCACTACCTATTGATCTGCCATTCATTCAGTTTTTCCTAAAAGTAGTAGAAATGAGTGATCAGTCACCTACTGCATGGATCACCTGCGGCTGCCAGACACCAATAAAAGTGCTTACACAATTTTCCTATTGGAGGTAAATGAAGAGTTAATACTAGGATAGCAACTTAACAAAATTTTCTCCAAGTTAAACCGAGAGTTGAGAATTCATTCCTAAGATGGCAGAGTGCCCACAGTTCGTGTGTGTGTGACCTCTAAAATAAGAAATCACTGAATGGAGAAAAACAGTAATCAGGATGATATAAGGAGTTTGGAGTAACATAATGTTACTGAAGCCAAGGAAATCGGCGTTTCCTTGAAACTGTTTCACTTTAAATTTGAAAGTTTGGACCATACAGGATTGTAGGTAGGGGAGAAGAATTAAGTCAGATGCTACAAAAAAAAAAAAAAAAAAGCCATTGGTCTGGGATGTGAGCAGGCTACTGAGAAACAGGATAGAGTGATTTCAGTCTAATTGTGAAGGAAAACAGGGACAATTACATGCTTCATGGAAAGAGATAGGAACATGGACACAGAAAGTAGAGACTCCATATTTATGAAGGTCCTTCAAAAAGTGTGTAGTAAAATTGAATTAAAAATAAATAAATTTATTTTGGCGCACAAATTTTAATTCTCTGTAGTTTTCTCATAATAAAATTTTTCCATGAAAATTTTAGTACCTTATTTTATGTTGTTTTATAACACCCTCTCCTATAACACTCCACATTTCTATAGTCAGAGGTGTGAGGTACAAAACGACTATTTAGTTTTTGGATTTGGGTTTCTCTGGAATATAAGCTCGCAGTAGGGGATGTGGGGCTTAGAACAAGAGAAATGATTTGTGGGTTTCAGATGATTATCAGTTTAATGGGAGTCAGCTGTTAATGGAAGTGCCAACAAATCAAGTGCCATAGAAACTGCATTCATGGGAGATTGAGGCCCAGATGATGGCCTTGCTTTACTCTGGTCAGATCAAGCTTCACCATAAGCACTACTGAAAGCTCCTGGTGCCATGCTTGGAAAAGGACCTGCACAAAACTGATCATATTTATAAGAGAACAAGTAGAGTGAGTATGGCTTGCTTCTCTTTCTAGCTCTCTCTGTGTGTCTTTTTCTATATCTCTTTCTATCTCTGTCTCTCTCTGTGTGTGTGTCTCTTCTTATCAAATAAATTTGTGAAAAAAATGAACTTGTTCACCAATTGATTCAGGTGATCTTTTGTACATTAAAAAATGATTTTGAATTTTTTTCCTGCTCCCAAACTATAAATCTAAAAGCAAGCCCTATCATCCATAACTCCCAGTCTTTCACTAGCATGCCTTATCTCCTTACTCATGGAGTCAAATCTGAATTCTCTGTCTGTACCTCTGAGTTACAGAACCCTGAATTATCAGAGCCTAGGGGATCTGAGAGATAATCTAGTCCCACCTTTCTAGTTTTAGGATGTGGAGAAACTAAAGCCCAAAGAGAGGAAGGATGTTGGTTAAGGTGTCACATGGATTATGTAAAAATTTCCTAACTGGTGCAGAACATTTGCACTTATTGGTTACTGTTTCTCTACACTGACACAGCCTCATATCATCTTTTTTAAGATTTTATTTATTTATTTGTAAAGGGGAGAGAGAGAGAGAGAGAGAGAGAGAGAGAGAGAAGAGGAGAGATCTCCCTTTTGCTGTTTCACTTGTGTCCAGGCCAAAGTAAGAGCCCAGAACACAATCCGTGTGTTTCATGTGAGTGTCAGTGATCCAACTATCTGAGCCATCACCTTCTGGGTGCTAGGATGTGTATTTGCAGGAAGCTGGAATAGAGAGTGGAATCATGAGTAGAATTCAAGTACTCCAATATGGGATGTGGACATCCCAAGTGATGCCTTAACTACTGTGCCAAACCCTGTTCATTCTTGTTTTTTGATTGCTTAAAAAACTTTATTTTGAGGTGCAATTCTTCCATTTAAAGTGTACCCTTGGGGCAGGGATTTGGCACAGTGGTTAAATGACTATTTGGGCCACCCATGTTCTATATTGGAATGCTCAGCTTTCATCCCAACTACTTTGCTTTCCATCCAGCTTCTTGCTAGTGTGTACCTTAGGAGTCAGCATATAATGGCTCAAGTACTTAGGTTCCTGCCACCCATGTGGCAAACCTGAATTAAGTTCTGGGATCTTTGCTTTGACCTAGCCCAGTCCTGGCTCTTGTGGTCACTTGGAAAGTGAATCAGCAGGCAGAATATCTTTCTCTGCCTGTCTAAAGTGCTTGGAGTGTGCTTTAGCAGGAACCTCGACCAGCAGCAGAGTATCCCAGACTCAAATCATTCAGATATAGGATGCAGGCACTCCAAGTAGTGTCTTCACTGTTGCGCTAAATGCCTGCCTCAGGTCTTTCTTTTTTGATGTGATCATTTACTACTCTAAATTTCCCTCCTGGAAATTTTTTTTTTTTGGTTTCTAGTGTTTTCATTTGTCTTAAGATGTTTTTCATTTGTCTCAAGATGTTTGCTAATCTGTTTTGTGACTCATTCTTTTACTCTTCTATTGTTTAAGAAGACATTGATTTTCACCTGGTTCACTCTCCAAATGGTGGCAATAGCCAGAGATGGACTAAGCCAAAGCCAGAAGCCCAGAGCTCTATCCAGGGTTCCCACATTGGTGGCAGGGGCCCAAGTACTTGGACCATCATCCTTCACTGCTTGCCCAGTCACATTGGCAAGGAGCTGGGTTTGGAGCAGTTTCAGCTGTGACTCAAACTATTGCCCCAATAGGGGATGCTGGCATTGCAGGCAGCAACTTAGCTTACTGCACTACATTTCCAAATATTTTCAAAATTCTGTTTTCCCTTTCATTCCATTCAGTTTCAGAAGACATTCCATATACTTCAAACTTTAAATTTTCTTGAGATTTGTTTTTTGGTATAGCAGATGAAAAGTCCTAGGGAATAATTCATGGGCATTTGAGAAAAAGGTGTATTTACTTTTGCCATGTGAAGTGTTGTTTACACATTTATTAGGCCAGACTTGTCCATGGTGTTCTATTTTTTTCATTGGCTCTCTCTCTGGTTATCTGTCCGCTTTTTGAAAGTGGGGTATTGAAATCTATTATTGTCGTCGAGTTCACAATTTCTTGCTTCATTTTCATCAAGATTTACTTCTCTTATTTTGGAGGGAATCTGATTTTGGTGTATATGGATAGTCCTCAACTTACAGTAGCTTGACTAATGACTACACAATGGTTTCAAAGGGGCATACACTCGGCAGAAAATGTACTTCGACTTTTGATTTTTGATCATTTCCAGGGTTAGCAATATGCAGTATTATGATATCATCTGATGATACTGGCTACCTGCAGTTGGTTAAAACTTCCAGTCAGCCAGGTAATCATAAGAGTAAATAAATGATATTCTGAAACTCTACAGTTTATTGTGGTGCTAAGTTGTGATGTTTGGTAGGATAGGTGTGTTATTAGCGCACTTTTAACTTAAAATATTTTCCACATGAGTTTACTAGAATAAAACCCATGAGGAACATTTGAATAATTATAATTTACTTGTTGACAAATTTTTAAGATGTATTTATATTTACTTATTTATTTATTTATTTTAAAGATTTATTTTTATTTATTTGAAAGACAAAGTTACAGAGAGAGGTAATTCACTCCCCAGATGGCTGCAATGGCCGGAGCTGCGCTGATCCGAAACCAGGAGCTAGGAGTTCCTTCCAGGTCTCCCACGTGGGTGCAGGAGTTCAAGGACTTGGGACATCTACTGCTTTTCCAGGCTATAGCAGAGAGCTGGATCAGAAGAGGAGCAGCCGAACTTGAACTGGTGCCCATATGGGATGCCGGTGCTTCAGGCCAGGGTGCTAACCTGCTGTGCCACAGCGCCGGCCCCATGATGTATTTATTTATTTGAAAGGCAGAGTTACAGAAGGGGTGGGGGGGAGGGAGGAAGAGGCACAGAGAGAGCAGGTCTGCCATCTACCGATTCACTCCCCAAATGTCCGCATTGGCCAGATCTGAGTCATGCCAAAGCCAGGAACCAGGAGCTTCCTCCGGGTTTCCAAAGTGGGTACAGGGACTCAAGCACTTGAGTCACCCTTTGCTGCTTTCTCAGGCACACTAGCAGAGAGCTGGGTTGGAAGTGTAGTGGCGGGGACTTGAACCAATGCCCATATGGGATGCCAGCACTGCAGACAGTAGCTTTACGAGCTCTGCCACAGCACCAGCCCCTTGTTGATAAATTGACCCTTTTATAAATATGTAATATCTGTGAGAGATTCTTATAACAGGTTTTAACACAAACCTTTCTTTGGTATTAATATAGCCACTCTTGGCTCCTTTTTGGTTACTAGTTGCATGAATTATATTTTGTTCTTTTGTGTCTTTTACAATAACGAGATTCCATAGAAAGAATACAGATGTATCCTGTAGTATTATTCATTGTGTGAATCTCTGTTTTGATTCAGGAGGAATAAATCTATTTCCATTATAAGTAATTACTGAGAGAATGACTTTTTTTTTTCCATTTTTTATTTGCCGTTGTATGTGTTATAGCATTTTTAATCCTGTGTTTTCTCCATTACTGTCTTCCATTGAGTTTATATTTTTGTAGTGAGTGATATGTTTTGATTCAATTTTCATTTCCTCATGTGCACTTTCTATAGATATTTTCTTTGTGGATACCATGGGGATTCTATTTAAGATTCAAAGTTGTAACAAACTATTTTAAATTCATACCAACTGAACTTCTTTTGCATACAAAACTCTACTAATTTGTAGCTCTACTTCCCAGATTATACTATAAACATCACAAATTGCATGTATATCACATACTAGTTCACATATATTTATAATTATTTTATACATTTATATATTATGTTCTATTGAATATTAAAAGTGAAGTTACATTTATGAATTACATAATTATAATAATATTTGTTTTATAATTATAAGTTGTAATATGTGTTTTTATATCTGTCCATTTGTTTACTTTTACCAGTGGACCATATTTTCATATGGTTTCAAGTCACTGTTTAGTGCCCCTTTCATTTGAATTTGAAGGACCATTTTTATCATCTTGTACATGACAGGTTTAAATGTAATGAAATTCCTCGGTTGTTATACATCTTGGAAGACTTTAATTTCTTCCTCATTACTGTAAGACAAATTTTGCAGATATAGAATTCTCTGTTGATCTTTTTTTTTTGTACTTTAAATATACCATCTCACATATTTCTGGTCTCCTAGGTTTCTTCTGGGAAATCCAATGATAATATTGTTGAGGATTCTTTGCATACTTAATGAGTCATTTTTCTCTTGTTTTATTCAAAATTCTCTTTTTTAGTTTGTTTTTTTAACAGTCTGATTATAACACTCTTTGGTTTATCCTCCTGGAGTTTGTTAAGCTTCTTAGATGTTTAGGTTCACATCTTTCCTCAGATGAGGGAGGATTTTCCTGTACTTACTAGATTTTAAAAAATATTTTACAATTAAATCCTCTTCCCTTTTCGACTCCTGGGATTTTCATAATGTATAATTGATTTGCTTGATGGTGCCTCAGAAGTCCCTTCGGTTCTGTGCACTTGCCTTCACTTGTTTGTCCTTTGTGTTCCACAGACTTGGTAATTTCAAATGATTTGGTTTCAAACTTACTGACTCTTTCACCTGTGTTAAAGTTCACTGTTGAATAACTCTATTGCATTTTTTCACTCCAGATATTGACTTTTCATTTCTCAATTTTTTGTTTGATTTCTTTTAACAACATATCTGTTTATTGATGTTCTCCTTTTCTCAATATCTTTTTATTTTCTTACTTAACTCTTTCTCCGTGTTTTCCTTTAGGTCCTGAGCATATTTGGCAGTTGTTTTAAAGTCTTCATCTAGTAAATACCATGATTGTTTTTCTTCAGGGGAAGCTTCAGGAGATTTATTTTGTTACTTTCAATGGACAGTGCTTTCATATTTCTTTGTATGCTTTGTGATTTTTAATGAAAATTGGGTGTTTTAAAAAAACAGCCACCTGCCCCAGTCTTTGAAGACTGTTGGAAAGATTTTTACTAATTATCAGTGCATGTTCTGAGCTTTGAGCCCATACTAGAATGAAGGCTTAAGTTCTTCTCAAATATTTTCTGTGTGCACGTTTTACTAGTGCATGTGTTTGTATGCTTTTTTGCAGTTTTCTTTTATGTGTTGCTGGTGTTTAATGTCTGAATTTTCTAAGAATATTCTCCCTAGGCTTTTCTTTTTTAAATTTAGCATTCAAAAAATCTTTTTTAAAAGATTTTATTTATTTTATTTGAGAGGTAGAGTTACAGAAAGTGAGAGCGAGAGACAGAGAGAAAGGTCTTCCTTCTGTTGGTTCACTCCCCAAATGGCCTCAATGGCCAGAATTGCGACAATCAGAAGCTAAGAGCCAGGTGCTTCTTCTTGATCTCCCACGGGGTACAGGGGCCCAAGGACTTGGCCCATCTTCTACTGCTTTCCCAGGCCACAGCAGAGAGCTGGATTGGAAGAGGAGCAACCGGGACTAGAACTGGCGCCCATATGGGATGCTGGCACCACAGGTGGAGGATTAACCTACTGCACCATGGCGCCGGCCCCCAATTCCAAAAATCTTTAATTAGTTTTTAATAGATTCGATACAATTCTAAGAACATAATGTTTCCTTCCTCCCTCCTTCTGAACTTACAACTCCCTCTTTCTCACCCTCCCTCCCTCTCCCTTTCTTTCTATCATTTTAAAGCTTTTTAAAAGGTTCGTTTGTTTTTTGAAAGACAGAGTTACAGAGGGAGGGGGAGAGAAAGAGACACAGAGACAGAGATTTCCCACGTGCTGATTCACTCCCCAGATGGTCTCAATTGCCAAGACTGAGCCAGGCCAAAGTCAGGAGCCAGAAGTTTCATCTGGGTCTCCCACACGGGTATCAGCAGCCCAAACACTTGTGCCATCTGCCACTGCTTTTCCCAGGCCAATATCAAAGAGCTGAAGAGGAAATGGAACAGCTGGGACTCAAGCCAACACCCTTATGGGATGCTGGTGTCACAGGTGGCATCTTTACCTGCCATGCCACAATGCTATATTATTTTAGTTTGTGATATAACATATTTTAAATTTATATTAAAATAAAAAAAGCTTAATGTTTAAATCAAGAGTGCATTCTTTAGTACTACACAGCACAGTGAGTTACTATAATTCAAAATAACCTACTAGGTATTCTAAGATGGCTGGCTAGAGAAAAGTCATGCTGATTTTGACCAGGAGAAGAAAGCAGAAGAAAAGCAGAGTGTATTCCCTAGAAAGAGTTGGAGAGAAGTTTGCAGCAGAAATTCTACAGAAAGAAGAGGGATGTTTTGGGTCAGTGTGGAAAAAGCTGTTGCACAGCAGTGAGCAGGGCCACCACACATGGCTCCTGCAGCAAGGGGCTGGAGGAGAGCCCAACTTATGAGAGCGAGGTGAGAGTAGACTGTGCCAGCCTATGCCACTGGTGATATTGCATGAAGGAGAACCTGTGGACCAGACTGACTCTGAGTCTGGTCTGGAACTCTAGTGGATAGAGAAGATAATCCATCAAAGGAAAACCACATTTCTCTCTCCCCATTCCCCCAACAAGTGTGCCTGGAAGCCTGTAGGGAGATGGTACCATCTTGACACCAGTAGAGGCTGTGGTGTCTCTCCTGCATGCGCATGACCAGGGTCTTTTACCAGAGGGAAAAGTCCACATTTCCCACTGACTCTGAGTCTGGCTGGGAGGGTTGACAGAGGGCTGGGCATCCAGTTAAGATTGTGAGGAGTTCCCATCCTCTCAACCTATCAGTCTCCAGGGTTCAAACTATCAAGGTGGAGCCCTGCAGACAGCTGGCTCCGAAAATGCCTCTGCTCTCTCCTTCAATAAGGAAGGCTTGCAGGGCTGAGAGGGTATCATCTGCACCCCATGACTGTAGGAGACATGTGTGCTGTGACTGTGGGAATTTGTGACTGCATGATAGGGTGTGGAATGTAACTGGATCTCTGGGAAATCACTGTGTCTGGCTTCAGAGGCTCAGACCTCCCAGACTGCCATGGGTGGGTCACTTTAGAGGGTTCCATGCTCACACTGAGGACTCCACAGATCCTTGGTGCAGTTCATGTGCCAACGTGGGTAAGGTTGTACCCATTGTGAGATAACGTTGGGTATTGATCACCTTGGAAAAGAGGAGGTGAGGTTGTGATTACACCAATAGATGTGATCATACCATACCTCCTGCTGACAATAGAGATCTACCATGTCAAACTTGGGTGTCACCCTGGATTCTTGCCCCAATCTTGAGAACTGACCAGAGCTCCCTGGCCCCTCCCAGCAAATGTCTCTGTGTATTCACTTAAGGAGCAGACATTCCACTAAGCCACAGAGGCATAGTTCAAAGATAAAATGCATCAGTGGAAAAAACCAACAAATGTTTCCAAAAATGCCTAAAAATAAACACAGAAATACAAGAAACAAGAACAAGGAAAACAACATGAGTTCCCCAAAGGAACTCAACAACAATTCAATATGTGATGATGAAGAAACTAATGAAATGCCTGAAAAGGAATTCAAAAGATGGATCATAGGATTATTCAGAAGCAACAAGAAGCAAATTCATGAGTTAAAGAAATCCATACATGATGTGGATGAAAAAAACTGTGGCGCAGCAGGTTAAAGCCCTGGTCTGAGGCGCCGACACCCCATATGGGTTCTGGTTCTTGTCCTGGCTACTCCTCTTCTGATCCAGCTCTCTGCTATGGCCTGGGAAAGCAGTGGAAGATGGCCCAAATCTTTGGGCCCCTCCATTCATGTAGGAGATCTGGAGGAAGTTCCTGACTCCTGGCTTCGGATTTGCACAGCTCCGGCTGTTGTGGCCATCTGGGGAGTGAACCAGTGGATGGAAGACCTCTCTCTCTCTCTCTCTCTCTCTCTACATCTCTGTGTAACTCTATCTTTCAAATAAATAAAATAAATCTTAAAGAAACTTTCATTAGATGAAGGTTTTTAAGGGAAATCAAACTGAAATATTAGGAACAAAGAATTCAATATGTCAATTAAAAATACGGTGGGGAGCCTAAAAGAATATCCAAGCTAGAAGACAAATTTTTAGAAATATATCAGTCAAGGGGGGGCGGAGCCAAGATGGCGGATAGTGAGGACGTGTGCCTTAGTTTGGGAAAATAAACTTTCATAAAAGTGGAATTACTGTAGCCTCAGGAAAAGACTCAAGAAAAAAACTGCAGAGGAAACGCTTCCGGATCTTGTGGATGAGACACAGAGGACTTACAGGGAACCCACCGCGTGGAAAACCAACCGAGACGAGCCGAGCGGCAGCGGCGGGAGAGGAGCCAGAGCCACAGAATCTCGCCAGCGCGGGAACCCAGGAGGGTAAGACAAAGACCTGAGAAGTCCGAGACATTGGGGGGAGGGGGAACAGAGGCCTCTCCCTTCACTCACCAAGCAAAACAAAGAGCACTGCGATTTTACATATGTAAAGCTCAGCCAAACTCAGTATCTTTAGTGAAACTGGAGAACACATTGAGGGCTGCATAAACTCTGTGTATGGTCCCAGGGGTAGATCAAACGAATACTCACAGAGGTCAGATTTCAACTACCCTCAACTCCACTCCCAACTGAGTCAAAAAAAAAAAAAAAGAGAGAGAGAGAGCCAGCAAGGAACAAGTAATCTGGGAGAGTCGCTCTTTACACAGCCTTAAACCTCAAGAAACAAGCATAGCTCTCTGGCCACACCCAACACAGCCCCTAAGGCTCCAACAAAGCAGACAGCTCACTTAGAGGCATAGTATAACGAGAGAAAAAAAAAACAAAAACAAAAACACCACAAATTATCTCTTACATGCCAAGCAAGAAACATAGAAGCGGAGGTACCAAGAACAAGGAAGGCACTATGACGCCCCCAAGTGAACAAGACACGCCAATGCAAGATTATGAAGATGAAGATATAGAGGAAATGCAAGAAGCAGATTTCAAAAAAGTGATAAGAACATTAAGAAGTTCTCAAAAACAAATTCTTGAACTACAGAAATCCTTAATGGACAAGATAGAAAATCTCTCCCGTGAAAATGAAATATTAAGGAGGAATCAAAATGAAATGAAAAAACTAGTGGAACAGGAAACTGCGATAGTGACAAAAAACCACAATGAAATGAAGAACTCAATAGATCAAATGGCAAACACATTAGAGAGCCTTAAAAACAGAATGGGTGAAGCAGAAGAGAGAATATCGGAAGTAGAAGACAGAGAACAGGAAAGGAAACAGTCAAATCAAAGAAAAGAAGAAGAAATCAGAAATCTAAAAAATACTGTCAGAAATCTACAGGATACTATTAAAAAACCCAACATTCGGGTTCTAGGAGTTCCTGAAGGCATGGAGAGGGAGAAAGGATTAGAAGGCCTTTTTAGTGAGATACTAGCAGAAAATTTCCCAAGTTTGGAGAAGGACAGAGACATCCTAGTACAGGAAGCTCAGAGAACCCCTAATAAACATGATCAAAAGAGATCCTCACCACGACACTTCGTAATCAAACTCACCACAGTGAAACACAAAGAAAAGATCCTAAAATGTGCAAGAGAGAAACGCCAGATTACTCTCAGAGGATCTCCAATTAGACTTACAGCTGATTTCTCATCAGAAACCCTACAAGCCAGGAGAGAATGGCGAGATATAGCCCAGGTACTAAGAGAGAAAAACTGCCAGCCCAGAATATTATATCCTGCAAAGCTCTCATTTGTGAATGAAGGTGAAATTAAGACCTTTCACAGCAAACAGAAATTGAAAGAATTTGTCGCCACTCGTCCAGCCCTGCAAAAGATGCTTAAAGATGTGTTACATACAGAAACACAGAAACACGGTCACCAATATGAAAGAAGGTAAAGGAAGGAAACCTCAGAGCAAAAGATCACAGGAATCTCAAACCAGATATTAGAAAATATCTTTGGCAAATGGCAGGGCAAAGTTACTCCTTCTCAATAGTCACATTGAATGTTAATGGCTTGAACTGTCCAGTGAAAAGACACCGATTGGCCGATTGGGTTAAGGAACAAAACCCATGTTTTTGCTGCTTACAAGAAACCCATCTATCCAACAATGATCCATACAAGCTGAGAGTGAAAGGCTGGAAAAAGATATACCACGCCAACAGAAATGAAAAGAGAGCGGGTGTAGCCATCTTAATATCGGACAACATAAACTTTACCACAAAAACTGTTAGGAGAGACAAAGAGGGGCACTATATAATGATTAAGGGAACCATTCAACAGGAAGATATAACGATTATCAACGTATATGCACCTAATTACAGGGCACCAGCTTATTTAAAAGACTTGTTAAGGGACTTAAAGGGAGACTTAGACCCCAATACAATAGTACTGGGGGACTTCAATACTCCACTCTCAGAGATAGACAGATCAACAGGACAGAAGATCAACAAGGAGACAGTAGATTTAAATGACACTATAGCCCAAATGGATCTAACAGATATCTACAGAACATTTCATCCTACATCTAAGGACTTTACATTCTTCTCAGCAGTACATGGAACCCTCTCTAGGATTGACCACATACTAGGCCATAAAGCAAGTCTCAGCAAATTCAAAAGAATTAGAATCATACCATGCAGCTTCTCAGACCACAAAGGAATGAAATTGGAAATTGGCAACTCAGGAATCCCTAGAGCACGTGCAAACACATGGAGATTGAACAACATGCTCCTGAATGAACAATGGGTCATAGAAGAAATTAAAAGAGAAATCAAAAATTTTCTGGAAGTAAATGAGGATAACAGCACAACATACCAAAACCTATGGGATACAACAAAAGCAGTGTTAAGAGGAAAGTTTATATCAATAGGAGCCTACATCCAGAAATTGGAAAGGCACCAAATAGATGAGCTTTCAAGTCATCTCAAGGATCTAGAAAATCTGCAGCAAGCCAAACCCAAACCCAGTAGGAGAAGAGAAATAATTAAAATCAGAGAAGAAATCAACAGGATTGAATCCAAAAAAACATTACAAAAAATCAGCCAAACGAGGAGCTGGTTTTTTGAAAAAATAAACAAAATTGACACCCCATTGGCCCAACTAAGTAAAAAAAGAAGAGAAAAGACCCAAATCAATAGGATCAGAGATGAAATGGGAAACGTAACAACAGACGCCACAGAAATAAAAAGAATCATCAGAAATTACTACAAGGACTTGTATGCCAGCAAACAGGGAAATCTATCAGAAATGGACAGATTCTTGGACACATACAACCTACCTAAATTGAGCCAGGAAGACATAGAAAACCTAAACAGACCAATAACTGACACAGAAATTGAAACAGTAATAAAGGCCCTCCCAACAAAGAAAAGCCCAGGGCCAGATGGATTCACTGCTGAGTTCTACCAGATATTTAGAGAAGAACTAACTCCAATTCTTCTCAAACTATTCAGAGCAATCGAAAAAGAGGGAATCCTCCCAAATTCTTTCTATGAAGCCACCATCACCTTAATTCCTAAGCCAGAAAGAGATGCAACATTGAAAGAGAATTACAGACCAATATCCCTGATGAACATAGATGCAAAAATCCTCAATAAAATTCTGGCCAATAGAATGCAACAACACATCAGAAAGATCATCCACCCAGACCAAGTGGGATTCATCCCCGGTATGCAGGGATGGTTCAACATTCGCAAAACAATCAACGTAATACACTACATTAACAGACTGCAGAAGAAAAACCATATGATTCTCTCAATAGACGCAGAGAAAGCATTTGATAAAATACAACACCCTTTCATGATGAAAACTCTAAGCAAACTGGGTATGGAAGGAACATTCCTTAATACAATCAAAGCAATATATGAAAAACCCACGGCCAACATCCTATTGAATGGGGAAAAGTTGGAAGCATTTCCACTGAAATCTGGTACCAGACAGGGATGCCCTCTCTCACCACTGCTATTCAATATAGTTCTGGAAGTTTTGGCCAGAGCTATTAGGCAAGAAAAAGAAATTAAAGGGATACAAATTGGGAAGGACGAACTCAAACTATCCCTCTTTGCAGATGATATGATTCTTTATTTAGGGGACCCAAAGAACTCTACTAAGAGACTGCTGGAACTCATTGAAGAGTTTGGCAAAGTAGCAGGATATAAAATCAATGCACAAAAATCAACAGCCTTTGTATACACAGGCAATGCCACGGCTGAGGAAGAACTTCTAAAATCAATCCCATTCACAATAGCTACAAAAACAATCAAATACCTTGGAATAAACTTAACCAAAGACGTTAAAGATCTCTACGATGAAAACTACAAAACCTTAAAGAAAGAAATAGAAGAGGATACCAAAAAATGGAGAAATCTTCCATGCTCATGGCTTGGAAGAATCAATATCATCAAAATGTCTATTCTCCCAAAAGCAATTTATACATTCAATGCAATACCCATCAAGATCCCGAAGACCTTCTTCTCAGATCTAGAAAAAATGATGCTGAAATTCATATGGAGACACAGAAGACCTCGAATAGCCAAAGCAATCCTGTACAACAAAAACAAAGCCGGAGGCATCACAATACCTGATTTTAGGACATACTACAGGGCAGTTGTTATCAAAACAGCATGGTACTGGGACAGAAACAGATGGATAGACCAATGGAACAGAATAGAAACACCAGAAATCAATCCAAACATCTACAGCCAACTTATATTTGACCAAAGATCCAAATCTAATCCCTGGAATAAGGACAGTCTATTCAATAAATGGTGCTGGGAAAATTGGATTTCCACATGCAGAAGCTTGAAGCAAGACCCATACCTATCACCTTACACAAAAATTCACTCAACATGGATTAAAGACTTAAATCTACGACCCGAAACCATCAAATTATTAGAGAGCATTGGAGAAACCCTGCAAGATATAGGCACAGGCAAAGACTTCCTGGAAAATACTCCAACAGCACAGGCAGTCAAAACCAAAATTAACATTTGGGATTGCATCAAATTGAGAAGTTTCTGTAGTTCAAAAGAAACAGTCAGGAAAGTGAAGAGGCAACCAACAGAATGGGAAAAATATTCGCAAACTATACTACAGATAAAGGATTGATAACCAGAATCTACAAAGAAATCAAGAAAATCCACAACAACAAAACAAACAACCCACTTAAGAGATGGGCCAAGGACCTCAATAAACATTTTTCAAAAGAGGAAATCCAAATGGCCAACAGACACATGAAAAAATGTTCAAGATCACTAGCAATCAGAGAAATGCAAATCAAAACCACAATGAGGTTCCATCTCACCCCGGTGAGAATGGCTCACATTCAGAAATCTACCAACAACAGATGCTGGAGAGGATGTGGGGAAAAAGGGACACTAACCCACTGTTGGTGGGAATGCAAACTGGTTAAGCCACTATGGAAGTCAGTCTGGAGATTCCTCAGAAACCTGAACATAACCCTACCATACAACCCAGCCATCCCACTCCTTGGAATTTACCCAAAGGAAATTAATTTGGCAAGTACAAAAGCCATCTGCACATTAATGTTTATTGCAGCTCAATTCACAATAGCTAAGACCTGGAACCAACCCAAATGCCCATCAACAGTAGACTGGATAAAGAAATTATGGGACATGTACTCCATAGAATACTATACAGCAGTAAGAAACAACGAAACCCAGTCATTTGCAACAAGATGGAGCAATCTGGAAAACTTCATGCTGAGTGAATTAAGCCAGTCCCAAAGAGAAAAATATCATTTGTTTTCCCTGATCGGTGACAACTGAGCGCCAAAGGGGAAACCTGTTAAGTGAAATGGACACTATAAGCAACAATGAACTGATCAGCTCCTGTCCTGACTTTAGATGTACAATGTAATACTTTATCCTTTTTAGTATTTGTTGTTGTTCTAGTACTATTGGTTGAACTCAGTAATTAACACACAATTATTCTTAGGTGTTTAAATTTTAACTGAAAAGTGATCCCTGTTAAATTTAAGAGTGGAAAAAGAGAGGGAGGAGATGAACAATTTGGAACATGCTCAATCGGTCTGGCCGCAAATGGTGGAGTTAGAAATGTGCCAGGGGATTCCAACACAATTCCATCAAGATGGCATGTACCAATTCCATCGCACTAGTCCAAGTGATCAATTTCAGCTCACAATTGATAGCTCTGATAGGTCTAAGAGTCAAAGAGATCACACAAACAAGACAAGTATCTGCTAATACTAACTGATAGAATCAAAAAGGGAGAGAAAGATCCAACATGGGAAGTGGGATACACAGCAGACTCATAGGATGGCAGATGTCCTAAACAACACTCTGGCCTCAGAATCAGCCCTCAAGGCATTCAGATCTGGCTGAAGAGCCCATGAGAGTATAGCAGGCATGGAAAGCCAAGATATCATGGAAAAAAAAAAAAAGACCTAAACGAATGATCTCTGTGAGTGAGATCCCAGTGGAAAGAACGGGGCCATCAAAGAAGGAGGGACCCTTCTCCGAAGGGGGGAGAGAACCTCCACTTTGACTATGACCCTATCGGAATAAGATCAAAGTCAGCGAACTCTAAAGGCTTCCATAGCCCTGGCAACTCATGACTAGAGCCTAGGGAGATTACTGACGCCATGAACAGGAGTGTCAAATTGTTAAGTCAGCAACAGGAGTCACTGTGTACTTACACCCCATGTGGGATCTGTCCCTAATATGTCGTCTAAAGCCAAGTGATGCTATGACTGGTACTGAAACAGTATTTTTATACTTTGCGTTTCTGAGTGGGCGCAGACTGATGAGGTCTTTGCTAATTATATACTGAAGTGATCTTTTGTATATAAAGAGAATTGGAAATGAAAAAAGAAAACAACCTGGTGTTAAAATGGAAATGGCATAGAAAATTAATTAATTTGAAAAAAAAATTATGTAGGATCTCTGTCTTTAATGTGCTGTACATTGCTATTTAATGCTATAATTAGTAATCCAATGGTAGTTTTTTCACTTGATGTTGCTATATGGGCAAAATGTTGAAATCTTTACCTAATATACACTAAACTGATCTTCTGTATACAAAGAGAATTGAAAATGAATCTTTACATGAATGGAAGGGGAAAGGGAGCGGGAAAGGGGAGGGTTGCGGGCGGGAGGGAAGTTATGGGAGAGGGGAAGCCATTGTAACCCATAAGCTATACTTTGGAAATTTATATTCATTAAATAAAAGTTTAATAAAAAAAAGAAATATATCAGTCAAACCAAAAGAAGGAAGAAATTAGAAAAATTAAAAACGGAGTTCAAGATTTATGGTATACTATCAAGCAACCCAACATATGGGTCTTAGAAGTTCCTGAAGATGTAAAAGGAGAGAATGGATTAGAAGGTCTATCCAGTGAAATAATAACAGAAATCTTCCTTAATTTGGGGAAATAAAGGGGCATCTAAGTACAAGAAGCCTATAGAACTCTTAAAAGACATGACCAGAAAATATATTCAGCATGACAATTTGTAGTCAAGCTTTCAACACTAAAACATAAAGGAACGAATCTAAAATGTGCATGAGAGAAATGCTAGATTATCTTCAGAGGATCTCCATTAGACTGACAGCAGATTTCTCATCAGAAGCCCTACAGGCTAGGAGAGAATAGAGAGACACTGACCAAGCCTTAAAAGAAAAAAATCATCAACTCAGAATACTGTACCCTGCAAAGCTCTCATTTATGAATGAAGGTGAAATAAAAACCTTCCATAACAAACAGAAATTAAAAAAAAATTTCAACACTCAAGCAGCCTTACAATTGATGCTTCAAGATATGCTACACACAGAAACATTGAAAGATATTCATCTTTATGAAAGAATGTGAAGGCAGAAAATTTCTTAGTAAAAGTACAAAGGAAATCCAAATCAAACAATTAGAATAGGAAAATAGCCGGTCAAAGTCATTACTTATCAATAGTCACCGTGAATGTAAATGGTCTCAACTCTCCAATTAAAATAAACTAGACAAATCTATTCTTGACTACAAGAAAGACACCTCAACAACAAGGATAAATGCAGACTGAAAGTGAAAGGATGGAAAAAGATACTCCAGGATAATAGAAAGCAAAAAAAAAAGGAGTAACTGTAGCCATCCTAATATCAGACAAAATGGATTTTAACACAAGAAACTGTTAAAAGAAACAAATAAGGGTATTATGTAATGATTAATAGATCAATTTAACAAGAAGATATGACTGTAATAAATGTATATGCACTCAATAACAGGGTGCCTGGGTATTTAAAACAAGTGTTAATGGATCTAAAGGGAGACATAGACTCCAGTACAATAGTAATGGAGGGACTTCAACACCTGATGTTCATCAATGGACAGATCAACTAGACTGAAAATGAACAGAAACAACAGATCTAATCTAAACTATGGACCAAATGGAACTAACTGATATCTACAGAACATTTCATCCCATAGTTGCAGAATACACATTCTTATCATCAGGACATTGAATTTCTCTGACACAGCAAAAACAGTGTTAAGAAGGAAGTTTATAGCAACTAGGGTCTACATCAAGTAATTGGAAAGGCATCAAACAAATGAGCTCTCAATGTGTCTCATGTATCTAGAAGAGCAGCAACAAAGCAAACCCAAAGTTAACAGGAGGAAGGAAATCATTAACATTAGAGTAGAAATAAACAAAATTGAAACAAAGAAATAGAAAAGATTACTGAAATGAAAAGCTGATTTTTTGAAAAAATAAACAAAATTGTTACAAAATAAGTAGACAAATATTAAATATGTTAAAATCCTACTACACATTTCCCAAGAAAATAGAAAAAAAGATCTCCAAGGCTCCAAGTCGAGAGTTAATGTTAAAGAAGGAGAAAAGTTGATTAACCTGATTTGATCAGTACACATTGTATGCATTTATTGAAATGTTGCATTTAACCCATAAATATGTACAGTTATTATTCATAAAAATTATATAAATGAGGGCCAGGGCTGTGGCATAGTAGGCCAGGCCTCCATCTGCAACACTAACAACCCATATGGGCACTGGTTTCAGTCCCAGCTGTTCCACTTCTGATCCAGCTTCCTGCTAATGTGCCTGGGAAAGCAGTAGAAGATGGCCCAAGTGCTTGGGCCCCTGAAACAACGTGGGATCCCTGGGGGAACCTCCTGGCTCTTGGTTTCAGATCGGCACAGCTCTGGCTATTGTGGCCATTTGGGCAGTGAACCAGCAGATGGAAGACCTTTCTCTCTGTCTCTACCTCTCTCTGTCTGTAGCTCTCTCCCTCAAATAAATAAATAAATAATTTTAATAAATTAAATGTATACATTATATTATGCATCACCATTATACACATACATATGTATAAAATATTTTATATAGAAAACATTTATGTATGTTTGTAAAACACATTTCATTACTTATGATTATCCTTTTTGCTTGGCTTACTTCACTTTACATGATGATGTCCAGCTTCATCCATGCTGTCACAAATGAATATTAGATTTTCTTTTTATATTTATCAGTTGATGGACACTTAGGTTGATTCCATTTCTTGTCTATTGTGGATAGTATTGCAATAAACTTGGTAGTACAAATGTCTCTTCAACAGATTCATTTCATTTTCCTTGAATATATATCCAGCAGTGTGATCATTGCATCACAAGGTCATTCCATTTTTAATGCTTGAGGAATTTCCAAAATGTTTTTCCACAATCACTCTACTAATTTATATACCCACTAACAGCATGCAAGGGACCCCTTTTATCCATATACTCACTACTTATTGTATTTATTTTGTTGTTATTTTTATTTGCTTTTTTAATGACTTATTTATTTATGAGGTAGAGTTATAGACAGAGAGAGGGAAAAACAGAAAGAAAGGGATTCCATCTGCTGGTTCACTCCCCAAATGACTGGAAAGGCTGGAGCTGAGCTGATCTGAAGCTAGGAGCCAGGAGCTTCTTCTGGGTCTCTCATACCAGTGCAAGGTCCCATGCACTTGGGCCATCCCCTGTTGCTTTCCTAGGCTAAGGCAGAGAGCTGGATCAGAAGAGGAGCACCTGGGACTTGAAATAGTGCCCAAATGGGGTGCCAGTGCCACAGGCAGAGGCTTAGCAAACTACGCCACAATGCTGGCCCTGTTTTTGTTTTTATTTTAGTTCCCATATATAGGGGAGAATATGCAATATTTGTCATTCTAGGTCCGGCTTATTTCATTCTACATGGTGTCCTCCAATTGTGCCCATTTTGGGGCAAATGATCGAATTTTATTCTTTTTTATAGTTGCAAAATATTCCATTGTGTATATATTTTGCATTCTCTTTATCCGTTCATCTGATGATGGACACCTTGGTTGATTCTAAATTTTGGCTATTGTATTGCTGTAAGCAGGGTGGTGCAGGTATCTCTCTGATACATTGTGTTCTAGTTGTTTGGGTATATACCCAGGAATGGAATGGCTGGATCATACGGAAAGTCTATTTCTAGTTTTTTTAAGAGATTGCCATACTGTTTCCTGCCATGGCTTCACTAATTTACCCTCCCACCAACAGTATATAAGTGTTCCCCTTTGTCCACATCCTCACAATCACTTGTTATTCTGTGTTTTGGATTTTATCCATTCTGACAGGAGTGAGGTGATATTTCATTGTGGTTTTGATTTTCATTTCCCTGATGGCTAGTCATGTTGAGCACTTTTTCATATATTTGTTGGCCATTTGTATTTCTTCTTCTTCTTCTTCTTCTTCTTCTTCTTCTTCTTCTTCTCCTTCTTCTTCTTTTTTTTTTTTTTTTTGAGAACCATCTATTGAAGTCCTTTGCCCATTTCTCAACCGGATTCATTCTTTTTTTTGTTGTTGTTGTTGAGTTTTTTAAGTTGCTGATATATTTGGGATTAAATCCTTTGTGGGATAGGTGGTTTGCAAATAAATTTTCCCATTCTGTTGGACATCTATTCACTCAATTGATCTTTTCTTTTGCTGTGTGAAACCTTCTGAGTTTGATATAGTCCCATTTGTTGAGTTTCGCTTTTGTTCCTATGCTTTGGGGGTCCTATTCAAGAAGTTGTATCCTACTCACTATCTTGTGGTGTTTCTTCCATCAACTTCATAGTCACAGGCCTTAAATTTAGGTTTTAATGCCAGTACCATGCTATTTTAATTACTATAGATTTGTAGGGAGCTTTGAAGTCAGGTATTGTGATTCCTCAGATGATCTTTCTTGGTTAGATTCACTTAGGCTATTCTGGGTCTTTAGTTATTCCATTTGAATTTTAGGATTGCTTTTTCTAATTGTGTAAAGAATGTCAACATTGAAATACTTTCAATTTACTGTATAAACACAAGCTGAACTCTCCACTAAAAAAGGACTCAACAAGTTGTACACAGAAAAACTACTGTTCCTCAAGAGTATAGACAAGGGCTAGAAACAATAATCAAATCTCAAAATGTCAATTTCACTCATATACATTACATCTTTGATAGCCAATATAGCTGGAATAAAGTGATATCTCATTGTGGTTTTGATCTGAATTTCCCTAATATTTAGTGATTTTGAGTACTTTCTTCATGTACCTGTTTACCAGTTAAGCAACAGAAAAGCATTCCTCACAATTCTGATCCAATATCAAAAGATATGGTGTCTGTTGAGGGCCTTCTTCTTTGATAACTTCTAGCTGTATTCCGGCAGGGTGGAAGGGGCTTTCTGGATCTCTGAAATTTATTTTATAAGGCTATCAATTCCATTCATGACTTAATCACATTCCAAAGCCTCACCTTCTAAAATTATCACATTGGACAGTAGATTTTAATATATGGATTTGAGGATGACGCAAAGATTCAGACAATGGTACTAGTACACCATTTTAATGTTATTTATTTACTTTTACATTAAGGATTATTTTTACTATTGTTGATATTATTGGGTAACTGGTTTCTATTCTATTCCACTTACCATGTCTCTGTGTCATTATCTGTGTACTACCCTAAGATCCACTTTATTTTATCTGCTGTTTTTTGTAGTCTGGAACTCTGCTCCTCCACTTCACATTGTTAGGGTGTCTGTAGAATAGTAGTGGCAGTATAGTAGCATCCACAGTAAAAAACAAATTCTGGAACATTTATTTTGTGCATGAATCTAAGTACCTTTACTCACAATTATCTCATTAAATGATCCCACCTGCTTTGGGGGGTATGTGCTCTTTAACTCTTATTTATATATATTGATTAATGAACACTGAAAGGAGGTAAATTACTTATGATAGTTTCACAGCTAGTTAAAAAGGGCTCTTTTTGAGCCAAATCTGTCTCACTCCAAATTATATGATTTTTAACTCTACCCTAAGCTGTCCCCTTCCAACATCAACTTTCTGCTCTTCTGGGAGATATCACTGTCCAACTACTGGATGTGCTCGCTCCTTCATCACAAAGTTCTGCATCTTCTTCTTTCCAGCCTGCATGAAGAAACTATGTACTGCAGTGGCAATGATTTTGTTGTATTCTATGTGGTAAATACTGATGGCTGCCTACTTAATAACTAGTCCCACACTTTATTGGTAAAAGAATCCTGATTTCTTTTGAATAGTTTTAGTTCATATATTTCTTAGGGAATAAACCTTGATTGATTTAAGCTAATCATAGTACTCTCATTTTTCTTGTCAGTGATTTGTTTAGGTATTGACATACACTATAAAACTGGCTACTTAGATGTAAAGTGTACTGGAGAGTTTCTGATTTTTTTTTAACGTTTTACACAAATTTATTACATCCGAATAATTAAGCATTTGCAATAATACACTGTTTACCTCTCCATAAACACCAGCACTATAAATGTATTACAATACTGACGAAAAGGCAAAACATGAAATTTATAAACAATTTATACACAATTATGCAATTGTGTACAAATTCACACACTATTACAATATGCTGTCTACCAAAATACATCCCACTCAAAAACATCTGAAATTAGGAAAAAAAATAACTCAAGGTGTAATCATGATCTGCAAACAAGCATTTTTAAAGTTTCTTGGTATATATTCAAATATGCCCAAAATACATCATCTATACTAAAATACTACAAGAAGGTATTTTAATACCATAGACTACTATATACCTCTTTGGCACAGTAGATATTAAACAACTTAATAATTGCGTATTTCATAAAAACACAATAAACTGAATATAAAGAAATTCTCAAGAAAAAATTCAATTCTTATCTAAAGGACTCAATAGGGTTATATTTTTAAATCACAAACACAAGATGGAATTAAAGATACTTTCCAATAAAATACTTGCCACTTACAGAGATATATGATCAGTTAACTTAAAAGATGAAATGCTATTTATATTTAAATTAAGCTCCAACACAAAATTTCACTACACCTTAACAATACTTTTACTTGGTGGCTAAATGTGAAATGAATGTTCATTACAGTTAAATTAGGAAAGAAAGCATTTTAAACATTGTTAACCTGACACTAACATTTGAGGCCTCATGATTGATAGGAAAACAAATAATATCATAATTAAAGAGAAATTAAAGCATCTTAAAAGAAACTAAATTTTAATGCTTTTATAATCTGGCTTTGATAGTATACACTATAAAATCCCTGATGAATAAATTGTGTGCCTTTACATTCCTTTCTGGATTCCATCCCTATCTCATAGAATAACAACATACAATTTTAAATAATAAACAGCAAGTAGTTTAAGTAAAATCTGAGTCTTTATGTCCATGAATAAGCTCTGTTCAAAAGCGTTAAATAAAATTTTATTGACTTCAATAAAAATGCTCTTTATTAGCAGAATGCTGATGTTTGAAACAGAAATCTATCAGCATGAGCAAGATTTAAAACAGCTAGAGTAACAGCTGATCCCACACCATTTAGAGTTTCTGATTTTTTAAAATTTATTTTTGCCTTTTAAGGAGACGTGTGAGAGAAACAGGTCCTGTTAATGCTTCTGGATATTGATGAGTGGAAATACGTGGCCTGGATATTCTTTTGCCTTCTTATGAAGAAAACTTTCATACTAAAGAATATCAAAGTAAAAGAAGGAAATAATCAAATCTTTGATGGTACTTTTGAGCCAATTAATTAATCAATTCATTAACTGTCCTATCTTTTCAGTTATGTGAAACAATATATTCTGAATTTTCAAGGCAGTTGTTCTATTTGGTTGTTTATTAGAAGTGCCTTGGAACTTTAAAATAATATACCAATATCTAAACCACACCCCCAGAGATTCTGATTTAGTATGAGGTTATTCCACTGCCCAAGATTCGATTATTTCTCTTTTTGTATTGTATATGTTTAATGTATACAACATGATATTTTCCTTTACATATGCATGGTGAAATAATTACTACAGTCAAGCAAATTAATGTCAATTTCTCTAGACAACATTATGCTATGTAAACTAAGCCTACAAAGGTAAAAGTACACTAGTATGTGGCACATTAAAATGCTAAATACATATAAACATGCATTAAAATGGTGATTACCCAGAACTGAGACATTAAGGAAGCAGGAAGATATTGGTCAAAGGATACAAAGTTTTTGTTAGTAAGGATGAAGAACTCCAGAAATCGAATGAACAACATGATGATCATAGTTGATTATATTGAATTATATACTGCAAATTTGCTGAGAGTAGATTTCAAGGGTTTTCACTGGGTTCTATTTTTTTTCAAATTCTTCAGTTGGTTGGTTCTAATATGCATCCAGGATTAAGAGCCTCTTGCTTAAGTTATATATGGGTGAGTTTTCTGCAGCTTGTAGCTGAAACCATCCTTGCTAGATAACCGGCTTTTACAATCAGACTGATAACTCTGGCAGCTTATTTGCACTGACCTTGTTCCATTCCTGAAATGTCCTCTTGGCCACCTACCTTGATTGAAGTACTGGGGCCACAACCAGCCAAGTTATCATTTGGGCCACAATTGATTGACAGAGAAGATGAAAGGCAAAAGGAAGTCCAATAGGTAAATCAAGGTATGTGGAAGGAGAAAGGATATTTGCTTCATTTTATTTCACTTCAATTCAGCAAACCTTTTTCCCTGAGCATCTAATATGTGATAGTCCTTGTGTTGGGTGCTAGGGATATATGGACAGATAAGACCTGTTCAGATCTTTACAAACTTTAATATATGTATAAATTATCTGTACATCATCTTAAAAATGATTCTGGGGCTGGCACTGTGGCTTAGCAGGTAAAGCCACCGCCTATGGTGCAGGCATCCCATATGGACTCCGATTCGAGTCCTGGCTACTTTACTTTCAGTCCAGATCCTTGTTGATGCACCTAGGAAAGAAGTAGAATATGACCCAAGTGTTTGGGCCCCTGCACCCACATGGGAGACCCAAAAGAGGCTCCAGGCTCCTGGCTTCAGATTGGCCCAGCCCTCCCTCTCTCTCTCTCTCTTTCTCTTTCTGTCTTTCTATTCTCTATAACTCTGTCTTTCAAATAAATAAATCTTTAAAAAAATGATTCTAACCTAATATCTCTGGATGAAAGCTAAAATTTTGCATTCATAACAAGCTTCCAGGAGATGCTGAAACTGCTGTTCTAGGAACCACACTTTGAGTATCAAAGTTGTAAACAATTATCTGGATAGAGTAGAAGGCAGGATGGAATAAATGGTATGCTCGAGTCTGGACAAGGTTATGTAGAAATCCAAAAGCTGGGGGGCACTGAATGGAGGAAGGCAAAGAAGATATCACTTATCAGTGGCATTTAACTGCAACTGGTGGGAAGGGTGACAATAAAATAGAGTGGAAAGTACATTATATAAAAGTCAGGAAATCAATTTTCTAAGCCCTATTCTGTCCCTGGTTTGCTGTGTGATCTCGGACAATTCTTTTTTTTTTCCTTTCTGAATCTTGCAATTGGAAAATGGATTGAATAGATAATCTCTAAAGCCCTTTATAACTTTGACATTTTGAGTAATGATTCAATGAATGAAACCTCTGAAGAAAAGAGAAAGTAGAGAATGAAACCCCAAGAAACAGCAGCATCTAAATCATACATTTTAAGGGGTGGATTTTAAACTGCCTAAATATTTATAAATCACAAATTCATGTCTCTGGCTTTAATTTTTTCAATTATTAATTTGAAAGGCAGAGTTCCAGAGAAGGTGAGAGAGAGAGAGGGAGGGAGCGAGAGAGAGTGAGAGAAAGAGAGAGAGGGGAGAGAGAGAGAGAGAGAGAGAGAGAGAGAGAGAGAGAGAGAGAGAGAATATCTTACATCCACTCATTAACTGGTTGGTTCATTTCCCAAATGGCTGCAATAGCTGAGGCTGGGCCAGGCTGAAGCCAGGAGCCTGGAACACCATCCGTGTCTCCCATGAGGGTTGCAGGGGCCCAAACACTTGGGCCATCTTCTGCTGCTTTCCCAGACACGTTAGCAGTGAGACAGATTAGAAGTGGAACAGCCAGGTCTCCAATAAGTGCTCCAATAAGGGATGCCGGTGTTGCAGGTGGCAGCTTAATCCATTGTGCCACAATACAGGTCTCTTCGCTTTAATCTTTTCTAAGCCCAACAATGTACTGAACTCTACATTTGGATTTTCAATAAACACTTTAAATTAACATGGTTTTGAATAATTTATTGGTTTCTTTGCTGCCACAAGCCTGCTTCTCCTCCATTCTTTTTAATTTCAGAAAATTATCCACCCCACTAATCAGCTGGTCAACCCTGAAAACTCAATATCACTATTTATTTCTCTCTCCCTCCCTACATTCCAAAACCAGTAGCAAATTATGTTGGCAATACCTCCAAACCGTATCTTGAATTTGTCTACTTTTCTCTCTTTCCACTACTACACTAATGTAAGCTGTCAGCATCTCTCAAGTAGACTGCATTTATGTGTCCTAGTAAGGTGGCCAGCATTGTGGTGCAAGTTAAGTTGCCACACGTGGCACTGGCATGTCAGGTAAGTGGCAGTTCAAGTCTGGACTGCTCCACTTCCAATCCATTTCCCTGATAATGTGCCTGGGAAAGCAGCAGATGATGGTCCAAGTACTTGGGCCCATGCCACTCACATGAGAAACCGGCATGAAATTCCTGGTTCCTGGCCTCCACCTGACCAAGCCCTTGTCATTGCTCAGGAGTGAGCCAGCAGATGAAAGATTTTCTTCTTTGTCTCTCCTTGTCTCTCTGTAATTCTGCCTTTCAAATAAATAAACAAATCTTTTTCAAAAAGTACCTTAGTAGTTCTTACTGCTTCATTATCGCCCCCTATAATCCATTATCCACAAAAAAGCAAACATATTTGGAAAAAAATGGGATTTTTTTAAAGAAAACATAAAGCTGTAAAACTACCCTCTCTGTTTTCCTCATAGAATTATTTAAACTCATAAGATGCATTTATTTGCTTACTTATGTTTATAAACTCCCACCAGAATAGTGATGGCAGATACCTGTATTCTATCTTTGGCAGATTTATCCCCATCATTTACTACTAGAAAAAAGACATTCAATAGATATTTTTAATAAATAAATAAATAAAGATATTAAGAGGAACCAAAGCAAAAGGTAGCTTTTCTAAACAGATACTCCACTGTTTTCAGCCTCATTGCTTTTAATTTTATTTATTTATTTTTATTTGACAGGTAGAGTTATAGACAGTGAGAAAGAGACAGAGAGAAAGGTCTTCCTTCTGTTGGTTCACTCCCCAAATGACCGCTACAGCCGGTGCTGCGCCAGTCTGAAGCCAGGAGCCGGGGTCTTCCTCCCAGTTTCCTGTGTGGGTGCAGGGACCCAAGCACTTGGGCCATCCTTCACTGCCCTCCGGAGCCACAGCAGAGAGCTGGACTGGAAGAGGAGGAACCGGAACTAGTATCCAGTGCTCCAACCGGGTGTAGAACCCGGGGTGCTAGCGCTGCAGGCGGAGGAATAGCCAAGTGAGCCACGGCGCCAGCCAACCTCATTGTTTTTAAATATAGATAAGAAATGGAAATATAACCATCATTTACTAAATACCTTCTGTGTGCCAGATGCTATACTGAGAACTTTCATATGTATGTAATTCAGTAACTCCTGATGAACCATTTTAAGTAGATAAGCTTCCACTTTATAGATGAGGAAACTGGGGAGGTTATGAGAATTTAAGCCAATTATCACCAAACACCTAGCCAGGGATGGCTAAGCTTAAAGTTAAAACTCTATCCACTTTCTCTCAACACTGGTTTTTCCCCATATCAATCTTTCCTTTTTTTCCCCCTTTCACCTGTTATTGTCTATATGGCTTCTGTTCCCCAGCCTCTGTCACAGCAAGGGTCCTTGTAAATACAGAGCCTGATGTGACTGCCCCCACTTGATATACCTTTAGGATTGTTTTTGTTGTACTAGTTTCTATGGAAACCACCAAGCATCATCCTTTACGGAATGTACAGAAACTTAGCATCCTAGATGGAGCTGTCTGTTCACAAATTGTGTGAAGTGGACACCAGCTGAGCCTAAGTGATGAAGTCATTATCTAAGAAGTCATCCTGGGACATTTTTAGTCTGCTTCCCCAGCAACATGATAAGCTTTCTATTGATACCCAATGCGACCACATAGAAACATGAAAGCCGCATTTATGGAGGCGACCATTCATCTATTATTCAACAAATACTAATTGAGCATCTACTCTTCACCAGACATCGTGCTAGAACATGAAGATGTAGACAGGTAAGTTATCTATTTGTGTGGGTTTTATAGTCTAGAGAAGGTCAACTGATAATAAATTGAAAGCAATATAATTTTAGGAAGTAGCCAGGATCCAAACAGGCATCCATATGGGATGTCAGCATCACAGGTGGCAGTTTTACCCACTACACCACAATGCCAGTCCAAGTGATCTTGTCTTTTAATTCCATTTCTCCATAAACTTTTTGAAGGACCATCAAAATGAAGAAAGGCTATGCAAGATAGGATGGGTGATCTAGGAAGTCTTTTCTGATGAAGTATCATCACAGATGAAATTCAATTGATGAGAAAGCATTTACAATGAGTGAATATACCAAGGAAACAATTTAGGTAGAGAGAAAAGAAAGTACAAAAACCTTGAGGTAGGAGTCAACTTCATAAATTTGAGTAATATAAAATGAAGGACCCTTATGGGGGAGAGGGACAAGAAACTAGGCCTGGGCAAATATCAGGGGCTTCTTAAGAGGTTAGATGTTCCCCAGAGTCCAGCGGGCAGGACGTTCTCTGGGAAGGAAAAGTCAATCCCCTTCAGAGAACCTCTAGGCATGCCCAGAGCAGAGCTGCCACTCTCCTCAGCACTCTCCTCAGCACTCCCCTCAGCACTCTCCTCAGCACTCCCCCTCAGCACTCTCCTCAGCACTCCCCCTCAGCACTCTCCTCAGCACTCTCCCTCAGCACTCTCCTCAGCACTCTCCTCAGCACTCTCCCTCAGCACTCTCCGATATGCTAATTGTCCCTCCGAACCAGCCAATCCCGTGTTGCCACTGCATCCCATATGCTAATTGTCCCTCCGAACCAGCCAATCCCGTGTTGCCACTGCATCCCATATGCTAATGGTCTCTCTGAACTGACCAATCCTATGCATGCGCATTAGGAATATGCTAATTCGTTGCCTATATAACCTGTGTGAAACTGCCGCTCAGGGCTCCTCACTGCCTGAGGTGGGGGCCCGTTTGCGCAAACGTTCAATAAATACCTCATGCTTTTGCATCAACTGGTTTGGAGTCTGGATTTTTGGGCGTCCTCTCGAGCAAGTGGGCATCTCTACTACTGAGAGGTCCTACATTTGGCGCCCAACGTGGGGCTTGAGGTCGCCCTCAGACCCATTCTCTGCAGGACCAGTTGGAGGTATAATTAAGTGTTTTCTGTCTGTTGTTTTTTGTCTTGAGTATTCTGACTGGATTCTGACTGAAGTATTCTGACTGGCCAGTATCTGACCTGACTCTGTGGGACCAGTGGGGGAGGCAGGCGTGCCCAGCAACCCCTGGCCCGTTCCCCGGAGGACGCTCCGGGATGAGAGGGGAAACCCTCGGTCTGTTCCCCCGGAAGACGCACCGGGGTGGTCTGGAGGTGGGTCGGAGACCAAGTCTCCCTCCTTCCCGGGGAGGGCTGGTCAGGCAGCCGCTCCCAAAAATAGCGCAATAGCGTTCGATTTGTCCTAGCCATGTGTTTTGTCTTGCTTACTGTATATGTCTGTGCATTGGCTGTTCTTTTTGTTTGGGCTGAAATCCTTGTACGCATGGGTCAACAAATAACCACCCCTTTAAGTCTCACTCTAGATCACTGGAAGGACGTTCGAGAACGCGCGCGCCACCTCTCATTGGAGGTTAAAAGGAAACAATGGGCAAAATTCTGTTCCTCAGAGTGGCCGGCCTTCGAGGTCGGCTGGCCAAGGAACGGCACTTTTAACCTCGATATTATTTTACAGATTAAGGAACGAGTCTTTCAGCCAGGATCCGATGGACACCCTGATCAGGTGCCCTACATTACCACGTGGGAGGATCTTTCACGTAACCCCCCTCCCTGGATAGAACCCTTCTCCTTCCCGACGGAGCCCATACGTACCCCGATACCCCCTCCTCCTATCTCGGTTGTGCCAACCTCCTCCCTATACCCTCTGAAGGAGATTCGAGATCCAAAACCTGACAAGCCACCGGTTCTTCCGGCTGATCAGGACTTTCTGCTCTTTGACTCTCCCCCACCCTATCTTCCCGGCCAGCCTGCTCCCCCGCAGGAACCCCCACAACAACCAGAGCGGAATGTGCAACCTTCTGCACCATCCCCTGATTCCTCCTGGGCAGGGGAAGAAGTCTCAGCGCCTTCCCCGCCCTCCAGCCGCCTGCGCCTCCGTCGGGGGCAGGCAGGGGGCTCGGGAAGCGTCTGGACTTCGCAGGCTTTTCCTCTTCGCTCGGTGGCTGGCCAGATGCAGTACTGGCCATTTTCTGCTTCCGATCTTTACAATTGGAAAACCCATAACCCCTCTTTCTCTCAGGACCCCCAGGCTCTGACTGGGCTGATCGAGTCAATTTTATTGACTCATCAGCCCACCTGGGATGATTGTCAGCAGCTTCTGCAGACCCTCCTCACTACTGAGGAAAAGCAGCGTGTCTACCTTGAGGCACGGAAAAACGTCCCTGGAGCAGATGGCCGACCGACCCTACTGCCAAACGAAATCGAGGAGGCGTTTCCCTCAACCCGTCCTGATTGGGACTACACCACCGTTGCTGGTAGGGAGCGACTTCGTCTTTACCGCCAGATTCTCCTTGCGGGTCTCAGAGGGGCTGGAAAGCGCCCCACCAATTTGGCCAAGGTACGTGCAGTAGTACAGGGGGCTGAGGAAACGCCGGCAGGCTTCCTAGAAAGATTAATGGAAGCCTACCGTAAGTACACCCCGTTTGACCCCCTGGCAGAGGACCGGCAGGGAGATGTAATCATGTCCTTTATAGGACAGTCAGCGCCGGACATCCGCAATAAATTGCAGCGGCTAGAGGGGCTTCAGGGGTATACTATACAAGATTTAATGAAGGAGGCAGAAAAGATTTACAACAAAAGGGAGACCCGAGAGGAGAAGGAGGAAAGGATCCGCAAGGAGCAGGAGGAAAGGGAAGACAAAAGAGACAAAAGACGTAATCGAGAGCTTAGTAGAATTTTGGCCACCGTAGTGCAGGATACAGAAAGGAGTAGACCAGGACAGAATAGGGACTTGGGAGACAAACGAAAGCCTCGGGTGGAAAGAGATCAATGTGCCTATTGTAAAGAAAGAGGACACTGGGTCAAAGACTGCCCGAAGAAAACACAGGGACCAAAGAAGAGACCAGTTCCAATCCTGTCCCTGGAAGAAGACGACTAGGTGAGTCAGGGCCAGGAGCCCCCCCCTGAGCCCAGGATAACCCTTGAAGTGGGGGGCAGACCGGTAACCTTCCTGATTGACACGGGAGCCCAGCACTCGGTACTGACTTCAGAAAAAGGGCCTTTAAGCTCCAAGACTTCCTGGGTTCAGGGGGCAACTGGAGGGAAGTTATATCGCTGGACAACCAATCGAGAGGTCCAGTTAAGTACAGGACTTGTGACACACTCGTTCTTACTAGTGCCAGACTGCCCCTACCCCCTCCTGGGCAGGGACCTACTCTCGAAGGTAGGAGCCCAAATTCACTTCCATGAGAAAGGAGCTACCATCACAGACTCAGGAGGGCGGCCCCTCCAGGTGTTAACACTACGCTTGGAGGACGAACATCGATTATTCGAGAGGCCCTCGTCCACCATGGCTCCCCTGGATCCCAAGTGGCTCGCAGATTTTCCTCAGGCCTGGGCAGAGACTGCGGGAATAGGGCTGGCCGTCAACCGGCCTCCCTTGATCATAGATCTGAAGCCCACGGCCATTCCCGTGTCAGTTCGTCAATATCCGATGGGCAAGGAAGCTAAGGAAGGTATCCGGCCACATATCCAGAGACTGTTACACCTAGGCATTTTAAAACCTTGTCGTTCACCTTGGAACACCCCCCTACTACCAGTAAAGAAGCCTGGTACGGGTGACTACCGCCCGGTACAGGACTTGCGGGAGGTTAATAGGAGAACGGAGGATATGCATCCCACAGTGCCCAACCCCTACAATCTGCTAAGTACCTTGCCTCCGACCCACGTATGGTACACTGTGTTAGATCTAAAAGATGCATTCTTTTGTTTAAGACTGAGCCCTCAGAGCCAATCCATCTTTGCTTTTGAGTGGAAAGACCCAGAGACCGGGTTTTCAGGACAACTCACCTGGACAAGGTTGCCCCAAGGATTTAAAAACTCGCCTACCTTGTTTGACGAAGCTCTGCACCTAGATTTGGCCGACTTCCGAGTTAACCATCCGGACCTGGTCCTCCTGCAATATGTGGACGACCTCCTCCTTGCCGCTGAAACTGAGCAGGACTGCCTAAAAGGTACTGGGGCCCTGCTACAGAGACTGGGGGAATTGGGCTATCGAGCCTCCGCGAAAAAGGCCCAAATATGTCAGAAACAGGTGGCCTACCTAGGCTACCTCCTAGAAGGAGGGCAACGGTGGCTGACAGAGAGCCGAAAAAGGGTGGTTGCTCTAATTCCACCCCCCACCGATGCCAGAAAGATGCGGGAATTCCTCGGGAGTGCGGGATTCTGCCGCCTTTGGATTCCTGGGTTTGCGGAGCTGGCAGCCCCATTGTACCCCCTCACGAAGTCCAATGCTCCCTTTCAATGGAGAGAAGAGCAACAGCGGGCGTTTGACAACATAAAAAAGGCCCTATTGTCAGCCCCAGCCCTGAGCCTCCCTAATATGACCAAGCCCTTCACATTATACGTGGATGAGAATAAGGGAGTGGCGAAGGGAGTGCTAACACAAATGCTTGGACCCTGGAAAAAGCCGGTGGCATACTTTTCAAAAAAACTAGACAATGTAGCGGCCGGCTGGCCTCCGTGCCTCCGCATGATAGCGGCCGTGGCAGTTCTGGTGAAAGACTCGGATAAATTGACTCTAGGCCAACCTCTCACCATAGTGGCACCTCATGCTGTGGAGACAGTTATCCGCCAGCCACCAGATCGGTGGCTCTCAAATGCTCGGATAACTCATTACCAGACTATGTTATTAAACTCAGAGCGGGTCCGGTTTGGGACTGCCACCTCTTTAAACCCGGCCACCCTGCTCCCGGAACTGGGGCCCCAGGCCCAGGTAATCCATAACTGTCATCAAATCCTGGCTGAGGCCCACGGCACCCGAAAAGACCTAACCGACCAGCCTCTGCCGGATGCCGAAATGACCTGGTTCACGGATGGGAGCAGCTTTCTACAGAACGGTGAGCGGAGGGCTGGGGCAGCGGTGGTGGATGGAAAAACTGTTATCTGGTCAAGTGCCTTAAAGCCTGGAACTTCTGCTCAAAAAGCCGAGCTCATAGCCTTAACTCAAGCTTTAAAACTGGCACAAGACAAAAAGGTCAACATTTACACAGACAGTCGGTATGCTTTCGCCACTGCCCATGTACATGGGGAGATATACCGGCGAAGGGGCCTCTTAACCTCAGCAGGCAAGGACATTAAAAATAAGCAGGAAATCCTAGATCTTCTACAGGCCCTGTTCCTGCCCAAAATGTTGAGTATAATTCATTGCCCCGGGCACCAACGAGGAGACGACCCCGTAGCAAGGGGAAACAGGATGGCAGACGAGGCCGCTAGGGCGGCAGCCCTGAGCCAACAGGTGCTCCCGTTAAAGACAATTGAGCCCACCCAAGTATCGAGGGAACCACCTTTCCTCTATTCGGACCAAGACTTAGATACGATCCAGCGGCTCGGTGCAGAGTATGATGAACAAATAAGGGTTTGGAGGCTCGGAGAGAAAATAGTCCTGCCACACCAATTGGCTAAAGAAATAATTACCAGCCTCCATCAATGGACTCATTTGGGACACAAAAAGCTAAAAGCAGCCTTACAGGAAGATAGGCAGTCTTATTACATCCCCGGACTTGACTCTTTAGTCCAGCAGGTGACTGAATCCTGTGTTCCGTGTGCCAAGGTAAATGCCAGACACCTCAAGCTCCCGGAGGGAGCTAGGGTAAGAGGAGACCGACCAGGAATCAACTGGGAGGTCGATTTCACTGAGATAAGGCCGGGCAGTTATGGGAATAAGTATCTTCTAGTTTTTGTAGACACCTTCTCCGGATGGACTGAGGCATTCCCCACAAAACGGGAAACCGCCCAGGTGGTCGTCAAGAAGATCATAGAGGAGATCTTCCCCCGGTTCGGCTTGCCTAAGGTAATCGGGTCCGACAATGGCCCAGCGTTTGTCTCCCAGGTAAGTCAGTTGGTGGCCAAAGCATTAGGCATAAATTGGAAATTGCACTGTGCCTATAGACCCCAAAGTTCAGGACAGGTAGAAAGAATGAACAGAACAATTAAAGAGACCTTGACCAAATTAGCGTTGGAGACTGGTGTTAAAGACTGGGTCCAACTCCTCCCTATGGTGTTGTTCCGGGTCCGAAACACGCCCTCTCATTGCGGGCTGACACCATACGAAATCCTTTATGGAGGGCCCCCACCAGTAGCAGGCTTGCTTGACCTTGCCAGTGACTCTGTTGCCGATGCCCCTAAGTTACAGGCCCGGTTGAGAGCACTCCAGATCATCCAGAACCAGGTCTGGAAACCTCTTGCAGCAGCCTACCAACCCAAGACGACAACCATTCCACATCCTTTCCAAATCGGTGATGCTGTGTATGTCCGAAGGCACCAATCTAAGACTCTAGAGCCCCGGTGGAAAGGCCCCTTCACTGTGCTGTTGACAACTCCCACCGCTCTCAAGGTCGACGGAATCGCTGCTTGGGTCCACGCCTCACACGTGAAGCGAGCACCACCTCCCCAGGGCCCCGAGGATCCGGACAGACCAGCCAAATGGAAGCTCCAGCGCACTCAGAACCCACTCAAGCTAAGACTTTCAAAAACTGTTTAATATTTATGATGTTCCTGGCCTTTCCCCATTGTTTTTCCAATCCCCATGCTCCACAATTGTTAACGTGGAACCCAACCCAGTCCAGCAAGAACAGAGTTCCCTCCCTCCAGTGAGGCAGGCTCTCCCCAGGCCGGTCCAATAGATTTTAGGATTAAAATCTTTGCAAAAAGAAAAGGAGGGAATGAAGGACCCTTATGGGGGAGAGGGACAAGAAACTAGGCCTGGGCAAATATCAGGGGCTTCTTAAGAGGTTAGATGTTCCCCAGAGTCCAGCGGGCAGGACGTTCTCTGGGAAGGAAAAGTCAATCCCCTTCAGAGAACCTCTAGGCATGCCCAGAGCAGAGCTGCCACTCTCCTCAGCACTCTCCTCAGCACTCCCCTCAGCACTCTCCTCAGCACTCCCCCTCAGCACTCTCCTCAGCACTCCCCCTCAGCACTCTCCTCAGCACTCTCCCTCAGCACTCTCCTCAGCACTCTCCTCAGCACTCTCCCTCAGCACTCTCCGATATGCTAATTGTCCCTCCGAACCAGCCAATCCCGTGTTGCCACTGCATCCCATATGCTAATTGTCCCTCCGAACCAGCCAATCCCGTGTTGCCACTGCATCCCATATGCTAATGGTCTCTCTGAACTGACCAATCCTATGCATGCGCATTAGGAATATGCTAATTCGTTGCCTATATAACCTGTGTGAAACTGCCGCTCAGGGCTCCTCACTGCCTGAGGTGGGGGCCCGTTTGCGCAAACGTTCAATAAATACCTCATGCTTTTGCATCAACTGGTTTGGAGTCTGGATTTTTGGGCGTCCTCTCGAGCAAGTGGGCATCTCTACTACTGAGAGGTCCTACAAAAAAAGGCAGATATTTCCAGAGTAGAAAAAGCAAAAAAAGAACTGTTATGAAATATTGAATATGGCAAAGTTGTCAGGGTCCGTATGAATTTGACTCAAAGCGGATTTTTTGTGAGTAAAAGACATAATTTAACTTATACTTTTGCAGGATACAGCAGTCTTAAATATAAAAAAATGGATTATAAGAACAATAGTGGAAGCTCAAAGAAGGTTATTATTTTAATCCAGAGGTGAGGTGATGGCACAGATAAGAAAAGTAAAGTGGAGGTGAAAAGCATTTATTGGACATATGTTAGAGGTGTGGTGGACAGCAGCATAGTGATTTAGAAGCATGCAGAGATCCAGTTTTAGCTTAGTCACTAATGGGTTATATAACTCAGGACCAATGCTGCTGCCTTCCTTTGGCTTCAATTTCCCCAAGCCAACTTCACTTGATAAAGTTAAACCCTTACGAAAGAACAGGCATTTGCATAGTACTTACAAATCACTGGGCACTAACTCCCCATGCAGGACCTCTGTCCTCAATGAGTTGTATTACAAGAGTTAACTATAAAACTAGTTCTCAGTTTTTTGTGTGTGTGTGTGTGCAAATTGTTGAAATTGTTACTTAGTATAGAGTTGGTCTTCTGTGTATAAAGTTAATTGAAAATAAATCTTACTGGAGAATGGACTGGGAAGGGGATGGGGAGGAGGAGGAGGAGGAGGGGTGGGAGTGTGGCTAAGAGGGTGGGTATGGTGGGAAGAATAACTATATTCCTAAAGTTGTACTTATTAAATTTGTATTCCTTAAATGAATTAATTAACAAAAAATTTAGAAAACACTTTCAAATTCATTTCCCTATTTTTATTTTGAGCCTTGTAATTACCATGTGAAATAAGACAAAAAAAATGAGTCCCGATTTTATGACAAGAAAAACGAGGTAGAGTCTGGTAGAATCTATTGAAAGCCTTAAGGAATCCATACAGCCACAGTTGATTTTTTTAAAACACCCGAGGGAGCGGCATTGTGGCAGAGCAGGTAAAGCCACTGTCTTCCTTGCTGGCATCCCATATGGGCGCCAGTACGAGTCCCAGCTGCTCCACTTCCAATTCAGCTCTCTGTTGTGGCCTGGGAAAGCAGTGGAAGATGGCCTAAATGCTTGGGCCCCTGCACCTGCATAGGAGACCCAGAAGAAGCTCCTGGTTCCTGGCTTTGGATCAGCACAACTCTGGTGCTTGCAGCCATCTGGGGAGTGAACCAGCAGATGGAAGATCTCTCTCTCTCTCTCTCTCTCTCTTTCTCTCTCTCTGCCTTTCTGTAATTCTGCCTTGCAAATATATAAATAAATCTTTAAAAAAGCCACCTGAGATTTAGGGCATAAATGACTGAGTTTTGTTCATGGTATAGAACAGTCACTTCCCCTCTCTCTGAATTTCAGTATTTTCATGACTCAATTTATCTCTGAACGTTGATGTAGAGCGTTATGCAAACTCTATCCCTTACATCCAAGAATTTATATCTGTATAAGCTACACTATACATTCAAGGCCTTTATTATATGGGTTTATCTCTTAATATACTGAGATCATGGGCCGGCGCCATGGCTCAACAGGCTAATCCTCTGCCTTATGGCGCCGGCACACCGGGTTCTAGTCCGGGTCGGGACGCCGGATTCTGTCCCAGTTGCCCCTCTTCCAGTCCAGCTCTCTGCTGTGGCCTGGAAGTGCAGTGGAGGATGGCCCAAGTGCTTGGGCCCTGCACCCACATGGGAGACCAGGAGAAGCACCTGGCTCCTGCCTTCGGATCAGTGTGGTGCACCGGCCGCAGCGCGCCGGCCGCGGTGGCCATTGGAGGGTGAACCAACGGCAAAAGGAAGACCTTTCTCTCTGTCTCTCTCTCTCTCACTGTCCACTCTGCCTGTCAAAAATAAAAAAATATACTGAGATCATCTTGACATCTAGGTTTATTATAGCTATGGATGTTAGCTCTCAAATTTGTCAGTTCCTTAATTGTGGTCTCATTCTGGGACATAAGGTCAGGAAGTCAAGTTTACCTGTTTTTATATATGTGTGAAAAAATGAGCAATCATATATTCCTGTCCCTTTGCATGTTTTCCCTCACTTAATCATCATAAGAATTATGTGAGGTAGGCCGGTGCCGTGGCTCAACAGGCTAATCCTCTGCCTTGCAGTGCCGGCATACCGGGTTCTAGTCCGGGTTGGGGCGCCGGATTCTGTCCCGATTGCCCCTCTTCCAGGCCAGCTCTCTGGGGAGTGCAGTGGAGGATGGCCCAAGTGCTTGGGCCCTGCACCCCATGGGAGACCAGGAGAAGCACCTGGCTCCTGCCTTCGGATCAGCGCAGTGCGCCGGCCGCGGCGGCCATTGGAGGGTGAACCAACAGCAAAGGAAGACCTTTCTCTCTGTCTCTCTCTCTCACTGTCCACTCTGCCTGTCATAAAAAAAAAAAGAATTATGTGAGGTAGATTTTATATCTCGACTGTTGAGGAATAGTGTTTGTTTTTATACTATTTGTTGAACTCTTTACTTAGTATTGAGTTCATCTTATATAGATAAAGTTAATTGAAAATACATTGTGTTATTTCCTCTTGTTCTATGTTATACAATTGATTAATAAGAGTCAGATTGCCTGATTACAAAATCCATATTCAATCTTTCATGTTCTTGCTAGTTAGTCAATCATTGCTTGGAGTTTTTATTTCAACCAGATCCAAAACAGGCATAGTTACCCAATTTCAGCAAATCTTTAGGATCATGAAGAACTACTGTATCAGTAACTTCATCCTGTTCCCTTTGCTGTATCAGTAACTGGTATTGTGCTTAAATGCTCAGAAAAAGTTTAATGCTTCAATCCATTCATTTAACATCCATATAATCATCTATTCTTACATTTACCACCCAAATATCTAGAGGGTAGTGGTTCAGAGCATAGGCAATTAAGTCATATCGTGTGAATTTGAATACTTTTTTTCTTTCTTCTCCTAGCAGGACAACCTGGGGCAATTTTTACTGTGCCTTGGTCTTCTCACCTGTTAAATGGGGCTACTAATACTACCTTTCTTACAGGATTGTTTTAAGGATTAAGTGAGTCAATAAATGTAAAATTTCATAGAACGGGGTCAAGTATTTAGTAGGTACTTGCTTCAATTTGGGTATGATTTGTTCCCTCAAACTCATACCAGACATTAAACACTAAAGTCATATGTTAATGACATATGGGTGCAAACAATCTGACTATGGTGTTTAGAGGGGGACCTTTTGGTCATGAAGGTGGTGATCCTATGATTTAACACTTATAGCTCTATAAAGATGGGAAGGAAGGGAAAGAGAGAGAGAGAAAGAGTCCAGAAATATATATATATATGCATATATATGTGTATGCATATATATATGTGTGTATATATATGCATATATATATATATATACACACACACATATACACTCCACTATCTTGTGTTGCTGCTGCTGCTGGTGGGAGAGGGAGATTTTCAAGAGCCTGCATCATGCTGCTTAGACTTTCACCTTCTAAAATTGTGAATCAAACTAAATCTCTTTATAAAGTTATGATGATTAAAGTACTTTGTTAAAGTATTGAAAAACAAAGTATTTTGTTAAAGTAATGAAAATCACATTAATACAGGACTCAAGGAATGTTAATTCTTTTTTTTTCTTGGAATGAAAGGTAGGTTTATTTGCTGAGCAAAAACATTTTGCAATAATTGTATAGTTTTCAAATATAAAGTGCATTTTTCATGATCTAATAAAATTTTTACAAGCATAAAAACATATGGACAAAAATTTTTAATAAGTTACATAAAATTGTACATATGTATACAGTACCATGTGATATTTTGATACATATATAGACTGTGTAATGCTAAATCAGGGTAAACCCCTGTATCTCTTCAAACATTTAACATTTCTTTATGATTAAAACACCCACACTGCTATCATCTCATTATTTGTATGGGGAAATATGCAGTACATTTCTGTAGCCATACCAAGTGCCTGAAATTATGCTAGACACTAGGTGTACATTTATAAACAAGCAGACAAGACCTTGGAATATGCAATTCAGTGATAAAGAAAAACATTAAAACATTAACCATATATATATATGCATACATATATATACATATATATGTAAATAAAAATTTCCATAGGTTGTAAGAAGCAGATAAAAATAACAGCATTATACAGAATAATGGGTGAGTAATCCACTATTGGTGGGAATGTAAACTGGTGCGGCCACTGTGGAAGACAGTATGGAGATACTTCAGAAATCTGAATATAGACCTATCATATGACCCAGCCATCCCATTCTTGGGAATTTACCCAAGGGAAATGAAATCAGCACCTGAAAGAATGATCTGTACCCCCATGTTAATTGCAGCTTAATTCATAATAGCTAAGATATAGAATCAACACAGATGTCCATCAACTAAAGATTGGATAAAGAAATTATGGTATATCTACACCATGGAATACTACATAGCAATAAAAATGAAATCTTGTCATTTGCAACAAAATGGATGCTACTGGAAACCAATATACTTAGTGTAACGAGTCAGACCCAAAAATACAAATGCCATATGTTCTCCCCAATCTGTAATAGGTAATAGAGTACTTAAAATTAATCTACAGGAGTGAAATAGACACTGTGCGTTGCATTGACTTGAAACAGCCCGTGTCTCAACAGTTGAGGAATAGTTTTTTTTTTTTTTTTCATACATTTTGTTGAACTCTTTACTAAGTGTAGGGTTAATCTTATGTGTATAAAGTTAATTAAAAATAAATCTTAGTAAAAAATAAAAATGAGAATAGGAGAGCAAGGAAGAAGAAGGCTGTGAGAGAGGGTAGGGTGGGAAGAATCACTTCATTCCTAAATTTCTATTTATGAAGTGCATGAAGTTTGTATACCTTAATAAAATGTTTCTAGGTTAAAAAATAAATTGACTTCCAACTGTAAGAAAAAGAATAATGGTTGGGAGAAGTATGATACTTATTTAGAGCGGACATGAGGAAGTAATACCTAAGCCTGAAAGAGGATAAGGACCATGCTGTGCAATGATCTGGTGATAAAAGAGAAATTCAGACATAAATGGGATGATCATATTTTCTGATTTGCTTAAAACAGCTCCTGTTTATATTTGATTCCCCAAAATAGTTATTGTAGCACTCCCTTTCACTCTCAAAACTCTCTTAGTTTAAACAAATTGTATTGTCATATTTGATCACATAAGGAACAGTGTATGCCTAAATGCTGAAAAGGGAAAGAACTTGGCTAGGTGAGTTTGAAGAGGTAGATAGAAGCCAGAAACAATGGGAAGAAGGCAGGCAGGCAGGAAGGAGGATAGGGAGGTATGGAGGGAGGAAATGGGGGACGGGGGAACAAAGAGACAAAGGGACAAAGGAACAGAGAAGAGGGATGAGGGGGGAACTAGCCGCCCTGAGCAGTGGGCCAAGTTAGGAACAAGGAGGGTGATAATGCTGAGTTAGAAGCAAGAGAAAATTATCATTCTCATCATCAAATTCACAGGTATCCAAGTTCAACAGTAATTCAAGTGTCATTACAATAAAATCTTTTTTCAAGTTCAGCAGACCTCAACTGTGTCCATTGTGCTGGCTCAGAAGTCTCGAGTTTGATTTTTTTTTTTCCATCATATACTGAAAAAAATAAGTGAGACAGAGGCAGACTACAAGGGAAGAATGATTCAGCCAATTAACTGCAAAGGGCTCAGGCCTGAATGTTTATTATCACGTACTCACTTTGCTTTTTGAGTGGGTAGAGACAGTAAAGTGTGCCTAGAGAACTCCTGGGATGTTGTATGCAAAGGAAACAGTGGCTCCAAAGTATTGCTGTGCCACGTGTCCCTGCACTGATCTATATGAGAAAACAAACCAGATATTGGAAGCAGAAACTCCTTCAGGGCAGCATCTCAGGTTTTTCAGGGACTACTCAAGATTCCTTGAACCAACGACCAATCTTCCTGCATCTTTGTCTTCAGCGGTAGGGTGACATCAGGAGAATTTGCCATCTGGATTGGCTAAAATAGATTGCCACTTCAGTCCTAGCACTGACTTTTTTCTAACCTACGTGACCTTGAAAAGTACTTGTCACCTCTCTGATCCTCATTTTTCTCATGTTTGAAATGGAGAGAGTGACACACATCAAACTGGTGAAATTAAAGTGAAAAAAAGAAAAAGCTTACATAAGACTCTTGCGCAGTTCTTTGTACAACATATTCAATAAATTGTGGTGATTATGGGTGATAGAAGTAATGATTATCACCATTACCAAAAGCTAGCTGGACCACTGCCAGTATTGCCCATCAGTCTGCAGCCACCTTACATATTTCAATGATCGATTGGTATAGCCTTTAACTCTATTGACATCATGCTTCTCTCCCTTGCACTAGACCCTTACCAACCCTTACCCAGCCTTTCCAAAGATATATTTTCCTTTAGGGCCTAGCTGAAACTTCCTCCCCTTTAGAAAGGCATTGCTCCCACCTGAGCTTACATGAACTGTACTCTTCTCAGAGTTTCTAGAGGTTTCCAAGGTTGTCAGCAGCATTCATTTTGGCATCTAATGCCAAGCTGCTGAATATCATTTCTTTGTGTCATATGTATGTTTCCTCACCTTTTTAATTCTTTGTAAACCTTCCACCGACGCTTTGTATTTAAATTGAAAACAAAATGTCTACCTCCTGTCCCTCCTTAACTCGCACTGCAAAATAAAACAGTGCTGACTTCATTGCTGGGCAGAGTGAGATCTCACCCAGCCTGCCTGTCATTCCTTCCTGCACCATTAAAGAAAGCATTGTGGATAACTGGCATGTTTCCATACAGAGTCTATCAGTTCTCACCATTTCCTTGATTCTTTTTACCATCTTTCTCTCTGCCATAAGAAACCCAGCAGGAAGCTGTGCTGTGGTACATTTAATTTTGAAATGAAATTGACTACATAAAGCAGAGATGTTTGGCTGAGGTGAAAGCGACATGAGGCAAAAGAAGAAATGACAGCTTACAAGAAAATAGTTCTGGCTAGAAATGAGGGAAAAAAGTGCAGAGAGAACATAAGTCAGTGTCACTCCACTGTCCCATCTATAACTTATCTCTTCCTGACACATTCCAACCTTCTACATGCCCACCAACAGCCTCACACATCTTTGCAAGCAGGGTCATGCAAAGGAGGAGCAAAGGGAAAGAATGATAGAAGATGTGAGCTAGAAAGAAAGCAGTACAAGAACAATAACCACAAAAGACAAACAAATATCCCTGTGTGTATCAGTTTTGCTACAAATAGTATTTCATTTAAGAAAAGAAAAGAAGGACTCACCTCAGGAAAAAATGTTCCCAGATGAGTCTAAAATTACCATAGGAATATTTACATGGAAAGTTGAGTATAACTAGACGAGAGTTGAGTACAACTGATGGACTGAACAGGGTCAGAATCTAAGATCATTTTCTTAGAAGAGCCATCAGATAGCTCTCATGTATAAAGCACAGTCTAACTCAGCCATATGAAGAAAGTAATGTGTTAAAGGGGCTAAATTGGAAAATTTACAATTCACAACATATTTTCAAACTATAGCAATGTATAAATGGGACATACATACTCTACAATAGAAGACATAATCGCTAAAGCCAGAACTTGAATGGAAGTGAAAGGTATAAAAATTCTTCCTTAGATTTCTCAAGATATTGTGACCTACTCTATTCTTTGGAACCAGTGTGGGACAATGGCAATACTACAGGCTTGAGAACTAGATGGTGCTACTTTATCACTGTGGATTTATGAACAGCTTCTTCTCCTTTCTAGATATCAATCCCTTGTCTACGGCCATATCACTCTGAATGCACCCTACCTCATCTGATACTAATCCAATGCTTGTAAACCAGGTTTTTCAATGAAATATGAGATGCATAGTGATAAATACATTTTAAATGTTTTTTCTTGCTATAAACATTTTTCTCTATGAGTCAACATAACCACGCATAACCATACAATCACTTTTTTCCCTCAATGCTCCTCTCCAAGGAATGTATTACTGGCTTTACCTTCTCCTCGTTCCTATAACTGTACCAGGTGAGGAGTATGGTGTGTAATGCACACTTGTTGATTGACTAAATCCTTGACTTTAGTCTTTCCTTTTAAAAGGATACAGATATGTATTTGAGTATTTTTGTGTTAATGAACAAGATCAAGAGATTTAATTGAAGTCTATATCATGAACATTTTCTCCAGACACTTGCTGGTAGTGGCACATAACAGCAAGAATTTCCTAGTCCCTTTCGTCTAGGAAAGAAATCTGAAAAGATTACTCACACTGGGATTTTTTTTAACATTCTGCTTCCCAAAATTAATTAAGTAAGAAGGAGCAAAAGAAGAGTAAGTTTGGAGAAGAGACATTGTGCTTAGATTTTAACATGCTGAAATAATGAATACAACAATCCTGTAAGTTTAGTTATGTCAATTGGTCTGATAGAGAACCAAGGCGCAAAGAATTTAAGTAACTATTCCATGATTACTCAGCTTGTAATATAATTTAAAGTAAGTTGCATGAGGGTGCCCATGTGTGCTTCCAAGGCATCAATTGTTTTCCCAGGAGAAAACCAGATAAGGTGAGAGGCACTTTTTTTCTGCAAATCAAAGTGGGGACATTGACCAGGAGCTAAAGAAGCATGTTTTGGATCCATCAAAGTTAGGATTTTGCTTAGGGGGATGGAGAGGGGATGGATAGCACCAGAACAAAAAGGGTTCTGAGTAAAAAGGACTCATCTCTAAAAGGCTTTAATTCACTTATGTTGATTTCAGGTCAAATCCTGCAAAATCACACCTGTTGTCCCTCTAGTTACCAACACTGGCAGAAAACAGATTCTTCCATGCCTTCATCAGCAGTGGAACATGGGCCAATCTAATATCCTAGGGTGAGTATCAGCAATCTACTGTAGCAACTGTTGATTTGAAGGGGTGATCACTGAGTCTAAATTTCAGTGTGGTGGGTAAGGGAGTCTTCTGGTAATTTTGGAGTCTTATTTCAAGTAAGCTATCAGAAATGGTGAGAACCTATATTACGTTGAGGTATGGAGAACTTTTGAACTTCTAAAGAAATGTTCCATAAAACACTTGTATTAATATTGTATAAAGCACCTGCAGGGTTGAATTTATCAACCAGCTGGTTGAGGGGGCTGAAATAACACTAGTGTGATAATGGTGGGAGCTGGGGTGATTAAAAGGATCAACATCCAGTAAAATAGTTTCCAGGATTATTCCCCAGAGAAATAGGGCCACAGAATTGATATGATACTCTGCATGTTTTTGCAGCACTTAATGCTAAAAGGCAGAGACTTTTGAAATAGATCAAACAGGAATCCAAGCAAGCCATTCTTTTCACCACACATTAATGATCTGGAGAGTGAGAATCATGGATTAACATGGGAGCTGTTTTCCTCTTCTTGGTTAGAAGACTGTCTTCACCAGGCTATTCAGGCCAAAGATCCAGTGCAGGTTCAACTGTATATTACACATCTATTCTTCTATAACTTGCATCGCCTTCATCAGAAAAATAATTTAGACTGACATCTTTGATATTTTTTTTTTCAGGAGCTCTTGGTAATGAGACAGACCAGTTCAAAGAAAGAATATATTCTATGGCATTGGGCAAGTAGATTCGACCAAGTCATCAAAAACAAGCATTAGGTATGCCATTCGCCCGCGGAGCCTGCCAGACCCCTGGCTCTAGGAGGCTGCCCAGCCGGCGCTGCCAACTGGCCCCAGGTGCTAGCTAGAGGCAGCAGCCGGCCTCAGGAGCACACCGGCGGGCATCCCCAGGTCCCACAAACATTCTCTGAGGGAAGCTAGAGCCCCTGGCAGCGCCCTCCTCTGGCTGGCCGGTAAAAAAACAAAAACAAAAACAAAAACAAAAACAAAAACAAGCATTAAAGAGGCTATTAAGAGCCTTTCAGATCCACTCATGTGACTTCCAGCATTTGCTGAAGGGCTGAGTTTTGTAAATGGGATCTAGAGGAGTAGCAACCAGATTTTAGCTCTATCATCCTGTGTGGAAAATCACTGAGATTATGCAAGGCTAGGAAACAAAAAAGAAAATGCAATGGAAAGAATATGGGATTTGATTTCATTCTTTGATTCAAATCATATCTCTGCTATTCATCTTCTAGATGTTTGACTCCAAACAGTCTTGGATTCAAACCATATCTCTGCTACTCACCTGCTATTTCATCTTTTTCAAAATTGATTTATATTTAACAATAACATGCCATCCATCTCACAAAGTCTTATTGAGAATTAAATGGAATAATATATATAAACCACAAGCACTATTTCTGTCATTAGTAGGCATTCAGTGTTAGTAACCTCTGTCCTCACTTTCATGTGGTGCCAATTTTCTATTAACTTTTTCTAATTCTAACTACTTTATAGTTCAGTGAATGAAGATAATTCCAGGGATGTCAAAAGACTTACGTAGGGACATGTAATTTTAAGTAGATATTAATCAGGACTAGAGTCATAAGTTTTGATAACTGGAGTTCCAGTAGTCTTTCCAACATGCTGCAGTTTCTTTTCATCGATAATGGAACTGATGTGACTCTTATGTGAAAATAGTATTATGATGACCAGTGTGGAAAAACACAATGTCTGATGGTAGCCTCCAATCCCCCTGCCTTCAGGAATCTTGCAACTTAGAGGAACAGCAGCTCCAGAAGGCAATCATAGAGTTTCACAGTTAGCTGCATGTGAGAAACCCTGGATTCCTGTTTTGCCAAGCCAGGTATTATATTGCCAGCTACCATCTCCAGAAACATAGTCAAGAGATTCACTTAGCTAATGTCCCTCCTTGCAGCCATGCACAAACAGGTGTTGGATTATGAAACTGTTTAAATTCCAAAGACCCATCATACTCTTTTGTTGATTTTCCAAGAGAATTTTGGGGAGTAGCAGCTAATAGCTATCTCAAAAAAAATACCACTAAATGAGTTAATGGACCCTTTCTCAAGTAAAAAAATGGAAGTAAAATTTCTAAAGCTTCATTAAAAATGTTAGGAAAGAAACAGAAATATATCTGAAAAGGAAATAAATCAAAGAAGGAAATAAAATAGCACTCTTATAAAAGCATTTGGTGATTTGGATGGCTAAGTGGATGGACAAATGGCTTCACCTCCTCCACTTCCAATAACACCACGCAATACACAGTTACATGACTCATACGCATAAACACACAAAATAAAACCACATTCACAGTCTTCCAAAAATCCACAACCCTTTGTCAGGGCAGAGAAAGTCTGTACTAAAAGCAGTGTTGCCATAGCAACTATGATTTGGGCAGCCCCAGCTGCATCTCAGGCTGCCAGTTTCCTCTGGAAGATCTGAGAAAATGAAAACAAGGAAACTCTGAAAATTACCCCAGAAACAGCATAACTAATTACTTAACTTATAAAATACTCAATTATTTTATTAATTTAGAATTTATTGAGCACCTACACTGTATCATGCACTGTATGAGACATGTGGAGCACAACAAAATACATCCCACAATTCCTAACCTCAATGAGCATGCGATCTACAAGAGACAGACGTGTGAACACATTTGACAAAATAGAATAAAACAGTGCTATTAGAAGTGTAAGGAACACGTTGAAAGAAAAGAGTAATTAATTCTGTCTGGAGAGAAATCCTGAACCACTCTTCTACAGAGGTGACAGGAACATGTGTCTCATAAGGAGTAAGTTTTCAGGCAGAGAAAGAAGTAGGAAAAAGGCATTCCAGGCAGAAAAAAATAGTATTAGTAAAGGCTCAACGATGCACAAAATTGTGGCTTATTGAGGATACAGTTCATTGTGGCTATAACATATTCTTGGGGTATATATGAGCCAAAAAATATGATAAAACTATAGGGGCCTAAAAATGATGCCTTATGAAGTTTAAATTCTATTTGATATATTGGGAATCAGAACATTTGAAATAATCAAGTGACCTGACCTGGAATCAAATCTGTCTATCAAATCTAACTCTGTTTATAGAGGTCAAAGACTAGAGATAGGGATACAAATTTAAAAAACTATTGTGATTATGTCAGAAATGTTGGTATAGCAACAGCAACAACAGTCATTTACGTCTTCAGAAAGTGTCCCAAAGGCATACAGCAAACAGAAAAACATGTATTCAGGAAAATCTAGCAAGTCTTGATAACAGTAAAGTCAGCATTTGAGCCTTAGAACTTTCATACCCATCAATCTCCCCAGCATTTCATCAAGACAAACACTGTATTCTGGATGGACGGGCAAACAAGACAGAGATCTCTCTCCTCAGCTACCAGGAAAGGTTCACAGCATCTTTCCAGGGAGAGGATTTCATTAGCATTGCTCGTCTCCTCCATTACTAAATTGTAGAGACTAAATACCAGGCAACAGTTGCTCTCTTCATTTAGCCAGCTCCAACTCATAGGATGGAAGTTTATCTTTGGTGACAGACTGAGATTCATGGATTCATAATAATCCTAGTTTAAGCTAATTTTTAGGACAGAAGTTCCATAATGACACACAAGCTATGGAGACCAGAGACTATTCCTCCCCCTACCCCAGGGAAACTTTCAAAAAGCAAGAGAACTGGGCAACCATCCCTGCCTCTGGCTACAGAGCACTTCCTCAGAGATTTTGCAGGATATTAGAATAGAGATATGTGAAGTTCTCCCCCAAAGGAATCAATTTTATTTGGAAAGGAGTCCCACACATTTTTTTCAAAAAGAAACTTTTAGAATTGCTATTGTGACACAGTAGGTTAAATCACCACCTGCAATGCCGGCATCCGATTTCAGAAAGCAGGTTTGAGTCCCTGTTGCTCTACTTCCAATTCCAGCTCTCTGCTAATGCACCTGGGAAAGCAGGGGAAGATGGTCCAAGTACTTTGGCCTGTGTCATCCGTGTGGGAGAACCAAATGGAGTTCCAAGCTTCTGGCTTTACCCTGGCCTAGCCTTGGCCATTGTGGCCATTTGGGGAGTAAACCAGAGGATGAAAGATCTCTTTCTCTGTGTCTCTCTATCACTCTGCCTTTCAGATAAAAAAGTAAAATAGAAATTTAAAAAGGAAGTTTTTTTTATGGTAAGCAGGTAATTAAAGGCTGTTAGCTTTATGAAGCACAACAAGCTAAACTATAGGTTAAGGCTGCTGCAGTATATTAAGATATTGGAAGTAGAGCCACATTGCAGCCTACCATTAACCTAAGCTTCTGCGAGGTCCAAGAGCGTGCACTCTATGCTAAATGAATCCCCTGGTCACCACTACTCTGGGGATCACAATTCAAACTATATACTCCCTGCAATGATGGCCAGGGCCTCCCAGAGTTGACTTAAGCTGGAAATGGGCCTGAGGTAGAAATTTCTATGCTAAATGCTCCCCAAAGTCACCACTACCCAACTCTCCAGGTTGCACAATCTCTGCTGAACAATGCTTTTTAGTTTTTTTTTTTACATTATTGTTCATACTATTTCTTGATTCCTCTACTTAGTGTAAGTTAATCTTATGAGTATAAAGTTAACTGAAAATAGATCTTTGTAAAACATAAGAATAGGAATGGGAGAGGGAGGAAGAAGAAGGGTGGGAGTATGGGTGTTCCTAAATTTGTATATATATATAATATATATATATTATATATAATATATATATAATATATATAATATATATAATATATATATATATTATATATATATATATTATATATATATTTGTATATATGAAATTTTACTACTTAACTAACTAAATAAGTAAAAAGAGGGATGTTTATAACAGGAAGTGAATAATCTTATGATGCATCTCAAGGACTTAGGAAAACAAGTGGAAATCAAATTCCAAATTAGTAGTATGTAAGAAATAATAAGGACTAGGACAGAAATAAATGAAGTGGAAACTATGAAAAATGCAAAGATCAACAAAATGAAATGCCAGTTTTGAGAAGATAAAGTAAATGAAAACTTAGCCAGACTAACAAAAAAAAAGGAGAAAAAATTCAAGTAAATAAAATTAGAAATGAAAAAGGAGATGTTACAACTGATACCACAAAAAATATCAAGGGTCATAAGAAACTAATATGAAAAACCATATGTTAACAAATTGAAAAACCTCAAAGAAATGGATGAATTCCTGGATACATATAACCTCTCAGGATTAAGTCAAGATGATACAGAAAATCTAAACAGACCCATGATCAGTAATTAAATCTATCAAAGAAAAGTCCAAGGCCTGGTGGCTTTACAACTGAATTCTACAAATCATTTAAATTGTAATTAACCTTAGTGGCTTTCAACTATTCTAAGATATTGAAAAGAATGTAACCCTCCTCAACTATTTTTACAAGACCAACATTACACTGATATAAAAACTAAGAGACACGACACAAAAAGAAAATTGCAGATCAATATCCTTCATAAATATAGATGCAAAAATTCTCAACAAAATGTTAACAAATAGAATCCAATACTGCATCAAAAAATCATATTCCATGAGTGAGAGAAATTTATTCCAGAGATGTAAGGGTGATTCAACATTCACAAATCAATAAACATCACAAATCACATCCACAAACTGAAGAACAAAAGCAATATGATCATCTCAATAGAGATGAATAAAGCATTTGATAAGATTCAACATCCCTTCATGATAAAATCCCTCAAGAAGTCACATATAGAAGGAAAATTCCTCAAGTTTATAAAGGCTATCTATGACAAGCCAACGGCCAATATCATACTGATTGAGGAAAAGCTGAAAGCATTACCCCTCAGTTCTAGAATAAGGCAATGTTATCCACACTTTCACCACTCTTATTCACTGTAGTAATGGAAATTCTAGCAAAAGTAATCAGAGAATAGAAGAAGTGAAAGCCTTTGAGAGTAGAAAAGAGGACATGAAAACATTCATGTTTTAGGATTATATGATAATGTACATGGAAAAATCTAAGCACTCCAGCAAAAATCTGTTAAAACTGATAAATAAAATTCAGTAAAATTACAGGATACAAAACTAACACACAAAAACAGTAGCATGTTTATACACCAATAATGATCTTGGTGAAAAAGAGATCAAGAAATTCCATTAACAAAGGTTACAGAAGTTTAAATAGTTAGAATTAAATTTAACCAAAAAAGTGAAAGATCTCTACAATGAGCTTTATAAAACACGGATGAAAGAAACCCTCAAGGATCCTTGAGAGCTGGCTTTGTGACGTAGTAGGTAAAGGTACTGCCTGCGATGCCAGCATCCAATATGGGTGCTAGTTCATTTCCCAGCTGCTCCACTTCTGATCCAGCTCCCTTCTAACGGTCTGGAGAAAACAGTGGAATATAATCCAAGTGTTTGGATCCCTGCCACCCCCAGGGAAGACCCAAAAGAAGCTCCTGGTTCCTGGTTCATCCTCACCCAGCCCTGGCTGTTTTGGTCTCTCAGGTAGTAAACTAGAGGTTGGAAGACCTCTCTCTCTGTGTCTCTACCTCTCTCTATATATAACTCTGACATTCAAATAAATAAACAAATTAATTAATTCTTTTTAAAAAATAAATCATCAAGGATGCAAAACAATGAAAGACATGCCTTCCTCAGGCTTTGGAAGAATTAACATCATTAAATGTACATACTACCTAGAGCAGTCTACAGTTTCAAGTCAACTTTATCAAAATATCAATGACATTCATCACAAAATTATGGAAAGTAATCCTAAAATTTATTGGAAAGCGACAAAAAATCAGGAATAGCCAAAGCAATCCACACACACACACACACACACATCTGAAGGCATCACAATGCCTGATTTCAAAGCATACTTCAAAGTTACTGTAATTTAAACAGCGAAATACTGGCTATTGTATCAATGGAACAAAAGAAAGAGCTCAGAAGGCCGGCGCTGCGGCTCAATAGGCTAATCCTCCACCTAGCGGTACCAGAACACCAGGTTCTAGCCCCGGTCAGGGCGCCGGATTCTGTCCCGGTTGCCCCTCTTCTAGGCCAGCTCTCTGCTGTGGCCTGGGAGTGCAGTGGAGGATGGCCCAAGTGCTTGACCCCTGCACCCCATGGGAGATCAGGATAAGCACCTGGCTCCTGCCTTCGGATCAGCGAGATGTGCCGGCCACAGCACGCTGGCCGTGGCGGCCATTGGAGGGTGAACCAACAGCAAAGGAAGACCCTTCTCTCTGTCTGTCTGTCTGTCTGTCTCTCTCTCTCTCACTGTCCACTCTGCCTGGAAAAAAGAGCTCAGAAATTAATCAGCATACATAAACCTCATTGATTTTGAAAGAGGTGCCAAGAAGTTACATTGGAGAAAGGATAGTTTTTTCAACAAATGGTGCTGGCAAAACTGCACATACATATGTAGAAGGATGAAATTAGATATATTCTACTCCCCATGTAAAAGATCAATTCAAAATGGATCAAAGTTCTAAATGTAAGACCTGAAACTGTGAAAAAGCTAGAAAAAAAATGTCAGGGAAACACTTTAAGATGTCACTGAAGGCAATGATTTCTTGTAGAAGACCCCAAAAGTGCAGACAATACAAAACTAGACAAACGGGATTATATCAAATTCATAAGCTTCTGTACAGCACAGGAAACAATTGATAGACTGAGCAGACATCTGACAGTATGGAAAAAATATTTGCAACCTGCTTACCTGATAAATATAAATAGAAACTAAATAGAAATAGAAACTAAAACACACAGGGAAATATACACAATACAAAATATCAATGAAATGAAGAATTAGATTTCTGAAAAGAAAAAACTGACAAATCCTTTTCCCAAGTAATCAAGAAAAAAAAGAGAAGACTCAAATAAATAAAATCACAGGTGAAAAATGAAGCATTACAACTGATACCACAGAAATACAAGGAATCTTTAGGAACTATTATGAAAAATCACATCTCAACAAGTTGCAAAACCCAGAATAAATGGGAAAATGTCTTGGATGTATGTGACACACCAAAATAGAACTATGAAGACAAAGAAAATCAGAAAAATATGATACTGAGATTGAAACAGTGATAAATGTCCTCTGAGTAGCAATTTTTTAAAAAAGCCCAAGAATAAATGTCATCATCAGTGCTGAGTTCTACCAAACTTTTAAGAAAAAACTAATGTCAATTCTTCTGTATCCCAAAAATCAAAAGGGTAGGAAATCCTTCTCAACTCATTATAACAAGCCAGCATCATCGTGATAACAAAACCAGATAAGGACAGAAAAAAACTGCAGACAAATTTTTCTGATAAATAAAAATGCAAAAATCTTCAACAAGAAACAAGCAAATCAAGTTCAACTGTACATTAAAAATCATTCACTGTGGTCAAGTGGGATTTATCCAAGAAATGCAAGTATTCACTATCAATAAATACAATACATCATGTACAAGGAATGAAGAATAAAAACCATATTATCTCAGTATTTTTCAGAAAAAGTTTTCTGAAACTCAAGACAGAACCCAAACAAAGCAGGTATACTACAATCATACCTCAATATAATAAAGCTACATATGGAAAACCCAGTCAAAAGTACATAGAATAGGGAAATATTTAGAGAGTTTCTTCTGAGATTTGGAACAAGACAAGGTTATCCATTATAACCACTCTTAATTAAATGAAGTACTGGATTTTTTTTTTTTAGCCGGAGTAGTTCTACAAGAGAAAGAAATAAAAAGACATAATAGGTGCAAATAGGAAGGGAGAAATTTAACTTATGCCTATTTGCAGATAATAATATTCTGTATATAGAAATACCTGAAGATTCCACTTTGGCACTGTTAGAACTGATAAATGAATCCAGTAAAGTTGTGGGGCATAAAATCAACATATACAAATCAGTAGCACTTTTATACACCAAAAATGGAAGTTTTCTGAGAAATAATGAAAGAAATGCCTTTCACATTAACTACAAAAAAACCCCAGTAGGAATAAATTCAAACAAGGAAGTGAAAGACCCCTACACTGAAAACTATAAAACAATTATGAAAGAAATTAAATTCACTGAAATATCAAAAACACCTTCATGTCCAAAGATTGGGTGAATTAATAATATTAAAATATCCATATTATTCAAAACGATTTACAGATTCAATGCAATCTCATCAAAATACTAGTGTTAGTCTTCAAAGGAAAAAAATTTCATTAAATTAATTTAGATACACAAAGCGCCCCTAATAGCCAAAGCAATCCTGAACAGAATGTTAAAATCTGGAGGCATCACAATACCTGATTACTTTTTTTTTTTGACAGGCAGAGTGGATAGTGAGAGAGAGACAGAGAGAAAGGTCTTCCTTTGCCGTTGGTTCACCCTCCAATGGCCGCCGTGGCTGGCGTGCTACAGCCGGCGCACTGTGCTGATCCGAAGGCAGGAGCCAGGTGCTTATCCTGATCTCCCATGGGGTGCAGGGCTCAGGCACTTGGGCCATCCTCCACTGCACTCCCTGGCCACAGCAGAGAGCTGGACTGGAAGAGGGGCAACTGGGACAGAATCCGGTGCCCCGACCAGGACTAGAACCCGGTGTGCCAGCACTGCAGGCAGAGGATTAGCCTAGTGAGCCACGGCGCCGGCCCACAATACCTGATTTCAAAACATACTACAAAGTTGCAGCAATCCAAACAGTTTGGTACTACCATAAAAATCAGCACATAGATCAATATAACAAAATAGGTATCTCAGAAATAAATTCAACTTGTTAACAAAGACACCAGAAAACTCAATGAAGAAAGGGCAAACAGCCTCTTCTTATGGAATGGTTCCAGGAAAACTGTATATTCATAGGCACAAGATTGAGAATAGAACCTCCTCATCTCTCACCTTATATAAAAAATGAGCTAAAAATGAATCAAGGATCCTCCGCCTAGCGGCGCCGGCACACCAGGTTCTAGTCCTGGTCGGGGTGCTGGATTCTGTCCCGGTTGCCCCTCTTCCAGGCCAGCTCTCTGCTGTGGCCAGGGAGTGCAGTGGAGGATGGCTCAAGTGCTTGGGCCCTGCACCTGCATGGGAGACCAGGAGAAGCACCTGGCTCCTGCCTTTGGATCAGCGCAGTGCACCGGCCGCGGCAGCCATTGGAGGGTTAACCAATGGCAAAGGAAAACCTTTCTCTCTGTCTCTCTTTCTCATTGTCCACTCTGCCTGTCAAAAAAAAAATGAATCAATGATATAAGTGAAAAACTTGAAACTATGAAACTGGTAGAAGAAAAGGTAGAGGAAGCACTTAAAAACATTGGAACAGGCCCATGAGAGTTTCACAGGCATGGAAAGCCAAGACATTCTGGCAAAAAAAAAATGACCTAAATGAAAAATCTCTGTGAGTGAGATCCCAGCAGAAAGAACGGGCCATCAAAGAAGGAGGTACATTTCTCTGAAGGAAGGAGAGAACTTCCATTTTGACTATGGCCTTATCTAAATAAGATCGGAGTTGGTGAACTCAAGAGGCTTCCACAGCCTTGGCAGCTCATGACAAGAGCCTTGGGTGATTACTGACGTCATAAATAAGAGTGTCAATTGTTAAATCAACAACGGAGTCATTGTGCACCTACTCTCCATGTAGGATTTCTGTCCTTAATGTGTTGTACTATGTGAATTAATGGTAAAACTACTACTCAAACAGTACTCTATACTTTGTGTTTCTGTGAGGGTGCAGTCTGTTGAAATCTTTACTTAGTATATGCTAAGTTGATCTTCTGTATATAAAGATAATTGAAAATGAATCTTGATGAAGAATGGGATGGGAGAAGGAGTGGGAGGTGGAATAGTTGCGGGTGGGAGGGAGGTTATGGGGGGAAAGCTGCTATAATTTAAAATTTGTATTTTGGAAATTTATATTTATGAAATAAAAGTTGAAAAAAAAGAAAATGAAATATAATTGGATCATAAGCCTTAAAGAATTTCTGTTAAATTTTTTATAATGTGAAGAGTTAGGCCTTTTTTGCTGTAATGTAAATTTAAAATATGTTATCTCAAAAACTAAAAAAAAAAAACAAAAGGGAGAAGAATGGCAGGTGTGACAAGAAAATGATATGTATGGAGGGAGGAAAGAAAGGAATATCATTACGTTCTTAGAATTGTGTCTATAAATCACATTGAATCTGTTAAAAACTAAGTAAAATAAAAAGAAAAGAAAATTGGGAAGTGCAAATCAAAGTTTTTTTTTTTAATTAAGGAAGTTCTACCATTTGCAAAAAAATGATGGAACTAGAGGACATTATGCTAAGTGAAATAAGTATAACATATAATCGCCAATACTTCATTTTCTCTTTCATATGCTTAAGGCATAAAAGTTATCTGAATGTACAATAGATTACTAGAAATTCAGAAGGATCATGGAGGAATGTTAGAGGGATGTTGGATAGTGGTATCAAAACACAGACAGAAGGAATTAATTCTACTGTTCTATAGCACAGTGTGATAACTTTATTTCACAAAAGCTGTAACATTATTCATGAAAAAATAGAAGAGCAGAGCTATATATCTCTAAGCATAAACACTAATTATATAGAAGTGCCTACTACTGTGAACATCTTGAGAAACCACACTGTATACTATAAACAGTTATTGAGTGTTAACCAAAAAATGTAAAAAAAAATTAGAATGTATTAAAGTAAAATATTTAAAAATATATAATAACCTTCAAACTTGCAAAATATAAGAGAAATAATGGATATCGGAGAGCATTCGAATGACACAAAGTGCTGAAAGAAAATAAAGCATTCAACCAAGAATAGTATACTCAGCAAAATTATCTTTCAATAATATGAGCAAACTAAAGACCTTTTGAGATAAATAAAAACTGAGGTATTTTGTTGACAGCAAATCACTGTTAAGGAAATAATAAGTGAAGTTTTTCAAATTAAAAATAACTGACATAATACTACTTACTTAGTATAGGGTTAATCTTATGTGTATAAAGTTAATTAAAATAGATCTTAGTAAAAAATAAGAATTGGAATAGGAGAGGGAGGAAGAAGAGGGGTGGGAGAGTGGGAAAGGTGGGAAGTCACTATGTTCCTAAATGTGTATATATGAAATGCATGAAGTTTGTATACCTTAAGTAAAAGGTTTCTGTGTAAAAAAAAAAAAAGTAAATGATATCAGGCAGCGATTTTTAACCACATGAAATTTCAAATAACATCAGGACAAATATTATGTGATTCTAATATTATTAAATACAAGGATAGTCAAATTCATAGAGACAAAAAGTAAATTAAATGTTACCAGTGGTTGGGAGAAGGAAGAGTGTGGAAATAAAGTTTAATAGGTATGGAGACTTGAAAATTTGGTGATTATGATTGCATAACTTAGGCAATGTAATTAACACCTGTAAAGTTTACATTTAAATTTATTTAAATGTCATATTTAATAAAGTTTGCTAAATTAAAATTTAAATGGAGAAAATTCTGAAATCAACAACCTAACTTTACATTGTAAAAACTAGAAAAGGGATCCCAATCAAAATATTAATGACATTCTTCACAGATCTAGAAAAAATGATCCTAAAATTCATATGGAAACACAAGGGACCCTGAATAGATGAAGCGATTCTTATACAAAAAAAAAAAGCCAGGGGAAATCACAATACCTGATTTCAAGACATACTACAGGATATTTATAATCAAAACAGCCTGGTACTGACACAAAAACAGACATGTAGACCAAAGGAACAGAATATAAACTCCAGAAATCAATCCACACATCTAAAACCAATTTATCTTTGACAAAGCAGCGAAAATCAGTCCCTGGAGCAAGGACAGTCCCTTCAACAAATGGTGCTGTGGAAACTATATCTCTGCATTCAGAATATGAAACTAGAGCTGTATCTTATACCTAATAAAAATCCACTCAAATTTGATCAAAGATCTAAGTCTATGACATGATACCATAAAATTACTAGAGAACATAGAGGAAACTCTGCAAGACATTGGCATAGGCAAAGACTTCTTAGGGAAGACCCCAAAAGCACAGACAATCAAAGCCAAAATTGGCAAATGGGATTATGTCAAGCTGAGAAGCTTCTGCACTGTGGAAACATACCCAGCAAAGTGAAGAGAAAACTGACAGAATGGGAGAAAATATTTGCTAACTACGCAACTGATAAAAGGTTAGCATCCAAAATCTATAAAGTGCTCAAGAAACTCAACAACAACAAAATGAACAATATAGTTAAGAAATGATCAAAGGACTTGATCAGACATTTTTCAAGAGAGGAAATTCAAATGGCCAACAGACACTTGAAAAAATGATCAGGATCACTAGCCATCAAATAAATGCAAATCAAAACCACAATGAGGTTTCACCTGACTAGTTAAAATGGCTCTCACACAGAAATCAACAAACCACAAATACTGGTGAGGATGGGGGATAAAAGGTACCATAATCCATTGTTAGTGGGTATGTAAACCAGTGCAACCACTGTGGAAGACAGTATGGAGATACCAAGGAAATCTGAATATAGACTTACCATATGATCCAGCCATCCAGCCCCTGGGAATCTACCAAAACCAAAAGAAATCAGAATCTGAAAGAGTTATCTGTATCCCCATGTTCATTACAGCACAATTTACAATAGCTAAGATATGGAATCAACCCAGATATCCATCAACTGTTGACTGGATAAAGAAATTATGGTGTATATTCACTATGCAGTACTATTCAGCTGTAAAAAAATGAAGTCCATTTTAAGCACTTTTCTAGATCACATTGGACCACACACCAATTGTGGACTTGGGGAAAATCTGGGCTTCAGGGGTATTGAAAAGTATAAAAACATCAATAGCAGATCTGGGAAAAACCTCAATTTATGGTGCTATCTAGTGCTAAAATAGAAGTGTCTATAGGCTCAAAGAAAATCAACAGACTGCTTAGAATTTCCAGAAGGACAGCCATAAATTAAGACAGACTCTTATAATGAATCATTTAATGAGTAGTTAACAGTGTGCATCAAGTGGCAAGAACTTCTAAAGAACCAGAACCTCATCTAGGGAGCACAATAAGTTTACAGAAACAGAGGTTCCAAGATGGCGGAATAGGGAGGGAGCACACCAATGGTCTGGGAAGGGAAGGTTCAAAGAGGGGTGAGAATTTGTAGTTTTGGGGAAAGGGAAGCTCTTCCGAAACTGGGGAGACAGGGTGGACCTGCGAGGAGGACGCGGATGCCTGAAGAGCAGGACACCAGCAGGAGTGTGTACGCACCAGCGCTGGAAGCCGAGGTGAGACAGGGTGCTCACCCAGCACTGCTGTAACAGCCACCGCCGCCCCTCCCTCAACCCATCCTGGGACAGACATTGAGACACACACGACTGAGTAGGGGAGGAAATAGAAAATGGAACAGAGTGAGTAGCACCTGCAGAAAGAGTGCGCGATTCAGGGGGTCTAATTGAGGGACTAAACAATCCAGGATCCCTCCCCCAAATTGGAGCTGCAGTGGGCGGGAAGCAGCCATCTTGTTTGCTTACATTCGGGCTTAAAGGAGAACTGCCTCTGCCTCCGCACTAACCTTCAGGGGCGGAGCCCAAAGGTGGAGTGGAGTGACAGGACACTCCTTGTGCGGGGGCAGGCAGCGAGGGAGGGCAGCTCAAAGCCCTGACACCAGTCTACTCAAGTTACCAGAAAAAAAAAAATTGAATAGCGCCCGCAGGAAGAGGGCAGGATCCAGGAGGACGAACTGAGGGATCAAAAACGCCAGGATCCTTAGGAGCCGCCCAACCCACAATCAGAGCTGCAGCGGGCAGAGTGCAGCCATCTTGTTTGTTTACATTCGGGCTTAAAGGAGGCTGGCCTCTGCTCCAAAGGAGGAAGCAGCAGGGGCAGAGTCCAAAGGTGGTCTGGAGCTACTTGACACTCCTCTCGCAGGAGGTGCAGTGAGAGAGAGTGGCTGACCAACAAACCCCAGGCACAGACACGTAAGGGCAAACATAGGAACAAGGAAACCGGCCCCAAAGGGGTGGAGATTGCACCTCAAAGCCCTGACACCAGCCCACTCAAGTTACAAAAAATAAATAAATAAATAAATAAATAAAAAATAAACAAACAAACTGGAAGGAAGAGCAGCCTGCTTACACTGGATATTGGTGCAGATTCACAGCAGCCCATAGCAGAGGGAAATCAACCTGACAAACCACCCAGGCAGAATGCCAAAAAACAAAACAAAAACCCACAACAAGAATATAGAAGAACATAAAAACTCGCCAATGGAGCAGGCTAAACCAACCATAACAGAGGCTGAAGAAGAAGAAGAATTTGAAACCATGCCAGAAAAAGAATTCAGAAAATTAATAATCAGATTACTTAGAAATAATGAGAAACAGTGTCGAGAGCTGAACAAAAAACAAGCCCAAGGGATTAGAGATCCTAAAGAGAAGCCAGAATAAAATACTGGAAATGAAAAACTCAGTTGACCATATAAAAAAACACCGTGGAATCCCTCGGAAATCGAACAGATGAAATAGAAGACCGAATATCAGAATTTGAAGACAAACTTCCAGAAATAATACAGTCAGTTCAAACACAGGAAGAAGAAATTAAAAAATTAAAAAATATGGTCGGAGACCTACAAGATTCAATCAAATGGTGTAATGTTCGGATAATAGGAGTCCCTGAGGGGGTGGAAAGAGAGAATGGATTGGAAGGTGTTTTCAATGAAATAATATCAGAAAACTTCAAACAAAGGCAGCTGGATAACAACAGGCAAATTCAACAGATAGCCAGGACTCCGAACAGGGTAGACCAAAAGAGAAATTCACCGTGATACATTGTGGCAACACTCAGCTCAGTGACACACAAAGAACAAATCCTAAAATGTGCCAGAGAAAAACGACAAATCACATTCAGGGATAAGTTAATCAGACTCACCCCAGACTTCTCATCGCAAACACTACAGGCAAGGAGACAATGGCTTGACATATTTCAAGTTTTAAAAGACAAACAATGCCAACCTAGAATACTATACCCTGCAAAGCTATCATTTATGAATGAAGGGGAAATAAAAATCTTCTAAGACAAACAGAAACTGAAAGAATTTGTATCCACACGTCCAACCCTAAAACACTTGCTCAAAGACGTGCTGCACACAAAAATACAAAACCAAGAACTTCACTAGAAAAAAAAAAGCGAATGTAGAGTAACCTACAAAGTTGAAAATACATAAACATGAATGGGAAAAGACAGTACTTAACAGTAATCACACTGAATGTGAATGCTCTTAATTCTACTACCAAAAGACATAGACTAGCTGATTGGATCAAGAAAGAGAATCCATCTATATGCTGCCTTCAGGAGACACACCTTCTCAGCAAAGATGCACGCAGACTGAAAGTGAAAGGATGGAAAAAGATACTCCAAGCTAACAGAAATGAAAAAAGAGCTGGTGTGGCCATCCTGATATCAGACAAAAAACTATTAAAAGAGACAGAGAAGGGCACTATATAATGATTAAAGGACCTATCCAACAAGAAGACATTACTATTATAAATGTATACACACCTAATTACAGGGCGCCTGGCTACCTGAAAGAATTACTAAAGGATTTAAAGGGAGATATAGATTCAAATACAATAGTAACAGGGGACTTCAACACCCCACTCTCCCCAATGGACAGATCAATCAGACAGAAATTCAGCAAGGAAACAACAGAGTTAATTGACGCTGTAGACCAAATAGACCTAATAGATATCTTCAGAACCTTCCACCCCACAGCCACAGAGTTCACATATTTCTCCCAGTACATGGAATGTTCTCTAGGATTGACCATATGCTAGGCCATAAAGGGAGCCTCAACAAATTCAAAAAAATTGAAGCTAAACCTGCAGCTTCTCAGACCATAGCGCAGTGAAACTCGAAATCAACAACCCAAGAATCTCTACACCATATGCAAATATATGGAGAATAGACAACATGATCCTAAATGAACAGTGGGTCATCGAAAAAATTAAAAGAGAAATCAAAAGATTTCTAGAAACAAATGAAAATGATAACACGACCTATCAAAACCTGTGGGACACAGCAAAAGCAGTGCTAAGAGGAAAGTTCATAGCAATTGGTGCCTACATCAAGAAGCTGGAAAGGAACCAAACAAATGAACTCTCCATGCACCTCAAGGATTTAGAAAAACAGCAGCAAATCAAGCCCAAATCCAGAAGGAGGAAAGAAATACTAAAGATTAGAGAAGAAATAAACAGAATTGAAACAAAAAAAGAAAACAATACAAAAGATCAAAAAAGGAGAGAGAAGACCCAAATCTGTAAAATCAAAGATAGTAATGGAAATGTAACAATAGACACAACAGAAATAAAAAGAATCATCAGAAACCACTACAAAGAGATGTATGCTCACAAATTGGGGAACCTGGAAGAAATGGATAGATTCCTGGACACATACAACCTTCCTAAACTGAGCCATGAAGATATAGAAAATCTAAAGAGACCCATAACCTTGGAAGAAATTGAATCAGTAATAAATGCACTACCGAAAAAGAAGAGCCCAGGACCAGATGGCTTCACTGCCGAATTTTACCAGACATTTAGAGAACAACTAACCCCAGTTCTTCTCAAGTTATTCAAAACAATTGGAAGGGAGGGAATCCTCCCAAATTCTTTCTACGAAGCCAATATCACCTTAATTCCTAAGCCCGGAAAAGACACAACAGAGAAAGAAAACTACAGACCTATCTCCCTGATGAACATAGATGCAAAAATACTCAACAAAATTCTGGCAAACCGAATCCAACTGCACATCTGAAGGATCATTCACCCGGACCAAGTGGGATTTATCCCTGGTATGCAGGGATGGTTCGATATTCGAAAGTCAATCAATGTAATACATCACATTAATAAATTGAGAAACAAGTGGAGGATGGCCCAAGTGTTTGGGCTCTGCACCCCATGGGAGACCAGGATAAGCACCTGGCTCCTGCCATCGGAACAGCGCGGTGCACCGGCCGCAGCGCGCTACCGCGGCGGCCATTGGAGGGTGAACCAACGGCAAAAGGAAGACCTTTCTCTCTGTCTCTCTCTCACTGTCCACTCTGCCTGTCAAAAAAATAAAAAAATAAAAATAAATTGAGAAACAAAAATCATGATTATCTCAATAGATGCAGAGAAAGCATTTGACAAAATACAACACCCTTTCATGATGAAAACCCTAAGCAAATTGGGGTTAGAAGGAACATTCCTCAAAACAATTAAGGCAGTCTATGATAAACCAATGACCAGCATCATATTGAATGGGGAAAAGTTGGAGGCATTTCCATTGAAAACTGGCACCAGACAGGGATGTCCACTCTCAGCATTGCTATTCAATATAGTCCTAGAAGTGTTAGCCAGGGCCATCAGACAAGAAAAAGAAATTAAAGGGATACAAATGGGAAAGGAGGAAGTTAAACTATCCCTATTTGCAGATGACATGATACTATATATAGGGGACCCGATAAACTCCTATAAGAGACTATTGGAACTCATAGAAGACTTTGGTAAAGTAGCAGGATACAAAGTCAATGCTCAGAAATCAACAGCCTTTGTATACACAGATAATGCCAGGGCCGAGGAAGAATTTCTAAGATCAATCCCATCCACAATAGCCACAAAAACAATAAAGTACCTTGGAATAAATTTAACCAAGGATGTCAAAGACCTCTATGATGAAAATTACAAAACACTAAAGAAAGAAATAGAAGACGACACAAAAAAATGGAAAAACCTGCCATGCAAATGGATTGGAAGAATCATTATCATCAAAATGTCCATTCTCCCAAAAGCAATTTACAAGTTCAACGCAATACCAATCAAAATACCAAAGTCATTCTTCAAAGACCTAGAAAAAACGATGCTGAAATTCATATGGAGAAACAGGAGACTGAGAATAGCTAAAGCAATCTTTTACAATAAAAACAAGGCCGGAGGCATCACAATTCCAGACTTCAAGACATACTACAGGGCAGTTATAATCAAAACAGCATGGTACTGGTACAGAATCAGATGGATAGACCAGTGGAACAGAATAGAAACACCAGAAATCAATCTAAACATCTACAGCCAACTTATATTTGATCAAGGGTCTAAAACCAATTTCTGGAACAAGGACAGTCTATTCAGTAAACGGTGCCGGGAAAACTGGATTTCCATGTGCAGAAGCATGAAGCAAGACCACTACCTTACACCTTACACAAAAATCCACTCAACGTGGATTAAAGACCTAAATCTATGACCCGACACCATCAAATTATTAGAGAACATTGGAGAAACCCTGCAAGATATTGGCACCTGCAAAGACTTCCTGGAAAAGACCCTGGAGGTGCAGGCAATCAAAGCCAAATTAGCATTTGGGATTGCATCAAATTGAGAAGTTTCTGTAGTTCAAAAGAAACAGTCAGGAAAGTGAAGAGGCAACCGACAGAATGGGAAAAAAATATTTGCAAACTATGCTACAGATAAAGGATTAATAACCAGAATCTACAAAGAGATCAAGAAAATCCGCAACAAAACAAACAACCCACTTAAGAGATGGGCCAAGGACCTCAATAGACATTTTTCAAAAGAGGAAATCCAAATGGCCAACAGGCACATGAAAAAATGTTCAAGATCACTAGCCATCAGAGAAATGCAAATCAAAACCACAATGAGGTTTCACCTCACCCCAGTTAGAATGGCTCACATTCAGAAATCCACCAACAACACATGCTGGCAAGGATGTGGGGCAAAAAGGGACACTAACCCACTGGTTAAACCACTATGGAAGTCAGTCTAGAGATTCCTCAGAAACCTGAATATAACTCTACCATTCAACCTAGCCATCCCACTCCTTGGAATTTACACAAAGGAAATTAAATTGGCAAACAAAAAAGCAGTCTGCACCTTAATGTTTATTGCAGCTCATTTCACAATAGCTAAGGCCTGGAATCAACCCAAGTGCCCATCAACAGTAGACTGGATAAAGAAATTATGGGATATGTACTCTATAGAATACTATACAGCAGTCAAAAACAATGAAATCCGGTCATTTACAACAAAATGGAGGAATCTGGAAAACATTATGCTGAGTGAAATAAGCCAGTCCCAAAGGGACAAATATCATATGTTCTCCCTGATCGGTGACAACCAACCGAGCACCAAAAGGAAACCTGTGGAAGTGAAATGAACACTATGAGAAACAGTGACTTGATCAGCCCTTGCCCTGACTGTTGGTGAACAACTTAATACGTTATCCCTCTTAGTATTGTTTTTGTCTTTTCTACTTAATACTATTGGTTTAATTCTATAATTAATACACAGTTATTCTTAAGTGTTGAAACTTAACTGAAAATTGATCCATGTTAAATATAAGAGTGGGAATAAGAGAGGGAAGAGATGTACAATTTGGGACATGCTCAAGCTGACTTGCCCCAAACGGTAGAGTTAGAATCATACCAGGGGATTCCAATTCAATCCCATCAAGGTTGCATGTACCAATGCCATCTCACTAGCTCATTTGATCAATTTCCGTTCACAATTGATCATAATGATAGGTCTAAGAATCAAAGGGATCACATAAACAAGACTAGTGTCTGAAAATACTAACCGATAGAACAAAAAAGGGAGAGAACGATGCAACATGGGAAGCGGGATACACAGCAGACTCATAGAATGGCGGATGTCCTAAAATGCACTCTGGCCTCTGAATCAGCCCTTAAGGCATTCAGATCCGGCTGAAAAGCCCATGAGAGTATTTCAGGCATGGAAAGCCAAGACACTGTGGAAAAAAAAAAAAAAGACCTAAATGAAAGATCTCCGCGAGTGAGATCCCAGTGGAAAGAACAGGTCATCAAAGAAGGAGGTACCTTTCTCTGAAGGGAGGAGAGAACTTCCACTTTGACTATGACCTTGTCTAAATATGATCAGAGTCTGTGAACTCAAAAGGCTTCCATAGCTTTGGCAACAAATGACAAGAGCCTAGGGTGATTACTGATGCCATAAACAAGAGTGTCGATTTGTTAAATCAACAGGAGTCACTGTGCACTTACTCCTCATGTAGGATCTCTGTCCTTAATGTGCTGTACATTGTGATTTAATGCTATAACTAGTTCTCCAACAGTATTTTTCACTTTGTGTTTCTATGTGGGTGCAAACTGTTGAAATCTTTACCTAATATATACTAAATTGATCTTCTGTATATAAAGAGAATTGAAAATGAATCTTGATGTGAATGGAAGGGGAGAAGGAGTGGGAAAGGGGAGGGTTGTGGGTGGGAGGGAAGTTATGGGGGGGAAAGCCATTGTAATCCATAAGCTGTACTTTGGAAATTTACATTCATTAAATAAAACTTAAAAAAATTTTTAAAAAAGGAAAAAAAAACCCTTAGCTAGACTAAGCAATTAAAAATCGTATTCAAATACATAGGATCAGAGATGAAAATGGAGTTATCAACACCAACATAACAGAAATATAAAGAATTTTTATGATTACTATAGACAATTAAATAATAAAACTTGACAATCTAAAATTGATTGAGCAGGATTGAATCAGGGGGAAGAAAATGTCTAAAAAGACCAATAATGAATAGTGAGAATGAATCAGTAATTAAAAATCTCTCATCAAAGAAAAGTCCATGACCAGTTGGCTTCACTGATGAATTTTACCAAACTTTTAAAGAAGAATGAACACTAGTCCATATTATAGTATTTCAAAAAAAAAAAAACAGTAAATTTTTTTACATTCATTCTATGAGGTCAGCATGACCTTGATATCAAAACCAGGTAAAAACAAAACAACAACAAAAACTGAGTCAATATCCTTGATGAATATATATACAAAAATCCTCAACAAAACTGCATCGAATTAAATTCAGTAGTACATTTTAAAAAATCATTCACCATGATCAAGTGGCATTCATCTCAGTGATTTGAAGATTAGCCAATATATGCTAGTCAAAAAAACGTGATACACCAAATCAACAAATGAAAGACAAAAATTATGATCCTCTCAATAGATGCAGAAAAAGCATTTGATAAAATTCAACATTCCTTTATGATAAAAACTCTTAACAAATTAAGTGTAGGGGAATATAATTCAAAATAATAAAGACCATATAAAAAATCCAGCAGCTCATATCTTATTGAATTGGTAAAAGCTAAAGGATTTCTCCCTAAGATTTCAAAAAAGACAAGAATACCCACTTTTCACTATTTTTATTGAAGTTAATACTGGAAATTTTATCTAGAACAATTAAGCCAAAGAAAGAAAGAACATCCAAATTGGAAAGGAGGAAGTCAAATTGTCACTATTTGCAGATGTCATGGCCGTATATATGAAAAAAAATCCAAAGACTTCACCAAAAAGCTGTTACAACTAATAAAAAGCTGAACTTGGGGCCAGCATTGTGGCATAGTGAGTTAAGCCACCACCTGCAGCATCGGCATCCAATATGAGCACTGGTTTAAGCCTCAGCTGCTCCACTTCTGATCCAGCCTGGGGAAGCAGGGGAGTTTGACTTAAGTGCTTGGGCCCCTGCACCCACATGGGTGACCTGGAGGAATTTCCTTGTTCCTGGCATTGACCTAGCCCCGCCCCAGTCATTGCAGTCATTTGGGAAGTGAATCAGTGATGGAAGACTCTCTCTCTCTTCCATTACCCCTCTTTCTCTGTAATTCTGCCTTGCAAATAAATAATATAAATCTTCTTTTAAAAAGTTCAACAAAGTTGCAGGATAAAAAATGAACATACAAAAATCAGTAGAACTGTTATAATCCAATAGTGATGCATCAGAGAAAGCCACACTATGCTTGGGAATTTACCCAAAGGAAATGAAATTAGCATATGAAAGAGTTGTCTGTATCCCCCATATGTATTGCAGCTCAATTCACAGTAGCTAAGATATAGAATCTAAGATGTTCATCAACTGATGACTGCATAAAGAAAATGTGGTATCTATACACAATGGAATACTACTCAGACATAAAAAGAATGAACTCCTGTCTTGCAACAAAATGAATGTAACTGGAAACCATGATGTTTAGTGAAATTAACAAGTCCCAAAAAGAAAAAAAAATATATTTTCCTGATTTGTGGTAATTAATATACAGAGCACAAAAATGTAATGTATATGAGAGAAATTGATATTTTGAGAATTGATTGTTGTTTATTGCCCTTGACTCTTGAGGAACAGTGTTTTTGTTTGTTTGTTTGTTTTTTACTTACGACTTGTTGAATTCTTTATTTAGTGGAGGATTAAGATTTTGATTATAAAATAAACTAGAGCATGCCACTGTAAAACATTAAAAGAAAAAATAAGGAAGGAGAAAGGAGGGTGGGAGTATGGGCAGGAGGCAGACTAAGGTGGGGAGAATCATTATGTTCCCAAATCTGTATGAAATACTTGATTTTATTCACCTTATACAAATAAAAAATATAAAGATCATCTGAAAAAATCATAAATATATATGTAGGAAAAAATTTAAACATAGGTAAAAGGTGTCTATGTTGAATATTATAAATCATTGATGAAAGAAATTGAGGAAGAAACAAGGAATTGAAGCATAACTCATAGTCATGAATGTAAGAATCAATATTGGTGGGACCGGCGCTGTGGCATAGTGGGTAAAGCTGCCACCTGTGGTGCCAGCATCCCATATGGGCGGCAGTTTGAGACCTGCTGCTCCACTTCCAATCCATCTCTCTGCTGTGGCCTGGGAAAGCAGTAGAGGATGGCCAAAGTCCTTGGGCCCCTGCACCCACGTGAGAGACCCAGAAGAAGCTCCTGGCTCCTGGCTTCAGATAGGTGCAGCTCTAGCCATGGTGGCCATCTGGGGAGTGAACCAGTGATAGAAGACCTCTCTCTCTCTCTCTCTCTCTCTCTTTCTCTCTCTCTGTCTCTCTGTGTGTGTGTGTGTGTAACTGTGACTTTCAAGTAAAATAAACAAATCTTAAAAAAAATCAATATTGTTAAAATGTGCATGCTGCCCAAAATGATTTACAGATTCCGAGGAATCCCTATCAAAATAACAAGGCATTTTCCACAAAACTAGAAAAAGTGATATTAAATTTGTATGGAACCACAAATGTACTTGAATAGCCCAAACTATCTTAAGCAAACTAAATAAGAAAGAGACAATTCACAGCCTGATTTTACTTTTTTTTAAAATTTTATTTAAGGTATACAAATTTTATCTATTTCATATATACAGATTAAGGAATATAGTGATATTTTCCACTCTACCCTCCCTTCCATCCACACTCCTACCCTTCTTCCTCTTCCATCTCCTACTCCCACTCTTATGTTTTACAAAGATCTATTTTCAGTTAACTTTATGCTAAGATTAACCCTACACTAAATAAAGGGTTCAACAAATAGTATGACAACAACAACAACAACAACAATAATAAAAACACTGCACCCCCAACAGTCAAGTAAAAAACTGTTAAAAACCATTGCATCATAAAATGTCAATTTCACTTCTATAGATTATTATTATTTACCATAGATCAGGGAGAACACATGGAATTTGTCTTTTTGTTCCCAAATCTGTATGAAATACTTATTTCACTAAGTATTATGATTTCCAGTCACATCCATTTTATTGCAATTGACAGAATTTCATTTTTTCCTACTGTGTAGTATTCCATAGTGCGCACACACAAGTGTGTGTGTGTGTGCATGTATCTCATTATTTCTTTTTCTAGTCATCAGCTAATGGACATCTGAGTTGATTTCATATCTTAGCTGTTGTTAATTGGGCTGCAATAAACATGTGGGTACAGATCATTCTTTCATATGCTGATTTCTTTTCTTTTGAGTAAATTCCCAGGAGTGGAATGGCTGGGTAATATGGTAGGTCTATATTCAGATTTCTGAGATATCTCTATACTGTCTTTCACAGTGGTTGCTCTAGTTTACATCCTCTCCAGCAGTGGATTAGGATACCTTTTCCCTCACATCCTCACCGGCATTCAATGTTCGTTGACTTCTGTATGACAGCCATTCTCTAACAGGGGTGATGTGAAACCTCATTGTGGTTTGATTTGCATTCCCCTGATGGCTAATGATCCTGAACTTTTTTCATGTGTCTGTAGGCCTGTTCAAGTCCTTTGTCATTTTTTTAATAAAAATTGATTTATTTATTTGAAAGTCAGAGGTACACAGAGAGGGAAAGAGAGGTAGTGAGAGAGAGAAAGAGAGGTCTTCCATCTGCTGGTTCACTCCCCAATTGACGACAATGGCCAGAGCTGCGCTGATCTGAAGACAGGATCCCCCTCTCTCCTTCTCCTCTCTCTGTGTAACCCTGACTTTCAAATAAATAAATAAATCTTCAAAAAAAGAATATATAAGGAGTTCAAAAAATTCAGTAGCAAAAGAATGAATAATCTAACTAAGAAATGGGAGATAGACTCAAACAGACATTTCTCTAAATAAGAAATATATATGACCAACAGGTACATGCAAAAATGCTCAAAATCACTAATTATCAGGGAAATGAAAATTCAAACCTACAAGATACCAATTCACACCAGCAAGATAGTCTATTATCAAAAAGACAAAAGATAGCAAGTATTGATGAAGATGTAGAGAAAATGGAACCCTGCACACTGTTGGTGGATTCTAACTCAGTTATAATCATTGTGGAAAACAGTATGGGATTTCCCCAAATTAACTAAAAATAGAACTATCAAACGATGTAACACTATTTTTTTCATTTATTAAACTTTTATTTAATGAATATAAATTTCCAAAGTACAGCTTATGGGTTACAATGGCTTCCCCCCTCCCATAACTTCCCTCCCACCCGCAACCCTCCCCTTTCCCGCTCCCTCTCCCCTTCCATTCACATCAAGATTCATTTTCAATTCTCTTTATATACAGAAGATCAGTTTAGTATATGTTAGGTAAAGATTTCAACAGTTTGCCCCATATAGCAACATAAAGTGAAAAAACTACCATTGGAGTACTAATTATAGCATTAAATAACAATGTAGAGCACATTAAAGACAGAGATCCCACTTACTATTTTTTTAAAATTAATTAATTTTCTATGCCATTTCCAATTTAACACCAGGTTGTTTTTCTTCATTTCCAATTCTCTTTATATACAGAAGATCAATTCAGTATATAATTAGCAAAGACCTCATCAGTTTGTACCCACACAGAAACACAAAGTATAAAAATACTGTTTCAGTACTAGTTATAGCATCACTTCACATTAGACAACACATCAAGGACAGATCCCACATGGGGTGTAAGTACACAGTGACTCCTGTTGCTGACTTAACAATTTGACACTCCTGTTCATGGCGTCAGTAATCTCCCTAGGCTCTAGTCATGAGTTGCCAGGGCCATGGAAGCCTTTAGAGTTCGCTGACTTTGATCTTATTCCGCTAGGGTCATAGTCAAAGTGGAAGTTCTCTCCTCCCTTCAGAGAAAGGTACCTCCTTCTTTGATGGCCCCGTTCTTTCCACTGGGATCTCACTCACAGAGATCTTTCATTTAGGTCTTTTTTTTTCCATGATATCTTGGCTTTCCATGCCTACTATACTCTCATGGGCTCTTCAGCCAGATCCGAATGCCTTAAGGGCTGATTCTGAGGCCAGAGTGTTGTTTAGGACATCTGCCATTCTATGAGTCAGCTGTGTATCCCGCTTCCCATGTTGGATCCTTCTCTCCCTTTTTGATTCTATCAGTTAGTATTAGCAGACACTTGTCTTGTTTGTGTGATCCCTTTGACTCTTAGACCTATCAGAGCCATCAATTGTGAGCTGAAATTGATCACTTGGACTAGTGAGATGGCATTGGTACATGCCACCTTGATGGTTTGTGTTGGAATCCCCTGGCACATTTCTAACTCCATCATTTGGGGCAAGTCCGATTGAGCATGTCCCAAATTGTACATCTCCTCCCTCTCTTTTTCCACTCTTAAATTTAACAGGGATCACTTTTCAGTTAAAATTTAAACACCTAAGAATAATTGTGTGTTAATTACAGAGTTCAACCACTAGTACTACAACAAAAACAACAACAACAAATACTAAAAAGGAAAAAGTATTACATTGTACATCTAAAGTCAGGACAAGAGCTGATCAGTTCATTGTTTCTTATAGTGTCTGGAGATTCCCCAGAAACCTGAACATAACCCTACCATACAACCCAGCCATCCCACTCCTTGGAATTTACACAAAGGAAATTAATTTGGCAAGTAAAAAAGCCATCTGCACATTAATGTTTATTGCAGCTCAATTCACAATAGCTAAGACCTGGAACCAACCCAAATGCCCATCAACAGTAGACTGGATAAAGAAATTATGGGACATGTACTCCATAGAATACTATACAGCAGTAAGAAACAACGAAACCCGGTCATTTGCAACAAGATGGAGCAATCTGGAAAACATCATGCTGAGTGAATTAAGCCAGTCCCAAAGAGACAAATATCATTTGTTTTCCCTGATCGGGGACAACTGAGCACCAAAGGGGAAACCTGTTAAGTGAAATGATGTAACACTATTTACAATAGCCAATAAATAAAAATGTCCTAATTCTGTCCACTGATTAGTGGATAAACAAAACATGATACAGAATGAAATGTTACTCATCCATAGAAAATATGAAATCTTGTCATTCATACCATGGATGGAACTCAAAGAAGTTGTATTAAGTGAAATAACTCAAGCAAAGAAAGACAAATATCACATTATCTCACTCGTATGTGGAGTCTCAAAAAGAGTGATCTCACAGAAGTTAAAAGCATAACAATGGTTTCCAGGAGCTCGGAGGGAAGGGGGAAGAAGGAATGGGATATGGTTGATTAATGAATATTAAGTTGTAGCTCAATATCAGGAAGATATTCTGGGGTTCTGTTACACACTAAGACATTATAGGTAGTATTAATGTACTGCATATATATGTATAAGAGAAAATACCAGAATATAAGATTTTTGGATATTTATGCCATAAAATTATATTAAATGTTTGAGGAGATAGATATTTTTACCCTGATTGTGTATTACATAAGATATACATATGTTGAGGCCGGCGCCGTGGCTAAACAGGCTAATCCTCCGCCTTGTGGTGCCGGCACACCAGGTTCTAGTCCCGGTCGGGGCGCTGGATTCTGTCCCGGTTGCCCCTCTTCCAGGCCAGCTCTCTGCTATGGCCCGGGAAGGCAGTGGAGGATGGCCCAAGTGCTTGGGCCCTGCACCCACATGGGAGACCAGGAGAAGCACCTGGCTCCTGGCTTTGGATCAGCAAGATGCGCTGGCCGCAGCGGCCATTGGAGGGTGAACCAACGGCAAAAGGAAGACCTTTCTCTCTGTCTCTCTCTCACTATCCACTCTGCCTGTCAAAAAAAAAAAAGATATACATATTTTGAAACATCACACAGTACTCTACAATATGTAAATATTGTATGAATGTCAAAGTTTTAATAAAAAGTTAAGAGGCAATATTATACATCAATATCCTTTAAAAATAAATATTCAAAAATTCTCAACATACAATCAAGTAAAATTCATTAGTATATCAAAAGATTGCACATGCCCTGACCAAGCAGGATTTAAACCATAAGGAAAAGATGCCAACATTTAAATATCAATCAAGGTAATACACCACATTAGAAGAAAAAAAGGGGAACTAGGAACAGGCATGAAACACAAAACTCAGGTAAAAATAAAAACACAGGAGGGGCCAGTGTTGTGGTACAGCAGGTGAAGCCACTGCCTCCACTGTTGGCATCACATATCCAAGCACTGATTCGCATCCTGGCTGCCCCACTTCCAATCCTGGAAAGGCAACAGAAGATGGCCCAAGTGCTTGGACACTTGCCAGCCATGTGGGAAATCTGGATCGAGTTCTGGGCCCCTGGCTTCAGCCAACCCAAGATCTGGCTGTCAAGACCATTTAGGGAGGAAACTAGCAGATGGAATCTCTCTCTCTCTCTCTTTCTCTCTTTCTCTCTCTCTCTCTTTTCCTTTCAAACATTAAAAAAACACAAAAAATCTACATGAACTTTAATTAGGAAATAATCCTTAGATATGAAACAAAACAGAAGAAAAGGGTAAATTAATTGACTTCATAAAAATTTAATACTGTTTTATTTCAGAGGACACTATAATGAATATGAAAAGATAACTCCCAGAATGACAGATAATTTGCAAATGACATGTCTCATAAGGGACTTGTGATGAAACTACATAAAGAATTTCTACAACTGGGGCCAGTGTTGTGGTGCAACAGGTTAAGCTGTCACTTGTGATGTCAACATCCCATGTGGACACCAGTTTGAGTCCCAACTGCTCCACTTCTGATACAACTCCCTGCTATTGTGCTGGGGAAAGCAGCAGAAAATGGCCTGACTGCTTGGGTTCCAGGTTCCTTGCTTTGTCCTCTGTAATTCTACCTTTCAAATAAATAAATATTTAAAAGAAAAGAATTCCTACAACTAAACAATAACAATGTGAATAACATATATGCACTATATATTGATAAAGAGCTATCTGCCAAGAAGATAAATGAGGAATAAGCACAGAAAAAATGCTTAAATTATTAGTCATCAGGGAAGTGCAAATGAAAACCTCAATATATCACTTTAGGCTCATTGAAACAGTTAAGATAACAAAATGAACAATAACAAGTGTTGTATAGATCAGAACCCTCATACACTGCTGGCAAGACTGTAAAAATAGTCTGTTACTTGCACAAAAGATTACACATAGAATTACTATATGACTATGCAATTCCACCTCTAGGTCCAAACCCAAGATTCTTAATATCTATGATCAAGTAAAAATTCCACACTAATGTTTATAGCAGTATATTTCATTATAAATGAAAAGTGGAAGTTGCACCAAATAAACATCAGGTATGAACAGGTAAATAAAATGTAGCATATTTATAAAATTGAGCATTCGTTTTCAATAAGCATTATGATGCTTAATTTTCTAAGATTTATGTCTTTATTTAAAAGACAGAGCTAGAGAGAGAGAAAGAGAGAGAGAGAGAGAGAGAGAGAGAGACAAGAGACCAGAGCAAGAGTAATCTTCCATATACTGGTTCTCTCTCCAAACAGCCCAAGACTTTGTCAGGCTGAAGCCAGGAGCCATGAACTCCATCATGGTCCTCCACATTAGGGACAGTGTCCTTAGCATTTGGGCCATCTTCTTGTGCCTTCTTAGGTACATTAACAGGAAGCTGGGTTGGAAGTGGTGTATCTAGGACTCCAACTAGCACTCAGATAGAGATGTTGGCATTACAAGTGGCCCATTGTGTCAGTCCCAATGTGCCAGACCTAATACTTGAAGGTCTGACATAGGTTACAGAATGAATAAAATTTGAAAGCATTTTCCTAAGTAAAAGCATTCAATCACAAACAACCACATATGAAATTATTCCATTAATACAAAATATTTGAATGCAGATATCCATATGGATAATAGAGACTGTTGGTTTCTTGCGTAAATGATCATCAGTACAGCAATAAATTTTGGGGTGATTAAAATGTTTTAAAATCAATTATGATAATAGTTGTACAACTCTTGAATATAATAAAAATTATTGAACTGTACACTTTAAATGAGTGAATTATGTAAATTATGTCTATAAATCTGTTCTTGAAAATGACATCAAAATAATAAAAGCTTAGTAATAAAATTGAGAAAAGCACATAACTTGTGCCCTGAAACCTACAGATATTTTTTAAATAAATTAAAGAAGAAATAAACACATGAAAATACAGCAACCAGTAAGTAAAACAATGGCATAATAGTCACCTTTTCCAATTTCAAAAACTATATTTAAAACTAATTAAGACAATGTAATCTAACTATAGGTTTAGATCAATAGAATAGAATTCCAAATCCAGATATAAGCTCTCATTTATGGTCAATTGATTTTTGACGATGATGACAAGATAATTCAACTCAGAAAGAATATCTTTTCAACAAATGATATTGAGACAACTGATAATCAATGTACTAAAGACATTGAGGATTGCCCCTACTTGACATCATGAAAAAATAATAATTCAAAATGGATCACAGATTTAAGAACTAAAACCGTAACATTCTTAGAAGTAAACATAATGTAAAATCTTTGTAATTTGAGTTAAATGAAGATTTCTTAGATAAGACATCAAAAATATAAGCTAAAAAAAGATTCCTCAAATTTAAGTAGTTTGTTCTTCAAGGGCACCATTTCCATAGGAAGTAAAGAAGTATCTTCAGTACATTAGAAGTAAGTCTTTAGAGACTCTATGGTCAAGTTTCTTACTACATAAATGAGGATACTAAAATCTTCAAATCCTTGGGAGAAAAAAAGAGATTCTCCCAAGGTCACATAATGATTGAGTAACAGAGACTAGATTCCAGATGTTTGATTTCATTCTATGTCAATTAAACACACCTCTTTTGGAAATGTGCTAGCCTCAATGTATATCTTTGCTTCTAGTACAAAAATGATTATTTTACTTGTACTATTTCACAAAGATTGGGCATTGTTTTATTAGTATCTCACCCACAGAAATTTCAAATTCCATCTAGGTAAGAGGTAAAGCTTCTTAGTAATGGAAGAGAAAGACAATTGAAATGGTGGTCTTTCCTTAGAGGGTATCTTTTATTCCAAATTTCCCTTTGACTACCCCTTTCTCCTCAAAACTAAAAATGCTTAATCCCAGTCTCCTAGCTACTCATGGACACTGATTCAGCAATTTGCCCCTGTTTTTTCAAATATTGTCAACCTTTCCTTCTTTACTGGATCATTCTCGTCAGCATATCAGAGTATCTCTTGTAGTGAACATAATAAATAGGTGAAAGATAGATAGATACATAGATAGATATATAGATACATGATAGAAATAGATGCTCTTAGAGATTATAACCCAACAGAATGGCATTAAATACATTCATAACATCCACATTTTATTTCCAATCTGAGTCTTTCCTGTGAACTCAGTACTCATATCCATTTACATACTGAATATGTCCCATTGAGTGTTTAATAAACATCTCAAACTCACCATGTCAAAGAACAAATAATCTTGTCTCCAAATGAAAAACTGCTGCTGCTCACAGTTTCTTCATTGCAATTAATAACAATTACTGCCTTCTACTTGCTTAGCCCAAACATCTCACAGTCATTTTGGACTTAATGACTGTTTCTCGCTCTCTACATCCAATCCATTAATTAACAAACTAACAAACTGTCATCTACACCTTCAAAATACGTCTCAAGTCCCATAACTTACCCTTACCCTCACCATTATCAGCCTGATTTAAAACATCATCATCTCTCTAGACTATTTCAAAAGCCTCTTCATTGATCCCCTCACTTCTACATTTGCCAGATGCACCCTTCTTCCACATCTTCCCCGCTAGAGGAGAACCAGTCTTCGGTCAAGGGTATACGAGTACCTGCGCTCCCCTGCTAGAACCTCCAAACAAGCTCACATCTTAACATTTTACAGTTTCATTTTCTTCTATTCTTAATGATGCCTCATAAGAGAATCAATGCATAACATTCCAGGGTCAAACAGTATCTTCCAGCCACTTTCTATCTCTTTACCCAACACTGTTTCCACATAGCATGTACATAATCTGGCATAGTATATACTTAGCAGACTGTAAACTAAATGAAAACAGTAACTTTACTTTATTAAAAGTGACAGCCCTGCAAAGTGGAAACAGAAAGCATTTTTGCTGGAATAGGGAAAATCTAAATATCACTAAAACCTAGTGGCAAAGATTAATAGCTGAGGCTGGAAATGTTGGCTGGGTTTAATTTTGAAGGGCTATAAGGCGGATTAAGCAATTTGAACTTTATTATATAGAAAAAATAAGTATGATATTCCAACATGTCTAATATAAGCTGTCTTGTCAATTGAGGAAATTCAACGGTGGATACTCAACCTAAATTATCCATGAACATCTACCCACTGTTCCACTAAGAATCTCTTAGCACTTTTCAGCCTCTTCTGGGTTATCTATGCCAATGCTTAGACCAAGAGCAGCTATACAATTTGCCTTCATCCTCTCCACAGTGCCTACAATCCATGATCCTTATATTCTGGGGCTCTGGTGAAAAAGTTTACTATATAAGGAAGAGCATAATCACTGAAGTCAGACATCCCTATATTAAAACCCAATTATGGGGAGCCAGAGCTGTGGCATAGCGGATAAAGCCTCCACCTGCAGTGCTCGCATCCCATATGGGTGCCGGTTTGAATCCCGGCTGCTCCACTTCTGATCCAGCTCTCTGCTGTGGCCTGGGAAAGCAGTAGAAGATGACTCCAGTCCTTGGGTCCCTGAACGCGAGTGGGAGACCTGGAAGAAGCTCCTGGCTCCTCCCTTTGGATTGGCACAGCTAGAGCCATTGCAGACAATTGGGGAGTGAACCAGCAGATGAAAGACCTCTCTCTCTCTCTCTCTGCCTCCCCTTCTCTCTCTATGTAACTATGACTTTCAAATAAAGAAATATTTTTTTTAAAAAATCAACTATGTCACCCACTTAGATAAATTACCTAAATATTCCAAATTTTAGTTTTCCTGTTTATAGAGTTAGAGGAGAAGAAAATATTCAACACAAAGCATTCAATAGAATGACTTATACATCAGTAGTTTCCTGACATCAGAGCCCAGTCTACTCTCAGAAGTGAGAAACAGTTCTATTGCTGCTTCTGCTTCCTCATATTCCCTTGCCTTGTGTACTAACAGTGGCAGCTAAACAGGGTTCTATTGCTAAAGAATATCTACTGTATCCAAAAGGAAATGTTTACAAATGTATAGTTTATATTAGGAAAATATACAATATAGCAACATTATTAAGGTATGATATGCATTCAAATCAAAAGACAATAAAGGTACAGGTGTTGATTGTCCTCCCTCTGTAAGGGTCATGGCCTAATGTATGTTCTCAAGTTATAAACCACTTGTATGTGCAGTGAAATAGGAGTTCCAAAATGTTTGTAACTTAAAAATATCTTGTAAGCTACAAAGACATATCACTGCAACATAACTAGTCCCAATAGCAGAATTCTCATAGCCTCACTTAAACCAGGTTCAAGTCATAAACCTCAAGCTTATCAGTAAGCAACGCTGACATGGTGATGCAAACCACAACAATCCTTGGACCAACATTTACAAAGAAACCCTATTAATCATGCTTTGACCACAAATTACTGCCATATAGGAAATTTAGGTAAAAATGCAGACTAATTCCAGGTCCGATGGACTTAACCTTCACAGTACACTGTGAGACTCTAACTTGGTAGTAACTAAAGCAAATAATCAACTGAATTTTGCTTAGCCCTTCTGAGCACTATGAAACACCAATCTCTTAAGTGTTAGAAGTAAAAACACTTCCCATAAAACAGCCCAGGTGTCAGAATGTGTCTCCTCTCTAGTTTTCTCACAAAACCTCAGACCACTGCCACCCTCAACACCCTTCTGTGCCCTTTTCACTTATTTTTCTCAAATATCTTCCTTTCCATGAATTTGGAGTCATTTTAGGTACCTGAGCTAATAAAATGCTTTAAGATCAGCCTTAAAAGAGGAAATTGCCTTTTCTCAGGGAGCAGGTATTGAAGTCCTTCTATTTCCCAAGGCCAGTGGAAATAAACTACAACAGCCCAGCAGAGCTGGCATTGAACCCTTAAAGATTTTTGCCCAGCTGCCTTTGACTGTTTTCTTTGCTCAGCAGTAGAGAAGTTTTCCCAAATCTTTTACCAGTCTCTAAAGCTCTTGAATTTACCATTATGGCCAAAAAGAGAAAGAGAATATTCCTGGGGTGAGGAGCATTGGAATACTGGCACAATTTGGGACACTAGGCTACTGCAACACAATGGAAACTAGAGACAGAAATTGGTTTTGTATAGGTTTCTTGACAATAGTTCCTTGACAATCCAATAGTTTCCTGGGTTGATTTAGGCAAAAGAGAAATGTTGGTGGTGGGGGCAGGGTTGGTAACACACCTCTCTTGGGCACTATTGTACATGCACAGACCACTTTGAACTATGTAGATGTGGGAATATGACAGTTTTCTCACCTCCCTTGACTTCTCCAAGCCTGAGATTCTTGATGTGGGGACAAAATTAAGGTGAAAATATTGAATTATAGGCTGAGCTGGATGAATTACAGTCAGTGGCTCAGGGCATAAAGAGCAAAATCCAATTCCTAGGAAGGGACTCATAAGGAAAATAAGAGGTCCCGAGCCCCAGAAAAGCAGGCTGAGGTTCAGAACTAGCCACAAGTCCTTAAAGAATCTTTTAATTAAGCAAGGAAACTATGGAAGAGCCCAGTCTGAGTGCCACGTATCTGGACATTAAGGGTACCACACTCTGCTCTGGTTAGCCTGCTCAGCCAGCATTCTGTAAATGTCCAAATCTGCAAGTCTCCTCCTTAGTCTGTTTACAATTATATTTCATATATTCTTACTAGTACAACATTAATCATACAGTATTATGATTTTCATCTTTCTTCATCTCCTTCTTTCACTAGATGCTGTTGTTTTTATCACAGTGACTTGTTTATTAGCAGTGCTTGTGAAATGTGTTTCAAAGTGTTCCAGTGGAAACCTATGATGGCCTAACTCAAGAGGCTACAAGCAAGAACAGAAGAGAGTGAATGTGAAAAACATTGAATCAATACACATGAAAAGATTTTTCAACAAGTTGAAGTGCAAGACAGTAAAAAGAAACAAAACAATGAGAAGTTTTTAGTTATGTTACTGGTGATATGGTTACTCCCTTAATGGAAGAAATCATTTTAACAGGAGCAGATTACATTGGAATAAAGGAACAGATTTGAAAATGGGGCAAAAAATGATGAGTTTTGATTTGAACATGTCAAATTTAATTTTCTTATGAGACATCCAGATGCATTTAGTTGTTGTGTATATACATAGTCTGGAGCTTTAAAGAGATGCCTGGGATGATGACATACGTAAGAGAGAGAGAGAATAAATAAATCTATAATGTTTGCCAGGTTTTGTCTTAGGTGACTAGGTGTTATAGTAGTGTCCAATATAGAAATAATAGGAGGAGAAATAGATTTGAGAAGCAAATAGATAAGTTCAATAGGCATGTGGAATGTATGAAACCAGACATAAACATAAATCTTCTAGATTTCCATGTCTCTCTACTCTATTAATCCTGAGGGTGAGAGAGGTTTGTTTTTTTTTTAACCTCTGCACCTACATTCCTACATGCCTAGCACACTGCCTGGTAAATGCATTCTCAGCTTTTAATTTTTTCATAATCCATGAAAGATTGAGTGTGGATTTTTTTTGAAGAAGTATGTCTACTTAATAACTAATCCAAAATCCTGTTTTCCAAGAAATTGCTAGCAGCTCTCTGACATTATGAAACAATCACAGAGAATAGGTAGCAGAATATGAAAATTTAAAAGCAAACTTTGCCACTGGTAAGGCTGTTTTAAGATCAATACTTTGGCCATGTGTCCTTCAGTTAAGAGCCCTCTTATTCTTTCCCTTTTCCAGTCTACTAAGACAATGTGAACCAAGTGGGTTGGCAGGTAAAAAGGAAGAACTCTTTTCAAATAAGTCTATCCTTGTCCAGAACATCGCTGCATTACCTAATTACTCAAAGAATTCAGTCAAAAACATGCATGTTCTCATTTTGCAAATAGAGGAAGTAGCCATGCTAATGTACTGGAAATAGCAAGGAGTGCTAGTTGTGTTCCATTGTCCTCCACCTCACAGATCAATTCTCTCTTCTTTTTACCCCTGTTCTCTGCCCTGGGAAGATGCTGTCTGAGTTGTTGTTAAAATTATTTTACTTACTGGATTCCTTTTGGGTTACATGAATGGGAAAGAAAGTCAAAGACATGAAGGCAAGAGAAGAAAGAAACCAACATATTTCAGTTAAGCTCCTTCCACGATTTGGCTTCACCTTTCAAAGTTGCATTCTTCCATGATTGTAGCTTTAGCCAAGTGACCTTTTTTCCTCTGTTCCAGTTCACTCTTCGCCATAGTAATACTATTTTGTTTCTTTTTCCCATGATCCTTAGAGGTGTTAGCAACTCATGTTGCTCATGATGCCTCATCATTGGTTGTTAAATATAATATCCCTAGGGTAGCTCTTTCATTAAAAAGTATTTATTTATTTAAGGCGAGGTGAGTTGCTTCTTGCCATGCTTTGACCAGTACCAGTAGTCACAGTATTTTGAGTAACTCAGATTTAGATGAGAACTTAACAGGTTTGAACTTGATGATGCTCTGATGGAGGGAATAAAGAGACATTTTGGTTCTTGGAAACTATAAAAAACAGTCATGTCTTTTTTTTTCTTCTTCTCCTTTTAAATACAAGAACAATGTATTCATTGAATATAAAGACAACAAATAAGAGGAGCATATTTTTATTTTATCATTGATGATTTTTAAGAACTTCACATAGTTTCCAATAGGATGGCAAGAATGATTAGACTGTTAAAAATACAGCCAAAACTTTTATTTTATTTTATTCTTATTTTTATTTTATTTTATTATTTTATTTGTTAAAAAGTTAGAGTGACACACAGAGAAAGAGTTCTTGCGTTGGCTGGTTCACTTCCCAAATGGCCACAATAACTGGAGCTGGGTTGAAATGAAGCCAGGAGCCCAGAACTCCATGCAGGTCTTCTACATGGGTGGCAGGTCCCAAGGACTTGAGTCTTTTTCCACTACTTTCCCAGGAACTTTAACAGGGAGTTGGAATCAAAGCAGAGCAGACAGGATTTTGTCCAATGCCCTGATGTGAGATACCAGCACTGCAAGCATTGGATTAGACCACTCCTCCACTAAGGCTGGCCCCACTGACCAATGTTCACTAATATATATTTTGAAGTGTTTTAGGACATGTTAGTGGCATTAAAGGTAAACATAATTCCACAAATAAGTTTGTTAAAATATGTATTAATTAAAGTTAAATGTTGGGGGCCAGCACTGTGGCTCAGCGGGTTAACTCCCCAGCCTGAAGTGCCGGCATCCCATATGGGCTCCGGTTCGAGACCCAGTTGCTCCACTTCCAATCCAGCTCTCTGCTATGGCCTGAGAAAGCAGTAGAAGATGGCCCAAGTCCTTGGGCCCCTGCACCCACGTGGGAGACCCAGAAGAAGCTCCTGGCTCCTGGCTTCGGATTGCTGCAGCTCCAGCCATTGCGGCCAATTCGGGAGTGAACCATTGGATGAAAGACCTCTCTCTCTCTCTCTCTCTTTCTCTCTCTCTCTCTCTGCCTCTCCTCTCAGTGTAACTCTGACCATAAAAAAAAAGTTAAATGAATTTCTTTTCTGTGTAGTTTCTGATCTTCTTCGTGGAAAGCCTATTAACATTGTCTGTGTGTATGTGTGTGTGTGTGTGTGTGAAGTGCCTCTGAACATCTCAGGGTACACTGTTATTCCATTTATTTGGTGGCAAGGAGGAAATTTACTATGAATCTTAACCAAGGGTTTCATATACTCAAATCCTACAAACCCTGAGTAATAGCGTGAGTATGCTGGGTATGAGGCAATAGGAAGCAATAGACTCTACAGAAAATTGGGAAGACATGTCTCATGTTCAAGAGGCAATCACTACTTGACATTAATGAATTACTGCTATGAAATTAGGTGAGTTTGCCAAATCTTGTGATTTTTAAAGAAAAGATACATACCTGGATTTTACATGAAGTTTCCCATTTAAAAGATGTTAATCCATTTGGAGACAGGTATGTTCACCCTGATTGGACATTATGCAACATATACATGGATAGAAACATCACATTGTACCCTATAAATATCTACAAATATATATCAGTTAAAATAAAATTTAAAAAACTTTTGAAAAAAGATAATGATTCAGTGTAAAATATCATCCAAGCTATAAGCTAAAAAATGTCTAAATACCATCTGTGGCCCAAATTTCACTATTTTCTGATCTCTGACAATAGATTGGTGAGCACCGAGTTGTAAAATTTGACAGTGAGTTAAATCAGAATAAGCTTAGTGAAGATGAATGAAATGATTGTGTTTAAAATCTTCTTGCTAATTATTTGCAACATTAAACCAAAGATAATCAGCACTGCAGTATGAAAAGAATGTCTGATTAACCACAAGTTGAGCATCCCTAATCAGAAATTTTGAAATCCAAAATACTTAAAAATATGAAAATTTTTGAATGCCAACATGACACCACAAGTGGAAAATTTTCTATCTGACCTCATGTGATGGTTCATTGTCAAAACACAGGTGCACCAAACATATTGTATGTAATTATCTTCAGACTATGTGTATAAGGTGTATATGAAATATTGACGAATTTTTAATTTAGGTTTGGGGTCCATCCAAAAAGCATCTCATTACTATGTGCAACTAATCCAAAATATGAAAAACTGAAATCCACAACACTTCCGGTTCTAAGCATTTCAGATAAGAGATATTCAACCCATCATTAAGGTCTATCATTAAGTGGAGAAACAGAGTGGTTTTCTTGAGAATAGTTTAGAAGACATTTTTAGTTTACCATGAAAGAACTTTACCTCTCTGAAGAATTTATTTGAGTAAATACTAAATACTATTACTACTTAGGACTTAATTTTAATAGTCCTGGCAAGAAAAACCTCTCTTGAATATAATTAATCAGCTAAGATATTGTGGGTAAAGTTATTGGCTTCCTAGCGGGAATAATTTTAAAGTCTACACAGCGTGAAGAAGTTATAAAAGGGCTGAAATGTTGGGGGAAAAATTAAGTGATTAACCATTGATGAACGTATGTGTTTCAACAGTTCCTGTTACAGAAACCATACCAGGGTATCTGTCTCCAACTTGCTATTATTTGTTGACCCTAGTGCCTAAGTAAATCTCAAATATGCTATTATAAGTCAATTGTTTAAAAGACTTGTGTTTGGGGCAGCCATTCATCCTAGTAGTTAAGCTGGTAGTTAAGATGACTGTGTCTCACTTTGGAGTATTTGGGTTCAATTCCTGGCCCTGACTCTGGACTCCAGTTCTTGCTAATTCACACTGTGGGAGACAATGGTGATAACTCATATAATTAGGGTCCTTCCTTTCTCTCTCTCTCTCTCTCTCTCTCTCTCTCTCTCTCTCTTACTCTCTCTCTCTCCCTCTCTCCCTCTCTCCAAGTAAATACTTTTTAAGAAAAGAAGACTTATGTTCATATATTATGTAATAGCAGCACTAAGCTTCCGTGTGGTTTCACTGAGCTCATTCATTCATTAATTCAACTTACAGTTGTAGATACTGGGAAATAAGTTATCTCTAGTCACAGTTATTCTTGAGTTGATGTCTTACTAGGTTTGAATCACTAGCAAGTATTCACCAAACAAATAGAGCATCCATTTCCTCTAGTTTCCCCAACTTTAGATTGTGAGAATTGTTCTTATATGAACAAACACTATACTTTTTAGTGGTTAACCATACAGGTCTGAGCCTCAATCTATGATATACTATCTGTGTGACATTTCAGAAATTATTTAGCCTCATTAAATTTCTCACCTGAAAAATAAAAACTGCTGTATCATCCTCATAGAGTTGTTGTATTATATGAGAAAATATTTTCACAGACTACTTAATAGATGTTCTATGCAAGTTATATTCTTTTTTTCTTCTTTAACTGTCCTCTGGAAGAAAGATAAAAACATTCCCCTTTAAGTCAAGCTAAATATTCCTTTCAAAAATATAGACACACTTTAATAATAAAAATACTGTTAGGTTATAGGAAAAGTGAATATAAGAATACATTTTAACAAAAATGGTTAAAATGCTAAAATATTACATATGGAAGACATTTCCAAAGTCCTCTGACCCAACATACTTCCTATTGTAGGAATATTTTCCTATCATTATAAACAACTGATCACCCTCCTTCACCCTGTCTTGCTCCCAACAATGCAATTGTTATTACTTCAAGATCATTCCATTTATCATGTTGCCTTATTTGCTTGAAACTCAGATGAATCTATTGTCATGGAATTTTAAATGAATGTTGAACTGAGCTAAGACTTTAGACTTTGGGGGATAGAAAGATTGTAATATGTGACAAGAGCATGAGTTTTGGAGATCTAGGAACCAATTGTTATTGATTGAACAGAAATTGGCTTCACAAACTCATGCAGATGTTGAACTCTGAAGTCTTATGTTAAGGTTTGATGGATTAAAGCTGGACACTTGATTTAATTATAGCATCCGAGAAGTGGACGTGCTGGAAGGTCTTCAGGTAATGGGAGAACTTGTCCTCAGCAGGCAGTTCTTATGAGAATGTTGGTAAGTTAAGTTGGGTTTGACCCATCTTCTCTGCTTCACAGCTCACTGTGTGATCATTCCTCCATACCCACTCCAACATTGTCAGCCTCTATCAACTACCAGACAAATGTGACCACCTGATCTTGAAGTATGAACCTCCAAATTATATGGCAAAATAAATGTTTTCCTTCTTAAGAAGCTCCTGTTGGGTATTTTGATTACATAATGAGAAGTCAACTAGTATAGAAGGTGTGGAAAAGAATTCCAAAGAGGAGGTTATGTGGTAAAAGAACTCAAGAAATCTGCATGAGAGTTCTTTAGGGGGCTGGCACTGTGGCATAGCGGGTAAAGCCATCATCTGCAGTGCCAGCATCCCATATGGGCACCAGTTCAAGTCCCAGCTGCTCCACTTCTGATCCAGCTCTCTGCTATGGCCTTGGAAATCAGTGGAAGATGGCCCAAGGCCTTGGGCCCCTGCACCCATGTGAGAGACCTGGAAGAAACTCCTGGCTGCTGGCTTCCAACTGGCACAGCTCTGGCCATTGCAGCCATTTAGGGAGTGAGCCAGTAGATGGAAGACCTCTCTCTCTCTGTCTCTCCTTTTCTCTCTAACTCCAACTTTCAAATAAAATAAAGCTTTTTGAAAAATGAGTTCTTTAGATATTTCTGTTTAATAAGCTTTGCTAGTATAGTTCAACACTCTGTAAAGTGAAACAAAAAAGGCACTTAGCATCTGTGAGTTGACAGAATCCCAAAACTGAAAGATTGCTATTAAAATTCTTATGAGTCCTCATTGCTCAGGCAAGTAGTCCAGTACAGACCACGGAAAGGCCATGCCTCTAGTGGAGCTAAACCATCTTTACGTAAGGAGTGCTCTAGACTTATCTAAAGTTTAAAAAAAGAAATCAAAAGAATAAAACTTGACTGCAAGCAACTTAACTGCCACCCAGAAGAAATCATATATGTCTTTTGAGACATAATAAATCCAGACCATAAATGAAGTACATTACACAATGTTGGAAATCCATTAAAATCTATCAAGACATGTTCAGCCATGGCATCCTCAAATTTGGCAGAATAGGAAGCTCCAGGGTTCTATATCTACAGAAACAGCTATGTTAGCAAAAAATTTTGCTAGAATCAACTTTTGAAAAACCCTGGATTCTAGACAAAAATGTACAAGCACAGTAAGGCTGAATGATGTAGGAAATTGCCTCATGCCATAGGCGAGTACTGCGCCATTTAAAATTTCCTACCTACCATCTTCCACTGCTTATATCAACAACAGACATGAATATGGCATACCATTATTCCAGAGCAAAAAATATAAACCTATTTTCAAATAATTGTGTTTGTATGTTTTCCTGTCTGACAGCTAATTCATGTAGCAACATAAGAGCTTAACTTAAAACTTTGGTTCATTCAATTTAGAGTGTTCCTAGAACTGAACAAATTTCCTAAGTACATGAAAGCATTTGAAAGCAAAAGTATTTGCCACTGAAACCTGGCTAAACAGATAAGTTGAGAAAAGCAACAGATAGATTGAAATCCTAAGCATGAAGTGGTTGACAAAGGATACATATTGGGAGAAAAAAGGGATTTTAAAAGTCCAACATATAATCATGGAATTCTGAAGTCCACCTTCACATCCACAGCTAGATACAAGATCATGAAAAAACACGATTAACCTCTGGCTAACCTTCAAACATGAGAAAGCATGATGTGAAAGCTAAAGCCGTTTTTAATATATATATATATATATACACATATCTATATATTTACTTATTTATTTGAAAGGCAGAGTTACAAAGAAGCAGAGGCAGAGAGAAAGAGAGAGAGAGAGAGAGAGAGAGAGAGAGAGAGAGAGAGAGAGAGAGAGAGAGAAAGAGAAAGAGAGAGGTGTTGTATTCGCTGATTCACTCCCCAAATGGCCACAATAGCCAGAGCTGGGCCGATCCAAAGCCAGGAGCCTGGAGCTTCTTCTGGGTCTCCCATGAGGGTGCAGGGGCCCAAGTACCCAGGCCATCTTCTACTGCTTTCACAGACCATAGCAGAGAACAATCAGGACTAAAACCAATGCCTTTATGGGATGCTGACACTGCAGGCAGCAACTTTACCCACTAAGCCACAGCACCGCCCCAAAGCAGAATTTTTAAATGTCCTGGCCAAGCAGGAAAAGAGTACCCTAATAATCATCCAATCAATAAATATGGGGAGCAGATTGTTTCCCCTTTCTTTTCGTACACAGACATTTTAAGAAAAATCTGACAAAATATTAGCTGATTGCTAAGCTGATGGGACAGATTTCACTGATCAAAAAGACAAAAGAATATAAGCATTAGAAAAACAAATAACTTATCTACGAAATGAAATAACAAAACATGGGAAAAGAATAAAGATATAGCTTTTTAAAGAAGGCTCAATTTAAATGCAAAGATTCTAAGATTTTGAAAATGGTTGGATGGAAAAAATGTTCCATGCAAATAATAATCAAGCAACAACAGCAGAATTTAAATAAAACATGTTACAATAGATGAAATGCACATCATACACCAAAAAAGTTTAATCTATCAAGACGACATAACAATTATAAAGATACATGCACATAACTGCAGGTCTCCAAAATAGATGCAGTGAAAACAGAACAAAAATTTGAAATCTACCTAAAACAGAATCTTTAAAAATTTCATGGAAATGTTACATAAATATTTTAGGCATGATTTAAAATTCGCACAAAAAAATAAACTTTTCTATCTGTGTTTTATTTCATTTTAAAATTTGATTTTAATCAATTTTTAACAGATTTAATGTGATTTGTAGATACAAGTCTAAGAACATAATGATATTCCTTCTTTCCCTCCTACCATCCCTCATTCCCACCCTCCTTTCCTCCTACCTTTTTTCTGTTTTTTTTAGTTTTTGTGATAACATATTTTAAATTTATATTGCAGTAAAAAAAAAGCTTAACATTCCACCGAATAAGAAGTTTAACAATGTGTCTGGCACTGTGGCATAGTGGGTAAAGCTGCTGCCTGCAGTGCCAGCATCCCATATGGGTGCTGGTTCCAGTCCTGGCTGCTCTACTGGCAATCCATCTCTCTGCTAATGTGCCTGGGAAAGCAGCAGAGAATGGCCCAAGTGCTTGGGCCCCTGCATCTACGTGGGAGACGTGGAAGAGGCTCCTAGCTTCAGTGTGGCCCAACCCAGCCATTGTGGCCATTTGGGGAGTGATGCAGTGGATGGAAGACTCTTTCTCTCTCCCCCTCCCTCTCCCTCCCTCTCCTTCTCTGAGCTCTGACTTTCAAATGAATTATTTAATTAAAAAATAAGTTTAACAAGTAACAAGCAAAAAGTCAAACTAGTTTAGTGGAAATCTAGACAATGGCTATAAGCAATAACTGAATGGAAATGACCATTTCACCCATATACAATGTACTTTTTGTCAATCATTCTTTCAATGAAATAGAACCGATGACAATGTAGTATCTAAATATTTCTTGTGTGGTTACAGAACAGTAATTAAGTTCATTTAGACATTAAGCCAATTCCTCTCAGCAGTTTATACACAGGAATAATTTTATGTAGATTGCCATGCAAATAAATATACATGACATTTTTGTATTCTTTTTTTTTTTTATTTGACAGAGTTAGACAGTGAGAGAGAGAGACAGAGAAAGGTCTTTCCATTGGTTCACTCCCCAAATGGTCGCTACGGTCGGAGCTATGCCAATTCGAAGACAGGAGCCAGATGCTTCCTCCTGGTCTCCCATGCGGGTGCAGGGGCCCAAGCACTTGGGCCATCCTCCACTGCTCTCCCAGGCCACAGCAGAGAGCTGGACTGGAAGAAGAGCAACCGGGACTGGAATCCGGTGCCCATATGGGATGCCGGCACCGCAGGTGGAGGATTAACCAAGAGAGCCACGGCGCCGGCCCCACATTTTTGTATTCTATGAGTTGCCACAGGTCAGGGAAAACATGGATTTTTGTCTTTTGGAGACTGGCTTATTTCACTAAGTATAATGGTTTCCAGTTGTGACCATGTTGTTGCAAAAGACAGGATTTCATCCTTTTTTACAGCTGAGTTATATTCCATAGTACGTGTGTGTGTGTGTGTGTGTAATATTTTCCTTATTCACCCATCAGTTGATGACCATCTGGGTTGATTCCATATCTTAGCTATTGTGAATTGAACTGCAATAAATGTGAGGATACAGTTAACTCTTTCATATGTTGATTTCATGTTGTTTGGGTAAATTTCCAGCAGTGAGATGGCTGGGTCATATGGTAGATCTATTTTTAGCTCTCTGAGGTATTGCCATATGTCTTCCATGATGGCTGTACTAGTTTGTATTCTCACCAACAGTGGATTAGGCTACCTTTTCCCCCACATCCTCTCCAGCATTTATTGTATTTTTTGATTTCTATATGAAAGCCATTCTAACAGGTGAGGTGAAAAGACATTGTGGTTTTTATTTGCAGTTCCCCGATGGCTAGTGATCCTGAGCATTTTTCATGTGTCTGCTGGCCATTTAAATTTCACTGTTTTAAAAAAAAATGCCTGTTCATATTCCTTGCCTTTTGTTTTTTTAAATCATTTATTTCACTGATTTTTGTATTCTTAGTTTCAATTTTTTATTTCTTCTATAATTTTAAATGTTTTTTTCCTCCTACTAATTTCGGGATTGGTTTGTTGTTTTTTCTAGGTCTCTGAGATGTATTGATAGCTCATTTATTTGATGCCTTTCCAATTTCTTCATGTAGGCATTAACTGCTATAAGCTTTACTGTTTACGTTGTTTTTGCTGTATCCCATAAGTTTTGATATGTTGTGTTGTTGTCTTCATTCATTTCCAGGATTTTTTATTTCTTGTTTAATTTCTTTTATGACTCACTGTTCATTCAGGAGTGTGTTGTTCAGTCTCTATGTGTTTGCATATTTTCTACAGATTCTTAAGTTTTTAGTTTACAACTTCATTCCGCTGTGGTGAGAAAAGATACATGGTATGATTTCAATTGTTTTAAATTTGCTGAGACTCACTTTATGGCTTAGCATATGGAGTATCCTAGAGAAATTTCCATATGCTGGTGAAAAGAATGTGTATTCAACTATAGGATGAAATGTTTGTAGATATTAGTTAAGTTCATTTGGTCAATAGCGCAGTTTAGCTCTGCTGTTTCTTTGTTGATTTTCTATCTAGTTGCTCTGTCCATTGTTGAAAGTAGGGTATTGAAGTCCCCCATTACTAGCGTAGTGGAGTCTATACCTCCCTTTAAATCCATTAACATGTGCTTTGAAAAGGCGAGGTGACCCGACATTGGGTGTGTATACATTTACTATAGTCACATTTTCCTGTTGAACTGATCCCTTGATCATTACATAGTGTCCTTCTTTGTTTCTTTTAGCAGTTTTTGTGTTAAAATCTATTTTGTCTGATATTAGGATAGCTACACTTGCTCTTTTTTTTTTTTTTGCTTCCATTAGCCTGGAATATATTTTTTCATCCTTTCACTTTCAGTCTGCATGTATCCTTGTTGATGAGGCGTGTTCCTTGTAGGCAGAAAATGCATGGATTTTTTTAACCCATCCAGCCACTTCCATATCTTTTAAATAAAGAATTTAGGCAAATTATTTTAAAGTTTACTATTGGTAAGTAAAGACTAGGCCCTGCCATTTTTTTCCTGATATTCCTACTCTTTGCTTCGGATTTCCTTTGTACTTCTACTAGATTTTCTTCTTTGATATTCTTTCCTAATAATAACTGTCTTTCTGTGTTTCTGTGTATAGCACATCTTTAAGTATCATTTGTAAGGCTGGATGAGTACTGACAAATTCTTTCAATTTCTGTTTATTATGGAAGGTCTTTATTTCACAATCATTCATAAATGAGAGCTTTGCAAGGTACAGTATTCTGGATTGACAGATTTTTTTTTTCTTTTGAGACTCGCACTATGTCTCTCCATTCTCTCCTAGCCTGTAGGATTTTTGATGAGAAGTCAGCTATCAATCTAATTGGAGCTCCTCTGAAAGTAACCTGGCATTTCTCCTGTGCACATTTTGGAACCTTTTCTTCATGTTTCATTGCTGAATGTTTGGCTGCAATGTGTCATGGTGAAGACTTATCTTTTCATTCCACTTTCCATTGTCTTTGTAAAGTGCCCTCATCTGTAAGTTATTCCTATACCAAGAGCTCTAGGTATTTTTCTCACTTAATCTTAATAGCATAAAATATAAAATTGTTACAGCCCATTAATAAATGAGTTAAACAAGACTAAGCAAGATGAAGTAAATTACCAATGGTTATTTAGCATATGAATAATGGAGCCAGGATTTTGCCTGACTAAAAGTACCACATATCTAGAGTTATAAAATACATGTATTTCTGTCTTCATATTAAATAACTGTTATATAATTTAATTAATTTCTTAATTTACATAGAATAATAAAATATTCTGTTTGTCATAGGGTTTCATGAGTTTGAACAGATACATAATAACAATCACAACCAGGGCCAAAATAGATAATATTTTCACTATTATAAAAATTTCCTTGCAGTACTCTGTAATCAACCCCTCCTACTGCCACCAACCCAAGGAAATCACTGATCTTTTTTCTGCTCTTACAATTTTATCTGCTTCAAAACATCATATAAATGGAAACATATTTTCCTGTCTACTTTCACTTACCTTTATGAATTTAAACTTTACCATGTTTATTACCTGTGTCAGTAACTTTCTGCCTTTTATTGTTAAGCAGTGTCCTATTGTATGAATAGACTCAATATTGTTTATTCATTCACCTACTTGTTGACATTGGGTTTCTTCTGATTTTTCACTCTTATAACTAAAACTGTGAGTATTAGTGTATAAGTCTGTATGGACATGTACTAAGGTTCTTCAAATATTTTGTTGCAAAATGAAATTACAAGGTGGAGATAAGATAGCAAATGAATAAGAAGCTCCTGAGATCACTTTCCTGCAGGGATACCAAACTGAATAGGTACACACCCACCAAGTCATATTCACAAGACACCACAATGACTCTTGTTATAATTATGAGAAAAGTTCCATTAAAGAAAGCAGGAGGGGCTGACACTGTGGCGCAGTGGGTTAATGCCCTGGCCTGAAGCGCCGGCATCCCATATGGGCACTGGTTTGAGTCCCAGCTGCTCCACTTCCCATCCAGCTCTCTGCTATGGCCTGGGAAAGCAGTAGAAGATGGCCCAAGTGCTTGGGCCCCTGTACCCACACAGGAGACCCAGAAGAAGCTCCTGGCTCCTGGCTTCAGATCGGCACAGCTCAGGCCGTTGAGGCCAGTTGGAGAGTGAGCCAGCAGATAGAAAACTCTCTCTCTCTCTCTCTCTCTCTCTCTCTCTCTCTCTGTCTCTCTCTCCTCTTTCTGTGTAACTCTGACTTTCAAATAAATAAATCTCTTTTACAAAAAAAAGAAAAGAAAGCAAGAAGGAGTTACCCAAGTCACCCCTTCCCCAGTTCTCAGAAGAGCAGCAGCATGCAGAGATGACACCAGCTTGGGAGAGGAAGAGTTTAACTTCCAAATAACTCACTCTGCCTGAGTCCCTTGATACTTCCACTCAGGCCTTTATCTGTGAAGTGAATATTTGGAGCTTCCACTCCTAGGCAGCTTCAGCCACACCCAACCAGCTGCAGAAATTTCAGTTAGGTGGAAAGACATGGAGTGGGAGCTTAGAAGGACATCTTGGGGCTGGCACAATGAGTTAAGGAGCCCACTGAAACACCAGCATCCCATATGAACCCTGGTTCAAGTCCTGGCTACTCAATCTCCAATCCATGCCCCTGCTAATGCACCTGGGATGCCGCAGAAGTTGGCCCAATAACTTGGGCCCCTGCCACCCACAAGGGAGACCTGGAGGTGGTTGTAGGCTCTTGGTTTCATCCTCGTTGAGCCCTGGCCATGGCAGACATTTGGGAGTGACCCAGCCAATAAAGGATCTCTTTCTCTCTGTCTCTCACCTGCTCTGTAACTCTACCTTTCAAATAATTAAAATAGATCATAGAGAAAATAGAAATGCACCTTGGAGCTCAAATCTAGGCCTATCACGCTGAGACATGGAATTTGATAAAACCCACAATCCTCTAACACCCAGCCAAGTCTCACAGAAACTTTTGATATGCTCATCACCTCTGTTGCAGTGGGTTAGGCTCATTTTTGCATGTGTCACTGCCAACTTTGGGTGGACTAAAAGGGCATCCATGGGACTCTATAGGGCTCATGGACAGTGGTATCTAGGTGTGACCAGCCTGGGCAGCCACAGGGACTGTCTTAATCACCCTTCATCAAATTTGACCAAATGGCAAGGGATCATGTGATTGTTAGAAAATTATTACTGGCCTGGCAAAAACTGATGCTGGGCGGATCCTATTAATTCCCATTCCTAGCCCAGTGCCTGTTAAAGGACTTGCCCCCAACATTAGGTGGAGACCTCACGCTGATGACAGATTTATTTTGGCATGTACAACCACCAGCCTCTTACGGGCATGGTTTGTACTCCTGAAATAATCGGTGCCTGGTTTCTGTGAGACCCAGGCGTGACTCCCACAGTGCCTGCCAGAGGGGCTGAAGAACTGCTTCTTTAACCCCTCATACAATGTTGGGTAGATAGCAAGGAATCAGAAATGTTTTGGAACCAAGTGACAGGTTGCTAAAACCTGGCATTGAACAAATTCAACCAATCCCTGACCCTATGCCAGAACATGTGAAGAGAGCCTCTGGATATGCTGCAGTGCCCAGTACAGTTCCACAGTGCTGGTTGAGTGGTCTTATACTCCAGTCAGCATCAACAGTGGCTGATAGGTGCAGCTTCATGCAATGAACCCACCTCAGCAGGACACAGACCATATTCAGCAACACATTAGACTACTTAAATCTCTAGAAGGACAGCCACGAAAGAAAACCATATCATAACAACTAATCCTTCAATGAAGAAACAATGTCATACTCCAACAGTCATCAAGAACACATGACTTCACCTAAGGAGAAGAATAAGGTGCCAGAAATCTCCAACGATGGAACTGAAATTTCCAAATTCTCATTGAAGATTTAAAAATAGCTGTTTTAACGGAACTCAGTGAAACTCAAGAAAACACAGAGAAATAATTTAATATCCCACAGAGATATTTGATAGAGATGGAAGTAATTAAAGAAAATAAAGTCAGAATTCTTCAATCGAAAACACGATGGAAGGCATCAAGAGCAGAACAGATCAAACAGAGGAAAGCATTGGTGAGTTCAAAGACAGACTATTCGAAAATACGGCGTGGGAAGAGAAACAAGAAAAGCAAATCAAAACGAGTGAAGAAACCTTATGAGAAATATGGGATAACATCAAAAACAGCAAATATTCAAATAATTGGGATTCAAGAGGGGCTTGAGAATGCCAAAGTGGTAGAAAGTATATTCACAGAACTCTTACCAAACCTGGAGAGATATAACTATCCATGTACAGGAGGACGAAAGTAACCAGACTCAGCCCAACAAAGTCTACCCTGAGACTTAATACAGATAAATTCACCAAAGATAAAGATAGAGAGAATTCTCAAGGTTGCAAGAGAAAAGGAGCAAATAACACACGAGCAGCTCTTACAATTCTCCTGAATGAGGATTTCTCAGCAGAAACCTTAATGGACAAGGAAAAAATGGGATGAGACTTTACAGCACTGAAGGGAAAAATTATTGGTCAAAAATACTGTATCCAGCAAAGCCCTTCCTCAGAAATAATGACAGAGATAAAGACAATACCATACTAACAACGGATGAGAGAATGTATCACCAGCAGTGTTACAAGAAATGTTAAAGGAATTTCTTCCATCTGAAGGAAAGAGATGCAAACAAGAAGAAAACATCAGAAGGTAAAAAAATTCACTGAAAAGAGTAACTATACCAGCAAGTTCAAAATAGTGAGGTATTATAAACATGATGTGTAAATTATTTTTAGTTTTACTGTGAAGACTTAAAATTTATAACTAACATGCTAAAATGTTAAGAGAGAGACAATATTGAAAGAGGTTAAATGTAACATCAGAAATTCAAGATGTGAGGAGGAATGGAGCACAAATGTAGAACACTTTGATAGGATTTCCTATCTCTTTTTTAATCTCTTTTCCTATTTTTTAAAAGATTTATTTATTTACTTGAATGACAGAGTTACAGCACTTGGGCCATCTTCCACTGATTTCCCAGGTCATAGCAGAGAGCTGGATCGGAAGTGGAGCAGCCAGGACTCAAACTGGTGCCCATATGGGATGCCAGTACTGCAGGTGCTGGCTTTATCCACTACACCACAGTGCTGGCCCCCCTATTTTTATAACAAAAGTTAAGTTGTGATTTTTTTCAATATAGCTTCTGATAGCCAAAAGCCTCAAGGTAGCCACAAAGCAAAACCTATACATAGACCTCCCAAAAATAATAGCCAAGGAATTACAGTATACCACTAGCGAGAATCACTTAACCACAAGTGAAGATTGTAATCTAGAAACCAGGAAAATACAAAACAAGTTTCAAAATGGCAGTAATAATATCGTACTTATCAATTATTGCCTTATATGTGAATGGATTAAATTAATTAAAAGCCAGAGTGGGGTCAGCATTGTGGCACGGAGGGTTAAGCTGCCTCCTACAACACAAGCATTTTATATCAGAGTGTCAATTCCAGTCCCAGGTGCTCTGTAAACAAACCAGCTTCCTGATTCTGCACCTGGGAAAGCAGCATAAGATGGTGCAAGTCCTTGGTCAATGTCAACTGTATGGCAGACCAAGATGAAGTTCCAGGCTCCTGGATTCAGCCTGGCCCAGTCCTCACCATTCCAGTCACTTGGAAAGTAAAACCAACAGATGGAAAATCTATCTCATTCTCTCTCTCTCTCTCTCTTTCCCCCTCCCTCCTTCCCTCCTCCCCTCTGTCATTATGCCTCTCACATAAATACAATCTTAAAAAAAGAATCCACGATATAAGTCAACTGAAACCGGAGCTTGCTATCTTGGAAAGATTTAATGACAAATTCACTCTGTTTAAAAAATTTAGGACTATTAGGTTCCCTAATTATTGTTTTGTTTTAATTTTTGTTTTTCAATGAATTTGACAATTTTGTCTAAGTTGTCAAATTTGTGGGCATGAAGTTGTTCATGGTATTTCTTTAAAGAGGAAAGACAATTAACAATTAATTCCATCACCCTAAGATAATTTCTTCAACAAGTACTATTTCTTTTCTTCTCTTTTTTAAAAGGCAGAGTGGACAGTGAAAGAGAGAGACAGAGAGAAAGGTCTTCCTTTACCATTGGTTCACCCTTCAGTGGCTGCCACGGCTGGCGTGCTGCAGCCAGCCCACCACGCTGATCCAAAGCCAGGAGCCAGGTGCTTATCCTGGTCTCCCACAGGGTACAGGGCCCAAGCACTTGGGCCATCCTCTACTGCACTCCTGGGCCACAGCAGAGAGCTGGACTAGAAGAGGAGCAACCGGGACAGAATCCAGCGCCCCGACCGGGACTAGAACCCGGTGTGCCGGCGCCACAGGCAGAGGGTTAGCCTATTGAGCCGTGGCGCTGGCCTCAACAAGTACCATTTCTAATTGCTTTCTGGAGCAACAGATCCTGGTACACTCTGTGCCACAAGGAAGTATTCCCTGAGCATCTACCTACTCTGGGTTAGGGACAACTAAAATCATCCCTAAATTTTACCTTCCAGTCTTTGTCTTAGCCTAGAAATCTTTATGAAGAATGATAGTCACATTCTAGAGATAATATTGTTTTCTGCTTTTTTACTTAAATTAACATAAACCTATTTCATATTTTACAGACTTAATAATTATATGTTAAATGTTGAATAATGTTTCATTGAATGGTTGTAGCATAATTTTCTTATTCAATTGCTGATTATTTAGACTTTTCCCAAATTTTCTCAGTTACATACAAGTTTGCAATGACCATTTTTTGCTCATAACTTTTTATTTGCTTTCTTGTTATTGCTTTGATATGAATTCTTAAAAGTAGGATTTCTGTGTCAGAGTTCTTCCCAGTGACTCTAACAAATGACTCTCCTTACCTAACTGTGGTGGAATGAGAAGGCCATGCCAAGGTGGCCACTGGCAAGTGAGTGTCAGTTACTCAGGAATGGCTTTGAAACCCACCTGGCAACGGAGCCTGCCTGGCAACAGGCTGTGATTGGTTGGGGCATAGACCGCCCCTTGACCAGAGTGGATGGTCTTGGCTATATAAGATGTTGTTCCTGTTGTTCCAACTGAAATAAACGAGTCTGCCGGCTGCTCGCCTCAAGCCTGCTTTCACCCGACTCCCGGGGTCTGTGTGGTGACTCCACGCCTCTTGCCCCCACCACACTGCTCCTCTCAGAAACGAATCCACTGCCACATTGTTGAGAAATCAATGGCAACACCTAACCATGTTTATTCTGGCTGTAAGTAGAAGTATGATAGTAAATGTTTAAGAATCAGATGTCTAAAAAATTACTAAAGTTCTGGTTTGTAGTGTATATAATTTTCCATTACACAAATGCTTCAACCATGGCCAATTTCAACCTGTGAAACTGAAGTCAATGAACATAGTATTGAAAAGAGATGTGCCCAATTGGGTTTTATGATTCAATATAAACCAGCTATAGAACAACACCAGTATAAAGCCACCTAATAGACTATTGCTCTTTTCCTCTCAAGGAAGGTAGTTATATATACTATAATGACCTTTTTTAAAAAGATGTATTTATTTACTTATTGATTTGAAAGGCATAGTCATAGAGGGAGACAGAGAGAGAGAGAGAGAGAGAGAGAGAGAGAGAGAGAGAGAGAAATCTTCCATCCTCTGGTTCACTCCCCAAATGGCTACAACAGTTGGAGCTGAACCAATCCGAAGCCAGGACCCAGGAGCCTCCTTCAGGTCTCCCATGTGGGTGCAGGGGCCCAAGCACACAGACTATCCTCTGCTGCTTTCCCAGGTGCATTAGCAAGGAGCTGGATTGGAAGTGGAACAGAGTCAGGACTCGAACCGACACCGAAACAGGATGCCAGCACTGCAGATGACTGCCTAATCCACTACACCATGGCACTGGCCCCATACTATAATGATCCTGAAATGGCTGCTCAGGTGGCACAAGGACAACCTTTAGGGCCAATCCTAACAAAAGTATCACCTGACACTTTCAAGGGGAGAAATGACACTTGAATGACATACCCCTATGCCATGATCAGTTCCAGGACTCTCCAGCCTACGGAAGTCTGGCTGCCCCCTTTGACTTTGCCCTTAATGCTTAAGGTATTTCTGAGCTCCTCTTTAAAACCTTAGATACAATTGGTATCCTGGGGTTGGTCTAACGCAGAATCTGTTTTTCCTCTTGGCTTTTGACATCACTGGAAGTAACACACCTGTCTGAATAAGGAAATAAAACCATTCATTGATCATAAAACTATGTTCCTTTAAAACCTCCAGGAAGCTTGCTTCAGTCTAACAGAATGTAAAAAGCAGCCTATGACATGCTCTTATGCCATTCACTGGAGAGGCTTTATTTCCATTTTCTGTTAATGTTCTCTGTCTTGACCCACCTCAATTCAGCCTTTGTCTTTCCAGATAGATGAAGAGCCATGTCTCATCTGTCAAAGCAGATACTAGACCTCAGAATCATCCAAGATCCTATTTACCATCATAGCTCCCCCTTAGCCAGCTTCCCTGATATTGCTTAGCAAACATGATAAACAACCCAAGGATCGGGGTTGAGGAAACAGAACTGTTGTTAATGAAGGAATAACTCTCTTTCCTTGGTTTGCCTATCCTTCTCAAAAAGGCTGAGATTCATATTTGCCTTTCTGAATTTATCAGAATATTGGGCTAAGGGCTATTCTACTATTTGCTCATTCATTTATTACTTTGTTCATTTGTTCAACAGTCATTATATGAGTACCTGTGTTCACTTCCTCTCTTCCAAGTATTTGTAGCCAAACCAAGAAGCTAACCAAGTATGTGAATATCCCAATTTTAATGCATCTATATAAGCAATATAATAGATATATAAATACATAGGGAAACCAAACTTTTTTTTCCCAGAAGAAGCATGAAAATTTTTACCGAGGAAAAATAATGATGAAGAGTGGTCTTGAAGGATGAATAGGAGTTTATATGTACAAATGGGATAGAAGAGCATTCTAGAGAGAGAAAATAGCATGTAAAAAATCACAGAGATATAAAATAGACTGGTGAAAGAAATCATGGAATGAATACATCAAGAATGGGCTCTGGAATGATACCAACCTTAGTCTAGTTCATATATTCAATTTCCTGGACACGTCACCTTTACTCTGAGCCTCCACTTCCTTATCTATAAAATGAAGATAATAAAAAGTACCTTCCTCACTAATCATTGTGAGGTTTAAATGAAGAGATGCAAGCCAAGTGCTTAGCACAGTCTCAAATGCATAGTGAGCAATCAGAATTTTAGCCTTTATTAAAATAGTGCATCCATGGAGTACCAGGAAGATTTATGGATTATAGGATCACAGGTTCTATGAGGAGAGTAGTAGCAGATGCAGCAACATATATATGTTAGGATCTCACCAGAGAACTACTGGCCCAAACCAAGAATTTACCTTTGAAGCTGAAAGCATTTTTATATAATGGTGTCTTCCTATTTTGATCCTAAGAAAATATCTGGCAAACAGAAGCCTTGAAGACTCAGCTTGATCACAGAAACAACTGAGTGGAGTATGCAAATGCTGTTTTGCCTTTAAATATGAGAACTTAATGGATCCCTTGGATATTATTTTTGTCCTGACTCATTGGGCCTCCATCTGTGTCTGTTACACAACATCACTCCTTATGCTACCAAGAGTCATTCATTATTGATGCTTTTGGGTTTCTTTTAAAAAGGTGTAATATTTGCCTTGAGAGCATCTGGACATTTGTTGAGTACCTTTTAAAGTATCTTTCCATCATCTGAGTATAGAAGTGGGGATAGGACCTGGCTGTTAGAGTTTCAAGTCTGAGTCAGTACTCACTACCCCCAACTCATCACTCAAGACTCGTCATTATTTTTCAAATTATGTGAATAGGATTAAAACAGCAGGAAATGGGGCAGTTTTGGACACTTTTTCTACATTGTAGTCTACCTTAGGAGAATCAAGATTCTAGAAAAGAATGAGTGAGATATGTTTAGTCTTGGAAGCTGGAGAGAAGGGAGGGAAAGGAAAGAAATATAGGAAAGTAACTTAGTATTAAAAAGTGAGCTTGAGGGACGGGCACAGTGGCTCACTTGGTTAATCCTCCGCCTGCAGCGCCGGCATCCCATATGGGCGCCAGGTTCTAGCCCCGGTTGCTCCTCTTCCAATCCAGCTCTATGCTGTGGCCCAGGAGGGCAATGGAGGATGGCCCAAGTGCTTGGGCCCCTGCACCCGCGTGGGAGACCAGGAAGAAGCACCTGGCTCCTGGATTTGGATCAGGGCAGCGCTGGCCATAGCAGCCATTTGGGGAGCGAACCAATGGAAGGAAGATCTTTCTCTCTCTCTCTCTCTCTCTCTCTCTCTCTCGGCCTATAACTCTACCTGTCAAATAAAAAAAAATTAAAAAAAAAAAATAAAAAAGTAAGCTTGAGGCTTACACAGCCAAAGAGCTACTCCATCACCACTAACAGTGCCCTTTTCCCTAGGTATCAAAAATGAAGACAACCAGATTTTCCCTTGTTTTCTGCCACTTACATGTCACCAGTCAGTACTTCAATCTTGTTCAGGTTAAGTCTAGAGAAATTCCTTCATTGCTCAAGCAAAAATATGAGTATTATCTTTCCTTTACAATCATACTTGTAAGCTATGAGCAAGTTTTATGGACTCTGCCTCTGAAATATATTCTAAAGCCATGTACTCTCTCTTCCTCCACAGACATCACCCTGTTTTGGCCAATTTACTGCACCCCTGCTTCTATCATTGTCTTCCTGTCCTCCATTCTCTTAGAAATGTAAATCAGATCATTTATCTTCTTTATTCAAAACCATCTAATGACTTATTATATTAAGAATAAAATACAAAGCCAAGCCTTATATAATCTGGACCCCAAATTTCTCTTCAATCCCATCAATTATCACCCTTCTTCTTAACCACACTGACCTTTTTCTCTTTCCTTTGTGGAAAACCACTAGCATTATTCCTCCCTTATGACTTTTGCACTTTCTGTACATTGTGCTTTGATCATTCTTCACTCAGCTCTACACATTTTCTCTCTCTCTCTCTCTCTCTCTCTCTCTCTCTCTCTCTCTCTCTTTCTCCCTGTTAACACATACACACACACACACACACACATCTTCTACTGCTTTCTCAAGCCATAGCAGAGAGCTGGATCTGAAGTGGAGCAGACAGGACTCGAACCGGAGCCCATATGGGATGCCAGCACTGCAGGCGGTGGCTTTACCTGCTACACCACAGTGCCTGCCCCTTGTGTCATTATTTCTTACCCCAGTTTTATCTAGGTATAATTAACAAATAAAATTGTATATACTTAAGATTACAATACAATTTTATATATATGTACATTGTAGAGTATTACCACAATCATGCTAATTAGCAAAATTATCACCTCACATAATTACATTTTTGTGTTGCAGCTTGGGCATTTAAGATCTACTTTCTCAACAAATTGTAGATATATAATACATTATATCTCCAAAACTTATTCATCTTTCTTAATTGAACATTTGTTTTGTTAAGATTTTATTTATGTATATGAGAGGTAGAGTTACAGAGAGAGAGAGAGAGAGAGAGAGAGAGAGAGAGTGAGATACAGAAAGAAAGGTTATCCTTCCACTGGTCCATTCCCCAAGTGGCCATAACGACAAGCACTGGGCTGATCCGAAGCCAGGTTCCAGGAGTTACTTCCAGGTCTCCCATATGGATGCAGGGGCCCAGGCACTTGGGCCATCTTCTACTGCTTTTACAGGACATACCAGAGGACCAGTTTGGACATGGATCAGACAGAGAGAGGACCAGTTGGGCATGGACTGGAGCAGATATGGGATGCCAGCACCACAGGCAGAGGCTTAGCCTACTACGCCACAGCACTGGCCCTTTAAATGGATATTTTCATACTTTGACCAGGATTTTCAAATTTCCCCCACACCCAACTGTACAACTATCAATCTATTCTTGATTTCTATACAATTGATGTTTTTAGATTCTTCATTTGAGATCATATTTGTAATATTTGTTTCTCTGCGCCTGACTTATTTCACTTAGTATGATGTTCTCCATGTTTATCACATGTTTATCACAAATGGCAGAATTTTCTTCTTTCTTCTTTCTTAATCCTGAATAATATTCCATTTATATATGTATGTATGTGTATATATATAATAATATTTTCTTTATCCATTTTTCTGTTGATTGGCCCTCAGGATGATTCCATGTCTTTGATATTGTAAATAATGCTGCAATGAATATGAGTGCACATATCTCTTCAAAATAATGATTTCATTTCCTTTAGGTATACAATGGATCTTTTAAAAGTTCATGGAAATGTGAATTATGAATATGATGGCCAGCGCCGTGGCTCAATAGGCTAACCCTCTGCCTGTGGCGCCGGCACACCGGGTTCTAGTCCCGGTCGGGGCACCGGATTCTGTCCTGGTTGCCCCTCTTCCAGGCCAGCTCTCTGCTGTGGCCCGGGAGTGCAGTGGAGGATGGCCCAAGTGCTTGGGTCCTGCACACACATGGGAGACCAGGAGAAGCACCTGGCTCCTGCCATCGGATCAGCGCGGTGCGCCGGCCGCAGCGCGCCAGCCGCGGCGGCCATTGGAGGGTGAACCAACGGCAAAGGAAGACCTTTCTCTCTGTCTCTCTCTCTCACTGTCCACTCTGCCTGTCAAAAATTTAAAAAAATTATGAATATGAATATATAGATTCATTTCTGAGCATATGCTTGTTGATATGACCATTATATAATTTGATTGTTATCATTGCCACATTCCCTCTGTTAACATTCTCCTGATATCCATTCCCAAATTTTTACAGGTTTCTTTTTCTCCTGTTTTCATGTGAGATCTTCCTGATTATATCAGTGATTCTCCTGCCAATATTTATCTTCCTAGTTCTCTTAGAGATGCAAACATTCTTGCAAAACAACAAATAGGAAATGTAACGTATTGGAGTGAAATCAACATTTTGAGATTCGATAATCATTTATTATGAGTATAAAGTAAACTAAAAAAATAGATCATTGTGAAAATTAAGAATGGGAATACAAGAGGGAGAAGGAATAAGGGTGGGAGCAGTGGAGGATGGCCCAAGTCCTTGGGCCCTGCACCCACATGGGAGACCAGGAGGAAGCACCTGGTTCCTGGCTTTGGATCAGCACAGCGCCGGTTGTAGCGGCCATTTGGGAGGTGAACCAATGGAAGGAAGACCTTTCTCTGTGTCTCTCTCTCTCACTGTCTAACTCTATCTGTCAAATAAATTTAAAAAAAGAAAAAAAAACACACAATAGAAAATCTTCAGGACATTAAATTTGGGATTGATTTATTGGCTACAGCCACAAAGGCAGAGGCAGAACAAAAGATACAAAGGATAAATTGTACTACAGCAAAATTTAAAAAATCTGTGCTCGGTCAGTTATTTGGCCTAGTAGTCAAGACACTGGTTAGGATGCCTGCACCCATATTAACGTGCCTGAATTTGTATCACTGTTCTGTTCCCAATTTCAGCTTCCTGCTAATTCAGATCCTGGGATACAGTAGCTGATGGCTAAAGTTGTTGGAAAAACATATATTCAAGTCCTTTATAATTTTAATTATATATTTAACATTTTATATTTTTAATGCACATGGAAGATCTGGATTGAGTTCACAGCTCCTGGTTTCACCTTTGCCCAGACCCAGGCATTGTAAGCCTTTGGCAGATGAATCAACAGATGAGAATGTTCCATCTCTGTATATCATATAGAAATATTAAATGTTAAAGAAAAATTTTGTGCATCATAAGACACAATCAACAAGGTAAAAAAAGTAACTCACAGAATGGGAAAATATTTGCAAATTATTCATATGATAAAGGGTATCAACCATATATATTTAAAAACTCCTGTGACCCAATAACAAAAATAAAGAAAAACTTGATTGGAGTGGGTATTTGGCTCAATGATTAAGACATCCTCATCCCATATTGGATTACCTATGCTCAACTCCATCCTCTGCTTCCAATCCAACTTCCTACTAATGTACACTCCAGCAGCAGGTAATGACTCAAGTACATGTGTACCTGCCACCAACTTGGGAAATCTGGATGGAATTCTGGGCTCTTGATTTTTCCCTAGCCTAACCCTGGATATTGCTGGCATTTGAAGAGTGGATCCATGGGTGGGAGATCCCTGTCTCTGTGTCTCTGTCTGTGTCTCTTCCTCCTTCCCCAATCTCTCTACCTTCCAAATAAATAAAAGTAAACAATATTTTTAAATAAAAGAAAGACCATTTTCCATAATTAACAGTTAAACACTTGATTTAAAATGATAAAGGACTTGAATAGACTTTTTTTTCCAAATAAAACACACAAACAACCAATGATAACAGGAGAAGGTATTCAAAGTCACTAATTATTAGAGTAGAATAATGCAAATCAAAACCATTAGGGTGGCTGATTTAAAACAAAAGTAGAAAATAAAAAATGTTAGAAAATTTCCAGAGAAATTGGAACCCTTAAACAGTGCTGGTGGTGGACTGGCTTGGTAACACAGTAGGTAAAGCTGCCACCTTCAGAGCCTGCATCCCATATGGACACCAGTTTGAGTCCTGGCTGCTCCACTTCTGATCCAGCTCCCTGCTGATGTGCCTGGGAAGGCAGCAGAGGATAGCCGAAGTACTTGGGTCCCTGTGCCCACATGGGAGACCCAGAAATAGCTCCTGGCTCCTGGCTCCTGGCTTTGCCTGGTCCAGCCCTGGCATTTGTTGTCATCTGGGGAGTGAACCAACAGATAGAAGGCCTCTCTCTGTCTGCCTCTGCCTCTCTGTAACTCAGTCTTTCAAATAAATAAATAGATAAATAAATAAATAAAGTTTTAAAAAACAGTGCTGTTTGGAAAAAAAATTGTGCAGAAAGCATGCACAACTACTCAAAAGAAATTTTTTCCCTGTGGGAACATTTTTTTATTATTTTAATGACACAACTCTTTCCAATGAAGTCCAAATGCCATCACAAAATTATTCACATTATTTTTTACTCAAAAAGCAAAAAAAAAAAAAAAAAAAACCTCTACTGTAATCCTGGCCCCAACACGATGTCTCAAAACAGAAATAATTCTTTTTATTAGTAAACTTTTATTTAATGAATATAAATTTCCAAAGTACAGCTTATGGGCTACAATGGCTTCCCCCTCCCAAAACTTCCCTCCCACCCACAACCTTCCCCTTTCCCGCTCCCTCTCCCCTTCCAATCACATCATGATTCATTTTCAATTCTCTTTATATACAGAAGATCAGTTTAGTATATATTAGGTAACGATTTCAACAGTTTGCCCCCATATAGCAACACAAAGTGAAAAAATACTGTTGGAGTACTAGTTATAGCACATTAAAGACAGAGATCCTACATAATATTTTTTTAAATTAATTAATTTTCTATGCCATTTCCAATTTAACACCAGGTTTTTTTTTTATTTCCAATTATCTTTATATACAGAAGATCGATTCAGCACATAATTAGTAAAGATCTCATAAGTTTGTACCCACACAGAAACACAAAGTGTAAAAATACTGTTTCAGTACTAGTTATAGCATCACTGCACATTAGACAACACATTAAGGACAGATCCCACATGGGATATAAGTACACAGTGACTCCTGTTGCTGACTTAACAATTTGACACTCCTGTTCATGGCGTCAGTAATCTCCCTAGGCTCTAGTCATGAGTTGCCAGGGCTATGGAAGCCTTTAGAGTTCGCTGACTTTGATCTTATTCCAATAGGGTCATAGTCAAAGTGGAAGTTCTCTCCTCCCTTCAGAGAAAGGTACCTCCTTCTTTGATGGCCCCGTTCTTTCCACTGGGATCTCACTCGCAGAGATCTTTCATTTAGGTCTTCTTCTTTTTTTTTCTTTTCCATGGTATCTTGGCTTTCCATGCCTATAATACTCTCATGGCCTCTTCAGCCAGATCTGAATGCCTTAAGGGCTGATTCTGAGGCCAGAGTGTTGTTTAGGACATCTGCCATTCTATGAGTCAGCTGTGTATCCCGCTTCCCATGTTGGATCTTTCTCTTCCTTTTTGATTCTATCAGTTAGTATTAGCAGACACTTGTCTAGTTTGTGTGATCCCTATGATTCTTTGACCTATCAGAGCCATCGATTGTGAACTGAAATTGATCACTTGGACTAGTGTGATGGCATTGGTACATGCCACCTTGATGGGATTGTATTGGAATCCCCTGGCACATTTCTAACTCCATCATTTGGGGCAAGTCTGATTGTGCATGTCCCAAATTGTACATCTCCTCCCTCTCTTTCTCCACTCTTAAATTTAACAGGGATCACTTTTCAGTTAAAATTTAAACACCTAAGAATAACTGTGTGTTAATTACAGAGTACAACCACTAGTACTAGAACAACAACAACAACAAATACTAAAAAGGATAAAGTATTACATTGTACATCTAGAGTCAGGACAAGAGCTGATCAGGTCATTGTTTCTTATAGTGTCCATTTCACTTCAACAGGTTTCCCCTTTGGTGCTCAGTTGTTGCCGATCAGGGAAAACAAATGATATTTGTCTCTTTGGGACTGGCTTAATTCACTCAGCATGATGTTTTCCAGATCCCTCCATCTTGTTGCAAATGACTGGGTTTCATTGTTCCTTACAGCTGTATAGTATTCTAAGGAGTACATGTCCCATAATTTCTTTATCCAGTCTACTGTTGATGGGCATTTGGGTTGGTTCCAGGTCTTAGCTATTGTGAATTGAGCTGCAATAAACATTAATGTGCAGATGGCTTTTTTATTTGCCAAATTAAGTTCCTTTGGGTAAATTCCAAGGAGTGGGATGGCTGGGTTGTATGGTAGGGTTATGTTCAGGTTTCTGAAGAATCTCCAGACTGACTTCCATAGTGGCTTAACCAGTTTGCATTCCCACCAACAGTGGGTTAGTGTCCCTTTTTCCCCACATCCTCTCCAGCATCTATTGTTGGTAGATTTCTGGATGTGAGCCATTCTCACCGGGGTGAGGTGAAACCTCATTGTGGTTTTGATTTGCATTTCTCTGATTGCTAGTGATCTTGAACATTTTTTCATGTGTCTGTTGGCCATTTGGATTTCCTCTTTTGAAAAATGTCTATTGAGGTCCTTGGCCCATCTCTTCAGTGGGTTGTTTGTTCTGTTGTTTTGGATTTTCTTGATTTCTTTGTAGATTCTGGTTATCAACCCTTTATCTGTAGTATAGTTTGCAACTATTTTTTCCCATTCTGTTGGTTGCCTCTTCACTTTCCTGACTGTTTCTTTTGAACTACAGAAACTTCTCAATTTGATGCAATCCCAAATGTTAATTTTGGTTTTGACTGCCTGTGCTCCTGGGGTCTTTTCCAAGAAGTCTTTGCCTGTACCTATATCTTGCAGGGTTTCTCCAATGTTCTCTAATAATTTGATGGTTTCGGGTCGTAGATTTAAGTCTTTAATCCATGTTGAGTGAATTTTTGTGTAAGGTGAAAGGTAGGGGTCTTGCTTCAAGCTTCTGCACGTGGAAATCCAATTTTCCCAGCACCATTTATTGAATAGGCTGTCCTTATTCCAGGGATTAGTTTTGGATCTTTGATCAAATATAAGTTGGCTGTAGATGTTTGGATTGATTTCTGGTGTTTCTATTCTGTTCCATTGGTCTATCCATCTGTTTCTGTCCCAGTACCATGCTGTTTTGATAACAACTGCCCTGTAGTATGTCCTGAAATCTGGTATTGTGATGCCTCCAGCTTTGTTTTTGTTGTACAAGATTGCTTTGGCTATTCGAGGTCTTCTGTGTCTGCATGTGAATTTCAGCATCATTTTTTCCAGATCTGAGAAGAAGGTCTTGAATCTTTTCCTGAGGCTACAGTAATTCCACTTTTCTGAAACTTTATTTTCCCAAACTACGGCGCACGTCCTCACTATCCGCCATCTTGGCTCCACCCCTCAAAAGCAATTTTTGTTAAGATTTATTTTATTTTTTATTTGAAAGTCAGAGTTACACAGAGGTGAGGCTGAGAGGTAGAGACAGAGAGAAATCTTCCATCTGATGGTGCACTCCCCAGATGGCAGGAACTGCTGGAGCTGCGCTGATCTGAAGCCAGGAGCCAGGAGCTTCTTCCGGGTCTCCTACGTGGGTGCAGGGACCCAAAAACTTAAGCCGTGTTCTACTGCTTTCCCAGGCCATAGCAGAGAGCTGGATCAGAAGCAGAGCAGCTGGGATTTGAACCGGTGCCCATATGGAATGCCGGCATTGCAGTCTATGGCTTCACTCGCTACGCCACTGCACAGGTCCTCAAAATTTAATTTTAAAATATGATCCAGCAGTTCTATTCCTAATTATATAGGTAGGAGTTAGAAACAGTGATTTGGACAGATGCTTGGGTGCAAATGTCCATTGCAGCATTATTCTCAACAGGCAAAAGGGGGAAAGAACTGAAATTCTTATCAACAATGAATGGACGAACTGTGGTATATACTTAACATGTAGTAGAATGGTAGTTACCAGGGGCTGGGGAGAAGGTGAATGGGTAACTATTGTTTAATGTGTATAACGGTTGCATTTTACAAAATGAAAATACTTCTAGAGATGAATACACAACAATATGAAAGTACTAAATCCCACTGAAATATATGCTTAAATATACTTAACATGGCCAATTTTGTTAGGAGTATTTTACCACAATTTAATTTTTAAAATAAAAAAGATATTGAAAGAGCTTGGAGAACAATGCTCCTCCCAATCATGGGGAACCCTTTTATGTGCCAAGGCTATTTGGATATTTATACCATATATCAATTTAAAAATTAGCTGGTTACAAAGGTATTGCATCTCGAGTCCTGACTGTGGATGTCTTGGCAGGGCTAGAACAAATGATTTTGTGGGCCTCTGTATGGCCTGTAGGCTGGGTGTTCCCCACTCCTGAAAGATCAAAAATATTGTCTATATTTCTCTTTACATTAAATAAAAGCCTTTAGTATAACTGCATCATATTTAAATTTGCAACATATGAAAAGGCCAGCAAGACACTGTGACTTGTGCTGGTGTATTTCACCCTTTGGGCACAACTCAATTTTCAGTTTCTACAGACCTGGAAGCTCTGACATCGATACCCACAACAAAAGAGCATCCACCTGGTTTCATAGAGTAAACCTGCATTAAAATTGCTGTTCCTTTATAAATAGTGTCTTATTTAGCTGCCTTCAAGGCTGCCTTCAAGAATTTTTATGGGTCTTTAATTTTCAAGTGTTTTATTGTGTGCCTTCAATTTTTTTTAAATTTTACATCCTACTTGGAGTTCACTGATTTTCTTGGATGTGTACGTTCATGTTGTTTCACAAGTTTGGGAAAGTTTTCAGCCATTATTCCTTCTAATACATTTTCTTTTTTTATTTTTTATTTGTTATTTTATAACATTTATTAATGAATATAAATTTCCCATGTACAGCTTATGGATTACAATGGCCTCCCATTCCCATAACTTCCCTCCCACCCGCAACCCTCCCCTCTCCCGCTCCCTCTCCCTTCCATTCACATCAAGATTCATTTTCAATTCTCTTTATATACAGAAGATCAATTTAGTATACATTAAGTAAAGATTTCAACAGTTTTCACCCACATAGAAACACAAAGTGAAACATACTGTTTGAGTACTAGTTACAGCATTAAATCACAATGAACAGCACATTAAGGACAGAGATCCCACATGAGGAACAAGTGCACAGTGACTCCTGTTGTTGACCCAACAAATTGACACTCTAGTTTATGGCGCCAGTAACCACCCTAGGCAGTCGTCATGAGTTGCCAAGGCTATGGAAGCCTTCCAAGTTCGCTGACTCCGATCATATTTAGACAAGGTCATAAAAGACAGGGTGAGGATAGTAACCAATGATCCTAAGAGTGGCATTAACCAGGTTTGAACAATTGTACAGCATTAAGTGGGGAAGAGGTCCATCAGTACACACAGGTTGAGAGTAGAGCCATTGGAGGTAGAGTAGAGGTTATGATTACGAAGGAATGAGGCCCAAGTGCACTAGACAGGGCCTAGAACAAAGGATAGAGTCATTATTAGAGGAGCTAAGAAAGGTGCTGTCTAAGCTATAATTAAGTTTTCTGATTGAGAGGCAAATAGAACCTGACAGAAGGGGCTTGATAATAATCTGGTGGGCTTTAGGCCTTGTAAGATAAGAGGCACAGACCTATCTATCTCTTCACATGGGGTTTATCCTAAGGGAGGTGTGAACCTCCTAGGGGAAGGCACTCTGTTGACTTTCATTACTTGGCTGGCCTGGGAGGAGAGCTGGCCAGGAAAAGGCAGGTGGCATCTCTAACAAGAAATTTACAGTTCTGCCTGCAATGTTGCTGACCCTACTTGACCATACCCTCAGCTGCAGTGGTCACTTTGGAAGTTGGGCTGAGTGAAGGGCTTTTCAGCTTAGAGCCAAGAAGATCTGTGGCTCTGACCTGGGCATCCTTCAACTCCAGGGCAGGTCCATGTCCAGTGATCCAACTCTTGGCAGAGCTGCCAGGGCTCTTCACAAGTTGACTTCTGCTGAAGCCCAGGCTTACCACACTGAAAGCCACTGCAGTGGACTGGCCTGTTGGGTCTCCTTGAGGGCAGATCACTGTACAGATCAGCCATTAATAGGCCTGCCACCCATTGCTTCTGATGCCGAGCTTTCTTTTCCTCCTGGTTTGTGTTAAAAGCAGACCAGAGGATGCAAGTCAAGGGAGTGCCCAAGTCCCATCTCTAATCTTCGGTGGTCTGAACTGCAAGTCTAGTCACAGGCATGTTCTGTAGTAGTTTTTCTAAGGTAAACAATGCCCATGAGGAAAATTATATTCTCACTTTAAAACTTTCTTTCCCTTTGGTCTGAAAGGGAGGTTTTTTTGTACTTACTGTTTACTTCGCTGATGGCGAAGTAAATCTAGCTATGAGATTATAATTTAAGCTCTTATTTTGGCTATGCTATTACAGAAAAATGTTAGCCATCTCTTTTATAAGGTCTAAAGATTAAATTGTGCGTCCTACAGATTCCTTCATAATAGAATTAGTTTCCTACCTTGAGGGGAATAGAGAAATGAAAGAGCAAGTTGCTCTTAGAATAGAGAAATGAGGAAGCAAGTCCTTGATCGCTTGCTGACAATAGCAATATCACATGAATACTTAGCAAACCGTTTCAACCATTCGAAAACAACTTAAGAAAACATTTACCGGAAGGTCCAATGCCTTCTATAAATTTTAAGAATCATGTATTTGGAAACACCTCTCAAATATCTAACATGGTGTAGTTTGTTTAACCAGTAAACTTAAGCACAACCATATAAAATGTTTTTAGTTTCCTTCTACCAACAAGTATAAAACATATGATACAGAGATTCAGGTCACACAAAATAAAATGTATCTTTGATTGACTTTAGCAGCTTAAATTTATGGACAATCTTATCTATAAGCCATTTAAAATAAAACTCTTAATAAAATTTTCCCCTGTGGACATACAATATGTACACACATATAACATAACATAATAGACCAATATAGCAATTTTAATAATAGATTTTAAAATCTTTAACTCTTTTTGTAGATTGTCAATTGATTTGAATTGCTTTTTGTTTTTAGTAACCTCAGTCAACCATACTTTCTCTCAGTTGGTACTGTTAATACATTATTGGCTTCATCTGTTTACAGAGCCATCCCAAAGTACTGAATCCAATAGAAGTGGCTGGAAAAAGTCCATAGGAACCTATAGGAGGACAGCTACACACAGAACCAACAACGCTTTAGTTTTATGAGCAGCAAATCATATATAACTGTGGATGACAAAAGACTTTAAGTCTCCATGCTTACAATTATAAACTCATCAACCAACAAGAGGCACTTGCTTACTTCACAGTATTTTTGAAAGCACCTGTAGGATCTTACAAGTATTTAACCCTTTAGGCCTCTTGGGATTTCTCATTAAGATAACTATCATGTCTAGTAGCACAAGATCATTAGGCTTTTTAATTCTCAAACATTTGTATTAATAGCATTTTCCATTATAGAAACTTAAAATTTGGTACCATGTCACATCTTGACAGTACTTCTAATATAATCCAAATAGCCTGATTAGTTGGTGTCTCTATAAGATCAGAGACATAGGTCCTTCGATTTTTTCAGTTGGGCCCAAACTGGAAAAACCAAAGTGCAAGATTTACTGGAAATTTTAGAGTCCAGATTGTTTGAAACTTTGATTTTTTGAATGCCTGTCAAGAATGCCAAGAAGGCTCAAAATCCAAAATATCTGGCTGAAATAAGATTCCTTAAAATCATGACATAATATAGACCAAATTTGATCATTGTTACAAGGTGATTATTCAAATTTTTGAAAATAAGCACATATTTCAATAACCCATAGCTCTTAATAAAAATTCAGCTGTTTTTGAACAATTAGAATTTAACAGACATCAAGAGGACATAATAGATTACTTTAACACATTGCTTTAACAGAGCATCAGAGTTTAATTCTATATCAAAGAGAAATTGAGCTTCCTGTGGTCTTTTGCTGTGAGGTTTCCTTCCTTTACCTTCTTTCATATTGGTGACCATGTTTCTGTGTTTCTGTGTGTAACACATCTTTAAGCATCTTTTGCAGGGCAGGATGAGTGGCAACAAATTCTTTCAGTTTCTGTTTGCTATGAAAAGTCTTAATTTCACCTTCATTCACAAATGAGAGCTTTGCAGGATATAATATTCTGGGCTGGCAGTTTTTCTCTCTTAGTACCTGGGCTGTATCTCGCCATTCTCTCCTGGCTTGTAGGTTTTTGATGAGAAGTCAGCTGTAAGTCTAATTGGAGATCCTCTGAGAGTAATCTGGCGTTTCTCTCTTGCACATTTTAGGATCTTTTCTTTGTGTTTCACTGTGGTGAGTTTGATTACAACGTGTCGTGGTGAGGATCTCTTTTGGTCATGTTTATTAGGGGTTCTATAAGCTTCCTGTACTAAGATGCCTCTGACTTCTCCAAACCTGGGAAATTTTCTGCTAGTATTTCACTGAAAATGACTTCTAATCCTTTCTCCCTCTCCATGCCTTCAGGAACTCCTAGAACCCGAATGTTGGGTTTTTTAATAGTATCCTGTAGATTCCCGACAATATTTTTTAGATTTCTAATTTCTTCTTCTTTTCTTTGGTTTGCCTGTTTCCTTTCCTGTTCTCTGTCTTCTAAGTCTGATATTCTCTCTTCTGCTTCGCCCATTCTGTTTTTAAGGCTCTCTAATGTGTTTGTCATTTGATCTATTGAATTCTTCATTTCATTATGATTTCTCGTCACTATCACAGTTTCTTGTTCTACTAGTTGTTTCATTTCATTTTGATTCCTCCTTAATATTTCACTTTCATGAGAGAGATTTTCTATCTTGTCCATTAAGGATTTCTGTAGTTCAAGAATTTGTTTTTGAGAACTTCTTAATGTTCTTATCAATTTTTTGAGATCCGCTTCTTGCATTTCTTCTATCTCATCATCTTCATAATCTTGAATTGGGGTGCCTTTTTCATTTGGGGGCGTCATAGTGTCTTCCTTGTTCTTGTTAGCTTGGTTTTTGCGTTTGTTGTTTGGCATGTTGGAGATATTTGGTTTCTTCACTGTGGTGTTTTTTCTTGTTACACTATGGCTCTATATTAAGTGGACTGTCTGCTTTCAGTGGAGCCTTAGAGGCTTGAGATGAGTGTGGACTGAGAGCTGTGTTTGGTTCCTCAGGGTTGAGTGTGTGTCAAAGATGACACTCCCAGGTTAGGTGTGGTAAATCTCTCTTTCTTTTTTTGATTTAAAAGGGACGTAATTCCACACAGCTGACCGTAATTGGAGGTCGTTAGCAGGCAAATGATATACCCACAGGAGCCAGAGATCCGGAAGCTGTTTCCCAAGGACCACACAGGGAATCTGTGCTGCCCTCAGTGTGGGCTCCAATTCTCCTGCAGTCTCCCACTGGGTTGCCAAGTTAAATGCTAATCTCCTGTTATTTCACCCCTCCCCCCAGAGTCAGGTTTTTCTGCTAGGCTCAGGGCTGGTGCAGACCTGAGGTCGCCCTGCTTATGACGTATGTTCAAAATGGTGCCTGCTCTTTGTCTTGCTCGCCTTTGAGAGGTGAGCGGAGAGAGAGAAACTTGTGTCTGTATCGGTCACTTTTTTTATTTTTTCCTATCTCTCTTCTAGTTAGCCTGGTGAACTTTTCCCCACGGAGTTTCAAGCCTCGTTCCCTCTAGCCTCCTCTTTCCGCTTGCCCGCTGGTATCTCGGGCTATTGAGGTTCGGCTCACCTCGCGTAACCCATAGCTCTTAATAAAAATTCAGCTGTTTTTGAAGAATTAGAATCTAACAGACATCAAGAGAACATAAGATTACTTTAACACATTGCTTTAGAGAGCATCAGATTTTAATTCTATGTCAAAGAGAAATTGAGCTTCCTGTGGTCTTTTGCTGTGAGGTTTCCTTCCTTTACCTTCTTTCATATTGATGACCATGTTTCTGTATTTCTGTGTGTAACACATCTTTAAGCATCTTTTGCAGGGCAGGACGAGTGGCAACAAATTTTTTCAATTTCTGTTTGCTATGAAAGTCTTAATTTCACCTTCATTCACAAATGAGAGCTTTGCAGGATATAGTATTCTGGGCTGGCAGTTTTTCTCTCTTAGTACCTGGGCTATGTCTCGCCATTCCCTTCTAGCTTGTAGGGTTTCTGATGAGAAGTCTGCTGTGAGTCTAATTGGAGATCGTCTGAGAGTAATCTGGCGTTTCTCTCTTGCACATTTTAGAATATTTTCTTTATGTTTCACTGTGGTGAGTTTGATTACAACATGTCGTGGTGAGGATCTCTTTTGGTCATGTTTATTAGGGGTTCTATAAGCTTCCTGTACTAAGATGCCTCTGTCCTTCTCCAAACCTGGGAAATTTTCTGCTAGTATCTCACTAAAAAGGCCTTCTAATCCTCTCTCCCTCTCCATGCCTTCAGGAACTCCTAGAACCAAATGTTGGGTTTTTTAATAGTATCCTGTAGATTCCCGACAATATTTTTTAGATTTCTAATTTCCTCTTCTTTTCTTTGGTTTGCGTGTTTCCTTTCCTGTTCTCTGTCTTCTAAGTCCGATATTCTCTCTTCTGCTTCGCCCATTCTGTTTTTAAGGCTCTCTAATGTGTTTGCCATTTGATCTATTGAGTTCTTCATTTCATTGTGGTTTTTTGTCACTATCACAGTTTCATGTTCTACTAGTTGTTTCATTTCATTTTGATTCCTCCTTAATATTTCATTTTCATGAGAGAGATGTTCTATCTTGTCCATTAAGGATTTCTGTAGTTCAAGAATTTGTTTTTGAGAACTTCTTAATGTTCTTATCAATTTTTTGAGATCCGCTTCTTGCGTTGCTTCTATCTCATCATCTTCATAATCTTGAATTGGGGTGCCTTTTTCATTTGGGGGCATCATAGTGTCTTCCTTGTTCTTGTTAGCTTGGTTTTTGCGTTTGTTGTTTGGCATGTTGGAGATAATTGGCTCCTTCACTGTGGTGTTTTTTCTTGTTATATTATGGTTCTAGATTGAGTGGACTGTCTGCTTTCGGTGGAGCCTTAGAGGCTTGAGATGAGTGTGGCCTGAGAGCTGTGTTTGGTTCCTCAGGGTTGAGTGTGTGCCAAAGGTGACACTCCCAGGTTAGGCCTGGTAAATCTCTCTTTCTTTCATTCTTTTTTTTTTATTCAAAAGGGACGTAATTCCACACAGCTGACCGTAATTGGAGGTCGTTAGCAGGCGAATGATATACCCACAGGAGTCAGAGATCAGAAGCTCTTTCCCAAGGACCACACAGGGAATCTCTGCTGCCCTCAGTGTGGGCTCCAATTCTCCTGCAGTCTCCCACTGGGTTGCCAAGTTAGATCCTAATCTCCTGTTATTTCACCCCTCCCCCCAGAGTCAGGTTTTTCTGCTAGGCTCAGGGCTGGTGCAGACCTGAGGTCGCCCTGCTTATGACGTATGTCCAAAATGGCGCCTGCTCTGTCTTGCTCGCCTTTGAGAGGTGAGCAGAGAGAGAGAAACTCGTGTCCATATTGGTCACTTTTTTTTTCTTTTTCTCTCTCTCTTCTAGTTAGCCTGGTGGACTTTTCCCCACGGAGTTTCAAGCCTTGTTCCCTCTAGTCTCCTCTTTCCGCTTCCCTGCCGGTGTCTCGGGCTATTGAGGTTCGGCTCACCTCGCGTTCCAGTGCTGGTGTGTTGAGTCTGCCTCTGGTGTCCCAAACTTGGGCTCCCACGCTCTCCACGCAGGTCCACTGTGAATCACTAGTTCTGGAAGAGTTTCCTCTGCTGTTTTTTCCCCTACTCTTCCTTGACCCTGCAGTATCTCCACTTTTATTAAAGTGTATCTTCCCAGACTATCAGTGTGCTCCCTTCCTATTCCACCTTCTTGCCCCCTTTATTTTCTTTCTAATGCATTTTCAGCCCTGCCCTTTCTCTTTTCCTTCCAGGATTCTGACGACACAAATGCTAGTTTTTGGTTTTTTTTTTTTCCTTTAATACTTCAAGGTCCTTGAATTTTTGTTAATTTTTATGCTCTATTTTCTCTATTTTTTAGAGTATGCATTTTAAAATATTTATTTATTTACTTGACAGGCAGATTTACAGACAAGCAGAGGGAGAGACAGAGAGAGGTCTTCCATCTGCTGGTTCACACTCCAAATGGCAACAATGGCCAGAGCTGGGCCAATCCGAAGTCAGGATCCAGGAACTTCTTCTGGGTCTCCAATGGGTGCAGGAGCTCAAGCACTTAGGCCATCTTCTACTGCATTCCCAGACCATAGCGGAGAGCTGGATCAGAAGTGGAGCAGTCAGGTCTTGAACTGGCACCATATGGGATGCCAGCATTGCAGGTGGGTACTTAAGCTATTATGCCACAGCCTCAACCTCTGCAAGTTATTTTGATTTGTGATTGTTTTAATCACCAGATGCAGAACTCATAGGGAGCCAACTATAAGTGTCCCTGTAGAATTACCATAGATGAAGGCTGGCCTATTAGAATATTCATTTTCCTTATTCTATCTTACAGTTCACTAATTTATACTCTTTTATCTCCAATCTTATTTCTTTTAAAGATTAATTTATTTATCCAAGAGGTAGAGTCACAGACACAGAGAGGGAGAACCAAAATTTTCCATCCGCAGGTTCACTCCCCAAATGGCCACAATGGTCAGAACTGAGCCGATCCAAAGTTAGGAGCTAGGAGCCTCCTCCAGGTCTCCCACATGGGTGCAGAGGCCCAAGTACTTGGGCCATTCTCCACTTCTTTCCCAGGCTATAACAGAGAGCTAGATTGGAAGTGGAGCAGCTGGGACTCGAACCAGTACCCATATGGGATACTGGCACCTCAGACTGAGGCTTAACCTACTACACCACAGCGCTGGTCCTTTCAATCTGTTATTGAGGTCATTTAGCAGTTTTTGTTACTTTATTCTTTAGATGTATTTGGTTATTTTTTATAATGATTATTTATTTGCCAAGATTTTCTATTATTTTAATTTTTCAGGAGATTTTCTTATTGCTTGTTGAAGCCTTTCTATGATGGCTGTTTTAAAGTCTGTCAGATAATGAATTTTTATTCTTCTCAATGTTATTATTTGTAGGATTTTTTTTTCATATTGTGATTTTCCTGGGTTTGGTATGGTGTGTGATTTCAATTCAGCCTGGACATGTTGGATATTATATTGTGAGACTTATGACCCTATGTAATTTCTTTAACAAGAATTCCCCTATTGAGGTGATATGAGAGTTGAGTTCTTTTGTATGATTAGCTTTCTGCATGCTTCTGCTGACACCAGTCTAGCAAAATCGGCACACTAATTCACACTCTCTTTGTAGAGAATGGAGTGGATGTTCAGCTAATGCTTTGACTTGGATGACACTTGCTTGGTGAGAATGGTGCGCCAACTTACAACTCCTCATTGCTTCCACATGAGGGTGTAAGATCAGTTGTTTACTGGGTCCTGGTTAACTGTATAGAAATGGAAAATGTGGGACCATTTTGTTGCTGTAATATAGGTGTGGAAACTTAGTGCTCTATTGGGTCCCTACGGATACTGAGCCCAGCAAGATTACCTCACCTTGTACCTCCAGGGTAGTCATGTAAGGGGATGGAGACTGAGTTCTTCACTCAGCCTAGATGGCATCAGGGGAGGAGGAATGGTGCAGTGTTGATTTACTTCACTTGCACTTTTTTGTCTCATTGCTTGAGACACTGTGTTCCACTGAAATGTAGATAGAGATGAGGTGCAGTGGTGACTATCTCCATTTTGCATCACTTCATCAATCCCTGTTGCTGCTGGTTGGGGTTAGAGATAGGGTGCTAATGGGTCCCCTTTATGCTACCATAGCAGGGAGAGTACCACCTGCCTCTGCCAGGTAGAGACAGAGAGCAGCTACCCACTCAGCCTTTTATATCCTAGAGCAGAAACTGTAGCACTTCCTTCTTCTGGTTGGCTAGGAATAGAATATGAATTGCCTGCTCAGTCTTACTAACACTACTCACCAAGGAAAATGCAGTACACTTCTGCAAGTTTGGGTGTTGTGGAATTTGGGAGATCAATTTGATACAAGTTTCCATTGAAACCATGAAGGTGAAAGGCTTGCAGTTTTTACATAGGTATTTTGCTGGAGTATGAGGGCTACAGTCAGAAAGATTTTCCCCGGGTGGGTATTAGGCACAGTAATTAGGCTGCTGCTTGGAATGCCCACGTTCTGTAACACAGTGCCTGGGTTTGAGCCTTAGCTCCTCAGTCCATTACAACTTCCTACTAATGCCCACCTTGGAAGGGGGGCAGGCAGAAAGTGATGGATAAAGTGGTTGGATCCCTGCCACCTATGTGGGGGATATTAAGCTCCTGGCTTTGGTCTGGCCCATCCTTTGCTGTTGAAGACATTTGTGTACTGAGCCAGTGGATAGGAGAATCTCTCTCTCTCTCTCTCTCACACACACACACACACACACACAAATTACATAAATTAAAATATATTTTCTGTTGTTAGGCCACCCTTTCCTCTGTTCTTTGGTTAGGGAAAATCAACTTTCCTTGAAGCTTTGTTTGTTCCCATTGGCAGTTCCAGATTAGATGCTTTTGAAGTACTATGTCCAGGATATATGAAGCACAAGGTAATCAAAGTAATGTGAGTTGCCATGTAGTTTCTCAAGCCTCAAGTTTCCCAGGCCACCGAAGATTAAAGATGGGACACGGGCACTCCCTTGACTTGCATCCTCTGGTCTGCTTTAACACAAACCAGGAGGAAAAGAAAGCTAGGCATCAGAAGCAATGGGTGGCAGGCCTATTAATGGCTGATCTGTGCAGTGATCTGCCCTCAAGGAGACCCAACAGGCCAGTCCACTGCAGTGGCTTTCAATGTGGTAAGCCTGGGCTTCAGCAGAAGTCAGCTTGTGAAGAGCCCTGGCAGCTCTGCCAAGAGTTGGATCACTGGAAATGGACCTGCCCTGGAATCGAAGGATGCCCAGGTCAGAGCCACAGATCTTATTGGCTCCAAGCTGAAAAGCCCTTCACTCAGCCCAACTTCCAAAGTGACCACTGCAGCTGAGGGGATGGTCAAGTAGGGTCAGCAACATTGCAGGCAGAACTGTAAATTTCTTGTTAGAGATGCCACCTGCCTTTACCTGGCCAGCTCTCCTCCCAGGCCAGCCAAGTAATGAAAGTCAACAGAGTGCCTTCCCCTAGGAGGTTCACACCTCCCTTAGGATATACCCCATGTGAAGAGATAGATAGGTCTGAGCCTCTTAACTTACAAGGCCTAAAACCCAACAGATTATTATCAAGCCCCTTCTATCAGGTTCTATTTGCCTCTCAATCAGAAAAATTACTTGTAGCTTAGACAGCACCTTTCTTAGCTCCTCTAATAATGACTCTGTCCTTTGTTCTAGGCCCTGTCTAGTGCACTTGAGCCTCATTCTTTTGTAATCATAACCTCTACTCTACCACCAATGGCTCTACTCCCAACCTGTGTGTACTGATGGTCCTCTTCCCCACTTAATGCTGTATAATTGTTCAGACCTGGTTAAGGCCACTCTTAGGATCATTGGTTACTATCCTCACCCTGTCTTTTATGACCTTGTCTAAATATGATCAGAGTCGGGGAACTTGGAAGGCTTCCATAGCCTTGGCAACTCATGACGACAGCCTAGGGTGGTTACTGGCGCCATAAACTAGAGTGTCAATTTGTTGGGTCAACAACAGGAGCCACTGTGCGCTTGCTCCTGATGTGGGATCTCTGTCCTTGATGTACTGTACATTTTGATTTAATGCTATAACTAGTACTCAAACAGTATGTTTCACTTTGTGTTGCTATGTGGGTGCAAACTGTTGAAGTATTTTATACTAAATTGATCTTCTGTATATAAATAGAATTGAAAATGAATCTTGATGTGAATGGAAGGGGAGAGGGAGCGGGAGAGGGGAGGGTTGCGGGTAGGAGGGAAGTTATGGGAAGGGGAAGCCATTGTAATCCATAAGCTGTATACTGGAAATTTATATTCATTAAATAAAAGTTAAAAAAAAAAAAGAAAAAGAAAAAAAAAAAAAAAACAAAACAAAAAAAAAAAAGAAAAAAAAAAAAAAAAAGAAAAACCACTCAGTGAGATGAGAAAGGGCCAAATGAACCAAAATCTTGTAGGGCAGAGTAAGGAGTTTCAATTTTTATTAGAAGTGTGAAGAGGACTTTTAGGAATGGTAGTGATATTATTTAATGCATAATTTAAGACATTTAAGACATCCTTGTTTTGCCATGGATGAATAGGTTGCGTGAAGGACAGGGTAAAAGAAGGATAAACTGTAAAGAAGTTCTTGCAGATTTGTGATTGATAACAGTATCCTGGACTGGGATGGGGTGTGGAAATGAAGAAGGTGTGTCAAAATGAACACAGTTTTGAGATATACTTTCGAGATACTACTAGAAAGAATTGTAGTTAGATTGAATGTGAGGGTGAGGGAAAGAGGTTTCAAGGAGGACTCAAGTTCCATCCTGAATAACTTTATGAATGGCAGTACGATTTGCTGAAATGAGACTGAAGGAAATTCTCATTTAGTGAGAAAAGCATTGTGTCTTTTTTAAACATCTTAAAATTTGAATTTCCTATTTTACATCCTGAAGAAACCATATCTACCTTAAATCCCCTGCTGTCATATATGCTGCTATCTTAGCCTGGAATACTTTATTTCTCTCTTTTTTTAATCACATAACAAATTCCTCCTCACCCTTCCAGATTCAGCTGAAGTGTCATGTTTAAAATTTCTTCTAATTCCTCCTGGTTATCTGGTTGTTCCTTTTGGTCTCAGAGCATTTTTACTTATAACTGCTTATCTTTTATACTAGCCCATATGCCCGAACAATTCATCATTATCTCTTTTGTGTTCAATATAGTGTCTGGAGTATATAGTTGATAGATAGGTAGATAGATAGACAGACAGACAGGCAGGTAAATTCATTACTATGATGGAGAGACTGAAGACAAAGTCTTACTTTTGTTCAGTACCTGTATTTTTAGGTGTTCAGCAAATATAGAATGAGTAAAAGTCACTGTCATGCCCCAGACCTGTCAATGTTTCTTCATCTCAATTCCAGAAAAATCCAAATCCTTTCCCCTGGCATATGAGGTCTTATATGACCCACATTGCTTCTCTGATGTAACCTCCCAGCAATATTTTCCTCACACTGTTCCAGTCACACTGGACCTCTCTCTCTGTTCCTCCAATATAGCAAAAGTTCTCCCAACTCTTATCCCAAATTCCTTCATTGCTTGCTGCTCTTAATTCAACTCTCTGTGCAAACATAGCCTGTCACTGAGAAGCCTTCCTTCATTAGCGCAACTCACCCATTCCCCATCCCCACTCTCATGTCCATCTATTCTCTCCCCTTCTTTTTTCATTTTTCCGTATCAAGTCTCATCATCATCATCATCATCATCATCATCATCATCTCTCTCTCTCTGTCTCTCTCTCTCTGTCTCTCTCTCTCTCTCTCTCTGTATATATATATATATATATATATATATATATATATAGGCTACCCTCAAACTCAATGTCAAGCTTGGCTTTGTTCTTTCAACTAAATGAACCATCAGCATGATGTTTTCTCTGATGAAGAAAAAAAAAGATAGGTTGTATTATCCAAACAGTACCTCCAACCACCATTATCTCTCATAACCACATTCCTCCATTGCTACACTCCCAGAAAGAGGATCCTGCTCAACATCTACTTTCTCATAATGCCCCACTCTTGGTTACATTTTCAAATGAGTACAGCTGATTAGTGAGTACTAAATTATAGGCTTCTGTCCCAGCTGAAAGAAGAAAAGGAAAGCAAGTTTCTAGCAAATACCTTATGGAACTGGAAATCATAATGTGACAATTTATTCCTTTATAAGAACAGGTCAAATGTGTTAGATGACAAATATCTTGTCACAAGAAGAATAAAGAATAAGACGATGAGCAAAAGAGGGTGTGATTGGGGACAGAGGATATCACTAGATGACTCTTCCAAACCCAGAGGAGCATGTGTATATGTGTGAGTGTGTGTGTGTGTGTGTGTGTGGTTTCTTCAGTTTCTTTTTCCTTTCTGCATACAATGTACAGTATTTGTGGGACTTTATGAGCACTACATAGCCTATAAGATGAAATTCTTAAATCCTCAAATCCCTTAACTCTGGAAGCAAGTGCCTTCCCCTATGCCCCCACATTTCATTTACCCAGAAAAATCAACAAGATATTAAAAGTAAACAAATGGCTAAGTAAACAAATCAAAGTATC